>NC_135235.1:729421687-730882937 GCF_051348905.1 Ranitomeya variabilis | reverse complement strand
AGTCTCCAATCTCTCCCCCTCGCTGCTCTTATCACGCCCCCCTGAGCGTTATCATTTTTTCTTTTCTCGCCCCCCATGTTAAAATTCCCGCCTCCTACTCATAGTATGACGCGCAGCTGGACATCAGTTCCGGTCCGGAGCATTGTGGGGGCTTATCAGGTGTACGGGCCAGCTTCAATATGAGCACTGCGCGTGCGCCTGGACCCAGACCGTACAGCCCATACACCCGCAGGGGTATGTTAGGGGCAGCTGGAGAATCCTACACCTTGGGATACACAGACTCCAGAGACACCAGCAGCTTTAAAAATGTTTAATCTTTCTAAAGGTATTTTAGCAGCAGCTCTCTTAATCTGATGAATTTGTATGGCATAACTGAGTATAGCTAGGAGAGTCTCCCTTATTATTAAAACAACTTTTAATACAACACTAAAATCATGGACAAAAAGACACAAAGAAAACCACGTGTATAAAGTGCTCAAGATAAAAAATGGTTGGTCTCACCATTGTAGTAGACATTTTCATAGGAAGGGGAGGGATAGGACTGAAATAATTATCTGACTCCCTGTCGTGCTGCTGTCTCATGACACTGTGGGAGCCGCGGCTCTCTGACCGGCGGGGAGGATTTCACCGCCGATCAGAAGCGGTGTTTGCTGCGCTGTCATGCATATGACAGCGTGTCAAACACTGCAATGTCGGGTCCGCTCTGCTTGATGACAGGCTGCATGGATGCATCATGCAGCCTGCCATCTGGAGGTAGCAGAGCCGAGTGTGAGGTCACATCCGACTCTCCTTGACTTTTCTCCAGCACATACGCTGCAAGAAATGTCAACTTACGTATTTGCAGCATTTTTTCACCATCCATTCAGTCAGTCAATGGGTGAAAAACACTGAAAGAAGTGACATGCTCTATGCCAAAAAAAGCACAAAGTGCTGATCACACAAAAAACCAATGTGTGTGCATGATATTTCTGAAATCGCATAGGCTTTGCTGGTACTGCAAAAAAGCAGCTGAAAATTAGCATAAAAAAGCAGCAAAAAAAACGCAGCAAAAAACACCCAGTGTGAACTTACGCTAAAACAATACTAATAAGGCTGTGTTCACATGTTGTATTTTTGCAGGGGTTTTTGCTGCTTTTTTATGCAAGTTTTAAGCTGCGTTTTACAGTATCAGGAAAGTGTATGAGATTTCAGAAATCTCATGCACACACTTTGGTTTTATTTCCCTGACTGATTTGGAAAACTACTGTGTTTTTAAAAACTGCAACATGTCACTTTCAGCGGTTTTTATGCCTTTGTTAAAAAAAGACAAAAAAAAATGCTGAAAGTAACATGCTGCACTTTCTAAAAACGCAGCAGAAATCTCAAGTAGCAGTTTTTGGTGCAAAAACCTGCGAGTTAAATCAGACTTTTTTGGGGAGGTGGAGGGGCACAAAACTTTATCAACATGCACGAGAGACAACAAAAACTGCTTTTTGTAAGCAGCTTAAATGCAGTTTTAAATTTGCATTAAAAAAAATGCAATATGTGAACATAGACTAACAGTGCCATACATCCCGTCCCCACTATGTACAGCACTGCCTAAAAGAAAATAGTAGACAAGCTGCTAAGTATCAGAAATGTCACATTAACAATCAGTCATAAATGCTGACAACCCCACATGTAGGTGCAGACCGTATGCCAGGGTAGTGTCAGTGCCATTCTGGATAGCAGGGCTCATATTGGAGCTGTCTATGACCTTCTAGGGACCACCTAGTATTATCCCCCATAGTGACCCCTACATGACAGGTGGCGGCAGACCATCTGCTGACAGCACAGTGACATGATGAAGGTGCCAGGACTTGCAGGCATTGCTGGGACCATGGCATTCCCTGGAGGTGCACAGAGCAGTATCAGCCCCCATTCCTCCCCCAAGACGTTTCACACCTCATTACCTTTCTCTCCAACACAGACTGCAGAGACCCGTGTGTCGTAAACCGTGCCTTCCCCCATCCCAACACTCCGTAATAAAAGATACCAAGAAACCTGGATGGGTTGAACAGGTCGGTCACAGTTTATTTTGCAAAGTAGAGAAGGGCAATTACATTTCGCGACGGACTCATTGCTGAAGGCCCCAGCCGACGACCGCTGGGCCAGCAAGCCGATGAGAGGTTACGAACCTTTGCCCCCCTCTACCTACCGCTGTGACGTATATAAAAAGAACGTCAAAATTTTTTTTTTTTTTTTTTAAATAATTTAAAACATTTTAACAATAATAGCACAGTACATTCAGCCCTTTATAAGGGAGGGAGGGTGGGACAACAGCTTCCGAGGGTCAGCCGGGGAGAAAGAGGGAGAATCCGGGCCCGGCACTAGAATTTAACCCCTGAGGGTGTGGCCAGACTTCCCTCCTCTCCCCGGTTGGTCCGCTGGGCGTCCCAATCATGACATCACCTGGGAAAGTAGTGGGAGGGGGGAATTGGGCACTGCACAGTTTTCCCCTCTAGCTATCCCTTAAGGGCTCCGCAGTCAGAGGCACGTTCCTTATACAGTACCGTGCCTACCAGACTGCAGAGACCCGTGTGTCGTAAACCATGCCTTCCCCCATCCCAACACTCCGTAATAAAAGATACCAAGAAACCTGGATGGGTTGAACAGGTCGGTCACAGTTTATTTTGCAAAGTAGAGAAGGGCAATTACATTTCGCGACGGACTCATTGCTGAAGGCCCCAGCCGACGACCGCTGGGCCAGCAAGCCGATGAGAGGTTACGAACCTTTGCCCCCCTCTACCTACCGCCACAGAGGATCATGTGTATTACCTACACAGGACTCCGACCCCCCCACACAACCTCGTTAGAGCCTGTTCAACACCATCCCGTAACCCTCCAAAATTATGTCGAGCCCGACGTCCGTGAGGTGGATGCCATCCGGTCTTAGTGAAGCTACATTGTTTCCTTCTAGCTCTTGGTGGCGAACCACAATGCCGTAATTTTCTCTCACCAACTTCGACGTCTTTGTGTTAATCCTTTTTCTTGAGTTTTCGATGGCTTTCACGTCCTTGGCTCCGTGCCAAACCGCTCGAGGTATTATCTCAGACCACACCACCACCATATCCGGTAATGAACCAACAAACCGTTCGACATCTGTTGATCTTACTGTGTACAGCTCGGCCCCTTTTCGTTTGCCCAAATCATTGCCTCCGGCATGTAGCACCAGCACCACCGGCCCCTTGGCCCTCTTGGCGATGTCGACCATCTCCAGGAAGATCTGACGCCACCGGAGCCCTTTGATGCCTCTCCAGCTGACTTCCAGCTTCGGGAAGCCAACATTTGTTCCGCCCGGCCGCAGTTTGGCCCTTTCGTACGCCCAGTAGACAAAAGAATGCCCCACTACCCAAACTGTGGGCTTAAAGCTGCCTGTAAGAGACAAAAGTGTTAAAGCAGGTCTGGTCTTATGTATCTGGCAAAGCATGCGGATTTCCAGCGGCCCATTCTCTGCACCTTGACTTCCGATACCCCCGCTCTAGCTGCTTCGGTAGCCGCCCCTATTTGGAAGGAATGTGTCCCATATTCTCTCGGAGCCACGCCGACTGCCTCTAGGCACTGTCTAAAAATCGCTTGAAATTTATATTTTATAAGAGGGGACCCGTCGGTGTGTGAAAGAAAAAATCTACCCGAATGTCTTACTACCGCATAGTGTTTAACTATTTTTACGGGGCATATAGGGCCGTCTGACGCCTTGCCCAATACCCATGTCCCCTTCCCGGTGGGGTCGCATTTGGATCTCCGTACTCTAATGCGCAGAGCTTTGCTGCATATGACGAGGTCTTCGTTGATTAAACCGCCTACTGATGCTGTTTTTAGACTGCGGCACTAATTCACTGATGCGAAGCGCCCCGAAGAAGGCGATTGCGTACGCCGCAGATATCAGCGTTGCCTCGTATTGTGACTTGCACACTGATGAAGATATTGCAATTATGTCGTGCAGTAGCCGTAAGGAAACTGGGCGATGGCATTCCTGGCTAGGTTGAAGCCTTCTACAGCCTTTAACGGCTTGTTTGATGAAAAATATTTGGTTACGTCCACCCACCCCAGCAGCTGAACGAATGAGGCTATTCCCGATAGATGACGTTGCGCTAATGTCCCTGACGCACCTCTCCACCTGAGCCGTTGTAAGAGTTCTACTGAGACGTCGCATCTCGCCCGGTCGCACCTATCGACTGGTCTTCCTTGCGTTAGCGAGCACCACTCCTCCCACGCCTTACCGTAAACCTGCCAAGTCGCCGGTGTCACTGAAGCGCGGATCAAGGGCATCAGTGATTGGCCACCATGTCCCAGAGGGAAGGAGGACATCGTAGGCCCGACGTTTGCTCCCTGGAGAGTTTGAATGCCTGCCAATCGGAAGATAACAAAGTTAAAGAATTCTTTCATCTACATTCGCCGTACATGTAGCCCGGCACCAGATGTTGTGTTTCAGGCATAGTAGTGCTAGGCGTCGCAACAGCGCGAGTGCTGGCTGAGAAGAAGAGGGTGTGCTGTTTAGGGCTTTTGCTGTTCTCAGCTGTTTGGTTAGAAATCTGATGTTCGTATTTTCCAATTGGGCCCCCATAGCTCGACTGATGTTACTATTGCCAAAATTTCTACCAGTGCTGGGTCACGGCCCCATGCGGCCGTGGTCCATAGTTCAGGCCATTGGCCTTTTCACCACTGGTCCTTGTAGATTGCCGCGAAAACCATCTGTAATATTTCCACCGACCATTAGGCCTAAATCTTTGTTTGGCGTCTCCCACGCCATAATGCATATATGCCCCGCGCCATAAACTTGTAGGACTTCCGGAATGTCCTCCAGACCAGCAAGTCTGCCTTCAGGGAGCGGTTGAGTCTAATTTCTAGTATGTTGAAGAAACCGTATGTAAAGCTGGGGTTTAATTAATGATTGGTATGTCAAGCCCATCAATAATCTCATTTACTGTCCTCTGAGCACGTTCCCCGGGACCTGTATTCATTGCCCGCATTATGAAACCATATTTCACCCGTTCTCAAAGTCCACCACAGGGACCCTTGTTCCACCATCCGCTGAGCCCCAGACCATTGAGTTCGCCAAATGAAAAACACTCACCGCTATCTGATTCTGGCAGAGTGACTACCATTGATGGAGGAACTCCTGCTCCAGTGTAGTTTATTCTCATTTGCCAGTAAAAGCCTCGTTCGGCATTGATTTATCATTGATTCGTCATAGTCGTAGTAACCGCCTTTTTCGGCATCGATTTAAGTAACCACCTTTTCAGCATTAATTCATTATTGATCATACCATGCACACCGATTGTGTGCTCCGACTCCTGTGTAGCTCATTTGTAAACCCTTCAGTTGAAGGATGAAAAACCGGCTCCTGTTGGTTGGACTGGCTGGTAGCCCTGGGTGAAGATTCACTCAGGCTGTCAGTCAGCGATGGAGCACACGATGATTTTAATGGGCCCGCCATCGAGCCTAGTTCTACTTTTGTAAAATCTTGGGGAATTCGCGTGCCGATTTTAACTTGGGACTGGGTTCGAAGGGGATATAGAAGGCCGTATTTAAAGCAGAAATGTGGCTGTTGCGCCGCTTTTTATTGGGATAACGGTTTAGCCATGGGCCCATTGCAGTTATGTTCACCGGGGTGAAACCTCGCAGGCGCTCTGTTTGCTTGGCGGGTACACCTGGATGCAGGGTGTCCACCTCCGCAGGAGGAGCATTTGTGTCTATATTTACAAGACCCTTGGAAACGGCAGTATCCATCGTTAAACAGTAAGCAGGCCCCAGGTCCGCGTACGACCACTGTATTCTGGCCTGCTGCTGTTGAGTGATAAGTGGTCGCTGCCGAAAAGGGGGGCTGTTTTTGGGACAGCATCAGTCGTAGCCAAACGTCCGTCGCTTTTACCCCCCAGCCCAAATCAGGCTGCATGGCCAACCGCCTGCGGAACTCCTCGTCGTACCGTTTCCACGCAGACCCGCTGTGACACTTATATGAATTATAGATTAGATCTTGGGAAATAAATAATTCAGAACAGCGCTCTGGGTGCTTTTGGCCCATGATGCAGCCGAGAACCGCGAAGGCCTGGAGCCAGTTATTCATCGTTGGCGCTATTTTTGGTTTGCTCCTATCTTGAAACCGCTCGCCTATTCTCCTTTCCTTGCCCACGGACTGTTGGTCGGCCGATAACAGTGACCATATATTTACGTAAGCATTATCCCAAATTTTTTGCTTTGTCTCCAACTCAACGTGCGCTCCTAGCGGGCTAACTCCACAGAAAAATGCGTCCTTGTGCAGACTAGCTGCTTGGGTGGTGCTAGTGTCAGTTGGTACGCCTGGGCGTGTCAACTGCTGAACTAGGGCCTTAATAGCGGCTGCCAGCTCGCTTTCTCCCACATTTTGTATTGTAGAGTGCTCACCGATATCAAAGAACTCACCGCTGTCAGATGCAGGCCGAGTGTCTCCGGACGGAGGTACTCTGGCTCCTGCCGTGGCGCTGTCCTGGTGCTGGCCGCCCGCCCGGGAGGATGAAGATGGCATGCCAGCGGCCAGCGCCGTGGCACGGGGATGTCTTCTGCTGCATTGGGTCTGGTGCCGAGCGTCCCCTGGAGAAGGAGGTGCTCCGGCTTCTATTGTTTCGATGGTTCGGTGCTGGCTGGTGGACCGGGGAGGTATGTATGGCATGTCTCCCCATGCGTCAGCCCAGGATGGAGCACGTGACGGATGACCTCTGTCGTGTGCTCGAGGATGAGAGGCTATTGGGGCTCCGATCTCTGCCTGGTCCGTAACGGGGGGTGTCAGTGTCTGTTCCCACCAGGTACCCCCTCTGGGTGTCCGGTGAGACCGCCGTCTTTCGGCATGCGACCGGTACCGCCCGTTGTAACTTCCCGATGTCTCTGAGCTGGTTGTGGATGGCAAGCGCCATCTGGAGGAGCGGGATCTATGGTGGCTCCTGTATAAGTGGTGTCGGCGACTGGAGTTGGAATGCCAACAGCTAGAGGGACAGCGGGGACGGTGGCGGGAATCTACTGATGAGGGTGAGGACGATCTGCGGCATCTATGCCTGTGATTGCCGTGTCTAGGGGTTGTGTTGGGGACATTTAATTCGGGATTGGGGGGGACATAAATTTGGTTATGGGGCGTGAGTGGCGGTGCAGGGCGTAGAGCCGGGGAAGGCACAGTGACTGTTAGGCTTGCACTGCGGGGTGAGCTTAAAAGGGGGGGGGGGGCTGATCGGAAACTGTCTGCGATTTGCGTTTGTGACCATGGGGGTGTTGGAGGAGCACAATTTATTGTAGCTGTGTTTGTGCTTAGAGCGACTGTGTGCGTGCTTGGTGCGTACACTTCTGGCCGCAGAGCGTGCTGGCCGGTACGTTTAGACCGGTCAACCACGCTCTGCGGCCGTATCTGTGGCTCTGGTCCCTGACCGCCCGCCCCCCGCACAGGCAACGCTGATGTGCCTGCTGGGGGGACATGGCAGGCCAAGAGTGGGCTGGCCAGGGGTCCCCCGTGGTGCAGCCCGGGTGTAGCAGGGGTCGGTGCGGCGCTGCGTGGCGGGAACTGGCTCGGGGGGTTAGGGGGTGCTGCATATGAGGCGCCCCCCGAACGATTTGGCGGGCTGGGGGCCCACAGGCTATCGCTGTGCTAACAGCGCGCGCAGGGGCGTATGTGTGCGGGGCTTTGATGGTCCCCGGCCGGCATCAGGGAGGGGAGACTCCCCGCCGCTGCAGGGGACCGGCGCTGCGCCCGAGCTGATTGCCCGCGCTGCACCCCGGTCCTCCAGAGCGGCTGGTGCACAGCCGATGACACAGGGGCGGCGGGCGGCCCCCTGCCTGCCCCAGAAAAGCTGTGGGGCTGCAGGGAGGAAGTGGGCGTGTCCCACGCGGCCCACACTGCACCCTGGGAGGCAGGGCGGGCCTGGACTGTGTGAGAGGGGGAGGCATCCACTAAGCGCGCCGGGCCCCGGGCTTCAGAGCGGTGACCGGAAGTGACCAGGGCCCGGGCGCACCCGTAGTATGGCGCGGGCGCCTGGGACCGGCGGGGAGCGGAACCTGGGGCAAACGTTGCGACGCCCGCCGCGCCACCCGGAGCCGTGCGAGGGGCAGAAGCACGGCGGCTTGGTAGCGCCGGCTCTGCTCCGACACGCAGGCACTCGGGAGGACGGGAGGAACACCCCGAGCGTCTACCTGGCGGCGCAGCTGCGCCGTGGTCAGCAGGAGTGCCGGGGGCTGGGAGCGGGAGCCCCGGGGTCTGCAGTGGACGGGACCGATAACATGGGCAGGTGAGTAGGGGTTAGCAGCGCAGGGGCGACAGGCGAGGACGAGGCCCCAGAAGGGGTGTGTGCCAGGGACGGAGCCCTGGGGGACGATGGAGAGGCTGGGGGGTGAGGAGAGGGCACAGGAAGGTGAGCACCCAGGCCAGAATTAAGGGATCGCGACCATTGCTCACCTTCCTGTGCAGCTCCCTGCTGTAGGGCCTCGATCGCAGGGGCAGCCACCGCTGTCAGGATGTCCGGGACAACAGCTTCCGAGGGTCAGCCGGGGAGAAAGAGGGAGAATCCGGGCCCGGCATTAGAATTTAACCCCTGAGGGTGTGGCCAGACTTCCCTCCTCTCCCCGGTTGGTACGCTGGGCGTCCCAATCATGACATCACCTGGGAAAGTAGTGGGAGGGGGGAATTGGGCACTGCACAGTTTTCCCCTCTAGCTATCTCTTAAGGGCTCCGCAGTCAGAGGCACGTTCCTTATACAGTACCGTGCCTACCAGACTCCTTTGATCAGTGTGAGTGCTCCCCGGCTTTACCGCCCGATCACAGAGCAGCCCCGAGCCCCTGCCGTGCACTTACACTATCCACGTCCCGGTAAAGAGAAGGCTGGCAGCGTGATGGGCAGGATCACCCAGCCTGGATTCCTGGAGAGAGGCATGCAGGTGCCAAGGCTGCGCTGCCGTGCTGATCGCTGTCCTGGGCTTCAGCACTTCACAGTACATTGCCGGGATCCAGGTGGAAGCTTCTCCCAATAACTCCAGAAGTTTCAGCTGCTCTTCCCCCACCGCCAGCCGCTCACAGGTCCTGATGGGCAGAGGGCTTCAGCCTTTCCGATCCCCGGGTCAAGGCACGAGCAGTCCGGCCGGGGTAAAGCAGAGGGACTTGATCCAGGATGTGATCCCCAGCAGCCAAAATACTGAGGTGGGCTGGTGGACTGTCAGGCAGAAACTGAACTTGGTGCCTCAGCGAGGAGGGGGCGGAGCCTATGATGAGATGTGTTTCCGCTTCTGGCTCCCCGTGCAGTACATTTACCTGCGCGGGATCCGAGACCCGCAGCAGCCAGAAGATGTAGGTGGCAGGAGGGAGGAGAGAGGAGGGAGATGTTAGATGGGCGGGCAAGCTCCGTTCCATTGAAAAAAAAAAAAAACACAAAAAAAAAAACCTTGTTCAGGTGCCGCCCTAGGCACGTGCCCTCATGTGCCTAGTGGTAAATACGGCCCTGGCCATGACCCAGGCCATTTGTATGGACCGGAGGTTACAGGAGAGAATTTTCCAGCGTGAGATTCCTGTTTTGACTGCCAAGTCTGAGGCTATGTCATTCAAGGAGACAATGGAAGTTGGTGCCACCAATTTCAAAGAGAAGGCAAGGAAACGGTGACATGATGGGAAATTATGTTTCTATTGTGGAGATCCGGGTAATTGGAAGAAGGACTGCCCCTCTTGTCCATCGAGTAACAAGCTGCCGAGTCTGGGTGATGGTCTAGGAGGCCATCCAGACTCTCAAGTACCATTTTCGTCATTTCAAAAAGTTTTGTTAGAGGTGTCCAAGTTAAAGTTAGGGACAGTTAGGCTAGAGACTCCCATCCATACCGTTGCCATTGATAAGACACCGTTGGCTCAAAATGTCCTTAAATTTGTCTCTGAGGAGTTCCTCCTCAAGGTGGGGTCCTTGCACCAGGAACGAATTTCATGTTATGTTATGAGTAATCTTCCTGCGGGACTGGTGTTGGGGTTCCCCTGGTTGCAGAGGCATAATACTGTTATAGACTGGGGATCTCGTGATATTGTTAAATGGGGTCCTAATTGTTCCAATGGTTGTCTTTATGCTGTGTTTGTGTCCGCCATTAGTCCAGAGGGTATTCCGGAGTACCTTAAGGACTTTTGGGGACGTGTTCTCCGAAAAAGAGGCTGAGGTCTTACTACCCCATCGTTCTTATGATTGTACCATCAATCTTATTCCGGTTGCTAAATTGCCCAAAGCCCGTTTGTACAATCTTTCTGGCCCGGAACATATTGTCATGAAAAACTAGATCTCTGAAAGTCTTCGCAAAGGTCACATCCGTCCCTCTGTCTCACCTGAGTAGTGTATCATCGGGTGGTTTCGTCAAACTCAATTTGACAGGTGGACCCGCCCCTATCAGAGTGTATCAAAGTGTGTAACCCCTCCCCTCCCTGTCTGGCAGCTGTCCCTGGGTGTCAGCTCTCCCCTTTTGATAGTGTGTGATATTGTTAATTTGCTACCGCGAATATTATCCCAGTATTTGTTTTTATATTAGATTTTTCGTATGTAACTGCTGTGCGGTTATTCTGTAATCAGGGCAGTGTGTTTTATTTTTCGCATTATATGTGGCTGGTGTGAGATTATTCTGTAAGATGTGCTTTATTACCAATGAGCACATATAGTGAATAGGTCTAATGGCCCGTCAATCAACACAGCAAAACAGATAATGCTCAGCAGGCATCCAGGGCAGATCAATAAAAGTGTGGTGACTTCTGGGGCCGCAGAAGGAAAGAAACATCAGATACGTACAGACAAACACATACAACAAGCAGATGTGTGTGTTATGAGTTATGGGTGGTCCCACGGATGTTGTGAATTCTGGGGTCCCAGAAGTGAAGGAAGGACTAGATGTACAAACACAGATCAGTTTAAAATGTTTATTGTCAGAACTAAATGCAAATAAAAAACACATAAGGTAGCAATGCCACACACAACAGCATGGAATGTTAAATAAAAAACACATAAGGTAGCAATGCCACACACAAAGCCGCTATGTATCAATGGGGCTATGTCTGCTCAGTGTTAGCTAAATCTCAATACAATTGAGCACAAAGACACGTACATTTTTGATGAAAAAGATGACGAGTGTTATAACGGTTCTTTCATAAGGGCCGTTGAGGCGGTAGTGACCGCGTCAGATGCAATGTTTCTGACAGCCGTCTTTATGTGCGGCTTTACTAATTCTAGGCCTTTTCTGAAAAGCGGTACAGTGCGGCGAAATAAGCCTTTAAATATCCCGGCCAGGCCAGAACCATACATGTACTCGCTCCCGCTGAACCCCTCTAGCCCGTGCCCCGACTGGGCAGTATAGTAGCGGGCATAAACAGCGGGATCTCCATACACCCTTTGAGACACCATTTTATCGTGTCAATACTGTCGCAGTCTAAAATGTAATCGCACTATACACTTTCCGTATCTGAATTTAACTGGCGTACCCTGGTCTGATAAGATATAGATTGTCACAGAATCAAAATGCTGCTTGCATAAGGGCACGTAATCGGGTCTTGTGTACTGAAGGGTGATAATCTCACCACTCTTGCCGGTCACCTGAGCGGTTCTCAGAAGTTGGACGTAACTGTCCCCCACAAGCTGATGCTGTATTATATCTGAGTACACAAACAATGTATAAAATCCATCTTTTATATCTGCATAAATCTTTTTCCGTTCAACCGGATTATGATCTACAGAAGCCTCGCTGTATGGTTGGAGGCCTAAAATGTGCGCCAATTTGTGACCAGGGCAAAATGTATTGACGGCGAATCCGCTAGGGTGACGCTCCTCTTCACATCATCATAACGCAACTTAAAACCCTCACTGGATATCTTCAAAATATCAATTCTCTCATTAATCGCGCGTATGAGGTCCGCGATTGTTGAATAAAACCCAGACTTTACGTAATATTCCTTTAGCACATCGCCGCGTTTTCCTATATAGAAATTCCCGTCATTCTGTTCAAATGTGTACCACGTATGCGGATATTGAATTTCCGTTAGCACAACTTCGTACGGGCATCCGAGATGAACCGGCTTAGATAATTTATTGGTATACTCTGCAATTCTATTGTCAGGAAAAATATCGGTAGACGCGTTTGAAGCGAGTGTGATAAAAAACGAACCACCTTCCATGGCTATATATCTGTCAACTCCGAAGCCGGGTTCCAACTATTGAATTTTTCGGGGTACCCCAGCCATTTGACAAAGTAGTGACTCACACCCCCGACACGTTTTTTCTCAAAATCTTTTCTACTCTGTAGACACGATTCTCATCCATAGGTATTTTTTGCAGCTCTTCCTTATAAAATGACCCCTCTACAGCGTAAAATTTCATATTAAATGCTGTATTTATTCCAAATATTCCAATCCCGGATAATATATTTCAGTCCTAGATGAGTTATTTGGTTTTAACACAACAGCTGCCTGCAACTCATTAGTATAATCCGATACTGCCTGACTGAAATCACTGAAGAGATGAACACAGACACAGTGGGCGGTGTTTTCTCTTTAAATACAGGCCATGCAGTTTGACACACAGAATCTTAAAAGACAGTTTTTCTGCGAATCTGAACAGCTGTTCTTTGAAAAAGTAAGTGTTTACTGATTTATTTGCTCCCTGATATTATCACTATCTGTAGCGTATATATTTGTAACATAGTTTTAAACTGTATTCATCGTCGGTATAGATATAGATAAAACTTTTCCCCTTTTTATTTAAGATGGAATTCCAATATCCCTGCGATCAATACAGCCCCCTTCTTACAAGCACACAACTAGATATTATACCGAATATAATGTACAGAGTATTGGCTCATTCTGATTAAGTCATTATATTATAAGTAATTTATATTAATTATATATTCTTGCATTCTTTCTTATTTAAGAGGAGTGTATGTCTCCCAATTATCGCAATAATTTTGTCACGCAGAATTATGAACCCTTTGAACACGTAGCTGAGGAACCGTTAGAAGATAATGAGCCTGCTCTTCACCTTATCACAGGTAATTAGATTCTCCTTTTTGCATTTAGATAGGGAAAAATGTCATTGTAATACGGTACCAAGATATTTATCTTTCCTGTATCACATGTAAGAAAGATATATATATATATATATATATACATATATATATATATATATATATATATATATATATATATAATCTATGTTAATTCCACACCACAGACAAACACATTTTATACGCCGCAACAATTAAATTTACGCCTACTGCATAAATATGTTTATACTAAGCAAAACATAGGTAATACGGAATAAGTCTTGCTATATTAATTTTACACCACAAATATGGTTTATACAGTAAAACTATATTATACAGCGCAACTAAATTTACGCCTACTGCATAAATATGTTTATACTAAGCAAAACATGGGTAATACGAAATAAGTCTTGCTATATTAATTTTACACCACAAATATGGGTTATACCGTAAAACTATAACAGCTATTAACTATTGTATCACACAAATTATGTCATAATAAATATACGGTTAAATTATTAAAACAAATAATGCCGCTAGCCATCAATATAATACTAAATTATTAAAACAGATACACCATAAACAGGGGTTATACCGTAAAACTATATTATACTATTTCAGCTGCTTTAATCCTTTGTATGTAAACACGAACTAAGTGCAATTTCTCATACAGATACTGACACGCATCCATCGGTCTATATGGCGGAAAAGTGGTGTGTTCCCGAACCGTGTGAAAATCTGGATTCAGACGTCGAGATCATAGGTGTCAAGAACACTGTAATTTCGCCGCTAGCCGATGCTCCTAAAAGATGTGGAAATTCGTTAAGCAGGTGTCTCAAGAATAGAAAAGGTAACGGTTCACTTGAAATACATACGATTCTCACTTTTGTGTAGAAAATCAATTCTGTGTTAACTAATAGTCATATTTTATTTACATATGCTAAACTAGTTGCCAGAAAAATTCATTTTGAAAAAAGAGAGGCAGTTTTGTGTAGAAAATCTGTTCTGTGTTAACTAATAGTCATATTTTATTTACATATGCTAAACTAGTTGCCAGAATATTTCAATTTGAAAAAGAGAATATCCCCGTCTCAACGAGTTCGAACAATGCGATGTCCATTAAACCAGGAGCTGCAGAGGTGCAATTCCCGGTTCATACTTGTAAGTATATATCTGGTCTGCTCTATACCGGATTTATGCAAATATTGTTAAAATGATTTCATGGATAACTGTCACAGTTAACTTTTCAAATATTACGCAGGATCATGGATAACTTCCGGCGTGTAGCTTTTCCAATTTTACACCGGTTTCCCGGATAACTGTCACTTGTATCTTTTCTTTTAGATACGCCGGATCTTCAACCATGAGTTTTGCAAAGGCGTAATTACGGGTCTGCACTGAATCACCTCCAAAGAGCTAATGCGGCTGTGAGAACAAGTCCTCTTTCGCCCATCTGTGTTGTGGATCGTGAGGAAAGCTACGAGGCACCCAAACACTCCGGGAATCCATGCCCCAAGATTCCACATCAAAAATATAAGAATGTTTCAAGAGAGAGACCTGCATCGCAGAACGATAGCCCCAGCATAACTCAGGAAGCCAATAGAGCAATCAGCATTCCGCATGTTACTCCTGAAAACAGAGAAATTGCACGGCTCATCGAGGGTAAGAAGAGTAATAACCGTGCCAATAAACGGGTGTGTCAAACTGTACAATCTGCAGATACTGCTTTTGCAGGATCTTCTAGCGATTTTGGCAATGTACTACCTCTAAAGAAACGCTCAGTATCACGGCGCCGGGTAAGTAAAAAACAGAATGTTGCTGGACATTCATCTTACACAGGGAGCCCTGTGTGGAATGATGAACACATCAAAATCTTTATTGCCACGCCTGCTCAGTACGTCCATATCAAACTCGCACAGATCAAACTAAAATCTTTCTGTGATACGTATGAAAGACTGATAAATGCATGTGCAACACCTGACATTATCGCCGAGCTATATGATTTTAAACTAAATCATGTCTGTGTACATACACCCCCTGTGAATTTAAATAAATCTAAATCCACCTGACTAAACCTGGCTTTAAACTAAATCATGCATTTGTACATACACCCCCTGTGAATTTAAATAAATCTAATCCACCTGACTAGTGAACACTGTGAATAAAATACACGTTTAAACTTTTACAATATAGTGTCTTTTCTTTTTTATAAACGTATAAAAACACACCGCTTCATACTTGCGGGTGTTGTAACAGGGGCTCAGTACGTCCATATCAAACTCGCACATATCAAACTAAAATCTTTCTGTGATACGTATGAAAGACTGATAAATGCCTGTCCAACTCCTGACATTATCGCTGAACTATATGCTTTTAAACTAAATCATGCCTGTGTACATACACCCCACCTGTGAATTTAAATAAATCTAAATCCACATGATTAAGCTTGGTTGGCTATGGTTTGAAAAAATCCAGAAGATCGCGAACAGCTAGAAGGGGGCGAAAGACAGTTTACAGCGCTATAACTACACAATATCCCCAGAGGATGTTACATGATTCAACTACAGTTTTACACACCCAAGACAACCCTGGAGCTGTCAACAGCAGTGCTGATCCAGATGCTCAGAGCAGTGGGCATCTTGAGACACATACTGAAAATGCGCATGATGCAGCCTCTGTGGGTAATGGTGTTTATGATAATGAAATGGTCATAGATCATTCAGACGTTTTACAGCTTTTTTATCATCATCAACGGCCATATACATACAGATCATTTTAGATTTGTAATTCTGGATCGTGTACGATCATTTGAAGAAGGTGTGAACATTGTTCACGACGGCGTTCAGTCATTACTGGATAAAATCATCAGGGACATTGAACCTGGCGACTTTGTACAGTTAAGGCTTGAATGTGGCAATACTTTAGACCCTATTTTCGCTACAAAACAAACCCGGGAAGATTTTAATTCTGAATCTTTTTTAAATGCCATTGCCCGCACACTTCAAAGTAACGTTGAATGTCTGGCATCCAATTCGCTAAAGCTAGTCGTCACTATCATTAAAAATAGCGGTGGTGTAAAAAAGGCGCTTGAAATCTATAGCGAGCAGTCAGATCATTAAACAAAAGAGGCAATGGCTGTATGATTTTAACAATTACATGATAAATCTGTGTTTGGCTGCTAGTGTGTGCGCCCTGATGGACGACACGGATCTTGCTGATGCCGATTTACTGAGCCGCTCTAAAAACATACACACAGCACTGGGCATCCCTGATGATCAATTAGTGAGTTTTAGCGACATTCCGGCATTTGAAAAATATTTAGGGGTCACCATTAAAGTACTGTACTATAGCCAGGGTGATTGGCGCTACTTTCAGAGCGGCAATACAGCTAATGGTAAAACCGTATTCATATTGTTCCATGATAATCACTACTACGGTATCAAAAATATGAAGGGTTTTATCGGTGCTGATTACTTTTGTGAGCTCTGCAATTCAGTGTTTCACCACAAGAACAATCATTTCTGTCAGTATTTTTGTAAAGCCTGTCAGAGAGAGGATTGTGTAGAAAGCAGTGCCGCCCAACAGCCCAGGTGCTGAAATAGCGAAACTGAGCATAAATGTGATGGTTTGCGCTGTCCTGTATGTCGCATCCGTATAAATAAATTTGATGCCCATCTTTGTTACATGCGGAAGTATGTAGCACAGGATGAGTCAGATTGTTATATCTTTTATGATTTTGAATGTATGCAGGAGACAAGCACGCAAATCCCGAATTACATTTATGCTACTATGCTGTATGGTCATCCCTCCTGGGAGTTTGAGGGTGATACCTGTACACATGGCTTTGTACAGTTCTTTACAAGCGGCAAATTTTCAGATCATACATTTATTGCCCACAATGGCGGTAGATACGACTCATACTTTATTGTTAAGGAACTGATTTCTGAAAAACTACAGGCACAGTTGATAACCCAAGGTGGCCGCCTCTTGTTTGTGTCGCTACCCGATTTGTCTATAAGGTTCATAGACTCTCTACATTTTATCCCCATGAAACTCAGTAAATTACCGCAGGCCATGGGCTTTTCAGGCGGCAAAGGACATTTTCCACACTTTTTTAATACCAGAGAAAACCAAAACTATGTAGGCCTCATACCTGATGTAAAATATTATGGGGTGGAGTACATGTCACCTGGTGAGAAGGTAGAGTTCCTGGAGTGGTATGAGACACAGGTAAATACAACTTTTGACTTCAAGGCTGAGCTAAAATCTTATTGCAAACAGGATGTTGAAATCTTGAGACACGCCTGCGAGATCTATAGAGAGCATATTATGCAGATGACACAGAAAAATGTTAAAAAATACTGTAAGCGTCAAAAGCAAACGGTTGTAGTGAGCAGATGTGTTGATCCTTTTCAGTTCATCACCCTGGCCTTGGTGTGTATGGCAATGTACCAGTTTAAATTTCTTCCAAAAAAGACAATCGCCATTTTACCTGGTGATAATTATCACAAGGCAAAAAAGCGCTACTCGACACCCGCTATACAATGGCTCATGTATGTAGCCCACTCAGAGAAAAACAGGTCGGGAAATATTTTCTAGATGGTTATGCCTATGTTAACGGCCAACACATAGCCTTTGAATTTCAGGGGTGTTTTTACCACGGTTGTCCGGTGTGCTATAATGAAAATGACACGAATAAGGTCACAAACACATCCTACGGCCAGTTATATTATACCTTTTTAGCTAAAAAGCGTTACTTACAGTGCTGCGGGTACACAGTAAGAGTGATGTGGGAGCATGCATGGAATGAAATGGTTGAAAATGATTCTAACCTTCAAGCATTTCTCCACCAGATGGAATTCCCCGTTCCTTTAGATCCCCGTGATGCGCTTTATGGCGGCCGAACTAACGCCATTAAGCTCTACCACCATCTGGAAGAAGGGGAGACTTTACATTACTACGATTTCACTAGTCTGTACCCCTTTGTAAACAAAACTAAAACATACTTTGTAGGCCATCCAGACATCATCTATGACAATTTTGGATTCAGTAAAAAATACTTTGGCATTGCTAAAGTCAAGGTCTACCCGCCGAGAGATTTATTTTTTCCAGTTCTACCGGTAAAACTCACCAAAAAATTAATGTTCCCCCTTTGCTACACATGCGCTGTAAACTCCCAGGCAGATATTTGTGCCCATAGTGATGAAGAAAGTGCCCGGACAGGCACCTGGTGCACTATAGAGCTCGAGATGGCGATAGAAAAAGGGTATCGGATCGCGCACATCTATGAAATATGGCATTTTCCTAAAACCACTGATGGTCTGTTTGCTCCCTACATTAAATTACATCTTAGGGATAAGCAGGAGGCCTCTGGTTATCCTAGCTGGTGTACTGATGACGACAAGAAAAGGCAGTACATTGACTCTTTTCTTGAAAAAGAGGGTGTCCAATTACGGCCTGAAAATATAGCTGTCTATCCTGCTAAGAGACAGATCTCCAAGCTTTTCTTAAATTCTTTATGGGGAAATTATGTTGGAACATAATTATGACATGGTGGGGATATCTGAAACATGGCTGGATGAGAGCCATGACTGGGCTGTTAACTTGCAGGGCTATAGCCTTTTCAGAAATGACCGTACAGATAAGCGAGGGGGTGGGGTGTGTCTGTTTGTAAAATCGACCTTAAAACCCATCCTGCGTGATAATATAGGTGAATCTAATGAAAATGTAGAGTCCCTGTGGGTGGAGATAAGGGGAGGGGGAAAAAATAATAAATTACTGATAGGGGTTTGTTATAAATCTCCAAAAATAATGGAAGCAATGGAGAATATCCTTGTAAAGCAAATAGATGAAGCTGCGACTCAAGGAGAAATCCTTATTATGGGGGACTTCAACTACCCTGAAATAGATTGGGGAACAGAAACCTGCAGTTCCAGTAAAGGTAATCGGTTTTTGACAACTATTAGAGACAATTACCTTTCACAACTGGTTCAGGACCCAACAAGAAGGGGGGCACTGCTAGACCTAATATTAACCAACAGGCCAGACCGCATATCAAATATAAGGGTTGGGGGTCACTTGGGGAATAGTGATCACAAAATAATAAGTTTTCATGTCTCCTTTAATAAGATGTGTAGTAGAGGGGTGACAAGGACACTAAACTTCAGGAGGGCAAATTTCCAACGGATGAGAGAGGATCTTGGTGCAATTAACTGGGAAGATATCCTGAGACATGAAAGTACACAAAGAAAATGGGAGACATTTATTAGCATCCTGGATAGGACCTGTGCACAGTATATACCGTATGGGAATAAACATACTAGAAATAGGAGGAAACCAATATGGCTAAATAAAGCTGTAAGGGGCGCAATAAGTGACAAGAAGAAAGCATTTAGAGAATTAAAGGAAGTAGGTAGTGAGGAGGCATTAAATAAATACAAAAAATTAAATAAATTATGTAAAAAGCAAATCAAGGCAGCAAAGATTGAGACAGAGAGACTCATTGCTAGAGAGAGCAAAAATAACCCCAAAATATTCTTTAACTACATAAATAGTGAGAAACTAAAAAATGATAGTGTTGGCCCCCTTAAAAATAGTCTGGGTGAAATGGTGGATGAGGATGAGGAAAAAGCCAATATGCTAAATGACTTTTTTTCATCAGTATTTACAAAAGAAAATCCCATGGCAGCCAATATGACTAGTGATAATAATTCCCAATTTAATGTTACCTGCTTAACCCAGCAGGAAGTACGGCGGCATCTAAAAATCACAAAAATTGACAAATCTCCGGGCCCGGATGGGATACACCCCCGAGTACTGCAGGAATTAAGTACAGTCATTGATAGACCATTATTTTTAATCTTTAAAGCGTCCATAATAACAGGGTCTGTACCACAGGACTGGCGTATAGCAAATGTGGTGCCAATATTCAAAAAGGGGACAAAAACTGAACTCGGAAATTATAGGTCAGTAAGTTTAACCTCTACTGTGGGTAAAATCCTGGAGGGCATTCTAAGGGATGCTATACTGGAGTATCTGAAGAGGAATAACCTCATGACCCAGTATCAGCACGGGTTTACTAGGGACCGATCATGTCAGACTAATGTGATCAGCTTCTATGAAGAGGTAAGTTCCGGTCTGGACCAAGGGAACCCAGTAGATGTAGTGTATATGGACTTTTCAAAAGCTTTTGATACGGTGCCACACAAAAGGTTGATACATAAAATGAGAATAATGGGGATAGGGGAAAATATGTGCAAGTGGGTTGAGAGTTGGCTCAGGGATAGGAAACAAAGGGTGGTTATTAATGGAGCACATTCGGACTGGGTCACGGTTAGTAGTGGGGTACCACAGGGGTCAGTATTGGGCCCTCTTCTTTTTAACATATTTATTAATGACCTTGTAGGGGGCATTCAGAGTAGAATTTCAATATTTGCAGATGACACTAAACTCTGCAGGGTAATCAATACAGGGGAGGACAATTTTATATTACAGGCTGATTTATGTAAGCTAGAAGCTTGGGCTGATAAATGGCAAATGAGCTTTAATGGGGATAAATGTAAGGTCATGCACTTGGGTAGAAGTAATAAGATGTATAACTATGTGCTTAATTCTAAAACTCTGGGCAAAACCGTCAATGAAAAAGACCTGGGTGTATGGGTGGATGACAAACTCATATTCAGTGGCCAGTGTCAGGCAGCTGCTACAAAGGCAAATAAAATAATGGGATGCATTAAAAGAGGCATAGATGCTCATGAGGAGAACATAATTTTACCTCTATACAAGTCACTAGTGCGACCACACTTAGAATACTGTGCACAGTTCTGGTCTCTGGTGTATAAGAAAGACATAGCTGAACTGGAGCGGGTGCAGAGAAGAGCAACCAAGGTTATTAGAGGACTGGGGGGTCTGCCATACCAAGATAGGTTATTACACTTGGGGCTATTTAGTTTGGAAAAACGAAGACTAAGGGGTGATCTTATGTTAATGTATAAATATATGAGGGGACAGTACAAAGACCTTTCTGCTGATCTTTTTAATCATAGACCGGTGACAGGGACAAGGGGGCATCCTCTACGTCTGGAGGAAAAAAGGTTTAAGCATAATAACAGACGCGGATTCTTTACTGTAAGAGCAGTGAGACTATGGAACTCTCTGCCGTATGATGTTGTAATGAGTGACTCATTGCTTCAATTTAAGAGGGGACTGGATACCTTTCTGGAAAAGTATAATATTACAGGGTATATATATTAGATTCCTTGATAAGGCGTTGATCCAGGGAACTAGTCTGATTGCCGTATGTGGGGTCGGGAAGGAATTTTTTTTTCCCATGATGGAGCTTACTCTTACCACATGGGTTTTTTTTGCCTTCCCCTGGATCAACATGTTAGGGCATGCTAGGCTATGGGTTGAACTAGATGGACTTAAAGTCTTCCTTCAACCTTAATAACTGTGTAACTATGTAACTATGAAAGTTTGCTCAGAGATCTAATCTATCATGTACTAGCATTGTTAGGGATCCAGATGAGCTTTTTAAGTATTTGTTCCTGCCATACTATGACATTTCGATGTGACATTTCCTTGATGATGACACCGCAACCATTAACTGGAAATACGCAAAAGGCCACCATACACTCAACAAAAACACAAACATTTTTATAGCGTGTTTTACAACAGCGTATGCTCGGTTAGAGCTCTATTCACTGCTGGACCGGTTGGAGGAGAGGTGCCTTTATCACGACACAGATTCACTTATTTTTGTACAGAGAGATAGTGAGTGGCAGCCATCTTTAGGTGATTACCTGGGGGAGCTGACCAGTGAAATACCCGATGGTACACACATCACAGAATTTGTATCGGCGGGCCCCAAAACTTACGGATACAAACTCAACACCGGTAAAACTGTCTTGAAAGTTAAGGGGATAACACTAAATGTCGGTAACTCTCAATCTATTAATTTCAACAGTCTAAAAGATCTAGTTCTGGACTACCAGCGCAATTCTGCCACAGAAACTCAGAAACGTATTGTCGTACAACAGCCGTTCATTGTGAGAGAAAAAAAAGTACTGGGATATTGAGACGCGGCCATTACACAAAACACAAAAGTGTGTTTATACAAAGCGTCGCCTATTAGACGATTTCACAACATTACCTTTCGGTATTAGTCGAGTATTGTGATGGATACGCGCCTGCAACACCCATTCTCATGCATTCTAGCAGGACCGTCTAATTCTGGAAAGAGCCATTTTGTAAAACAACTGCTATATAATATTGAAACTAATTTTTCTCAGAAACCTGATAATATTGTTTGGTTTTATTCGTGTTGGCAAAAACTATATGATGAAATCTCTCTCTCTCTTTTACCCACGCCAGATTTGTGGAGGGTCTGCCGAATACATTCGTAGATGACGAATTATTCCCGCTGGAGAAGGTGAATTTGGCTATTGTTGACGATCTCATGGAGAGTGCTAGTGAAAATTGTGAGATAGAAAAAGCCTTTACTAAGTATGTGCACCACAGAAATCTCAGCATTTTCTACCTGGTACAAAACATATTTTGTCAGGGTAAGAAAAGCCGCACGATAAATTTAAACACCAAGTACATGGTGCTTTTTAATAACCCCCGAGATAAATTACAAATTTTAACTCTAGCTCAGATGTATCCCGGAAAAACACGTTTTTTCCTAGAAGCTTTTGAGGATGCCACGCGGGAGCCTTATGGGTATTTGCTTGTAGATTTGAGAGCTAATACCCCTGAGGATCATTGCTTAAGGCCCGGATTGTTTCCACCAGCGTTGCCTGCTGTCTATGTTCAAAAGAAAAACACTTCTAAAAAGTGAATTTTACCCGGTATCAGACATTCTACGCTGTGTGCGTTGTGATGTAAAGATGTCTGAGAGACTCTGGCGTAACTGGGCGCTCTTAAAAACTCTCGTGAAAGCAACCCCGGCTGTCAGAAAGTCTATTTTGCGCAATGCAAGCAATGATTTAATTACAGCCATAGGCGAGATTGCTTTAAACATTTTAAAAGGCAGGATTCCGCTGAAAGAGCGTCAAAAAGGCATATTAAAGAAGTGGAGTAAAGCTATAAGAACCAAACACAACTAAAGAAATAAAGCAGCAAATATTCCAAATATATAAATATACAAAAAACTTTATTAATAATAATACCAGATAGAAACATGACAGAAGGAAACAATCCCCGTGCCACCCTCAGCATGCACCAAATATGGGCAGGGGGCAGGTGCCTACAGATACAAAGGTCCACATGCTAGTCACAGATTGCGCAGCCATACAAAAAGGCTACAACACAGGGAATACAAGTGGCCATGTCTATGTATTGTATGGCTGCGCAGGTTCGCTTGCGCTATTAGACTACATCAATATGGCGGCACAGGCTATTTGATCGCTGGCCTCCAATAAAATGGCCGTATGACGCGATATGCGCATGCGCACTTATTGTATGACCGCACATCACTCCGGAACTGCTTCCTCTGCTTCCTGCATTATGGCGCCGTCATTTTGGGAGCACATGGGGCCCGTGTGTTCTCCATATGCGGCGTCCAGGTGCAGCATAAGCGGATTAAGGAGGCACTTCACGCCATTGGGCACTCCTTAATTGTAGCTCCACCACTTTGTGCCTTTCCATCTGTATATATACTGAACCCAGCACTACACCGGTGTACCCCTTGAAAAAGGCAGGAGCCGAAACGCGCGTCGGGGGGGACAGGGGTGAGGTGCCGGTCCACAATTGTCATATTTACAACTAATTGGTATGTATGTACTTTATCACTGTGTCAGGCTTTTTTAGGTACCTTTTTGTATTGTTCTCTATGATATGTAGCTACATTTTATAGTCTGCCGCAATCTGTGACTAGCATGTGGACCTTTGTATCTGTAGGCACCTGCCCCCTGCCCATATTTGGTGCATGCTGAGGGTGGCACGAGGATTGTTTCCTTCTGTCATGTTTCTATCTGGTTTTATTATTAATAAAGTTTTTTGTATATTTATATATTTGGACTATTTGCTGCTTTATTTCTTTAGTTGTGTTTGGGTATTGTATTGCAGTTGGTCCACTACGGTCCTAATATTTTGGTCCCATATTTAATGTATATGAATAGACCCCACTTTGGGTAAATTATTATGTTGGTGACCTCGTATGTTTCCACAACATTGCCTTGTTTAAAGCTATAAGAACCCCGAGCGACAGATCTCAGCCCATAAAGAAAAAGAAGCGGCTACTAAAGCAGGCCGGCGGGTTTATCGGCCCTCTTTTAGCTTTTGCAATTCCAATAATAACAAGCCTGCTCGCAGTAAGATAATGGAGCACACAGAGAAAATGTATCTAGTCCCCAAACAGGAGCTAGACAAACTAAGACCCCGTACTACAGATAACATACGCGACAGTGTTATTCGGCGCCTTGATGGTGAAATTAGCGACATTTTACATCGTCGTGACATTCCCGATAATGTGAAAATTAAAATGTATAGCTCCGTGCTACAGCGCTACTTGGTACATACGAGACACAGCTCAAAAGAAGTAACGGCTTTAAATCTCGTTAGCACTCCTGATCAGCAACAATTGTCAAATACCGACTCTGATAAAAATCAAGAGATCGCTGAAATTGTCAGCCATATAAACCAAAGATATAAAAAGAATGCTGAATTTTTACTAAACAGGTTACTGCAGAATAAAAATCCTAGAATAATAAAGCTGAATTTATTTTCAAAGGATCTGTAATACCAGGGTCTAACTTACTGGATTTGGTACGTAGTACAACGCAGAGTCATGCTCTACCCGGCAGAAATTTACCACCGGGTTGGGATTCATTTATGCATGCTATGGCCGAGCTAAATATACCGTGTACAGTTGTGGGTAATCTCACTACTAGGAGGCTTTTAGATGAATTAAAAATTTCCAGCAGTGAGACACACGCTGTATCTACACCACAGAAGGTAGCCACAACGCCGCATACAATTCAATCTTTACATTCCCCGTCATTAGGTACCACACGCGGAACTCTGCTACCTAAAAAAAAGGTCTCTTCCGATACTACAAACTACGAAAAATCTAATATAAAAACAAATACTGGGATAATATTTGCTGTAGCAAATTAACAATATCACACACTATCAAAAGGGGAGAGCTGACACACAGGGACAGCTGCCAGACAGGGAGGGGAGGGGTTACACACTTTGATACACTCTGATAGGGGCGGGTCCACCTGTCAAATTGACTTTGACGAAACCACCCTCTGCTACACTACTCACCTGTGGCTGCGGGATTTTTTATTGTCAAGAAGAAAGATGGTGGTTTACGTCCATGCCTCGATTTCCGGGAACTAAATAAAATTACGGTGAGAATTACCTACCCTCTCCCACTCATCCCTGATCTCTATAACCAATTGTCTGGGGCTAAGTGGTTTTCCAAACTGGATCTTAGGGGAGCATATTACCTTATCTGTATTCAGGAGGGGGATGAGTGGAAAACGGCATTTCTCACCTCCGAGGGTCTGTTTGAGAACTTGGTCATGCCCTTCGGTCTCACTAACACGCCCGCGGTGTTTCAAAATTTCATGATGTATTTTCTGATTTTATCGGGCGCTTTATGGTTGTGTACCTGGATGATATCCTTGTTTTCTCGCCTGACAAGGAATCCCACATTGGTCATTTACGTGCTGTTCTTCACAGGTTACAGGGAAATTCTCTGTTTGCTAAACCCGAGAAATGTTTGTTTTGTGTCCAGGAGCTTTCTTTTCTGGGGATCATCCTTTCTGCCAATGGCTTTCGGATGGATCCTGGAAAGGTACAGGACATTGTTGATTGGGTGCAACCCAGAGACCTCAAGGGGTTGCAGCATTTTCTGGGTTTCGCCAATTATCGGAAATTCATTAAGGGGTTTTCTCAGGTTGTCAAGCCTCTCACCTTTCTCACTTGCAAAGGGGCTGATCTCAAAGTTTGGTCATCCTTGGCAGTTGAAGCATTTATTACATTAAAAAAGCGTTTTATGACTGCTCCTGTATTATTTCAGCCCAATCCATCTGAACCATTCATTGTGGAGGTGGACGTATCAGAGGTGGGAGTAGGGGCGGTGTTGTCTCAGAGACCCATTACTTTGATCAATTTAAAGGGACACTGTCACCTGAATTTGGAGGGAACAATCTTTAGCCATAGGGGCGGGGTTTTCGGGTGTTTGATTCACCCTTTCCTTACCCGCTGGCTGCATGCTGGCTGCAATATGGGATTGAAGTTCATTCTCTGTCCTCCGTAGTACACGCCTGCGCAAGGCAAGATAGCCTTTTGCAGGCATGTACTACGGAGGACAGAGAATGAACTTCAATCCCATATTGCAGCCAGCATGCAGCCAGCGGGTAAGGAAAGGGTGAATCAAACACCCGAAAACCCCGCCCCCTATGGCTAAAGACTTTTCCCTCCAAATTCAGGTGACAGTGTCCCTTTAAGACCATGTGCCTTTTTCTCCAGGAAGTTTTCTTCTGCAGAGAGGAACTATGATGTTGGGAACCGGGAGTTATTGGAGGCATTTTTTGGGTGGGGCGGTTCATCGGATCACGGTTAATACTGATCACAAGAAGTTGTCTTAAATTGAAACCGCCAAATGGTTAACTCCTAGACAGGCTAGGTGGTCGCTTTTTTTCTCTCGTTTTCATTTTTCTATCACTTTTCGGCCTGGTTCCAAGAATGTCAAGGCTGATGCCTTATCTCGCAATTTTGATCCGATATCACCGCCCGAACCTCCTTCCTCCATTCTTCAGCACGGGGTGGTTGTTGCGGGGGTATCCTCTGACTTGGAGCTGGAGATTCAAAAGGCTCAGTCTCTAGCTCCTTCCTCTTTGCCTGACAATAAGCTTTTTGCCCCAGTTCAGTACCGATTGAGGGTTCTCCAGGAGTTCCACGATTCTGCTCTCAGTGGACACCCAGGGATCTCTGCCACCCAGAAAGCCATCGCTAGCCTGTTTTGGTGGTCCAACATGACCTCTGATGTCGCTGTGTTTGTGTCTGCTTGTGATACCTGTGCCTGTGCTAAGAGCTCCCATAACCGGCCGGCCGGGGAATTGGTGCCATCGCCAATTCCGGATAGACCTTGTACTCATTTGTCCATGGATTTTTATCACTGAACTCCCTTCTTCTAATGGCAAAACTGTAATCTGGGTAGTGATTGACAGATTCAGTAAACAGGCGCATTTTGTACCTCTGGCAGGATTGCCTAATGCTGAAACATTATCTAAGCTGTTCATTGAGCATGTTGTACGGTTGCATGGTGTGCCTTTGAATGTGGTTTCTGATAGAGGGGTACAATTTGTGCCCAAATTTTGGAGGGCTTTTTGTTTGTTTGACGTTCTCCTCTGCTTACCATCCTGAGATTAACGGTCAGACCAGTCTCTTGAACAGATTTTGAGGTGTCTTGCTACGTCTCGGCAGGATGATTGGTGTTCTTCGTTGCCCCTGGCTGAGTTTGCATTTAACAATCAGATTAACCAGTCCATGGGCACCTCCCTGTTCTTCTGTAACTACGGTTTTCACCCTCATTCTGGTGAATTTTCTAGGCTGGATTCAGGATGTGCAGGGGATGATACGGCAGTGCAACGATTGGGGGAGATGTGGAGGGAGGTCCAGAAGAACATCGGAAAGGCTGAGGGCAAACAAACTTTTTGCGGATAAGCGATGGTCTGTGGGACCTATATTCCTGGTAGGAGATAAAGTGTGGTTGTTTACCAGGAACATTCGTCTCAAGGTTCCTTCGGCTAAGCTAGGTCCCAGGTATATTGGTCCTTATGAGATCAGTGAGGTGATCAATCCAGTTGCCTTTCGCTTACGACTTCCTCCATCGCTTCGGATTCCCAATGTGTTCCATAAGTCCCTTCTTAAGTCATTTTTACCATCCTCTGCTGGGCCTCCATCCCCTCCGTCTCCTGTCTCTGTGGATGGTCAGACCGAGTATGAAGTGGAACAGATTGTAGATTCTTGCATGGTCCGTAGTTCTATTCAGTACTTGGTCCATTGGAGGGGTTACGGTCCTGAGGATCGATCTTGGGTCCCGGCATGATCTGTCCATGCTAATCGACTGGTCTGGGCATTTCATGCACGTTATCCTGGAAAACCTGGGGGTCCGGTGGCCCCCGCTTGAGAGGTATTGTCATGATCCATTCCGAAGTTTAGTCCTGTCTGCTCTTTCTCTGGGTGGATGTCTAGGGTTAACTTTGCTCTGCCTCATTCTGGGCTCGGGTTTGCTATTTAGCTCCCAGGTATCCTGAGGGTGGTGTCAGCTATAGCTCTGTCTTCGGCGTGTGAACCTGTCTCTGGAAGCCCTTGATTTGTCCTGCTGTGAACCCTGATTTATCCTGTGTCTGTGATCTCCCCCTGCCTGCCCTTTCCCAGTGTCTTTGTCTGTAGATCTGCTTTACTCCCTGGTTCTGACCTCCTGGCTTGGCTTTTTTACTCCGTTTCAGTTTGTCCCTATTGTACCGTATTTTGCCCGTCCTGGTTTACTGATCCCTTGCTACGTCCTGACTATCCATTCTGTCTAAATCCTTTTTTACTGTAGTGCTATCTTGTGCTCTGACTTGGTTTCCTGACCTCTCTCTCGCCACTAGGTGGCATCTGTTCAGCTGCTCTGTGTGTGCCGTCTCGCTTCCCTACCAAGCTCCCCCTGGTGGAGGTTGCGCTGTACTGCACTGCAGCTGCATGACAAGTGTCCTGCTGTCTCACTTTTACAATTTTCCAGAAGATACGGTTTCGGCCTTTTGGAACCGCTACTATAAGCACTTGGATTTTAAATACCTGAAAACTGTTCTCCCTCTTGTTTATACAGTTCTATGGTTTATCCACAGGCCGTTTACAAGATGCTGATCCAGTTGTTTTTCCTCTTTGTTACAGTGTCGCCCTTGTCATTTTCTGGATCAACAGTGTAATCCAACCTTTCATTGTTTACCTTGAGTGGCCGTTGTGGGCCACCAACCTTGTTTTTGTTATGCTGTGTTATGAAAAACTTCTTAAATAATGAATTTAAAAAAAATAAAAATAAATCAAACCTACACATATTTGGTATCACCACGTTCAGAATCGCACGATCTATCAATAGAAAAAAGTATTAACTTGATCGCTAAACGGCGTAGCGAGAAAAAAAATCAAAACCCCAGAATTACCTTTTTTTGGTCGCTGCGACATTGCATTAAAATTCAATAATGGGCGATCAAAAGAACGTATCTGCACAAAAGTGGTATAAAAAAAAACATCACATTGGCACACAAAAAAGAAGCTCTCACCCGACCCCAGATCATGAAAAATGGAGACGCTACGGGTATCGGAAAATTGCGCGATTTTATTTTTTAGCAAACATTGGAATTTATTTTCACCACTTAGATAAAAAATAACCTAGAAATGTTTGGTGTCTATAAACTCGTAATGACCTGGAGAATCATAATAGCAGGTCAATTTTAGCATTTAGTGAACCTAACAAAAAAGTCACACAAAAAACAAGTGTGGGATTGCACTTTTTTTTGCAATTTCACCGCATTTGGAATTTTTTTCCCGTTATCGACATGGTAAAACCAATGGTGTCGTTCAAAACTACAACTCGTCCTGCAAAAAAGAAGCCCTCACATGGCCTAACCTAAAAAAGGATCTAACCAAACTAAGACCCCCTATTACAGATAACATATGACGGGGTGTTATTTGTCACCTTGGTAATGAGATTAGAGAGATTTTACAATGCCGAGACATGCACCATGACGTGAAAATTAATGTCGTAGTACAGAAATACTTGGTTCATGCTAAACACGATGCAAAGGAACCAACAACTTTACATCTCGTCAGCCCCTGAATCTGATCACCAACAACTGCCAAATTCAGACCCTGATAAAAATCAAGAGGTCACTGGAATTGTCAGCCATGTAAACCAGCGATATGAAAAGGATGAATTTTTACTAAACAGGTTACTGCAGAATAAAAATGTTACAGTATGGAAGGATAAAAGCAAATTTATTTTCAAAGATCTGTAACACCAGAATCTAACTTGCTGGATTTTGGTACGTACAGGTGCTTCTCACAAAGTTAAAATATCATCAAAAAGTTAATTTATTTCAGTTCTTCAATACAAAAAGTGAAACGCATATATTATATAGTCATTACAAACAGAGTGATCTATTTCGAGCGTTTATTTCTGTTAATGTTAATGATTATCGCTTACAGCCAATGAAAACTCATGAAATGAAAAGTCATTATCCCAGTAAATTAGAATACATTATAACCCCAGGGCCGGCATAAGCACCCGGCATACCGGGTCAAGTGCCGGGGCCCTGGCAAGACGGGGGGGCCATTTACGGTGCGCAGCTGCAGCAGGAATACTCACCTCCGGGAGTCGGGACCGTCACCATGGATACGCAGAGTGAGTCACTTCCGGACCGGGCCTGGGACTGAGTTTCACGCAGCTGCAATACTCACCAGTCACCGCCGGCGCCGCCATCACCATGGATACGAGTCACTTCCGGGCCGGCGCTCGCTCTGTCCTGTCACTTCCGGTCACGTGAGAGTTCGTCATCCTAAGAGCTCAGAGAAGAGATCCGGCTGCAGGCGCAGGCAGCACCAAGCAGAAAGAGGAGCAGGAGGAAGGAGCTGCAGTCAGGTGCACGGACGGTGCACCCGGTCCCAGGCTGTGTCCACAACGGAACCGAAGCAATGGCGAAGTGAAGCATTGAGTGAAGAGTGAGTCTTCCTCCAAGTTCCTGGTCCCAACGCATTGCGGGGTGGGTGGGGGTCAGATGCAGCCTGCTGTGAGCCTGGTTGTAGTCCTAGCCTAGATTGCCTGTAAATGGCTGGCTGAGTTATATACTACGTACGTGGTCTGTGTTATATACTACGTCACGGCCCAGGCCTGTGCCATATACTACGTGGGCTGTGCTGTATACTAGGTAGATGTGCAATATACATGGCTGGGCAATATACTACGTGGCTGTGCTATATACTACGTGGGCTGTGTTATATACTATGTGGCCTGTGTTATATACTACGTGGCCTGTGTTATATACTACGTGGCTGTTATACACTGCGTGGCTGTTATACACTGCGTGGGCTGTTATATACTACGTGGGATGTTATACACTGCGTGGGCTGTTATATACTACGTGGGCTGTGATATACACTGCGTGGGCTGTGCTATATACTATGTGGGCAGTGCTATACACTGCGTGGACTGTGCTATACACTGCGTGGGCTGTTCTATACACTGCGTGGGCTTGCTATATACTGCGTGGGCTGTGCTATACACTGCGTGGGCTGTGCTATATACTACGTGGGCTGGTATATGCTACGTGGCTGTGCTATATGCTACGTGGCTGTGTTATATGCTACGTGGCTGTGCTATATGCTACGTTGGCTCTGCTATATGCTACGTGGGCTCTGCTATATGCTACGTGGGCTCTGCTATATGCTACGTGGGCTCTGCTATATGCTACATGGGCTGTGATATATACTATGTGGCCTGTGCTATATGTTACGTGGCTGTGCTATATGCTACGTGGGCTGTGTTATATGCTACATAGGCTGTGTTATATGCTACATGGGCTGTGTTATATGCTACATGGGCTGTGTTATATGCTACATGGGCTGTGTTATATGCTACATGGGCTGGGTTATATGCTACTTGGCTATGGTATATTTCTCTGCTGTATCTGTGGATCATGAATCGTGGTATGTGTTAAAGAGGGGGGCCCACTGAGACTCTTTCGCCCGGGGCTCTCAAAAACCTGGAGCCGGCCCTGCCTACTGAAATGTATGTTCAGTTTAAATGCCTTCAATGCAACGGCTAATGCTCACCGAGTATTTCCAAGCACTCAGGTACTCAAGTGATATCAAAGTATCACCGAGCACGCTCGCTCATCCCTATTAATTACACTTTCTCATTTAATTATGACTGTTATTTTTTTTTTTACAATTTGTCAATAATATATTTAGTTTCTCACTGATTTATTTTTGATGGTCATCAAAATCAGATTTCCAGTCATTTATTTTTCACACTCTAGGTTTCATAATGGTTTCTTTCTGTGTGGGATTTTTGATGTTTAAAGGGGATTTATCCAGCTTCTGTTCCACAATTTCAAGACGTTTACAATGATGAATTCTTTATTTTTATTTTTTTAAGTTAAAATATAGTCATATCAAAAAGTCTTTTTCTTTCTTGGTTGATACATGCAGGACAAATGTATTTAAGGATGGGGGAAACATATAAAAAAGACTAATAAAATACCAAACACATTTTAAAAGCAAGTACATTCTTAAACTTGGTTCACTAACTCCACCTTTGGACATGTCAATCAAAGTCAGAGAGAAGACGCAGCCCTGGCTCCCTATTGATGTTCAATACATCCGAAGGTGGGAACAGTGAATAGCCTCACATGAGCTCTGAAAACGTGAGTGCCAAGACCACTGTAACGGAGCCGGCACGGAAAGTGAATGAGTGGTTTTATTTGAAATAGGCCAAACATTAGGAATGACAAAGCATTGTCCTAGTAATGGACAATCCCTTTAAGAAATACAATTTTTGTTTAAAATATTTGCAACATTCTGAACATAAAAAAGGGTTCTCCCTTGTGTGACTTCTCTGATGTTTAAGAGTTGATTTTAGTGTAAAACATTTCCTACATTAATAACATGAAAAAGGCTTCTCCCCTGTGTGAATTCTTTGGTGACTAAGAAGATATGATTTCTTTACAAAACATTTCCCACATTCCAAACAGGAAAAAGGCTGCACCCTCTGTGTGAGTTCTCTGGTGCTTGACTAAATCTGATTTCTTTGTAAAATATTTTATACATTCTGAACATGAAAAAGGCTTCTTCCCTGTGTGGGTTCTCTGGTGCCCATCAAGACACGATTTATTGTTAAAACATTTGCTACATTCAGAACATCAAAACTGCTTCTCCCCTGTGTGGGTTCTTTCGTGTATAACAAGACTGCATTTCTGGGTAAAATATTTCCCACATTCTGAACAAGAAAAAGGCTTCACCCCTGTGTGGGTTCTCTGGTGTAAACCTAGACTGCTTTTCTGGTTAAAATATTTCCCACATTCTGAACAGGAAAAAGGCTTCTCTCCTGTGTGGATTCTCTGGTGAATATCAAGATGCGCTTTCTGATTAAAACATTTCCCACATTCTGAACATGAAAAAGGTTTTACCCCTGTGTGGGTTCTTTGGTGTATAACAAGATTCCCTTTCTGATTAAAACATTTCCCGCATTCTGAACATGAAAAAGGTTTTACCCCTGTGTGGGTTCTTTGGTGTCTAACAAGACTCTCTTTCAGATCAAAACATTTCCCACATTCTGAACATGAAAAAGGCTTCTTCCCTGTGTGACTTCTTTGGTGTATAACAAGATTCCCTTTCAGAGTAAAACATTTCCCGCATTCTGAACATGAAAAAGGTTTCACCCCTGTGTGGGTTCTTTTGTGTATAACAAGACTCCCTTTCTGATCAAAACATTTCCCACATTCTGTACATGAAAAAGGCTTCTTCCCTGTGTGACTTCTTTGGTGTATAACAAGATTCCCTTTCTGATTAAAACATTTCCCGCATTCTGAACATGAAAAAGGTTTCACCCCTGTGTGGGTTCTTTTGTGTATAACAAGACTCCCTTTCTGATCAAAACATTTCCCACATTCTGAACATGAAAAAGGCTTCTTCCCTGTGTGACTTCTTTGGTGTATAACAAGATTCCCTTTCAGATTAAAACATTTCCCACATTCTGAACATGAAAAAGGCTTCTCCCCTGTGTGACTTATTTGGTGTCTAACAAGATCTGATTTCTGCTTAAAACTTTTCCCACACTTGGAACAAGAAAATATTTTCTCCGCTGTGTGAATTTTTGGATGTTTAAGAAAACACTTTTCAATGGGAAAACGGTTTCCATGTTCTGAACATGAAAATGGCTTCTTTGATTTAGGAGTATTTCGTTTTTTATTGCATATTTTGTGACCCTGAGTAGTCTCTAATAAGTCAGAAGACAGGACCTGTTTCAAAGGATCAGATGACAGATGTTTGCTGTGAATGGATGATGTTATATCTGCAGTAATGGCATTCACTTCAATTGTATCCTGTGCGATCTCAAGATCATCTGATTTAAAAACTGAAGATGTCAGCTGTCTCTCTGATATCCTGGTACAGTCATCTGCCAAGATAAAAAAAAAAAATAATTTTGAATAAAATATCCTTAAATGTTATTTAACATTTGTATTTAAACGATATGTAAAAATTGCAAGTTGTAGAGAAACATTAAATTATTCACGGAGACAATGACAGTTCACAGTCTAATAGAAAATCTCATAGAATGAATAAGTGAAGCATGGTGTTCAACTGTTTGTTCATTCTGCCTCCTAAATATGGAATAAAAAGCCAGAAAAAATTATTATGTAAATGACAATAAAAGCAATAAAAACTTCTATTCATCTCACAAAAAAACAAGTCCCCACTCACGTCCATCATTTGTCAGTAGAAAAACAGAGGTTTGAACATTATTAGAAGCTCAAAAGTTCTTGCAAAGCAACATGGATTCCATAAACCAATCCACCAATAACATCCCTCCCAAAATGAAATTTCCCCCTCGCTTCTGAGCCTTGCCGTGTGCCCAAACCACATTTAGCATCCATGTATTTGGCATTACTATAGTGAGAAGAACCCACTTAATTTACGTTGTGTGTGTCTCCAGGAGCACAATCTGGGCACTATGCGGTGGGCAATAAAAGGACATATTTGCAATTTTCTTTCTTCTGCATCCACTGCATGCTATTTTCCGTAAAATGCATGTGGAATCAAAAATAGTCACTACTCCAATAGACATTCTCTGAGGGTTATATTTTCCAAAATGGAGTCAACTTATGGAGATTAAGCCTATGTGCACATGTTGCAGATTTCCTGCGGAACTGTAGCATTTTTTTCCGCGCAGAAACGATGCAGATCTGCAAGTGATTTGGCAAAAAAAAATTCTGTGCTAATCTGCACTGAAAACGCAACAGCTTCAAAAAAGGACCATGTCACTTCTTTTGTGCAGTTCTGCCGCGTTTCTGCACCCATTGCATTATAGAAATCCGCAGGGGTAAAAAAACGCATGAAATCCGCAGCAAATGCGCAAGAAAAACGCATCAAATCTGCACCTGTGTTTTCTGCCAGGAGATGCAGATTTTGTGCAGAGAATTCTGCACCCAAATCAGCAAGGTGTGCACATAGCCTTATACTGCTCTGGTTTTCTGAAATCTTATCACATTAGGGCTTCTGCAGATGGTGTGTCACATCTTCTCTGTGATCTGCTCCAACAAAGTTTGCTTCTGTCACCAGGCGCATCTTTGTAGGCAGCGCTAGTAATGGAGGAGACATTGGAACCAGAATCTCTGGGTGATGCAGGCTTGATCCAACCACTAAGATTAGGGTGCCTTTGACCAGTAGTACCATCCAGTCTGGCAGTATGTGTAACAACTGTGCCCGCACAGGGGCCCCGCCGTGGTCTCCGTTACCCCGCTGTGACGCCCGTACCTCAGCGGAGCCCCCACTCTTAGTCTGCTCCCTGTCGTCCTGCCGAATGTGCACTTCACCATCTGTGCCTCCGCTTCCATTTGTTACAGAATGCAGCTGGAGGTGCATGGGACCCAGCGGGTTCCGTGGCCGAAGCAGAGTTGTGCCATGAGGTTTCTCGCCTGAAAGATCAGCAGGACAAGATTACGACCTATCTATGCAACTTGTCTACACGTATGGACTTGTTGATATCCTTGGCTACTCCCGTCACGACCACCGGCTACCAAGTTCCCTGTTGCATGGCAGGTAAAGGACTTCATCTGGCATCTCCTCGGTTTAATGGCGACCCCACCCAATGTCGAGGGTACATTAATCAATGCACGCTGCATTTTGAACTCCTGGTGCATATGTTCGTTTCTGAACAGGCCAAGGTGGGCTTCATTATGTCACACCTCGCTGGAGCGGCACTCGCCTTGTTAAATCTGCAGTGGGAGAGAGAGGATCATCTGGTTAATAACCTTCAGTCTTCCTTAGAAGTGTTCCACAGGACCTTCGACAAGCCTAGCAGTACTTCCTTGACAGCTTCTTCATCTTTGTCAGGAGAATCTCATGGTGGCTCAGTATGCAGTTAGTTTACGGACCCTTTCCTCAGAGTTATCCTGGAATGACGAGGCCTTGGTGGCTACCTTTTGGGAATGTTTGTTCAGGAGAATAAAGGGCGAGCTGGCAGGCCGAGTTTCTCCTGCAAATCTGAATGACCTGATATCTTTAGCAACTCGGATTGATCTTCGGTTTCAAGAACGTTCCAGGGAGTACAAGCAGGAGAAGAGACCTTATTGTATGGATCTTGGTCTCCAGTCTCTCTTCCAGAACCAATGCAAGTGAGCTTGGCTAGGCAGTGCCTGGAGGCGCGCCACGTGGAAGGGAGATGTTTCTACTGTGGTAGTTCAGAGGATCGGATCTGCTTATGGAGAGGTCGGAAAACTCCAGTGCCTAGGGTCGGTAGGAGAGGCTTCCCAGGGTAAAGATCATTTTTCTCCATGTCTGCAAATGACTGTTTCCGTATCCTTCGGCACAGTTAAATTCTCAGAATGTTGTCACTTGGATTGCGGAGCCGCTGGGAACCTCATTCAGCAAGCAGTTGTGGACTGTTACCAGATTCCAGTTCACCGCCTTCCAAATCTGCTGCTAGTGACTTCCGTAGATGGTAAACCCCTGATCAAGCCCGTGCATTTCCAGACTGAGCCAGTGGAACTTTAGGTAGGTCTAACGCATTCAGAAAAAGAATAAATCTGTTTTTATGTTTTGCCTGGTTTGTCTCACCCCTTACTTCTAGGTTTGCCCTGGTTCCAGACTCATGAACCGGTTTTAAATTGGAGGACTGGAGAAACCTTGCGCTGGGGAGATTACTGTTCCGATCACTGCATCACTCCCATTCGTCCTGTTTCTCCTCCAGGTCAGCCAGCTGCCCTACTGGGTTTACCCTCTTCTTGCTGGGCCTTCTCCGATGTCTTCGGGAAAAAGGAAGAGAGAGTCTACCTACACACAGGTCGTATGACCGTGCCATAGATCTGCTTCCCAGTATGACTCCCCCTCGGGGGCGAATCTCTCCCTTTTCCCATGCAGAGACCCAGGCCATGTCAGAGTACATCCAGGAGAACCTGACTAGAGGATTTATTCGACAATCATCTTCCCCAGCGGGGGCAGGGTTCTTCTTCGTTAAGAAAAAGGACGGATCTCTTCAGCCCTGTATTGATTACCGAGGGATAAACCAGAGCACGGTAAAAAATAAATATCCATTACCGCTTATTTCAGAGCTGTTTGATCGTCTCCGAGGGGCCAAGATCTTCTCCAAACTAGACATGCACCACTATGTTTTAAGACTCTCACCAATAAACGGCACTTGGCATTTCTATACGGCACTACCGTTGACCACTTTGTCCTTTAAAAAGCCCTCCCTACTAGTGATGAGCGAGTATACTCATTGCTCAGGTTTTCCCGAGCACGCTTGAGTGATCTCCGAGTATTTGTTAGTGTTCAGAGATTTAGTTTTTGTTGACGCAACTGCATGATTTACAGCTGCTAGCCAGCCTGAGTACATGTGGGGGTTGCCTGGTTGCTAGGAAGTCCCCACATATAATTAAGCTAATAGTCGCAAATCATGCAGCTGCGCGGATGAAAACTAAATCTCTGAACACTAACACATACTTGGAGACCACCTGAGGGTGCTCGGGAAAACCCGAGCAACGAGTACACTCACTCATCACCACTCCCTACTCCTCTACTGCACGCCCCCGGAAGAAGCCATGGGCAAAACGTGCATCGGAGCGAAAGGGAACTACCGAACCACTCACTTCAATTTATGACCATCGGAATTCAGGTATAACTTCCTTCTGTGGTGCACATTTGGCTATACTTTCTATGCAGGGCCACCTATAATTAGGATCTGGGGTCTCTTGATTCTTTTGGACACTGTTTAGACCTCCGTTTATACATTCATCTATTATCCTTATTGGCTGTGTCCCTCTCCATTTATAAGTAAATGCCTTAGTTTATGTGCATACTTATTACACTAAATAATTATTTATTTTATTAATGATATTCTTCACTTGAGCAAGTAACCTATCCCTGAATTTTGGTCTGAATGTCCGGGCGCCCCCACTGGGTATTTCTGTGTTTATTTGTTCTGATATTTTAATAATTATTAATAAAAGTATCTTTGTATTGAATCTTATGGTCCTCTTCGTTTATGTCCACTGTCTAATCACAGTTGAAAATTTTGTTGTGATAATTGCTTTGAAGTGCCATTGCATAAAAATTCTCAGGACAATTTTTTGGTAAATTCATATGTTTTGCTGTTTTTTTTTTTCTTTTATAACAGATAGTCCACAATATGGATCTAAAAGCTAGGGATAGTGCCTGGCAGTCAAGGGCTACAGACATTTTTGCACGAAATACACCAGTTATTTCGCAGGATGCCCCATTTGAGATCAAGGATCTCTTGCATGAATATAGAAACGCTTTGCAGCGTAAAACAAAGTTGTGGTGGAACTGTTCCTCTCTGGAGAACGATCAGGAAAAAAAAAAAGATTATTCCCAGGGGCCTCAGGATTCACCTTTACCTGACGTACAAGTTGGGTGATCCGGAATTGATCAATAAGTGGATGGCAGCAGCTAATAATAATTTATATTTATATAGCACCAACATATTCCGCAGCACTTTACAATTAAGCAGGGACATGTACAGACAATAAATTCAATACAAGTTAAGACAATTTAAACAGTGACATTAGGAGTGGGGTCCCTGCTCGCAAGCTTACAATCTACAAGGAAATGGGGGGGACACAATAGCTGAAAAGTGCTTGTTATTTCAAGTCTGGCAATTATAATACATAGGGATTTTCATATAAAGCTGCATGATCCTGTCATCAGCCCGTGTGTTTAAGTGCAATTGTCAAGTGTCAAGTGCAGTTATCGTGTGCATGGAGGGTGTGGAGACAGATGAATAGTAAGGTGCAGATTCAGAATAATATTTGGAAGGAGGGAACAGGGCAAAGTTAGATTACTGAGTAGTTGATGTGGTAAACTTGTTTGAAGAGATGGGTTTCAAAGCGCGCTTGAATAGGTCGGGGCTAGGTATCAGTCTGATAGTCTAGGAAAGTGCATTCCAGAGAGCTGGCGCAGCACGAGAGAAGTCTTGGAGATGGAGCTGTGAGAGAGGAGCTGACTGGGGTTGGCCCAGGCAACACCTGTCAGGCAGACAGGGGGAAAGGAGGAACATCGGAGCTGCAGACAGAGGGTCCCTGTCAGGGGTGGGATCCTGGCAGAGGCCTAGCAAGACAGAAAGACACGGAGCTGCGCCTGCCCCACGTGCGGCAGCATCCTAAGAAAGGACAAGAAAAGGAATTGTGTTGTAGAGAGTGAGACACGGAGTCACAGCACAAGGAGATAACACCAGAAGGAGTTCTGCCCTGCAATAGGCTGCCTCCTTCTGAGGCGCGTAGCCGGTGGCCGGAACATCGAGGGAGTAATAGTCTCTACGCTTTACTTCAGAGACCGGCAGGACAGTCAATTCCAAGTTGGCTGCCCGACCTTAAAACCTAAGACGACACGGTGGCAACTTGTGGGGGTCGAGGCGTCTCTAGGGTCCCTATAAACAAGCCTCAGGCCATCAGTTATACGGGTTCGTCCTATCCACACCATCTGGGGGTCGGAGAGGAAGAAATAACATCTAGAACATCTACAAGAGTTGTGAGGACCTTACCGAGTTGCTCAGCAGAGAGGTACTACAACACACAGGTGCTGGTAGGAAGGCTACTGATTTCCACCTGGATAAGGGGACTCTGGATTTGCCTTCGGACCGGCCGGACTCTGCCTGTACTGTGGATGCTGAAGTCTTCAGTAAAAGGTAAAGAGACTGTACCCTTGTGTCCTCGTTATTCACTGCGCCTTACATCATCCACCATCACTATCTACATTTCTGGGAAGCCCTGGGGGATACACTTCACCTGTGGGAAGGTATCAAATCTAGCTGCCATAACATCACCCCAGCGGACCCCTAAGCAGCGTCGGTCACCCTGATCGAATACCACAGGTGGCATCACGAACACTACCATTCTATATGAACTCTGCCTTTTATTGGACGCCCCTCATAGGGCCACGGGCCGGGTCGGGCCACAGTGACATCCCCATTGAGTACTGAAGGACCCGGTACCGAGTTCCCCATTGCCCTTACGTGGGGGCGCTCCATTAGTCTTAGGTCATTTGTAGAATGGAGGGCACGTGTAGGGCGATAGACAAAGATGAGAGAGAAGATATAAGGCGGTGCAGAACTGTGGAGAGCTTTGAGGGTGAGAGATGAGTTTATATTGGACACTGTAGCGAATGGGTAGCCAGTGTAATGACTGGCACGAGATGGAGGCATCGGTGAAGCGGCTGGACAGAAATATGACCCTGGCTGCCGCATTCAAGATGGATTGGAGAGGAGAAAGTTTGGCAAGAGGGAGACTGATCAGAAGAGAGTTGCAGTAGTCCAGGCAAGAATGAATAAGAGTGACAGTAAGAGTCTTAGCAGTTTCAAAGGTGAGAAAAGGTCAGATTCTGGAGATGTTTTTAAGATGCAGGTGACAAGATCAAGTGAGTGATCGGATATAGGGAGTAAAGGAAAGTTTGGTGTAGAATATGACCCCAAGACAGTGGGAATGCTGCTTGGGAGTTATGGTTGAACCCTCCCGGGTTATTTCGTTGTTAGGTAGAGTGAGGTTAGTAGAGGGGAGAAACACAAGAAGTTTCCAGTCTTATTATTTTTACAGTGTTAATTATTGGTTATATTTGGCTAGTATGTTTTCTACTAATTATTTTTGGTTAATCCTTAATGCTGTGTTATGCACAGGTTTTTTGGAAGACATAATGGACTACCGGGCCAAAGAAAAGGTTTGGCTCGAACAGGGTGGATCAGGTGTTGAGTGGCGGTGCTATGGATGCGCAGCTACCGGTGGACTCTGTATGGGATGATAAATTGCAGTCAATCAAGCTAATGCTGTTGAGACGTTCGCGACTCTGGTGGAACAGATTGTTCCTGGACAAATACATGAGGATTAAGATGATTCCACGAGGGCTTAGGGTCAGGGTTATTCCATCGTTCCAGGTTGAAGATACTTCCTTTATTTCGCAATGGGAAGATGCCTGTACCCTGTGCTCTACTTCACTTATACAACTCTTGATTGGTTATTATACTAACTGTATCACAGAGTTGGATAAAAAAATAGATCCCATTCAGGCTGAGGTAAGGGCTGGCTGTCCTAATGATAAACTACAACAATTTGAAGGGGACCTGGAAAAAACGATGGACACACTGGCTAAAAAGATCCAAGACTCCCAAATATCAAAATTCAGTAGAGATACTAAGGACTATCAAACAGAGAGTATATTTATGGAAAAGTAAAATCTATCCACGGCGGGAGAGGACATCCTCTAATATCTCCCTATCATCCCTGAGTGGACAATCCGATCTATCTTCAGTATCCACATCTACTACTGGTGGTGGTGACATTAGACTACATGATCACCTGTATCATCCTTACAGGAGGGGCAATACATCTGCAACCGTATCCAAGAGGGATAATAAGGTGATTAATCTAAGCAAATATAATCTGTCAGATACTGGTCTCCAACTCTTAAGGTACCTTCACACTGAGTGACTTTACAACGAGAACGACAGCGATCCGTGACGTTGCAGCGTCCTGGATAGCGATCTCGTTGTGTTTGACACGCAGCAGCGATCTGGATCCCGCTGTGATATCGCTGGTCGGAGCTAGAAGTCCAGAACTTTATTTGGTCGTCAGATCGGCGTGTATCGTTGTGTTTGACAGCAAAAGCAACGATGCCAGCAATGTTTTACAATGGTAACCAGGGTAAATATCGGGTTACTAAGCGCAGGGCCGCGCTTAGTAACCCGATATTTACCCTGGTTACCATTGTAAATGTAAAAAAAAAAAAAAAACACTACATACTCACCTTCTGATGTCTGTCACGTCCCCCGGCGTCCACAGGGTTACGCGCTGCTGCCGAGAACTTCCTGCACTGTGTCAGCGCGGCCGGAAAGCAGAGCACAGTGGTGACGTCACCGCTGTGCTCTGCTTTACTGCCGGCACTGATACATTCAGTGCAGGAGGCTCTGAGCAGCAGCGCGTAACCCGGTGGACGCCGGGGGACGTGACAGACATCAGAAGGTGAGTATGTAGTGTTTTTTTTTTTTACTTTTACAATGGTAACCAGGGTAAATATCGGGTTACTAAGCGCGGCCCTGCGCTTAGTAACCCGATATTTACCCTGGTTACCCGGGGACTTCGGCATCGTTGAAGACAGTTTCAACGATGCCGAAGTCGTTCCCCTGATCGTTGGTCGCTGGAGAGAGCTGTCTGTGTGACAGCTCCCCAGCGACCTAAACAGCGACGCTGCAGCGGTCGGCTCGTTGTCTGTATCGCTGCAGCGTCGCTGAGTGTGACGGTACCCTTAGAGAAAGGTCTCATTTTCTCCTACGTCCAATTTCAATTTATTTTCCACTATCAAGGATCTTCATCTTTTCGCCAGATCATTGCTGTTCAGGAGGTATCATTTTAACAACGAACTACATATGTTATTCCCCACAGAGGAAGAACAGAGTGCATTAAGAATTCTGGAGGAACTAGCGGTGGAGCATTGTCACGATGGAGGTAAGGTTCCTCCATCTATCCGCCCTCATTCCAGTAGGTTCCCACCACTATCCTCTTGTACCAACATAGATTTGTTTGTTCGGGTGGTGACCGAGGACCTCAATCACATCTGTAATTCCTTTTCACATGATAATCTTTCTAAGATGGAAAGGGAAAGATTGCAATTTCTTAAAAATTTACCGGATGTGGTTATAAAACCAGCGGACAAAGGTGGTAACGTTGTCCTGTGGCCTGTGGAAATGTATGAGAGAGAGGCATACAGACAGCTGGATAACAATGTCTGTTATAAAAAAAACTTACCTATAATCCACTCTCGGCATTTACTGGACAATTGGAGTCCATTGTCCAGAGGGCACTACAGGACGACGTTATCACCAAGGATCTTGCTATGGCGCTGTTGGTTAAAGAACCAACAATACCAACATTGTATTTATTACCAAAAATAAATAAGGGTCTTCCGTCTCCACCCGGCAGACCTATAATCTCGGGGAAAGGGAACCTGCTGGAAAATGTTAATTGGTGGATAGATTTTCATCTTCAGCCACTCGTTACTAGCCTCCCATCCTTCCTGAAAGATACTGGGGATCTACTGCGCAGGGGCGACGGATTGTGCTTAGAGGGTGATACTCTATTAGTTTCAGCGGATGTGGAATCTCTATATACCAATATTAGACATAAAGATGGTATTCATGCGGTACGACATTTCCTGGATACCTCCACACTATCCAGGGGTATGAGAGCACTTCTGCTGGAGCTTCTGGAGTTCACCCTCACTCATAACTTTTTTGTATTCAAGGGGTCCTTCTACCTACAGCTCCAGGGCACCGCCATGGGCGCGGCCTTTGCGCCCGCTTATGCCGGGCTTTTCCTGGGGCTGTGGGAGAGGGACCTCCTCCTGTCAGACGAACAGGGATCAATAGACCGTGTCCCTTTGTGGACACGGTATATTGATGATATCTTCTTCGTCTGGCAGGGCACATCCGTCGACCTTGCAAAGTATGAGACGCTCCTGAACAGCAATGATATGAATATCCATCTTTCCTTTGTATCTGATGGTGTGTCTATCGATTTTTTGGACGTTACAATCAAGAAAGATCAAGAAAGATCATATGGGGATGCTAAACACTGACATCTACCGTAAAAAAAGTCCACTAATACGTTACTACATGCCTCCTCGGGGCACCCAAGGCACATGATTAAATCTATTCCGGTGGGGCAATTTTTCCGCCTTAAATGGATTTTCTCCACTGAGGTAGATTTCGAGAGACGGGCTATTGAGCTCAAGATGCGCTTTAGAGCTCGTGGTTATAGTGGTAGATCAATCAAAAAGGCCTATTTGAGAGCCAAATATACTCCACGCGAGAAGCTACTATATGGGGCCCAGGAGAGTGCAAATGGACGTAATGATAGTAAAGTAAGATTCATTACCACCTTCAGTTCAAAGGCTGATGAGATACGTAAGATAATAGAAAAAGCATGGCCAATTTTGATGGTGGATCATACCATGAAAAAATTCCTTCCAACTCGACCATCATTGACATTTAGGAGGACTAGGAATCTTAGGGATCACTTAGTCAGAAGTCATTATGGAAGCCAACGGCCTACAACATTCTTGGATAGATTTAGACCAGGACCTGGTTGCATTCCGTGTGGTCATTGTGTCGCCTGCCCCAATGTTGAAAGGAGTAATTCCTTTCTTAACTCTAAAGGCACTAAGTCATATGCAATTATACAACATATTACGTGTACTACACGATATGTTGTCTACTATGCCACGTGTCCCTGCGGGTTGATTTATGTTGGCCTTACTACCCGCCAACTAAAGGTACGTATCAGGGAACACGTACTTGGGATACAGGCGGCCTCTGGCCACACGGATGTGTCTATGCTTAATACCCTGCCGAGGCACTTTTGGGAGTCTCATGACTGTAATTCGTCTTTATTAAAAGTTTGGGGCATTGATGCTCTAAAAATTAATATTAGAGGCGGTCAGTTATCCAAACGACTGGGAAAATTGGAGACACAGTGGATATGGCGCCTCCAGACTGTCCAACCGGATTGGGGGGGTGATGTATCTGCCGTGCCAGACTTTGTGGAATACATTAACAGTAATGAGTATGGGATTAAATTTACCCACAAATGGGACCGTAGTGAGATATCTTTTTTGGATCTAGTCTTGATGGGGTCTGAGAATAAAGTAACTGAAAGTAAAACGCATATCAAGCCCTTAAGTGGGAACACCGTTCTGCACGCAAAAAGCAGTCACCCGAGACACACAACCAAGTCTATCCCTGTAGGGGAATTCATTAGACTTAAAAGAAACTGTAGTGAGGAACAAACTAGAGCCAATGAATTTAATGGTTTAAAAACCAAATTAAAAGAAAGAGAATACCCAAATTGGACATTAGAGAGAGCACAAAAAATTGTTGATAAACCAAGGGACAGTCTTTTGGCAGCAGATTCAGTAAATAAAAGAAAGAAAGATGCAAAAAGAAATAAGCCTTATATCTGCTTCCAATTTAGTACCCAGTTTAATGAAATTAAAAAAATCATACAAAGTAGGTTACCTATCTTATTAGAGGATGATATGCTCTCAGAAATTCTTAAAGATGGGCTCAATGTGGTGGCGAGAAGAGCGCCTACTATTGGCAGCTCACTATCTCCCAGTTTGTTTTCATCTCAGTCAGTTTCTAAAACGTGGTTGGAATGTAAAGGTTTTTTCGGGTGTGGTGTTACTGCTTGTAGTACTTGCCGCAGTGCACTAATTAAAAATAATTTTCAGAATAAAGAAAAAACTAAAACATACTACATCAAAGAGTTTATTAATTGCCACACAAATAATGTGGTATACAAAATTGACTGCACTATGTGTAATATGTCATATATAGGGTGCACTACGAGGAAGTTAAAAACAAGAGTAGCAGAACATCTGAGAGACCTAAATAACAGGAATACTACAAATAGAAACATGTCTGCTGTTGCCAAACATTTTCTTATATGTCATGCTGGAGATGTATCTATGATGACTATTCAGGGCATAGAAAAGGTTATTCCACCAAAGCGGGGAGGAGATGTTAGAAGACGACTTCTCACAAGGGAAGCTTTTTGGGTATATAATTTGCAAACGAGATATCCAGGTGGTTTAAATCGTAAAAATGAAATCATGTACCATTATTCATAGCCCTTTCTCTGCACTATTTGTATGTTTTTCTATGATGCATATAACGTGTATTTCATTTTATTTTGTGGAATTTATACCGATTTTATATGTATAGTTCTAGCGGATTCCTTTGTAGGACCTGTGGTAATAGTCATGTGATGTCATTCATTCATTTGATTGGTCGAATGGTTCTATATAGGAATTACCGCATTATTGTAAAGTTCATGCATTGATTAAGATCGAGAGCGATCGAAACGCGTCGCATGTGCTCCGCACCTGGGCTTTTGTTTATAGGCAAGGATTTTTATTGCTAACACACTTTTAATGGATTAATAAAGATTCACATTTTTATGGAGCTGGAGCGCCTTCCCCTTCTTTTCTATTGTCCAACCGGATGGCCTGAATGAAAATTTATCTTTTGTCCCATACTTGTAGTCCGCTGGTTGCTGTGCTTTCCCCGCGGTGTACTTCTCTCGCATGTTTTTATTACTTGTTTTTAATGGATTTTTATTCTCTTTAGTATTCTGTTGTGGCATCGCACATTTGGGGTTTACTATTGAACATTGTGAAGATACTGACATCGTTGGATCATGAACTGAAAATTCCCAGTGGATAAGAAAATGGGAGGATATGCACATATATGGATACACACAAGCATGATTTAGTTCATGTGTCTCTGGATAATTACTGTGTACAATTTTATGTATGTTGAGTAGGGCCCAATATATCTGCATTGCATTGACACTGGTCATTATATTATATATGGTTTTGTGCAATGCACCTTTATATTTTATGTATTTTGGACACATACATATTTTAGTATTTGATTTATGTAACAGCTGTACACTATGTGTAGATATGTGTGTACTTAATGCACTACTTGTAATACCTATATCCCTATCCATCCGACTATGCCAGTTGTGATATATGCTCTAAGTATATTTATATGTATTTATACATTCCCCCTTTTTGCGTTTTTTTGTACCTTTTTGTGTCTTTGTGTGCATTTGTGCAGTCCTCCTTATATGTTTTATTTGTGTTTCCACATTGTATTACTTGGTTTGACTATGTGCCTTTGATATACTTTGGGTATGTGTTATCGTACTGACTTGAATAGTATTTAGTCACTGCTGGGTAATGGGATGGGCTGGTCTTATATTGGTATGATGGATGCCACTGTTGGCTATATATGAGTACCTGTAATATACTATCATCTATGCGCTGTCCCATCTACATTACACTATGTTCCAAATTATTATGCAAATGACATTTTTCTCGGATTTTCCTAAATGGTCAGTGCAAATGACAGTCAGTCTAATAAAAGTCATCACCCGTTAGAGTATACATCGAATTTTATTGAAGAAACCTCCCAATGATAACAGTATAATCTCCAAAATGAATAAAACTCAAAATGCACTGTTCCAAATTATTAGGCACAGTAGTATTTCTAAACATTTGATATGTTTTAAAGAACTGAAAATGCTCATTTGTGGAACTTGCAGCATTAGGAGGTCACATTCACGGAACAAAAAACCGGTTTTTACGTACCGGTAATAGGATTTTACAGAGTCCACGACAGCACCCACAACGAGAGAGGGGATCCGCCCACCTTCCGGACAGGAACCTACAGGTTAAAAAAGGGCGGCCCCCCCTCGCCCTCCAGTTTGGGTTCCTGTCCGGACGGCGGGAGCCTACAGGTCAGCTTACCCAGGTCCGCCAAGCCTCTGTGCGGTGTCCGGGTGAGAACGGCAGAGTCGGGGGCCTGGAAGCAGCGTCGGGGGAGGTTCTGTGTTCAGCCTCCCCCCTCGTCTGGCAGGGACCGGCTCGGTGGAGAGAGCGGTCGTAGTGGCGTTCCCGGGGGAAGGCACGCCGCCCCGGGTCGACCACGCGCGCAGGACGCTGGAAAGATGTCGGCGCTTGTGACCCGGAAGTAGATGAACGACTTCCGGAGGAGGCCGGGAGGAAGAGCGCGGGACCTTTGAAAAGAAGGCAGCGCTTGGTGAGTAGTGTGCGGCAGCATGTCTTCTACAGGAGACGCCGAACACCGACCGTTAGGTGAGCAAAGGAGCAGCAGCAGATCTCACGCAGGAGATGTGGCACGCGGGCAGCAGGACCCTGGCACGTCACGTCGCATCTCACCCCCTCAAAAACCGGTACTTTATTGTTTCATCAGCAGTGGTGAGTTTTTATATTGAACCATTGACTGATACAGATTGTCCCCTGTATTATGTTTTCTTATAGGGAAAAAAGACCTCAAAATCCAAACATAAGCAATGTGCGCTATGCACGGAGCCACTACCTGACACCTATCTAAAAAAGCTATGTCAGTTGTGTATATGCCGCACGTTAGAGGAAGAAGCTCCCCTCCGTGTATCAGATTTAAGGGAAGTAATTAGGGAGGAAATAAAATCATCCCTTAAAACCAAGCGGCATGAAAAAATTAGCATGGAGGTGATATCTGATTCCAGCCCTTCATTACAAGAGGGCGAGTGCTCGGACACCTCATCATCGGCCTCCTCGGACGAGGAAGGAAGACCTTGTTTCTCCACAGAAAATATGGACGCTTTAATTAAAGCAGTCCGTACAACGATGGGGGTGGCAGAGAGCAAAGAGCCAAAAACCACCCAGGAGATCATGTTTGCAGGACTAAACCAGAGGAATCGTAAAGCCTTCCCCGTGGTTGAGACCATTAAAGATTTAGTCAGACGGGAATGGGACAAACTGGATAAGGGGTTCTTACCTTCGGCTGCAAAAAGGAGGTATCCCTTTGAAGATGACACCTTGTCTCAGTGGTAAACAGTCATACAGTGGTAATCTTAAACCTAGGCTACAGAAGGCACTGCATGAATTACAAAACAACGACAACCTTGTCATTAAAAACTCTGACAAGGGTGGGTCCGTTGTTGTAATGGAAAAGGCTAATTATATCACATGGGTGGATGACATGCTTTCGGATTCCTCTGTGTATAGGTGCCTGCCCGCTAATCCGACCTCACAAATACAAAACAGAATTCATATTCTCATAGACGAGGGGTTTAGTCTGGGAATCTTTAACAAAAAGGAGAGTGACCATCTTAAAGTGCCTAACCCAGTGACTCCAATCTTATATGCTCTACCAAAAACCCACAAGGAGAAATACCCCCCACCCATGAGGCCAATTGTTTCAGGTATTGGTTCTCTGGGTGAGAGGCTGGGAGAGTGGCTGGATCTGCTCCTCCAGCCTCTCGTCCAGAGGACACCCGGTTATCTCAGGGACAGCACTGATGTCCTTAATTTCATGAGGGATTTCATCTGGCACCGGGGTCTCTCTTGGATCACCTCAGATGTTACCTCGCTATACACCTCCATACCACATGAAGTGGCGATATTCGCTCTTAAATTTCACATGCAAAAATATAGCGATTTCTCTATGGACCTTCAGTCCTATATTATAGAGGTCACTTCTTTTCTTATGACCACTAATTTTTTCTGTTTCAATCAAAGATACTTTATGCAAATTAGCGGTGTCTCAATGGGCGCTAAGTATTCACCTTCTATTGCAAACTTGGTAATGAGTTGGTGGGAAGAATCCTACATCTATAATGACGAGAATCCGTTCAAAGATTGCATATGCTGGTACGGTAGATACATCGATGATTTGATCCTTATTTGGAATTCCGATGTATCTACCGTACAAGATCTTACCAATTACTTTAATTGTAATCCTTTTAATCTCAAATTTATCTCACGGCATGACCATACATCTATAGAGTTTTTGGATTTGAAATTGAGGGGCATACCTAATACCCCTATCATCACTTCCACTTTTCGGAAAAATACAGCAGGAAACACAATACTGCGCGCAAATAGTCACCATCCCAAGCATACAATTAAAAGTATTCCTGTGGGAGAGATGGTAAGGGCAAAACGAAATTGTAGCAGACAAGATGATTACTCTCAAGAAATTGAGGGAATAAAAGAGAGACTTATGCAGAGAGGCTACAGTGATTGGCATCTGAAAAGAGCAGAAAAAATCGTCGGACGACGATCACGTTTTCATACTAAAGAAAATCGTAACCAACCTCCACAAAACCCAATCACTGCAGTCTTTCAATATAGTAGCCAATTTAACTCCATAAAGAAAATTATCAATAATAATCTGGTCATCCTTAAAGAGGATCCCGATATAGCTGAAGTCCTGAGAAATGGATGCAGAATTGTGTCCAGAAAGGCACCCTCTTTGGGTTCTAGTCTCTCACCGAGCTCTTTTAGTACTCCTCACACACAGCCTTCTCATTGGCTCAGTACGAAAGGCTTCTATAAATGTGGTGCTGTGGCATGTAAAACGTGTAAATTCTCGAGCAAATGCTGCATTTTCTCTGATGCTGCCAACCAAAATACTTTTTCAATTAAAACATTTCTTAATTGCAATACTAAAAATGTGGTATACATTATGGAATGCACAGCCTGTCATCTGAAATATGTTGGGAGCACTATACGCTCTCTCAAGAAAAGAATTCGTGAACATATCTATGATATTGAGAACGTAAATGCCAACAGAAATACATCACAAGTCTCACAACATTTTATTAGTTGTCATCAGTCTAATCTTGAGTCACTTAAAATCTATGCAATCGAAAAAATCAATAGACCGTTTAGAGGAGGAGACACTGAAGCGACCTTGAGAAATAGAGAAATATGGTGGATTTTTAAACTTGGAACCAGAATTCCGAATGGTTTAAATAAAAGGAAGGATTTAATGCTATTTTATTGACATATTGGTAGTTTACCATTAATGCAGTTTTTCTTTCCACCTTTAGTCATCGACTATGTGTGGCACATTCTTTCTATATAGATTCTGCCTATTACTCGCACAATAATATAACAATTTATTCTTCCATGTATTATAACCTCCTTTTTCTTTCTTCCCCCTGCTTAGCAATCACGCTGACAGTTTCACCACGACGCTCATAGCGGCGCTATACTTTGTTTTGACAAAGATAGTCTCAAAGTCACGATGTCTTTGAGGATGATTGTTTTACAACCATTCATGAGTCCATAATAATCTCCAGGCCACTCTGAAACTAAAAAAACTTGTAGCTCTGCTGATTGCGAGTCTTACATGTACTATTTAACCGTGAATGGAGCCAACATTTATTGGCACCCATAAAAGTTCGTGTCCTTCTTCTAATAGCTTTCCCTGCATCCAAATAAATAATTAATTAAATCTTCTTCAATAAATCCTTACTGAGGATTAATACTTATGCATTCACTTCCTTATATTTTTGGACTGTTTTCCTTTTGCTTAGTGACTGTGTTTATAATGCTATTGCGGTTAAATCGGCGCTTTAAATTCATCACGACAATGAGAGCTCCTAGGTTACTATCACCTCATATGTAATTGTTACATGCTAATATTTATTTACGAACCTGACATATTTTCGAGGTTATCTCGGCACTGAAAGAGCTTGTAGCTCTGCCGTTAATGAGCTCCTCTTGCACTTCGCACCTCCGTACACAGCAAGCATTTACTGATATATATAACCTCCTTTTTCTTTCTTCCCCCTGCTTAGTAATTACGCTGACAGTTTTATCACGACGCTTACAGCGGCGCTACACTTTGTTTTGATAAAGATAGTCTCAAATTTACGATGTCTTTGAGGATGATTGTTTTACAACCATTTATGAGCCCATAATAATCTTCAGGCCACTCTGAAACTAAAAAAACTTGTAGCTCTGCTGATTGCGAGTCTTACATGTACTATTTAACTGTGAATGGAGCCAACATTTACTGGCACCCATAAAAGTTCGTGTCCTTCTTCTAAATAGCTTTCCCCGCATTTAAATAAATAATTAATTAAATCTTCTTCAATAAATTCCTACCAAGGATTAATATTTATGCATCCATTCACTTATATCTTCTTTTGTACTGTTTTCCTTTTGCTTAGTGACTGTGTTTATAACGCTATTGCGGTTAAATCGGTGCTTTAAATTTATCACGACAATGAGAGTTCCTAGGTTACTATCACCTCATATGTAATTGTTACATGCTTATATTTATTTACGAACCTGACATATCCCGAGGTGATTCCGGCACTGAAAAAGCCTGTAGCTCTGCCGTTAATGAGCTCCTCTTGCATTTCGCACCTCCGTACACAGCAAGCATTTACTGATATATATAAAAGTTCGTGTCCCTCCTCAAACCACATTTTTTGTATCATTTTCTTATTAAATTAAATATTTATGAAATTTGACATAAAATATACTCAAGTCTCAATACCTATGTGTTCTTTGTTAACATATCATATTTTATGTCTCGTCCAAAATTTGTGATTGCATCAGGTACATTCTATTTAGATTATTATATTAGCATTTTCTACAGTTCTAAATGTAATTTTGTACTTAGGTCTATATTTATTTAATTATCATATGTGGTTTTTTTCATTTTTTGTCCATCTTTTGTCATTTTTCTGTATTTTCTTGTATTTTTCTTGTATTCACTCAGCTAGAACATTTGTCTTGATTTTAAATAGCGTTCGTTGTGTCATGTCCATGTGCATCTACTTTATTGAACTGATTTATTTAAACTAATCACAATACCGGTGTGATGACCGGATATCAGTATATAAGCATGAGACATGACACATACCAGGTATCATGATTAAGGGTGCTCAGTCACCGGAAACGCGTTGATCTTGGTTTTAATGTGCTGATGTTTTGTCCTCACACGCTATTTTGAAGTGAAATAAAGCTACGGATCTTTCACTGCATCGTTGAGCTGGATTCTTTTCCTTTTATGTTTGCCTACGCCCTGACACAGCGGTTCCGTGCTCCGAGCCTCCGGGAATGTCGATATGGTGAGCTGGACTTTGTTTTTTCTTACTTCATAAATGGACCATGCAAACTAATCTCTGATTTGGTGGATTATTTTTTAAAACCATTAGTTGCCAATTTGCTATCATATATAAGAGACACAACATCCGCCCTTCAAAGTTTGGACCAGTTAATTCTTGAGGATAATACGATTATTATCACGGCGGATGTTGAATCTCTATATCAGGGGTGTCAAACTGCATTCCTCAAGGGCCGCAAACAGGTCATGTTTTCAGGATTTCCTTAGCATTGAACAAGGTGCTGTAATCATTATGTGTGTAGGTGATTAAATTATCACCTGTGCAATACAAGGAAATCCAGAAAACATGACCTGTTTGTGGCCCTTGAGGAATGCAGTTTGACACCCCTGCTCTATATACCTCCATCAGCCATGAGGACGGTCTGGAGGTGGTACGTCTGTTCCTTAGTTCCAGCTCTCTGGATAGCTCTCTCGGATTTTATTTTGATCCTTTTGGAATTTTTGTTAACTCATAATGCCTTCATCTTCAAAGGTCAGACATTTTTGCAAATTCAAGGCACTGCGATGGGTGCCTCCTGTGCCCCATCGTATGCCAACCTATTTTTGGGGGCATGGGAGAGGGACGTCTTTCATAGTGACCTCGTCCAGGAGATGGACCTTGTCCAAAACTGGATGAGGTACATTGAGGACGTCCTCTTCCTCTGAGAAGGCACCCCGACAGAACTAGAAAATCTGATTCTAATAGCTTAACCCCTTTCTGACATATGATGTACTATCCCGTCGAGGTGGTATGGGTCCGTATGACCACCGACGGGATAGTACGTCATCACCGATCAGGCGCGCTTACGGGGGGGGGGGGAGCGTGGCCGAGTGTCAGCTGACTACCGCAGCTGACATCCGGCACTATGTGCCAGGAGCGGCCACGGACCGCTCCTGGCACATTAACCCCCAGCACACTGCGATCAAAGATGATCGCAGCATTCTGGCGGCACAGGGAAACATCGCGCAGGGAGGGGGCTCTCTGCGTGCTTCCCTGAGACCCTCGGAGCAAAGCGATGTGATCACGTTGCTCCAGGGGTCTCCTACCTCCTCCTCCCTGCAGGCCCAGATCAAAAATGGCCGCAGGGGCCTTACGGGTCCTGCAGGGAGGTGGCTTCCAAACGCCTGCTCAGAGCAGGCGCCGGGAAGCCTCCCTGCGGTGCCTGTGTGATCGCTGATCTGACACAGTGCACAGCGGTGACAGAACAAAAAAAAACAAAAAAACCAAAAATTCCTAAATAAGGAAGAAAAAAAAAAAAAAGTTCCAATAAATACATTTCTTTATCTAAATAATAAAAAAAAAATATATAAGTACACATTTAGTATCGCCGCATCCGTAACAACCCGGGCTATAAAACTGTCCCACTAGTTAATTCCTTCAGTGAACACCGTAAAAAAAACAAAAACAAAAAAAACACGAGGCAAAAAAAACGACGCTTTATTATCATACCGCCAAACAAAAAGTGGAATAACATGCGATCAAAAAGATGGATATAAATAACCATGGTACCGCTGAAAACATCTTGTCCCGCAAAAAAACGAGCCGCCATACAGCATCATCAACGAAAAATAAAGTTATAGTCCTCAGAATAAAGCTTTATCAACTTTACCAAAAGTGGAACGGTATAAGCGCCCCCCCGAAAGAAATTCATGAATAGCTGGTTTTTGTTCATTCTACCTCACAAATCGGAATAAAAAGCCAAAAAACAAGAGCTCACATGACTCAACCAAAATATGGAAAAATTACAGCTCTCAAAATGTGGAGACGCAAAAACTATTTTTTGCAATGAAAAGCGTCTTTTAGTGTGTGACGGCTGCCTATCATAAAAATCCGCCCCAAAAAATACGCTATAAAAGTAAATCAAACCCCCCTTCGTTAGGGAAAAATAATAACATTTTAAAAAATGTATTTATTTCCATTTTCCCATTAGGGTTAGGGCTAGGGTTAGGGTTGGGGCTAAAGTTAGGGTTGAGGCTAAAGTAAGGGTTTGGATTACATTTACGGTTGGGATTACGGTCAGGGGTGTGTTTGGGTTAGGGTTTCAGTTAGAATTGGGGGGTTTCCACTGTTTAGGCACATCAGGGGCTCTCCAAATGCGACATGGCGTCCGATCTCAATTTCAGCCAATTCTGCGTTGAAAAAGTAAAACAGTGCTCCTTCCCTTCCGAGCTCTCCCGTGTGCCCAAACACAGGGGTTTACCCCAACATATGGGGTATCAGCGAACTCAGGACAAATTGGACAACAACTTTTGTTGTCCAAATTTCTCCTGTTACCCTTGGGAAAATACAAAACCGGAGGCTTAAAAAGAATTTTTGTGGAAAAAAAAAAGAATTTTTATTTTCACGGCTCTGCGTTATAAACTGTAGTGAAACACTTGGGAGTTCAAAGTTCTCACAACACATCTAGATAAGTTCCTTGGGGGGTCTAGTTTCCAATATGGGGTCACTTGTGGGGGTTTCTACTGTTTAGATACATCAGGGGCTCTGCAAATGCAATGTGACGCCTGCAGACCAATCCATCTAAGCCTGCATTCCAAACGGCGCGCCTTCCCTTCCAAGCTCTGCCATGCACCCAAAAGGAGGTTCCCCCCCACATATGGGGTATCAGCATACTCAGGACAAATAGGACAACTGTTGGGGTCGAATTTCTCCTGTTACCCTTGGGAAAATACAAAACTGGGGGCTAAAAAATAATTTTTGTGGGAATTTTTTATTTTTATTTTCACGGCTCTGCGTTATAAACTGTAGTGAAACGCTTCAAAGTTTTCACAACACATCTAGTTAAGTTCCTTGGGGGGTCTTCTTTCCAAAATGGTGTCACTTGTGGGGGGTTTCAATGTTTAGGCACATCAGGGGCTCTCCAAACGCAACATGTCGTCCCATCTCAATTCCAGTCAATTTTGCATTGAAAAGTCAAATGGCGCTCCTTCCCTTCCGAGCTCTGCCATGCGCCCAAACGGTGGTTCCCTCCCCACATATGGGGTATCAGTGTACTCAGGACAAATTGGACAACAACTTTTGGGGTCTAATTTCTCCTGTTACCCTTGGTAAAATAAAATAAATTTGAGCTGAAGTAAATTTTTTGTGACAAAGTTAAATATTCATTTTTTTTTTTAAACATTCCAAAAATTCCTGTGAGAACACCTGAAGGGCTAAATAAACTTCTTGAATGTCGTTTTGAGTACCTTGAGGGGTGCAGTTTTTAGAATGGTGTCACACTTGGGTATTTTCCATCATATACACCCCTCAAAGTGACTTCAAATGTGATGTGGTCCCTAAAAAAATAAATAAAAAAAAAAAAAAATGGTGTTGTAAAAATGAGAAATTGCTGGTCAACTTTTAACCCTTGACTCCCTAACAAAAAAAATTTTGGTTCCAAAATTGTGCTGATGTAAAGTAGACATGTGGGAAATGTTACTTATTAAGTATTTTGTGTGACATATCTCTGTGATTTAAGGGCATAAAATTCCAAATTTGGAAAATTGCGAAATTTTCAAAATTTTCGCCATATTTCCATTTTTTTACAAGTAAACGCAGGTAATATCAAATAAATTTTACCACTATCATGAATTACAATATGTCACGAGAAAACAATGTCAGAATCATCATGATCCGTTGAAGCATTCCAGAGTTATAACCTCATAAAGAGACAGTGGTCAGAATTGTAAAAATTAACCCGGTCATTAACGTGCAAACCACCCTTGGGGTTAACAATAACAATCGTAACATCAGATTGGACGTTCAAATTTGATAGAGAGACTGACTTTCTAGATATCAAGTTAACAGTAGGACCCGATGGCCACCTTGAAAAGGATGTTTTTAAAGAAGCTTACAGCCATGAACGCTTTACTGTCAACTGATTCTTCTCATCCTATATCTACAGTTCGAGGGATCCCGATAGAACAATTGCTCCGTGTAAAAAGAATATGTTCCAATATGGAGAAGTACAAAAAACAGGCTACGGACCTCACACAAAGATTAATTAACAGAGGATACGGCAAAAGATCTAAAAAAAGAGGCTACTTTAGAGCAGAAAAAAATTACACGTAACCAACTTCTCTATAGCCCACCAACATCGGCAAAACAGGACGCCCCGAATGAGGTACGATTCATCTCCACTTACAGTCATCAGTGGATCAATTTCAAGTCTATTATTCGCAAACATTGGGAGGTGTTATTGGTTGACCCTACCTTACGATGCATTCTACCTTCTGAACCATCCTTTGCGGCCAGGAGATCGGCAAATCTTTGGTACATACTAGTCCATAGTCATTATGAGCCCCAGAGGGTTGGTAGGCATCCCGGATCGCCAGCCTTCTTTCCCTGCGGCCTTTGTAAGGGCTGTCTCAGTCATGTAAAATCAGGGACGTTCACAAAGCATGATGGATCTCGGTCATACACCACAAGAAAACATCTGAGCTGTACTTCACAAGGTGTTATATACCACGCACAATGTCCATGCAAAAAAAGTTTACATCGGCATGACCACCAGGGAAATAAAGGTAAGGACAGGTGAGCATGTCAGGGACATTGAGAAGGCCAAAACTAGTGATGATGATTCAGCCTTAAAGTCCCTCCCCAGACATTTTAAACCTCACCATGGTTGTAACTCCAGAGGCCTTGTGGTCAAAGCTATTGATCAGGTGGATTTAGGCTCACGTGGTGGTGACATGACCAGGACTCTGTCACAAGTGGAGAGTAAGGTTGAGCGAAACGGATCGGACAAATTCAAAAATCACCGACTTTCGGCAGAGTCGGGTTTCATAAAACCCGACCCGATCCTAGTGTAGGATCGGTCATGAGTTGGCGATCTTCACGCCAAAGTCGCGTTTCGAATGACGTGTTCAGCGCCATTCCTCAGCCAATGAAGGAGGACGCAGAATGTGGGCAGCGTGATGACATAGGTCTCGGTCCCCACCATCTTAGAGAAGGGCATGACAGTGATTGGCTTGCTTTCTGCGTCGTCACAGGGGCTATAAAGGGGCATGCACGCCGACCGCCATCTTACTTCTGCCGATCTCAGCATAGGGAGAGGTTGCTGCAGCTTCATCAGAAGGGATATAGTTAGGGAGGGAAGATTAACCCCCAAACCGCTTGTGCTGTAGCGATTTCCACTGTCCAACACCACCTTTTCTTTGCAGGGACAGTGGAGGCTAGATTTTTGTGAATCAGCTCTGTAGCTTATTAGGCTGCCTTATAAGGCTCCCTGATAGCTGCATTGCTGTTTGTAAGCAGCTGTGCAAACCAACTGCTTTTTTAAAAGCAAAAATCCTTTCCGCACAGTTATCTTGTTTATTTGTCCACACTTGTGTGCAGCAGTCCTTTTTATTGCTGGCTGCCATTCTTGTCCTGAGATCATTGTAGGGAGATTGAAATTGTAGTACAGTCCTTGTATTTTTTGATATATCTGCCAGCCACGTTCTGCCACTTCCATTGTGTAGTGTAACACACTGGGCCTGAGTTTTGCTGCAGTCTCCCCCCCAAAAAAGGGAGATTTAAATTGCCACTAAGTGGATTTAAGTCAGTTCTGTTAGTCGTATATCTTCCAGCCACGTTCTGCCACTTACATTGTGTACTGTAATACACTGGGCCAGAGTTTGGCTGCAGTCTCGCCCCCAAAAAAGGGAGATTTAAATTCTCAACAAGTTTAGATACACCTTCTACCTTGTTTTACAGTACCATATAACGGTAGTTATTTTGGTTACATTTTCCCAAAAATGAGGAAGTCTGGTGGAAGAGGCCGTGGGCGGTCGTTGCCAGCTGGTAATGATGGTGGTGGTGGTGGGAAAAGCAAAATAGCACCTAAGGCTCGAGTTTTTGAGCCAGCGTCATCGTCTGGCCACACAAGGCCTCGAAGGCTCCCTTTTCTGGGAGTAGGAAAAACGCTTTTAAAACCGGAGCAGCAGGAAAAAGTTTTGGCTTTCCTTGCTGACTCAGCCTCTAGCTCTTTCGCCTCCTCTTCAGAAAGTTCCAAATATAAAAGCAGCGAGTCGTCAGTGGATGCTCCCGGTCAGGAAGAAGTCGCTTCCTTGTGTCCTTCACCCAAACCAAAAGTGAAGGATGCGTCAGGCGACACTACAGGTTACTCCATGGAGCTCTTTACACATACCGTGCCTGGGTAATGCTACGTTCACATTTGCGTTGTGCGGCGCAGCGTCGGCGACGCAATGCAAAACGCATGAACGCAGCGTTTTGTGACGCATGCGTTCATTTTTTGCATCATTTTTGGCACAGAAAAAAACTGCATCATGCAGCGTCCTCTGCGCCCTGACAGATGCGCCATAATGACGCACGTGTCACAAAACGCAAGACAACGCATGTCCATGCCCCCCCCATGTTAAATATAGGGGCGCATGACGCATGCGTCGCCCGACGCTGCGCCGCACAACGCTAATGTGAACGTAGCATTAGAAAGGGAAATTGTTAACAGCCCATTACAAGATGAATCGGACATGGAGTGCACTGATGCACAGCCACAGCTAGATTATTATGCTGTTCCATTGACTCAGATCACTACATTGCCCTCGCAGTGTACTGAGCCAGAATCTGACCCTGATGAGACTATGGTGCCCCGTCCCGAACGCTATAGCACCTTACACGGTGACACAGAGGAAGGTGCACATGACATTGAAGAGGAGGTGATAGATGACCCAGTTGTTGACCCAGATTGGCAGCCATTGGTGGAAGAGGGTGCCGCTGACAGTAGCTCAGAAGCGGAGAAGGAAGATCCGCAGCAGCCATCTACATCGCAACAGCTTTCATCTGGCAGGCCAAAAACGTTTGTCAAAAACAAAAACAGTTTTAGGACAGCGTGGCCATCTGGTGAAAGTAGCACAGCGTGCAATGCCTGAAAATGTTATCCATAGTAGGATGAGTGCAGTGTGGCAATTTTTTAACCAAGATCCGAATGATCAGTCAAAAGTTATCTGTAAGAAATGCTCAAAGACCTTTAGCAGAGGGAAGAATCTCCAAAATTTAAATACAATGTGCATGCGTAGATATTTAACCAGCATGCACTTGCAAGCCTGGACTAACTACCAAACGTCCCGTACCGTTGGTGCACCTGCTCAGAATGAAGGTAGTCAGCAATGCTACAATGCTTCCCTCACTGTAAACCCACCGGTTAGGACACCATCAGCAGCAAATGTGGAGGTATCGTCGCCAGGCCAAAGCAGTCAGGGAATCACAAGGTTATTGGTAGGAAACACTGTATGTAGGTCAACATCGAGAATACCATCACCAACCCTCTCTCAATCCGCCATGTCCACCACCACCACCCCCGCTAGTTCCACCATATGCAGCTCTCCAGTCCAGCTCACCCTACAAGAGACTCTCGTTAGGAAAAGGAAGTACTCATCCTCTCATCCGCGTACACAGGGTTTGAACGCCCACATTGCTAGACTAATCTCGTTAGAGATGATGCCCTACCGGTTGGTTGAAAGCAAAGCTTTTAAAGCCCTGATGGCCTACGCAGTACCACGCTATGACCTACCCAGTCGGCACTTCTTTGCGAGAAAAGCCATCCCAGCCCTCCACCAGCATGTCAAAGACCGCATTGTCCATGCACTGAGGCAATCAGTCAGTAGAAAGGTGCACCTCACAACAGATGCATGGACCAGTAGGCATGGCCAGGGACGTTACGTGTCCATCACGGCACACTGGGTTAATGTGGTGGATGCAGGGTCCACAGGGGACACCATAGTGGGACAGTTCTGCCTAGCCCACGGTCTAGGAAACAGTTGGCAGTAGGCATTCGATCCTCCTCCTCCAGCAGAAGCGAAAGCTCGTCCACAGAGCGCAGTCGCACGACCACTCCATCCGCAGCTGCCAGTGTTGCACACGAGGTGTCCCATTATGGAACAGCTAGTGGCAAGCGTCAGCAGGCTGTGTTGGAAATTAAGTGTTTGGGCGACAACAGACACACCGTGGAAGTTCTGGCCGAGTTCTTGCAGCAAGAAACTCATTCATGGCTGGGCAGTGTACATCTTGAGGCAGACAACGTAGTCAGTGATAACGGAAGGAATTTTATGGCTGCCATAGCCCTTTCAGAACTGAAACACATACCTTGCCTGGCTCACACCTTGAACCTGGTAGTGCAGTGTTTCCTGAAAAGTTATCCGGGGTTACCAGCCCTGCTCCTGAAGGTGCGAAGACTTTGCTCACACATCCGCCCGTACACTCCAGCCGTATGCAGAACCATCAGCGATCGTTGAAGCTTCCCCAGCACCGACTAATAATCGACGTTGCAACAAGGTGGAACTCCACACTGCACATGCTTCAGAGGCTGTGCGAACAGAGGCGTGCTGTAATGTATTTGTGGGAGGATACACATACACGGGCAGGCAGTTGGATGGCAGACATGGAGTTGTCAGGTGTGCAGTGGTCGAAGCTACAAGACCTCTGTCAAGTCCTTCAGTGTTTTGAGGAATGCACACGGCTGGTAAGTGCAGACGACGCCATCATAAGCATGAGCATCCCACTAATGCGTCTGCTGATGCAAAGTTTGACGCACATTAAGGAGCAGGCGTCTGCAGCCGAGGAGGAGGGAAGCCTTGATGACAGTCAGCCATTGTCTGCTCAGGGAACTCTCCTGGACGAGGTGGTGGACGAAGAGGAGGAGGAGGAGGAGGAGGATGATGGGGATGAATATTTATGGGAGGAGGATGCTTCTCAGGGGGCAATAGAAACTGGTGGCGTTGCAAGGTCAGGTACAGGGTTTTTGCGGGAGACAAGTGATGTTGATTTGCAAGAAAGTGCTCCTCAACCCAGCACAAGCAGTGAATTGACACCTGGAACATTGGCCCACATGGCTGAGTATGCCTTGCGTATCCTAAAAAGGGACCCCGCATTATCAAAATGATGACCGATGACGATTACTGGTTGGCCTGCCTCCTGGATCCACGATATAAAGGAAAATTACAAAATATCATGCCACATGAGAACCTTGAGCAAATATTGGCTACCAAACAAGCAACTCTTGTAGACCGTTTGGTTCAGGCATTCCCAGCACACAGCGGCGGTGATGGTTCTCACACGACCTGCAGGGGGCAACATGGCAGAGGTGTTAGATGTGCACAAATCCGAAGTGGCGTTGGACAGAGGGGTTTTATGACCAGGTTGTGGAGTGATTTTGCAATAACCGCAGACACGACAGGTACTGCTGCATCGATTCAAAGTGACAGGAGACAGCATTTATCCAGTATGGTTACAAACTATTTTTCCTCCCTTATCGATATTCTCCCTCACAGGTCATTCCCCTTTGCATCTAAAATAGACGCCTGGCCTGAATTGGCAGAATATGCATTACAGGAGCTCGCTTGCCCTGCTGCTAGTGTGCGATCAGAAAGAGTCTTCAGTGCTGCTGGTTCAATACTGACCGAAAAAAGGACTCGTCTGGCTACCCAAAACATTGATGATCTAACCTTCACTAAAATGAACCAATCATGGATTTCAAATTATTTTGCCCCACCTTCCCCTGCTGACACGTAGCTTGTCTGAAAAATGTCTTGCTTTTGGCCTCCTCTTACTGACTGCTCCAGTTCCTCCATTTGCAGCTGCTGAATGTCCACCATAGGCCATTTTTTTACCTCCCTAAATGGGCTGACTCCCCCCACAGGGCCGTGGTCACCACCTGGCGCAAGCACCCGTGCGAGTGCCGTTTGCCTGGACAGGTGGGTGTGCCCACTCTTGGGCGACGGCACTGACACAGGGTCCCTCATAGTACAATGAAGTGTCTCTGACGGTGGTGGTGCACACCCAAAGTCAGACACACCGTCGTAATATGAGGGGCCCTGTGCCAAAACCGCTGCCCACGAGAGAGTGTTCCCCCCCAGCTCAAACAGTGCTCTACCACTTGCAAAACTTACCTCTCACTGCTCCACCACTGTAGTCTGTGCTGTTAAATCCTTCAATGGCAATGCCAATACAAATTTGTTGAAATGATAGATGATAGTAAAAATATACAGAGGCCCTGTCCTACATTTACACCAGTTAATACTTTGCGCCAACTACCACTGTCTGCTACTCAGCAGAGGAGCCCACCCCTGTACCTAGCTATGCCACCTGTTTATTTATGAGCATTTTTGGGCAGACATTTAGCTCACTTTATTATTTTGGCCTACTAACTGTGTCAGCCAGTCCTTACAGTTGTCCTCCACTGAACAAAGCTATGCCGCCTGTGTACTGTTACCAGTTTAGAACTGCATTTAGCCTACTTACTTTTTTGAGCCTAGTAACTGTCTGCCGCTCACTACAGTTTTCCTCCACTGAACAAAGCTATGCCGCCTGTTTAGTCCTGTTACCAATTTTGAACTGCATTTAGCCTACTTTATTATTTGGGCCTATATCTGTGTTTCCTCCTCATCCTGCCCATTGCCCAGCCAGTGCTAGATGAGTCTGCTGGTACATTGACCCAGACCACTACATTCCCCTTGCACTCTACACAGCCAGAATCTGACCCTGCTGAAAGTCAGTTTACCCTTCCCGCATACTATACCACCTTACATGGGGACAAAGAGGAAGGTGCAGATGAAAGTGCAGGTTCCTTCATCAGGTGGAGGGGTATACTCATTGGCAACATCACTGGCACAGGGCCCCTCATAGTACGCAAAAGTGTCTCTGGCAGTGGGAGGCGCCGCCCGCCGTCAAACACACAGCCGTACTATGAGGGGCCCTTTGCCAGTGCCAACTAGTGGCCCCCCCCCTGCTTGCTCAGGATCACAGCACTTGCAAAGTTGAAATACTTACCTCTCCCTGCTTCACCGCGGTGACGTATTCCGCGTTTCCTGGGCCCACGAAAATCTTGAGCCAGCCCTACCCCCCCACAACTTTAGCCAAATGACCCCCTGTTTTCAATGCCTAACTATTATTATAAAGTAAGTTAAGATTGACAAGCTTAAGTAATAAGAATTGATGTTTTTGGCATTAAAATGGGCACTGTAGGTGTTTTCCTGTCCTCCACGCACAGCCGACTTTGATTCCCCATTGACTTGCATTGGGTTTCGTGTTTCAGTCGGCCCCCGACTTGTCGCAATAATCGGCTGATTTCACCCGACCCGACTTTTGAAAAAGTCGGGTTTCGCGAAACCCAACTCGATCCTAAAAAAGTAAAAGTCGCTCAACTCTAGTGGAGAGCAGTTGGATATATCGCTCGGGAACCAGGGGTCTTAATGAAAGCCTGGGTTTTTCAGCGTTTCTTTAAATTTCAGGTTCAATCCTATGTGCAAATTGGGGTATCCTTTTTAGGGGTATTTGGGTTGTAATTGTGGTTGTCCCATTTTATATACTTATATTCTTTTATTTAGTTTTTTTTTTTTTAATTCTCTTTATATACTTTCAATCTATCTATATGTACATCTAATTGTGTTTTGTATTTATTAGGTAACTTACCCTGGGGGCTTTTTCCTTGGGTCTTCTGCGTGGCCATGTCGTGCATGGATTTTTTAGCTGCAGTGCCATTTTCTTTACATGTGTTCCCCTGGATCCGGAATGTTGGACTGTGGGAGTTGTCTTCGGGTTGTGGATTTCCTCCTTATGGACCAAAAAAAAAAGAAGCAATCAAGAAATCTTTTTATTTTTATTATAATTGGCTCGAATATTACTGTAATTTTTTAAGGAATTGGTTGGACTTATTATTTTATGTTAATGGATGCTTAAGTGTGGTCAATTACCTTTTGTGTATGGTGATGTTGATAGTGATTCTATTATGGTTAGGCTCTGCACATGAAACTGTATAATTTTTCTATCTAGTGTAGATTCAGATTATTTAATCTGGCCATGTGTTTACATTCAAGAGACCATGACTTTATAGTTACTGGAGACACTAACGTTGATGCACATATTATCATGGGTCTTCTTTTCTGCACTTGTCACTTTATGATAATCAAATTTAAGTTTGTTGAGCTTCATGAATAAATTCACACTATCTGGTCACCTCACTTACTTTATGTTTAGTTTAATTTATTTTTTTATTATTTATAAAAATATTTTATTTATTTTTCTATTGGGCACGGTCACGATTATTCAGTAATAAATTATTAAGTTATTCCGTATGATTGCCTTTTTTCTTATAATGTATTGGGATTCTATCACATTTAATCTCTTCTCATCACTCCTTTTCCTTTGCGCTTACCGGCGGGTTAATAGAGATTCTTTCTCTTCCTCCTTACGTGATGTCTTGCAACAGTGCGCACGCGTGTGACGTCACCTCTCCCTGCACTTCCGGAAGCGCTTCGCTCTGGCATCGCTTGCATCCAGGGAGCGCATTGACTGAAGAGCTTTCAATAGGTGGAGAAGGTTGACCGACACATGCGCCGCTATGTTTTAAGACTCTCGCCAATAAACGGCACTTGGCATTTCTATACGGCACTACCATTGGCCACTTTGTCCTTTAAAAAGCCCTCCCTACTCCTCTACTGCACGCCCCGGAAGAAGCTACGGGCAAAACACGTGTCGTAGAGAAGGGGAACTACCGGACCACTCACTTCAATTTATGACCGTCTGAATTCAGGTATAACTTCATTCTGTGGTGCACATTTGGCTATACTTTCTATGCAGGGCCACCTATGATTAGGATCTGGGGTCTCTTGATTCTTTTGGACACTGTTTAGACCTCCGTTTATACATTCATCTATTATCCTTATCGGATGTGTCCCTCTCCATTTATAAGTAAATGCCTTAGTTTATGTGCATACTTATACTAAATAATTATTTATTTTATTTACGTTAATCTTCACTTGAGCAAGTAACCTATCCATGAATTTTGGTCTGTATTTATGTCCGGGCGCCCCCACTGGGTATTTCTGCATTTATTTGCTCTGATATTTTAATGATTATTAATAAAAGTATCTTTGTATTGAATCTTATGGTCCTCTTCGTTTATGTCCACTGTCTAATCACAGTTGGACATTTTGTTGTGATAAACGCTTTGAAGTTCCATTGCATAATAATTCCCAGGACAATTTTTTGGTAATTTTAGATCTCAGAGGGGCCTACAACCTGATTCGTATACGTCAAGGAGACGAATGGAAAACAGCCTTCAAACACTCGTGATGGACATTATGAATACCTGGTATGATGTAAGATACCACCGGTGGGCTATGGAGGAAAGCAGCTTTCCTCCATAGCCCTCTCACTCACCGGTGGTATCGCCACATGACGGACCTGGGTAATAAGCATCATCCCCCTTTGCAAGTTTCCTGCCAAGTACTGGAGGGCTGCTTATCTCTTACCACGTCACAGCCCCACAGGTTCACATTAGCTTTCCCCCTCCTGGGCATTCCTACTGAAGGGTGGGCTTGCCATATGTCTTACCGAGGCACTCAGGGCCATTCCTGTCACAAGTCCTTTGCATATTCAAGTAGCGCTGCTCCTCTCCTGTTATGTGAATAGCCCCACCAGGTCCAGTTGGCATTACCGTCACCAGACCGCACACAGTCACCTTTATTCCCATAATTTCATATGACATCCAGCACAAAACTGTTAACTGTGGATTCACTTTCCTCAACCGGGATATTATAACAAAGTGTTTCTTTTCCAGTTTTCTCCAATAAGGATATTCTGATGAAGGTTCTATGACGGACCGAAAACGTTTAATGTAATCTATTTGGTCTGGATGTACAATAAAGAAGGAAACATTTTTTTCTAATATTGAGTGCCAAGTAATTTTCTTGCCTTTGGGCAAAACAAAACGGTAGCATTTCATGCAGTCCTTGCACTAGTTGGGGTCAGCCTACTCCGGGTTAACAATGTCCTTACACAAACACTATGTGCACCAACCCTCTCCTGGAGTCTTCCTCTCCAGGTACTCAACTGCCCAGACTAAGGCTGTGTGCACACGTTGCGGATTCTTCGCTATAAAACACATAAAAAAATGCATACATTATGCATCCCATCATTTAGAATGCATTCCGCAATTTTTGTGCACATGATGTGTTTATTTCCACACAAAAAACGCATTGCGGCAAAAAATGCATCATGTTCATTCATTTTGCGGATTTTTTGCTTTTTTTCCCCGCTATTTAATGCATTGGAAAGGTCCGGAAAAAAACGCACAAAAAACGCATCAAAAACACGCAAAACACACATCAAAACCGCAAGAAAAACGCTTGCGGATTTCTTGCAGAAAATGTCCGGTTTTGCTCGGGAAATTACTGCAAGAAATCCTGAACGTGTGCACATAGCCTAACTCTCAACTATCTAAAGCCAGACGATGTGACTCTCAATAATGTCAGGCTCATATGATCAGTCACAGGATGATTATTATTTTTTATTTATATAGCACCATTGATTCCATGGTGCTGCACATGAGAAGGGATTACATACAAATTACAGATATCACTTACAGTAAACAAAACTAACAACGACAGACTGGTACAGAGGGGCGAGGACCCTGCCCTTGCAGGCTTACATTCTACAGGATTATGGGGAAGGAGACCGTAGGTCGAGGGTTGCAGTAGCTCAGATGGTGTTGAGGTGGCCGTGTGGTCATTACAGGCTGTAAGCTTCTTTGAAGAGGTGAGTTTTCAGGTTTCTTTTGAAGGATCCAAATGTGGTGGAGAAAAGGACGTGTTGGGGGCACAGAATTCCAGAGGATGGGGGATATTTGGGAGAAGTCTTGGAGGCGATTGGGTGAGGAGCGAATAAGCGTGGAGGAGAGAAGGAGGTCTTGGGAGGGCCGGAGATTACATGAGGGAAGATATTGAGAGATTAGTTTGGAAATATACGGAGGAGAAAGGTTATGGATGGCTTTGTAGGTCAGTGTTCGTAGTTTAAACTGGATACGCTGAGGAAATGGGAGCCAGTGAAGAGATCTGCAAAGAGGGGAAGTGGAGGAGTAGTGAGGAGAGAGATAAGTTAGTCGGGCAGCAGAGTTAAGGACGGACTGGAGGGGTGCGAGAGTGTTGGAAGGTAGGCCACAGAGGAGGATGTTGCAGTAGTCGAGGCGGGAGATGATTAGGGCATGCACAAGCATTTTGGTGGAGTGTGGGTTGAGGAAAGGACAGATTCAGGAAATATTTTTGAGCTGGAGACGACAGGAGGTGGCGAGAGCTTGGATGTGCGGTTTGAAGGACAGGGCATAGTCCAGGGTTACTCCGAGGCAGAGGATTTTGGGGACAGGGGAAAGTGTGATTTCATTTATTTTGATAGATAGATAAGTTAGGGAAGATATGCGAGATGGAGGAAAGATAATGAGTTCAGATTTGTCAACATTGAGCTTGAGGAAGCGAGAGAAGGAGGATATGGCTGATAGACACTCTGGGATTCTGGAGAGCAGAGAGGTGACATCTGGGCCAGAGAGGTAGATCTGAGTGTCATCAGCATATAGATGGTACTGAAAGCCATAGGACCTTATGAATTGTCCCAGGCCGAGCGTATAGATTGAGAAGAGTAAGGGCCCAAGGACAGAGCCTTGGAGGGACACCAACAGAGAGGGGGCAAGATGAAGAGTTAGTATGGGAGTAGGAAACGCTAATGTGCGGTTGGTAAGGTATGAGGAGATCCAAGATAGGGCGATGTCTTTGACCCCAAAGGAAGAGAAGATCTGTAATAGGAGGCAGTGGTCAACTGTGTCGAAGGCAGAGGACAGGTCTAGAAGGAGGAGTATAGAGAATTGTCTGTTAGCTTTGGCTGTAAGTAAGTCGTTAGTAATTTTGGTCAGGGCAGTCTCAGTGGAATGGTGAGGACGGAAGCCAGATTGTAGGTTGTCGAAGAGAGAGTTAGATGCAAAGTGAGAGGAAAGTTCAGCATGGACGTGCTGCTCAAGGAGTTTGGATGCAAATGGGAGCAAAGATTTGGGGCAATAGCTGGACATAGCGCTTGGGTCAACGGATGGCTTTTTGAGGATAGGTGGGATTGTGGCATGTTTGAAAGCAGTGGGGAAGGTACCAGAAGTTAGTGATAGGTTGAAGAGATGGGTTAGGGATGGGATTATTGTGGTGGCGAGGTTGGGGAGGAGGTGGGATGGGATGGGGTCAAGTGCACAAGTGGTGAGGTGTGATTTGGAGAGAAGATGAGCAAGCTCCCCTTCAGTGATTTTGGAGAGGGAGGTTATGGGATTTGGGCATTGGTCTGGTATACAAAGAGGTTGTGGTGGTTTGACCACAAAGATTTACCTTGTTTGGTCGATATTATTTTTGAAGTGCGTGGCAAAAGTGTTGAACTCTTTGGGGTTGTGGTATAAGGAAGATACGAGGGTTGTGAAGTAGGCCTGTTTAGCAGAGGTGAGAGCCGATTTGAATGCAAGTGTTGCTTGTTTGAGTGCAGTGAAATCGTCTTGCGAATGTGTTTTCTTCCAACGGCGTTCTGCAATTCTGGATACTTGCCGAAGCATTTTAGTGATGTTTAGTGATTGTGCCAGGGTTGTCTATTGGTTCGTCGCACTCTGCTATGCATGACACGGGCGACCATGTCGATAGCTGATGCAAGAGTGGCATTGTAGAAAGCATAGGCAGTGTCTGTGTCGTGGAGTGAGGATATGGATGCTAGTGGTAGGATAGAGTCAGAAAGTGTATGGGTGTCTAGGTGCACGGGGTTCCTGAGTGGGTGCCCATGTTTCTTGACATGGGTGACAGGTGAGGAGGACAGGGATGAGAAAGTGAGTAGATGGTGGTCAGATAGAGGGAGAGGGGAGGTTGTGAAGTTAGATAGGGAGCAGAAACGGGTGAAGACAAGGTCTAATGTGTGTCCATCTGTGTGGGTGGCTGAGGAGGACCACTGAGTAAGTCCAAAGGATGAAGTAAGGGACAGGAGTTTGGAGGCTGCTGACTGGTGGGTGTCAATGGGGGATGTTGAAATCACCCATGATGATGGTGGGAATGTCAGCAGAGAGAAAGTGAAGAATGGTCAATAAAGGCAGCGGTCGGGCCCGGCCATTTGGAGGTTGTAGGGGGGAGTAGATGCGGACAGTGTGGAATTCAAAAGAAGGGAGGATAAGGGAGGGTAGAGGTGGGATTGGATTAAAGGTATGGTTGGAAGAAAGGAGAAGACACACTCCCCCACCATGTTTATTGCCAGGGCGATGAGTGTGGGTGAAGTGGAAGCCACCGTAACAGTGCAGCGGGCGAGGCTGTGTCAGAGGATGTCAGCCATGTTTCGGTGATGATGACATCACACATTTTCCTGTAAGGACACTACAGGGGAGATACGTGGACATTCTCCCTCCTGCTCTATGAATGTCCACTAAAATCAGCCTATAAAATAACTTGCAGTAAACTGACCCAACACGTAGTGTGCTGGAGGAAACTATTCTGGTTTTACCTCACTGAAGCCATGCGCAGTGACACATATCTCCCTCCCATCACTTTACCAGTGACTGTCACACTAAGCACGCTGTCATTTGACTTTTAAGTTTACAGATCTAGGCAGGTAAGTGTCAGCCTCTTCTAATTCGAGGGGGTAGGTGGATCCTCCAGGTTGTACATTCCATAGAAAAGGATTTCACAATTTCACAAAGTAATTTCAACATTTTCAGATGGAGGAGAATGTTGTAGTCCATTGGCAAAATGGTGACTGTGGTACAGCCGGACTACACCACCGATAAAGCAGCCACAGCAGGTGACTGAGAACAAACTGTGACTTCTCTGCATTTCAAGGTTACTACTCACCTGGGTAGTCATATGTAGGAATCTCCTCTTTACACCACTCATCACCCTTCACATATGTCTCTGTAGTATTACTATGGGTCAGATCTTCACCCTGAAACAAATGTTGTAAAAGTCACAGACAGAGGTAGAAGTCCCATCTATGATCAGCTCTAATCCTGCCATCTCCACCGTTCTCATTATACAAGTATAAAACATATAATACTGGTGGATAAAACAAGACTGAGCACAAGAACTTCACAGCAGTCTACACATCTTAGGGGAGATCTCATGACACCTTCTCTCCAACTACCTGATGATCCTGAGGAACGTTGGGATCTTCTTGTGTACAGTCCTGTGGAAGAAGAGGATGGGGACATCTCTCTGGTGTTGTCCTCTTACTGGATAGAACTGGAGGAAACACATACAGGGACTGAATTCATTCTTTACATACAGATAATTATAGGCCATGTGTAATTAGTCCTGTGCATTACCTGGTGATGTGAGGGGCTGGGGAACCTCCATCATGACGTCCTTATACAGATCTTTGTGTCCTTCTAAATACTCCCACTCCTCCATGGAGAAATAGACAGCGACATCCTGACACCTTATAGGAACCTGACACATACAATGATATCATCATCCCCCCGATCCCTTCATAGTGTTACTGTACGTATAATGTCCCAGCATTCCCAGCAGTGTCACCTCTCCAGTCAGCAGCTCAATCATCTTGTAGGTGAGTTCTAGGATCTTCTGGTCATTGATGTTCTCATGCATCAGGGGATGAGGTGGAGGCCCCATGATTGGGCTCAGGGGTCTTCCCCATCCCTCAGACACAGGGTCCTGACAGCGCTCCTTAGAGGTCTTCTTCACTACTATGTAATCCTGGTTATGGAGAGACACATTAGTAAATCTCACTACAGACATTTCCAGAGTCCTCACCTCTCCAGTTCTGTCCATCTGTTATTCCCATAGATAAGAATGATGTAATGTGACGTCACCAGAATCTCTCACCTCTCCAGTAAGCCGGAAAAGGATCTCTAGGGTGAGGTGTATTATCCTCTCCGCCATCTTGTCTCTGTCCATATCCATCCTTAATGGGTAGTTCAGAAAAAAAATCTTAATATAGAAGATGTTCTATGAAAGGATCAGATATGGTAGAGACCTGAGTTAAAGGATGAGCCGATGTAACATCATAAAAATTCTCTGTAATTAGCAAATTGCTGGAGATAATAAAGCAAACACATCAGGAGACAGAACGTGTAGATGTTGTATTTAGAGTTGAGCACATTTGTCCGGGTCCCTGCTAAGTCAGCAAGCTATAGCACTAACTGAATAAGCTGCAGAGGGAACCAGGATATATGGAGCGCGCTGGTTGACCAGATGATCGGTGCTGCAGCTGCATGTGTCGCGGCTGTGTCACTATCACAACAAATGCATGGAGAGCTCGATACACAGGCAGCGCTCTCCATGCATGTGTTGTGAAAGCGACACAGCAGTGACACATGCAGCTGCAGTACCGATCATCTGGTCAACCGGCGCGCTCCATATATCCGGGTTCCCTCTGCAGCTTATTCAGTTAGTGCTATAGCTTGCCGAGTAAGTAGGAACCTAAACAAATTCACTCGACTCTAGTTCTTTAGTCTTGTATGGACTGGAACATAAGTGAATTGCTGAGTAGGACATCTCCTCCATGCTCCCAATCACTGGCGATGTTACTCACTGCTTTGGCGACTGATTGTTACAGCCAATCATAAGTTCGTTAGGACTGAGCAGAAAATACAGAGACTGGCGGGGACCCAGGCAGCAATTGTAATTTTGTTATTTTACACTATTTAGTTTCCTTCTTTACATCTCCTAATAAATCCTATATATTTAGGCCGCAGACAACAAGCAGTTTCTCCCTCGGAGTCGGCAGCTGAATACGTTCCTCATAGACTCATCTTCCATAACGCTAATTCTCGTCTCATTTACCGACACTGGAATCGGCATTAGTAATACTGCAGGAGATATTCATTACACGTGACAGGAGAAATAACGACTTCATGATGAGGACGACATCTTCATCTTCTACTACGGCTCTAGAAACATATTTGGCCAGAGTCCGTCACTGACTCCATCACCACCGGCCGTCTATATGAAGGTTTCCCGTCTTCCCCGCACTGTAATCTTCTATCACGTTAGATCTCAGGTCTGATTCACACACAGAAGCCTGAGGTTTTTATAAAAGCATTTTTACTTGCACAAACACCGTGGACAGAAACTATCTGATCCCAAAGTCTCCGTGTACAGTGTTTTATGGGGTTTATTTCTCCCCTTAGGTTTTCCTATATTACAAGAAAAAAGCAGATATTGAAGTGTTTCAAAAGAAAATTGACTCCAACAGTTCTTGTAAAAAGAAAAAAACATGGAAAAAGCAGAAGGCACATTTTATTATTTTTTAACCACAAATGTCTAAATCTTTTGGGCTCCAGATCATAGATATACACCGCAAGGATGGCACAGGTGCGGTTGCAACAAAAACCCTGACAGTTTAACCACTTGCTCTTGTCAAAAGCAAACATGGCATCTCAGAAGGTGTGACAGAGTTCGGCTGAATGCCCTCCGCCCCCGAGTACTCGATAATATGGGGCGGCCTAGATACTACTATACTTACATGACTAATAATGGTCAAACAACAGAATCTCAAATACAGATACCATCATAAGAATTTGTGATTAAAGCAACCCGTATACATATGGGTACAACCCTGCGGAGCTCCCAAACAACATAGAACCACCAAAACATGATGCAAAAACACCACCAAAAAATTAAATAAAAAGTTTTCTTGATTAGAATAAAATTGTATTCTTTTATTGCAAAAATTGAGTAGAAACAGAAGTCATTAAGTTATAAATTTGTAAAAACAGAGCTATTCGAATATGGCCACAGATGCCAAGATGTATAATTGCTACAGGCAAGACATACTCATGGGCAAAAGTAATACATAATCATCAGCAATATCCCCAATCAAAATATCAATCCAATCTAAAGTGCCAGTGCATATACTCCAGAGATATAGGGATGGCCAAATCCTAAGTGTCCTAGAGGTAAGTATACATTAGTAACAGAGATTTCTCACTGTTCTTCGGTCAGTGACCTGTCATAGAAAACGCACCACCTAAAACACTAAGGGGCCATACATATTGTAAGTAGTCTCAACCATATTGATGCCCATCTGTAGCCATGCGCCCCGACGCACGTTTTGCAATGGCTTCCTCAGGGGCTGCGATTTAATTAGAATCACCTGGAAAACTAGTCATCACGTGTTTAAGATTGATTCCAGTGATCCATTGAGCCCTGAGACACAATACCATCCACGAGTTTATTTGAAAAACAAAACAATTAAATCTTTATGACACTTAAATCCAATTTGCATAATAATTTGGAACACTGTGTAGCTGTGAGGTTGTCGGTGGGGTGGATGGTACCATATTATGCATGTAGAGGGCAGTACTGTGGGAACATTAGAAAATGGGGGATGCCAGTCCTGTGGAAACATTATCCTGTGTGAATGGCAAGCTGCTATTGTGGGAAAATTATACTATGCAGGGGGATGGCGGTAATGTGGGAACATTATACTATGTAGGAGGATGGTGGTACTGTGGGAACATTACACTGTGTGTGGTGGGATGATGGTACTATGGAAACATACGGTGTGGAGAGAATGGCGGGACTGTGAGGTTATAGTATGTTTGAGGGGGTATGGTGATACTGTGGAAATATCTTTTGTATGAGACATGCCAGTACTGTGGAAACTTTATACTGTGTGAGGGGAATCATATATACTGCATAAGGGGTGTAAAAACATGTCATAAGAAGAACAAATCCTCAGGGCTGCGTGGCATTTTTACAAAAAAAACTGCCATCTGCCATCCAGATAGGACCCTACGCAATCAATGGGAAGAGAAAAAGTTCCAGGAAGAAAGAGTTTAGATGGTACACCAGGTTAGGTGACCTTGATGACACAGTTTCCTGTTATTATAAAGGCCATAGCCCCAAAGCCAGAACAGATTTGGCGCCAATCAAAAAAACAGGGTGCCAGTGAACATTCTGAGGTACCAGGCCATGGTAAAGTGCCCGAGGCAGCTGGTTGTGGTGGCAGTACCCAGGTGGCACCAGATGAGTCCAGGAGTCCAGACTATGCCAGCCAAGGCCTGAGAACCAGATCTGCTCTGGTCAAGACCCAGAGTGCAGACTTTGCATGTCAATTCCTGAGAACCTGACCTTCGCCGGTCAAGTCTCAGAGTTCAAATTATGCCAGGCAAGAGCAGAATCCCAGCTCTTGTTACTTTTGGTACAAGAGACGGATGTGCCAATGATCTGTGAGGAGAGTCTGCTCAGTAGTATACGCCTGCATTAAAGAGCAGGAGGCGCGAGTGAGCCGGCCATTGCTTCCAGCACTGACATCAGTACAGGTGTTGGTCCAGGGTAGCACAACAGACAAGGTGAAAGCTGGTAGAAGTGAAGGCGGCCCAGCGAGCCCTGATAGGCTTTATTAGGAGGACTTATGGCCTAACGGGAAGAGGCGGAGACCCCGCTATGGCCGGTGTTCGCAGAGTAGAGTGTTGTCGACTATATGTGTCAGGAAAATCCCCCTTGTCAGTAGCTAAAGTCACATGTGGTTAGAGGCTGCTATTAGTGAGAGTGAGGCGGAGAATTCATTGTGTATCTGATATTGGATATTTCACCTCGTAATCACCCTGTTCTGCATTATTCACTGTTGCCGTAGTGACCACAATTCCCATTATCAGGAAATAAATAATTATATTGGTTACTTCCGCCTTGTGTTTGTCGGTGTGTTGTATATGGTCACCTGCTTACAGGGGCATAATGGGGGCATTATACTGTGTGGGGGCATCATATATACTGCATAAGGGGCATATTGGGGGCATTATACTGTGTGGGGGCCAAGAAAGGGGCCCTGTACTATGGGAACAATCCGCTCCCTCACTTCCTGTCCTCCATAGTTGGGTCGTATGTATCTAATGGAGAATCTCCACCACTTACCTCCACCTGCAGAGCCGCACTCCACATATATGGCTGTTCTGTGCACACAGGACCTGTGATGAGGTCACAGGAGGGGAGGAGTCAGGGGTCACATGATCAGGGGCCTCAGTGAATGATATAGGAGGGAAGACCCTACATGGAGACTTCTCCTCAGTCAGTGACATTCCCGCCATTATTTCCCCTCACTACTGGCACAATTACCTCACGCCGCCTTTTCTGCACAGTGTTATGTGTGGAATGTAACGTGTGATTTCTCTGGAGACAAATAGACCCCACACATGAGGAATTATTACCAGTTACCGGACGTCTAGTATATGGCGGCATATGATTGTGCTATCGCCTCCACACCAGGAGCTAAAATGCCGAAATCTCGCTTATTTACCCCCTTCCAGAGTCCGGTTAAGGCTCATATATGACCATCCACCTCTCCAGTCACCGTGGGGGTTTTTTTGTTAAAAGGATGGAGGGCGGTGTCCATGCTTGGATTTTAGAGAGATTAATAAAATCTCGGTTTACAATCCCTATTCTTTACCCCCTAAGGCTGCCGTCACACTAGCAGTATTTAGTCAGTATTTTACATCAGTATTTGTAAGCCAAAACCAGGAGTGGAACAAATAGAGGAAAAGTATAATAGAACCATATGCACCACTTCTGCATTTATCACCCACTCCTGGTTTTGGCTTAGGCTGGAGTCACACTTGGCGTAAGACAATACGCCACGTATTATACGTCCGTACTACGGCCGTAATACGGAGAAATGTTCCCAAAATATTGATCCGTAGTCAGGGTGTGTCAGCGTATTTTGCGCATGGCATCCTCCGTATGTAATCTGTATGGCATCCGTACTGCGAGATTTTCGCGCAGGCTTGCAAAACCGACATCTAATGGATTTATGTGCTCAAATGTTAGGGAAAACATATATACAGTATATATATATATATGTCATTGAGACACATATATATATATATTCTGTATTTATATTTCATTCAGCGCGATATCTGTGAACAGCCGGTAATTCAATTGCCGGCTTTTCATTTCTCCTGCACAAACCCGACAGGATATGAGACATGGTTTACATACAGTAAACCGTCTCATATCCCCTTTTTTTTTGCACATTCCACACTACTAATGTTAGTAGTGTGTATGTGCAAAATTTCAGCGCTGTAGCTGCTAAAATAAAGGGTTAAATGGCGGAAAAAATTGGCGTGGGCTCCCGCGCAATTTTCTCCGCCAGAGTAGTAAAGCCAGTGAATGAGGGCAGATATTAATAGCCAGGAGAGGGTCCATGGTTATTGGCCCCCCGTGGCTAAAAACATCTGCCCCCAGCCACCCCAGAAAAGGCACATCTGGAAGATGCGCCTATTCTGGCACTTGGCCTCTCTCTTCCCACTCCCTGTAGCGGTGGGATATGGGGTAATGAAGGGTTAATGTCACCTTGCTATTGTAAGGTGACATTAAGCCAGATTAATAATGGAGAGGCGTCAATTATGACACCTATCCATTATTAATCCAATTGTTTGAAAGGGTTAAAAAAACACACACATGATTAAAAAGGATTTTAATGAAATAAACACAGCGGTTGTTGTAATAATTTATTGTTCTCTCAATCCATTTCCAGGTCCTCGCTTGGCAAAACAATAAACGCACAAGATACATACCTTCTGCTGAAACGTCACGTCCCACGAAGTAATCCATCTGAAGGGGTTAACTAATATTACAGGCACAAGCTGCGATAAACCACTCGCTCGTGCCTGTAATCCCCGGGTGCTGAAAGGAAAGCTGGATCTGTACTTACATTGAGTCGCGGTGATGCGCCCTCTGCTGGATGTTCTCATGAACTGCAGCCTGGGAACTTTTTCCCACGCTCCAGGTCAGATGAGGACATCCACCAGGGGGCGCATCACCGCGACTGAAGGAAATGTAGGTCAATGACCTACGTTTCATTCATTCGCTGGGGGATTACAGACACGAGCGAGTGGTTTATCGCAGCTCGTGCCTGTAATATTAGTTAACCCCTTCAGATGGATTACTTCGTGGGACGTGACGTTTCAGCAGAAGGTATGTATCTTGTGCGTTTATTATTTTGCCAAGCGAGGGCCTGGAAATGGATTGAGAGAACAATAAATTATTACAACAACCGCTGTGTTTATTTCATTAAAATCCTTTTTAATCATGTGTGTGTTTTTTTAACCCTTTCAAACAATTGGATTAATAATGGATAGGTGTCATAATTGACGCCTCTCCATTATTAATCTGGCTTAATGTCACCTTACAATAGCAAGGTGGCATTAACCCTTCATTACCCCATATCCCACCGCTACACGGGAGTGGGAAGAGAGTGGCCAAGTGCCAGAATAGGCGCATCTTCCAGATGTGCCTTTTCTGGGGTGGCTGGGGACAGATGTTTGTAGCCACGGTGGGGCCAATAACCATGGACCCTCTCCTGGCTATTAATATCTGCGCTCAGTCACTGGCTTTACCATTCTGGCGGAGAAAATTGCGCGGGAGCCCACGCCAATTTTTTCCGCCATTTAACCCTTTATTTCAGCAGCTACAGCGCTGAAATTTTGCACATACACACTACTAACATTAGTAGTGTGGAATATGCAAAAAAAAAGGGATATGAGATGGTTTACTGTATGTAAACCATGTCTCATATCCTGTCGGGTTTGTGCAGGAGAAATGAAAAGCCGGCAATTGAATTACCGACTTTTCACTAACACCGCTGCGTATTTCTCGCAAGTCACACTGCTGGTCCGTGTGGAATCCGTATTTTTCTCGCCCCCATAGACTTTCATTGGCGATTTTTTTGCGCAATACGCTGACAAACGCAGCATGCTGCGATTTTGTACGGCCGTAGAAAGCCGTATAATACTGAACCGTAATATACGGCTAATAGGAGCAGCCCCATTGAGAATAATTGTGCCGTATGTTATGCGAGTTTTACGGACGTTTCTGCGCTCTTACGTCCGTAAAACTCGCATGTGTGACCCCGGCCTTACAAATACTGATGTAAAATACTGACCAAATACTCCTAGTGTGACGGCAGCCTTATACCTGACCTGTTTAACCAATTATCTGGAGATAAATACCCTTATATACCCTTATACATTTATGCCATGGTGACAAATGGAAGCCCTCATTCAATACACCTGAGGGTCATATTGAAATTTGCTGATGCCATTTACTGTAGATTAAGCAATGCTCCATCAGTCTTTGAAAATTTCATAAATTATATGTTTTTCTCACTGGTGGATAGATTTGTGGGAGTTTACCTGGATGATATATTGAGTTACTCGCGTACTCTGGAGGAGCATCATGAGCATGTCAAGACAGCTGGAGTGCAAAAACATTACCTAGCAATCCGTTTTTGACATTTCGAATAGAGCTCCCCCTTCACCCCCGGAGATCTTTCCGTTTTTTTGTTTTCATTTTTCGCTCCCCTCCTTCCCAGAGCCATAACTTTTTTATTTTTCCATCAATATGGCCATGTGAGGACTTATTTTTTGCGAGACGAGTTGTACTTTTGAACGACATCATTGGTTTTACCATGTCGTGTACTAGAAAACGGGAAAAAAATTCCAAGTGCGGTGAAATTGCAAAAAAAGTGCAATCCCACACTTGTTTTTTGCTTGGCTTTTTTGATAGGTTCACTAAATGCTAAAACTGACTTGCCATTATGATTCTCCAGGTCATTACGAGTTCATAGACACCTATTTTTTACCGAAAGGGTGAAAAAAAATTCCAAACTTTGCTAAAAAAAAAAAAATTGCGCCATTTTCCGATACTCGTAGCGTCTCCATTTTTCATGATCTGGGGTCAGGTGAGGGCTTATTTTTTGCATGCCGAGCTGGCGTTTTTAATGATTCCAATTCGGTGCAGATACGTTCTTTTGATCGCCCGTTATTGCATTTTAATGCAATGTCGCGGCGACCAAAAAAACGTAATTCTGGCGTTTCGATTTTTTTCTCGCTACGCTGTTTAGCGATCAGGTTAATGCTTTTTTCTTATTGATAGATCGGGCGATTCTAAACGTGGGAATACCAAATATGTGTAGATTTGATTTTTTTTATTGATTTATTTTGATTGGGGCGAAAGGGGGGTGATTTAAACTTTTATGTTTTTTTTATTTTTTTTTCACATTTTTTTAAACTTTTTTTTTTTTTACTTTTGCCATGCTTCAGTAGCCTCCATGGAAGGCTAGAAGCAGGCACAACCCGATCGGCTCTGCTATGTAGCAGCGATCATAAGATCGCTGCTATACAGCAGAAATGCAGGTGTGCTGTGAGCGCCGACCACAGGGGGGCGCTCACAGCAGGCCGGCATCAGTAACCATAGAGGTCTCAAGGACCTCTATGGTTACCTTCCTGATGCATCGCCGACCCCCGATCATGTGACGGGGGTCGGCGATGACGTCATTTCCGGCCGCCCGGCCAGATGCGGTGGTTAAATGCTGCTGTCTGCGTTTGACAGCGGCATTTAACTAGTTAATAGCGGCGGGTGAATCGCGATTTCACCCGCCGCTATTGCGGGCACATGTCAGCTGTTCAAAACAGCTGACATGTCCCGGCTTTGATGTGGGCTCACCGCGGAGCCCTGCATCAAAGCAGGGGAGCCGACATCGGACGGAATAGTACGTCCGATGTCGGTAAGGGGTTAAAAAATGTCCTAGTACCAAGAAAGATAAAAAAGATGGAAGATTCGCTAAAAGTGGCGTGTCTTCCGAATAAAATCATTACATGCAATCTGAAAAATTGTCTATGTTGTCACACGATCTGCCATGGTCTCTCTGAATTCACCCTTAATTCTACAGGTGGAATTTTCCCTATCGAAAGTCCCATGTCATGTTCCACCAGTTACGTTATATATATGATTATATGCTAATGTCAGAATTTACATGTGGGAGGGACGACCCAACCCCTCCACAAAAGGCTGAACTCACACCGTTCCAATATTCAGAAGGGTTTTCACGCCACTGCACCACCAAACACAATAAAGATTTCACACAACTGAAAATATTCCCCATAGAGGAGATTCCCCCACAGGATCAGAATCGCTTGGGACAACTAAACTGGAAATAAATCTTTTGGATTTATAAACTAAACACCCTTAAGGTACCTTCACACTAAACGATATCGCTAGCGATCCGTGACGTTGCAGCGTCCTGGCTAGCGATATCGTTTAGTTTGACAGGCAGCAGCGATCACTACTACATCGCTTAGTAACCCGATGTTTACCCTGGTTACCAGCGTAAAATGTAAAAAAAACAAACAGCACATACTTACATTCACGTCCCCTGCCGTCCGCTTCCTGCATAACTGAGCGCCGTAAAGTGAAAGTGAAAGTACAGCACAGCGGTGACGTCACCGCTGTGCTGTTAGGGCCGGCGCTCAGTCAGTCCAGGAAGCGGACGGCAGGGGACGTGAATGTGAGTATGTGCTGTTTGTTTTTTTTACATTTTACGCTGGTAACCAGGGTAAACATCGGGTTACTAAGCGCGGCCCTGCGCTTAGCAACCCAATGTTTACCCTGGTTACCCGGGGACCTCAGCATCGTTGGTCGCTGGAGAGCGGTCTGTGTGACAGGTCTCCAGCGATCAAACAGTGACGCTGCAGCGATCGGCATCGTTGTACTCCACATGGACTCAGTGAAATCACAGATGTAGTTCTGTCACCACCTATTTTACTTCATAAATTGTATTATTTATCATAACATTTTATTATCATATTCATCATACATTTTATTGGTTTATTCATTGGGGATCTTAATTATTTTAATATTTTTAACATACTTCTAATACATTCATAAATTTGTCATATTTTTTATCACCTTTTTTTATAATACAGTTCTAATACATTTCTACTATAATAACACATAGTTTGTTTATATCAAATTGGGTAATTATTCTTTTCACATCCCTATATATTCTATATTATATACTACACAGCTGCCACCAATTCCTGTCTGTGTAGTACATTCCCCCAGTGTTTTTCATTATCTCTGGCATCCAGAGTGCTCCTCCAATGGATCCTTCGTTCTGTAGCCTGAGTGATCAGCTGACGCTCCTTGTATCACATTATTCACCTCATCTACAACACCTCCCTCATTGTCCCTCACTCCCATTCACTACACCTTCTATCAGCTTCCACCATAGTAGCTGACCCCGATACATGCTCACTAGGTTTATGTCTCCTGTTACCAGAACAGCCGCGATCAGGAACCAACACGAGCTCTTCAAAAAGACAGCCGTCGCATACAAGATTCAGTCACATTCTTGTTTTGTCAGCACTTCCATTTCTCACTATGTAACACCCCAGGCTGACATTCATTCTTATTACTTATTAACCATTGGGTTACATATTCGTCTTCTGGTTCTATGGATTCTTTTCCAATAATCCTATTTTTTCAGTCCGATGCTGATCCATCAAGTTGACTAGTGGTGCACAGCTCTACACCACTATACCTGTGACTTCACAAACTTACAGAACACCAGATCACATCTCATATAGGAAACTACTGACACAACTAAATCACACCATTTATAAATGATTTATATAATGGCAAGAACTTTTTCATTCATTTCACATACATTTTATTCGGTCTTTTAGGTGACCTCACTTAATTCATAAGTACTTTTTAATATAACTAGATGGGCATTTCCTGAAGGAAATACATGGTGCTTGAACAGCGCTGCCAGCTACCAATGAACCTCCGGAGCATGTCTGGCATGCAGGGCCCTGCCCCAGGGTAGCCATTTTGGCATGCAGGAATCCTTGGTAGCCACTTTGGTGCACACAGCTTCTCGGTAGCCACTTTGGCCACATCCCCCTATATACAAACACCACTCATATATACAGACATCCCCTTATATTCAGACATCCCCCTTATAGTCAGACATCCCCCTTTATATACAAACATCCCCCTTTATATACAAACATCCCCCTTCTATACAAACATCCCCCTTATATACAGACATCCCCCTTATATACAGACATCCTTCTATATACAGACATCCCCCTATATACAGACATCCCCCTTATATACAGACATCCTCCTATTTACAGACATCCCCCTTATATACAGACATCCCCCTTATTTACAGACATCCCCTATATACAGACATCCCCCTCATATACAGACATCCCCCTCATATACAGACATCCCCCATATTTATAGACATCCCCTATATACAGACATCCCCCTTATACACAGACATCCCCCTTATATACAGACATCCCCCTATATACAGACACCCCCCTTATATACAGACACCCCCTTTATATACAGACATCCCTCTTATATACAGACATCCTCCTTATATACAAACATCCCCCTATTTACAGACATCCCTACTATATACAGACATCCCCCTTATATACAGACATCCCCTTATATACAGACATCCCTCTTATATACAGACATCCCTCTTATATACAGACATCCTCCTTATATACAAACATCCCCCTATTTACAGACATCCCTACTATATACAGACATCCCCCTTATATACAGACATCCCCCTATATACAGACAACCCCCTATATACAGACATCCCCCTTATATACAGATATCCTCCATATTTATAGACATCCCCCTATATACAGACATCCCCCTTATTTACATACATCCCCTATATACAGACATCCCCCTCATATACAGACATCCCCCATATTTATAGACATCCCCCTATATACAGACATCCCCCTTATATACATACATCCCCCTTATATAAAGACATCCCTCTATATACAGACATCCCTCTTATATACAGACATCCCCCTTATATACAGACATCCCCCTATATACAGACATCCCCCTATATACAGACATCCTCCTTATATACAGACACCCCCTCTTATATACAGACACCCCTCTTATATACAGACACCCCTCCTTATATACAGACATCCCCCTTATATACAGATATCCCCCTATATACAGACATTCCCCTTATATACAGACATCCCCCTATACACAGACATCCCCCTTATATACAGACATCCCCCTTATATACAGACATCCCCCTATATACAGACATCCCCCTTATACACAGACATCCCTCTTATATACAGACATCCCCCTATATACAGACACCCCCCTTATATACAGACATCCTTCTATATACAGACATCCCCCTTATATACAGACATCCCCCTTACATACAGACATCCCCCTATATACAGACATCCCTACTATATACAGACATCCCCCTTTTATACAGACATCCCCCTATATACAGACATCCCCTATACACAGACATCCCTCTTATATACAGACATCCCCCTGTATACAGACACCCCCCTTATATACAGACATCCCCCTATATACAGACATCCCCCTTATATACAGATATCCCCCTTATATCCCCCTATATACAGACACACCCCTTATATACAGACATCCCCCTTATATACAGACATCCCCCTATATACAGACATCCTCCTTATATACAGACACCCCCTTTATATACAGACACCCCTCTTATATACAGACACCCCCCTTATATACAGACATCCCGCTTATATACAGACATCCTCCTATTTACAGACATCCCCTTATATACAGACATCCCCCTATTTACAGACATCCCCCTTATATACAGACATCCCTCTATGTACAGACATCTCCCTTATATACAGACATCCCTCTATATACAGACATCCCCCTTATATACAGACATCCCCCTATATACAGACATACCCCTTATATACAGACATCCCCTTATATACAGACACTCCCCTTATATACAGACACCCCCTTATATACAGACATCCCCCTATATACAGACATTTCCCTTAAATACAGACATCCCCCTATATACAGACATCCCCCTATATACAGACATCCCCCTATTTACAGACATCCCCCTTATATACAGACATTCCCCTTATGTACAGACATCCCCTTATATACAGACATCCCCCTATTTACAAACATCCCCCTTATATACAGACACCCCCTTATATACAGACATCTCCTATATACAGACATCCACCTTATATACAGACATCCCCCTTATACACAGACATCACCCTATATACAGACATCCCCCTATATACAGACATCCCCTTATATACAGACATCCCCCTATATACAGACATCCCCCTTATACACAGACATCCCCTATTTACAGACATCCCCCTTATATACAGACATCCCCCATAGATACAGACATCCCCTTATATACAGACATCCTATTTACAGACATCCATCTATATACAGACATTCGTCTATATACAGACATTCCTTCCCATTACTTATCACACACAGGACCGGGGGTGCACTTACTTTTCACACAGGGGGCCAGGGGTGCACTTACTTTTCACACAAGGGACGGGGGTGCACTTACTTTTCACACAGGGGACCGGAGGTGCACTTACTTTTCACACAGGGGACCGGGGGTGCACTTACTTTTCACACATGGGACCGGGGGTGCACTTACTTTTCACACAAGGGACAGGGGGTGCACTTACTTTTCACACACGGGACCGGGGGTGCACTTACTTTTCACACAGGGGACCGGGGGTGCACTTACTTTTCACCCACGGGGCCGGGGGTGCACTTACTTTTCACACAAGGGACCGGGCTTGCACTTACTTTTTACACCGGGGACCGGGGGTGCACTTACTTTTCACACAGGGGACCAGGGGTGCACTTACTTTTCACACAGGGGACCGGGGGTGCACTTACTTTTCACACACGGGACCGGGGGTGCACTACTTTTCACACATGGGACCGGGGGTGCACTTACTTTTCACACAAGGGACGGGGGGTGCACTTACTTTTCACACAGGGGACCGGGGGTGCACTTACTTTTCACCCAAGGGGCCGGGGGTGCACTTACTTTTTACACCGGGGACCGGGGGTGCACTTACTTTTTACACCGGGGACCGGGGGTGCACTTACTTTTCACACAGGGGACCGGGGGTGCACTTACTTTTCACACAGGGGACCGGTGGTGCACTTACTATTCACACAGGGGACCGGGGGGCACTTACTTTTCACCCACGGGACCGGGGGTGCATTTACTTTTCACACACGGGATCGGGGGTGCACTTACTTTTCACACAGGGGACCGGGAGTGCACTTAATTTTCACACAGGGGACCGGGGGTGCACTTACTTTTCACACAGGGGACCGGGGGTGTACGTACTTTTCACACAGGGGACCAGGGGTGCACTTACTTTTCACACAGGGGAAGAGAGGGTGTCATAGTCACTTTATTCTGATGTTTGACATTGATAAATGATCATGTCCTAAAATGGACACCGTACATTGCATAGATGCCATCTTTGGAAGGTCAAGTTGGGGGTAATGGAAAGTTTGCCATTATTTCCTATGGGAAATTTTTTTTTTTTTATGCGATTTTTAAAAAAACTACAAATCGGATCGACTCTAAAAGTCATAACACACCTGTCCCCACCGAGGCCTTCGAAACGCCGCCTGAACGGGGTCTCTGCGCCGAGCGGTTCGGGTTCATTGTGGAAAACGCAGAGAAGAATAATAAGAAACTAGATGGGTATTTCCTGAAGGAACTACAGATAGTGCTTTGGAATGGTGCCCGGGCTGCCCCTGCAAGACTTTCACACTTGGGTGCCCCTCAGGCGCTGGTTTGGTAGTTGTAGCCCCTCAGGGTTGAGGCCACTCTGGGTCCGATTTGGTGGGCGGGGTCACTCTGGGACCAATTTGGTGGGCAGAGCCACTTTGGGTCCGATTTGGTGGGCGGGGTCACTCTGGGACCAATTTGGTGGGCAGAGCCACTCTGGGTCTGATTTGGTGGGCGGGGCACCTCAGGGACCGATTTGGTGGGTGGGGTCACTCAGGGTCCGATTTGGTGGACGGGGTCACTCAGGGTCCGATTTGGTGGACGGGGTCACCCAGGGTCCGATTTGGTGGATGGGGTCACTCAGGGTCTGATTTGGTGGACGGGGTCACTCAGGGTCCGATTTGGTGGACGGGGTCACTCAGGGTCCTATTTGATGGACGGGGTCACTCAGGGTCCGATTTGGTGGACGGGGTCACTCTGGGTTCGATTTGGTGGGCCGGGTCACTGGGTCCGATTTGGTGGGGCGGGTCACTCTGGGTCCAATTTGATGGGCGGGGCCCCTCAGGGGCCGATTTGGTGGCCGGGGCCCCTCAGGGGCCGATTCGGTGTTCGGTGCCACTCTGGGTCCTATTTGGTTTGCGGGGCCACTCTGGGTCCGATTTGGTGGGCGGGGCCCCTCAGGGGCCGTTTGGTGGGCGGGGCCCCTCAGGAGCCAATTTGGTGGGCGCGGCCCCTCAGGGGCCGATTTGGTGGGCGGGGCCCCTCAGGGGCCGATTTGGTGGGCGGGGCCACTCAGGGGCTGATTTGGTGGGCGGGGCCCCTCACGGGCCTATTTGGTGGGTGCGGCCACTCTGGGTCCGATTTGGTGGGCGGGGCACCTCAGGGGCCGATTTGGTGGGCGAGGCCTCTCTGGGTCCAATTTGGTGGACGGGGCCTGTTGTGAATTAGACTTTTTGGCTCCCTCTTGTGGTCACTAGTGGTATGACTCTGGGATTGTCTTTTTTCTGTTTGGCACTCACCTGGGTCGCTAGTCCAGGGGTGTCGCTATATTAACTTCCTGGATCCTTAGTCCAGTGCCTGGCATCGTTGTAATCAGATCCTTCTGTTGCTCCTGTCTGCTGGTCCTGGCTCTTGCAAAATTAAGCTAAGTCTTGCTTCTTTGTTTTTTGAGTTACTTGCTTTGCTACTATTTTTGTCCAGCTTGTACTAAATGTGATTTCTGACCTTGCTGGAAGCTCTAGGGGGCTGGTGTTCTCCCCCCGGCCGTTAGACGGTTCGGGGGTTCTTGAATATCCAGCGTGGATATTTTAATAGGGTTTTTGCTGACCATATAAGTCATCTTACTATATTCTGCTATTAGCTAGTGGGCCTCTCTTTGCTAAATACCTAGCTCATTCTTATGTTTGTCTTTTCCTCTTACCTCACCGTTATTATTTGTTGGGGGCTTGTATCCAACTTTTGGGGTCTTTTCTCTGGAGGCAAGAAAGGTCTTTCTTTTCCCTTCTAGGGTTAGTTAGTTCTCCGGCTGGCGCGAGACGTCTAAAACCAACGTAGGCACGTTCCCCGGCTACTTCTATTTGTGGTGCTAGGATTAGATATATGGTCAGCTGCCCTATGAGCTGTTTTTTTGTGTTTGCAGACTTGGTATTGATTCCTGAGACCCTCTGCCATTGAGGACATAACAGGGGCCCCTCAGTGGCCGATTTGGTGGGCGGGGCCCCTCAGGGTCCGATTTGATGGGCGGGGCCCCTCAGGGTCCAATTTAGTGGGCGGGGCCCCTCAGGGTCTGATTTGGTGGGCGGAGCCCCTCAGGGGCCGATTTGGTGGGTGGGGTTACTCTGGGTCCGATTTGGTGGGCGGGGCACCTCAGGGTCCGATTTGGTGGGCGGAGCCCCTCAGGGGCCTATTTGGTGGGCGGGGCCACTCTGGGTCTGATTTGGTGAGCGGGGCACCTCAGGGGTCGATTCGGTGGGCGGGGCCCCTCAGGGTCCGATTTGGTGGACGGGGCACCTCAGGGGCCGATTTGGTGGGCGGGGCCCCTTAGGGGCCGATTTGGTGGGCGGGGCCACTCTGGGTCCAATTTGGTGGGTGGGGCACCTCAGGGTCCGATTTGGTGGGCGGAGCACCTCAGGGGCCGATTTGGTGGGCAGGTCACTTTAAGAGCTGATATTATCTGGCAAAACTGTCCTGCTGGGGTCATGTACAGTTCATAGGCGTTGGCATAGTAACTGGGTCTGACTGCGCATATCAATGAGCTAATCAGCCAGGTGGCAGTTGACAGTTATGTTGAAGTTGCTTCAGAAACCAGGCCATTATACCCTATGAGGAAATTTCCCTATTGAAACGCATTAAGACAATGCTTTCCAATGAGGGGAAAACAATTTTCAAACACAAATTGCGCCAAAACTACAAATCCGATCGACATGAAAAATAGTTAGCACACCTCTCGTGGACGCTGGCTTCGAAATGACACCTCACTGGAGTCTGTGCGTTCAGCGGTTCGGGCTGCATTAATTGCGGAAAAAAGCCTAATAATAATAACTAGATGGGCATTTCCTGAAGGAAATACATGGTGCTTGAACAGTGCTGCCAGCTACCAATGAACCTCAGGAGCATGTCTGGCATGCAGGGCCCTGCCCCAGGGTAGCCATTTTGGCATGAAGGAATCCTTGGTAGCCACTTTGGTGCACACAGCTTCTCGGTAGCCACTTTGGCCACATCCCCCTATATACAAACACCACTCATATATACAGACATCCCCTTATATTCAGACATCCCCCTTATATACAGACATCCCCCTTATATACAAGCATCTCCCTTATATACAGACATCCCCCTTATATACAGACATCCCCCTTCTATTCAGACATCCCCTTTATATACAGACATCCCCCTTATATACAGACATTCCCCTTATATAAAGACATCCCCCTTATATGGAGACATCCCCCTTATATACAGACATCCCCCTATATACAGACATCCCCCTTATATACAGACATCCCCCTTTTATAGAGAAACCCCCATATATACAGACATCCCCCTTATATACAGACATCCCCATTATATAAAGATATCCCCCTTATATACAGACATTCCCTTATATACAGACATCCCCTTATATACAGATATCCCCCTTATGTACAGACATCCCCCCTATATACAGACATCCTCCTTATATACAGACATCCCCCTTATATACAGACATCCCCCATATATAGAGACATCCCCTTATATACAGGTATGCCCCTTATGTACAGACATCCCCCTTATATACAGACATCCCCCTATATAGAGACACCCCCTTACATACAGACATCCCACTTACATACAGACATCCCCCTATATACAGACATCCCACTTACATACAGACATCCCCCTATATACAGACATCCCCCTTCCCCTTATATACAGACATCCCCCTTATATACAGAGATCCCTATATATACAGACATCCCTCTTATATACAGACATCCCCCTATATACAGACATTCCCCTTATATACAGACATCCCCCTATATACAGACATCCCCCTTATATACAGACATCCCCCTATATACAGACATCCCCCTTATATACAGACATCCCTTTTATATACAGACATCCCCTTATATACAGAAACACCCATTATATACAGACATCCCCCTTCTATACAGACATTTCCCTTATATACAGACATCCACTATATACAGACATCCACCTTATATACAGACATCCCCCTATATACAGACATCCCTCTTATATACAGACATCCCCCTATATACAGACATCCCCACTATATACAGACATCCACCTTATATACAGACATCCCCCTTATATCCCCTATATACAGACATCCCCCTATATACAGACATCCCCCTTATATACAGACATCCTCCTATTTACAGACATCCCCCTATATACAGACATCCCCCTATATACAGACACCCCCTTATATACAGACATCCCCCTTATATACAGACATCCTTCTATATACAGACATCCCCCTTATATACAGACATCCCTTTTATATACAGACATCCCCTTATATACAGACATCCCCCTATATACAGACATCCCCACTAAATACAGACATCCCCCTTATATACAGACATCCCCCTTATATCCCCCTATATACAGACATCCCTCTATATACAGACATCCCCCTTATATACAGACATCCTCCTATTTACAGACATGCCCCTTATATACAGACATCCCCTTATTTACAGACATCCCCCTTATATACAGACATCCCCCTATTTACAGACATCCGCCTTACATACAGACATCCCCCTATATACAGACACCCCCCTTATATACAGACATCCCCCTTATATACAGACATCCCCCTATATACAGACACCCTCCTTACATACAGACATCCCCCTATATACAGACATCTCCCTTATATACAGACATCCCCTATATACAGACATCCCCCTTATATACAGACATCCCCCTATATACAGACATCCCCCTATTTACAGACATCCCCCTTATATACAGACATCCCACTATTTACAGACATTCCCCTTATATACAGACATCCCCCTTATATACAGACATCCCCCTATTTACAGACATCCCCTTATATACAGACACCCCCTTATATACAGACATCCCCTATATACAGACATCCACTTTATATACAGACATCCACCTTATATACAGACATCCCCTTTATACACCAACATCACTCTATATACAGACATCCCCCTTATATACAGACATCCCCCTATTTACAGACATCCCCCTATTTACAGACATCCCTCTATATACAGACATCCCCCTATATACAGACATCCCCCCATTACTTATCACACAGGACGGGGTGCACTTACTTTTGCACACACGGGACCGGGGGTGCACTTACTTTTCACACACGGGACGGGGGTGCACTTACTTTTCACACACGGGACCGGGGATGCACTTACTTTTCACACACGGGTCCGGGGGTGCACCTACTGTTCACCCACGGGACCGGGGGTGCACTTACTTTTCACCCACGGGACCGGGGGTGCACTTACTATTCACACGGGACCAGGGGTGCACTTACTTTTCACACAGGGGACCGGGGGTGCACTTACTCTTCACACGCGGGACCGGGGGTGCACTTACTTTTCACACAGGGGACAGGGGTGCACTTACTTTTCACACAGGGGTCCGGGGGTGCACTTACTTTTCACACAGGGGACCGGGGGTGCACTTACTTTTCACACAGGGGACCGGGGGTGCACTTACTTTTCACACGCGGGACCGGGGGTGCACTTACTTTTCACCCACAGGACCGGGGGTGCACTTACTTTTCACACACGTGGGACCAGGGGTGCACTTACTTTTCACACAGGAGACCGGGGATGCACTTACTTTTCAGACACGGGTCCGGGGATGCACTTACTTTTCACCCACGGGACTGGGGGTGCACTTACTTTTCACCCACGGGACCGGGGGTGCACTTACTTTTCACCCACGGGACCGGGGGTGCACTTACTTTTCACACACGGGACGTGAGGGTGTCATAGTCACTTTATTCTGATGTTTGACTTTGATAAATTATCATGTCCTAAAATGGACACCATACATTTGCATAGCAGCCATCTTTGGAAGGTCAAGTTGGGGGTAATGGAAAGTTCGCCATTATTTCCTATGGGAAATTTTTTTTTATTTTAAAAATGCGATTTAAAAAAAACTACAAATTGGATCGACTCTAAAAGTCATAGCTCACCTGTCCCCACCGAGGCTTCGAAACGCCGCCTGAATGGGGTCTCTGCGCTGAGTGGTTCGGGCCGCATTAATTGCGGAAAACGCGGAGAAGAAGAAGAATAAAATATAAGAAATCGGATTACAATATGTTGCTTGAACCTAGAGGGTTCAAGCACCATAATTAATGTATGTAAGCATTTTTTTTAATGGGAACGGATGCTGGCGGCAGCTGCATGCGCATCCGCGGACGACGGAAGGTGAGAATAGCAGGTTTTTTGTTTTTTTATTATTTTTAACATTAGATCATTTTACTATTGATGCTGCATAGGCAGCATCAATAGTAAAAAGTTGGTCACACAGGGTTAATAGCAGCGTTAACTGAGAGCGTTACCCACGGCATAACGCGGTCTGTTAAAGCAGCCATTAACCCTGTGTCAGCGCTGACTGTAGGGGAGTAGGGAGTGGGTGCCGGGCACTGACTGGACGGGAGTAGGGAGGGACTAATTTTCGGCCAGACTTTGCCCGTCGCTGATTGTTTGCATCCGACCAATCAGTGACGCGGGATTTTTGTTACAGACAGACGGAAGTACCCCTTAGACAATGTATAATTATAAAAAACAAAAAACCTGCTATTCTCACCTTCCGTCGTCCACCGATGCACGCGTGGCTGCCGCCAGCTTCCGTTCCCAGAGATGCATTGCGAAATTACCCAGAAGACTTAGCGGTCTCGCGAGACATATATAGTATATATAGTGCGATGGCCCCAGTTCCCAAGATAAATATAGTACGATGGCACCAGTTGCCCAAATATTTAGTATGATGGCCCCAGTTCTCCCCATATATCTAGTATGATGGCTGTTGTGAATTCTGCTTTTTGGCTCCCTCCGGTGGTTGTAGATGGTAATGCAGTGGTCCCTGGTTTGCAGCCCTGGTCAGGTGAATCTACTGATTGCAGTTCTGACTGGGGTATTTAGGCTTGCAGGATTCATTAGTCCTTGCCAGTTGTCCATTGTTTTTGGAGGTTTAGTCCTTTCCTGGTTCCTTCTGCCTTACTGCCAAATCTGCAAGATAAGTGTCTGGTTTCCTTTGTGCACACATGCTGTGTGCTTTAATGATTCAGTACTATTCATTGTTTTTTGTCCAGCTTTGATTGTGTCAGTGTTTTCACAGTCTTGTTGGATTCTCAGGAGTTGCAGATGTACATTCCATGACTTTAGTTAATGTATGGAACTTTTTTGTATTTTCTGCTGTGGGTATTTTTGAAGTGTTTTAATACTGACCGCTTAGTATTCTGTCCTATCTTTCCCTGTTTAGTTAGAGTGGCCTCAATTGCTGAAATCTGTTTTCTGCTTGTGTGTGTCTTTTCTCTCCTATTCACAGTCAATATTTGTGGGGGGCTGCCTATCCTTTGAGGTTCTGCTCTGAGGCAAGTTAGTTTTCCCATTTCCATCTATAGGGGTATGTAGTTCTCCGGCTGTGTCAAGGTGTCTAGGTATTTTAGGCACACCCCACGGCTACTTCTAGTTGCTGTGTTAAGTTCAGGGTTTGCGGTCAGTACAGATTCCACTTCTCCTGAGAAAGTTCCATGCAGCTCCAAGGTCACCGGATCATAACAGTACAACTGGCCAAACCGAGCAAACTAATCAGACTTTGGAGACTTATTTGAGATGCTTTGTGTCTGCTGATCAGGATGATTGGTTGACCTTTTTGCCATTGGCCGAGTTTGCCCTTAATAATCGGGCTAGTTTGGCTACTTTGGTTTTGCCTTTTTTTTTGTAATTTTGGTTTTCATCCTCGTTTTTTTTCAGGGCAGGTTGAGCCTTTTGACTGTCCTGGTGTGGATTCTGTGGTTGACAGGTGGCAGCAGATTTGGACTCATGTGGTAGACAATTTGGTGTTGTCTCAGGAGAAGGCTCAACGTTTTGCTAACCGTCGTCGGGGTGTTGGTTCCCGGCTTCGGGTTGGGGATCTGGTCTGGTTGTCTTCCCGTCATGTTCCTATGAAGGTTTCTTCCCCTAAGTTTAAGCCTCGGTTTATTGGTCCTTATAGGATTTCTGAGATTATTAATCCGGTGTCTTTTCGTTTGGCGCTTCCTGCCTCTTTTTCTATCCATAATGTCTTCCATAGATCTTTATTGCGGAAATATGTGGTACCCGTTGTTCCCTCTGTTGATCCTCCGGCCCCTGTGTTGGTCGATGGGGAGTTGGAGTATGTGGTTGAGAAGATTTTTGATTCTCGTTTTTCAAGGCGTAAGCTTCAGTATCTTGTCAAATGGAAGGGTTATGGCCAGGAGGATAATTCTTGGGTTTTTGCCTCCGATGTCCATGCTGCTGATTTGGTTCATGCTTTTCATCTGGCTCATCCTGATAGGCCTGGGGGCTCTGGAGAGGGTTCGGTGCCCCCTCCTCAAGGGGGGGTACTGTTGTGAATTCTGCTTTTTGGCTCCCTCCGGTGGTTGTAGATGGTAATGCAGTGGTCTCTGGTTTGCAGCCCTGTTCAGGTGAATCTACTGATTGCAGTTCTGACTGGGGTATTTAGGCTTGCATGATTCATTAGTCCTTGCCAGTTGTCCATTGTTTTTGGAGGTTTAGTCCTTTCCTGGTTCCTTCTGCCTGTATTCTGTCCTGTTCTATCTATCTAGCTAGTAGTGGCCTCCTTTGCTACATCCTGGTTTCATTCTGCGTATGTCATTTCCCTCTCCACTCACAGTCAATATTTGTGGGGGGCTGCCTATCCTTTGGGGATTTTCTCTGAGGCAAGATAGCTTTCCTGTTTCCATTCTCCAGAGCACGTCCCATGTTGCTCCTAAACCACCAGTTCCTAAACCACCAGTTCATAACAGTACAACTGGCCCAAAATGAGTTAAATGCATCTCAAAAGAAGGAAAAAAAAAGTTCTGAGCCATTTTTTTTTCTGCAGTCTGTTTTGTCTTTTTTTCCTCTTAATCTCTGGGTGGTTCAGGATTTTGGCGCTGGCATGGATGTTCAGGGTTTGTTTTCTCGTGTGGATCAACTTGCTGCAAGAGTACAGAGTATCCAAGATTATGTTGTCCAGACTCCGGCTTTAGAGCCTAGAATTCCAACTCCTGATTTGTTTTTTGGGGACAGATCCAAGTTTTTGAACTTTAAAAATAACTGCAAATTGTTTTTTGCTTTGAAACCCCGTTTCTTTGGTGATCCCATTCAGCAGGTTAAAATTGTCATCTCTCTGCTGCGTGGTGACCCTCGGGACTGGGCATTCTCTCTTGAATCAGGGGATCCGGCATTGCTTAATGTAGATGCATTTTTTCAAGCGCTCGGATTATTGTATGATGAACCATGCAATTTTTTCATGCAGAAAAAACCTTGTTGACCCTGTGTCAGGGTCAGGAAGTGGCAGAATTATACTGCCAGAAATTTAGAAAATGGTCTGTGCTCACTAAATGGAATGAGAATGCTCTGGCAGCAATTTTCAGAAAGGGTCTTTCTGAAGCCCTTAAAGATGTTATGGTGGGGTTCCCCACGCCTGTTGGTTTGAGCGAATCTATGTCTCTAGCCATTCAGATTGATCGGCGCCTGCGCGAGCGCAAAGTTGTGCACCATATGGCAGTGTCCTCTGAGTCCTGAGCCTATGCAATGTGATAGGATTTTGACTAGAGCAGAAGGGCAGGGATTCAGACGTCAGAATAGGCTGTGTTTTTATTGTGGTGATTCTGCTCATGTTATTTCTGATTGCCCCAAGCGTACTAAGAGGGTCGCTAGCTCTGTTACCATCAGTACTGTACAGCCCAAATTTCTCTTATCTGTGACCCTGATTTGCTCATTATCATCCTTTTCTGTCATGGCATTTGTGGATTCAGGCGCTGCCCTGAACTTAATGGACTTGGAATTCGCCAGGCGCTGTGGTTTTTCCTTGCAGCCTTTGCAGAGCCCTATTCCTTTGAGGGGCATTGATGCTACACCGTTGGCCAAGGATAAACCTCAGTATTGGACTCAGCTGACCATGTGCATGGCTCCAGTACATCAGGAAGATTGCCGTTTTCTGGTGTTGCATAATTTGCATGATGTTGTTGTACTGGGTTTTCCATGGTTACAAGTACATAATCCGGTGCTGGATTGGATATCTATGTCTGTGACTAGTTGGGGTTGTCAAGGGGTACATAGTGACGATCCTTTGATGTCAATTTCCTCTTCCCCCTCTTCTGAAGTTCCTGAGTTTTTGTCGGATTTCCAGGATGTATTTGATGAGCCCAAGTCCAGTTCCCTTCCTCCACATAGGGACTGTGATTGTGCTATTAACTTGATTACTGGCTGCAAGTTCCCTAAGGGCCGACTTTTCAATCTGTCTGTGCCAGAGCATGCCGCCATGCGGAGTTATGTTAAGGAGTATTTGGAGAAGGGGCATATTCGGCCGTCTTCGTCACCATTGGGAGCGGGATTCTTTTTTGTTTCCAAGAAGGATGGCTCCTTGAGACCCTGTATTGATTATCGCCTTCTTAATAAGATCACGGTCAAATTCCAAAACCCTTTACCTTTGCTTTCTGATTTGTTTGCTTGGATTAAGGTGGCTAGTTGGTTTACTAAGATTGACCTTCGAGGGGCATATAATCTTGTTCGTATTAAACAGGGTGACGAATGGAAAACTGCATTTAATATGCCCGAAGGCCATTTTGAATACCTTGTGATGCCTTTCGGGCTTTCTAATGCTCCTTCTGTATTTCAGTCTTTCATGCATGATATTTTCCGCAATTATCATGATAAATTCATGATTGTGTATTTGGATGATATTTTGATTTTTTCCGATGATTGGGATTCTCATGTGAAGCAGGTCAGGATGGTATTCCAGATCCTTCGTGATAACGCTTTATTTGTGAAGGGGTCTAAGTGCCTATTTGGAGTTCAGAAGGTCTCTTTTTTGGGTTTTATTTTTTCTCCCTCATCTATAGAAATGGATCCTGTTAAGGTCCAAGCCATTCATGACTGGATTCAACCCACATCTGTGAAGAGCCTTCAGAAATTTTTGGGCTTTGCGAATTTTTATCGCCGTTTCATTGCCAACTTTTCCAGTGTGGTTAAGCCCCTGAACGATTTGACGAAGAAAGGCGCTGATGTGACGAATTGGTCCTCTGCGGCTGTTGAGGCCTTTCAGGAGCTTAAACGCCGATTTACTTCTGCCCCTGTGTTGCGTCAGCCGGATGTTTCTCTTCCTTTTCAGGTTGAGGTTGACGCTTCTGAGATTGGGGCAGGGGCCGTTTTGTCTCAGAGGAATTCTGATGGTTCTATGATGAAACCGTGTGCCTTTTTTTCCAGAAAGTTTTCGCCTGCGGAGCGCAATTATGACGTCGGCAATCGGGAGTTGTTGGCTATGAAGTGGGCATTTGAGGAGTGGCGACATTGGCTTGAGGGAGCCAAGCACCGCGTTGTGGTCTTGACGGATCATAAGAATCTGATTTACCTCGAGTCGGCCAAGCGGCTAAACCCTAGACAGGCTCGATGGTCCCTGTTTTTCTCCCGTTTTGATTTTGTGGTCTCGTATCTTCCGGGATCTAAGAATGTTAAGGCTGATGCCCTCTCTAGGAGTTTTTTGCCTGATTCTCCTGGAGTCCTTGAGCCGGTTGGCATTCTTAAGGAAGGGGTGATTCTTTCTGCCATCTCCCCTGATTTACGGCGGGTGCTTCAGGAATTTCAGGCTGATAAACCTGACCGCTGTCCAGTGGGGAAGCTGTTTGTTCCTGATAGATGGACAAGTAAGGTAATTTCTGAGGTTCATTGTTCGGTGTTGGCTGGTCATCCTGGGATTTTTGGTACCAGAGATTTGGTTGCTAGGTCCTTTTGGTGGCCTTCCTTGTCGCGGGATGTGCGGTCTTTTGTGCAGTCCTGTGGGACTTGTGCCCGGGCCAAGCCTTGCTGTTCCCACGCTAGTGGGTTGCTTTCGCCTTTGCCGGTCCCTGAGAGGCCCTGGACGCATATTTCCATGGATTTTATTTTGGATCTTCCTGTTTCCCAGAAGATGTCTGTTATCTGGGTGGTTTGTGACCGGTTCTCTAAAATGGTCCATTTGGTACCTTTGCCTAAATTGCCTTCCTCCTCTGATTTGGTTCCATTGTTTTTTCAGCAAGTGGTTCGTTTGCATGGCATTCCGGAGAATATTGTGTCTGACAGAGGTTCCCAGTTTGTTTCTAGGTTTTGGCGGGCCTTTTGTGCTAGGATGGGCATTGATTTGTCTTTTTCTTCGGCGTTCCATCCTCAGACAAATGGCCAAACTGAGCGAACTGATCAGACCTTGGAAACCTATTTGAGATGCTTTGTGTCTGCTGATCAGGATGATTGGGTGGCTTTCTTGCCGTTGGCCGAGTTTGCCCTTAATAATCGGGCTAGTTCGGCTACTTTGGTTTCGCCTTTCTTTTGTAATTTTGGTTTTCATCCTCGTTTTTCTTCGGGGCAGGTTGAGCCTTCTGATTGTCCTGGTGTGGATTCTGTGATGGACAGGTTACAGCAGATTTGGACTCATGTGGTAGACAATTTGACGTTGTCTCAGGAAAAGGCTCAACGTTTTGCTAACCGCCGTCGGTGTGTTGGTCCCCGGCTTCGGGTGGGGGATTTAGTATGGTTATATTCTCATCATGTTCCTATGAAGGTTTCTTCCCCTAAGTTCAAGCCTCGGTTTATTGGTCCTTATAAGATTTCTGAGATTATCAATCCGGTATCTTTTCGTTTGGCCCTTCCAGCCTCTTTTGCCATCCATAATGTTTTCCATAGATCTTTGTTGCGGAGATATGTGGTGCCCGTTGTTCCCTCTGTTGATCCTCCTGCCCCGGTGTTGGTTGAGGGGGAGTTGGAATATGTGGTTGAGAAAATTTTGGATTCTCATTTTTCGAGGTGGAGGCTTCAGTATCTTGTCAAGTGGAAGGGTTATGGCCAGGAAGATAATTCTTGGGTTGTTGCCTCCGATGTCCATGCCGCCGATTTGGTTCGTGCTTTTCACTTGGCTCGTCCTGATCGGCCTGGGGGCTCTGGTGAGGGTTCGGTGACCCCTTCTCAAGGGGGGGTACTGTTGTGAATTCCGCTCTTGGGCTCCCTCCGGTGGTTGTAAGTGGCACTTTTGTGAATTCTGCTCTTGGGCTCCCTCCGGTGGTTATAAGTGGTAGCGCTGCTGTCTTCAATCACAGCATGTCATCAGGTGGGTCCACTTAATGCAATCCACTGGGCTATTTAGTTTTGTTTCACCCTTCAGCCAGTGCTAGTTGTCAATGGTTCCTGATTGGATTCACATCTCTGCTTGGATTTCCCTGATATTCTGACCAGTTCAGCAAAGATAAGTCCTTGCTTTGTTCTTTTGCAGTCCACTTGTTGTGGACTTAATCGATCAGCACATTCTATGTTTTTTCTAGTCCAGCTTGTCAGTATGGATTTATTCAGTTAAGCTGGAAGCTCTGGGAAGCAGATTTACCCTCCACACCTTTAGTGAGGTGTGGAGATGTTTGTAAACTCTGTGGTGGATTTTTCTAGTTTTTTAATACTGACCGCACAGTATTCTGTCCTGTTCTATCTATCTAGCTAGTAGTGGCCTCCTTTGCTACATCCTGGTTTCATTCTGCGTATGTCATTTCCCTCTCCACTCACAGTCAATATTTGTGGGGGGCTGTCTATCCTTTGGGGATTTTCTCTGAGGCAAGATAGCTTTCCTGTTTCCATCTTTAGGGGTAGTTAGTCCTCCGGCTGTGACGAGGTGTCTAGGGAGTGACAGGAAAATCCCAAGGCTACTTCTAGTGTTGTGTTAAGCTCAGGAACTGTGGTCAGTACAGTTACCACCTCCTCCAGACCACGTCCCATGTTGCTCCTAAACCACCAGTTCATAACAGGAAAACCACTGTTTGTGCGCACGGCAGGACTCAGAATGGAAGGAGTCCCGTTTTGGACTGCAGACTTTGATGGAATAGTCTGCGGGCGTCATGTTGCATTTGCAGAGCCCCTGATGTGTCTAAACAGTGGAAATCTCCCAAAAGTGACCCCATTTTGGAAACTAGACCTCCCAAGGATTTTATTTAGATATTTAGTGAGCACCATAAACCTCCAAGTGCTTCATAGAAAAGTATAACGTTAAGTCATTAAAAAAAATCACATTTTTTCACAAAAATGATCTTTTAGCCCCAATTTTTTTTTTACAAAGGTCACAGGAGAAAACAGACCACTAACGTTGTTGCACGTTTTCTTCTGAGTATGCCGATACCCCATATGTTGGGGAAAAACCACTGTTTGTGTGCATGGCAGGGCTCAGAATGGAAGGAGTGACATTTTGGATTGCAGACTTTGATGGAATGGTCTGCAGACATCATGTTGCTTTTGCAGAGCCCCTGATGTGCCTTAACAATGGAAATCCTCCATAATTGATCCCATTTTGGAAACTACACCTCTGAAGGAATTTATCTAGAGGCATAGTTTTATAGCAACTATAATGCTTTTGTGATAGAAATATATATCATGTAGATCTCACTTGCATGTATACTCCTCTATAATCATATATACTCATATACTCACAGCTAGGGTTGAGCGACTTTTATTTTTATAGGATCGGGTCGGGTTTCACGAAACCCGACTTTCTCAAAAGTCGGGTCGAGTGAAATCGGCCGATCCTATAAAAAAGTCGGGGTCGGGGTCGACCGAAACACGAAACCCAATGCAGTGCAATGGGATACTATGGTTCCCAGGGTCTGAAGGAGAGGAAACTCTCCTTCAGGCCCTGGGATCCATATTTAAGTGTAAAATAAAGAATCAAAATAAAAAATATTGATATACTCACCCTCGGACGAGCCCTGGTACTAACCGCCAGCCTTCCTTCCTAAGAATGAGCGCGTGAAGGACCTGAGAATTACGTCACGGCTTGTGATTGGTCGCATGAGCGGTCACATGGGCGGCCGCAACCAATCACAAGCCGTGACGTCATCTAAGGCCCTTCACGCGCTCATTCTTAGGAAGGAAGGCTGCCGGAAAGAAGCCGAGGGTGAGTATATTCCTATTAGATATATACTCACCCTTGGACGCACCCTGCTTCTTTCCGGCAGCCTTCCTTCTTAAGAATGAGCGCGTGAAGGGCCTTAGATGACGTCACGGCTTGTGATTGGTCGCGGCAGCCCATGTGACCGCCACGCGACCAATCACAAGCCGTGACGTAATTCTCAGGTCCTAAATTCCTACAATGAGGAATTTAGGACCTGAGAATTACGTCACGGCTTGTGATTGGTCGCGTGGCGGTCACATGGGCGGCCACGACCAATCACAAGCCGTGACGTCATCTAAGGCCGTTCATGCGCTCATTTTAAGCAAAGAAGGCTTCCGGTTACCAGCGGCGATGTCCAAGGGCCTCCGCAGAGGTGAGTATATCAATATTTTTTATTTTAATTCTTTATTTTACACTTAAATGTGGATTCCGATACTGATTTCCGATATCGCAAACATATCGGAACTCGGTATCGGAATTCTGATACCAGATTCAGAAAATCGCCGACCTCATGGCCGACCCCACACAGGGGTCGGGTCGGGTTTCATGAAACCCGACTTTGCCAAAAGTCGGTGACTTCTGAAAATGGTCGACCCGTTTCGCTCAACCCTACTCACAGCTAATATATACATTATAATCAATGGCTTAAAATGGCTGACATGAACTGATATAAGCCAGACAGATTGTATGGGGTTTTTCCATCTCAAAAGCGGAACAGTGTGGGGGCGTGGCCTAGCTGCAGATGGAGTAGGTCACACAGTGTGGGAGCTCCATGACCAGGAACCTTAAAGCGGCTCATATCTTCTTCCCGGCGGACTCTCTGTCTCCTATAATACCAGCATCGCTCCCTGGTGCTCCGGTGAGTGTATGGGGAAATCCAGAGCCGGCACACGCGACCCGTCCAGGCGGATTATAGATTTCTTTGCGGCCTCCCCCCGGCTGCTGCAGGATCCCAAGATGGCGCCGTCTTCACCCAGAGCTTCCCGCTCCTCACAACGCAATGCTCAGGCGTCGCTTTCGGGCGCTTCATCACTCCCGGGCGGTGCGGTTTCCGACGCTGCAGCGTCGCATTCTCCCGATGCTCCAGTGACTGCTGCTTTACTTAAGGATCTGCTTGGGGATCTCAGGGCCTCCATTCAGGAAGACATCCGCACCATGCTGGCAGAGCTGAAAGGAGAGGTGGTGGAGCTGGGGAACCGCACGGATCGTTTGGAGCGTAAGATGGTGGAGCTGATCTCATCTCATAATGAATTATGGGACGCTCAAGAGTCTCTGCAAGATCTGCTCACTAAAACCCACGCCAAAACCATGGATTTGGAAGATAGGTCCAGAATGAACAATGTTAAACTTAGAGGCATTGGAGAATCTGTAATTCCGGGAGACTTGAAAGTTTTCTTGCAGGATTTTATCGCGGCTGCTCTCCCTCACTTTGCCCCAAAGGACATTATAATTGATCGCATACACCGGATTCCTAAGCCGACTGGTCTTGGACCTTCGGTCCCAAGAGATTTGCTCGCCCGCATACACTTCTACGAAATGAAAGAGAACTTTCTCCAGGCTCTGAGGAAAAATCCTGCTTTACCTGAAAGATTTGCCTCTATCACCGTCTTCCTGGACCTCTCTCCGGGCACCCTGGCTCTCCGTAAAGCTTTTGGTCCCTACACTGCTGTTCTCAGGGAAAAAGGCATTCCGTATCGTTGGGGATTTCCCACTAAGCTTCTCATCCGCAAAGATGGATCCATCACCACCTGCCTGACCCCGTCCCACGCGGCGTCTGTATTGGCGGGATGGGGCCTGTCGGCTCCTGGTCCCCCAGTCTCGAGGGGTCCCTCTGGGTCTGGGAATGGCCGTAATCCCAAGGCCCGTGTTGCATCGGACTGGGAGGTCGCTTGAAGAATGTTACCACCTTTGGTTCCTGGCTATTTCCCGCAATATTTTGGTACTTTTTTTTCCTCTCTTGAGGTTTTTCTTTTTTTGATTTCATATGTTGTGCTGGTCTCCTTGTGGGAGTATCTGCAGCACTTCAATTTTTTTGCCCCATAGGTGAACTGTTGTTTCTGATTTTCACCTTCTGGACTCAGGATTTGCCTGAATGGACCTTGATGTCCTAATTTTTGTGTTGTTTGTTCTGTTTGTCCTTCCCTCCCCCCTCCCACCCATCCGGTTCCCCCCCACGCATGTTCTGGTCTGCAGCTCTCTTGTTGTTTCTTCTTGTGCATACTTCATTGGTGCTCATTATGGGCTAAGTCTATTTATACTGTTTTACCATGAGTGTTTCGCTGTATTCCATTAATGTAAATGGTCTCAACTCCCCGGGCAAGAGGTCGATTGTCTGGAGGCATCTGGGTAAATCTCGTCGGGACATTATATGTCTTCAAGAAACGCATTTATTGGAATGTGATAATGTTAGAATGTACTCAGGTTTATATCCACATCAATTCTTTGCAAATGGTCCGTCAAAGAAGGCCGGAGTAGCGATTTTCTTTAGCAAAGCCAATGCCTTCCAACTGATCCGTTCCATTGTGGATCCGATGGGTAGGTTCATTGTAATCCTTTGTCTGATCAATAATGCCCCCTATACCATTGCTTCAGTTTATGCTCCTAATGCCGGTCAACTTAAATTTTTAGAGGGTTTTTTTCAAATTTTACAGGACATCCAACATGGTCACAAACTGATTGCTGGGGATTTTAATGTGCCAATGTCTAAGGTGTTAGATTGCTCTACCGCTTCCCTGTCAAGGAAGGAGGCAGGGCCGCTAATCAACTCATATAAGCTGCATGACATATGGAGGTATCTGCATTGTGGCGAGAGAGATTACACGTTCATGTCTCCCAGACACGGTTCCTATAGTAGGATTGACTATGTGCTGGTGAATGATGTGGCTCTCCCTCACTGCATCTCGGCAGATATTGGTAATATCACATGGTCAGATCACGCCCCGGTGTCCCTTGTTCTAAAGGACCCCCTTGCTATTAGACCCCCCGCACACTGGCGTCTTAATACCCATCTTCTTACCGATCAACTAAATTCCCAGTTTATGGAAAGGGCCTTACAAGAGTTCTTCTCCTCCAATGATACCCCGGACATACGGGACGATACCCTTTGGTTTGCTCACAAGGCGGTTGCTAGGGGTTGCTTTATTAAAATGGCTGCAACAGCTAAGAGGAAATATAATTCGACCCTTCAGTCGGCCCTAGACGATCTAGCCCGTCTTGAGTCTGCCCATAAGATGTCCCCTAGCCCGGCGCTCTTTTCTGACCTTTCTAAAGCTCGCATGCATGTTCGCCAATTACTTCTACATAAAGCTGAGAATGCCCTGAGGAAAACTAAAGCCAGATTCTATGCAATGGGGGATCGAGCGGGCGCTGTTCTTGCTAGGCGCGTTAGGAGGAGAGAGGCTCAATCCAAGATTCCATTCCTGTTTGGGTCTGACGGTTCTCGTGTTTACAATCCCATCCATATTGCTGAGGAGTTTGCTTTGTATTACTCCTCTCTCTATGATCTTGGTTCTGACCCGGGAGTCCCTCAGCCCTCGACGGAGCTAATCATGGCGTTCTTGGAGAAAGCTAATCTTCCTTCGGTCAATGCGGAGCAGCTTTCCTTTCTGAACTCTCCTATTGTTGAATCTGAGCTTTCCCAAATTGTCAGGGACTCTCATAAATGTTCTTCTCCAGGCCCGGACGGTTTTCCTTTTCTCTACTATGCGCAATTTCTCTCTGTCCTCTCCCCTTTTCTCCTTCGCTTATTTAACAACTGGGCGTCTGTTGGCAGCATCAGGGCGGAGGGGTTGGAGGCCTCCATTGCGACCCTCCCTAAACCGGGGAAACCCACAACGTCTCCGGGAAATTTTCGCCCCATAGCCCTCCTGAATTGCGACGTTAAAATCTATGCTAAAATCTGGGCCAATAGATTGATAGCGGTGCTCCCTAGCCTTATACACCCCGACCAAGTTGGGTTTGTCCCTGGCAGGCAAACCAGAGATGGCACAAGACGACTGATTGATCTCCTGGATGTGGTGGAGAGGGAGGGTCTCCCCAGTGTTTTCCTGTCTCTCGATGCCGAAAAGGCGTTTGACAGGGTGCACTGGGGATATATCGAGCTCACGCTCGGAAAATTTGGGCTTACAGGACTGATTTCCAAGGCCATTATGGCTCTATACTCTAATCCCTGTGCGTCGGTTTGCTCGGGCGGCTTTAAATCTCGGACATTCCCAATTTTGAACGGGACCCGTCAGGGCTGTCCCCTCTCCCCCCTTATTTTTGCTCTGATCATGGAGCCTATGGCTGCTTTAATTAGACAATGTCCTGATATTAAGGGGGTGCGGGTTGGGGAGACTGAACATAAAATTGGACTTTACGCTGACGATGTAGTGCTGACTTGTACCTCGGCTTTAACTTCACTGAACGCGATCACTTCAATTTTATCCCAATTTTCCGCGGTATCATATTATAAACTTAATCTGACTAAATCCATTATTTTCCCCCTTTTTCTTCCGGTTGATCTCCAAATTCAAATTCAATCTAAATTTGCATTTATTTGGGCCCCTATGGGGTTTTCCTACCTGGGCGTCCGGATAACTAGATTGGATAGCATCGTTCATTCTAATTGCGAGGAAACTATCACCCAAATTAGGAGGGGCATCAATCAGCTATCGAGCTCCTCACTCTCGTGGATGGCCCGTATACAATCCGTTAAAATGCTATTTCTCCCCAAAATTATCTATTTATTTCGGTGCCTTCCCCTTTCCATACCTTCCAAATTTATTTCGGCTTTCCAATCAATCATAGATCGGTTTATTTGGAATAACAAGCCACACAGGATTAAGCGCCAAATCATGTCCCTTCCGTACTCTATGGGTGGTTTGGGTGTTCCCTCGATTCAGTTTTACTATAGGGCGGCGATCTTAGAGCCTCTTAAGCTATGGTGGGAGGGGAGCTCGCGGTTACCCTGGGTGCTCATTGAGTCTCATTTTGCCCCCAGAAATTCTCTCAAATTACTTCTGGAGCTTTCGTTGCTCCAGGTCTCTCCTCGTGGCCCTACTCTTCGCTCTATCAAGACTGCCTCTAAAATATGGTCGTCTGTTTGCTCTTCCCAATTCCTATTTATGTATGACTATGTCTCCCTACGGGCCCTGGAGTGTGCTATTGGGCACACATCTCTCTCCTCTTGGGAGATGCGGGGGGTGCGCCGGGTGGCTGACCTGTTTGGCTCGGATGGCTTATTGTCGTTTGAGGTCCTTGCGGGTAGATTTCCTCTCTCTGGCAGCGATTTCTTTCAATATCTACAACTCCGCAGCTTTCTCAGGTCGCGTTGGCTATTCGGTGCCCCCCCGCCTCTGTCGGAGGACCCAGCACACCGGTTCTTTAGACCGGCCACTCTCGTGCCCCATGGTGTTTCTATTATCTATAAGGCCCTCATATCCCATGATATTCCTGCTAAGCTTCCTTTTATGATTTCCTGGGAGTCCTCTCTTGGTTTTGATGCATCCCTAGAGGACTGGCACTTTGCGATGGTACACCCTTCTAAGTATTCCTCGTGTATAGGCCACTTGGAGCAGTCAAAAAAGATCCAGCTGCAGTGGTACCTCACCCCTGCACGCTTGGCCAGGTTTGGTCCCTCTGCTTCCCCTCTGCTGGAGGGGGTGCAGGGCTATTGGTTCCGGTTCCCATATATGGTGGTCCTGTCCACGGGTTCAGATCTTCTGGCGTCAAGTTGAGACTCTAATCGCGGAGGTCATCCAGGTTCCTTTTGTTTTAAGCGGGTGTCTGGCTGTATTGGGTGTCTCTCTCGCGGGGTTCCCCTCCCCTCTCCGTCCGATAATCTCTAATATTTTGATCGCTGCCAGACAATGTATAGCGAGTCACTGGAGATCTTCAGATATCCCATCTATGGCTGCTTTGATTTCCAAGATTAACCTTCATTTTACCTATGAAGCAATTATGGCACAGAGTCTCTCCAAGAAAAATAAGGTACTCTCCTGGTGGGATCCTTGGGTTTCCTCGGTTCACATTCCTCCGTCTGCCCTTGCTCTCATTTAGTATCTTTTGTAAGCGGTGATTTGTGTTATAGTTAATTTTGTATTCTATGCTGAAATTGCTGTGATTCTAGAACAATGTGTATTGTTCCCCCTCCCCCTTGTTCCTTTTTCCCTCTTTGTTTCTCCTGCGGGGGATTTTTGTATGTACCTATTTCTTTATTGCTAATAAAAAGTTAATTGGTAAAAAAAAAAAAAAAAGCGGAACAGTGTCAGATGTATTAACTGCTGATCAGATGTCTCAACTTTGTTCTAGATGCAGAGCTCAATTTTAGTTGCTTAATCAGCAGTCATATGTGCATTAATCATAATATTCCATATTTGTTTAGATAACCAATGACAGAGGAGCTAGACAATATGGTAATTAACTAACCACCCCTAACAACCCCTAACCACTCCTTTCTATGTGAAAATATAAAACTATGTATGTACAATAAAGTATCAGTATTGATGGAATGTTATTGACACAACAACGGTGTGCAGTCTCATTCCTTGAGCGCTCAAAATACTCAGTCTTATTGGGAGCGGCCGCAGCACACACACAGGGATAAATTTATCCAACCCAAATTTCCATATCACTTTTGGTTTTAGGGTATGAATTTATAATGTGGCGGTATGTGTAAGATGTGCTCGGTACATCAGATTATAGATGTGTTGTGTCAAAAGGGTATAAACTAATTTTATTAATTTGTGGACATGTGGTACGCTTTGAAACAATCCTTAATGCAAAGGCCAGGTTTCTCAGGGCAGGTTTCACAATGGTAAGTGGTGTGTCCTTTCAGATTCCCCTCTTGGAGCATTCTCTGCACCGTTTTTGTAATTGGCCTGTCCTTGCCGCTTGGGGAACCTGTACTGTGAAATGTTGACCTGGGACAATAAGGGCACTATCAGATTCAGAAGTACTGGGGCCCTCACCTCCCTGAGTGCCAAATATTAGGGCCTTGATGACTTCCTCCTGAAACTGAAGGAAGGTCCCTGTATTGCCTGCAGATCGGGACAGCACAAAAGCATTGTACAGTGCCATCTGTACAATGTGCACGGCCAATTTTTTGTACTATACTTTGGCTTTTCGCATGGCACTGTATGGTTGGAGGACCTGATCTGAAAGATCCACACCTCCCATGTACCAATTGTAATCCAAGATACAATCTGGCTTTCAGACTTGTGCTGTGGTCCCACGAACAGTGACAAGAGTGCTGTTGTCACGATGTATGGTGGGACATCCCTTTTGTCCTTATACTTGACCACCAGCATGTTGTTGCTGCATTGGGCTCTGCTTTCCCCTTTTCTCAGCATTTGCCCAATTAGCGGCTTAGGAAGGCCTCGCTGATTTTTTCGCACAGTGCCACATGCAGCTGTACCTCTGGCAGAGAGGGCCTTGAAGAGTGGGATGCTGGTGTAAAAGTTGTCAATGTAGAGGTGATAACCCTTATCGAGCAGTGGGTGCAGCAATTCCCACACAATTTTCCCACTCACCCCCAGGGGGGGCATTCAGGGGGGTTAACCCCTTCCCGACCTATGATGCATACGCTGTGTCATGAAAGTCGGTGCCAATCCGACCTGTGATGCAGCGTATGCATCATGGCGGGATCGCGTTCCTGCAGGTCGGGTGAAAGGGTTAACTGAAATTGCACCCGACCTGCAGGTACAGGGGAACTTGTACTTCGCCCTGGTGACCACTTTGTCACCACCACCCAAATCTGATTGGAGCTAGCGTCCATGTGATGCTAGCTCTCCATTCAGATGTGGAGAGGCGAGAAAACCATGGCTGCCTCGCTGTCCAGCTTCATGCCTTCCGTGGAAGCTGAACAGCGAGGTGCCTGCATGCTGCCCTGCCACATACCGCGATCGCCGCTGCTACAGTCACCGCCGCCGCTGCTGCCGCCAGGTACTCCCCTCTGCTTTTCTCCCCCCCTGCCTTGCGATTCCACGCCCCCCGACCTTTGCTCCCTCCCTCCTGCCCCACGGTGATCACTCCCTCCCCTCTGCCCCGGAGATCACCCCCCTGCTGCTGGCTCCATTTCCTCCTGCTGCATCGCACCTGACAGCCCCCGCCCCAGTGATCCCCCTGATCGCCCCCCAGATCTTCCCCACTGATCGCCCCACTGATCTTCCCCATTGATCGCCCCCTGATCTTCCCCCCTGATCGCCCCCTGATCTTTCACCCTGATCGCCCCCCTGATCTTCCCCCTGATCTCCATTGATCGCCCCCTGATCTTCCGCCCTGATCACCCCCCTGATCTTCCCCCCTGATAGCCCCCCTGATCTTCCACACTGATTGCCCCCTGATCTTCCCCACTGATCACCCACCCTGATCTTCCCCACTGATCGCCCCTCTGATATTCCCCACTGATCACCCCCTACCCTGTGGATCGCCCCCTGCCCCGCTGATGTCCCCGCTGCTGTCCTCCCCTGCCCCGCTGCTGTCCCCTCTGCCCCGCTGCTGTCCTCTCCTGCCCCACTGCTGCCCTCCCCTGCCCCGCTGCTGTTCTCCCCTGCCCCGCTGATGTCCTCCTCGCCCCGCTGATGTCCTTCCTTGCCCCGCTGATGTCCCCTCTGCCCCGCTGATGTCCTCCTCGCCCCGCTGATGTCTCCTCTGCCCCACTGATTGCCCCGCAGATCTCCCCCCTGCCCCGCAGATCTCCCCCCTGCCTCACAGATCTCCCCCCTTACCCCGCTGATCTCCCCCTTCCCCCACTGATCTTCCCCCGCTGATCTCCCCCTGCCTTGTGGATCGCCCCCTGTTCTGCTGATGTCCCCCCCTGCCCTGCAGATGTCCCCCCGGTCCGCTGATTACCCCCCTGCCCCGCTGACAGTGGTTTACCCACACATATGGGGTATCAGCGTACTCAGGAAAAACTGCACAACAACTTTTGGGGACCAATTCCTCCTGTAACTCTTGTGAAAATAAAAAATTGCGGGCTAAAAATCATTTTTGAGGAAAAAAAAAGATTTTTTATTTTCACGGCTCTATCTTATAAACTTCTGTGAAGCACTTGGGGGTTCAAAGTGCTCACCACATATCTGGATAAGTTCCTTGCGGGGTCTAGTTTCCAAAATGTGGTCAGTCACTTGTGGGGGATTTCCACTGTTTAGGCACATCAGGGGCTCTGCAAACGTAACATGATGCTCGCAGACAATTCCAATAAAGTCTGCATTCCAAAACAGCACTACTTCCCTTTTGAGCCACTACGTGTGCCCAAACAGTGGTTCCTCCCCCCACATATGGAGTATCAGCGTACTCAGGACAAACTGGACAACAACTTTTGGGGTCCAATTTCTCTTGTAAGGCTGGTTTCACACTTGTGTTTTGATCTGCAGCGTTTTTTAAAAAAACGCATGTGGTGAAAACACGCATGTAAACGCGGCAAAACGCCGCTTTTTTTTAACGCATACGTTTTTGCGCGTTTACATGCGTTTTTTCCCGCGTTTGTGTTTTTGAAACGCATGCTGAGAAGTGTGTGACAGCTGCCAAACATCAAAATCAACTAGAAAACACACTATTAATAGAATTAGCTAGGGTTAGGGTTAGGGTTAGGATCCCTAGGGTTAGGGTTAGGGGTAGCTTTTTATTAGAATGTCCTGGTCACCAGGTCACTGATAAGCCACCCCTGTTGTGAATTTGGATTCTGGGCTCCCCCGGTGGCCGCTTGTGGAATTGGACTTGTCATCCTCTTTCCTGTTTCACCTGGTTCCATCAGTAGTGGGTGTCGCTATTTAAGCTCATTTCTCTGGTGGTTTCTTGCCGGTCAACAATGTTATCTGATGCCTCTCAGTGCTTGTTCCTGCTTCTAGACAACTACTAGATAAGTTGGACTTTTGTCCATGTTTTGTTTTGCCTATTTGTTCCAGTTCACAGCTGAAGTTTTGTTACTGTGTCTGGAAAGCTCTCGTTGATCAGGGATTGCTACTCTGGCGTTATGAGTTAATGCCAGAGTTTAAGGTAATCTCTGGATGGTGTTTTGTTAGTGTTTTTCTGCTGACCATGAAAGTATACTATCTGTCTTCTGCTATCTAGTAAGCGGACCTCAAATTTGCTAAGACTATTTTCCTGCTGCGTTTGTGGTTTCATCTGAACTCACCGTCATTATATGTGGGGGGCTACTGTCTTCTTTGGAATATTTCTCTAGAGGTGAGCCAGGTCTTATATTTCCCTCTGCTAGCTATTTAGGTCTTAGGCCAGAGCTGGGCATCTAGCGATAAATAGGAAATGCTACCTGGCTATTTCTAGTTGCGCGGCAGGCTTAGTTCATGGTCAGTATAGTTCCATCTTCCGAGAGCTTGTCCCTCTATAGGCTTGCTATGATCTCTGCCTGCAGAGATCATGACAGTTTGACCGGCCAATAAAGTGTTAAAGACCCAGGTTGAGAAAGGAGAGTTATAAGAAGTCTGCTGGAATTTTTTTTTTTTTTTTTCCTCCAGTCTGCCTTGCTGCAGTCTTTTTTCTCTCTCTCCTCCTAATCTCTGTATGCTCTGTGTGCACCTGACAATAATGGATCTCCAGAGTGTAACTGCGGGTTTGAATAATCTCATCACGAAAGTACAAAATTTACAAGATTTTGTGGTACATGCTCCGGTATCTGAGCCGAAAATTCCTTTGCCGGAGTTCTTCACAGGGAATAGAGCTAGCTTCCAGAATTTCCGAAATAATTGTAAGCTTTATTTGTCCCTGAAGTCTCGTTCAGCTGGAGACCCTGCTCAGCAGGTTAGGATTGTGATTTCCTTGCTCAGGGGTGACCCTCAAGATTGGGCCTTCTCATTGCCAGCAGGGGATCCTGCGTTACGCGATGTGGATGCGTTTTTTCTGGCCTTGGGCTTGCTTTATGAGGAACCTCATTTGGAACTTCAGGCAGAAAAAACTTTGATGGCACTATCTCAGGGGCAAGACGAAGCTGAAGTTTTCTGCCAAAAATTCCGTAAATGGTCTGTGCTTACTCAGTGGAATGAGTGCGCTTTGGCGGCAACTTTCAGAGAAGGTCTCTCTGATGCCGTTAAGGATGTTATGGTGGGGTTCCCTTTGCCTGCAGGTCTGAATGAGTCCATGACAATGGCTATTCAGATTGATAGGCGTCTGCGGGAGCGCAAACCGGTGCACCATCTGGCGGTGTCTATGGAAAAGACGCCAGAGAGTATGCAGTGTGATAGAATTCTGTCCAGGAGCGAGCGACAGAATTTTAGACGGAAGAATGGATTGTGTTTCTATTGTGGGGATTCTACTCATGTTATATCAGCATGCTCTAGGCGTACAAAGAAGCTTGATAAGTCTGTTTCCATTGGCACCATTCAGTCTAAGTTTATTTTGTCTGTAACCCTGATTTGCTCTTTGTCATCCATTGCCACGGACGCCTATGTTGACTCTGGCGCCGCTCTGAGTCTTATGGATTGGTCCTTTGCCAATCGTTGTGGTTTTAATTTAGAGCCTTTGGAGACTCTTATTCCTCTGAAGGGGATTGACTCCACCCCATTGGCTAATAATAAACCACAATACTGGACACAAGTAACCATGCGTATCAATCCGGATCACCAGGAGATTATTCGTTTCCTGGTGCTGTATAATTTACATGACGATTTGGTACTGGGATTGCCATGGTTGCAGTCTCACAACCCAGTCTTGGACTGGAGAGCAATGTCTGTGTTGAGCTGGGGATGTAAGGGTATTCATGGGGACGTACCTTTGGTTTCTATTTCGTCGTCCATTCCCTATGAAGTCCCTGAGTTCCTCTCTGATTATCAAGACGTCTTTGACGAACCCAAGCTTGGGTCGTTACCTCCGCACCGTGAGTGCGATTGTGCCATAGATTTGATACCGGGTTGTAAATATCCAAAGGGTCGTTTGTTTAATTTGTCTGTGCCGGAACATGCTGCTATGCGGGAATATATAAAGGAGTCTTTGGAAAAGGGACATATTCGTCCATCTTCTTCTCCCTTGGGAGCTGGGTTTTTCTTTGTCTCAAAAAAAGACGGCTCTTTGAGACCATGTATTGATTATCGGCTTCTGAATAAGATCACTGTTAAGTATCAATACCCATTGCCATTGCTTACTGATTTGTTTGCTCGTATAGAGGGTGCTAAGTGGTTCTCTAAAATTGATCTTCGTGGGGCGTATAATTTGGTGCGGATCAGGCAGGGGGATGAGTGGAAGACCGCATTTAATACGCCCGAGGGCCACTTTGAGTATTTGGTCATGCCTTTTGGTCTTTCTAATGCCCCTTCAGTTTTCCAGTCTTTTATGCATGATATTTTCCGCGATTTTCTGGATAAATTTATGATAATATATCTGGATGATATTCTGATTTTTTCTGATGACTGGGACTCTCATGTCCAGCAGGTCAGGAGAGTTTTTCAGGTTCTGCGGTCTAATTCTTTATGTGTGAAGGGGTCTAAGTGCGTTTTTGGGGTCCAGAAAATTTCCTTTTTGGGGTATATTTTTTCTCCCTCTTCCATTGAGATGGATCCCGTCAAGGTGCAAGCTATTTGTGACTGGACTCAGCCCTCCTCTCTTAAGGGTCTTCAGAGATTTTTGGGCTTTGCCAACTTTTACCGCCGATTTATTGCTGGTTTTTCGGATGTCGTTAAACCACTGACTGATTTGACCAGACAAGGCGCTGATGTTGCTAATTGGTCCCCTCATGCTGTAGAGGCCTTTCAGGAGCTTAAGCGCCGTTTTGCCTCTGCCCCTGTGTTGCGTCAGCCTGATGTGAATCTGCCTTTTCAGGTTGAGGTTGACGCTTCGGAGATCGGAGCTGGGGCAGTGTTGTCGCAGAAAGGTTCCGACTGCTCCGTCATTAGGCCTTGTGCCTTCTTTTCTCGCAAATTTTCGCCCGCAGAGCGGAATTATGATGTTGGGAATCGGGAGCTTTTGGCCATGAAGTGGGCGTTTGAGGAGTGGCGCCATTGGCTCGAGGGGGCTAGGCATCAGGTGGTGGTATTGACTGACCACAAAAATTTGATTTATCTTGAGACTGCCAGACGCCTGAATCCTAGACAGGCGCGCTGGTCTTTATTTTTTTCTCGCTTTAATTTTGTGGTGTCATACCTACCGGGTTCTAAGAATGTTAAGGCAGATGCCCTTTCTAGGAGTTTTGACCCGGACTCTCCTGGTAATTCTGAACCCACAGGTATCCTTAGGGAGGGAGTAATTTTGTCGGCCGTTTCTCCTGATCTGCGGCGGTCCTTGCAAGAGTTTCAGGCGGATAGACCGGATCGTTGTCCGCCTGATAGACTGTTTGTTCCGGATGATTGGACCAGCAGAGTCATCTCTGAGGTACATTCTTCTGCATTGGCAGGTCATCCCGGAATTTTTGGTACCAGGGATTTGGTGGCAAGATCCTTCTGGTGGCCTTCCCTGTCACGAGATGTGCGAGTCTTTGTGCAGTCATGTGACGTTTGTGCTCGGGCCAAGTCTTGTAGTTCTCGGGCTAGCGGACTGCTGTTGCCCTTGCCTATTCCTAAGAGGCCTTGGACACACATCTCGATGGATTTTATTTCAGATCTGCCTGTTTCCCAGAAGATGTCTGTCATCTGGGTGGTCTGTGACCGTTTCTCTAAAATGGTCCATTTGGTTCCTCTGCCCAAGTTGCCTTCTTCTTCTGAGTTGGTTCCTCTGTTTTTTCAGAATGTTGTCCGATTGCACGGTATTCCTGAGAATATTGTTTCTGACAGAGGTACCCAATTTGTGTCTAGATTTTGGCGGGCATTCTGTGCTAGGATGGGCATAGATTTGTCTTTTTCATCTGCTTTTCACCCTCAGACTAATGGCCAGACCGAGCGGACTAATCAGACCCTTGAGACATATCTGAGGTGTTTTGTCTCTGCTGACCAGGATGATTGGGTTGCTTTTTTGCCATTGGCAGAGTTCGCCCTCAATAATCGGGCCAGTTCTTCCACCTTGGTGTCCCCGTTTTTCTGTAATTCGGGGTTTCACCCTCGATTTTCCTCCGGTCAGGTGGAATCCTCGGATTGTCCTGGAGTGGATGCGGTGGTGGAGAGATTGCATCACATCTGGGGGCAGGTTATGGACAATTTGAAGTTGTCCCAGGAGAAGACTCAGCGTTTTGCCAACCGTCATCGTCGTGTTGGTTCTCGGCTTTGTGTTGGAGATTTAGTGTGGTTGTCTTCTCGTTTTGTCCCTATGAGGGTCTCTTCTCCTAAGTTTAAACCTCGGTTCATCGGCCCTTATAGAATATTGGAGATTCTTAATCCTGTTTCTTTCCGTTTGGACCTCCCTGCGTCCTTTTCCATTCATAACGTTTTTCATCGGTCGTTATTGCGCAGGTATGAGGTACCTGTTGTACCTTCAGTTGAGCCTCCTGCTCCGGTGTTGGTTGAGGGTGAGTTGGAGTACGTTGTGGAGAAAATTTTGGACTCTCGTGTTTCCAGACGGAAACTCCAGTATCTGGTCAACTGGAAGGGTTACGGCCAGGAGGATAATTCTTGGGTCAATGCATCTGATGTTCATGCTTCTGATCTTGTTCGTGCCTTCCATAGGGCTCATCCTGGTCGCCCTGGTGGATCTGGTGAGGGTTCGGTGCCCCCTCCTTGAGGGGGGGGTACTGTTGTGAATTTGGATTCTGGGCTCCCCCGGTGGCCGCTTGTGGAATTGGACTTGTCATCCTCTTTCCTGTTTCACCTGGTTCCATCAGTAGTGGGTGTCGCTATTTAAGCTCATTTCTCTGGTGGTTTCTTGCCGGTCAACAATGTTATCTGATGCCTCTCAGTGCTTGTTCCTGCTTCTAGACAACTACTAGATAAGTTGGACTTTTGTCCATGTTTTGTTTTGCCTATTTGTTCCAGTTCACAGCTGAAGTTTTGTTACTGTGTCTGGAAAGCTCTCGTTGATCAGGGATTGCTACTCTGGCGTTATGAGTTAATGCCAGAGTTTAAGGTAATCTCTGGATGGTGTTTTGTTAGTGTTTTTCTGCTGACCATGAAAGTATACTATCTGTCTTCTGCTATCTAGTAAGCGGACCTCAAATTTGCTAAGACTATTTTCCTGCTGCGTTTGTGGTTTCATCTGAACTCACCGTCATTATATGTGGGGGGCTACTGTCTTCTTTGGAATATTTCTCTAGAGGTGAGCCAGGTCTTATATTTCCCTCTGCTAGCTATTTAGGTCTTAGGCCAGAGCTGGGCATCTAGCGATAAATAGGAAATGCTACCTGGCTATTTCTAGTTGCGCGGCAGGCTTAGTTCATGGTCAGTATAGTTCCATCTTCCGAGAGCTTGTCCCTCTATAGGCTTGCTATGATCTCTGCCTGCAGAGATCATGACACACCCCCCACCATCAAGGTGATAAAGGGATCCAAACCTTAACCCTAACCCTACCCCTAACCCTACCCCTAACCCTAAGCCACCCCCCACCATCAAGGTGATAAAGGGATCCAAACCCTAACCCTACCCCTAACCCTAACCCTACCCCTAACTCTAACCCTAACCCTACCCCTAACCCTACCCCTAAGCCACCCCCCACCATCAAGGTGATAAAGGGATCCAAACCCTAACCCTACCCTAACCCTACCCCTAACCCCACCCCTAACCCTAACCTGAAATACGTGGCACTGAAATACGTGGCACTGAAATACGTTTATATACGTATATAAGTGCCACGATATTTCAGTGGCCACGTATTTAAGTGCCACGTATTTAAGTGCCACGTATTTACGTGCCACGTATTTAAGTGCCACGTGTATAAGTGCCACGTATTTAAGTGCCACGTATTTACGTGCCACGTATTTAAGTGTCACGTATTTAAGTGCCACGTATATAAGTGCCACGTATTTAAGTGCCACGTATTTCACGTAAATGCCACGATATTTCAGTGGCCACGTATTTAAGTGCCACGTATTTACGTGCCACGTATTTAAGTGCCACGTGTATAAGTGCCACGTATTTAAGTGCCACGTGTATAAGTGCCACGTATTTAAGTGCCACGTATTTACGTGCCACGTATTTACGTGTCACGTATTTAAGTGCCACGTATATAAGTGCCACGTATTTAAGTGCCACGTATTTCACGTAAATGCCACGATATTTAAGTGCCACATATTTAAGTGCCACGTATTTAAGTGCCACGTATATAAGTGCCATGTATTTAAGTGCCACGTATTTCACGTAAATGCCACGATATTTCAGTGCCACATATTTCAGTGCCACGCATTTAAGTGCCACGTATTTACATGCCACGATATTTCAGTGCCACGTATAACCACGTAGTTATAGTATTTATAGTACGTGGCACTTAAATACGTGGCACTGAAATACGTGGCACTATGACTGTCAGAAAATGTTCATTAACCCCTTCACCCCCAAGGGTGGTTTGCACGTTAATGACCGGGCCAATTTTTACAATTCTGACCACTGTCCCTTTATGAGGTTATAACTCTAGAACGCTTCAACGGATCTTGGCGATTCTGACAATGTTTTCTCGTGACATATTGTACTTCATGTTAGTGGTAAAATTTATTCGATATAACTTGCGTTTATTTGTGAAAAAAATGGAAATTTGGCGAAAATTTTGAAAATTTAGCAATTTTCCAACTTTGAATTTTTATGCCCTTAAATCACAGACATATGGCATGCAAAATACTTAATAAGTAACATTTCCCACATGTCTACTTTACATCAGCACAATTTTGGAACCAAATTTTTTTGTTGTTAGGGAGTTATAAGGGTTAAAAGTTGACCAGCAATTTCTCATTTTTACAACACCATTTTTTTTAGGGACCACATCTCATTTGAAGTCATTTTGAGGGGTCTATATGATAGAAAATACCCAAGTGTGACACCATTCTAAAAACTGCACCCCTAAAGGTGCTCAAAACCACATTCAAGAAGTTTATTAACCCTTCAGGTGTTTCACAGGAATTTTTGGAATGTTTAAATAAAAATGAACATTTAATTTTTTTTCACACAAAATTTATTTCAGCTCCAATTTGTTTTATTTTACAAAGGGTAACAGGAGAAAATGGACCCCCAAAGTTGTTGTACAATTTGTCCTGAGTACACTGATACCCCATATGTGGGGGTAAACCACTGTTTGGGCGCATGGCAGAGCTTGGAAGGGAAGGAACGCCATCTGACTTTTCAATGCAAAATTGACTGGAATTGAGATGGGACGCCATGTTGCGTTTGGAGAGCCCCTGATGTGCCTAAACATTGAAACCTCCTACAAGTGACACCATTTTGGAAAGTAGACCCCCTAAGGAACTTATCTAGATGTGTGATGAGCACTTTGACCCACCAAGTGCTTCACAGAAGTTTATAATGCAGAGCCGTAAAAATAAAAAATCATATTTTTTCACAAAAATGATCTTTTCGCCCCCAATTTTTTATTTTCCCAAGGGTAAGAGAAGAAATTGGACCCCAAAAAATGTTGTGCAATTTGTCCTGAGTATGCTGATTGCCCATATGTGGGTGTAAACCACTGTTTGGGTGCATGGCAGAGCTTGGAAGGGAAGGAGCGCCATTTGACTTTTCAATGCAAAATTGACTGGAATTGAGATGGGACGCCATGTTGCGTTTGGAGAGCCCCTGATGTGCCTAAACATTGAAACCCCCCACAAGTGACACCATTTTGGAAATTAGACCCCCTAAGGAACTTATCTAGATGTGTTTTGAGAGCTTTGAACCCCCAAGTGTTTCACTACAGATTATAACGCAGAGCCGTGAAAATAAAAATTCTTTTTTTTTTCACAAAAATGATTTTTTAGCCCCCAGCTTTTGTATTTTTACAAGGGTAACAGAATAAACTGGACCCCAAAAGATGTTGTACAATTTATCCTGAGTACGCTGATACCCCATATGTGGGGGTAAACCACTGTTTGGGCGCATGGCAGAGCTTGGAAGGGAAGGAGCGCCATTTGACTTTTCAATGCAAAATTGACTGGAATTGAGATGGGACGCCATGTTGCGTTTGGAGAGCCCCTGATGTGCCTAAACATTGAAACCCCCCACAAGTGACACCATTTTGGAAATTAGACCCCTAAGGAACTTATCTAGATGTGTTGTGAGAACTTTGAACCCCCAAGTGTTTCACTACAGTTTATAACGCAAAGCCGTGAAAATAAAAATTCTTTTTTTTTTTTCACAAAAATGATTTTTTAGCCCCCAGCTTTGTATTTTTACAAGGGTAACAGAATAAATTGGACCCTAAAAGTTGTTTTCCAATTTGTCCTGAGTACGCTGATACCCCCTATGTGGGGGGGAACCACTGTTCGGGCGCATGACAGAGCTCGGAAGGGAAGGAGCGCCATTTGGAATGCAGACTTAAATGGATTGGTCTGCAGGCGTCACGTTGCATTTGCAGAGCCCCTGATGTACCCAAACAGTACAAACCCCCCACAAGTGACCCCATATTGGAAACTAGACCTCACAAGGAACTTATCTAGATGTGTTGTGAGAACTTTGAACCCCCAAGTGTTTCACTACAGTTTATAACGCAAAGCCGTGAAAATAAAAATTCTTTTTTTTTTTTCACAAAAATGATTTTTTAGCCCCCAGCTTTGTATTTTTACAAGGGTAACAGAATAAATTGGACCATAAAAGTTGTTTTCCAATTTGTCCTGAGTACGCTGATACCCCCTATGTGGGGGGGAACCACTGTTCGGGCGCATGACAGAGCTCGGAAGGGAAGGAGCGCCATTTGGAATGCAGACTTAAATGGATTGGTCTGCAGGCGTCACGTTGCATTTGCAGAGCCCCTGATGTACCCAAACAGTACAAACCCCCCACAAGTGACCCCATATTGGAAACTAGACCTCCCAAGGAACTTATCTAGATGTGTTGTGAGAACTTTGAACCCCCAAGTGTTTCACTACAGTTTATAACGCAAAGCCGTGAAAATAAAAATTCTTTTTTTTTTCACAAAAATGATTTTTTAGCCCCCAGCTTTGTATTTTTACAAGGGTAACAGAATAAATTGGACCCTAAAAGTTGTTGTCCAATTTGTTCTGAGTACGCTGATACCCCCTATGTGGGGGGGAACCACTGTTTGGGTGCATGACAGAGCTCGGAAGGGAAGGAGCGCCATTTGGAATGCAGACTTAAATGGATTGGTCTGCAGGCGTCACGTTGCATTTGCAGAGCCCCTGATGTACCCAAACAGTACAAACCCCCCACAAGTGACCCCATATTGGAAACTAGACCTCCCAAGGAACTTATCTAGATGTGTTGTGAGAACTTTGAACCCCCAAGTGTTTCACTACAGTTTATAACGCAAAGCCGTGAAAATAAAAATTCTTTTTTTTTTTTTCACAAAAATGATTTTTTAGCCCCCAGCTTTGTATTTTTACAAGGGTAACAGAATAAATTGGACCCTAAAAGTTGTTTTCCAATTTGTCCTGAGTACGCTGATACCCCCTATGTGGGGGGGAACCACTGTTTGGGCGCATGACAGAGCTCGGAAGGGAAGGAGCGCCATTTGGAATGCAGACTTAAATTGATTGGTCTGCAGGCGTCACGTTGCATTTGCAGAGCCCCTGATGTACCCAAACAGTACAAACCCCCCACAAGTGACCCCATATTGGAAACTAGACCTCCAAAGGAACTTATCTAGATGTGTTGTGAGAACGTTGAACCCCCAAGTGTTTCACTACAGTTTATAACGCAAAGCCGTGAAAATAAAAATTCTTTTTTTTTTTTCACAAAAATGATTTTTTAGCCCCCAGCTTTGTATTTTTACAAGGGTAACAGAATAAATTGGACCCTAAAAGTTGTTTTCCAATTTGTACTGAGTACGCTGATACCCCCTATGTGGGGGGGAACCACTGTTTGGGCGCATGACAGAGCTCGGAAGGGAAGGAGCGCCATTTGGAATGCAGACTTAAATTGATTGGTCTGCAGGCGTCACGTTGCATTTGCAGAGCCCCTGATGTACCCAAACAGTACAAACCCCCCACAAGTGACCCCATATTGGAAACTAGACCTCCCAAGGAACTTATCTAGATGTGTTGTGAGAACTTTGAACCCCCAAGTGTTTCACTACAGTTTACAACGCAGAGCCGTGAAAATAAAACATATTTTTTTCCCACAAAAATGATTTTTAGCCCCCCAAATTTTTATTTTCCCAAGGGTAACAAGAGAACGTGGACCCCAGAAGTTGTTGTTCAATTTGTCCCGAGTACGCTGATAACCCATATGTTGGGGTAAACCCCTTTTCGGACGCACGGGAGAGCTCGGAAGGGAAGGAGCACTGTTTTACTTTTTCAACGCAGAATTGGCTGGAATTGAGATTGGACGCCATGTCGCGTTTAGAGAGCCCCTGATGTGCCTGAACAGTGGAAACTCCCCAATTCTACCTGAAACCCTAACCCAAACACACCCCTAACCCTAATCCCAACGGTAACCCTAACCACACCCCTAACCCTGACACACCCATAATTCTAATCCCAACCCTAATCCCAACCCTAATCCCAACCGTAAATGTAATCCAAACCCTAACCCTAACTTTACCTCCAACCCTAACCCTAGCCCTAACCCTAACTTTAGCCCAAACCCTAACCCTAGCCCTAACCCTAGCCCTAATGGGAAAATGGAAATAAATACATTTTTTTAATTTTATTATTTTTCCCTAAGGGGGTGATGAAGGGGGGTTTGATTTACTTTTATAGCGTTTTTTATATCGGATTTTTATGATTGGCAGCTGTCACACACTAAAAGACGCTTTTTATAGCAAAAAAGTTTTTGCGTCTCCACATTTTGAGACCTATAATTTTTCCACATTTTGGTCCACAGAGTCATGTGAGGTCTTGTTTTTTGCGGGACGAGTTGACATTTTTATTGGTAACATTTTCGGACACGTGACCATTTTTGATCACTTTTTATTCGGATTTTTGTGAGGCAGAATGACCAAAAACCATTCATGAATTTCTTTTGGGAGAGGCGTTTATACCGTTCTGCGTTTGGTAAAATTGATAAAGCAGTTTTATTCTTTGGGTCAGTGCGATTACAGCGATACCTCATTTATATCATTTTTTTATGTTTTGGCGCTTTTATACGATAAAAACTATTTTATAGAAAAAAATTATTTTGGTATCGCTTTATTCTCAGGACTATAACTTTTTTATTTTTTTGCTGATGATGCTGTATGGCAGCTCGTTTTTTGCGGGATAAGATTACGTTTTCAGCGGTACCATGGTTATTTATATCTGTCTTTTTGATCGCGTGTTATTCCACTTTTTGTTCGGCGGTATGTTAATAAAGCGTTGTTTTTTGCTTCGTTTTTTTTTTTTTTCCCTTACGGTGTTTACTGAAGGGGTTAACTAGTGGGGCAGTTTTATAGCTGGGGTCGTTACGGATGCGGCGATACTAAATATGTGTACTTCTATTGTTTTGTTTTTTTTATTTAGATAAAGAAATGTATTTATGGGAATAATATTTTATTTTTATTATTATTTATTTAGGATTTTTTTTTTTTTTTTTTACACATGTGGAAAATTTTTTTTTTACTTTTTTACTTTGTCTCAGGGGGGGACATCACAGATCATTGATCTGACAGTGTGCACAGCACTCTGTCAGATCGACGATCTGCTGTGCAGGGCTGCAGGCTTACCAGTGCCTGCTCTGAGCAGACACTCGGTAAGCCACCTCCCTCCCTGCAGGACCCGGATGCCGCGGCCATCTTGGATCCGGGACCTGCGGCGAGGAAGGAGGCAGGAGACCCTCGGAGCAACGCGATCACATCGCGTTGCTCCGGGTGTCTCAGGGAAGCCTGCAGGGAGCCCCCTCCCTGCACGATGCTTCCCTATACCGCCGGTACACTGCGATCATGTTTGATCGCGGTGTGCCGGGGGTTAATGTGCCGGGGGCGGTCCGTGACCGCTCCTGGCACATAGTGCCAGATGTCAGCTGAAATATGCAGCCGACACCTGGCCGCGATTGGCCGCGCTCCCCCCGTGAGCGCGGCCGATCGCGTATGACGTACTATCCCGTCGGTGGTCATACGGGCCCACCCCACCTCGACGGGATAGTACGTCAAATGTCGGGAAGGGGTTAAACTGTTAGGGGTGAAGTTAGGGGTAGGGTTAGGGTTAGGGTTTTCTTGTTTTTTTTTGTTTCCTTGTGTTTTTCTATAAAAACGCATGCGTTTTTAACGCAAACAAACGCATGTGCTTAAAAACGCATGCGTTTAGGCTACGTTCACATTTGCGCTGTGCGCCGCAGCGTCGGCGCCGCAACGCACGCTAACAAAAACGCAGCAAAACGCATGCACAACGCTGCGTTTTGCGCCGCATGCATCCTTTTTTTCATTGATTTTGGACGCAGCAAAAATGCAACTTGCTGCGTCCTCTGCGCCCGGACGCGTGCGCCGCAGTGACGCATGCGGCGCAAAACGCAAGTGCGACGCATGTCCATGCGCCCCCATGTTAAATATAGGGGCGCATGACGCATGCGGCGACGCTGCGGTGCAGACCGCAAATGTGAACATAGACTTACATAGACAGCAATGCATTTTTTTGCCGCAAAAAAACGCCGCAAGATAATACTACAGGTAGCATTTCTGCAAATGAACGCACGCGTCAAAAACGCATGCGTTGCCGAAAACGCATCAAAATGCATGCGAAAAAACGCATGCGTTTATAATGTTAAGTATAGGGAAAAAACGCATGCGTTTTTTGCGGTTTTTAGCGCTAAAACGCAGCTTACAAAAACGCAAGTGTGAAACCAGCCTAAGGGTATGTGTCCACGTTCAGGATTGCATCAGGATTTGGTCAGGATTTTTCATCAGTTTTTGTAAGCCAAAACCAGGAGTGGAACAATTAGAGGAAAAGTATAATAGAAACATATGCACCACTTCTGCATTTATCACCCGCTCCTGGTTTTGGCTTACAAATACTGATGAAAAATCCTGACCAAATCCTGATGCAATCCTGAACGTGGACACATACCCTAAGTCTACGTTCACATTAGCGTTCGGCGCCGCAGCGTCGCCGCATGCGTCATGCGCCCCTATATTTAACATGGGGGCGCATGGACATGCGTTGTGCTGCGTTTTGCGACGCATGCGTTTTTTTGGCCGCAAGCGTTGGGCGCAGGAAACGCAGCAAGTTGCATTTTTTTTGCGTCCAACCTTCGGCAAAAAAGGACGCATGCGTCGCAAAACGCAGCGTTTTAGCGTGCGTTTTGTTGCGTTTTTGTTTGCGTTGTGTGTTGCGTCTCCGACGCTGCGGCGCACAACGCAATTGTGAACGTAGCCTTACTCTTGTGAAAATAAAAAATTGTGGGCTAAAAAATAATTTTTGAGGAAAGAAAAATGATTTTTTATTTTCACGGCTCTGCGTTATAAACTTCTGTGAAGCACTTGGAGGTTTAACCGCACATCTAGATTAGTTCCTTGGGAGGTATAGTTTCCAAAATGGGGTCACTTATGGGGGAGCTCCAATGTTTAGGCACACAGGAGCTCTCCAAACGCGACATGGTGTCCGCTAAGGATTGGAGCTAATTTTTCATTCAAAAAGTCAAATGGCGCTCCTTCCCTTCTGAGCCTTGCCGTATGCACAAACAGTGGTTTATCCCCACATGTGAGGTATCGGTGTACTCAGGAGAAACTGCCCAACACATTTTAGGATCCATTTTATCCTGTTGCCCATGTGAAAATGAAAAAATTGAGGCAAAAATAAATTTTTTGTGAAAAAAAAGTACTTTTGCATTTTTACGGATCAATTTGTGAAGCACCTGGGGGTTCAAAGTGCTCACTATGCATTTAGATAAGCTCCTCGTGGGGGGGGGGTCTAGTTTCCAAAATGGGGTCACTTGTGGGGGGGCTCCAATCTTTAGGCACACAGGGGCTCTCCAAACACGACATGGTGTCCGCTAAAGATTGGAGCCAATTTTTCATTTTAAAAGTCAAATGGCGCTCCTTCCCTTCCGAGCCCTGTCGTGCACCTAAACAGTGGTTCCCCCCCACATATGGGGTATCGGCATACTCAGGACAAATTATACAATACAGTTTGCTGTCCAGTTTCTCCTTTTACTCTTGGGAAATAAAAAAATTGTTGCTGAAAGATTATTTTTGTGACTAAAAAGTTAAAAGTTCATTTTTCCTTCCATGTTGCTTCAGCTGCTGTGAAGCACCTGAAGGGTTAATAAACTTCTTGAATGTGGTTTTGAGCACCTTCAGGGGTGCAGTTTTTAGAATGTTGTCACTTTGGGGTATTTTCAGCCATATAGACCCCTCAAACTGACTTCAAATGTGAGGTGGTCCCTAAAAAAATGGTTTTGTAAATTTCGTTGTAAAAATGAGAAATCGCTGGTCAAATTTTAACCCTTATAACTTCTTAGAAAAAAAAATTGTTTCCAAAATTGTGCGGATGTAAAGTAGACATGTGTTAATGTTATTTATTAACTATTTTGCGTCACATAACTCTCTCGTTTAACAGAATGAAAATTCAAAATTTGAAAATTGTGAAATTTTCAAAATTGTAGCCAAATTTCCATTTTTTTCACAAATAAACGCAAAAATTATCGACCTAAATTTACCACTAACGTGAAGCCCAATATGTCATGAAAAAACAGTCTCAGAACCGCTAGGATCCGTTGAAGCGTTCCTGAGTTATTACCTCATAAAGGGACACTGGTCAGAATTGCAAACAATGGCCAGGTCATTAAGGTCAAAATAGGCTGGTTCATGAAGGGGTTAATTTGGGTGTCCTTCCCCTTGTAGACCCTAAGTCTGTGAGTGCACCCTGAGGAACTCTCACAGTTTGTACAGCTTCATTCTGTACCTGGACCCCTTGCTGGGTAGGTATTGTCGGAATTTTAGCCTCACTTTGAAGGTAACGAGAGATTCATCAATAGGGATGTCCCTCTGGGGTGTGTACGCCTCAGCAAATTTTCTGCTGAAGTGTTCAACCACTGGCCAAATTTTATATAGACGATCAAAGTTAGGATCGTCTCGGGGAGGACACTGCGCATTATCACTATAATGCAAAAATCTTTGGATCCCTTCAAATTGTGTCCTTTTCATGGCCATGCGGAATACCAGTGTACTGTAGAGAATATCAGTACTCCAGTATAGAGGGGGGGCTGTAATGGGCGCAGCTTGATGGAAGCCCCCACATGACTGCGTTGCCATGAAGGGGGTTTGGAGTTTTTGAATGAAAACAGGGATCGTAAAGGGATTGGTGGGAATTGTGAATAGGGGGTGTGCTTAGTGGAGCAAGGAGGCGGGGGCTGGAATAAGTGCGGGAAGGATCACTTGTGCGGTGCATCACGAGAAGAGAAGACCTGTCACAGCTACTCTCCATGTCCTCCATAGACAGCCTCGTGGAGCAGCTGCGCAGGGAATCCAGGTCCAAGAGCGATGGATGGCTGGAGGAGCAGCTCACCAGGCTGCTGGGCGACAGCGGGAGCCGGGGCAGCAGGACCAGGAGGACGCGGCCCCCGGAAAGGTTGTCCCCAGAGATTACACCGCGCGGAAGGCGCAGGCCGCGGAGCCCCTCCGGCGACCCTGCGGGGGCTGCGGGATGCGGCGCGACCATCCCGCCCACTCCCCCCTCCGGCAGGAATCCACCTCGTGGCTCTGCCGGCGCGAGTCGGCGACGTGGAACGGGGACCAGTCAGGTGCGGCCCGAGGCCAGGGCCGCAACAGAAGCCAGGGCCGCACCGGAAGTGCGGCCTAGTCCAGGGAGCAGAGGAAGTGCGGCGCCCTCTAGTGACACTAGGAACAGCCGGAACACAGCACGGGCAGCGGCGGGAACAGCGACAAGGGGAGCCAGGAGCCCAGTGACGCCGGCGGTGATCGGGAGTTCCAGGGCAGCGGGTGCAGCGGCAGGCTCACCTCCCCCAGGTGGGCCTGGCATAGGCACCGGACGGCAGAGCAGGGTGATGGGTAGGCTGGCATCGGCGGTTCAGCTAGGCCTGGGACGCGGAGGTCGAGTGGCGGGTGCCGGTCCGGCCAGTTTTGCAGGAGGCCGAAGGGGTGTACAAACAGCCGTCAGGTCACGATCCGCCAGGAGGTCCACGGGAGGAGGACGTGGGGGCAGCAGGCAGCGTGGGAGGGTCACCCGCGGGGGCTTGGTTGGTGGATTCTGGTAATGCAGCCGGGGGGGCCCTGGCGAGGTAGCGAGGTCTGGGGCTGCCACGTCGGCTCAGGCAGCTGGGGTGTCAGTGTCGGTTCAAACGGAGACGGGTAAGAAGGATGAGGTAAAATTAGACGATCGGGCAAAAGGGGAAGTTTTTGTGTGTTTTGAGGGTCCCCTCGGTGCCCATCTAAAGAAGGAGGTGAAGGAGAAGATTTGGAAGGACGAATTTGTGGAGATTTTCTCCCTTCTCCCTTTGGAAAAATTTAATTTGGACAAAGGGAAGAAAGATGATAGCAAAAAGGAGGAGGAAGAGAAAAGGTGTTGGTGCTTGATTCCGCAAACGTTTGCAAATTGGCAACAGGCTTTTGCTATCTTGGCCAGTGTGATAGGAGAAAAATTCTCGGAGAATTGCTCGGGTCTTTTCTGTTATTTTGATTCTATTGGGGAGGCACATCGTACGTATGGGGGCCAGGCTTGGCTGCGTTACGATGAGCAATTTAGGCAGCGGAAGGCGGTTAGGCCCGAGATAAAATGGGATCAAACGGACATTGGATTGTGGTTGAAGGTGATGGCCCCTGTGCGGTATGGGCAGTCCTTTCAAGGGGGCGGGGGGGGTAGTAGTCAGCAGTCAGGTCATGGGGGAGGAGGAGGACAGGGGTCACAGGGGGCAAAAGAAAAAACAGGCACGTGCTGGCAGTTTAATGACGGCCAGTGCAAGTTTGGCAATACCTGCAAGTTCAAGCACGTATGCTCCCATTGTAGCGGAGCCTCACACGGGGCTTCAAAATGTTTCAAAAAAGCAAGGGGCAAGCCAGCGGTGGGTAGCGGTCATGGGTGTGACGCCGGTGAGGCTTCAAAGGATGGCCCCTTATCTAAGTAGATATCCGGACTGGTTGAAGGCGGTGGTTATTAGGGACGGTTTTGCTGAAGGTTTTAGGATTCCTCCCCTGAAGCATGTGGTCCCCTTTTCTATAAAAAATCTGAGGTCAGCAACTTTGCATGCGGATGTTGTTTCGATTAAGTTAGCAAAAAAGGTGGAGTTAGGGAGAATGGCGGGCCCGTTTGGTTCGCTGCCTATGGAAGGGGTGATTGTTTCTCCATTGGGCGTGGTGCCCAAGAAGGAGCCAAATAAGTTTCGTTTAATTCAGCATCTGTCGTATCCAAAAGGTTGTTCGGTTAACGATGGCATTGCGGAGGAATTATGTTCGGTTGTATACACGTCGTTCGACGCGGCAGTGCAGTGGGTTCGTATGTACGGAGCGGGGGCCTTGATGGTAAAGACAGACATCGAGTCTGCCTTTCGGCTTCTGCCGGTGCATCCGGAGAGCATTCCGTTACTAGGTTGTTTTTGGAAAGGAGGTTTTTATTTGGACAGGTGTTTGCCAATGGGCTGTTCGATTTCTTGTTCGTTGTTTGAAACTTTCAGTACTTTTCTGGAATGGGTTGTTAGAGACGTTTCTGATGTTCCTTCGGTCATTCATTACTTGGATGATTTTTTGTTTGTCGGTCCCCCGGACTCTGCGGTGTGCGACAATTTATTGGCCACCATGGAATGGGTGGCCGGGCGTTTTGGGGTCCCTTTGGCGCAGGAGAAAACAGAGGGCCCCTGTATGGTTTTAAGTTTTCTTGGGATTCTTATTGATTCTAGAAAGATGGAGTGCAGGTTGCCCGATGACAAATTGTTGTTGCTGAAGCAGGAGGTGTCCAGAATCGGAAAATTGAGGAAAGTGACGTTGAAGGAGTTGCAGTCGTTGCTGGGTTGCCTGAATTTTGCGTGCCGTATCATGCCTATGGGCCGGATTTTTTGCCGAAGGTTGTCCAGGGCTACGGCGGGAGTCAGTGCAGCTCATCATTTCATACGCTTGAGCAGGGAGCACAGGGATGATCTGTTGGTTTGGCAGCGTTTCCTGGAGAATTACAATGGCAGGGCATTGATTCAGCAGGAGGATTTGAATGCCTTTGATTGTGAAATTTATACGGACGCAGCGGGGGGAGCAGGTTATGGGGCCTACTGCGGAGGCAAATGGAGCGTCGGAGTGTGGTCGGAAGAGTGGCGGCAAAACGGGCTTACCAAAAATTTGGCGTTGTTGGAGTTGTTCCCAATTGTGGTGGCAGCGTCTATTTGGGGCGACATTTTTAAGGATCGCCGGGTACGCTTTCATTGCGATAATTTGAGCGTGGTGTCAGTTATCAACAGTTTATCTTCTTCTCCCCCTGTGATCAGGTTGGTCAGGGAATTGGTGTTGAGGTGTTTGGAATTGAATTCGTGGATTTCGGCGGTGCACGTGCCAGGTGTCCAAAACACTATAGCCGATGCTTTCTCTCGTTTGCAGTGGGATCGATTCCGGGAACTGGCGCCATATTCGGAACCTACAGGAACGGGATGTCCTTCGCATCTGTGGCAGATTGTTGCGGACGGGGAGGTCAGTTGATACAGGCCTCACTGTCGAGTCAGACGTGGCGGATTATGAAGCAGCATGGGAGATGTGGGAAGGTTGGTTGGTCCAATGTGGCCCAGTTGAGTCTGACGGCGATAGGACTATGGCTTTGCTGGCATTGATGGGTAAGGCGGCCGAATGGGGATGGTCCGTGTCGAGGTTAAATAAAGTTATTGCGGGTCTGGCCTTTGGTTTTCGTTTGCAAGGCTCAGCTGATGTGACAAAAGATTTTTTGATAAGGCAGGCTTTGAAGGGTTTCAGGAAAGGCAATGTGTCTTTTGATAAGCGCAGGCCGATTTCTTTTGGGATGCTGGAACGGCTCGGGGAGGCTTTGGGCGGTATTTGTAGTTCTCAGTTTGAGGTCTTATTGTTTCGGTTAGCTTTTTCTTTAGCATTCTTTGGGGCTTTGCGCTTGGGGGAGCTGGTGTCCCCGAATAAAGATAAGGCAGGTGGTCTGTTAGCGGAAGATGTTGATTTTTGGGCAGGGGGTATCGTTTTTTGGATCAGGCGTTCTAAGACTGATCAGCTCGGTAGGGGTAGGCGAGTGGTGTTGGGAAGAGTTGGTGGTAGCGGGATGTGCCCGCAGTACTGTTTGGAGTCTTACTGGGGTCTGTGGCCGCGGAGGGCAGGCCCTTTGTTACGACACCAGAACGGGGAATTCTTGTCGCGTTTCCAATTTACGGCGCTATTGAAGAGGGTTTTGGGATTGCTGGGTGTTGACCTGGGGAATTTCGGGTCCCACTCGTTTCGAATTGGTGCGGGGTCCGAGGCTGATGGGTTGGGCTTGGGCGCGGATGTGATCAAGAGAATAGGCAAGATGGAGTTCGAATCGTTATCTGTCTTATGTTAGGCATTAAGTCTTGAGGTAATGGTGGCGAGTTATGTTGTGGTGTTAATCTTTGGCTACGTTCACATTTGCGGTGTGCGCCGCAGCATCGTCGCCGCAAGAAAACGCATGCGTCGTGCGGCCCTATCTATTAACATTGGCGCCGCATGGGGCCGCATGTACATACGTTGTCATGCGTTGTGTTGCGTTGTACGCCGTCATGCGGCGTTAGGGCGCACCTGTCAGGGCGCGGAAAACGCAACATGTTGCATTTTTTGGGCGGCGCCGACCTTTTTAAAAACGCATGCGTCGTGTTTGCGTCATGTTTGCGTCGTCAATGCGCCTTTTTCCCCATTGACTTGTATTGACAACGCAGACGACGCAAGTACTTGCGTCGTGGTGCGTTGTACAACGCATGCGTTGTCAAATAAAAAATGCAAAACATTGTCTAGACTTTGTCTAAAACACTCTATATATATAAAAAAAGGGGGGGTTGCCATTGTCTTTCACAAGGCTATCCAGACAAGACACAGAGGAGCAATCTGCTTTCCAAACCTGTAAGTATATATTTCTCTTTGCATATTTTTTATTCTGTGTTTTATTTCTTGATTTTTATTTAATTTGTGCAATGTTTGGTCTGTGCTATTTTACAGTTATGGCACTTATCGTTGTTATTGAAAAATTGTTTTTTTTAATCTGGTTATGATGTACTTCTGGAGTTATATGATAGCGTTTATTGTCTTCGGCCTTGCTTGGTTTTGGAATGGTTTTGGGTTGTTCTGGTGTCATGCGGTTGTTCAATGTCTTTTTTTTTGGCTGATTTTTTCTTGTTAAATTTCTGGTGCATGTTTTTCTGGTTTCTATTGTTGGGGGTAACCGTATGAGGTTTTCTTGGCTCATGTCTTGCTGTGTTTTATTATGCTGTTGGCATTTTTTTTTCTTTCCTTGAGTGTCTTTTCTTGCTGGTGGGGGGGCTACATTTATGATGTTTCATTTGTATTGTATTGTTCCGTGCTGCTATGCCATTCTATTTTCAATTGTATTTTCCTTTTTTTTTTTTTTTTTTTTTTTGATGGTTTTACGTCGTTTTCCGTATGGCATATATCTCCTTTCTTGACTGTTTGCATTGCCAAGTGTGTAGTATAATGTTTGTTTTTTTGTTTTTTTTTGGTGGGGCCCTTTTTTTTAATTTCATGTGTTTTCTTTTCTATTTGACTATGGTTTTTCTTTGGGTTGCTGTATATTGTAAGGGCGGTTGTCCCATAATGTTTATTGCTTATTATCTAGAATGGTATTTATCACCTTTTTCTGATGTATTTCTGTGGTTAGATGTCACCAGATGGTGTTGTTTTGGATCATGTCTTGTTGTAATTGTAAAGTATGGTGTTCATTAGTTTGCTATTTCATTGTGCCTTTTTTTTTCCTCTAAGGTTTTTTTTGTAAGTTTTTATATTTAAAAATTTGGACATAGTTGTCTATTTTTGCTTAATTTTGTTTGGGTCTATTCTTGTATTGTTTCTTCTATTGTATTCTATTGCAATGTATGGCGTTGTGGTGTCGCTTTTTGAGTTTGCATTGTCCTATCAGTCAACAGTCAATTGTGGTTGTTTTAATGTTTTGGGCCTATTTTATTGTATGTGGCATTGTTAGCTTTGGATGTGATTTTTTGCTCATTTTTTCATTGCAGAACAAACTTGCAAGAATGGCGAGTGACTCTGAGCATAGCCAATCGGCGCGGGGGAGTGCGGTGAGTAATTATGTCCAGTTGCTTACTATTCGCTGCCATTTGTAGCATTGACAATAATTTTTGTATACAATTTTTACAGGCTTCTTCAAGTGAGGGGGAAGGCAGTCAGCGGGAGCAGAGAGCTCGGAGCCAAGGTGTGGCGTCAGGCCGGCGAGTGAGTATTTTTTTTTTTTTTTTGAGTAGCATCCTGCTGTGAGGAACATTACATTTGAGTAGCAGCCTGCTTTCACTAGGGATGTTTACTAAGCTTAATTACATATAGCTTTTCAGGGCAGCAAGTATTGGGGGAAGGTAACATAAAGTTGAACTCCCTGCACAAAAACATTCCAAAATACAGGTGTAGAAACCATCAATATACATACATCTAATGGCAAAGGATAGGGCAAAGGTACATATCATGACAGGTGCTGGTGGTTGTTAATATTTGCATATTTGTAACCTTTTTGTTTTCTAATTTTTCTAGGTTTCACAACGGGACCAAGGAGATACCGGAATTGATGTGGACCTCCTGATCTCCAGCATCCAGGAGCGTGGCCCGTTGTGGGACAGCCGTGACCCACGGCACATGGACCAGGTGGTGTTGAGGCGTTTGTGGGTAGAGGTGGCAAAGTTGCTGTGGGATGGCTTTGACAGCGCTTCAGCAAAGGACAAAAGCAACTTTCGTGAGTATTGCTGATACGCTGCTATGACCCATCTTGCCAGGATAAACACAACCGTGTGTGATGTGATCAACGCCTAAACTTTGCATCGCACACGGTTGTTTTATCCTTTTAAAATGCTAAATATGTAGCCTTTTTTTTTCTTTGCATTCACAGTTAAAAAGTTGAGGACCAGATGGCGATCCATGAAGGACCGTTTCAATAAGGGGCTCCGTACTGAGGAGGAGCAATCTCGTAGCGGTGCTGCTGCGGCCAAGTCGGTGCCCTATAAGTACAGCAGGGCACTACAGTTCCTAAGACCGATCCTTGGCCGCCGACAGTAAGTATTTTGTCCACATACCATATTGCACAGCCACATTGTACATTGCCTAGACACATAGCATATTGCACAGCCACATAGTACATTGCCCAGCCACGTACATTGTGCATCCAAATAGTATATTGCCAGGCCACTATATCGCAGCCACATAGTACACGTTCTAGCCACGTATCCACATAGTATATTTCCCAGGCACATAGTGTATTGGCCATCCATGTAGTCAGCGTAGCATATTGGCCATCCACGTAACTTTTTCCCTAGTGGAATGGTATATAGCCCATTAGTAATTTTTTTGGTTAAGCATGAGTCCTTGTAGTCCATGACAGGTTACGTTCTGAGTCAGGGTAGTTCTGATCGCAGGAATAATGATGACGTCTCGATCACATGATCCTAACGTCATGGCCGTTCCTGCAATCAGATCAGCAAAGTCACTGTTTTTTTGTTTTTTTTTAATTTTTATCTTGACTTTAAATGTTATACTATTTTTGCAGCATAGGCAGCGTCAAGAAAGATTTTTTGACAAAATTTTTTTTGTAACGATGACAGAGGTATGCGGTAAAAAGGCTTTGGCAGCGGGAATGAACAGTCAATTTCTGCCGTAGGTATGTCCATGATTGTTATCGTCAGCCATAACGGTCAGCTGGCGATAACAATCAGCAATTTATTATAGGCCACACAGACTGAGAGACAGGGGATTGTAATGTATTGTGGTGTCATGTAATGTAAATTTTTTTTACAGAAGTTGGCGTATGTGATAGGTTATTAATTGAAGACTAATTTTTTCCTTATCTTTTCACAGGACACACAGCAGCACCCTCGAGAGAGCTCACCCCGCAGGAGCGGACCTTCATGAATCGCCATCTGACCCGTCACAGCCCTCCCACAGCGACAGCAGGCTTGCACCACCATCTGGAGAACCGGCAGCCGGCCCATCAGGTGTTCCCTTGCCCGAGGCCTCTGGCGCACCTTCGTTCGGGAATTCCCGACAGCGCCAGCGGGCCTCGGACAGGCCAGCCATGCCCGAATTTTTGCATTTGAGCACGGTTTTCCAGAACTGTTTCAAGGCGTTGAGCGATAAAATGGACACTCGTCTGTCCAATATCGACCGGTGCCTATGGAAACTATGGAATCCGAGCTCTCGAGTCCGGCCAAACATTTTTTTAGTACCATTGCTAAGGGCATGGTGGAACACCTTATGCCGGAACTCCAGATTTTGGTGATGCAGGCCTGCAACACTGCCTACGTGAGGGCTCTGCAGCAGGCTCGGGTCATGCAGTCAGCGACACTGCCCGTAGTGCCGTCGCTGGCTAGCATGACTCCGACTCCTGCTGCAGAGCCACTCCAGCCACCCCACCAAGGTCCACGTGCCGAGCGACGCCACCACAGGCACCATAGCATTGTGCCGCCGACTCCTGCTCCTGCCAGGCCCTCATCCTCCCGTAGCCGTCACTCTGGGGGAGCTGCCGCGGGAGAGAAAAAAAGGAAAAGAAGGAAGAGGACACACACTGAGGCTCTGGCTGCTCCAATACAGACAACGAGTACGCGTCGGGGCTCTAGCCGCAGCAGGAGCAGCCAGGGCCAACCAAGAAGCTGGCAAAGGCTTGTGATGCCTCCTCCCTCCCCTACAGATGTGCCGGTTTCCCCAGTATACCCTGCGGAGGGTTTGGACCTTCCGTCTAGTCTCCTGGACTCTGACTCAGCATCCTCTTCCTCTCCCCGTTCCCAACCACCAGAGACTTACCATTCACCGCTGGTAGCGGAGGTTGATACCCCCTAAGTTTCTTTCCCCTTTTTTTTTCTGTTTCACCCCAATAAAAATTGTTTGTTTTAAAACTTTGTTCTTATTTTCCAGTATACTTCTCGGCAAGTCCCGCCGTGCGCTGTCTACACATATTTTCTGCTTCAAACACCTCATATATGCAATGTCAGACACTATTTTTACAATTTTTATTTTGCCTTTTTTTTGGGTGTCTCTCATTGCTGTATGAGGTGTTTACAAACACTAAAGTGTATGAGGTGTTTTCAAACACTAGGGTATGTGTCCACGCTCAGGAGTGCATCAGGATTTGGTCAGGATTTTACATCAGTATTTGTAAGCCAAAACCAGGAGTGGGTGATAAATACAGAAGTGGAGCATATGTTTCTATTCTACTTTTCCTCTAATTGTTCCACTCCTAGTTTTGGCTTACAAATACTGATGAAAAATCCTGACAAAATCCGGATGCAATCCTGAACGTGGACACATACCATAAAGGTTAGTGTTGAGCGATACTTGAAAGTATCGGTATCGGAAAGTATCGGCCGATACCGGCAAAGTATCGGATCTAATCCGATACCGATACCCGATACCAATACAAGTCAATGGGACTCATAAATCGGACGGTATCCCTGATGGTTCCCAGGGTCTGAAGGAGAGGAAACTCTCCTTCAGGCCCTGGGATCCATATAAATGTGTAAAATAAAGAATTAAAATAAAAAATAGGGATATACTCACCTGTCCGGAGGCCCCTGGACTTTACCGCCGTAACCGGGAGCCTTCTTTGCTTAAAATGGGCGCGTTTAATGGTTTCCGTGACGTCACGGCTTGTGATTGGTCGCGTGCCGCCCATGTGACCGCGACGCGACCAATCACAACAAGCCGTGACGTAATTTTCAGGTCACATCACCTCTGTGCTGTGCATTCACTTTACGGCCGGCTCTCAGTCAGTGCAGGAAGCGGACGCCGGGGGACGCGAAGATGAGTATATGTACTGTTTTTTTTTTACATTTCACACTGGTAACCAGAGTAAATATCAGGTTAATAAGTGCCGCCCTACGCTTAGTAACCCGATATTTACCCTGGTTACCACTGTAAAACATCGCTGGTATCGTTGCTTTTGCTGTCAAACACAACGATACACGGCGATCTGACAAACAAATAAATATGTTATATGGTATGGTATAAATTTGTTCTTTGAAGCAGGGTAGAAAACTTAAGAAACATTTTTTATTAAACAACAACATTTTAAAAACAAAGGGTTCCAAGTTTTTTTAGATAAGGCACATTACATTTGTGAACTATAGGTAGATGCCAAATTTGACATAACCAAACCAACCTAAACGGATTACATTTATTGCACATTTACTGGAGAATTAGTTTATTATTATATTACATTTTTAGCACAGTCACAGTAGAGGTATTTATTGGTGTAGTTAAAACCAGAATACAGTCCAACAGTAACATTAACACTACACCATTTGATCTTGCCATGACACACGGCCAACATCTGACACAAAATAGGCCGCAAAACGATCCCTCATCTGCACAATTTCCACACTTGTCCTCAGAGGATGATCTTGGTAATCGGGCAATGGGTTGGCTATGGGTTCATCGAGTTCCACATTCAGTCTCTCTTTGGCCATAATGTAATTGTGGAGAACCACACAAGCCTTCACCACCTCATCTACTGTTTCAATTTTAAGATTAATGGCGGATCCTAATATACGCCATTTGGAGACAAGGATGCCAAAAGCGCACTCCACAGTCCTTCTGGCCCTGGACAGTCTGTAATTGAAAACCCTTTTTGTATGGTCCAAGCCCCGACTGGAGTAGGGTTTCAATAGGTTGGCAGACATTTGGAATGCCTCATCCCCAACCACAACAAATGGCATCGCAGGGCCTTTGGTGTGGGGAAGAGGTCGTGGCTGTGGGAAATTAAAATTGTTGCCATATAATTTTTGGACCATATCCGACTCTATAAATGTGCGTGAGTCATTTGCACGGCCAAACGCACCAATGTCCACAGCGAGAAAACGGCAGTCCGCACCGGCAATTGCCATGAGCACAGTGGAACAGTATTTTTTGTAATTGTAGAAAAGGGATCCACTTTTCGCAGGTTTGGTAATCTGAATGTGCTTTCCATCCACTGCGCCAATACAGTTTGGAAAAGAACACACTTGCTCAAATTTCTGAGCGTTGGCCTCCCAGATGTCACTTGTAGGGACGGGTAAAAATTCCTCCCGGAGATTATCCCACAAAGCGTGGCATGTCTCAGCAATAATTCCGGAAAGAGTGGAGACTCCAATCCGGAATTGAAAATGAAGTGATCTCAAGGTCTCTCCGGTAGCCAGGAAACTGCCAAGAAGATAAAGAAATTACATTAAAGTACATTGCAATTTATAAAAGTACATTGACCATACCAAATCCAAAAAAAATTAAAAAAAAAAAAAACACAAAGGGAAGAACATATCACAGTCATTCAAACAGCTACATACCGTAGAGTCACCAGCAGCCGTTCCTCTGCGGAAATAGCTCTCCGGAGCTGCGTGTCCTGCCTGCTAATGGATCCTTCCACCCGACGCAGAAGATAGCGGAAGCTGTCCTGAGACATCCTGGTATATTCGAAATATTTCTCCAGGTTGTCATTCAGTTCGCCAAACAAGCAATGGTATGCTCCACGGCTCTCCCGGACTTCCACGATAGGGTGTATCCAAAAGCGGCGACGACTCCATCTCCGTTTTTCCCTTTCCCTTTCATGAAAACAGGCAACAGCATAGGCATTAGCCAAGGCAAATTCCATCTCCATATCCATGTAGATACTGTCCATGGGACGCTCCATCATGAATACCAGCAAAATGGGAGGAATTCATCTCTGCCAGGGTATATATACACAATTACATAACACCAACCCTCTTCTAGCCATTGGTGGACCTTATCTATTGTGTAGACACTTTTTTTTTTTTTTTGGGTGATGAAGAATGACTCACTGTAGGAAAACGCATGCGTCGAAAAACGCAGCGTTTTTTGGACAAAACGCAACTGCGTTTCCAAAAAACGCTGCGTTTTTCGACGCATGCGTTGAACGCATGCGTTGAAAAACCATGCGTTTGTACTGCGTTTTTGTTGCGTTGTGCGTTGCGGCGACGACGCTGCGGCGCACACCGCAAATGTGAACGTAGCCTTTGTTATGTTTTTTCAGGTCAAACCTCCCTCCTGGCCTGGATTGTCGGACATTCATTTGTTCACTGGGGTGCGCTTCGGGCGGATGCTAGGCCAAATGGTAGGCAACTAGGCTTTGTACGGGATTCTGTGGTTATTAGATGGTTGGGCTTTCGGGGTATGTTTTGGGGGAGGTTGTTGGCGGAAGTTGCCAATGCCGCTAGACTTGATCGACCCCCGGATATTTTGGTGGTTCATCTTGGTGGAAATGATTTGGGAATGAGGCCAGTGAGGGAATTGATTCAAGACATCCGTTTCGATTTCCTAAGGTTGTGGGTATCTTTCCCGGGTGTTGCGACGGTTTGGTTGGACATTGTGCCACGGTGGAAGTGGCGGGATGCACGTTCCCATAAAGGGATTAATAGAGCCCGGGTGAAGCTGAATAGGGCGGTGGCGAGTTTTGTGTCTCGGAACGGGGGTATTGCCGTGAGACATTTGGAGCTGGAGGCTGGAGTTGGTAATTATTGGAGGGATGATGGAGTGCACCTTAATGATGTTGGTATGGACTTATGGGCGCTCGGTCTACAGGAAGGAGTGGAAAGAGCTTTAGTGGTGGTGGGGCACTCACGAGCCTGAGGTGGTCAGGGCTGTTCGTGTGTGGCGGGGGGTGGGGTTCTTGGAGTTGGTGATGACGTTTTATGGGGTTGATCTGGCTTTTGTTTACGGGCTCTGGACGGGGAGTTTACCTCGGGAGCTTTGGGGTTTGGTTTGCCTGAAATGGGTTACATGGTGCCCTTGAGCTGGTGGTTACGGCCGAGGGTAAAGAAGTGTTTGGTTTTTCAAGTTTGGTGGTGGCTTTATGCCTATTTTTGAGCCAGATTTCTTAGCTCCAAGAACCCTCCCCTCAAGGTTTTTTACATATGGTATACATGTTGTTATTCATGTTATTGTTTGTTTTAATAAAATGGCCGCCGTGGCCAAATTATCCAAAAGAATTTTACGTGTTGTGTCTTAATTTTAATGTTTAGCAGGAGGAGGGGAGAAGGGGGCCCTGGGTATGGGGGGGATAGGAAGATTTGGTACGGAGAAGACCCAGTTTTGGCGATACGTGGTCAAGAGGGGGGGCTGTAATGGGCACAGCTTGATGGAAGCCCCCACATGACTGCGTTGCCAAGAAGGAGTTTGGAGTTTTTGAATGAAAACAGGGATCATAAAGGGATTGGTGGGAATTGTGAATAGGGGGTGTGCTTAGTGGAGCAAGGAGGCGGGGGCTGGAATAAGTGCGGGAAGGATCACTTGTGCGGTGAATCACGAGGAGAGAAGCCCGCCCTCCCCCCCTTTTTTCGTTTCAGTCTGAGTGAACAGCTATTGATGGGGTTAGACAGGGAGTGGGGGGGGGGTTCGGTTTTTTAGTCTGTTCGATTTCGGAAGGGAGTTTTTGTTAACATCGTCACAGTGGCAGGTTGGCGGGGGGTGGGGTTCTTGGAGTTGGTGATGACGTTTTATGGGGTTGATCTGGCTTTTGTTTATGGGCTCTGGACGGGGAGTTTACCTCGGGAGCTTTGGGGTTTGGTTTGCCCGAAATGGGTTACATGGTGCCCTTGAGCTGGTGGTTACGGCTGAGGGTAAAGAAGTGTTTGGTTTTTCAAGTTTGGTGGTGGCTTTATGCCTATTTTTGAGCCAGATTTCTTAGCTCCAAGAACCCTCCCCTCAAGGTTTTTTACATGTGGTATTCATGTTGTTATTCATGTTATTGTTTGTTTTAATAAAATGGCCGCTGTGGCCAAATTATCCAAAAGAAATTTACGTGTTGTGTCTTAATTTTAATGTTTAGCAGGAGGAGGGGAGAAGGGGGCCCTGGGTATGGAGGGGGATAGGAAGATTGGGTACGGAGAAGACCCAGTTTTGGCGATACGCGGTCATGACGAATCTCTGGGTTTTTTTTTTTCATATGCAGCATAATTCCCCAAAATGTCATCATCTCTGCTGCATTTACGGGCGTCCATCTGGCATATAATGACGTGGGATTTTGAGTGAAAAATTGCTGGGCATACAGGTTTGTCTGGGCCACCATAAGATTTCCTCACTGAAAAAGAATTTGAAGAAGTCAATTTCAGTGAGGCCAGTGGTGTCAAACTGGATTTCTGAGCTGCTGCTGAAATCTGGAATGACGGGCTGAAAATTTTCGGGGGGGGGGGGGCAATCCATACGGGATCGATTGCTGTAGGAGTTGCGTGGGTCCTAGGGCGCCTTGTTGGGGGTCCTTCCTCACCAGGTGAGGAGGAGGAATAGAGGAATATGGGATCTTCCTCACTGGCTGAATCCGTGTCGGACGCAAGGATGGTGTAAGCCTCCTCTGGTAAATAGCACCTTGTTGACGAATGGGCCATTTGTGTATGTAAGGATGTGTAAGTAAGTGGTGCTTTTACACGTGTAACGTGTGGGGCTTGTGTATAGGGCACTCTTTATTATAACAAAACAACAAAAAAAAAAAGAAGTAGGGTATGTCTCCACGGTACGGATGGGCGGCGGTATCGCCGCAGCGGCGAAGCCGCTCGGCGCTAAGCCCCGCCCCCTTTCTGGGACGCGATCATGCCGGATGTGTTAACTCTTCACATCCGGGATGATCGCTCGCTCCCATAGGGCCCTGTGATATGCCTTGCGGGGACGCTGCGTCCCCGCAAGGTGTACGGACATGCTGCGATCTGAAAAGACGCGCAGCATGTCCGGAGTCGCAGGGCCGCCGCGTGCGGGTTTCCACGCATAGTGGAGACGGGATTTCATAAAATCCCCTCCACTATGCTGGAACATCTGGACGCTGCTTTTTTGACGCTGCAGCTCTGCGCAGCGTCAAAAAAGCAGCGTTTCCTGACCGTGGAAACATACCCGTAGAGAGGTAAAATGTAGAAGAAAAAATGTAAAGAAAAATCAGATTAAAAAAAAAAAAACTAAAAAAAAACCAAAACACATTCAGTACACCAATGCCCTCCTTATAAATTTGTCCGACGCAAATTCTTTTGTACAAAAGAAAAACGGACGTCACCAACAATGTGACGTACGCTCCCCTAATGCAAGAAAAAAAAAGCTACCTCCCTACCTATAAAAGTACTCTGTACTTTTTTTTTTAAAACAAGATCGGTCATCACTAACGCTGTGACGCCGGCTGTACTAACAAGCTACCACTAAAACTACGCTGTACAATTTTTTTTTCTCTAAAAGAAGATCGGTCGTCACTAACTATGTGACGCCGGCTATGCTACCTTGCTATGTCTAAAACTATGCTGTACTATTATTTTTTTCTAAAAAAACTTGGACGTATCTTGAACTGCGAAGTCCGCTACACTAACTAGCTAAAAAAGAAAAATTCCCGTGGCGCAGTCTCTGATCAGCAACGATACTGATCAAAGCGCTGCAGACACAGGAAGAGCATGAATGCTCTGCGCGGGACGACGCGCACAGGAAAAAAAGCACAAAAAAGTGCGCTAAAAATTAAATTGGAGGGAGGAGAGGGAGGGGGGTACTGGAACAGGGAGGGGGGATGGGAAAGGGGATGTCAAACACTGACGCTGGCTACGGTACTTTGCTGAGCCTTAAACTACACTTTACTAATTACGATTATTATTTTTTCTAAAAAAAATAAAAAAAAATCAGACTTCGCCCAGACTGCGAAGTCTGCTACACTAACTAGCTAAAAAAAGAAAAAGTCCTGTGGCGCAGGCTGTGATCAGCAGTGATACTGATCAAAGTGCTGCGGACACAGGAAGAGCACGAATGCTCTGCACGGGACGCCGCGTACAGGCAAAACAGCGCAAAAAGGTGCATAAAAAATCAAATTAGAGGGAGGGGAGTACTGGAACAGGGATGGGGGAGGTGCTGCTGCTGTTGTGATCACAGGTCTCACACAGCAGGCAGATGGCAGCAGAGAGCACAGAGCACGAAGCTGGAGCAGGACGCTGCAGAAGGAGGCAGGAGACCGCAGGGACGATCTCACTGGCCACCAATGGAATCTTTTCTCAGGTACACAGAGGGGCTTAGACCACCGCTCTGCATGCCAAATCTGAGGTAAAGATGGCGTGCAGGGTGGTGATCGCCATTTTAAATTAACCCCTTTGGCGCTGATTGGCTAGAAGCTATTGTTCAGCCAATCGGCGCCATAGAGGTTAATCAGGTGAGGTGACGTGGCGATCACCCCACCTACTGTGATGGCTGTGAATGGTGTTACGTCACACAGCACCAATCACAGCCTGTCACATGCTTTTTTTTTCCAACTTTATTGTCAGCTTTGCTGTGATTGGCTGGTGAGAGTTCACCAGCCAATTACAGCGATCGCCGACGCGGAGGAGCAGATCTGCCCCTCGTGGTGACGTGCCAGGATGGTCTGCTGTTAGAAACAGCAGCCATCCTCACCCGGTCACCGCGCAATGCAGTGCGGTGACCGGAAATAGCAGTGCCATACTGGTACGGCGGTTTGCGGGAAAGCAGTTCCCGCAAAGCAGTACTAGTACGGCGCATGTCAGGAAGGGGTTAATGTCCATTGTCTGTACTAGTCCACTCTAAAATGTAAAGTGTTGCGGAATATGTTGGCGCTATAGAAACAAAATTATTATTATTAACCCACCATTCTAAATATAAATTATAATCCACCACTGTGCACCCACTAACTATAAGTAGCCACTGTCCCCATTTAATATATAAATAGCACCTGTACTCTTTCCCCAATTCATTACCAGACACTTCATCCTCAATACCCCCACTATGTACCTCCCGCTCTAACCCTAATTCATTATATTTACATGCCCTTCCCACCCCAATACATTGTCATGTCTTTCTCACCCACCCTCTATTCATTATCAACTGCTCTATCCCACATTCAATACATCATTTACTCCCCCACCCTCAAAATTCATTATTTGTTCTCTCCTTAGATCATCATTTGCTCTCCCCACCCCCCTTCAATTGATCATTTGCTCTCCCCACCTCCTACCTTCAATTAAATTGGTGTCCCTGTCCCTCACACTAAATTCACAATTTCATACCTCCCAACTTTCGAGGAAGGGAAAGAGGGATAAAGTTAGCGGCGCACGTAGCGCGCCGTGGCAAATTTTAGGCCACACCTCTGACCACACCCATTTCACAACTAGTCACGCCCCAACCACACCCATTTAGCACTTCTGATCACAATGTTTCGTAAACAATAATTTTAAACAAAAAAAAATATGGCCACACAGTGCTCCATACTGTATGATGGCCACACATGACGCTCCATACTGTATAATGGCCACAAATTATGCTCCATACTGTATAATGGCCACACATGATGCTCCATACTGTATAATGGCCACACATGATGCTCCATACTGTATATTGGCCACACAGTGCCCTATACTGTATAATGGCCACACATAATGCTCCATACTGTATAATGGCTCCACATGATGCTCCATACTGTATATTGGCCACACAGTGCTCCATACTGTATAATGGCCACACATAATGCTCCATACTGTATAATGGCTCCACATGATGCTCCATACTGTACATTGGCCACACAGTTCTCCATACTGTATAATGGCCACACATGATGCTCCATACTGTATAATGGCCACACATGATGCTCCATACTGTATAATGGCCCCAAATGATGCTGAGTACAGTGTACTGGCCCCACATGATGCTCCATACAGTATAATGGGCCCACATGATGCTCCATACTGTATAATGGCCACACATGATGCTCCATACTGTATAATGGTTCCACATGATGCTCCAAACTGTATATTGGCCACACAGTGCTCCATACTTTATAATGGCCACACATGATGCTCCATACTGTATAATGGCCACATGATGCTCCATACTGTATAATGGCTACACATGATGCTCCATACTGTATAATGGCCACACAGTGCTCCATACTGTATAATGGCCACACATGATGCTCCATACTGTATAATGGCTACATGATGCTCCATACTGTATAATGGCTACACATGACGCTCCATACTGTATAATGGCCACATTATGCTCCGTACTGTGTAATAGCCCCACATGATGCTGCGTACTGTATAATGGCCACATATAATGCTCCATACTGTATAATGGCCCCACATGATGCTGCGTACAGTATACACACACGGCTCCACTCTGTACACCTCGTACACACACGGCTCCGCTCCATACACCTCGTACACACACGGCTCCGCTCCGTACACCTCATAAACACAGGCTCCTCCCCATACACCTCGTACACACACGGCTCCGCTCCGTACACCGCATACACACACGGCTCCGCTTCGTACACCTCATACACACACAGCTCCTCCCCATACACCTCGTACACACACGGCTCCACTCCGTACACCTTATACACACACGGCTCCGCTCTGTACACCTTATACACACACGGCTCCGCTCCATACACCTCATACACACATGACTCCACCCCATACACATTGCACACGCTGCTCCGCTCCGTACACCTCATACACACACGGCTCCACTCCGTACACCTCGTACACACACGGCTCCGCTCCATACACCTAGTACACACACGGCTCTGCCCCATACACATTGCACACGCTGTTCCGCTCAATACACCTCATACACACACGGCTTTGTTCCGTACATATTGCACACACACGGCTCTGCTCCGTAAACCTCATACACACATGGCTCCGCTCCGTACACCTCGTACACACACGGCTCCGCTCCGTACACCTCGTACACACACACGGCTCTGCCCCATACACATTGCACACGCTGCTCCGCTCCATACACCTCATACACACACGGCTCCATTCCGTACACCTTGCACACACACAGCTCCGCTCCGTAAACCTCATACACACACGGCTCCGCTCCATACATCTCGTACACACACTGCTCCGCTCCATACACCTCATACACACACGGCTCCGCTCCGTACACATTGCACACGCTGCTCCGCTCCGTACACATTGCACACGCTGCTCCGCTCCGTATACCTTGCACACGCTGCTCCGCTCCGTATACCTTGCACACACTTGACTCCGCTCTGTACACCTCGTACACACACGGCTCCGCTCCATACACATTACACACGCTACTCCACTCCTTGTACACACGGCTCTGCTCTGTACACCTCGTACACACGTGGCTCCGCTCCGTACACATCTTACACGTGCGACTCTGCTCCATACACCTTTCACACGCTGCTCCGATCCATACACCTCGTACACATATGGCTCTGCTCCGTACACCTCTTATACACACGGCTCTGCTCTGTACACCTCGCACACACGGCTCCGTACACGTCTCACACGACTCCACTCCATACACCTTTCACACGCTGCTCCGATCCATACACCTCGTACACACACGGCTCTGCTACATCCACACTGTAAACACCTCCTGACCTCACACATACCGCGCTTACCTTCCTCCAGCGCCATGACAACCAGCAGAGTCCTGTACACGAGGTCCTTCCGATCATGTGACCCCCTGACTCCTCCCATCCTGTGACTTCATCACACACGCACAGAGCAGCCAATATGCTGCTTTGCAGGTGCAGGGAGACTCAGGGAGCTGACCGGGTGATAACACACCTCCCAACCAGTGCGGAACAACTAATGTCCCGCCCGGGATCGTGGGGCTGACTGTCAAAATCAGGACAGTCCCGCTGAATCCGGGACGGTTGGGAGGTATGACAATTTGCCCATCCTCTCCCCATTTCAAATTAAAGTGGGGGACTGCAAATGATGAAGTCCCCTTACTTGATTCATTGCAGTCCCTTATCACCCCTCACTTCATCTGCATTGCCTTTTCATCATTTTCAGCCCCCTATCCCCCTTCCATTTCATCATGTGCAGTCCTACATCAGACACTTCATCATGTGCAGTCCCCCTTACCCACCCACTTCATCATGTGCTGTCCCCTTTACCCACCCACTTCATCATGTGCCATCCCCCTTACCCACCAACTTCATCATGTGCAGTCTCCCTTACCACCCCACTTCATCATGTGCAGTCACCCTTACCCCCCACTTCATGTGAATCCCCCTTAACCCCCAATTCATCATGTGTAGTCCCCCTTATCTCTCAATTCATCATGTGCCATCCCCCTTACCCACCAACTTCATCATGTGCAGTCTCCCTTACCACCCTACTTCATCATGTGCAGTCACCCTTACCCCCCACTTCATGTGAATCCCCCTTAACCCCCAATTCATCATGTGTAGTCCCCCTTAACCCCCACTTCATCATGCGCAGTCCCCCTTAACCCCCACTTCATCATGCGCAGTCCCCCTTAACCCCCCACTTAATCATGTGCAGTCTCCCTTAACCCCCCACTTCATCATGTGCAGTCCCCCTCACCCCCACTTCATCATGTGTAGTCCCCATTAACCCCCCACTTCATCATGTGCAGTCCCCCTTAATGCCCCACTTCATCATGTACAGCCCCACTCCATCATGTGCAGTCCCCATTACTCCCCCCACTTCATCATGCACAGTCACCCTAACCCCCACTTCATATGCAGCTTTACTCCCCCTTCACCATGTGCAATCCCCCTTACCCCCACGTCATCATGTGTGGCCGCACTCCATCATGTACAGCCCCACTCCCCCCACTTCATCATGTGCAGTCTCCTTTAACCCCCAAACTCCATCATGTGCAGCCCCACTCCCCCTTCATCATGTGCAGCCCCCACTTACCCCCTCCACTCCATCATGTGCAGTCTCCTTTACCCCCCAAACTCCATCATGTAGCCCAAGGGCAGAACCCACGAAAGTACTGTTCACAACCACAGGAGGGAGCCCAAAAATGGAATTCACAACAGGCATGTGTCATTGGCTGTGTATGTCACATGTCCTTGCCCTATAAGAATCAGCCATTTGCCCCGTTGCCACCATTTCCTCACTGCTGTAGCTTCATGTTAGACGGCACCGCTGCTGCTGTGGGCGCTATACAGACTAAGAGTGTTTTTTTGGAGCGAATTGTCAGAGAGATCAGGAGGAGTCGGGACTAGTTGTAATATCAGCCCTTTTCAGGGTAGGTTACAGCAGTTCCTGTGTATCTCTATTTTCACTGCATCTAATCCAGTCAATAGTTTTGGGCCTAGGAGCAGTGTCTGCACGTCAGCAGAGTAGCCCGCCTGTGAAACTAACTATACCACCTGTGTATCTCAATTTTTACTGCATCTAATCCAGTTAATAGTTATGGGCCTAGGAACAGTGTCTGCGTGTCAGCAGAGTAGCCCGCCTGTGAAACTAACTATACCACCTGTGTATCTCAATTTTTACTGCATCTAATCCAGTTAATAGTTTTGGGTCTAGGAGCAGTGTCTACACTGTCCGACGAGCCCTGGTGCAATACGTTATGACGTATAGCCTGGGACAACGAGCTCAAGAGGTGGGGCAAATCACGCTGCAGGAGTGGTCTCAGATCAGGGACCTATGCACCCTTCTGCACAGTTTTGAAATAGCAACGAAGATGTTTAGTGCTGACGATGCCATTATCAGCATAACCATTCCGGTGATTTACATGCTGGAGCACACCTTACATAGTGTTCGGAGTCAGGTGGTGGAACAAGAGGAGGAGGAGGAGGAACAGGAGGAGTCGTATGCAGAAGGGATCATATCTCCAAGGTCAAGAAGGTTGGCAGCACCAAGGCGGCTGGCATTGGAGGCTGGGTGAGAGGGATTACTGAGGGCGCATGGTAGCAGCCAAACTGTTGAGGAAGGTGCAGGAGGCGAGGAAGAAGTGGAGGACGAACTGGCGCTGGGCATGGCAGACTCATCAGATGAGGGAGACCTTGATCAAATTTCTGTTGTGCGAGGTTGGTGGGAGAGGGCAGACGAAGGAAGCATGATTCTCACCTCGCCACTACCAAGAGAACAAGGACTTGGTCCTCCTGGATGCGCAAGACACATGAGTGCCTTCTTGCTGCACTACCTGCAACATGACCCTCGGATTGTCAGAATCCGAAGTATTGCCGACTACTGGGTTGCCACACTCTTAGATCCCGGTACAAAAGTAAATTTGGCGAAATAATTCCTGCCATAGAAAGGGATTCACGCATGCAGGAGTATCAGCAGAGACTGTTACAGAATCTAATATCTGCTTTTCCACAAAACACCAGTGGTGCACATAGTCAATCTTTGAGTTCTAACTTGCCAACCGTGGGACTATCGAGTCATCACTCTAAACGTAACAGTAACATCGTATCTGGTGGTAACAGCAATTTTTTCCAATCGTTTCAAGATTTTTTTAGACCATCCTTTGCAAGGCCACAGGAGACAAGAAGTCTGACGCACAGCCAACGCCTAGAGAGGATGGTACAAGAGTATCTCCAAGTTAACATCGATGCCATGAATGTGAAACTGGACCCTTGCTCATTTTGGGCTTCCAATCTTGAAAAATGGCCTGAGCTCGCCACTCACGCCTTGGAGATCTTGTCGTGCCCCGCAGCCAGCATTCTCTCTGAACGTGTGTTCAGCGCTGCAGGTGGTGTGCTGACAGATAAGCGCACGCGGCTGTCCAGTGACAATGTAGACAGACTAACGTTCATCAAGATGAACAAATCCTGGATCCGCAAGGACTTTTCTACCCCTGTGTCATCTTGGGGAGACTAAAAGCTTGATGATTTTTGAAAATCACCTCACCAAGCTTTTAAAAAAAACTCTGGCGAAATTGATGCCACTTAAGTGGTGTCTGTGGCCGAATTTTTTGAAAAAATGGAGACTCTTATTTAGTCCCCTTGCTGAGTTTTACATGACGTTGCCATCGTCAATTCCAGGAGGGTGGGGTCGTTTGCAAAGTTGTTTACTCACACTATGGCCTGGGATTCAGAGGTCTGCTCCAAAGCTTCAGTGTCTGCTAGTCAGCAGAGTAGCCCGGCCACCCACTGCCTGTTTACCTAAGTACTATTTTTAAACGGCATCTGGCCCAGGAAATCCTTTTGGGTCTAGTAGAATTTGGTGCTACTCAGCAGCGTACCCCACCCATGAAGCAAGCTACACCACCTGTTTACCTAAGTACTATTGTTTAACAGCATCTAGCTTAGGAAATCCTTTTGGGCCAAGTAGAATTTGGTGCTACTCAGCAGCGTACCCCACCCATGAAGCAAGCTACACCACCTGTTTACCTAACTAATATTTTGTAATGGCATCTAGCCCAGGAAATCCTTTTGGGCCTAGAAGAATTTGGTGCTACTCAGCAGCGTACTTCACCCATGAAGCAAGCTACACCACCTGTTTACCTAACTACTATTTTGTAACGGCATCTAGCCCGGGAAATCCTTTTGGGCCTAGTAGAATTTAGTGCTACTTAGCAGCGTACCCCACCCATGAAGCAAGCTACACCGCCTGTTGATCTAATTACTCATTTTTAACTGCATCTAGCCCAGGAAATCATTTTGTACCTAATAGCATTTTGTGCCACTCAGCACAGTACCCCACCCATGAAGCAAGCTACACTGCCTGTTTACCTAACTAATATTTTTTAATGGCATCTGGGCCAGGAAATCCTTTTGAGCCTAGTAGAATTTAGTGCTACTCAGCAGGGTACCCCACCCATGAAGCAAGCTACACCACCTGTTTACCTAACTGCTATTTTGTAACGGCATCTGGCCGAGGAAATCCTTTTGGGCCTACTAGCAATTTCTCAGCAGAGTACCCCACCCATGAAGCAAGCTACACTGCCTTCTTTCTTTCTCAATCTAACCCCTCGGCTCTGGGTTGTCCACTCTCCCTCCAGCTCTCCCCTTCTCACAGGTGGACTACTGCGTGTTTTCACACTGTGGCGAATCTTTTGGGCCCAGGCATAAGAAGTCGTCGAGATAATGGATAATATGTGCCGCCTTACAAATGTCCATGATGACACATTCGAGGAAGCAACTAAATGCCTCAAATAGTGAGCAGGATATGGAGCACCCCATGGGCAAACAGCGATCTATGTAGTATGCTCCTTCACAGAAGCAGCCCAATGGGAGGACACTATTCGGAGGCACAGGTAGTAACCGGAACGCCCCCTCAATGTCTGTTTTGGTCATTAGGGTGCCCCTTCCCAACTTCTTGACCCGCCTGATTGCCTCGTCAAAGGAGGTACAGTACATAGTACTGTACTTGATTCCGCGTCGATGTTGTCGTTTACTGACCTGCCCCTTGGATATGACAAATGGTGGATTAGTCTGAATGTATTGGGTTCAATTTTTGGCACAACTCCCAATGGGGATACCACTAAGTCTTCTAAGGAAAGTGTTCTGAATGGACCCACCGCAATTCTATCTAAAGATATTTCTTTTTTTATTTTTTTTGTCAAGACATCTGGGTGTTGGTAGAGTGAGTTTAGATTTTTATTCCAGCCTTTCTTGATTTTAGAAGGGCATGACATGCCTATATCTGTGTCTCCTCCTCCTTTTACTCCTCCACCTCTTTTCTTTTCGCATGACTATATGTAGTTGTGACTTTTCCATGTGTTTGTTGTGTCTTCTGAGCAGTTTGTCAGCATTTGGACACCTTTTAAGGTGTTTTCTATGTGTTTTCCATGTGTTTGTATGTGTTTGTGTTTGCCTGCCATTGGTTTCAATGGGGTTCGACGGTGTTTGTCGAATGTTCGACAAACAGTTCGTTGAACCGAACCGAACCCGAACACTAGGGAGGTGGCTCATCTCTAATCATGAGCCACATGGATTGAAGGATCAGAAGAGACCTTTTTTAAAGTAATAAGTAGTGTTGAGCGATACCTTCCGATATCGGAAACTATCGGTATCGGATTGGATCGGCCGATATCGGCAAAATATCAGATCTCGCCGATACCGATACCAATGCAAGTCAATATCGGAATTAAAATAAACCCTTTCTATCCTTGTAGGTTCGTTCTACATGAAGGAAAACAACTAAGAATAATGTAGGATGTATTGGGGGAGGTGGCGGAGACATTAAAGGCATAGAGGTTTAGCCCAATCAAATAGAATAGCAGGAATTTTATTTAATTTTTTTAAGACGTTCGGATTTACCAAGATATTGACTATGTTAAGATTTTTTTTATTTTGTCAGATATTGATGTTTCACTACTTCCATGCCCTTCACCTTGATTTTTACTTCTCCCACACTTTCTTCTTCATCATCCTCAGCAGCAGCATCTTTGACATCAACGTCTTCTTCACCTTATTCATCTTCTTCATCTTCTACCTATTTTTTTTTTGTTACATTCTTCATATTCTTTTTATTCAACTATTATTCTTCTTCATATTCTACTTCTTCATCATATTCTTATTTGTGACAGGCATTCCTGTAGTTGTTATCTATAAAAGTTTGAAGATTACACCTTCCGTTCTGCCTGTCACAAAAGAGTTACAACAGGATTTGTCCGCGTTCAGTTTGGCCTGCAGCAGCATGCTTTATCCAGGGGCAGCACGAGGAGGAACAAACTCACCCCCATACACTGCTTAGTCTTCTTCTGCTTATAATTTAGATATCTTTTGCTCTGATGTTTAGTGTTATGCTTAATGTTCTTCTGCTCTTTGTTCTGCAGCCTCTTGTTCTTCTGCTTCTCGGTCTTCCATGTCGTCATCTCCAGGGTCGACGTCGTCATCGGGGTGGTCTTCAGGGTCATCGTCTACAGGGTCGTCGTCATCTCAGTGGTTGTCGTCTCTGGTGTCGTCGTCATCTTAGGGGTTGTCTTCCGGGTCTTGAACTTGGAAATGTAGCAGAAGGTACAAGAAGGCTGAGAAAATGCCAAGAACCAGCTGATGGAACTGGAACTCAGATGGCTACCCGAAGGTCCAAGAGCCAATGGAACTACCGAGGACCAGCTGACGTTACTGGAACACGGTTACTAAGCAGGAGGTACCCGTGCCTGAAAGCACTACCAAGTACCACCTGACGTTGGTGGAACTTGGATACCCAGAAGGAGGCACCTAAGCCAAAGGCTCTACCCTGAACCAGCTGACGGTACTGGAACCAGGATGGGGACCTATTCAAGCTTGTCTTCCTAAAGCCCCAACTAGCGGTGTTAGAGCAAGGGGTCAGCAGGGGGAGCAGAGTGTAGGCCGAAGCCTGCACTGGAGGCATTTGGAGGTCTGTTGTGTCTGCGTGGCTACACAGCAGGGGAACAGCTGGCGTTGCTGAACCCCACTGACACATTGGCGGGTGTTTTTCTCTGTGCAGCCAGCACTTCAGAGCACCAACTGGCGGTGTTGGAGCCCAAGGTCAGCAGGAGGAGCAGCGTGTAAGCTGAGGCCTACTTTGAGCAAGTTGAAAGGGAACCTTTAACCCCCCCTCCCAGGCGTTTGTTGCTGAAAGAACCAACTTGTACATCACAAATGCTGCAAAAGGAAAAGGTGGCTCTTTTAATTATGCTCCTTACAAACGCGGAACTAAACACTTATAAAATGTGTCCCCTGATACCGTAAAATCGTCCCGGAGTTGGGACTTTCCTTCATGGTGGGGCGCAGCACAGACATTATTCCTACCCCCTTGGCGGAATGCGCCGCATCCTCAGTGTTGTTGGAATCTGTCACCGAGCTGGCGCTGTTATGTTCAACCTCGGTCATGCACAGTTAGCGCTGCCCGTCTTCTGACATCACTTGGTGTCAGGCGGGCTGTGCCTGTGCGGTCGCGCTGCCCGTGATCCCACCTCGCTGTGTCGTCTAATGTAATCACAATGCGGGTCTGGGATCCATGGGTATGCGCAGTGCATATCTTTGCCTCTCACTCACCTACTTTCGGCTTCTTCAGACTGTGCGGCGTCACGGGCATGGCATGCTATTAGGGATCAGCTGACGCCGCACAGTCTGAAGAAGCCGGAAAGAGGGGAGTGTGAGGCGAGGATTTGCACTGCACATGCCCATGGATCCCAGGCCCGCAGTGGGATTACATTAGACGACACTGCGAGGTGGGATATCGGGCAGCGTGGCCTCACAGGCCCAGTCCACCTGACACCAAATGATGTCAGAAGATGGGCAGCGCAAACAGCGCATGGCCAAGGTTGAACATAACAGCGCCGGCTCGATGACAGATTCCAACAAAGCTGAGGAAGCGGCACACTGTTATGATCCTTAGTGGTTGAGGATCACAAATTACTCCAACTCAGTAGCGAAACATAGGACAAGCTCTAGGGAGGTGGTAAACTGGACTGACCGCAAATCTGAACCTATTCAAACACACTAGAGGTAGCCGGTGAACGTGCCTAAAATCCTAGATGTCTCGAGCCAGCCTGAGGAACTAACTACCCCTAGAGAGAAAGAAAGACCTCTCTTGCCTCCAGAGAAATAATCCCCAAAGATATAGAAGCCCCCAACAAATAATAACGGTTAGGTAAGAGGAAGGCACATACACAGGGGTGAAAGCAGATTCAGCAAATGAGGCCCACTAATACTAGATAGCAGAAAATAGAAAAGGGATCTATGCGGTCAGTAAAAAACCCTTACAAAATATCCACACTGAGATTTCAAGAACCCCCGCACCAACTAACGGTGTGGGGGGAGAAACTCAGTCCCCTAGAGCAGAGGTCCCCAACCACCGATCCGCGGACCAGGACCGGGCCGTTGGGGTTTTTCAGCCGGTCCGCGGCGCCCCTGTTCAGCGGTCACGTGGGACCGCTCATTAGAGAAATGAATAGGCTGCTCCACCTCCCATAGGGGCGGAGCCACCTAATTCATTTCTCTAATGAAGCGGTGCCGGTGACCGCTGATAGAGGAAGAGCTGCGGCACCGAAGACCAGCTGTCCGGGGGAAGGAGCGGGACGCCGGGAGCAGGTAAGTATCGCATATTCACCTATCCTCGTTCCACACGCCGGGCGCTGTCTCCATCTTCCCGGCGTCTCTCTCTCCGCACTGACTGTGCAGGTCAGAGGGCGCGATGACGCATATAGTGTGCGCGGCGCCCTCTGCCTGATCAGTCAGTGCAGGGAGACGCCGGGAAGATGGCGCCGAGGAGCTGCAAGAGAGGTGAGTATGTGTTTTATTATTTTTATTGCAGCAGCTATGGGGCAATAATGGACGGTGCAGAGCACTGTATGGCACAGCTATGGGGCAATGGTGCAGAGCACTGTATGGCACAGCTATGGGGCAATAATGGTGCAGAGCACTGTATGGCACAGCTATGGGGCAATAATGGTGCAGAGCACTATATGGCCCAGCTATGGGGCAATTATGAACGGTGCAGAGCACTATATGGCACAGCTATGGGGCAATAATAAACGGTGCAGAGCACTGTATGGCACAGCTATGGGGACATAATGAACGGTGCAGAGCACTATATGGCACAGCTATGGGGCAATAATGGTGCAGAGCACTGTATGGCACAGCTATGGGGCAATAATGGTGCAGAGCACTATATGGCACAGCTATGGGGCAATAATGGTGCAGAGCACTATATGGCACAGCTATGGGGCAATAATGGTGCAGAGCACTATATGGTACAGCTATGGGGCAATTATGAACGGTGCAGAGCACTGTATGGCACAGCTATGGGGCAATAATAAACGGTGCAGAGCACTGTATGGCACAGCTATGGGGCAATAATAAACGGTGCAGAGCACTGTATGGCACAGCTATGGGGCAATTATGAACGGTGCAGAGCACTATATGGCAAGCCGGTCCCTGGTGCAAAAAAGGTTGGGGACCTCTGCCCTAGAGCAACCAGCAAGCAAAGAGATCACATTTTAGCAAGCTGGACAAAAACATGATGAACGCTGATAATCAGAAAATGAACAAACAAGAACTTAGCTTGTATTGGAGAGACTGGGAGCAAGGTAGTCACAAGGAATCTGAAGAGCACTGAATACATTGATAGCAGGCAAGGAACTGAGTATCCAGGTGAGCTAAATAGGAAACCAACCAAGGATAACGAACCAGCTGATGCAGCCAACCTGCAGAAAGACAACACTACACAGTACCGCTTGTGACCACTAGAGGGAGCCCAAAAATAGAGTTCATAACAGTACCCCCCCCTTGAGGAGGGGTCACCGAACCCTCATCAAGACCCCTAGGGCGATCAGGATGAGCAGCGTGGAAGGCACGAACCAAATCGGCCGCATGAACATCAGAGGCGACAACCCAGGAATTATCCTCCTGACCATAGCCCTTCCACTTGACCAAATACTGAAGTCTCCGTCTAGAGATACGAGAATCCAAAATCTTCTCCACCACGTACTCCAATTCGCCCTCGACCAGCACCGGAGCACGAGGCTCAACAGAAGGAACCACAGGTACCACATACCTCCGCAACAAAGACCTATGGAACACATTATGAATGGCAAACGATGCTGGGAGATCCAAACGAAAAGACACCGGGTTAAGGATTTCCAAGATCTTATAAGGACCGATGAAGCGAGGCTTGAATTTAGGAGAGGAGACCTTCATAGGAACATACCGAGAAGACAGCCACACCAAATCCCCAACACAAAGTCAGGGACCCACACCGCGGCGGCGGTTGGCAAAGCGCTGAGCCTTCTCCTGTGACAACTTCAGATTGTCCACCACATGGTTCCAAATCTGCTGCAACCCATCCACCACAGAATCCACCCCAGGACAGTCAGAAGACTCAACCTGACCCGAGGAAAAACGAGGATGGAAACCAGAATTGCAGAAAAAAGGCGAAAACAAGGTAGCAGAACTAGCCCGATTATTAAGGGCAAACTCGGCCAATGGCAAAAAAGTCACCCAATCATCCTGATCAGCAGAAACAAAACATCTCAAATAAGTTTCCAACGTCTGATTAGTTCGCTCGGTTTGGCCATTAGTCTGAGGATGGAAGGCCGACGAAAAAGACAAATCAATGCCCATCTTAGCACAAAAAGTTCGCCAAAACCTGGACACAAACTGGGATCCTCTATCAGACACAATATTTTCAGGAATGCCATGCAAGCGAACCACATTCTGAAAAAATAGAGGAACCAAATCGGAGGAGGAAGGCAACTTAGGCAAGGGCACCAAATGGACCATCTTGGAAAAATGATCACATACCACCCAGATGACATACATTTTCTGAGATACTGGAAGATCCGAAATAAAGTCCATGGAAATGTGCGTCCAAGGCCTTTTCGGGACAGGCAAAGGCAAAAGCAAACCGCTGGCACGAGAGCAGCAAGGCTTAGCCCGAGCACAAATCCCACAAGACTGCACAAAGGAACGCACATCCCGCGACAAGGAAGGCCACCAGAAGGACCTAGCCACCAAATCTCTGGTACCAAAAATCCCAGGGTGACCCACCAACACCGAAGAATGAACCTCGGAAATAACTCTGCTGGTCCATCTATCTGGGACAAACAGTCTCTCTGGTGGACAACGGTCAGGTCTATCCGCCTGAAATTTCTGCAGCACTCGTCGCAAATCTGGAAAAATGGCAGACAAAATCACTCCCTCTCTGAGAATACCAGCCGGCTCAGAAACTCCCGGAGAGTCAGGCACAAAACTCCTAGAAATTGCATCAGCTTTCACGTTCTTCGAACCAGGCAGGTATGAGACCACGAAGTTGAAACGGGAGAAAAACAACGACCAACGAGCCTGTCTAGAATTCAGGCGCTTAGCAGATTCGAGGTAAATCAGATTTTTGTGATCAGTCAGGACCACCACACGATGTTTAGCTCCTTCGAGCCAATGTCGCCACTCAATTGCCCACTTCATAGCCAGCAACTCCCGATTACCAACATCATAATTCCGCTCGGCAGGCGAAAATTTTCTTGAAAAGAAAGCACATGGCTTCATCACAGAGACATCAGAGCTTCTCTGCGACAAAACAGCCCCTGCTCCAATCTCAGAAGCATCAACCTCGACCTGAAAGGGGAGAGAGACATCTGGCTGACATAAGACTGGAGCTGAAGAAAACCGGTGCTTCAGCTCCCGAAAGGCCTCCACGGCCGCAGGAGACCAATTAGTCACATCAGAACCCTTCTTGGTCAAATCCGTCAAAGGTTTAACCACGCTAGAAAAATTAGCGATGAAACGACGGTAAAAATTAGCAAAACCCAAGAACTTCTGAAGACTCTTAACAGACGTGGGCTGAGTCCAGTCATGAATAGCCTGGACCTTGACTGGGTCCATCTCCACAGTAGAAGGAGAAAAAATAAACCCCAAAAAGGAGACCTTCTGTACTCCGAAGAGGCATTTTGAGCCCTTCACAAATAAAGCATTAGCACGCAGGACCTGAAACACCATCCTGACCTGCTTCACATGGGACTCCCAATCATAAGAAAAGACCAAAATGTCATCCAGATAAACAATCATAAATTTATCCAGATATTCTCGGAAGATGTCATGCATGAAGGACTGAAACACAGAAGGAGCATTAGAGAGTCCAAAAGGCATCACCAAGTACTCAAAATGGCCTTCGGGCGTATTAAATGCTGTTTTCCATTCATCTCCCTGCTTAATGCGCACAAGGTTATACGCACCACGGAGATCTATCTTGGTGAACCAACTGGCACCCTTAATCCGAGCAAACAAATCAGACAATAGTGGCAAAGGATATTGAAATTTGACTGTGATTTTATTCAGAAGACGATAATGTATACAAGGTCTCAAAGAACCGTCCTTTTTGGCCACAAAAAAAAAATCCTGCACCAAGAGGGGAAGAGGATGGGCGAATATGTCCCTTCTCCAAAGACTCCTTTATATAACTCCGCATCGCGGCATGCTCTGGTATAGACAAATTAAAAAGTCGTCCCTTAGGGAATTTACTACCAGGAATTAAATTTATAGCACAGTCACAATCCCTATGAGGGGGCAGGGCACTGGACCTGGGCTCATCAAATACATCCTGGTAGTCAGACAAAAACTCAGGGACCTCAGAAGAAGTGGAAGAAGCAATAGACACCAACGGAGTATCGCCATGAATTCCCTGACAACCCCAACTTGACACAGACATAGCTTTCCAATCTAAAACTGGATTATGAGCCTGCAGCCATGGCAGACCCAAAACGACAACATCATGCAAATTATGCAGAACAAGAAAGCGAATCACCTCCTGATGTACGGGAGTCATGCACATGGTCATTTGTGTCCACTACTGAGGCTTATTCTCAGCCAATGGTGTAGCATCAATTCCCCTCAGAGGAATAGGAAATTCCAAAGGCTCCAGGACAAAACCACAGCGCCTGGCAAATGACAAATCCATCAGATTCAGGGCAGCACCCGAATCCACAAAGGCCATAACCGAGTAGGATGACAAAGAACAAATCAAAGTAACAGACAAAATAAATTTAGGCTGTATAGTACCAATGGTGACAGGTTTAGCGACCTTTTTTAAGCGTTTAGAGCATGCTGAGATAACATGAGTAGAATCACCACAGTAAAAGCACAACCCATTTTGACGTCTATGACTTTGTCACTCAATTCTGGACAGAGTTCGATCACATTGCATAGACTCAGGTCTCTGTTCAGAAAATACCGCCAAAGGATGAGCAGATTTGCACTCCCGCAAATGCCGATCAACCTGAATGGCTAAAGCCATAGAATCACTCAGATTTGTAGGGGTGGGAAACCCCACCATAACATTCTTAATGGCTTCAGAAAGACCTTCTCTGAAATTTGCAGCCAGGGCACACTCATTCCATTGAGTAAGCACTGACCATTTCCGAAATTTTTGACAATACACCTCAGCTTCATCCTGCCCTTGAGAGAGGGCCAGCAACGCTTTTTCTGCCTGATTCTCAAGATTAGGCTCCTCATAAAGCAGTCCAAGAGCCAGAAAAAACGCATCCACAGTAAGCAATGCAGGATCTCCTGGCGCCAGAGAGAAAGCCCAATCCTGAGGTTCGCCACGCAAAAAGGAAATAATTTTAACTTGCTGAGCGGAATCACCAGAGGAACGAGGTCTAAGAGATAGAAATAACTTACAATTATTCTTAAAATTCTGAAAACTAGATCTATCTCCAGAAAACAACTCAGGAATGGGTATCTTTGGTTCTGACATAGGGCTATGAATAACAAAATCCTGAATACTTTGCACCCGTGCAGTAAGATGATCCACACTAGAAGTCAGAGTCTGAATATTCATGTCTGCAGCTGAGCTCAAAACCACTCAGAGTTCAAGGGGATGAAAGAAGCTAGACAGACTGCAGCAAGGAAAAGCGGGAGGGGAAAAAAAAAAAATGTACTCAGGTCTTCTTTTTATCCCACTTCTGCGATGCATTAAACACTTTTAGGCCTGCTATACTGTTATGATCCTTAGTGGTTGAGGATCACAAATTACTCCAACTCAGTAGCGAAACATAGGACAAGCTCTAGGGAGGTGGTAAACTGGACTGACCGCAAATCTGAACCTATTCAAACACACTAGAGGTAGCCGGTGAACGTGCCTAAAATCCTAGACGTCTCGAGCCAGCCTGAGGAACTAACTACCCCTAGAGAGAAAGAAAGACCTCTCTTGCCTCCAGAGAAATAATCCCCAAAGATATAGAAGCCCCCAACAAATAATAACGGTTAGGTAAGAGGAAGGCACATACACAGGGGTGAAAGCAGATTCAGCAAATGAGGCCCACTAATACTAGATAGCAGAAAATAGAAAAGGGATCTATGCGGTCAGTAAAAAACCCTTACAAAATATCCACACTGAGATTTCAAGAACCCCCGCACCAACTAACGGTGTGGGGGGAGAAACTCAGTCCCCTAGAGCAACCAGCAAGCAAAGAGATCACATTTTAGCAAGCTGGACAAAAACATGATGAACGCTGATAATCAGAAAATGAACAAACAAGAACTTAGCTTGTCTTGGAGAGACTGGGAGCAAGGTAGTCACAAGGAATCTGAAGAGCACTGAATACATTGATAGCAGGCAAGGAACTGAGTATCCAGGTGAGCTAAATAGGAAACCAACCAAGGATAACGAACCAGCTGATGCAGCCAACCTGCAGAAAGACAACACTACACAGTACCGCTTGTGACCACTAGAGGGAGCCCAAAAATAGAGTTCACAACAGCGCACGCCGCAAAGGGGGTAGGAATAACGTCTGTGCTGCGCCCCACCACGAAGGAAAGTCCCACCTCCGGGACGGTTTTACGGTATCAGTGGACACATTTTATAAGTGTTAAGTTCTGCGTGTGCAAGGAGCTAAACTAAAAGAGCTACCTTTTCCTTGTGCCGCATAACTGCTGCACAAGGTGGCTCTTTCAGTGACAAATGTCTAGTGGGGGGACAGGTTCCCTTAAATTTCAGTTGTTGTGTCAGCGTGGCGGTCGCAGGACACGTTGCTGGCTACACAGCTGGGGAGCAGCTGGCGTTGCTGAACCCCAATAACAGAGGAGCAACTTTTGACTGTGCAGACAGCACTTCCGGGCAGCAACTGGCAGTGTTGAAGCCCAGGGACAGCAGGAGGAGCAGGCTGGAGGTATTGCCGCAACAAAGCAGGAGAGCAGCTGGCGTTACTGAACCCCAATAACAGAGGAGGGACTGTTGACTGTGCAGACAGCACTTCCGGGCAGCAACTGGCGGTGTTGAAGCCCAGGGACAGCAGGAGGAGCAGGCTGGAGGTACTGCCGCAACACAGCAGGGGAGCAGCTGGCGTTACTGAACCCCAATAACAGAGGAGGGACTGTTGACTGTGCAGACAGCACTTCTGGGCAGCAACTGGCGGTGTTGAAGCCCAGGGACAGCAGGAGGAGCAGGCTGGAGGTATTGCCGCAACACAGCAGGGGAGCAGCTGGCGTTACTGAACCCCAATAACAGAGGAGGGACTGTTGACTGTGCAGACAGCACTTCCGGGCAGCAACTGGCGGTGTTGAAGCCCAGGGACAGCAGGAGGAGCAGGCTGGTGGTATTGCCGCAACACAGCAGGGGAGCAGCTGGCGTTACTGAGCCCCAATAACAGAGGAGCGACTGTTGACTGTGCAGACAGCACTTCTGGGCAGCAACTGGCGGTGTTGAAGCCCAGGGACAGCAGGAGGAGCAGAGGATCAGAGTGTAGGCCGAAGCCTGATTGGAGCAAGTTGAAAGGTAACCTTTAACCCCCCCCAAGGCATTTGTAGCTGAAAGAGCCATCTTGTGCAGCACTAAGGATGCAAAAGGAAAAGGTGGCTCTTCTAATTATGCTCCTTGCAAACACAGAACTAAACACTTATAAAATGTGTCCCCTGATACCGTGAGACCGTCCTGGAGGTGGGACTTTCCTTCGTAATGGGACGCAGCACAGCTGTTATTCCTACCCCCTTGGTGCCATGCTCCACCTCCTCAGCGTTGTTTGAATCTGTCCTGGAGCCTGCGCTGTTATGTTATCCCTTGGCCATGCACACTTAGCACTGCCCATATTCTGACATCATTTAGGTGTCAGGCTGGTAGCGCCTGTGCGGCCACGCTGCCCGAGATCCCACCTCGCAGTGTCGTCTAATGTAATCCCACTGCGGGCCTGGGATCCATGGACATGCGCAGTGCATATCCTCGCCTCACACTCCCCTCCTTCCGGCTTCTTCAGACTGTGCGGCGTCATGGCCGTGGCATGCTATTAGGGATCAGCTGATGCTGCACAGTCTGAAGAAGCCGGAAGGAGGGGAGTGTGAGGCGAGGATATGCACTGCGCATGCCCATGGATCCCAGGCCCGCAGTGGGATTACATTAGATGACACTGTGAGGTGGGATCTCGGGCAGCGTGGCCGCACAGGCGCTGCCAGCCTGACACCTAAATGATGTCAGAAGATGGGCAGCGCTAAGTGTGTAGGGCCAAGGGATAATATAACAGCGCAGGCTCTGGGACAGATTCAAACAACGCTGAGGAGGCGGCGCACAGCACCAAGGGGGTAGGAATGACGGCTGTGCTGCGTCCCATTACGAAGGAAAGTCCCACCTCCAAGACGGTTTTACGGTATCAGTGGACACATTTTATAAGTGATAAGTTCTGCGTGTGCAAGGAGCTAAACTAAAAGAGCTACCTTTTCCTGGTGCCGCATAACTGCTGCACAAGGTGGCTCTTTCAGTAACAAATGCCTAGGGGGTTCCCTTAAATTTCAGTTGTTGTGTCAGCGTGGCGGTCGCAGGACACATTGCCAGCTACACAGCTGGGGATCAGCTGACGTTAGTGAAACCCAATAACACTGGGTCGTATGTTTTGACTGTGCAGACAGCACTTCTGAGCCTCAACTGGCGGTGTTGGAGCCCAGGAATTACAGTTCAGGTGGTAGAAAGATGAACACAACAGGAGACCTGGATACTGTAGACACCCAATTATTTAATCAGAAAGAGGAGTGGCAAATTCCTGCGAGATCCAGGCCTGGTTCATTTTCAGAAAAGTAAGCCGGTCAACGTTAACGGAGGATAGTCGCATGCGACGGTCTGTTAGTACACCACCTGCAGCACTAAAGACGCGTTCCAATAATACACTAGCCGCAGGGCAAGCCAGCACCTCCAATGCATACTGGCTTAGCTCTGGCCATGTATCCAGATTAGAGACCCAAAACTTGAAAGGGGAAGAGCCGTCTGGGAGTACAGCAAGAAGGCAAGACATGTAGTCTGTCACCATCTGACGGAAACGATGCCTCCTACTGACTGGAGCCGTCTGTGATGGTGTAGACATTTGTGGCAGGCACACAAAACTGTGCCACAGTTGGGCCATACTGGTCTTGCCTTGTGCTGAGGCACTGCTTCTGCTCCCTCTGTGTGCAGAGCTTCCTCCACTGCCTCGGCGCACTGAGCTGCTTTGTAAAGCACTAGCAGCACTGCTCTCACTTGGTCTGGAGAATATGATGGAATTCACCAGTGTGACTTGGTACTCCCGCATTTTACGCTCCCGGTTCAACGGTGTTATGAGGCTTTGTAAGTTGTCCCGGTAGCGAGGATCTAGGAGGGTGTACACCCAATAATCAGCAGTGTTGAGAATGTGGGCGATGCGGCGGTCGTTTCTCAGGCACTGCAGCATGTAATCAGCCATGTGGTGCAGACTGCCAACTGGCCAAGAAACGCTGTCCCCTGCTTGAGGCGTGATCTCTGCCAGCTCAGCATCACCCCACCCTCGCTCTACACACTGACTTGAAAAATTTGGTGGCCCCCAGTAAATTAAAAAAACAGTTGGATTCAAAAAGAAAAAACATTTATAAAAATAAGGATCAAACTTTATGTGGGGTTCTTCAAGGCACCGGAGTTTTTAAATGTAACTCCAAAAAATGTTGTACCTGTGGGATCCTAGATCATGGGGCTAAAACTATCAAATGCAATAATACTGGTGATGTCTTTGAAATCTCACAAAGACTCACCTGTAGTAGTGATCATGTTGTATATGTCATCACATGCAGTTGTGGTTTGCAATATGTGGGACGCTCTGTACAGACACTGCGCTCCCGCATTAATGGCCACAGAAATAGAGCAAAAAGTGGCTTTTAAAACATAGTCTCTCAAGGCATCTGCTACTTAAACATAATAAAATTTTTAACATAAAAGTAACTCCAGTGGAGCAGATACCCTCTGGAGTTGCAAACAGGAATGCTCTTTTAAACAGGAAAGAAACGTTTTGGATATATCATTTGGGAACATTATTTCCAAATGGATTGAATGATATCATAGAAAGAGTGTAAAGGTTGGTTTTTTTTTTTATTTTTTTTTCCTCTCTCTTTCTTGCATCAATGTTAACAAGGCTGTATCAATCAGTGGGTGTTTTCCTGAACTTGGTCCACACCCCAAATCAAGTTTCTGAGGCTGGGATAAAAGGCCTGATACTATATATAAGTGTAATTGAATGTTATACTAGTAGGATTTGTACTGTGTTTTTATGATACCTGAAGAAGGATATATACTGTATCCGAAACGCGTTGTATCTCTTCTATTTTAAGTTATGAAATAAAAAAATATGAAATATCATCTTTGAATGTGAGTCCTGGGAAGCGCTGCCATTCATGGGCTGGATGTGCTTTTCTTGAATTACTCATCCTGTGTGAGCCTTACTCTGACGATACAAATACAATCGAGTTCTGTCATTTTTAAGACCGGTCTTTGCCCAGAGAACGTAAGTATTTATCACGTGCATTAGGTTGTATTGTATTGCCATAATCTGTATTTTTATATTCCACAGGATTTTGCATCTGGTTAATTTTTGGTATTAATTTTCTTTTTCCTTTTTTTCACAGCACATACAGCACTACTGTTGGCCCAGGTTCTGGAGCGGTCCTTCATCCGACAGCCACGGACCCGTCCCAGCCATCCAGCAGCGCAGCAGCAAGTGGGCCTTCCACACTAACTGGAGACCAGGGAGCTGGTCCATCAGGTCTTCCCCTTTCGCAGTCTTCTTCCACTGCCCCTTTTTTTTTAGCTCCTCCCGGCAGCGGCAGAGGGCTTCGTACAGGTCACTCATGCCTGAGTTTTTGCACTTGAGCTCGGTTTTACACAAAGCAATCAAGGCTTTGGGTGACCGAATGGATGTTTCACATAGCCTCTTGAATGCACGTATCCAGGAGGTCAGAAAAAGCCTTGACCAAGTGAAAGCTGACCTCCAGAGGCCAGCACATCATTTTTTTAACCAAATTGAGCAGGGCATGTCAGAACACCTTACTCCTGATCTCCAGCTGAGTGTCATGCAGGCCTGCAATGCTGCTTACGTGCAGGCTATGCAGCAGAGTCGGTATTTCCAGCAAACAGTGTTGGCATATCCACCTGTGCCTTCACTGTCACGATTGACCTCAATGCCGAGCTCTGCTGCATACCACTGCACGGCCACCTCAATTCCTTCCACAGCCGGACACCACTACAGCACCACCACCATGCCGAGTGCAGTTGGACATCCCACCGCCACCACCATAACAACCGCTACTCCTGCTTGGACCTCCTCCACTGACACCACGATGCAGCAGAACCCTGGCATGGCCTTCCGTACCGCCACCACCACGATGCAGCAGGACCCTGGCATGGCCTTCCGTACCGCCACCACCATGATGCAGCAGGACCCTGGCATGGCCTTCCGTACCGCCATGACCACGATGCAGCAGGACCCTGGCATGGCCTTCCGTACCGCCACCACCACGATGCAGCAGGACCCTGGCATGGCCTTATGCTCTACAAGCGCTATGGACTCTGGCATGGCTGCAAGTTCTACGAGCACTATGGACTCTGGCATGGCTGCATGCTCTATGAGCACTATGGACTCTGGCATGGCTGCATGCTCTACGAGCACTATGGACTCTGGCATGGCTGCACGATCTACGAGCACTATGGACTCTGGCATGGTGCAGCCATACCCTGACAGGTCACCCACCACTACGCCACACCATATGAGCCCACCAAGGCTTCCCGGAACCCGGCAAACACACAAAAAAAAAAAAAACCCAGAGGACTCTTAGTATTCCTCCCCCTTCTCCTCCCAATGTGTCTGTAATGTCAGGTTTGTCTCACCCTTCCAGCACATCTCAAGCCTCTCATGTGTCAAGCCCCATCCCTGAACTTCGAGTCCCTACTAGTTTCATTGCCCCTTCTCCTGCCACCTCTGCGTTGTCCACGGTTAGCCAGGCCTCAGTGCTTCACACCCCCCGTTTACATCAATCTACCCCAAGCCGGCGCAGTTAAAAAGTTTTTGGTTGGTTGTTAAAAATTTTAAAAAATGTGATTTGCACCAATTATGTTTGGTTTATTGTGTCTTCCACCGCCGGCAACACACACCGTGCGCCAAATAAGAAACTTTGCCACACACTTTATTTTTTTGGCCACGTCATATCTCCAGTAGTTGTTAAAAAAAAAAGACTGCAGTTTTGTGTGTCTTTAGTATAGAGATATGAGGTGGGCCAAAAAATTTATAATTGTATTATCCCCATAATCTCTTCTTTCTGCTTTGTCTGTGACTAGTGTTGCAGTCAGAAGAGAAAATGGCGGACATACAGTGCAGAACTCTACTGAACAGGTCAGGTGTCAAAAAACTCATTAGTTAGGACACCTGACCTGGTGAGTAGAGAACTGCCTTGTATAACATCCATTTTCTCTTCTGTGTACATAATCTATTACACACAAATTGAAGGGACGATGGTGATCACACACGGCATATCTATGCTCACCTGCACAGGTGTCAGAAATAGTGAATTCATGAAGCTGTTATATGTGCATCATGAATTCATTATTTCTGACACCTGACTGGATGAGTATAGATCTCTTTAGTGTGACAGTCATTGTCTCTTCAGTCTGTGTCCAATGGATACAGCAGAACAGAATCAGGACGCAATGACGTCAACAAGCTTACCAATAAAGCAACATGGCTGCCATAACACTAGCAGTATGTGGCCAGTGTTTTATATCAGTATTTGTAAGCCAAAACAAGGAGTGGAACAATTTGAGGTAAATTATTATATTAACATAATAACTAGCACCTCTGCCATTATCACCCACTCCTGGTTTTGGATTACAAATACTGATATTAAATACAGATCAAATACTGCTAGTTTTAGGACAGACTTGGTTTGTAGAGGAAAAACATAGGAGACACGGTCATCACAAACAAAACTAAAGTTTATTAATGAGAAATATTATCATTTCAGAAAATTACTGGTACAGATTGAATTACAACAGGACATTTACACAACATTGTCCTGCCATGAAACACGTCCAATATCTGAATCAAAAAAGGCAGCAAATTGGTCCCGCATGTGACCAACTACTGCAGTTGACCGCAGCGGGTGATGCTGGAAATCGGGCAGTGGGTGTGCAACTGGTTCATCCAGTTCAATGTTGGGTTGCTCCTAAGCCATTATATAATTGTGCAGAACCACACAGGCTTTGACCACCTCGTCGACTGTTTCCACTTTTAGATTTATGGCTGATGCAAGAATGCGCCATTTAGAGACCAGAATGCCAAAGGTACACTCTACTGTTCTTTGGGCCCTGGTCAGTCTGTAGTTAAAGATCCTTCTAGTGTGGTTCAAGTCCCGACTGGAATAGGGCTTCAGTAGGTTTTCACACATCTGAAAGGCCTCATCCCCAACCATAACAAATGGCATTGGTGGACCTGGAGTATTGGGGAGAGGTTGTGGCAGGGAAAAGCTCCGATGTCCACGGCGATGAAGCGACAGTTCGCATCAGCTATTGCCATCAGCACAACCGAAAAATATTTTTTATAGTTGAAAAACTCTGATCCTGTTCTGGCAGGTTTGATAATGCGGATGTGCTTTCCATCCACCACTCCTAAACAGTTGGGAAAATCACACACACTCCAGAATTTTTCCGCAATTTCAAGCCACATGTCGACGGTGGGTAGGGGTATAAACTCATCCCGGAGTACATTCCACAAAGCCCGACAGGTGTCCGCAACTATTCCGGACAGGGTGGATATTCCAAGCCGGTATTGGAAGTGGAGGGATGATAAACTCTCTCCGGTTGCCAGAAATCTGTAAGAAAAAGAGACCCCCCAAAAATTACAAACTATTCTATTTATGGTGTCGTTACGCTAAAGAAAGAAAGGAAAATACCCAAAACATACATGTCAAAAAACCCAAAATTTGGACTGTCATTGGTTTAGATTTGGAACGTACCTTAAAGTAACCAGCAGATGTTCCTCTGGTGGAATCGCTCTACAGAGCTGGGTGTCCTGTCTCTGTATAGCTCCTTGGACAGGAGCAAGCAAATCCCGGAACGAGTCTTGCGACATCCTTGTATATTCGTGGAATTTCTCTGGGTTGGTATTAAGCTCGCCATACAGCGTGTGATAGGCTCCACGGCTCTCACGTAGTTCGATAATGGGGTGTCTCCAAAAACGCCTACGTTGTTTCCTTCTCCATCTTTCTTGATTTCTGTCTTGCTCCCAAGCAAAAGCACAGGCAAGAAACACCTTGATGCATAATCCAGGTTGAAATAAAAGCTCTCCATGCAAAGATCCATCATGAAACAGGATACAGGAGCAAAATCTGAAGATTACAGCTGTTCAGGGGTCTATATAAAGAAATCCCATAATACACGCCCTCTGTAGTCCCATTGGCGGTGTCTGGTTATCTTGATTTTTCTCTTGTGAAATTTCTCATCATGCGCACCAAAAACGCAAACGCAGGAAAAAACGCATATAAACACGTACAAATGCGGTGGTTTTTTAACCGCATGCGTTATCGCATGCGTCTAAAAAACACCGAGTTTGTACGTGTTTATACGCGTTTTTTCCACCACTTGCAGATACGTTTTAAACTATGCGGATTTTAACGCAAATGTGAAACTAGCCTAATTCAGTTACAGTTCATTGTCTACTCGTATGTCTTCTCGCCTGCTTTCTCTCTGCCTTTAATTGTCTTTAGTGTTGTCATGATCCATTCTGGAGTTTAGTCCTGTCTGCTCTTTTTCTGGGTGGATCATGTCTAGGGTTAACTTTGCTCTGCCTCATTCTGGGCTCGGGTTTGCTATTTAGCTCCCAGGTATCCTGAGGGTGGTGTCAGCTATAACTCTGTCTTCGGCATGTGAACCTGACTCTGGAAGCCCTTGATCTGTCCTGCTGTGAACTGTTATGACCTGGTGGTTAAGGAGCAACATGGGACGAGCTCTGGAGGAGGTGGTATCTGTACTGACCGCAGTTCCTGATCCTAACACAACACTAGAAGTAGCCGTGGAATGTTCCTGTCACTCCCTAGACATCTCGTCACAGCCGGAGAACTAACTACCCCTAAAGATGGAAACAGAAAGCTATCTTGCCTCAGAGAAAATCCCCAAAGGAAAGACAGCCCCCCCACAAATATTGACTGAGTGGAGAAGAAAATGACATACACAGAATGAAACCAGGATTAAGCAAAGGAGGCCACTTCTAACTAGATAGACAGAACAGGAAAGAATACTGTGCGGTCAGTAGTAAAAGCTAGAAAAATCCACCACAGAGTTTACAAAAAATCTCCATACCTGACTAACGGTGTGGAGGGCAAATCTGCTTCCCCAGAGCTTCCAGCTAAACTGAATATATCATACTGACAAGCTGGACTAGAGAAAACATAAAATGAGCTGAACGATTAAGTCCACAGCAAGTGGACAACAAATGAACAAGCAAGGACTTATCTTTGCTGAACTGGACCGACTATCAGAGAAATCCAAGGAGAGATCTGAATCCAACCAAGAAACATTGCCAGCTGGCACAGGCTGAAGACCAGAGCCAGGCTAAATAGCAGAGCCAGGAGAGACGATCAGTGGAAGCAGCTGCTAATGCTCAATCCAAGGAGCAGCAGTTCCACTTAAAACCACCGGAGGGAGCCGAAGGGCAAAATTCACAAAAATGCCATTTACAACCACCGGAGGGAGCCCAAGAACGGAATTCACAACAGTGAACCCTGACTTGTCCTTTGTCTGTTATATCTCCCTGCCTGCCCTTTCCCAGTGTCTCTTTGTTTGTCAGTAGATCTGCTTGACTCCCTGGTTCTGACCTCCTGGCTTGGCTTTTTGACTCTGTTTCAGTTTGTCCCTATTGTACCGTATTTTGCCCGTCCTGGTTTACTGATCGATTGCTACGTCCTGGCTATCCATTTTGTCTAAATCCTTTTGTACTGTAGTGCTATCTTGTGCTCTGACTTGGCTTTCCTGACCTCCCTCTCACCACTAGGTGGCGTCTGTTCAGCTGCTCTGTTTGTGCAGTCTCGCTTCCCTACCCAGCTCCCCCTGGTGGAGGTTGCGCTGTACTGAACTGCAGCTGCATGACATAGCTGATCACACATTTGAAGGGATTTCTGCATTTTTTTTCCCTGCTCTGTTTGTTATGAACCTACAGTCAAGCTCCCAGATACCTTCTCTGGGGAGAGGGAGAGATTTTTTACTTTTAAGAAGAGTTGCAAGCTTTTTTTTTCTCTTAGACCCAGATCTTCTGGAGATGATAGTCAGTGGGTGGGGATAATCATTTCCTTACTGTGGGAGGGACCTCAGTCATGGGCCTTCTCTTTACCTGCTTCTGCCCCTGAACATGTGTCTGTGGACAGATTCTTTGAGGCTTTGGGACTGATTTATGACGAACCAGACCGGGTCAGGGTAGCAGAGGACATGATCAAGAGTCTCTCCCAGAATGAACTCACTGCTGAACAGTATTGTTCTGAGTTTAGGCGGTGGTCCGTTGAGGTGTCTTGGGGTGACTCTGCTCTGAGGCGCTTGTTTGAGAGAGGACTTTCAGATCATCTCAAAGACGCGCTGGCCCTTCATACACCACCCAGTTCCCTGGTAGAGGCCATTTTTATGGAACGGAGGTTACGGGAGAGAAATTTCCAGCATGAGATTCCTGTTTTGCCTGCCAAGTCTGAGGCGATGTCATTCAAGGAGACAATGGAAGTTGGTGCCAACAATTTCTAGGAGAAGGCAAGGAAACGGCGACATAATGGGAAATTATGTTTTTATTGTGGAGATCCAGGTAATTGGAAGAAGGACTGCCCCTCTTGTCCATCGAGTAACAAGCTGCCGAGTCTGGGTGATGGTCTAGGAGGCCATCCAGACTCTCAAGTACCATTTTCGTCATTTCAAAAAGTTTTGTTAGAGGTGGAACTGTGTTCTGGAGGTGGTTTTGCATCCACTTCAGCGTTTGTGGACTGTGGATCTTCCATGAACTTCACTGACTCTAGTCTGGTGTCCAAGTTAAAGTTAGGGACAGTTAGGCTAGAGACTCCCATCCATATCGTTGCCATTGATAAGACACCGTTGGCTCAAAATGTCCTTAAATTTGTCTCTGAGGAGTTCCTCCTCAAGGTGGGGTCCTTGCACCAGGAACGAATTTCATGTTATGTTATGAGTAGTGTTGAGCGATACCTTCCGATATCGGAAAGTATCGGTATCGGAAAGTATCGGCCGATACCGGCAAAATATCGGATCTCGCCGATACCGATACCCGATACCAATGCAAGTCAATGGGACGAAAATATCGGCATTAAAATAAACCCTTTCTTTCCTTGTAGGTTCATTCTACATGAAGGAAAACAACTAAGAATAATGTAGAATGTATTGGGGGAGGTGGCGGAGACATTAAAGGCATAGAGGTTTAGCCCAATCAAATAGAATAGCAGGAATTTTAATTTTTTTTTAAGACGTTCGGAGTTACAAAGATATTGACTATGTTAAGATTTTTTTTTACTTTGTCAGATATTGATGTGTCACTACTTCCACGCCCTTCACCCTCTTTTTTACTTCTCCCACACTTTGTTCTTCATCATCAGCATCTTTGACATCAAGTTCTTCTTCCTCTTATTCATCTTCTTCTTCATCTTCTACCTATTATTTTTTTTCGTTACATTGTTCATATTCTTTTTATTTAACTATTATTCTTCTTCATATTCAAGTTCTTCATCAAATTCTTATTTGTGACAGGCATTCCCGTAGTTGTTATCTATAAAAGTTTGAAGATTACACCTTCCATTCTGCCTGTCACAAAAGAGTTACATTTGTCCGCGTTCAGTTTGGCCTGCATCATCAGGCTTTATCCAGGGGCACCACGAGGAGGAACGGACTCACCCCCATACACTGCTTAGTCTTCTTCTGCTTATAATTTAGATAATATCTTTTGCTCTGATATTTAGTGTTTTGCTTAATGTTCTTCTGCTCTTTGTTCTACAGCCTCTTGTTCTTCTGCTTCTCGGTCTCCCATGTCGTCATCGTCGTCTCCAGGGTCGCCGTCATCTCAGTGGTTGTCGTCTCTGGTGTCGTCGTCATCTTAAAAGGTAGTCTTCCAGGTCATCGTCTTTAGGGTGTTGAACTTGGAAATGTAGCAGAAGGTACAAGAAGGCTGAGAAAATGCCGAGAAACAGCTGATGGAACTGGAACTCGGATGGCTACCCGAAGGTCCAAGAGCCAATGGAACTACCGCGGACCAGCTGACGTTACTGGAACCCGGTTACTAAGCAGGAGGTACCCGTGCCTGAAAGCACTACCAAGGACCACCTGACGTTGGTGGAACTCGGATACCCAGAGGGAGGCACCTAAGCAAAAGGCTCTGCCCGGAACCAGCTGACGGTACTGGAACCAGGATGGGGAGCAGAAGGTACAAGAGCAAAAGACACTGCCGAGAACCAGCTGACAGTACTGGAACCCGGATGGGTAGCCGAAGGTCCAAGAGCCAATGGAACTACCAAGGACCAGCTGACGTTACTGGAACCCAGTTACTAAGCAGGAGGTACCCGTGCCTGAAAGCACTACCAAGGACCACCTGACGTTGGTGGAACTCGGATACCCAGAGGGAGGCACCTAAGCCAAAGGCTCTGCCCGGAACCAGCTGACGGTACTGGAACCAGGATGGGGAGCAGAAGGTACAAGAGCAAAAGACACTGCCGAAAACCAGCTGACGGTACTGGAACCCGGATGGGTAGCCGAAGGTCCAAGAGCCAATGGAACTACCGAGGACCAGCTGATGCTACTGCAACCCGGTTACTAAGCAGGAGGTACCCGTGCCTGAAAGCACTACCAAGGACCACCTGACGTTGGTGGAACTCGGATACCCAGAAGGAGGCACCTAAGCCAAAGGCTCTACCCGGAACCAGCTGACGGTACTGGAACCAGGATGGGGACCTATTCAAGCTTGTCTTCTTAGAGCTCCAAATAGTGGTGTTGGAGCAAAGGGTCAGCAGGGAGAGCAGAGTGTAGGCCGTAGCCTGCACTGGAGGCATTTGGAGGTCTGTTGTCTCTGTGTGGCATTTGCAGGACACGATGCCGGCTACACAGCAGGGGAACAGCTGGCGTTGCTGAACCCCACTGACAAATTGGCTGGTGTTTTTCTCTGTGCAGCTAGCACTTCCGGGCACCAACTGGCAGTGTTAGAGCCCAGGGTCAGCAGGAGGAGCAGAGGGAGCAGAGTGTAGGCCGAAGCCTAATTGAACCAATTTTAAAGGTAACCTTTAACCCCCTCAGGTGTTACAAACTAGAAGAGCCACGCCTTATGCAGCAGTAGTGCTGCACAGGTCAAAGGTTGCTCTTTTAATTTTGTTCCTTGCACACGCTGAATGAAACACGTACAACATTTAGGCCCTTATACAGTCAAACTGTCTTGGAGGCGGGAGTTCCCTTCGTAATAAGATGCAGCACAGCTGTCAAAAATGCCACCTTGGTGCTGGGCGCAGCCCCCAGAGCGTCGTTATTTGCTGTACAGGAGTCTGCGCTGTCGTGTTATCCCTTGGCCTTGCGCTGTTAGCGCTGCCCGTCTTCTGACATCATTTCATGTCAGCCGGTGTGGTTCGCGATGGCCATGAATCCCAGCCCCGCAGAGTCTTCTCATTTATTCACACTGCGGGGCTGGGATTCATGGCCTTGCGCAGTCAATATGTTCGCCTCTCACACTCGTGTCCTTACACCTGCTTCAGACTGTGCGGCGTCAGCTGATCCCTTATCGCATGCCACGGCCATGAAGCCGTACAGTCTGAAGAAGGCGGAAGGAGATGAGTGGCAACAGGCGAAGATATGCACTGCTCATGCCCTTCAATCACACCCTTGCAGTCAAAATAAATAAGAAACCAAGGGGCGTTGTGTCAGGCAGTGCGGCCGCAGAGGTGCAGCCAGCCAAACAATGATGTCAGAAGAAGGGCTGCGCTACCAAGGGGGTCGCTGCGTGTCATTACAAAGGAAAGTCACACCTCAGGGACGTTTTAATGGTCTCGGGGGACACATTTTATACGTGTTGAGTTCGATGTGTGGAAGAATAACTTAGTGAGCCACCTTGTACAAATGCAGCATTACTGCTGTACAAGGTGGCTGTTATACATACAAATGCCTGGGGGGGGGACAGGTTCCCTTCAATTTCAGTTCTTGTGTCTGCATGGCGTTTGCAGGACACGTTGCTGGCTACACAGCAGGGGAACAGCTGGTGTTACTGAACCCCACTGACACATTGACGGGTGTTTTTCTCTGTGCAGCCAGCACTTCCGGGCACCAACTGTCGATGTTAGAGCCCAGGGACAGCAGGAGGAGAGGGAGCAGAGTGTAGGCCGAAGCCTGCACTGGCGGCAGCTTTGTGTCTGCGTGGCGTTTGCAGGACACGTTGCCGGCTACACAGCAGGGGCACAGCTGGCGTTGATGAACCCCACTGACACATTGGCTGGTGTTTTTCTCTGTGCAGCTAGCACTTCCGGGCACCAACTGGCGGTGTTAGAGCCCAGGGTCAGCAGGAGGAGCAGAGTGTAGGTCAAAGCCTGCACTGGAGGCAGTTTTAGGTCTGTTGTGTCTGCGTGGCGTTTGCAGGACACGTTGCTGGCTACACAGCAGGGGCACAGCTGGCGTTGCTGAACCCCACTGACACATTGACGGGTGTTTTTCTTTGTGCAGCTAGCACTTCCGGGCACCAACTGGCGGTGTTAGAGCCCAGGTGTCATGGATCCCAATGGCTGGGGATCGCACTGGACAAGCAAAATAACATAAATAACGGACGAGCTCTAGGGTGATGGAACCTGGGCTGACCGCTGCCCTACTCCTGACAAACACAACTAGAAATAGCCAGGGAGCGTGCCTACGTTGATTCTAGATGCCACGCGCCAGCCTAAGAGCTAACTAGCACTGCAGAGGAAATAAAGACCTAGCTTGCCTCCAGAGGAATGAACCCCAAAAGGTATAGTTGCCCCCCACATGTATTGACGGTGAAATGAGAGGAAGGCACGCACATAGAGATGAAAATAGATTTAGCAAAATGAGGCCCGCTATAACTAGAAAGCAGAATGATACAAAAGGGGTCTGAGCGGTCAGCAAAAAACCCTAATCAAAAACCATCCTGAGATTACAAGAACCCATGTGCCAACTCATGGCACATGGGGAGAACCTCAGCCCACTAGAGCTACCAGCTAGCATAGAGTCATAATTAGCAAGCTGGACAAAAAACCAAACAACTGAAAAACAAAACTTAGCTTATCCTGAGAGATCTGGGAGCAGGTAGTCAGGAACCAAACTGAGCACATCTGAGTACATTCATAGCCGGCAAGGGAATGACAGGAAAGCCAGGTTAAATAGGAAACACCCAGCCTCTGATGGACAGGTGGAAACCAGAGACCGCAACCCACCAAAGTCACCCAGTACCAGCCGTAACCACCAGAGGGAGCCCAAAAACAGAATCCACAACAGTACCCCCCCTTTGAGGAGGGGTCACCGAACCCTCACGAGAACCCCCAGGGCGATCAGGATGAGCTCTATGGAAGGCGCGGACCAAATCAGTCGCATGAACATCAGAGGCGACCACCCAGGAATTATCCTCCTGACCATAACCCTTCCACTTAACCAAATACTGGAGTTTACGTCTGGAAACACGAGAATCCAAGATCTTCTCAACAAGATACTCCAATTCTCCCTCCACCAGCACCGGAGCAGGAGGCTCAACCGAAGGAACAACGGGCACCTCATACCTCCGCAATAACGACCGATGGAACACATTATGAATAGCAAACGATGCTGGGAGATCCAAATGAAAAGACACAGGGTTAAGAATCTCCAAGATCTTATAAGGACCGATGAACCGAGGCTTGAACTTAGGAGAAGAGACCTTCATAGGGACAAAACGAGAAGACAACCACACCAAGTCCCCAACAAGAAGTCGGGGACCCACGCGGCGACGGCGATTAGCAAACTGCTGAGTCTTCTCCTGAGACAACTTCAAATTGTCCACCACTTGATTCCAAATCTGATGTAGCCTGTCCACCACCACGTCCACTCCAGGACAATCCGAAGGCTCCACCTGACCAGAGGAAAAACGAGGATGAAACCCCGAATTACAAAAGAAAGGAGAGACCAAAGTAGCAGAACTAGCCCGATTATTAAGGGCAAATTCGGCCAGTGGCAAAAAGGCAACCCAGTCATCTTGATCAGCAGAAACAAAACACCTTAAATAAGTTTCCAAGGTCTGATTAGTTCGCTCCGTCTGGCCATTCGTCTGAGGATGGAATGCAGACGAGAAAGACAAATCAATGCCCATCTTAGCACAAAACGTCCGCCAAAATCTAGACACAAACTGGGATCCCCTGTCAGAAACGATATTCTCCGGAATCCCATGCAAACGAACCACGTTCTGAAAAAATAAAGGGACCAACTCAGAGGAGGAAGGCAACTTAGGCAAGGGTACCAAATGAACCATCTTAGAAAAGCGGTCACACACAACCCAGATAACGGACATTTTCTGTGAGATCTGAAATAAAATCTATGGAAATGTGCGTCCAAGGCCTCTTCGGGATAGGCAAGGATAACAACAACCCACTGGCCCGAGAACAGCAAGGCTTAGCCCGAGCACACACTTCACAAGACTGCACAAAGGTGCGCACATCCCTTGACAAGGAAGGCCACCAAAAAGACCTGGCCACCAAGTCTCTAGTACCAAATATTCCAGGATGACCAGCCAACACAGAAGAATGGACCTCGGAGATGACTCTACTGGTCCAATCATCCGGAACAAACAGTCTTTCTGGTGGACAACGATCAGGTTTATCCGCCTGAAACTCCTGCAATGCACGTCGCAAGTCTGGGGAGACGGCGGACAATATTACCCCATCCCTAAGGATACCAGTAGGCCCAGAGTCTCCAGGAGAGTCAGGCACAAAACTCCTGGAAAGAGCATCTGCCTTCACATTCTTTGAACCTGGCAGGTATGAAACCACAAAATTGAAACGAGAAAAAAAACAACGACCAACGAGCCTGTCTAGGATTCAGACGCCTGGCAGACTCAAGGTAAATCAGATTTTTGTGATCAGTCAAGACCACCACACGATGTCTAGCACCCTCAAGCCAATGACGCCACTCCTCAAATGCCCACTTCATGGCCAAAAGCTCCCGATTACCCACATCATAATTGCGCTCGGCGGGCGAGAATTTTCTAGAAAAGAACGCACATGGCTTCATCACCGAGCCATTGGAACTTCTCTGTGACAAAACCGCCCCCGCTCCAATCTCGGAAGCATCAACCTCAACCTGAAAAGGAAGTGAAACATCTGGTTGACATAACACAGGAGCAGAAGAAAACCGGCACTTAAGTTCCTGAAAGGCCTCCACAGCCGTAGGAGACCAATTAGCAACATCAGCACCCTTTTTAGTCAAATCAGTCAAAGGTTTAACAACACTGGAAAAATTAGTAATGAACCGACGATAAAAATTAGCAAAACCCAAGAACTTCTGAAGACTCTTAACAGATGTAGGTTGTGTCCAGTCACAAATCGCCTGAACCTTGACGGGATCCATCTCAATAGTAGAAGGAGAAAAAATGTACCCCAAAAAAGAAATTTTCTGGACTCCGAAGAGACATTTTGAGCCCTTCACAAACAGAGAATTGGCCCGCAGGACTTGAAACACCTTCCTGACCTGTAGAACATGAGACTCCCAGTCATCAGAAAACACCAAAATATCATCCAAATACACAATCATAAACTTATCCAGATATTCACGGAAAATATTGTGCATAAAGGACTGAAAGACTGAAGGAGCATTAGAAAGTCCAAAAGGCATTACCAAATACTCAAAATGGCCCTCAGGCGTATTAAATGCGGTTTTCCACTCATCACCCTGTTTTATCCGCACAAGATTATACGCACCGCGAAGATCTATCTTAGTGAACCACCTAGCCCCCTTAATGCGAGCAAACAAATCAGTCAATAATGGCAATGGATACTGATATTTGACTGCAATCTTATTCAGAAGGCGATAATCTATACAAGGCCTCAGGGAACCATCTTTTTTTGCCACGAAAAAAAAACCTGCTCCCAGAGGGGACGAAGATGGACGAATATGTCCCTTTTCCAAGGGCTCCTTAATATAATTCCGCATAGCAGTATGCTCTGGCACTGACAGATTAAATAAACGACCCTTAGGGAACTTACTGCCAGGAATTAATTCTATAGCACAGTCACAATCCCTATGAGGAGGGAGCGAATTGAGCTTAGGCTCCTCAAAAACATCCCGATAGTCAGACAAAAACGCAGGGACCTCAGAAGGAGTAGATGAATCTATTGAAATCAGAGGTGCATCATCATGAACCCCCTGACATCCCCAGCTTAACACAGACATTGTTTTCCAATCCAGGACAGGATTATGAGTTTGCAACCATGGCAGACCAAGCACTAGTACATCATGTAAATTATACAGTACAAGGAAGCGAATCACCTCCTGATGAACGGGAGTCATGCGCATGGTCACTTGTGTCCAGTACTGCGGTTTATTCATAGCCAATGGTGTAGAGTCAATTCCCTTCAAAGGAATAGGAACTTCCAGAGGCTCCAGACCAAAACCGCAGCGTTTGGCAAATGACCAATCCATAAGACTCAGGGCAGCGCCCGAATCCACATAGGCATCGACGGAAATGGAAGACAGTGAACAAATCAGAGTTACAGACAAAATGAACTTAGACTGCAGAGTACTAATGGCAAAAGATTTATCAACCTTTTTTGTGCGTTTAGAGCATGCTGATATAACATGAGCTGAATCACCACAATAAAAACACAATCCATTTTTCCACCTATAATTTTGCTGTTCACTTCTGGACTGAATTCTATCACATTGCATAGTCTCAGGTGCCTGTTCAGAAGACACCGCCAACTGGTGCACAGGTTTGCGCTCCCGTAAACGCCGATCAATCTGAATGGCCATAGCCATAGACTCATTCAGACCTGTAGGCGCAGGGAACCCCACCATAATATCCTTAATGGCCTCAGAAAGACCATCTCTGAAGTTTGCAGCCAGGGCGCACTCATTCCACTGAGTAAGCACCGACCATTTCCGAAATTTTTGACAATATACTTCCGCTTCATCATGCCCCTGAGAGAGGGCTAATAAAGCCTTTTCAGCCTGAATCTCCAGGTTAGGTTCCTCATAGAGCAATCACAGTGCCAGAAAAAACGCATCCACACTGAGCAATGCAGGATCCCCTGGTGCCAATGCAAATGCCCAATTCTGAGGGTCGCCCCGCAGGAAAGATATTACAATCTTAACCTGCTGAGCAGGGTCTCCAGAGGAGCGAGATTTCAAAGAAAGAAACAATTTGCAATTGTTCCTGAAATTCAGGAAGGTAGATCTATCTCCAGAAAAAAACTCTGGAATAGGAATTCTAGGTTCAGACATGGGAGTATGAACAACAAAATCCTGTATGTTTTGAACTTTTGCAGCAAGATTACTCAGGCTGGAAGCCAAACTCTGGACATCCATGTTAAACAGCTAAGCTCAGAGCCATTCAAGGGTTAAGAGGAGGTAAGAAGCAGCTAGACAGCAATTAAGGGCTAGGCAGCAAAACTCTGAGGGGAAAAAAAAAAAAAAAAAAAACTTTCCCTTAAACACTTCTTTTTCTCCTGCTTCAGCCCAAACAATTAACACTTTGTGGGCCGGCTATACTGTCATGGATCCCAATGGCTGGGGATCGCACTGGACAAGCAAAATAACAAATAACGGACGAGCTCTAGGGTGATGGAACCTGGGCTGACCGCTGCCCTACTCCTGACAAACACAACTAGAAATAGCCAGGGAGCGTGCCTATGTTGATTCTAGACGCCACGCGCCAGCCTAAGAGCTAACTAGCACTGCAGAGGAAATAAAGACCTAGCTTGCCTCCAGAGGAATGAACCCCAAAAGGTATAGTTGCCCCCCACATGTATTGACGGTGAAATGAGAGGAAGGCACGCACATAGAGATGAAAATAGATTTAGCAAAATGAGGCCCGCTATAACTAGAAAGCAGAATGATACAAAAGGGGTCTGAGCGGTCAGCAAAAAACCCTAATCAAAAACCATCCTGAGATTACAAGAACCCATGTGCCAACTCATGGCACATGGGGAGAACCTCAGCCCACTAGAGCTACCAGCTAGCATAGAGTCATAATTAGCAAGCTGGACAAAAAACCAAACAACTGAAAAACAAAACTTAGCTTATCCTGAGAGATCTGGGAGCAGGTAGTCAGGAACCAAACTGAGCACATCTGAGTACATTGATAGCCGGCAAGGGAATGACAGGAAAGCCAGGTTAAATAGGAAACACCCAGCCTCTGATGGACAGGTGGAAACCAGAGACCGCAACCCACCAAAGTCACCCAGTACCAGCCGTAACCACCAGAGGGAGCCCAAAAACAGAATCCACAACACCCAGGGTCAGCAGGAGGAGCAGAGGGAGCAGAGTGTAGGCCAAAGCCTGCACTGGCGGCAGCTTTGTGTCTGCGTGGCGTTTGCAGGACACGTTGCTGGCTACACAGCAGGGGCACAGCTGGCATTGCTGAACCCCACTGACACATTGGCTGTTTTTCTCTGTGCAGCTAGCACTTCCGGGCACCAACTGGCGGTGTTAGAGCCCAGGGTCAGCAGGAGGAGCAGAGGAAGCAGAGTGTAGGCCGAAGACTGCACTGGAGGCAGTTTTAGGTCTGTTGTGTCTGCGTGGCGTTTGCAGGACACGTTGCCGGCTACACAGCAGCGGCACAGCTGGCATTGCTGAACCCCACTGACACATTGACGGGTGTTTTTCTCTGTGCAGCTAGATCTTCCGGGCACCAACTAGCGGTGTTAGATCCCAGGGTCATCAGGAGGAGCAGAGGGAGCAGAGTTTAGGCCGAAGCCTGCACTGGCGGCAGCTTTGTGTCTGCGTGGCGTTTGCAGGACACGTTGCCGGCTACACAGCAGGGGAACAGCTGGCGTTGCTGAACCCCACTGACACATTGACGGGTGTTTTTCTCTGTGCAGCCAGCACTTCCGGGCGCCAACTGGCGTTGTTAAAGCCTAGGCTCTGCAGGAGGAGCAGAGTGTAGGCCGAAGCCTAATTGAACCGATTTTAAAGGTAACCTTTAACCCCCCCTCAGGTGTTACAAACTAGAAGAGCCACACCTTGGGCAGCAGTAATGCTGCAAAAGTCAAAGGTTGCTCTTTTAATTTTGCTCCTTGCACACGCTGAATGAAACACGTATAACATTTAGCCCCTTATACAGTCAAAACTGTCTTGGAGGCAGGAGTTCCCTTCGTAATGAGATGCAGCACAGCTGTCAAAAATGCCACCTTGGTGCTGGGCGCAGCCTCCAGAGCGTTGTTATTTGCTGTACAGGAGTCTGCGCTGTTGTGTTATCCCTTGGCCTTGCGCTGTTAGCGCTGCCCGTCTTCTGACATCATTTCATGTCGGCCGGTGCGGTTCGCGATGGCCATGAATCCCAGCCTTGCAGTGTCTTTTACTTAATTCACACTGCGGGGCTGGGATTCATGGCCTTGCGCAGTCAATATGTTCGCCTCTCACACTCGTGTCCTTACACCTGCTTCAGACTGTGCGGCGTCAGCTGATCCCTTATCGCATGCCACGGCCATGAAGCCGTACAGTCTGAAGAAGGCGGAAGGAGATGAGTGACAACAGGCGAAGATATGCACTGCTCATGCCCGTCAATCACACCCTCGCAGTCAAAAAATAAATAAGACACCGAGGGGCGTTGTGTCGGGCAGGGCGGCCGCAGAGGCGCAGCCAGCCAAACAATGTCAGAAGAAGGGCTGCGCTACCAAGGGGGTCGCTGCGTGTCATTACAAAGGAAAGTCACACCTCAGGGACGTTTTAATGGTCTCGGGGGACAGATTTTATACGTGTAGAGTTCGACGTGTGCAAGGAGAATAACTTAGTGAGCCACCTTGTACAAATGCAGCATTACTGCTGTACAAGGTGGCTGTTATACATACAAACGCGGCACTGGCGGCAGCTTTGTGTCTGCGTGGCGTTTGCAGGACACGTTGCCGGCTACACAGCAGGGGCACAGCTGGCGTTGCTGAACCCCACTGACACATTGGCGAGGTGTTTGGCTCTGTGCAGCCAGCACTTCTGGGCGCCAACTGGTGGTGTTAGAGCCCGGGGTCAGCAGGAGGAGCAGAGTGTAGGCCAAAGCCTGCACTGGAGCAAGTTGGAAGGGAATCTTCAACCCCCACCTCAGGCGTTTGTTGCTGAAAGAGCCATCTTGTACAGCACTAATGATGCAGAAGGAAAAGGTGGCTCTTTTAATTATGCTCCTTTCAAAGGCTGAACTAGACACTTATGAAATGTGTCCCCTCACACTGTTAAACCGTCCCGGAGGTGGGACTTTCCTTTGTAATGTGACGCAGCACAGCCATCATTCCTATCCCCTAGGCGCCGTGTGCCGCCTCCTCAGCGTTGTTTGATTCTGTCCCGAAGCTTGCGCTGTTATGTTATCCCTTGGCCAGGCACACTTAGTGCTGCCCATCTTCTGACATCATTTGGTGTCAGGCTGGCTGTGCCTGTGCGGCCGCGCTGGCCGGGATCCCGCCTCGCAGTGTCGTCTAATGTAATCCCACCGCGGGCCTGGGATCCGTGGCCATGCGCAGTGCTGGGCTGCGTCACATTACAAAGGAAAGTCCCACCTCCGGGATGGTTTTACGGTGTCAGAGGACACACTTTAAAAGTGTTTAGTTCTGTGTTTACAAGGAGACCTGGATACTGTAGACAGTCACCCAATTATTGTTAGTACACCACCTGCAGCACTAAAGACGCGTTCCGATAATACACTAGCCGCAGGGCAAGCCAGCACCTCCAATGCATACTGGCTTAGCTCTGGCCATGTATCCAGATTAGAGACCCAAAACTTGAAAGGGGAAGAGCCGTCTGGGAGTACAGCAAGAGGGCAAGACATGTAGTCTGTCACCATCTGACGGAACCGTTGCCTCCTGCTGACCGGAGCCACCTGTGAAGGTGTAGACATTTGTGGTGGGCACAGAAAACTGTGCCACAGTTGGGCCATACTGGTCTTGCCTTGGGCAGAGGCACTGCTTCTGCTCCCTCTTTGTGCAGAGCCTCCTCCACTGCCTGGACGCACTGAGCTGCTTTGTAAAGCACTAGCAGCACTGCTCTCACTTGGACTGGAGAATATGATGGAATTCACCAGTGTGTCTTGGTACTCCCGCATTTTATGCTCCCGGTTCAACGGTGTGATGAGGCTTTGTACGTTGTCCCGGTAGCGAGGATCGAGGAGGGTGAACACCCAATAATCAGACATGTTGAGAATGTGGGCGATGCGGCGGTCGTTTCTCAGGCACTGCAGCATGTAATCAACCATGTGCTGCAGACTGCCAACTGGCCAAGAAACGCTGTCCCCTGCTTGAGGCGTGATCTCTGCCCGCTCGTCATCACCCCACCCTCGCTGTACACATTGACTACTGGACAATTGTGTAACTCCCTCCTCTGGACGGATGTCTTCCTCCTCCATTGACTCCTCCTCATCCTCCTCACAAAGTGTCCCCTGCCTACGCGTTTGTGAGGAACCACGTGGCGCTGACTGTCTAGAAGATGATGGAAATGGTGAATCCTCATCCTCCACCTCTTCCACAACATCATCCCTTAGCGCTTGCATTGATTTTTCAAGCAGGCAGATAAGGGGGACAGTCATGCTGACTAGTGCATCATCTGCACTCGCCATCCGCGTGGAATAATTGTAGGAACGCAAAACCTGGCAGACATCCTTCATAGTGGCCCACTCTGTGGTTGTGAAGTCTGAACGGCGCGGAGTGCGACTTCTTTGCGCCTGGTGCAGCTGGTACTCCATTACTGCTTGCTGCTGCTCACACAACCGCTCCAACATACGTAACGTGGAATTCCACCTGGTAGGTAGGTCACATATGATGCGATGTTCCGGAAGGTGGAATCGGCGCTGCAGAGCCGCAATGCGCGATTTTGCCGTGCTGGAACGCCGCAAGTGAGCACACTCTAGGCGGACCTTGTGCAGCAGTGCATCAAGATCCCGATATTCCCTCAAAAAACTCTGCACGACCAAGTTGAGCACATGTGCCAGACAAGGGATGTGAGTGAGGTTGCCGAGGCCCAGAGCTGCCACCAGATTTCGGCCATTATCACACACTACCATGCCTGGCTGGAGATTCACTGCCACAAACCACACATTGCTCTCCTGCTTGATGGCATTCCAGAGCTCCTGTGCTGTGTGGCTTCGATTCCCCAAAGAAATTAATTTCAAAACGGCCTGTTGACGTTTGGCCACGACTGTGCTCATGTCGGTCGTAACAGGTAAACGTTCACGGGTCCATGTGGAGGTGGACTGTGACGGCTCCTGCAGCGAGGATTCTGAGGAACTTGTGTAAGGCCGGCCTCACACTAGCGAGTTTTACGGACGTATGAGCGCATAAACTACGTCCGTAAAATTCGCATTACACATGGCCCAATGATTCCCTGTGTCCCAGCTCCTATCTGCCGTATATTACGCATCCATAATATACGGTCTTGTACGGCCGTAGAAAATCGCAGCATGCTGCGTTTGTCACCGTATTGCGCAAAAAAATCGCCAATCTATGGGGGTGAGAAAAATACGGATTCCACACGGACCAGCAGTGTGACTTGCGAGAAATACGCAGCGGTGTTAGTGAAAAGCCGGTAATTCAATTGCCGGCTTTTCATTTCTCCTGCCTAAACCCGACAGGATATGAGACATGGTTTTCATACAGTAAGCCATCTCATATCCCCATTTTTTTTGCATATTCCACACTACTAATGTTAGTAGTGTGTATGTGCAAAATTTGGGCGCTGTAGCTGCTAAAATAAAGGGTTAAATGGCGGTAAAAATTGGCGTGGGCTACCGCGCAATTTTCTCCGCCAGAGTGGTAAAGCCAGTGACTGAGGGCAGATATTAATAGCCAGGAGAGGGTCCATGGTTATTGGCCCCCCGTGGCTAAAAACAACTGCCCCCAGCCACCCCAGAAAAGGCACATCTGGAAGATGTGCCTATTCTGGCACTTGGCCCCTCTCTTCCCACTCCCGTGTAGCGGTGGGATATGGGGTAATGAAGGGTTAATGCCACCTTGCTATTGTAAGGTGACATTAAGCCAGATTAATAATGGAGAGGCGCCAATTATGTCACCTATCCATTATTAATCCAATTGTCTGAAAGGGTTAAAACACACACACACACACACACACACACACACATTATTAAAAGTTATTTTAATGAAATAAACAAACAGGTTGTTTGAGTATTTTATTGCTCTCTCAATCCATCCGGAAGACCCTCGCTTGGCAAAATAATAAACCCACAATATACATACCCTCTAATGTACTGTCAGGTCCCACGAAGTAAATCCATCTGAAGGGGTTAAATCATTTTACAGCCAGGAGCTGTGCTAAGCACTGCTCGTGTCTGTAATCCCCCGGGTGCTGAATGGAAAGCTGAGTGATCTGTAGTTACATTGAGTTGCGGTGAGGCGCCCTCTGGTGGATGTCCTCATGAACTGGAGCCTTGGAAAAGTTTCCACGCTCGAGTTCATATGAGTTCATCCACCAGAGGGCGCCTCACCGCAACTCAATGTGAGTACAGATCACTCAGCTTTCCTTTCAGCACTCGGGGCTTACAGGCACGAGCGAGTGCTTTAGCACAGCTCCTGCCTGTAAAATGAGTTAACCCCTTCAGATGCATTTACTTCGTGGGACCTGACAGTACATCAGAGGGTATGTATATTGTGTGTTTATTATTTTGCCAAGTGAGGGTCTTCCGGATAGATTGAGAGAGCAATAAAATACTCAAACAACCTGTTTGTTTTTTTCATTAAAATACTTTTTAATCATGTGTGTGTGTGTTTTTTAACCCTTTCATACAATTGGATTAATAATGGATAGGTGACATAATTGACGCCTCTCCATTATTAATCTGGCTTAATGTCACCTTACAATAGCAAGGTGGCATTAACCCTTCATTATCCCATATCCCACCGCTACACGGGAGTGGGAAGAGAGTGGCCAAGTGCCAGATTAGGCGCATCTTCCAGATGTGCCTTTTCTGGGGTGGCTGGGGGCAGATGTTTGTAGCCGGGGGGGGGCAATAACCATGGACCCTCTCCTGGCTATTAATATCTGCCCTCAGTCACTGGCTTTACCACTCTGGCGGAGAAAATTGCGCGGGAGCCCACGCCAATTTTTTCCGCCATTTAACCCTTTATTTTAGCAGCTACAGCGCCCAAATTTTGCACATACACACTACTAACATTAGTAGTGTGGAATATGCAAAAAAAAAGAGGGATATGAGATGGTCTACTGTATGTAAACCATGTCTCATATCCTGTCGGGTTTAGGCAGGAGAAATGAAAAGCCGGCAATTGAATTACCGGCTTTTCACATATATCGCGCTGAATTAAATATAAATACAGAATATATATATGTGTCTCAATGACATATATATATATATATATATATATATATATATATATATATATATATATATATATATATACACTGTATATATGTTTTACCGAATATTTGAGCACATAAATCCATTAGATGTCAGTTTTGCAAGCCTGCGAGAAAATCTCGCAGTACGGATGCCATACGGATTACATACGGAGGATGCCATGCGCAAAATACGCTGACACACCCTGCCTACGGATGACATACGGACCACTATTTTGGGGACTTTTCTGCGTATTACGGCCGTAAAAAACGGACTGTATTTTTATACGCTGAGTGTGAGGCCGGCCTAAGAAGAGGAGTCAATGCGTACAGACTGGATTCCTGCAATCCTTGGAGTGGGCAGGACACGTCCTGCGCCACTCGCACGATCTGTACCTGGCTCAACAACATTAACCCAATGGGAAGTGACGGAAAGGTATCGCCCCTCTCCATGTTGACTGGTCCACGCATCGGTGGTGAGGTGGACATTGCTACTGACGGCGTTCAGTAGCGCGTGTTTTATGTGTCCCTCCACATGCTTGTGCAGGGCAGGGACGGCTTGCCTGCTGAAATAAAAGCAGCTGGGCACATTGTACTGTGGGACTGCCAGTGACATCAAGTCACGGAAGCTGTCAGTCTCCACCAGCCTGAATGACAGCATTTCAAGTGACAGAAGTTTGGCAATGCCTGCAGTCAGAGCCTGTGCTCGTGGGTGGTTGCCTGTACTACCGATGGCTGTAGACTGGGCTGGGAGTGTGAGGATGACTGGGAACGTGGTGCTGCGGGTGGAATTACAGTGGGTCTCTGGACAACAGTGCCAGAGGTTCTTCCATGGCAATCCTGGGAGGAAGCCGAACCAGCTGTGTGTGAGCTGGAGGAAGAGGCAACACGAGCTGAAGAGGTGGTAGCTGCCGCTGTTGGTTGGCCTAGGTCTTCAGTGTGTTTTTGTAACTCCGCCGCGTGCCTAGTCCGCACAGGTTTCCACATGTTGGAGGTATTGAGGTTGCTGACATTTTTCCCCTCTTTTGATTTTATGATGACACACCTTGCATTTGACATAGCAAATGTCATCTGCAACTGTGTCAAAAAAGGACCAGGCACTGCAAGTCTTGGGAGCACCCTTTTTGGCTTTTGGAAGAGACATGCTCCTAACGGGTGCCAAAGTGGAGGCTACAGGATCCGCAGTCTTCCCCCTCCCTCTCCCTCTTTGGCCCGTTCGGGGAATCTCTTCCTCAGAGCTGCTCCCACCACCTTCCTGTCACTCACGCCACGATGGGTCAAGGACCTCATCATCTACACTACCCTCTGCCACCAACTGCTCCTCCTGGGTAGTCTCAGCAGCACAGCACGCACCAGAAAGTGGCACCTGAGTGTCATCAGCGGATGCGTTCTGCGGTGTGGTGACCGGAGGCACTGGACCACCCGCCTCTTCAGACTCAGAGAGAAAAAGCTGTTGGGCATCACTGTACACTGCCTCTTCTTCCATTTCTCCAATGCTGCTTGGCTGGCCCCCTGTTTCCAAGCCAAGAGATTCAGAGAACAGAAGTAGAGACGGCTCCTGTCCTGGGCTCTCTGTCTGCCTGGGCAATTTGGCAGGCGGTGAAGAGACAGATAGGTGCTCTCCAGTGCTCTGTGTTTAAGAGGATGTGGCACTAATTGAAGTCGATGCGTTAGCTGCCATCCATCCGACAACGGCTTCAATTTGGTCTTCACGCAGCAGTGGTGTACGTCGCTCTCCGACAAAGCTGCGCATGAAGGACTGTTCCCTGCTGAAACTGGGTGATGATGAGTCACCGGTGCCCGCAGCAGGCACAGAATCCCCACATCCTCTCCCTGCTCCGCGCCCACGTGCCTTACTCCCTGCCTTCTTCATCTTGGTTGACTGATAAAGATAAGCAGAAAAGTACTAACGGCTTTGTGTGCTTATTACTGAACAGCTCCTAACAGGTATAAGAAACACTAATTTTCTAAAGTGTGGACTAGACTTTAATATGAGCTAATGTGGCCTACACAACTGTAAAGTGGTGTGTTTGGTGAACTTTATTATTTATTTTTTGGGGGCTGAACTGACAACAGGGAGAGCTGCACTCACACGGAGACCGTGCAGACAGCCGTAAACGGCGCTGCAAGGCCCCAAAAACCTCCTCTCCGTTATCCTATGTAGTGTTTTTCCACAATTTAGCTGGATACGGGTGGAAAGCCACTAATAGGAATTATTTGAAAAAATGTGCAGCGGGCTGCACTATTTGCAAAAAAGGACAATGGAATGGATAAAACTGTATGAGTCAGTGAACCACCCTGAGCTGGATACAACCGGCTGTGGCTGCACACAGACTACAGGGCGAGCTGCACTCACATGGAGACCGTGCAGACAGCCATAAACGGTGCTGCAAGGCCCCAAAAACCTCCTCTACGTTATCCTATGTAGTGTTTTTCCACAATTTAGCTGGATACGGGTGGAAAGCCACTAAAAGGAATTATTTGAAAAAATGTGCAGCAGCCTGCACTACTTGCAAAAAAGAAAATGGATAGAACAGTATGAGGCAGTGAACCACCCTGACCTGAATACAACCAGCTATGGCTGCACACAGAATAGAGAGTGTGCTGCACTCACACACACACACAGACCTTGCAGATCGCTGTGAAAACAGCGCTGCAAGGCCAAAGCAAGGTGATTAGGTGAAACACACAGCGGTTGCTAAATTAGCCTGGGAAAAGCACAAAGAAGCAAATCGCTATCTCAACTGGCCCTCAGTCAGAACACAGCGTCCTATGCCTAACTGAATTCACAGCAGAGTGAGCCAGAAAGGGCGGCAGCGTTTTTTATAGTGCATCATGACATCATTTCAGCAGCCAATCACAGCCTTGCCAGTAGTTTCATGCCCACCATGCTGAACAGGATGGGCCCATACTTGTAATCATTCCTCATTGGCTGAATTCGTGCTGTTTGAATTGAGAACTTCCGATTCCGGTATCCGATATGCGGCAAGTATCGGATCTCGATATCGGAATTCCGATACCGCAAATATCGTCCGATACCCGATACTTGTGGTATCGTAATGCTCAACACTGGTTATGAGTAATCTTCCTGCGGGAAAGGTGTTGGGGTTCCCGTGGTTGCAGAGGCATAATCCTGTTATAGACTGGGGATCTTGTGATATTGTTAAATGGGGTCCTAATTGTTCCAATGGTTGTCTTTCTGCTGTGTTTGTGTCCGCCATTAGTCCGGAGGGTATTCCGGAATACCTTAAGAACTTTGGGGACATGTTCTCCGAAAGAGGCTGAGGTCTTACTACCCCATCGTTCTTATGATTGTACCATCAATCTTATTCCGGGTGCTAAATTGCCCAAAGCCCGTTTGTACAATCTTTCTGGCCCGGAACGTATTGCCATGAAAAACTATATCTCTGAAAGTCTTCGCAAAGGTCACATCCGTCCCTCTGTCTCACCTGTGGCTGCGGGATTTACGTCCATGCCTCGATTTCCAGGAACTAAATAAAATTACGGTGAGAAATACCTACCCTCTCCCACTCATTCCTGATCTCTATAACCAATTGTCTGGGGCTAAGTGGTTTTCCAAACTGGATCTTAGGGGATCATATAACCTTATCTGTATTCAGGAGGGGGATGAGTGGAAAACGGCATTTCTCACCTCCGAGGGTCTGTTTGAGAACTTGGTCATGCCCTTCGGTCTCACTAACACGCCCGCAGTGTTTCAAAATTTCATGATGTATTTTCTGAGTTTATCGGGCGCCTTATGGTTGTGTACCTGGATGATATCCTTGTTTTCTCGCCTGACAAGGAATCCCACATTGGTCATTTACGTGCTGTTCTTCACAGGTTACAGGGAAATTCTCTGTTCGCTAAACCCGAGAAATGTTTGTTTTGTGTCCAGGAGCTTTCTTTTCTGGGGATCATGTTTCTGGCAATCGGTTTCGGATGGATCCCGGAAAGGTACAGGCCATTGTTGATTGGGTGCAACCCAGAGACCTCAAGGGGTTGCAGTGTTTTCTGGGTTTCGCCAATTATTATCGGAAATTCATTAAGGGGTTTTCTCAGGTTGTCAAGCCTCTCACCGATCTCACTTGCAAAGGGGCTGATCTCAAAGTTTGATCATCCTTGGCAGTTGAAGCATTTATTACATTAAAAAAGTGTTTTATGACTGCTCCTGTATTAGTTCAGCCCGATCCATCTGAACCATTCATTGTGGAGGTGGATGTATCAGAGGTGGGAGTAGGGGCGGTGTTGTCTCAGAGACCCGTTACTTTGACCAATTTAAGACCATGTGCCTTTTTCTTCCGGAAGATTTCTTCTGCAGAGAGGAACTATGATGTTGGGAACTGGGAGTTATTGGCCATAAAATTGGCTTTTGAAGAATGGAGGCATTTTTTGGAGGGGGCGGTTCATCGGATCACGGTTATTACTGATCACAAGAAGTTGTCTTATATTGAAACCGCCAAACGGTTAACTCCTAGACAGGCTAGGTGGTCGCTTTTTTTCCTCTCGTTTTCATTTTTCTATCACTTTTCGGCCTGGTTCCAAGAATGTCAAGGCTGATGCCTTATCTTGCAGTTTTGATCCGATATCACCCCAAGAACCTCCTTCCTTCATTCTTCAGCACGGGGTGGTTGTTGCGGGGGTATCCTCTGACTTGGAGCTGGAGATTCGAAAGGCTCAGTCTCTTGCTCCTCCCTCTTTGCCTGACAATAAGCTTTTTGTCCCAGTTCAGTACCGATTGAGGGTTCTCCAGGAGTTCCACGATTCTGCTCTCAGTGGACACCCAGGGATCTCTGCCACCTGGAAAGCCATCGCTAGGCTGTTTTGGTGGTCCACCATGACCTCTGATGTCGCTGTGTTTGTATCGGCTTGTGATACCTGTGCTTGTGCTAAGAGGTCCCATAACCGGCCGGCCGGGGAATTGGTGCCATCGCCAATTCCTGATAGACCTTGGACTCATTTGTCCATGGATTTTTATCACTGAACTCCCTTCTTCTAATGGCAAAACTGTAATGTGGGTAGTGGTTGACAGATTCAGTAAACAGGCGCATTTTGTACCTCTGGCAGGATTGCCTAATGCTGAAACATTATCTTAGCTGTTCATTGAGCATGTTGTACGGTTGCATGGTGTGCCTTTGAATGTGGTTTCTGATAGAGGGGTACAATTTGTGCCCAAATTTTGGAGGGCTTTTTGTAAAAAATTGGGTGTTTGTTTGATGTTCTCCTCTGCTTACCATCCTGAGATTAACGGTCGGACCAATCAGTGTCTTGAACAGATTTTGAGGTGTCTTGCTACGTCTTGGCAGGATGATTGGTGTTCTTCGTTGCCCCTGGCTGAGTTTGCATTTAACAATCGGATTAACCAGTCCATGGGCACCTCCCTGTTTTTCTGTAACTACGGTTTTCACCCTCATTTTGGTGAATTTTCTAGGCTGGATTCAGGATCTGCAGGGGATGATACGGCAGTGCAACGATTGGGGGAGGTGTGGTCCAGAAGAAGATCGGAAAGGCTCAGGGCAAACATAAACTTTTTGCGGATAAGCGACGGTCTGTGGGACCTATATTCCTGGTAGGAGATAAAGTGTGGTTGTCTACCAGGAACATTCGTCTCAAGGTTCCTTCGGCTAAGCTAGGTCCCAGGTATATTGGTCCTTATGAGATCATTGAGGTGATCAATCCAGTTGCCTTTCGCTTACGACTTCCTCCATCGCTTCGGATTCCCAATGTGTTCCATAAGTCCCTTAAGTCATTTTTAACATCCTCTGCTGGGCCTCCATCCCCTCCGCCTCCTGTCTCTGTGGATGGTCAGACCGAGTATGAAGTGGAACAGATTGTAGATTCTCGCATGGTCCGTAGTTCTATTCAGTACTTGGTCCATTGGAGGGGTTACGGTCCTGAGGATCGATCTTGGGTCCCGGCCCGATCTGTCCATGCTAATCGACTGGTCCGGGAATTTCATGCACATTATCCTGGAAAACCTGGGGGTCCGGTTGCCCCCTTGAGAGGTATTGTCATGATCCATTCCGAAGTTTAGTCCTGTCTGCTCTTTCTCTGGGTGGATCATGTCTAGGGTTAACTTTGCTCTGCCTCATTCTGGGCTCGGGTTTGCTATTTAGCTCCGAGGTATCCTGAGGGTGGTGTCAGCTATAGCTCTGTCTTCGGCGTGTGAACCTCTGTCTGGAAGCCCTTGATTTGTCCTGCTGTGAACCCTGACTTATCCTTATTCTGACCTCCTGGCTTGGCTTTTTGACTCCGTTTCAGTTTGTCCCTATTGTACCGTATTTTGCCCGTCCTGGGTTACTGATCCCTTACTACGTCCTGACTATCCATTCTGTATAAATCCTTTTGTACTGTAGTGCTATCTTGTGCTCTGACTTGGTTTCCTGACCTCTCTCTCGCCACAAGGTGGCGTCTGTTCAGCTGCTCTGTGTGTGCAGTCTCGCTTCCCTACCAAGCTCCCCCTGGTGGAGGGTGCGCTGTACTGCACTGCAGCTGCATGACAAGTGTCCTGCTGACTCACTTTTACAGTTTTCCAGAAGATACGGTTTCGGCCTTTTGGAGCCGCTACTATAAGCACTTGGATTTTAAATACCTGAAAACTGTTCTCCCTCTTGTTTATATGTTTCTATGGTTTATCCACAGGCCGTTTACAAGATGCTGATCCAGTTGTTTTTCCTCTTTGTTACAGTGTCGCCCTTGTCATTTTCTGGATCAACAGTGTAATCCAACTTTTCATTGTTTACCTTGTGAGTGGCCGTTGTGGGCCACCAACCTTGTTTTTATTATGCTGTGTTATGAAAAACTTCTTAAATAAAGAATAAAAAAAAAATAAAAATAAATAAATAAAACCTACACATATTTGGTATCACCATGTTCAGAATCGCACGATCTATAAATTGAAAAAAGGATTAACCTGATCGCTAAACGGCGTAGCGAGAAAAAAAATCAAAACACCAGAATTACCTTTTTTTGGTCGCCGCGACCTTGCATTAAAAGACAATAACGGGCGATCAAAAGAACGTATCTGCACAAAAGTGGTATCAATAAACACATCACCTTGGCACACAAAAAATAAGCTCTCACCTGACCCCAGATCATGAAAAATAGAGACGCTACGGAAATCACAAAATTGCGCGATTTTATTTTTTTTAGCAAACATTGGAATTTATTTTCACCACTTAGGTAAAAAATAACCTAGAAATGTTTGGTGTCTATAAACTCGTAATGACCTGGAGAATCATAACAGCAGATCAATTTTAGCATTTAGTGAACCTAACAAAAAAGCCAAACAAAAAACAAGTGTGGGATTGCACTTTCTTTTGCAATTTCACCGCACTTGGAATTTTTTTCCCGTTATCGACATGATAAAACCAATGGTGTCGTTCAAAACTACAACTCGTCCTGCAAAAAATAAGCCCTCACATGGCCTAAAGGTACCGTTACACTAAACGACTTACCAATGATCACGACCAGCGATACGACCTGGCCGTGATCGTTGGTAAGTCATTGTGTGGTCGCTGGAGAGCTGTCACACAGACAGCTCTCTCCAGCGACCAACGATCAGGGGAAAGATTTCGGCATCATTGAAACTGTCTTCAACGATGCCGAAGTCCCCCTGCAGCACCCGGGTAACCAGGGTAAACATCGGGTTACTAAGTGCAGGGCCGCGCTTAGTAACCCGATATTTACCCTGGTTACCATTGTAAAAGTAAAAAAAAAAAACACTACATACTCACATTCTCATGTCTGTCACGTCCCCCGGCGTCCACAGGGTTAAAACTGCTTTCGGCAGGAGTGCTGCTAATGCCGCGCTGCTGCCGAGAGCTTCCCTGCACTGACTGTGTCATCGCCAGCAGTAACAGCGGTGACGTCACCGCTGTGCTCTGCTTTACGGCCGGAGCTGACAGTCAGTGGAGGAAGCTCTCGGCAGCAGCGCGGCATTAGCATCGCTCCTGCCGAAAGCAGTTTTAACCCTGTGGACGCCGGGGGACGTGACAGTCATCGGAATGTGAGTATGTACTGTTTTTTTTTTTTCAACTTTTACAATGGTAACCAGGGTAAATATCGGGTTACTAAGCGCGGCCCAGCGCTTAGTAACCCGATGTTTACCCTGGTTACAAGTGAACACATTGCTGGATCGGCGTCACACACGCCGATCCAACGATGACAGCGGGTGATCCAGCGACGAAATAAAGTTCTGGACTTCTAGCTCCGACCAGCGATATCACAGCAGGATCCAGATCGCTGCTGCGTATCAAACACAACGAGATCGCTATCCAGGACGCTGCAACGTCACGGATCGCTGTCGTTCTCGTTGGAAAGTTGCTCAGTGTGACTGTACCTTAACCTAAAAAAGGATCTAACCAAACTAAGACCCCCTATTACAGATAACATATGACGGGGTGTTATTTGTCGCCTTGATGAGATTAGTGAGATTTTACAATGCCGAGACATGCACGATGACGTGAAAATTAAGAAGAATAATGTCGTAGTACAGAAATACTTGGTTCATGCTAAACACGATGCAAAGGGACCAACAACTTTACATCTCGTCAGCCCCTGAATCTGATCACCAACAACTGCCAAATTCAGACCCTGATAAAAATCAAGAGGTCACTGGAATTGTCAGCCATGTAAACCAGCGATATGAAAAGAAGGATGAATTTTTACTAAACAGGTTACTGCAGAAAAAAAATGTTACAGTATGGAAGGATAAAAGCAAATTTATTTTCAAAAGATCTGTAAACACCAGAATCTAACTTGCTGGATTTTGGTATGTACAGGTGCTTCTCACAAAGTTAAAATATCATCAAAAAGTTAATTTATTTCAATTCTTCAATACAAAAAGTGAAACGCATATATTATATAGTCATTACAAACAGAGTGATCTATTTCGAGCGTTTATTTTTGTTAATGTTAATGATTATCGCTTACAGCTAATGAAAACTCATGAAATGAAAAGTCATTATCCCAGTAAATTAGAATACATTATAACTGTCATCATGGGTGATGGGTGGTCTGCCTGCAGATGTTCTCCTAGGCAATGATGTGGGAGAGCTACCATGCCAATTCGTGGCTGCATGAAGCCACATGTAAGTTACGCTCTGCCTGTGTGTACTTAACCAGCGACCTGTAGAGGTCCCTAGTATGTACACAAATTGGGAGGGGAAGGGATTGTCATGATATGTACTTTTGCCCTGTCCTGTATTTGAATAATATGCCATTTGATGTATGTAACTGTTCTCTGGTTTCTATTAGCTGTAACAATATGTCTCCTTCCCCCAATACTTGCAGCCCTAAGCTATAATGTAATTAAGCTTTGTCATCATCACTAGTGAAGGAATAGCCATTCTTCCTCACAGTAGGTGGCTAGTCAAATGTACATACAACATAGACTAAGTGGAGCCGACCAGTATAGAATCTTCTGATGGACCCAACCGTTGAATAGAAGGTGTGACCCCTACCCCCCTTCATGGGCGGATCCCAGGAGCTCAGTCAATCCATTCTTATTTTGAGATCAGATGTGAGTTGATCCTGGAAGGAGGAGTGGGGATTCTTAGCGGAGGCAAGACCCCACATCCATCTGTGACTGCGGAAGCGAACGGGGCGAGACTTGAGCTGAGGTCATATCTCGTCGTTCGTGAGATTGTTTTGGGATCCCTTGGACTCGTGTGGACTATTGCTTTGTTAGCTGGCACAAGGATTATCGAGAGGTGCCCCCGAACCTGTTCCGTTGGACTAATTGTGGACTCTGTAGATCTACCTGCATGTGTTGTTCCAGCGTTCTTGATAATAAATCTGTGGAATCATCCCTTGGCCTGTTGTCCATTCTTGCACTGCCGTACACCCCATCACAAACTGGTGGCAGCCGTGGGATCAGAGCAGAAGGAATGGAGGACAATGGCCTAACATCGGGAACCAGCACCGCAGAGTACAAGAACTGGACTTTGGGGAGCCTACAGTCAAAGGCCCGTGAAGTAGGAGTCCGTTTTAAAGGAATCTCTAAGGAGCAGCTAATTGAGGCTTTGGAAGGAGTTCGCCTGCAAGATGACGCTGAGGAAGGATCCTCACAGCAAATGGAGGAAAGACTGCAGCCGGAGGTAAATACCCCAAAAAGTCAGTGGGCTGTGTGGTACGAGGAGATGGCAGTGCTGGGAGAGGAGGCCACCATAGACGATAAGAGGGAGGCCATTCACAGAGCTCAAGAGAGGAAGGCCATTCACAGAGCTCAGGAGATGGCATTGCTGGAGAGGCAGATCGCTTTGGAAGCAGCTAGAAGCTCCATACAGACTGTAACCTCAGCACCCACCATGAGGGAACTCCCCAGAGTGTCCCACAAAGACTTTAAGCCCTTTAATGAGGCTGCAGGCGACATTGAGGGATTCTTCCAGGACTTTGAGCATCAGTGTCGATTAATGGAAGTCCCGGAAAGGGAGCGAGTCCGACATCTTGTGGGGCTTTTAGAGGGTGGAGCTGCCGAAGCCTATAGAGCTATGGACCCTCGGGGGAACTGTGAGTATGCGGAGATTAAACAGGCTATTCTAGAACATTATGCTGTGACGCCAGACACTTACAGGACTCAGTTCCGTACTTTAGCCTGTGATGGGGAAGTGTCTTTTAAGATATATGCTCATAGACTCAAACAAATATGTCATCGCTGGCTGGAGGCAGAGGAGGCCTTAACCTGGAACACCTTTCTCCAGTTTATCCTAATAGAACAATTTTTTGCCCAGTGTCCCGTTGAGATCAGGGAATGGGTGTGTGAGAGGAGACCAGCGACAGTGGAATAAGCTGCATCTCTCGCTGATGAGGCTCTCACCATCAAGCCTCAGTGGATGGTTCTGTTAGAGGATCAAGAGAGCCCTACCAGCTCCACAACACCGGTGGCCCCCAGTTCTTCTGTCCCCATTGGTCCCCGTTCCTCTAAGCCACCACCTCATGCTGATACCCATGTAAATGTGCCTCCAGTTGCTTCTACTGCATTTTCTGGAATACGATGAGGAGAGGAAGTAGCAGAGCGCAGGTGTTATGGTTGTGGGCATCTGGGACATCTGCAGGCCTCATGCCCAGCCAGCCCATGGAGGAGTCGTTCTCAAAGCCCTACAGCACCTTCAGGTGGGAGCCGGCCTCCAGGTTCCCTTACCCCTTGCCCAAGAGGACGCCTTGGATGGAGTGAGACCCAGCACAGATGCTATCGATGTGGGCAGCCGGAGCATCTGCAAGCCTCCTGCCCAGCTGTTCAAATGAGGATTGATCCTGTACCCAGTCGTATTATTAATTATGTACAGCCAATTGCCATGGAGGAAGACATGTCACCACTACGTGAGGACTGGCCTAGTGCCTCACCCACCCATGTTGCACCACTAGGAGTTTATGGTATGCGACCCGCAGCTATGACTTCTGCTCATCGAGGTAAGCACTTGCAGGAGGTCATGCTGGATGGACAGAGACTTATTGGATTTTGTGACTCAGGGGCTTTCCTCACACTGGCTGATCCCCGAGTGGTTTGGCCTGAGGCAATCCATAAAGGACCTGGGATTGTCATTGAACTGGCTGGTGGACAATGGAGGACTATTCCCACAGCCACTGTGGATCTGAACTTTGGTTTTGGGGTCAGGCGATGTGTGGTTGGGGTGATGGGTGGTCTGCCTGCAGATGTTCTCCTAGGCAATGATGTGGGAGAGCTACGATGCCAATTCGTGGCTGCATGAAGCCACATGTAAGTTACGCTCTGCCTGTGTGTACTTAACCAGCAACCTGTAGAGGTCTCTAGTATGTACACAAATTGGGAGGGGAAGGGATTGTCATATGTACTTTTGCCCTGTCCTGTATTTGAATAATATGCCATTTGATGTATGTAACTGTTCTCTGGTTTCTATTAGCTGTAACAATATGTCTCCTTCCCCCAATACTTGCAGCCCTGAGCTATAATGTAATTAAGCTTTGTCATCACTAGTGAAGGAATAGCCATTCTTCCTCACAGCAGGTGGCTAGTCAAATGTACATACTACATAGACTAAGTGGAGCCGACCAGTATAGAATCTTCTGATGGACCCAACCATTGAATAGAAGGTGTGACCCCTAACATTTACGGTGCGCAGCTGCAGCAGGAATACTCACCTCCGGGAGTCGGGACCGTCACCATGGATACACAGAGTGAGTCACTTCCGGACCGGGCCTGGGACTGAGTTTCAGGCAGTTGCAATACTCACCAGTCACCACCGGCGCCACCATCACCATGGATACGAATCACTTCCGGGCCGGCGCTCGCTCTGTCTTGTCACTTCCGGTCACGTGAGAGCTCGTCATCCTAAGAGCTCAGAGAAGAGATCCGGCAGCAGGCAGCACCAAGCAGAAAGAGGAGCAGGAGCAGCAGTCAGGTGCACGGACGTGCACCCGGTCAGAGGCTGTGTCCACAATGGAACGGAAGCAACGGCGAAGTGAAGCAGTGAGTGAAGAGTGAGTCTTCCTCCAAGTTCCTGGTCCCAACGCATTGCGGGGTGGGTGGGGGTCGGATGCAGCCTGCTGTGAGCCTGGTTGTAGTCCTAGCCTATATTGCCTGTAAATGGCTGGTTGAGTTATATACTACGTCATGGCCTGGGCCTGTGCTATATACTACGTGGGTGGCTGTGTGTTATATACTACGTGGGCTGTGCTATACGCTGCGTGGGCTGTGCTATACGCTGCGTGGGCTGTGCTATACGCTGCGTGGGCTGTGCTATACGCTGCGTGGGCTGTGCTATACGCTGCGTGGGCTGTGCTATACGCTGCGTGGGCTGTGCTATACGCTGCGTGGGCTGTGCTATACGCTGCGTGGGCTGTGCTATATTTCTCTGCTGTATCTGTGCATCATGAATCATGGTATGTGTTAAAGAGGGGGGGCCCACTGAGACTCTTTCGCCCGGGGCCCTCAAAAACCTGGAGCCGGCCCTGCCTACTGAAATGTATGTTCAGTTTAAATGCCTTCAATGCAACGGCTAATGCTCACCGAGTATTTCCAAGCACTCAGGTACTCAAGTGATATCAAAGTATCACCGAGCACGCTAGCTCATCCCTAGTAATTACACTTTCTCATTTAATTATGACTGTTATTTTTTTTTTTACAATTTGTCAATAACATTTAGTTTCTCACTGATTTATTTTTGATGGTCATCAAAATCAGATTTCCAGTCATTTATTTTTCACACTCTAGGTTTCATAATGGTTTCTTTCTGTGTGGGATTTTTGATGTTTAAAGGGGATTTATCCAGCTTCTGTTCCACAATTTCAAGACGTTTACAATGATGAATTCTTTATTTTTTTTTAAAGGTAAAATATAGTCATTTCAAAAAGTATTTTTCTTTCTTGGTTCATACATGCAGGACAAATGTATTTAAGGATAGGGGACACATAAAAAAAGACTAAAAAACACATTTTAAAAGCAAGTACATTCTTAAACTTGGCTCACTATCTCCACCTTTGGACATATCAATCAAAGTCAGAGAGAAGACGCAGCCCTGGCTCCCTATTGATGTTCAATACATCCGAAGGTGTGAACAGTGAATAGCCTCACATAAGCTCCAAAAACGTGAGTGCCAAGACCACTGTAACGGCGCCAGCAAGGAAAGTGAATGAGTGGTTTTATTTGAAATAAGCCAAACATTAGGAATGACAAAGCATTGTCCTAGTAATGGACAATCCCTTTAAGAAATACAATTTTTGTTTAAAATATTTGCAACATTCTGAACATAAAAAAGGGTTCTCCCTTGTGTGACTTCTCTGATGTTTAAGAGTTGATTTTAGTGTAAAACATTTCCTACATTAATAACATGAAAAAGGCTTCTCCCCTGTGTGAATTCTTTGGTGACTAAGAAGATATGATTTCTTTACAAAACATTTACCACATTTCAAACAGGAAAAAGGCTGCACCTCTGTGTGAGTTCTCTGGTGCTTGACTAAATTTGATTTCCTTGTAAAATACTTTATACATTCTGAACATGAAAACTGCTTCTCCCCTGTGTGGGTTCTTTCGTGTATAACAAGACTGCATTTCTGGTTAAAATATTTCCCACATTCTGAACAGGAAAAAGGCTTCACCCCTGTGTGGGTTCTCTGGTGTGTAACTAGACTACTTTTCTGATTAAAACATTTCCCACATTCTGAACAGGAAAAAGGCTTCTCCCCTGTGTGGGTTTTCTGGTGTGTAACTAGACTACTTTTCTGATTAAAACATTTCCCACATTCTGAACAGGAAAAAGGCTTCTCCCCTGTGTGGGTTTTCTGGTGCTTAACCAGACTACTTTTCTGATTAAAACATTTCCCACATTCTGAACATGAAAAAGGTTTCACCCCTGTGTGGGTTCTTTGGTGTATAACAAGATTCCCTTTCTGATTAAAACATTTCCCGCATTCTGAACATGAAAAAGGTTTCACCCCTGTGTGGGTTCTTTGGTGTATAACAAGACTCCATTTCTGATCAAAACATTTCCCACATTCTGAACATGAAAATGGCTTCTTTGATTTAGGAGTATTTCGTTTTTTATTGCATATTTTATGACCCTCAGTAGTCGCTAATAAGTCAGAAGACAGGACCTGTTTCAAAGGATCAGATGACAGATGTTTGCTGTGAATGGATGATGTTATATCTGCAGTAATGGCATTCACTTCAATTGTATCCTGTGCGATCTCAAGATCATCTGATTTAAAAACTGAAGATGTCAGCTGTCTCTCTGATATCCTGGTACAGTCATCTGCCAAGATAAAAAAAAATAATAATTTTGAATAAAATATCCTTAAATGTTATTTAACATTTGTATTTAAACTATATGTAAAAATTGCAAGTTGTAGAGAAACATTAAATTATTCACGGAGACAATGACAGTTCACAGTCTAATAGAAAATCTCATAGAATGAATAAGTGAAGCATGGTGTTCAACTGTTTGTTCATTCTGCCTTCTAAATATGGAATAAAAAGCCAGAAAAAAATATTATGTAAATGACAATAAAAGCAATAAAAACTTCTATTCATCTCACAAAAAACAAGTCCCCACTCACGTCCATCATTTGTCAGTAGAAAAACAGAGGTTTGAACATTATTAGAAGCTCAAAAGTTCTTGCAAAGCAACATGGATTCCATAAACCAATCCACCAATAACATCCCTCCCAAAGTGAAATTTCCCCCTCGCTTCTGAGTCTTGCCGTGTGCCCAAACCACATTTAGCATCCATGTATTTGGCATTACTCTAGTGAGAAGAAACCACTTAATTTACATTGTGTGTGTCTCCTGGAGCACAATCTGGGCACTATGCGGTGGGCAATAGAAGGACATATTTGCAATTTTCTTTCTTCTGCATCCACTGCATGCTATTTTCAGTAAAATGCATGTGGAATCAAAAATAGTCACTACTCCAATAGACATTCTCTGAGGGTTAGATTTTCAAAAATGGAGTCACCTTATGGAGATTAAGCCTATGTGCGCATGTTGCAGATTTCCTGTGGAACTGTAGCGTTTCTTTCCGCGCAGAAACGATGCAGATCTGCAAGTGACTTGGCAAAAAAAAACAAATGCTGTGCTAATAGTGCGAAAAACCTGCACTGAAAACGCAACAGCTTCAAAAAAGGACCATGTCACTTCTTTTGTGCAGTTCTGCAGCGTTTCTGCACCCATTACATTATAGAAATCCGCAGGGGTAAAAAAACTCATGAAATCCGCAGCAAATCTGCAAGAAAAACGCATCAAATCTGCACCTGTGTTTTCTGCCAGGAGATGCAGATTTTGTGCAGAGAATTCTGCACCCAAATCAGCAACGTGTGCACATAGCCTTATACTGCTCTGGTTTTCTGAAAATTTGTCACATTAGGGCTTCTGCAGATGGTGTGTCACATCTTCTCTGTGATCTGCTCCAAAAACGTTTGCTTCTGTCACCAAGCGCATCTTTGTAGGCAGCGCTAGTAATGGAGGAGACATTGGAACCAGAATCTCTGGGTGATGCAGGCTTGATCCAACCACTAAGATTAGGGTGCCTTTGACCAGTAGTACCATCCAGTCTGGCAGTATGTGTAACAACTGTGCCCGTACAGGGGCCCCGCCGTGGTCTCCGTTACCCCGCTGTGACGCCCGTACCTCAGCGGAGCCCCCACTCTTAGTCTGCTCCCTGTCGTCCTGCCGAATGTGCACTTCACCATCTGTGCCTCCGCTTCCATTCGTTACAGATTGCTCCGGCCACGGAACCCGCTGGGTCCCATGCACCTCCAGCTGCAGAGTTGTGCCAAGAGGTTTCTCGCCTGAAAGATCAGCAGGACAAGATCACGGCCTATCTATGCAACTTGTCTACACGTATGGACTTGTTGATATCCTTGGCTACACCGTCACGACCACCAGCTACCAAGTTCCCTGTTGCATGGCAGGTAAAGGACTTCATCTGGCATCTCCTCGGTTTAATGGTGACCCCACCCAATGTCGAGGGTTCATTAATCAATGCACGCTGCATTTTGAACTCCTGGTGCATATGTTCGTTTCTGAACAGGCCAAGGTGGGTTCATTATGTTACAACTCGCTGAAGCGGCACTCGCCTTGTTAAATCTGCAGTGGGAGAGAAAGGATCATCTGGTTAATAACCTCCAGTCTTCCTTAGAAGTGTTCAGCAGGACCTTTGACAAGCCTAGCAGTACTTCCCCTACAGCTTCTTTGTGTCTTCATCTTTGTCAGGAGAATCTCATGGTGGCTCAGTATGCAGTTCGTTTACGGACCCTTTCCTCAGAGTTATCCTGGAATGACGAGGCCTTGGTGGCTACCTTTTGGGAATGTTTGTTCAGGAGAATAAAGGGCGAGCTGGCAGGCAGAGTTTCTCCTGCAAATCTGAATGACCTGATATCTTTAGCAATTCGGATTTATCTTCGGTTTCAAGAACGTTCCAGGGAGTACAAGCAGGAGAAGAGACCTTATCGTATGGATCTTGGTCTCCAGTCTCTCTTCCAGAACCAATGCAAGTGAGCTTGGCTAGGCAGTGCCTGGAGGCGAGCCACGTGGAAGGGAGATGTTTCTACTGTGGTAGTTCAGAGGATCGGATCTGCTTATGTTCAGAGAGGTCGGAAAACTCCAGTGCCTAGGGTCGGTAGGAGAGGCTTCCCAGGGTAAAGATCATTTCTCTCCATGTCTGCAAATGACTGTTTCCGTATCCTTCGGCACAGTTAAATTCTCAGAACGTTGTCACTTGGATGGGAACCTCATTCAGCAAGCAGTTATGGACTGTTACCAGATTCCAGTCCAGCGCCTTCCAAATCTGCTGCTAGTGACTTCCGTAGATGGTAAACCCCTGATCAAGTCCGTGCATTTCCTGACTGAGCCAGTGGAACTTTAGGTAGGTCTAACGCATTCAGAAAAAAAATCTGTTTTTATGTTTTGCCTGGTTTGCCTCACCCCTTACTTCTAGGTTTGCCCTGGTTCCAGACTCATGAACCCGTTTTAAATTGGAGGACTGGAGAAATCTTGCGCTGGAGAGATTACTGTTCCAATCACTGCATTACTCCCATTCGTCCTGTTTCTCCTCCAGGTCAGCCAGCTGCCCTACCGGGTTTACCCTCTTCTTGCTGGGCCTTCTCCGATGTCTTCGGGAAAAAGGAAGGGAGAGTCTACCTCCACACAGGTCATATGACCGTGCCATACAGGTCCTTCTCAAAAAATTAGCATATAGTGTTAAATTTCATTATTTACCATAATGTAATGATTACAATTAAACTTTCATATATTATAGATTCATTATCCACCAACTGAAATTTGTCAGGTCTTTTATTGTTTTAATACTGATGATTTTGGCATACAACTCCTGATAACCCAAAAAACCTGTCTCAATAAATTAGCATATCAAGAAAAGGTTCTCTAAACGACCTATTACCCTAATCTTCTGAATCAACTAATTAACTCTAAACACATGCAAAAGATACCTGAGGCTTTTAAAAACTCCCTGCCTGGTTCATTACTCAAAACCCCCATCATGGGTAAGACTAGCGACCTGACAGATGTCAAGAAGGCCATCATTGACACCCTCAAGCAAGAGGGTAAGACCCAGAAAGAAATTTCTCAACAAATAGGCTGTTCCCAGAGTGCTGTATCAAGGCACCTCAATGGTAAGTCTGTTGGAAGGCAAAAATGTGGCAGAAAACGCTGTACAACGAGAAGAGGTGACCGGACCCTGAGGAAGATTGTGGAGAAGGACCGATTCCAGACCTTGGGGAACCTGAGGAAGCAGTGGACTGAGTCTGGTGTGGAAACATCCAGAGCCACCGTGCACAGGCGTGTGCAGGAAATGGGCTACAGGTGCCGCATTCCCCAGGTAAAGCCACTTTTGAACCATAAACAGCGGCAGAAGCGCCTGACCTGGGCTACAGAGAAGCAGCACTGGACTGTTGCTAAGTGGTCCCAAGTACTTTTTTCTGATGAAAGCAAATTTTGCATGTCATTCGGAAATCAAGGTGCCAGAGTCTGGAGGAAGACTGAGGAGAAGGAAATGCCAAAATGCCTGAAGTCCAGTGTCAAGTACCCACAGTCAGTGATGGTGTGGGGTGCCATGTCAGCTGCTGGCGTTGGTCCACTGTGTTTCATCAAGGGCAGGGTCAATGCAGCTAGCTATCAGGAGATTTTGGAGCACTTCATGCTTCCATCGGCTGAAATGCTTTATGGAGATGAAGATTTCATTTTTCAGCACGACCTGGCACCTGCTCACAGTGCCAAAACCACTGGTAAATGGTTTACTGACCATGGTATTACTGTGCTCAATTGGCCTGTCAACTCTCCTGACCTGAACACCATAGAGAATCTGTGGGATATTGTGAAGAGAAAGTTGAGAGACGCAAGACCCAACACTCTGGATGAGCTTAAGGCCGCTATTGAAGCATCCTGGGCCTCCATAACATCTCAGCAGTGTCACAGGCTGATTGCCTCCATGCCACGCCGCATTGAAGCAGTCATTTCTGCCAAAGGATTCCCGACCAAGTATTGAGTGCATAACTGAACATTATTATTTGATGTTTTTTTTGTTTGTTATTAAAAAACACTTTTATTTGATTGGACGGGTGAAATATGCTAATTTATTGAGACAGGTTTTTTGGGTTATCAGGAGTTGTATGCCAAAATCATCAGTATTAAAAAAATAAAAGACCTGACAAATTTTAGTTGGTGGATAATGAATCTATAATATATGAAAGTTTAATTGTAATTATTACATTATGGTAAATAATGAAATTTAACACTATATGCTAATTTTTTGAGAAGGACCTGTAGATCTGCTTCCCAGTACGACTCCCCCTCGGGGGAAAATCTCTCCCTTTTCCCATGCAGAGACCCAGGCCATGTCAGAGTACATCCAGGAGAACCTGACTAGAGGATTTATTCGAAAATCATCTTTCTCAGCGGGGGCAGGGTTCTTCTTCGTTAAGAAAAAGGACGGATCTCTTCAGCCCTGTATTGATTACCAAGGGATAAACCAGAGCACGGTAAAAAACAAATATCCATTACCGCTTATTTCAGAGCTGTTTGATAGTCTCCGAGGGGCCAAGATCTTCTCCAAACTAGACATGCACCGCTATGTTTTAAGACTCTCACCAATAAACGGCACTTGGCATTTCTATACGGCACTACCATTGGCCACTTTGTCCTTTAAAAAGCCCTCCCTACTAGTGATGAGCGAGTATACTCATTGCTCAGGTTTTCACGAGCACGCTTGGGTGATCTCCGAGTATTTGTTAGTGTTCAGAGATTTAGTTTTTGTTGACGCAACTGCATGATTTACAGCTGCTAGCCAGCCTGAGTACATGTGGGGGTTGCCTGGTTGCTAGGGAATCCCCACATATAATTAAGCTAATAATCGCAAATCATGCAGCTGTGCAGATGAAAACTAAATCTCTGAACACTAACAAATACTTGGAGACCACCTGAGCGTGCTCGGGAAAACCCGAGCAACGAGTACACTCACTCATCATCACTCTCTACTCATCTACTGCACGCCCCCGGAAGAAGCTATGGGCAAAACGTGCATCGGAGCGAAAGGGAACTACCGAACCACTCACTTCAATTTATGACCATCGGAATTCAGGTATAACTTCATTCTGTGGTGCACATTTGGCTATACTTTCTATGCAGGGCCACCTATAATTAGGATCTGGGGTCTCTTGATTCTTTTGCACACTTTTAAGACCTCCGTTTATACATTCATCTATTATCCTTATTGGCTGTGTCCCTCTCCATTTATAAGTAAATGCCTTAGTTTATGTGCATACTTATTACACTAAATAATTATTTATTTTATTAATGATAATCTTCACTTGAGCAAGTAACCTATCCCTGAATTTTGGTCTGAATGTCCGGGCGCCCCCACTGGGTATTTCTGTGTTTATTTGTTCTGATATTTTAATAATTATTAATAAAAGTATCTTTGTATTGAATCTTATGGCCCTCTTCGTTTATGCCCACTGACTAATCACAGTTGAACATTTTGTTGTGATAATTGCTTTGAAGTGCCATTGCATAAAAATTCTCAGGACAATTTTTTGGTAATTTCATATGTTTTGCTGTTTTTTGTTTTTTTTTTAATAACAGATAGTCCACAATATGGATCTAAAAGCTAGGGACAGTGCCTGGCAGTCAAGGGCTACAGACATTTTTGCACGAAATACACCAGTTATTTCGCAGGATGCCCCATTTGAGATCAAGGATCTCTTGCATGAATATAGAAACGCTTTGCAGCATAAAACAAAGTTGTGGTGGAACTGTTCCGCTCTGGAGAACGATCAGGAAAAAAAAAAAAAGATTATTCCCAGGGGTCTCAGGATTCACCTTTACCTGACGTACGAGTTGGGTGATCCGGAATTGATCAATAAGTGGATGGCAGCAGCTAATAATAATTTTTATTTATATAGCACCAACATATTCCGCAGCACTTTTACAATTAAGCAGGGACATGTACAGACAAATTCAATACAAGTTAAGACAATTTAAACAGTGACATTAGGAGTGGGGTCCCTGCTTGCAAGCTTACAATCTACAAGGAAATGAGGGGGACACAATAGCTGAAAAGTAATTGTTATTTCAAGTCTGGCAATTATAATAAATAGGGATTTTCATATAAAGCTGCATGATCCGGTCATCAGCCCGTGTGTTTAAGTGCAATAGTCAAGTATCAAGTGCAGTTATGTGCATGGAGGGTGTGGAGACAGATGAATACCGGTTTTTACGTACCGGTAATAGGATTTTACAGAGTCCACGACAGCACCCACAACGAGAGAGAGGGGATCCGCCCACCTTCCGGACAGGAACCTACAGGTTAAAAAAGGGCGGCCCCCCCTCGCTCTCCAGTTTGTGTTCCAGAGTACAAGGGATACCGCCAATGAATCAGTACATGACAATATTATCTTAAACATTACTAAATACCACCACCTCTATAGAGTGATCTCTAAGGCACACCTTCCAACAGAGTGCAGGAATAAGTAATTAAATACGGGGGGGGGAATGTATGGGTGCTGTCGTGGACTCTGTAAAATCCTATTACCGGTACGTAAAAACCGGTTTTCCTATCGCCACGACAGCACCCACAACGAGAGACTTTCAAAGACTATTAACTGGGAGGGACCACAGCACTAAGTACTGAACGGCCAAACTGTAAGCTGGAATTAGCAGATAGAGCAAGGCGACAGTGCTTATAAAAGGTGGAAGGTGATGACCAAGTTGCCGCCTTACATATCTCAATGGGGACATCTGCCTTCTCCGCCCAGGATGATGCCATGGCCCGAGTGGAGTGCGCCCTGATGCCTTCAGGTGGTGTTACTCCCCTGGTAGAGTAGGCAAGACATATCGCTTCTCTAATCCATCTGGCGATAGAGCTTTTCGTGACACCAGAACCTTTTTTCCGATTCTGGAAAGAAATAAACAGAGCCCTACTCTGTCTCCAGCTTTGTGTCCTATCCAGGTATTCTAATATTACCCTCTTAACATCTAGTGTATGATATTTTTTCTCCTCATCTGAACCCGGATTTTCATAGAAAGATGGTAAATAAATCTCCTGACTTCTATGAAATTTAGTTGCCACTTTTGGCAAGTATGCAGGATCAGGTTTTAAGACAATCTTATCTTGGAGAATTATCAAGTAGGGAGGATCTACTGACAAAGCATGTATATCACTGACCCTCCTGGCAGATGTTAACGCTAAGAGTAGGGCTGTTTTTAATGTTAGATTTTTAATTGAAATAGATTCTAATGGCTCAAAGGGGGGTTCAGTCAACGCCTCAAGCACCAAGTTGAGGTCCCAAGGAGGTACCCTGGCAATATGGATTGGGTTAGAACGCTGACATGCCTTAATAAATCTAGCAACCCATCTATTACCGGCTATGTCACTGTTGTACAGAGCTCCTAAGGCTGATACATGAACCCTTAGAGTGTTAACCGCTAGACCCAACTCCCAGCCCTTCTGAAGAAATTCTAAAATGGCTGAGATCGGAGCATTATCTCCCAATGGTTTCTGGTAAAACATCAGGAATTTTTTCCAAATTTTTGAATAGATTTTTGTTGTAACCTCCTTCCTGCTTTTCAATAAGGTAGTTATTAAGGCATCGGAGAACCCCCTCTCCTTCAGAAGCTCCCTCTCAAGTTCCACGCTGTTAAGTGAAGAGTCTCCAAATCTGGATGACGAAATGGACCTTGAGAGAGGAGATCTGGAACCACTGGTAACACCCAGGGATCGGTGACAGACATTGCTTTGAGAAGAGAAAACCAAGGCCTCCTGGGCCAGAAGGGGGCGATTAAAATTACTCTGGCTCCTTCCTCCCGGATCTTCCTGAGAACTATCGGAATTAGACACATAGGAGGGAATGCATACGCTAGCCGGAAGTTCCAACGGACGCGAAGGGAGTCTACTATGAGAGGTTGATCTGCCCTGTGTAAGGATGCGAACCTCCTGGTCTTCTTGTTCTCCATGGTAGCAAACAGATCTATTGTCGGTAATCCCCACAGATTGACTATCTGATAGACCAGCGCATATTCAAGGGACCATTCTCCCTGACGAAGGGAATGGCGACTGAGGTAGTCTGCTTCTATATTGAGTTTCCCTTCTATGTGAACCGCTGTCAGAGATTGTAAGTGATCCTCGGCCAGAGACAATATCTGTGCTGCAGTGGTCATTAAGGAACGTGACCTTGTCCCTCCCTGATGATTGATGTAGGACACCACAGTCATATTGTCTGACTGTATTTGAACGTGCGAACTCTTCAGGGAAGGTAGCAGACAAAGAAGAGCCTGGTTGACTGCGGCCAGCTCTCTTAGGTTTGAGGAATTCTGGGACTCTAGACTTGACCAACGCGCCTGGGTTAGAATGTCTCCCATATGGGCTCCCCAACCGAACGGACTGGCATCTGTCGTGACCACGTTGTCCGGAGTGATGGTCCAGAGGACTCCTTTTGACAAATGTACTGGATTGAGCCACCATCTGAGGTCGTGAAGAGTGGCAGGTGATATACTGAACTTCCTGCTTAGAGCACCCTGAAGATTTTTCTCTGCTTGAAGCACCTCGTACTGAAGCATTCGGGTGTGAGATTGAGCCCATCTCACCGCCGATATACATGCAGTCAAAGAACCTAGAAGAGACATTGCGTCTCTTAAACTTAAGTTTGGAGCTTCTCTTACAGCCCTGATCTTCTGAATGATCCTTTGTTTCTTTTCTTCTGGTAGGAAGGATGACTGATTCTCTGTCTGCTCACCTAACGGTCGGTGTTCGGCGTCTCCTGTAGAAGACATGCTGCCGCACACTACTCACCAAGCACTGCCTTCTTTTCAAAGGTCCCGCGCTCTTCCTCCCGGCCTCCTCCGGAAGTCGTTCCTCTACTTCCGGGTCATAAGCGCCGACATTCTGTAGCGTCGTGCGCGCGTGGTCGACCCGGGGCGGCGTGCCTTCCCCCGGGAACGCCACTTTGACCGCTCAGCTATTCCTCACGAGCCGGTCCTTGCCAGACGAGGGGGGAGGCTTAAAACAGAACCTACCCCGACGCTGCTTCCAGGCCCCCGACTCTGCCGTTCTCACCCGGACACCGCACAGAGGCTTGGCGGACCTGGGTAAGCTAAACTGTAGGCTCCCGCCGTCCGGACAGGAACCCAAACTGGAGGGCGAGGGGGGCCGCCCTTTTTTAACCTGTAGGTTCCTGTCCGGAAGGTGGGCGGATCCCCTCTCTCTCGTTGTGGGTGCTGTCGTGGCGATAGGAAAAGTAAGGTGCAGATTCAGAATAATATTTGGAAGGAGGGAACAAGGCAAAGTTAGATTACTGAGTAGTTGATGTGGTAGGCTTGTTTGAAGAGATGGGTTTCAAAGCGTGCTTGAATAGGTCGGGGCTAGGTATCAGTCTGATCGTCTGGGAAAGTGCACTCCAGAGAGCTGGCGCAGCACGAGAGAAGTCTTGGAGATGGAGGTGCGAGGTTCGGAGTACGGGGGATATTAGTGCAGCGCCCCAGAGTCCTGGTCATTGAAGTAATGTCGTTCTTCCACCAGGGGGAGTGATATTACGTCTGATGGCACTAAAGGAGTTCACCTTGCCAGGTATCACAAACATCACACCACACTTCACACTCCAGACCACCAGGGGGAGCCTTGCTCCTATCTACGAGGGCACTCCTCACATTAGGGTAAAACTGGTGGGCTGGATAGAAAGTTAGTCAGAAGCTGGCTGGGCTTCACCCAGGAAGCATCCTGTGAGAGAGGAGCTGACTGGGGTTGGCCCAGGCAACACCTGTCAAGGAGACAGGGGGATAGGAGGAACATCGGAGCTGCAGACAGAGGGTCCCTGTCAGGTGTGGGATCCTGGCAGAGGCCTAGCAAGACAGAAAGACACGGAGCTGCGCCTGCCCCACGTGCGGCAGCATCCTAAGAAAGGACAAGAAAAGGAATTGTGTTGTAGAGAGTGAAACACGAAGTCACAGCACAAGGAGATAACACCAGAAGGAGTTCTGCCCTGCAATAGGCTGCCTCCTTCTGAGGCGCGTAGCCGGAACACCGAGGGATTAATAGTCTCTACGCTTTACTTCAGAGACCGGCAGGACAGTCAATTCCAAGTTGGCTGCCCGACCTTAAAACCTAAGAAGACACGGTGGCAACTTGTGGGGGTCGGGGCGTCTCTAGGGTCCCTATAAACAAGCCTCAGGCCATCAGTCATACGGGTTTGTCCTATCCACACCATCTGGGGGACGGAGAGGAAGAAATAACATCTAGAACATCTACAACAGTTGTGAGGACCTTACCGAGTTGCTCAGCAGGGAGGTACTACAACACACAGGCGCTAGTAGGAAGGCTACTGATTTCCACCTGGATAAGGGGACTCTGGATTTGCCATCGAACCGGCCTGTGATCCGGTGCTCTGGACTGTGGATGCTGAAGTCTTCAGTAAAAGGTAAAGAGACTGCACCCTTGTGTCCTCGTTATTCACTGCGCCTTACTTCATCCACCATCACTATCTACATTTCTGGGAAGCCCTGGGGGGGATACACTTCACCTGTGGGAAGGTATACCATCTAGCTGCCATAACATCACCCCAGCGGACCCCTAAGCAGCGTCGGTCACCCTGATCGAATACCACAGGTGGCGTCACAAACACTACCATTCTGTATGAACTCTGCCTTTTATTGGACGCCCCTCATAGGGCCACGGGCTGGGTCGGGCCACTGTGACATCCCCATCGAGTACTGAAGGACCCGGTACCGAGTTCCCCATTGCCCTTACATGGGGGCGCTCCATTAGTCTTCAGTCATTTATAGAATGGAGGGCACGTGTAGGGCAATAGACAAAGATGATAGAGGAGATATAAGGCGGTGCAGAACTGTGGAGAGCTTTGAGGGTGAGAGAGAGGAGTTTATATTGGACACTGTAGCGAATGGGTAGCCAGTGCAATGACTGGCACGAGATGGAGGCATAGGTGAAGCAGCTGGACAGAAATATGACCCTGGCTGCCGCATTCAAGATGGATTGGAGAGGAGAAAGTTTGGTGAGAATGAGACTGATCAGAAGAGAGTTGCAGTAGTTTAGACGAGAATGAATAAGAGTGACAGTAAGAGTCTTAGCGGTTTCAAAGGTGAGAAAAGGTCAGATTCTGGAGATGTTTTTAAGATGCAAGTGACAAGATCAAGTGAGTGATCGGATATAGGGAGTAAAGGAAAGTTTGGTGTCGAATATGACCCCAAGACAGCGGGAATGCTGCTTGGGAGTTATGGTTGAACACTCCTGGGTTATTTCGTTGTTAGGTAGAGTGAGGTTAGTAGAGGGGAGAAACACAAGAAGTTCCGTTTTGGAGACATTTAGGTTCAGATAGAGGGAGGACATGATGTTAGAAACAGCAGACAGACAATCCTTGGTATTTTGAATTAGGGTAGGGGTGATGTCAGGGGAAGAAGTGTATAATTGAGTGTCGTCAGCATAAAGATGATACTGGAACCCAAATCTGCTGATTGTTTGTCCAATAGGGGCCATGTATAGAGAGAAGAGGAGGGGGCCTAGGACTGAGCCCTGCGGAACCCCCATAGTAAGGGGAAGAGGAGAGGAAGAGGAGTCGGCAAAAGATACAATGAAGGAGCAGTCAGAGAGGTAGGAGGAGAACCAGGAGAGGGCTGTGTCCTTGAGGCCTATAGAGCGGAGCATAGTGAGGAGGAGCTGGTGATCCACAGTGTCAAATGTGGCAGAGAGAGATAGAGGAGAATCAGCAGGGAGCAATGACTTTTGGATTTAAGTGGTAGCTTAAGTGAAGCTAAGTGTTCATTTGAATGTATACAAATATTGATAAATAAGAATACTTCATCTTTACATGAGACTGACAATGAACTTGACACACTCTATACAACTTTGTTTAAAGACCTACCCACTGACCAGTTTACTAAATGGTCTAAAGATCTGGAAACAGATATTACAAGATGGGAGAATAAGGTTAGTCAAGATAAAGTGCACAAATATCAAAGTGATGTTGCTGACTTTGACAGTATTAAAATCTACAGTTGGCAACAGTCGAGCAAAAACAACTCAGGTCCCTAGTACTAGGGCTGAATCTGAGGCTTCTAGTGTATTTGGTCTGGGAAGTACTGCTTCTACCAGTGATTTTGAGCCGTCCTGCGATTTCCACCTTAGGAGTGGGGATCGGAGGAAAAAGTTCCCTGAAATGTTTAACAAGGCGCAGAGGGGACGAAGGAATAAAGATCAAAATCAGGTTGTTAATCTATCAAACCATATTTTGACTTCTGTTCAACTCAAGGTATTGCAGCGTGGATTAACCTTTTCCCCTTCACGTAATTTAGATGTGTTTACATCAGTAAAAGACATTCACCTCTTCGCTAGAAAACTAATCCTCAAAGTTTCACACAAAGATTGGAACCCGATTCTTTCCCTACTGTTGAAGAAAGGAAGGCCCTGGAGATTTTGTTTTCCTTGGAAGAGCAAAACATCCCTCTGCAGGCAAGTACCATTCCTCAACATTTACCAAATCAAGAAATTTCCGGCTTTAGGCCTCTGCCCTGCGGTGGATATCTTCACCAAATTGGTGTCCCAGGATACTGAAAATCTAGCTTAAGATCAAAAGGGTCCCTCTAATCTTACTAAAGAGGAACAACAGGCCATCACTGAGTTGAAGACATGGAATGATGTTATTTTTAAACCAGCTGACAAGGGTGGCAACCTTGTCATCTGGCCCAGGGACCAGTATGAACGACAAGCGAATATTCTGTTAAATGATCCACTCTGCTACCGTAAACTTACATTCAATCCCCTATCATCTTCCTTTCAGGCTCTGAAATAATGGAAAAAGCGTTTGCTGAAGGCATTATTTCCAAAAAAAACTTTTGGACCGTATCCGGAGTGATCATCCTAGGCTCCCCACCTTTTAGCTCATCCCGAAAATACACAAGAACTCATTGGACCCTCCCGATTGTTTCAGGTATAAATGGACCATGCAAACTAAACTCTGATTTGGTGGATTATTTTTTAAAACCATTAGTTGCCAATTTGCCATCATATATAAGAGACAACATCCGCCCTTCAAAGTTTGGACCAGTATTATCCTCAAGAATTAACGATTATTATCACGGCGGATGTTGAATCTCTATATACCTCCATCCGCCATGAGAATGGTCTGGAGGTGGTACATCTGTTCCTTAGTTCCAGCTTTCTGGATAGCACTCTCCGATTTTATTTTGATCCTTTTGGAATTTTTGTTAACTCATAACACCTTCATCTTCAAAGGTCAGAATTTTTTGCAAATTCAAGGCACTGCGATGGGTGCCTCCTGTGCCCCATTGTATGCCAACCTATTTTTGGGGGAAAAAAAAAAAAAAGAGGGAGAGGGAAGTCTTTCATATTGACCTCGTCCAGGAGATGGACCATGTCCACAACTGGATGAGGTACATTGAGGACGTCCTCTTCCTCTGAGAAGGCACCCCGACAGGACTAGAAAATCTGATTCAAATAGCTTAACCCCTTTCTGACATATGATGTACTATCCTGTCGAGGTGGTAAGGGCCCGGATGACCACCGACGGGATAGTACGTCATCATCGATCAGGCGTGCTCACGGGGGGAACGTGGCCGAGTGTCAGCCGACTATCGCAGCTGACATCCGGCACTATGTGCCAGGAGCGGCCACGGACCGCTCCTGGCACATTAACCCCCAGCACACTGCGATCAAAGATGATCAAAGATGATCGCAGTATTCCAGCGGCACAGGGAAGCATCGAGCAGGGAGGGGGCTCTCTGCGTGCTTTCCTGAGACCCTCGGAGCAACGCGATGTGATCACGTTGCTCCAGGGGTCTCCTACCTCCTCCTCCCTTCAGGCCCAGATCAAAAATGCCCGCAGGGGCCTTCCGGGTCCTGCAGGGAGGTGGCTTCCAAGCGTCTGCTCAGAGCAGGCGCCGGGAAGCCTCCCTGCTGTGCCTGTGTGATCGGTGATCTGACACAGTGCACAGCGGTGACAGAACAAAAAAAAAATCCTAAATAAGGAGAAAAAAAAAAAAAAGTTCCAATAAATACATTTCTTTACCTAAATAAAAAAACAATAAAAGTACACATTTAGTATAGCCACGTCCGTAACAACCCGACCTATAAAACTGTCCCTGTTATGATCCCAGTGGCTGAGGATCACAGGAAATACTAGCTAAGTTACTAAACAACGAACAAGCTCTAGGGAGGTGGTAACTGGACTGACCGCAACCCTGATCCTATCCACACACTAAAGGTAGCCGGTGAACGTGCCTAAAAGCCTGGACGTCTCGACGCAGCCTGAGAAACTGACTACCCCTAAAGAGAAAGCAAGACCTCACTTGCCTCAAGAGAAATAACCCCAAAGATATAGGAAGCCCCCAACAAATAATAACGGTGAGGTAAGGAGAAAAGACACACATAGGAATGAAAACAGATTCAGCAAATGAGGCCCGCTAATACTAAATAGCAGAAGACAGATAGCGAACTGTGCGGTCAGTGGAAAACCCTACCAAAATATCCACGCTGAGAATTCAAGAACCCCCACACCAACTAACGGTGTGGGGGGAGAAACTCAGCCCCCTAGAGCTACCAGCAAGCAGGGAAATCACATATTAGCAAGCTGGACAAGAAACATATTGAACACTGATGATCAAAAAATGAACAAAACGGAAACTTAGCTTCTCTTGAAGAGACTGGTAGCAAGGTAGTCAGAAGGAATCAGAATAGCACTGAATACATTGCCAGCAGGCATGGACTGAGAGTCCAAGTGAGCTTAAATAGGAAACCAGCCCACATATAACGAGACAGCTGATGCCAGTCACAAACCTGCAGAAAGACAGCACTCACACAGTACCACTTGTGACCACAAGAGGGAGCCCAGAAATAGAGTTCACAACATGTCCCACTAGTTAATCCCTTCAGTGAACACCGTAAAAAAAAAACCACGAGGCAAAAAATGACGCTTTATTATAATACCGCCAAACAAAGAGTGTAATAACACGAGATCAAAAAGACGGATATAAATAACCATGGTACCACTGAAAACATCTTGTCCCGCAAAAAAACGAGCCGCCATACAGCATCATCAATGAAAAATAAAGTTATAGTCCTCAGAATAAAGCAATGCAAAAACTATTTTTTATATAAAATAGCTTTTATTGTCTAAAAGGTCCAAAACATTAATAAATGATATAAATGAGGTATTGCTTTAATCGTACTGACCCAAGAAGTAAAAAACTACTTTATCAACTTTACCAAACGTGGAACGGTATAAGCGCCCCCCCAAAAGAAATTCATGAATAGCTGGTTTTTATTCATTCTACCCTCACAAATCGGAATAAAAAGCAATAAAAAAAAAGTCACGTGTCCGATATACCAATGGTACTAATAAAAACATCAACTCGTCCGCCAAAAAACAAGAGCTCACATGACAACCAAAATATGGAAAAATTACAGCTCTCAAAACGTGGAGACGCAAAAACTATTTTTTGCAATGAAAAGCGTCTTTTAGTGTGTGACGGCTGCCAATCAAAAATCCGCAAAAAAAAAAAAAAAAAAAAAAAAAAAAAGCTATAAAAGTACATCAAACCCCCCTTCGTTAGGGAAAAATAATAACATTTTAAAGTATGTATTTATTTCCATTTTCCCATTAGGGTTAGGGCTAGGGTTGGGGCTAAAGTTAGGGTTGAGGCTAAAGTAAGGGTTTGGATTACATTTACGGTTGGGATTACAGTCAGGGGTGTGTTTGGGTTAGGGTTTCAGTTAGAATTGGGGGGTTTCCACTGTTTAGGCACATCAGGGGCTCTCCAATTGCGACATGGCGTCCGATCTCAATTTCAGCCAATTCTGCGTTGAAAAAGTAAAACAGTGCTCCTTCCCTTCCGAGCTCTCCCGTGCGCCCAAACACAGGGGTTTACCCCAACATATGGGGTATCAGCGAACTCAGGACAAATTGGACAACAACTTTTGATGTCCAATTTCTCCTGATACCCTTGGGAAAATACAAAACCGGGGGCTTAAAAAGAATTTTTGTGGGAAAAAAAAAAAAGAATGTTTATTTTCACAGCTCTGCGCTATAAACTGTAGTGAAACACTTGGGGGTTCAAAGTTCTCACAACACATCTAGATAAGTTCCTTGGGGGGTCCAGTTTCCAATATGGGGTCACTTGTGGGGGGTTTCTACTGTTTAGATACATCAGGGGCTCTGCAAATGCAACGTGACGCCTGCAGACCAATCCATCTAAGCCTGCATTCCAAACGGCGCGCCTTCCCTTCCAAGCTCTGCCATGCACCCAAACGGAGGTCCCCCCCCCACATATGGGGGTATCAGCGTACTCAGGACAAATAGCACAACAACTGTTGGGGTACAATTTCTCCTGTTACCCTTGGGAAAATACAAAAGTGGGGGCTTAAAAATAATTTGTGGGAATTTTATAAACTGTAGTGAAACGCTTCAAAGTTTTCACAACACATCTAGTTAAGTTCCTTGGGGGGTCTTCTTTGCAAAATGGTGTCACTTGTGGGGGGTTTCAATGTTTAGGCACATCAGGGGCTCTCCAAATGCGACATGTCATCCCATCTCAATTCCAGTCAATTTTGCATTGAAAAGTCAAATGGCGCTCCTTCCCTTCCGAGCTCTGCCATGCGCCCAAAGTGGTTTAACCCCACATGTGGGGTATCAGTGTACTCAGGACAAATTGGATAACAACTTTTGGGGCCCAATTTCTCCTGTTACCCTTGGTAAAATAAAATAAATTTGAGCTGAAGTAAATTTTTTGTGACAAAGTTAAATGTTCATTTTTTTTTTTTAAACATTCCAAAAATTCCTGTGAAAACACCTGAAGGGTTAATAAACTTCTTGAATGTGGTTTTGAGTACCTTGAGGGGTGCAGTTTTTAGAATGGTGTCACACTTGGGTATTTTCTATCATATAGACCCATCAAAGTGACTTCAAATGTGATGTGGTCCCTAAAAAGAAATTAAAAAAAAAAAAAAAATGGTGTTGCAAAAATGAGAAATTGCTGGTCAACTTTTAACCCTTATGACTCCTTAAAAAAAAAAATTTTGGTTCCAAAATTGTGCTGATGTAAAGTAGACATATGAGAAATGTTACTTATTAAGTATTTTGTGTGACATCTCTGTGATTTAAGGGCTTAAAAATCCAAATTTGGAAAATTGCGAAATTTTCTAAATTTGCCATATTTCCATTTTTTCACAAGTAAACGCAGGTAATATCAAATAAATGTTACCACTATCATGAATTTATTATCACTTTATTTATGTTCCTTTGCCCATATGGAGATATATGTACACATTTGATTGGCCTACTAAGGGGATCTAGACTATTGCAGTCATATATCTATGGAGATAGAATATATGGGTAGAAAAATCAGCATCAATACAACTTATATAGCTACCTATATTATCTAGAAAGGCAGCCTTGAGTTAATTTAGCAAAAGGCACATTATTAGATGGTGACACCAAGTTATAGCCCATGGTGGACACTATAGGCTTTAGTCTCCAGAGCTACTATAGTGGTGGGAGTACATAGCAAGGAACATATATAGAGGGATATTCATTGTGTTTTTCACATTGTGTTTTCATGGATCTAACTTGATCCATATGTGTATGTCTTTTGTCTGTGACTATTAGTGATAACCCAGGGATAGGAGGGACAGCCGTCGTTGAGTGGGGGCGCCATATCGTATACAGGGTGCCAACCTCCGCTGTCAGGAAGGATAACAGATTCCAGGGCCAATTAGGGCTAGTTGAGGCATTGTGTATCCAGAAAGGCATTAGCCTTATTTTTGTTTTTTTTGATTGTTTCATATTTTGATAATTTTTTATTATTGCTTTACATATTTTTTTCATTTTTTCTACTTGTTTTTTTCTATTTGGTTTTTTCTATTTGGTTTTTCTGGCATCATAAAAAACTCCATAGAGGGTACCTTTTGAAATTAACTTTATCCCTATCCTTGGGGGGATCCCTATAGGGATGTACTTTTTATCTCACTTTATATATATTTTTGGTATTATATGTAATTATTAATAAAGATTGATGATTTTAGGGGTAGGATTTGGTCTCTTTTCAGTTGGTTTAGTCATATACTCCCCTGTAAATAATTGGTTTTGTTGGTTGTATCACTATCATGAATTACAATATGTCAGAATCATCAGGATCCGTTGAAGCGTTCCAGAGTTATAACCTCATAAAGAGACAGTGGTCAGAGTTGTAAAAATTAACCCGGTCATTAACGTGCAAACCACCCTTGGGGTTAACAATACCAATCGTAACATCAGATTGGACGTTCAAATTTGATAGAGAGACTGACTTTCTAGATATCAAGTTAACAGTAGGACCCGATGGCCACCTTGAAAAGGATGTTTTTAAAGAAGCTTACAGCCATGAACGCTTTACTGTCAACTGATTCTGCTCATCCTATATCTACAGTTCGAGGGATCCTGATAGGACAATTCCTCCATGTAAAAAGAATATCTTACAATATGGAGAAGTACAAAAAACAGGCTACGGACCTCACACAAAGATTAATTAACAGAGGATACGGCAAAAGATCTATAAAAAGAGTCTACTTTAGAGCAGAAAAAAATTACACGTAACCAACTTCTCTATAGCCCACCAACACCGGCAAAACAGGACGCCCCGAATGAGGTACGATTCATCTCCACTTACAGTCATCAGTGGATCAATTTCAAGTCTATCATTCGCAAACATTGGGAGGTGTTATTGGTTGACCCTACCTTACGATGCATTCTACCTTCTGAACCATCCTTTGCGGCCAGGAGATCGGCAAATCTTTGGGACATACTAGTCCATAGTCATTATGAGCCCCAGAGGGTTGGTAGGCATCCCGGATCGCCAGCCTTCTTTCCCTGCGGCCTTTGTAAGGGCTGTCTCAGTCATGTAAAATCAGGGACGTTCACAAAGCATGATGGATCTCGGTCATACACCACAAGAAAACATCTGAGCTGTACTTCACAAGGTGTTATATACCACGCACAATGTCCATGCAAAAAAGTTTACATCGGCATGACCACCAGGGAATTAAAGGTAAGGACACGTGAGCATGTCAGGGACATGGAGAAGGCTAAAACTAGTGATGATGATTCAGCCTTAAAGTCCCTCCCCAGACATTTTAAAGCTCACCTGGTTGTAACTCCAGAGGCCTTGTGGTCAAAGCTATTGATCAGGTGGATTTAGGCTCACGTGGTGGTGACATGACCAGGACTCTGTCACAAGTGGAGAGTAAGGTTGAGCGAAACGGATCGGACACATTCAAAAATCGCCGACTTTCGGCAAAGTCGGGCTTCATGAAACCCGACCAGATCCTTGTGTAGGATCGGCCATGAGGTTGGCGATCTTCGCGCCAAAGTCGCGTTTCGTATGACGTGTTCAGCGCCATTTCTCAGCCAATGAAGGAGGACGCAGAATGTGGGCAGCGTGATGACGTAGGTCTCGGTCCCCACCATCTTAGAGAAGATCATGACAGTAATTGGCTTGCTTTCTGTGGCGTCACAGGGGCTATAAAGGGGCGTGCACGCCGACCACCATCTTACTTCTGCCGATCTGAGCATAGGGAGAGGTTGCTGCAGCTTCGTCAGAAGCAGGGATATAGTTAGGGAGGGAACATTAACCCCCAAACCGCTTGTGCTGTAGCGATTTCCACTGTCCAACACCACCTTTTCTTTGCAGGGACAGTGGAGGCTAGATTTTTGTGAATCAGCTCTGTAGCTTATTAGGCTGCCTTATAAGGCTCCCAGAGAGCTGCATTGCTGTTTGTACGCCGCTGCTTTTTTTAAAAGCAAAAATCCTGTTGCTCCTTTCCGCACAGTTATCTTGTTTATTTGTCCCCACTTGTGTGCAGCAGTCCTTTTTATTGCTGGTTGCCATTCTTGTCCTGAGATCATTGTAGGGAGAATGAAATTGTAGTACAGTCCTTGTATTTTTTGATATATCTGCCAGCCACGTTCTGCCACTTCCATTGTGTAGTGTAATACACTAGGCCTGAGTTTGGGGGCAGTCTCCCCCCCAAAAAAGGGAGATTTAAATTACCACTAAGTGGATCTACGTCAGTTCTGTTTGTCGTATATCTTCCAGCCACGTTCTGCCACTTACATTGTGTACTGTAATGCACTGGGCCAGAGTTTGGCTGCAGTCTCGCCACCCAAAAATGGAGATTTAAATTCTCAACAAGTTTAGATACACCTTTTACCTTGTTTTACAGTACCATATAACGGTAGTTATTTTGGTTACATTTTCCCAAAAATGAGGAAGTCTGGTGGAAGAGGCTGTGGGCGGTCGTTGCCAGCTGGTAATGATGATGGTGGTGGTGGGAAAAGCAAAATAGCACCTAAGGCTCGAGTTGTTGAGCCAGCACCATCTTCTGGCTACACAAGGCCTCGAAGGCTCCCTTATCTGGGAGTAGGAAAACCGCTGTTAAAGCCGGAGCAGCAGGAAAAAGTTTTGGCTTTCCTTGCTGACTCAGCCTCTAGCTCTTTCGCCTCCTCTTCAGAAGTTCCAAATATAAAAGCAGTGAGTCGTCAGTGGATGCTCCCAGTCAGGAACAAGTCGCTTCCTTGTGTCCTTCACCCAAACCAAAAATGAAGGATGCGTCAGGCGACACTACAGGTTACTCCATGGAGCTCTTTACACATACCGTGCCTGGGTAATGCTACGTTCACATTTGCGTTGTGCGGCGCAGCGTCAGCGACGCAACGCACAACGCATGCACAACGCAGCGTTTTGTGACGCATGCGTTCATTTTTTGCATGATTTTTGGCGCAGAAAAAAACTGCATCATGCAGCATCCTCTGCGCCCTGACAGTTGCGCCATATTGACGCACGCATCACAAAACGCAAGACAACACATGTCCATACGCCCCCCATGTTAAATATAGGGGCGCATAACGCATGCATCGCCGCGGCTGCGCCGCACAACGCTAGTGTGAACGTAGCATTAGAAAGGGAAATTGTTAACAGCCCATTACAAGATGAATCGGACATGGAGTGCACTGATGCACAGCCACAGCTAGAATATTATGCTGTTCCATCGACTCAGATCACTACATGACCCTCGCAGTGTACTGAGCCAGAATCTGACCCTGATGAAACTATGGTGCCCCGTCCCGAACGCTATAGCACCTTACACTGTGACACAGAGAAAGGTGCACATGACATTGAAGAGGAGGTGATAGATGACCCAGATTGGCAGCCAATGGGGGAAGAATGTGCCGCTGCCAGTAGCTCAGAAGCGGAGGAGGATGATCCGCAGCAGCCATCTACATCGCAACAGCTTTCATCTGGCAAGCCAAAAACATTTGTCAAAAACAAAAACAGTTTTAGGACAGCGTGGCCATCCGGTGAAAGTAGCACAGCGTGCAATGCCTGAAAATGTTATCCATAGTAGGATGAGTGCAGTGTGGCAATTTTTTAACCAAGATCCGAATGATCAGTCAAAAGTTATCTGTAAGAAATGCTCAAAGACCTTTAGCAGAGGGAAGAATCTCCAAAATTTAAATACAATGTGCATGCGTAGACATTTAACCAGCATGCACTTGCAAGCCTGGACTAACTACCAAACGTCCCGTACCGTTGGTGCACCTGCTCAGAATGAAGGTAGTCAGCAACACTACATTGCTTCCCTCGCTGTAAACCCACCGGTTAGGACACCACCAGCAGCAAATGTGGAGGTATCGTCACAAGGCCAAAGCAGTCAGGAAATCACAAGGTTATTGGTAGGAAACACTGTATGTAGGCCAACATCGAGAATACCATCACCAACCGTCTCTCAATTCGCCATGTCCACCACCACCACCACCGCTAGTTCCACCATATGCGCCTCTCCAATCCGGCTCACCCTACAAGAGACTCTCGTTAGGAAAAGAAACTACTCATCCTCTCATCCGCGTACACAGGGTTTGAACGCCCACATTGCTAGACTAATCTCGTTAGAGATGATGCCCTACCGGTTGATTGAAAGCAAAGCTTTCAAAGCCCTGATGGCCTACGCAGTACCACGCTATGACCTACCCAGTCGACACTTCTTTGCGAGAAAAGCCATCCCATCACTCCACCAGCATGTCAAAGACCGCATTGTCCATGCACTGAGGCAATCAGTCAGTAGAAAGGGGCACCTCGCAACAGATGCATGGACCAGTAGGCATGGCCAGGGACGTTACGTGTCCATCACGGCACACTGGGTTAATGTGGTGGATGCAGGGGACAGCCATAGTGGGACAGTTCTGCCTAGCCCACGGTCTAGGAAACAGTTGGCAGTAGGCATTCGATCCTCCTCCTCCAGCAGAAGCGAAAGCTCTTCCACAGAGCGCAGTCGCACGACCACTCCATCCGCAGCTGCCAGTGTTGCACACGAGGTGTCCCATTATGGAACAGCTAGTGGTAAGCGTCAGCAGGCTGTGTTGGAAATGAAGTGTTTGGGCGACATACACACCGCGGAAGTTCTGGACGAGTTCTTGCAGCAAGAAACTCATTCATGGCTGGGCAGTGTACATCTTGAGGCAGGCAAGGTAGTCAGTGATAACTGAAGGAATTTTATGGCTGCCATAGCCCTTTCAGAACTGAAACATACCTTGCCTGGCTCACACCTTGAACCTGGTGGTGCAGTGCTTCCTGAAAAATTATCCGGGGTTACCAGCCCAGCTCCTGAAGGTGCGAAGACTTTGCTCGCACATCCGCCGTTCGCCCGTACACTCCAGCCGTATGCAGAACCATCAGCGATCGTTGAAGCTTCCCCAGCACCGCCTAATGATCGACGTTGCAACAAGATGGAACTCCACACTGCACATGCTTCAGAGGCTGTGCGAACAGAGGCGTCCTGTAATGTATTTGTGGGAGGATACACATACATGGGCAGGCAGTTGTATTTCAGACATGTAGTTGTCAGGTGTGCAGTGGTCGAAGCTACAAGACCTCTGTCAAGTCCTTCAGTGTTTTGAGGAACGCACACGGCTGGTAAGTGCAGACGACGCCATCATAAGCATGAGCATCCCACTAATGCGTCTGCTGATGCAAAGTTTTATGCACATTAAGGAGCAGGCGTCTGCAGCTGAGGAGGAGGGAAGCCTTGATGACAGTCAGCCATTGTCTGCTCAGGGAACTCTGCTGGACGTGGTGGTGGATGAAGAGAAGGAGGAGGATGATGGGGATGAATATGTATGGGAGGAGGATGCTTCTCAGGGGGCAATAGAAACTGGTGGCGTTGCAAGGTCAGGTACAGGGTTTTTGCGGGAGACAAGTGATGTTGATTTGCAAGAAAGTGCACCTCAACCCAGCACAAGCAGTGAATTGACACCTGGAACATTGGCCCACATGGCTGAGTATGCCTTGCGTATCCTAAAAAGGGACCCCACATTATTAAATGATGACCGATGACGATTACTGGTTGGCCTGCCTCCTGGATCCACGATATAAAGGAAAATTACAAAATATCATGCCACATGAGAACCTTGAGCAAATACTGGCTACCAAACAAGCAACTCTTGTAGACCGTTTGGTTCAGGCACACAGCGGCGATGATGGTTCTCACACGAGCTGCAGGGGGCAACATGGCAGAGGTGTTAGAGGTGCACAAATCAGAAGTGGCGTTGGACAGAGCGGTTTTATGACCAGGTTGTGGAGTGATTTTGCAATAACCGCAGACACGACAGGTACTGCTGCATCGATTCAAAGTGACAGGAGACAGCATTTGTCCAGTATGGTTACGAACTATTTTTCCTCCCTTATCGATGTTCTCCCTCACAAGTCATTCCCCTTTGATTACTGGGCATCTAAAATAGACACCTGGCCTGAATTGGCAGAATATGCATTGCAGGAGCTTGCTTGCCCTGCTGCTAGTGTGCGATCAGAAAGAGTATTCAGTGCTGCTGGTTCAATACTGACCGAAAAAAGGACTCTTCTGGCTACCCAAAATGTTTATGATCTAACCTTCATTAAAATGAACCAATCATGGATTTCAAAATATTTTGCCCCACCTTCCCCTGCTGACACGTAGCTTGTCTGAAAAATGTCTTGCTTTTGGCCTCCTCTTACTGACTGCTCCAGTTCCTCCATTTGCAGCTGCTGAATGTCCACCATAGGCCATTTTTTTACCTCCCTAAATGGGCTGACTCCCCCCACAGGGCCGTGGTCACCACCTGGCGCAAGCACCCGTGCGAGTGCCGTTTGCCTGGACAGGTGGGTGTGCCCATTCTTGGGCGACGGCACTGACACAGGGTCCCTCATAGAACAATGAAGTGTCTGACGGTGGTTGTGCACAACCAACGTCAGACACACCGTTGTAATATGAGGGGCCCTGTGCCAGAACCGCCGCCCACGAGACAGTGTTCCCCCCCAGGTCGAACAGTGCTCTACCACTTGCAATACTTACCTCTCCCTGCTCCAACACTGTAGTCTGTGCTGTTAAATCCTTCAATGGCACTGCCAATACAAATTTGTTGAAATGACAGGTAATAGTAAAAATATACAGGGGCCCTGACCTCCATATAGACCAGTTAATACTTTGCGCCAACTACCACTGTCTGCTACTCAGCAGAGGAGCCCACCCCTGTACCTAGCTATACATAGTTACATAGTAAGGCCGAAAAAAGACATTTGTCCATCCAGTTCAGCCTATATTCCATCATAATAAATCCCCAGATCTACATCCTTCTACAGAACCTAATAATTGTATGATACAATATTGTTCTGCTCCAGGAAGACATCCAGGCCTCTCTTGAAACCCTCAACTGAGTTCGCCATCACCACCTCCTCAGGCAAGCAATTCCAGATTCTCACTGCCCTAACAGTAAAGAATCCTCTTCTATTCTGGTGGAAAAACCTTCTCTCCTCCAGACGCAAAGAATGCCCCCTTGTGCCCGTCACCTTCCTTGGTATAAACAGATCCTCAGCGAGATATTTGTATTGTCCCCTTATATACTTATACATGGTTATTAGATCGCCCCTCAGTCGTCTTTTTTCTAGACTAAATAATCCTAATTTCGCTAATCTATCTGGGTATTGTAGTTCTCCCATCCCCTTTATTAATTTTGTTGCCCTCCTTTGTACTCTCTCTAGTTCCATTATATCCTTCTTGAGCACCGGTGCCCAAAACTGGACACAGTACTCCATGTGCGGTCTAACTAGGGATTTGTACAGAGGCAGTATAATGCTCTCATCATGTGTATCCAGACCTCTTTTAATGCACCCCATGATCCTGTTTGCCTTGGCAGCTGCTGCCTGGCACTGGCTGCTCCAGGTAAGTTTATCATTAACTAGGATCCCCAAGTCCTTCTCCCTGTCAGATTTACCCAGTGGTTTCCCATTCAGTGTGTAATGGTGATATTGATTCCTTCTTCCCATGTGTATAACCTTACATTTATCATTGTTAAACCTCATCTGCCACCTTTCAGCTATGCCACCTGTTTATTTATGAGCATTTTTTGGGCAGACATTTAGCTCACTTTATTATTTTGGCCTACTGTCAGCCAGTCCTTACAGTTGTCCTCCGCTGTACAAACCAATGCCGCCAGTTTACTCCTGTTACCAGTTTTGAACTGCATTTAGCCTACTTTTTTATTTTAGGCCTACTACCTGTGTCTGTCTGCGCCACTCCTTACAGTTGTCCTCCATTAAACAAAGCTATGCCGCCTGTTTAGTCCTGTTACCAATTTTGAACTGCATTTAGCCCACTTTATTATTTGGGCCTATATCTGTGTTTCCGCCTCATCCTGCCCATTGCCCAGCCAGTGCTAGATGAGTCTGCTGGTACATTGACCCAGACCACTACATTCCCCTTGCACTCTACACAGCCAGAATCTGACCCTGCTGAAAGTCAGGTTACCCTTCCCGCATACTATACCCCCTTACACGGGGACAAAGAGGAAGGTGCAGATGAAAGTGCAGGTTCCTTCATCAGGTGGGGGGGGGGGGCCCATACTCGTTGGCGACGTCACTGGCACATGGCCCCTCATAGTACGCAAAAGTGTCTCTGGAAGTGGGAGGCGCCGCCCGCCGTCAACACACCGCCGTAATATGAGGGGCCCTTTGCCAGTGCCAACTAGTGGGCCCCCCCTGCTTGCTCAGGATCACAGCACTTGCAAAGTTGAAATACTTACCTCTCCCTGCTCCACCGCCGTGACGTATTCCGCGTTTCCTGGGCCCACGAAAATCTTGAACCAGCCCTACCCCCCACAACTTTAGCCAAATGACCCCCTGTTTTCAATGCCTAACTATTATTATAAAGTAAATTAAGATTGACAAGCTTCAGTAATAAGAATTGATATTATTGGCATTAAAATGGGCACTGTAGGTGTTTTCCTGTCCTCCACTCTCTGCCGACTTTGATTCCCCATTGACTTGCATTGGGTTTCGTGTTTCAGTCGGCCCCTCGACTTGTCACAATAATCGGCTGATTTCACCCGACCCGACTTTTGAAGAAGTCAGGTTTCGCGAAACCCAACTCGATCCTAAAAAAGTAAAAGTCGCTCAACTCTAGTGGAGAGCAGTTGGATATATTGCTCAGGAACCAGGGGTCTTAATGAAAGCCTGGGTTTTTCAGCGTTTCTTTAAATTTCAGGTTCAATCCTATGTGCAAATTGGGGTATCCTTTTTAGGGGTATTTGGGTTGTAATTGTGGTTGTCCCATTTTATATACTTATATTCTTTTATTTATTTTTTATTAATTCTCTTTATATACTTTCAATCTATCTTTATGTGCATCCAATTGTGTTTTGTATTTATTAGGTAACTTACCCTGGGGGCTTTTTCCTTGGGTCTTCTGCGTGGCCATGTCGTGCATGGATTTTTTAGCTGCAGTGCCATTTTCTTTACATGTGTTCCCCTGGATCCGGAATGTTGGACTGTGGGAGTTGTCTTTGGGTTGTGGATTTCCTCCTTATGGACCAAAAAAAAAAAAGAAGCAATCAAGAAATTTTTATTTTTATTATAATTGGCTCGAATATTACTGTAATTTTTTAAGGAATTGGTTGGACTTATTATTTTATGTTAATGGATGCTTAAGTGTGGTCAATTACCTTTTGTGTATGGTGATGTTGATAGAGATTCTATTATGGTTAGGATCTGCACATAACACTGTATAATTTTTCTATCTAGTGTAGATTCAGATTATTTAATCTGGCCATGTAAAAAGTCGTCTTATACGCCGGAAAATACGGTAAGTCGTTAGTAATTTTGGTCAGGGCAATCTCAGTGGAATGGTGAGGACGGAAGCCAGATTGTAGGTTGTCGAAGAGAGAGTTAGATGCAAAGTGAGAGGAAAGTTCAGCATGGACGTGCTGCTCAAGGAGTTTGGATGCAAATGGGAGCAAAGATATGGGGTGATAGCTGGACATAGCGCTTGGGTCAACGGATGGCTTTTTGAGGATAGGTGGGATTGTGGCATGTTTGAAAGCAGTGGGGAAGGTACCAGAAGTTAGTGATAGGTTGAAGAGATGGGTTAGGGATGGGATTAGTGTGGTGGCGAGGTTGGGGAGGAGGTGGGATGGGATGGGGTCAAGTGCACAAGTGGTGAGGTGTGATTTGGAGAGAAGATGAGCAAGCTCCCCTTCAGTGATTTTGGAGAGGGAGGTTATGGAATTTGGGCATTGGTCTGGTATACAAAGAGGTTGTGGTGGTTTGACCACAAAGATTTACCTTGTTTGGTCGATATTATATTTGAAGTGCGTGGCCAAAGTGTTGGACTCTTTGGGGTTGTGGTATAAGGAACATACGAGGGTTGTGAAGTAGGCCTGTTTAGCAGAGGTGAGAGCCGATTTGAATGCAAGTGTTGCTTGTTTGAGTGCAGTGAAATCGTCTTGCGAATGTGTTTTCTTCCAACGGCGTTCTGCAATTCTGGATACTTGCCGAAGCATTTTAGTGATGTTTAGTGATTGTGCCAGGGTTGTCAATTGGTTCGTAGCACTCTGCTATGCATGACAGGGGCGACCATGTCGATAGCTGATGCAAGAGTGGCATTGTAGAAAGCATAGACAGTGTCTGTGTCGTGGAGTGAGGATATGGATGCTAGTGGTAGGATAGAGTCAGAAAGTGTATGGGTGTCTAGGTGCACGGGGTTTCTGCGTGGGTGCCCATGTTTCTGGACATGGGTGACAGGTGAGGAGGACAGGGATGAGAAAGTGAGTAGATGGTGGTCAGATAGAGGGAGAGGGGAGGTTGTGAAGTTAGATAGGGAGCAGAAACGGGTGAAGACAAGGTCTAATGTGTGTCCATCTGTGTGGGTGGCTGAGGAGGACCACTGAGTAAGTCCTAAGGATGAAGTAAGGGACAGGAGTTTGGAGGCTACTGACTGGTGGGTGTCAATGGGGGATGTTGAAATAACCCATGATGATGGTGGGAATGTCAGCAGAGAGAAAGTGAAGGGTGAAGAATTGGTCAATAAAGGCAGTGGTCGGGCCCGGCCATTTGGAGGTTGTAGGGGGGAGTAGATGCAGACAGTGTGGAATTCAAAAGAAGGGAGGATAAGGGAGGGTAGAGGTGGGATTGGATTAAAGGTATGGTTGGAAGAAAGGAGAAGACACACTCCCCCACCATGTTTATTGCCAGGGCGAGGAGTGTGGGTGAAGTGGAAGCCACCGTAACATAGTGCAGCGGGGGAGGCTGTGTCAGAGGATGTCAGCCATGTTTCGGTGATGATTCGGACATCACACATTTTCCTGTAAGGACACTACAGGGGAGATACGTGGACATTCTCCCTCCTGCTCTATGAATGTCCACTAAAATCAGCCTATAAAATAACTTGCAGTAAACTGACCCAACATGTAGTGTGCTGGAGGAAACTATTCTGGTTTTACCTCACTGAAGCCATGCGCAGTGACACACATCTCCCTTCCATCACTTCACCAGTGACTGTCACACTACGCACGCTGTCATTTGACTTTTAAGTTTACAGATCTAGGCAGGTAAGTGTATCCTCCAGGTTGTACATTCTATAGAAAAGGATTTCACAATTTCACAAAGTAATTTCAACATTTTCAGATGGATGAGAATGTTGTAGTCCATTGGCAAAATGGTGACTGTGGTACAGCCGGACTACACCACCGATAAAACAGCCACAGCAGGTGACTGAGAAGAATCTGTGACTTCTCTGCATTTCAAGATTACTACTCACCTGGGTAGTCATATGTAGGAATCTTCTCTTTACACTGCTCATCACCCCTCACATATGTCTCTGTAGTATTAATATGGGTCAGATCTTCACCCTGAAACAAATATTGTAAAAGTCACAGACAGAGGTAGAAGTCCCATCTATGATCAGCTCTAATCCTGCCATCTCCACGGTTCTCATTACACAAGTATAAAACATATAATACTGGTGGATAAAGCAACACTGAAAACAAGACCTTCACAGCCGTCTACACATGTTAGGGGAGATCTCATGACACCTTCTTCTCCATCTACCTGAGGAACGTTGGGATCTTCTTGTGTACAGTCCTGTGGAAGAAGAGGATGGGGACATCTCTCTGGTGTTGTCCTCTTACTGGATAGATCTAGAGGAAACACATACAGGGACTGAATTCATTCTTTACATACAGATAATTATAGGCCGTGTGTAATTAGTCCTGTCTATTACCTGGTGATGTGAGGGGCTGGGGAACCTCCATCATGACGTCCTTATACAGATCTTTGTGTCCTTCTAAATACTCCCACTCCTCCATGGAGAAATAGATGGCAACATCCTGACACCTTATAGGAACCTGACACATACAATGATATCATCATCCCCCGATCCCTTCATAGTGTTACTGTACGTATAATGCCCCAGCATTCCCAGCAGTGTCACCTCTCCAGTCAGCAGCTCAATCATCTTGTAGATGAGTTCTAGGATCTTCTGGTCATTGATGTCCTCATGTATCAGGGGGTGAGGTGGAGGCCCCGTGATTGGGCTCATTAGTCTTCCCCATCCCTCAGACACAGGGTCCTGACAGCACTCACTAGAGGTCTTCTTCACTACTGTGTAATCCTGGTTATGGAGAGACACATTAATAAATCTCACTACAGACATTTCCAGAGTCCTCACCTCTCCAGTTTTGTCCATCTGTTATTCCCATAGATAAGAATGTTGTAATGTGACGTCATCAGAATCTCTCACCTCTCCAGTAAGCCGGAAGAGGATCTCTAGGGTGAGGTGTAATATCCTCTCTGCCATCTTGTCTCTGTCCATATCCATCCTTGATGGGTAATTCAGAAAAAAAATCTTAATATAGAAGATCTTCTATGAAAGGATCAGATATGGTAGAGACCTGAGTTAGAAGATGAGCCGATATAACATCATAAAAATTCTCTGTAATTAGCAAATTGCTGGAGATAATAAAGCAAACACATCAGGAGATAGAACGTGTAGATGTTGTATTTAGAGTTGAGCACATTTGTCCGGGTCCCTGCTAAGTCACCAAGCTATAGCACTAACTGAATAAGCTGCAGAGGGAACCAGGATATATGGAACGCGCCGGTTGGCCAGATCGGTGCTGCAGCTGCATGTGTCGCGGCTGTGTCACTATCACAACAAATGCATGGAGAGCTCGATACACAGGCAGCGCTCTCCATGCATGTGTTGTGACAGCGACACAGCAGTGACACATGCAGCTGCAGCACCGATCATCTGGTCAACCGGCGCGCTCCATATATCCGGGTTCCATCTGAAGCTTATTCGGTTAGTGCTATAGCTTGCCGAGTAAGTAGGAACCTAAACAAATTCACTCGACTCTAGTGCTCTAGTCTTGTATGGACTGGAACATAAGTGAATTGCTGAGTAGGACATCTCCTCCATGCTCCCAATCACTGGCGATGTTACTCACTGCTTTGGCGACTGATTGTTACAGCCAATCATAAGTTCGTTAGGACTGAGCAGAAAATACAGAGACTGGCGGGGACCCAGGCAGCAATTGTAATTTTGTTATTTTACACTATTTAGTTTCCTTCTTTACATCTACTAATAAAACCTATATAGTTTAGGCCACAGACAACAAGCAGTTTCTTCCTCGGAGTCGGCAGCTGAATACGTTCCTCATAGACTCATCTTCCATAACGCTAATTCTCGCATCATTTCCCGACCCTGGAATCGGCATTAGTAATACTGCAGGAGATATTCATTACACGGGACAGGAGAAATAACTACTTCATGATGAGGACGACATCTTCATCTTCTACTACGGCTCAGATTTGTCCAGAGTCGGTCACTGACTCCATCCCCACCGGCCGTCTATATGAAGGTTTCCCGTCTTCCCCGCACTGTAATCTTCTATCACGTTAGATCTCAGCTCTGAGTCACACACAGAAGTTTGAGGCTTTAAGAAAAGATGGTTGGTAAGAACCAAGACAGGAGATATATGAGGTACAGGGTTTTTTTGTCTCAGGATATGGTTTTTAGCATTTTCTTGTAGGATTCCATATTGCATGAAAAACACCAACAGGAAAAAAAATGGTACTGTGGAAACATTATACTGTGTGGGAACCAAGAAAAATGCACTGAACGGTATCAAGAATGGGGATAAATGAGAATGTATTATCTAGTGGTGTCAGTGGTAGCAGATTGTGGGGCATCTTGTATTATTATAATGTGTGTGGAGGATATCGATACTGGGGGAACATTATACTGTGTGGGGGCCAAGAAAGTGGCACCGTACTATGAGACTAACACGTTTCCTAAACAAAACCCCCTAAATATATTTTATAACAACCCCACAATCTGTGACTCTTCAGGGTAAATCACTCTCACCATTGGATTAGGGCTGATACTATGGAGCTAAAGTGACTAAACAGACTTTGTCACCTCCATAAAGGGGCACTTTTCCGTGTTTGTCAGAAATGTCTGAGGATTATTAGAGGCGATAGTTTCCCCCCAATTAGAAGGGACACCTGTGGATATTGGGGTCTTTACCTGCTACAGTTCTGGTGGGAATTACTCGGTAAAGTGCTGGAATAACTTTCTCCCAAAGGGTTAAATGGCGTCTGTAACTTCAATGTCTTTCTATGAAGCTTCTTCTCTGCACTTTCTTCCTCTGTTTTCTGCCGTATTTCTATTACTCTCCGGAATCAGGAATGTATTAAGTCCTATAGAAACTGTGGAGAAAGAATAATTTCTAATTCTGTGTTTCCAGGGAATTGGCTGCGATATCCCCTGTGCAATATATTTCTAGCATTAATGCGCCAGTAATGGGGAATCTCCAAATCCCTCCACCAGCAGAGCCGCACCCCACAGAGAATAATGGAGCCTCCATCACTGACCTCCACCCGCAGGGCCGCCCTCCACATAGAGAATAATGGAGCCTCCAGCACCGACCTCCACATAGAGAATAATGGAGCCTCCAACACCGACCTCCACCCGCAAGGCCGCACTCCACATAGAGAATAAAGGAGCCTCCATCACTGACCTCCACCCGCAGGGCCGCACTCCACATAGAGAATAATGGAGCCTCCAGCACCGACCTCCACCCACAAGGCCGCACTCCACATAGAGAATAATGGGGCCTCCAGCACCGACCTCCACCCACAGAGCCGCACTCCACATAGAGAATAATGGAGCCTCCAGCACCGACCTCCACCCGCAGAGCCACACTCCACATAGAGAATAATGGAGCCTCCAACACCGACCTCCACCCGCAAGGCCGCACTCCACATAGAGAATAATGGAGCCTCCAGCACCGACCTCCACCCGCAGAGCCGCACTCCACATAGAGAATAATGGAGCCTCCAGCACCGACCTCCACCCGCAGAGCCACACTCCACATAGAGAATAATGGGGCCTCCAGCACCGACCTCCACCCACAGAGCCGCACTCCACATAGAGAATAATGGGGCCTCCAACACCGACCTCCACCCGCAGAGCCGCACTCCACATAGAGAATAATGGAGCCTCCAGCACCGACCTCCACCCGCAGAGCCGCACTCTACATAGAGAATAATGGAGCCTCCAGCACCGACCTCCACCCGCAGAGCCGCACTCCACACAGAGAATAATGGGGCCTCCAGCACCTACCTCCAACCACAGAGCTGCACTCCACATAGAGAATAATGGAGCCTCCAGCACCTACCTCCACCCTCAGCGCCGCACCCCACATAGAGAATACTGGTTTTTACTTACCGGTAATAGGATTTTACAGAGTCCACGACAGCACCCATTACGAGAGAGGGGATCCGCCCACCATCCAGACTGGAACCTACAGGTTAAAAAGGGGCAGTCCCCCTCGCTACTCCAGTTTGTGTTACAGAGTACAAGGGATACCGCCAATGAATCAGTACATGATAATAATACCTTAAACAATACTAAATACCATCATCTCTATAGAGTGATCTGCAATGCACACCTTCCAATAGGGTGCAAGAATAAGTGATTAAATACAGGGGGAATGTGCGGGTGCTGTCGTGGCCTCTGTAAAATCCTATTACCGGTAAGTAAAAAACGGTTTTCCTATCGCCACGACAGCACCCACTACGAGAGAGTTTGAAAGACTATTTAACTGGGTGGGACCACAGCACTAAGTACTGAATGCTCAAAGTGTAGACTGGAATTAGCAGATAGATCAAGGCGATAGTGTCTATAAAAGGTGGAAGGTGATGACCATGTTGTAGACTTACATAACATATCAATGGGCACATCCACCTTCTCCGCCCAGGATGAATCCATAGCCCGAGTGGAGTGTGCTCTAATGCCTTCTGGTGGAGTCTCTCCTTTGGCAGAATAGGCAGGGCATATCGCATCTCTGATTCATCTAGCGATAGTATTTTTTGTGACACTCGAACACTTCTTCCGATTCTGGAAAGAGACAAACAAAGAGCTACTCTGCCTCCAGCTTTCTGTTTTATCTAAATACTCTAATACTGCCCTTTCAACATCTAGACTAGAGTATGGTATCTTTTATCCTCCTCTGAGACTGGATTATCATAAAAAGATGGTAGACATATCTCCTGACTCCTATGAAACCTAGACGCTATGGAGGCGTCGTGTTTTGACGGACCGTTGGCACATGTAACTTTTCTTGTGCGTCGCGTCCGCCATTTTGGACCACGCATGCGCGGCCGAAACTCCGCCCCCTCCTCCCCGGACTGCAGAATGGGCAGTGGATGCGTTGTAAAACTGCATCCGCTGCCCACGTCTTGCAGAATTTCACAGCATCCGTCGGTACATCGGCCCGACGCATTGCGACAGGCCCATACCGACGGATCAGTGTGAAAGTAGCCTAAGAGTTCTTTTAAATTCGAAGCGTTTTGGGATTCTAGACCTGACCATTGACCCTGGGCCAGAACCTCCCCCATGTGGGCCCCTCAACCAAATGGACTGGCAGCCGTCGTGACTATTTTGTCCGGTCTGATGCTCCACTGAACCCCTCATGATGGATGGAGAATGTCTAGCCACCATCTTAGGTTGTAAAGAGTGGCTGGTGATAGGCTGAGTCTCCCATCTAGACAACCTTGAAGCCTTCTTTCTGCTTCGAGGATCTCAGACTGCAGCATTTGATTATGAGCTTGAGCCCATTGTACCGCCGGTATACACGATGTCAAAGACCCTAGAGGGACATTGCGTCTCCTAAAATTAGATCTGGATTCTTCCTCACTGCTCTGACTTTGCAAATAATCCTTTCTTTCTTGTCTTCTGGAAGAAAACATGACTGCTCTTCTGAGTTTAGAAGAATACCCAGGAAAACTTGACATGTTTTGACTTTTTTTATGTTGATCATCCAACCGAGGCCATGCAGAGATGATATTATAGCATTTACACGGGCCTTACAATTGGCAGATTGAATTCCCAACTATTAAGAAATCATCCAAATAGGGTACCACAAGGGTATCCCTCTCCCTGACATGGGCCATTACTTCCGCAATAATCTTAGTAAATATTCTTGGAGCCATGGACAGGCCAAAGGGCACTGCTACAAACTGAAAATGCCTAACCTGATCTTTTAACCGCACCGCCATTCTGAGGAACTGCTGGTGATCTCTGTAAACTGGTAGATGGTAGTACGCATCTTTTAGATCCAGTACCCACATGTAACACCTGGGAAATAAAAGTTTAGTCGTCGATTTAATAGACTCCATCTTAAAAGCGTGATATTGAAGAAATTTATTCAATTTCCGTAAATTTATGATAGTCCTAAAGGACCCATCAGGTTTAGAAATCAAAAATAGAGGAGAATAAAACCCCTTCTCCTGATCCTTTGGAACTTTTACAATAACCCGCTTTTTTTTTAAATTAATTGCTGGATCTCTTTCTCTAAGTCATGTTGCTGACCTGGAGAATCAAGAGTAGTCAATATAAACTGATTTGGAGGCATCTTCTGAAACTCCAACCCCGATGCAATTACCCCAGGATCCAGCTACTAGAAATTATCTTGGTCCATTGGTTAAGGAAGTATCTTAATCTACCCCCTACAGGAAGGTCCGTTCTATCTATAATTGCGTCTACGTCTTGATAATGAAGAGGAGGTCCCGAAGTATGCACCTTTTTTCTTCTGTTCCGCTGGTTCCCAATCACGGCTATAGCCGGGTGGTCAGACTGAAATCTTTGGAAAGGCATCAGTCTTCTGAAGGCGTTTCTAAAATTAGGATTAAACACCTTAGGAAATCCTTTCTTCCTATCCTCTGCTTTCGCAAGGATATCATCCAGCACGGGGCCAAATAGGTACTCGCCCCTGCATGGAATAGTGCACAACTTGGCTCTAGCCTGAGCATCCCCTTTCCAGGTTTTAAGCCAAAGTGCGTGACGGGCAGCATTCGAAAGACCAGCCGATCTTGCTGCCAACTTCAAAGAGTCCACCGATGCGTCTGCTAAGTAGGCTACTCCTTCCCGGATCTGGGACAGGGAGTCTAACAATTTGTCTCTGGGAACTTTTGCTTTAAGCTGGTCCTCTAGCTGACTTACCCAGACCATTATAGATCTGGCCGTACAAGTACTGGCGATCGCAGGTTTAAAGGCTCCTGAAGATGACTCCCATACTTTCTTCAGGAACATGTCTGCTTTCCTGTCAGATGAATCTTTAAGCAGACCTACATCTTCAAGTGGTAAAGATGCAGACTTTGAGGTGGAAGCCACCGCTGCGTCCACCTTACGGACTTTAACCCACTGGGACAAAAGCTCAACATCAAAGGAGTATCTTCTTTTTGCAGATGATGGTAAAAAACCCTTATCCTGTTTATCCCATTCTCTTCTAATCAGATCCTTGACCGTATCAACTACTGGGAAAGTTCTGCGATTTTTCTGACATAACCCAGCAAACATCATCTCCTGGGTGGATCTAGGTTCTCTATTGTCTGACACCTATGGTGGATCGAACCGCTTTAACTAAGGTTTCCATATTTTCCATAGCAAAGCACGGTCTCTCTTCCTCATCTGAGAAGGATGGCGAAGAAGCGTCTGAGCATTCACCCTCCTGTAGAGAGAGGCTAGAATCAGACAACATATCCACACTGATTTTCCCTTGCCGTCTAGTTTTAAGGGAACTTCTGATTTCTTCCATAATAACCTCCCTTAAACTTGATGTACGGAGGGGAGCTTCCTCTTCTAACGTACGGCAAATACAAGCCTGACAACTTTTTAACATAGCTGTCTGGCAATGGTTCTGTGCATAAGGCACACTGCTTGTGTTTTCGAGGCCTTCTTAACCTATAACAAAGCATAGGAAAAACGGAATTGTCAGCTACTAAGTGTAGATTCATACACTCACCCAAGGCTGATGAAAGAGTACCGGTTCCAGAGGAGGTGAAGTGACACGTGACGCTGGGGTGCTTGAACTCTGCTTCCTGCGTCTCACATCGCTGCTGCGTGACCGGCTCTTTTCCTGCTGCTCAGGCACCTGCAGGTGCTCGGCGTCCCCTACAGAGGACATCTCGGCGCACACTTGCCCCTTGCTGCGGCTCCTTTTTAAATGAATTGCCACGCTTCTCCTCCTGAATCTGCGCAGAAGCGCCGTGCTTATGGGACCCAGGGCGGCATTTCCCAGATACCTGGGATCGCATCGTTCCGACCAGACAAGGGGGGCTGCACGCAGTACACCCCCGATGCTGCTTCCAGAGTCCCCGATTCTGCCGTTCTCGTGGACACTGCGCAGAGGCCTGGTGGACCTGGGTAAGAGGATCCTGCACCTGGGTAAGAGGATCCTGCAGACTCCAGACAGGAACCCGAACTGGAGAAGTGAGGGGGACCGCCCCTTTTTAACCTGTAGATTCCTGTCTGGATGGTGGGCGGATCCCCTCTCTCGTAGTGGGTGCTGTCGTGGGGATAGGAAAAATTGAGCCTCCAGCACCGACCTCCACCCGCAGAGCCGCACTCCACATAGAGAATAATGGAGCCTCCAGCACCGACCTCCACCCGCAGAGCCGCACTCCACATAGAGAATAATGGAGCCTCCAGCACCGACCTCCACCCGCAGAGCCGCACTCCACATAGAGAATAATGGAGCCTCCAGCACCGACCTCCACCCGCAGAGCCGCACTCCACATAGAGAATAATGGAGCCTCCACCACCGACCTCCACCCGCAGAGCCGCACTCCACATAGAGAATAATGGAGCCTCCACCACCGACCTCCACCCGCAGAGCCGCACTCCACATAGAGAATAATGGAGCCTCCAGCACCGACCTCCACCCGCAGAGCCGCACTCCACATAGAGAATAATGGGGCCTCCAGCACCGACCTCCACCCGCAGAGCCGCACTCCACATAGAGAATAATGGGGCCTCCAGCACCGACCTCCACCCGCAGAGCCGCACTCCACATAGAGAATAATGGAGCCTCCAGCACCGACCTCCACCCGCAGAGCCGCACTCCACATAGAGAATAATGGAGCCTACAGCACCGACCTCCACCCGCAGAGCCGCACTCCACATAGAGAATAATGGAGCCTCCAGCACCGACCTCCACCCGCAGAGCCGCACTCCACATAGAGAATAATGGAGCCTCCAGCACTGACCTTCAGCCGCACTCCACATAGAGAATAATGGAGCCTCCAGCACCGACCTCCACCCGCAGAGCCGCACACCACATAGAGAATAATGGGGCCTCCAGCACCGACCTCCACCCGCAGAGCCGCACTCCACATAGAGAATAATGGAGCCTCCAGCACCGACCTCCACCCGCAGAGCCGCACTCCACATAGAGAATGGGGCCTCCAGCACCGACCTCCACCCGCAGAGCCGCACTCCACATAGAGAATAATGGGGCCTCCAGCACCGACCTCCACCCGCAGAGCCGCACTCCACATAGAGAATAATGGAGCCTCCAGCACCAACCTCCACCCGCAGAGCCGCACTCCACATAGAGAATAATGGAGCCTCCACCACCGACCTCCACCCGCAGAGCCGCACTCCACATAGAGAATAATGGAGCCTCCAGCACCGACCTCCACCCGCAGAGCCGCACTCCACATAGAGAATGGGGCCTCCAGCACCGACCTCCAACCGCAGAGCCGCACTCCACATAGAGAATAATGGAGCCTCCAGCACCGACCTCCACCCGCAGAGCCGCACTCCACATAGAGAATAATGGAGCCTCCACCACCGACCTCCACCCGCAGAGCCGCACTCCACATAGAGAATAATGGAGCCTCCAGCACCGACCTCCACCCGCAGAGCCGCACTCCACATAGAGAATAATGGAGCCTCCAGCACCGACCTCCACCCGCAGAGCCGCACTCCACATAGAAAATAATGGAGCCTCCAGCACCGACCTCCACCCGCAGAGCCGCACTCCACATAGAAAATAATAGGGCCTCCAGCACCGACCTCCACCCGCAGAGCCACACTCTACATAGAGAATAATGGAGCCTCCAGCACCGACCTCCACCCGCAGAGCCGCACTCCACATAGAGAAAGATGGAGCCTCCAGCACCGACCTCCACCCGCAGAGCCGCACTCCACATAGAGAATAATGGGGCCTCCAGCACCGACCTCCACCCGCAGAGCCGCACTCCACATAGAGAATAATGGAGCCTCCAGCACCGACCTCCACCCGCAGAGCCGCACTCCACATAGAGAATAATGGAGCCTCCAGCACCGACCTCCACCCGCAGAGCCGCACTCCACATAGAGAATAATGGAGCCTCCAGCACCGACCTCCACCCGCAGAGCCGCACTCCACATAGAGAATAATGGAGCCTCCAGCACTGACCTTCAGCCGCACTCCACATAGAGAATAATGGAGCCTCCAGCACCGACCTCCACCCGCAGAGCCGCACACCACATAGAGAATAATGGGGCCTCCAGCACCGACCTCCACCCGCAGAGCCGCACTCCACATAGAGAATAATGGAGCCTCCAGCACCGACCTCCACCCGCAGAGCCGCACTCCACATAGAGAATAATGGGGCCTCCAGCACCGACCTCCACCCGCAGAGCCGCACTCCACATAGAGAATAATGGGGCCTCCAGCACCGACCTCCACCCGCAGAGCCGCACTCCACATAGAGAATAATGGAGCCTCCAGCACCAACCTCCACCCGCAGAGCCGCACTCCACATAGAGAATAATGGAGCCTCCACCACCGACCTCCACCCGCAGAGCCGCACTCCACATAGAGAATAATGGAGCCTCCAGCACCGACCTCCACCCGCAGAGCCGCACTCCACATAGAGAATAATGGAGCCTCCAGCACCGACCTCCACCCGCAGAGCCGCACTCCACATAGAGAATAATGGAGCCTCCACCACCGACCTCCACCCGCAGAGCCGCACTCCACATAGAGAATGGGGCCTCCAGCACCGACCTCCAACCGCAGAGCCGCACTCCACATAGAGAATAATGGAGCCTCCAGCACCGACCTCCACCCGCAGAGCCGCACTCCACATAGAGAATAATGGAGCCTCCAGCACCGACCTCCGCCCGCAGAGCCGCACTCCACATAGAGAATAATGGAGCCTCCAGCACCGACCTCCACCCGCAGAGCCGCACTCCACATAGAGAATAATGGGGCCTCCAGCACCGACCTCCACCCGCAGAGCCGCACTCCACATAGAGAATAATGGAGCCTCCAGCACAGACCTCCACCCGCAGGGCTGCACTCCACATAGAGAATAATGGGGCCTCCAGCACCGACCTCCACCCGCAGAGCCTCACTCCACATAGAGAATAATGGAGCCTCCAGCACCGACCTCCACCCACAGAGCCGCACTCCACATAGAGAATAATGGAGCCTCCAGCACCGACCTCCACCCGCAGAGCCGCACTCCACATAGAGAATAATGGAGCCTCCAGCACCGACCTCCACCCGCAGGGCTGCACTCCACATAGAGAATAATGGAGCCTCCAGCACCGACCTCCACCCGCAGAGCCTCACTCCACATAGAGAATAATGGAGCCTCCAGCACCGACCTCCACCCGCAGGGCTGCACTCCACATAGAGAATAATGGAGCCTCCAGCACCGACCTCCACCCGCAGAGCCTCACTCCACATAGAGAATAATGGAGCCTCCAGCACCGACCTCCACCCGCAGAGCCACACTCCACATAGAGAATAATGGGGCCTCCAGCACCGACCTCCACCCGCAGAGCCGCACTCCACATAGAGAATAATGGGGCCTCCAGCACCGACCTCCACCCGCAGAGCCGCACTCCACATAGAGAATAATGGAGCCTCCAGCACCGACCTCCACCCGCAGAGCCGCACTCTACATAGAGAATAATGGAGCCTCCAGCACCGACCTCCACCCGCAGAGCCACACTCCAGATAGAGAATAATGGAGCCTCCAGCACCGACCTCCACCCGCAGAGCCTCACTCCACATAGAGAATAATGGAGCCTCCAGCACCGACCTCCACCCGCAGAGCCACACTCCACATAGAGAATAATGGAGCCTCCAGCACCGACCTTCACCCGCAGAGCCGCACTCCACATAGAGAATAATGGAGCCTCCAGCACCGACCTCCACCCGCAGAGCCACACTCCAGATAGAGAATAATGGAGCCTCCAGCACCGACCTCCACCCGCAGAGCCTCACTCCACATAGAGAATAATGGAGCCTCCAGCACCGACCTCCACCCGCAGAGCCACACTCCACATAGAGAATAATGGAGCCTCCAGCACCGCCCTCCACCCGCAGAGCCGCACTCCACATAGAGAATAATGGAGCCTCCAGCACCGACCTCCACCCGCAGAACCGCACTCCACATAGAGAATAATGGGGCCTCCAGCACCGACCTCCACCCGCAGAGCCGCACTCCACATAGAGAATAATGGGGCCTCCAGCACCGACCTCCACCCGCAGAGCCACACTCCAGATAGAGAATAATGGAGCCTCCAGCACCGACCTCCACCCGCAGAGCCTCACTCCACATAGAGAATAATGGAGCCTCCAGCACCGACCTCCACCCGCAGAGCCACACTCCACATAGAGAATAATGGAGCCTCCAGCACCGCCCTCCACCCGCAGAGCCGCACTCCACATAGAGAATAATGGAGCCTCCAGCACCGACCTCCACCCGCAGAACCGCACTCCACATAGAGAATAATGGGGCCTCCAGCACCGACCTCCACCCGCAGAGCCGCACTCCACATAGAGAATAATGGGGCCTCCAGCACCGACCTCCACCCGCAGAGCCACACTCCAGATAGAGAATAATGGAGCCTCCAGCACCGACCTCCACCCGCAGAGCCACACTCCACATAGAGAATAATGGAGCCTCCAGCACCGCCCTCCACCCGCAGAGCCGCACTCCACATAGAGAATAATGGAGCCTCCAGCACCGACCTCCACCCGCAGAGCCGCACTCCACAAAGAGAATAATGGGGCCTCCAGCACCGACCTCCACCCGCAGAGCCGCACTCCACATAGAGAATAATGGAGCCTCCAGCACTGACCTCCACCCGCAGAGCCGCACTCCACATAGAGAATAATGGAGCCTCCAGCACCGACCTCCACCCGCAGAGCCGCACTCCACAGAGAATAATGGAGCCTCCAGCACCGACCTCCACCCGCAGAGCCGCACTCCACATAGAGAATAATGGGGCCTCCAGCACCGACCTCCACCCGCAGAGCCGCACTCCACATAGAGAATAATGGAGCCTCCAGCACTGACCTCCACCCGCAGAGCCGCACTCCACATAGAGAATAATGGAGCCTCCAGCACAGACCTCCACCCGCAGAGCCGCACTCCACATAGAGAATAATGGAGCCTCCAGCACTGACCTCCACCCGCAGAGCCGCACTCCACATAGAGAATAATGGAGCCTCCAGCACCGACCTCCACCCGCAGAGCCGCACTCCACAGAGAATAATGGAGCCTCCAGCACCGACCTCCACCCGCAGAGCCGCACTCCACATAGAGAATAATGGGGCCTCCAGCACCGACCTCCACCCGCAGAGCCGCACTCCACATAGAGAATAATGGAGCCTCCAGCACCGACCTCCACCCGCAGAGCCGCACTCCACATAGAGAATAATGGAGCCTCCAGCACCGACCTCCACCGCAGAGCCGCACTCCACATAGAGAATAATGGAGCCTCCAGCACCGACCTCCACCCGCAGAGCCGCACTCCACATAGAGAATAATGGAGCCTCCAGCACTGACCTCCACCCGCAGAGCCGCACTCCACATAGAGAATAATGGAGCCTCCAGCACTGACCTCCACCCGCAGAGCCGCACTCCACATAGAGAATAATGGAGCCTCCAGCACCGACCTCCACCCGCAGAGCCGCACTCCGCATAGAGAATAATGGAGCCTCCAGCACCGACCTCCACCCGCAGAGCCGCACTCCACATAGAGAATAATGGAGCCTCCAGCACCGACCTCCACCCGCAGAGCCGCACTCCACATAGAGAATAATGGAGCCTCCAGCACCGACCTCCACCCGCAGAGCCGCACTCCGCATAGAGAATAATGGAGCCTCCAGCACCGACCTCCACCCGCAGAGCCGCACTCCACATAGAGAATAATGGAGCCTCCAGCACCGACCTCCACCCGCAGAGCCGCACTCCACATAGAGAATAATGGAGCCTCCAGCACCGACCTCCACCCACAGAGCCGCACTCCACATAGAGAATAATGGGGCCTCCAGCACTGACCTCCACCCGCAGAGCCACACTCCACATAGAGAATAATGGAGCCTCCAGCACCGACCTCCACCCGCAGAGCCGCACTCCACATAGAGAATAATGGAGCCTCCAGCACCGACCTCCACCCGCAGAGCCTCACTCCACATAGAGAATAATGGGGCCTCCAGCACCGACCTCCACCCGCAGAGCCACACTCCACATAGAGAATAATGGAGCCTCCAGCACCGACCTCCACCAGCAGAGCCGCACTCCACATAGAGAATAATGGAGCCTCCAGCACCGACCTCCACCCGCAGAGCCGCACTCCACATAGAGAATAATGGAGCCTCCAGCACTTACCTCCAGGTAGAAGCTAGAGTGTATGGGCTCCTTCCAGGTGTGACGTCATTTCCGGGGGCGTGTCCTATCGGGAGGGGGCGTGTTCTCCGAGGCGGCAGAGGACAGCAGCATGACAGCTTGTGGACGCCATGGAGGTCAGTGGTTTCAGGGTGAAAAATGCTACTTGCCGATCGCTATTCGCTATTGGGGGGAGGCCCTGTGGTGGTCGACCTACTTGTCTGTGTGGGGAGTGACCCGTGGTGGGATTTTGGGGGGTTCTGCTGCTGCTGGCTGTTGTGGGGGACCCCTGTGGTGGGATTTTGGGGGGCTCCGCTGCTGCTGGCTGTTGTGGGGGACCCCTGCGGTGGGATTTGGGGGGGCTCCGCTGCTGCTGGTTATTGTGGGGGACCCCTGTGGTGGGATTTTGGGGGGCTCTGCTGCTGCTGGCTGTTGTGGGGGACCCCTGTGGTGGGATTTTGGGGGGCTCCGCTGCTGCTGGCTGTTGTGGGGGACCCCTGTGGTGGGATTTTGGGGGGCTCCGCTGCTGCTGGCTATTGTGGGGGACCCCTGCGGTGGGATTTGGGGGGGCTCTGCTGCTGCTGGCTGTTGTGGGGGACCCCTGTGGTGGGATTTTGGGGGGCTCTGCTGCTGCTGGCTGTTGTGGGGGACCCCTGTGGTGGGATTTTGGGGGGCTCCGCTGCTGCTGGCTGTTGTGGGGGACCCCTGTGGTGGGATTTTGGGGGGCTCCGCTGCTGCTGGCTATTGTGGGGGACCCCTGCGGTGGGATTTGGGGGGGCTCCGCTGCTGCTGGCTGTTGTGGGGGACCCCTGCGGTGGGATTTGGGGGGGCTCCGCTGCTGCTGGTTATTGTGGGGGACCCCTGTGGTGGGATTTTGGGGGGCTCTGCTGCTGCTGGCTGTTGTGGGGGACCCCTGTGGTGGGATTTTGGGGGGCTCCGCTGCTGCTGGCTATTGTGGGGGACCCCTGTGGTGGGATTTTGGGGGGCTCTGCTGCTGCTGGCTGTTGTGGGGGACCCCTGTGGTGGAATTTTTGGGGGGGCTGCTACTGGCTGTTTTGGGGGACTCCTGTGGTGGGATTTGGGGGGGCGCCTGATGCTGGCTATTGTGGGGGACCGCTGTGGTGGGATTTTGGGGGGACCTGCTGCTGCTGGCTATTGTGGGATTTTGTGGGGGGGGGACTGCTGCTGGCTGTTGTGGTGGACTTCTGTGGTAGGCGACCTGCTTGTGTGAGGGGGGCTGCAGGCTATTGGGGGACCCCTGACCTGCTGCATGCTATTGGGGGTGACCCATTTTAGTGGGGGGTGACCTGCTTGTGGGGGGGACCTGCTGCTGGCAATTGGGGGGACCCCTGTGGTGGGATTTAGGGGTGACCTGCTGCTTATGGGGTGACTTGTTTGGGGTGGGAGACCTGCTGCTGGCTATTGGGGTGACCCCTATGGTGAGAACCCTGTGGTGTGCTTTGGGGGCGACCGTGCGGGGGACCCCTTTTAGTGAGGGTGACCTGCTTATGGTTGGGTTTGGGGAGGCGACCTGCTTGTTGCGGGACCCCTTTTAGTGGGGGTGACCTGCTGATGGCTATTGATGGGCCCCTGTGGTGGGGTTTGGGGGTGACCTGCTGGCTATTGAGGGGGACCCCTGTGGTGGGGTTTGGAGGTGACGTGCTGCTTACGGGGTGGACCCCTTTTAGTGGGGGTGACCTGCTGCTGGCTATTGGGGAGACCCTGGTGGTGGGGTTTGAGGGCGACATGCTTGTGGTCGGGTTTTGGGAGGGCGTGACCTGCTGTCTATTGGGGGGGACCCTTGTGGTGGATGTGGGGGGAGACCTGCTGCAAGCTATTAGGGGACCCCTGTGGTGGGATGTGGGGGTGACCTGCTTGTGGTGGGATGTGGGGAGGCGACCTGCATGTGAGGGGTGACCTGCTGCAGGCTATTTGGGGGACCCCTGTGGTGAGATTTGAGGGCGACCTGCTTGTCGTTGAATGTGGGGAGGCGACCTGCTTGTCGTTGAATGTGGGGAGGCGACCTGCTTGTCGTTGAATGTGGGGAGGCGACCTGCTTGTCGTTGAATGTGGGGAGGCGACCTGCTTGTCGTTGAATGTGGGGAGGCGACCTGCTTGTCATTGAATGTGGGGAGGCGACCTGCTGCTGGCTATTGGGGGGATCCCGTGGTGGGATTTGGGGACGACCTGCTTGTGGGGTGCGACCTGCTTGTCGTTGAATGTGGGGAGGCGACCTGCCTGTCGTGGAATGTGGAGAGGCGACCTGCATGTGAGGGGTGACCTGCTGCAGGATATTGGGGGGACCCCTGTGGTGAGATTTGAGGGCGACCTGCTTGTGGGGAGGCGACCTGCTTGTCGTTGAATGTGGGGAGGCGACCTGCTTGTCGTTGAATGTGGGGAGGCGACCTGCTTGTCGTTGAATGTGGGGGAGGCGACCTGCTTGTCGTGGAATGTGGGGAGGCGACCTGCTTGTCGTGGAATGTGGGGAGGCGACCTGCTTGTCGTGGAATGTGGGGAGGCGACCTGCTGCTGGCTATTGGGGGGATCCCGTGGTGGGATTTGGGGACGACCTGCTGCTTACAGATGGAACCCTTTTATTGGGGGGCGACCTGCTTATGGGTTGGGTTTGGGGGGGCTGAAGAGGGTGTAAGCTGGGTGGGGGGTGGACATCGAAGGGGGTGTGTGCTGGGTGGGGGGGTCCACGTCCGATGGGGGTTTGTGGGGGTTGGACGTCCGAAGGGGGTGTGTGCTGGGTGGGGGGGGTCCACGTCCGATGGGGGTTTGTGCTGGGTGGGGGGTTCTGCGTCTGGGGGTTTGTGCTGGGTGGGGGGTTCCGCGTCTGGTGGGGGTTGGACGTCCGATGGGGGTTTGTGGGGGTTGGACGTCCGATGAGAGTTTAAGCTGGGGTGGCGTTCGATTGGAGGGGGTGTCTGATGGGATTTATGGTTGGGGCAGGGGGCGTCATATTTGGATTTACGCTTGAGGGGAGGGAATGTCTGGTGGGCTTTGGATTTATCCTGTGGGGTCTGCTGGTTAATATGAGGTGGATGTTTCTGACTGGGGGAGCGAGGTTATGCTGTGTGGCCCGCTGGTTAATGTGAGGTGGAGATTTCTGACTGGGGGAGCGAAGTTATGCTGTGTGGCCATCTGGTTGATGTGGGGGGGGGGGGCTAATGCTTCATTGGGGTACACAAAAAAAAATGAGTGTATGCTGCTTATGCTATGCAAAAAAAAAATTTAGGTATTTCCCTGTAGAGGAGGCTACACCACCAACTGGCACGAAGCTAATCCTTTTTAGCTTAATGTCAGTAGGAGGCAGAAATGGGTCTGGACCACCCAGCCCAGTTTCTGACTTAGGTTTTGGGGGGTTTTTTATTAACGATTTTCCTTTTTTTTTTTTTTTTTTTCAGATATGGCTTTTGAGGGCGACAGTGGAATTGTCACTCTAATCTCCCACCTAGAATTGTCACTACCGTATCATCTGTGGTCTACGAGGCAAGGCCCTAACACATCGAGTGTTTGTGGTTCCCCAGAGGATGGTCCATGCCACGAATCCCCCTACCCTCTGGCCCCCCCAGAGCCAGATACAGTAGGGAGGGAAGACGAATCTGTTATGTGCCAGCCGCCGAAAGGTCTGCGTCCAGGTTATTCCATGTTCATCTTCATCATCGGTCTGTGAAGAATGATGTGTGATCTTCAGGACAGGTATATCCTACCAGGCAGTGAGGGGGCTACTTTAAAAAAAATGGAAAGGACAGGACAAATATGTCCTAGTTTGCCCCTGAGCAATATGGACGTCTCCTGGGGAAACCTTCCTATTCATGCAGCCTCCATGTTTTCCAGAGGCTCCTGTGACCCTGCTCTTAAAATATCCAGGCTTCGGTCTAGGCCTTCTCTGGTGGCCGGTCCACACCGCCAGTGCCCTGAACAATCATGCACGCCAACTTTCTAGTGTGTCCTACTCTGCACCTATCTGTTGCAGAAGTGAAGTACTCTTAAACTGAGGACTAAAGTCTGCCTCCCAAGAGATCTGCTGTTCAATTTTGGTTGTTTTGGAAATGTTCTGTCCAAAATACCGACGGGACAACTCTCCGACCCGCCAGGAAAAGACGAGACCTTCCTTTAGGCCAACCCCCTCCTGGCATCCATGAACCACCAGCACTGGTCTGCTAGGCCTGGATCTAGCAGACTCTTCGACATGATGGGGTTTTCCCACCTAGGATGTTTCTCAGGGTCGGCTGCCGTGTCCTTCACAATTCAAGGCCGGTATTATGATCTCTGGTTCGGGACACCGAAACCTCAGACACTGGAGGCAGGCCTGGGGGGAACAGAGCCACATACCCTACTGATAGTCCTGCCCGCTGGCACCAACAGCATATTACAGTTTTACAATACTTTAGAAATGCAGAAAATGAAACAAGCAAAGGCATAAAGTTATTCAATGCAAAAAAATGCAGTTTTATCAAATTAGAAATGTTTCTATATCTAATGTTAAAATGATATTTATCCAGTATTTCTATAAGTAAACGTCTGAGATTTCTGTGGGAAATTGTAATTTGTTCCTCTTAAACCAGTTCTGAATGTAAATAAAAAATTGCTCTGATGAAGTCTCCACATTGTATTTTCGCCTTTCATTTCATGCGTAGGGCAGGACAAGCCCATGATGTATCTGTGTAACACATGGAAGGTGCTATAATAACAGCCGTAGGCTGGTTTCACACCAGCGTTCGGCAGAGCTGCGGATGGCAGCCTTCCTCCTCCGCTAAGGCTACTTTCACACTAACGTCGCTTGCTGTACGTCTCAATGCGTCGTTTTGGAGAAAAAACGCATCCTGCAAAGTTGCCTGCAGGATGCGTTTTTTCTCCATAGACTTTCATTAGCAACACATTGGGACGGATTGCCACACGTCGCATCCGTCGTGCGACAGATGTGTCGTGTTTTGGCGGACCGTCGGCACAAAAAAACGTTCCATGTAACTTTTTTTGTGCGTCGAGTCTGCCATTTTCGACCGCGCATGCGTGGCCGAAACTCCGCCCCCTCCTCCCCGGAACTCACAATGGGCCACGGATGCGTTGTAAAACTGCCTCCACTGCCCACGTTGTTCTACATAAAACACACTGTCCGTCGGGCCGACGGTTTGCGACGGCCCGTACCGACGGACTAGTGTGAAAGTAGCCTAAGCCCCGCTCACTGCCACAACTCTTCATTCAGTTCCGCCTACGTCTGCATGCGTCCTGCATACCCTATCTTTAATATTGGGTACGCAGGCCAAGCGGATGCCTCCGCATGCGTTGTTTTAACGCTGCGCCGACTGCAATAAAATGCAACATGTTGCGTTTGACGCAGTTCAGCGCATCTTCAAAATGAGGCATGCCTGCGTTCCCAATGTTAAAGATAGGGGATGCATGCAGACGTAGGCGGAGCTGAAGGAAGAGGCGCAGCAGTGGGCGGGGCTTAACGGAGGTAGAAGGCTGCCGAACGCTGGTGTGAAACCTGCCTGAGACAGGTAAGCCACCTTTGAAACAATGTTCACATGTACAAGCTCTTAGCCCCTCAGGGGCGGGGCCAATTTTTTAAAATCTGACCAGTGTCACTTTATATAGTAATAACTCTGGAATGCTTCAACATCCCATTGATTTTGAGATTAATTTTTTTTTTTCGTGTCATATTAGACTTTATGATAATGGTAAACTTGTATTGATATGTTTTGCTTTATTTTGTAAAAAATCAGAAATTTTACAAATTTTAAAAAATATAAATTTTTAATGATTTTCCCTTTAAGGCCGGAGTCACACTAGAGAGGAATACGGACGAGTGCTATGCGAGAAAAAAATCGCATAGCACTCGAACCAATGTTAATCTCCCATCACTTTTTTTTTCACGGCCGTATTATATGTGCGAGTGAAATTGCAGTATGCTGTGATTTGCACCGTATATCAGCCGAGACTCGCCAATGAAAGTCTATTTGTGCAAGAAAAACTCGCACCACACCGGCCATCAGTGTGACTTGCGAGAAATACGCAACGGTGTCCTTTGAAAGGCCGACAATTCAGGTGCAGTGTACAGTAAAATCACACTGACAGGTTACAATAGAATAGACATATACACACAGTATAGGTGTATATAAAATCTAAAGAGATACACTACAGACCAAAAGTTTGGACACACCTCATTTAAAGATTTTTCTGTATTTTCATGACTATGAAAATTGTACATTCACACTGAAGGCATCAAAACTATGAATTAACACATGTGGAATTATATACTTAACAAAAAAGTGTGAAACAACTGAAATTATGTCTTATATTCTAGGTTCTTCAAAGTAGCCACCTTTTTCTTTGATGACTGCTTTCGACACTCTTGCCATTCTCTTGATGAGCTGCAAGAGGTAGTCACTGGGAATGATTTTCACTTCACAGGTGTGCCTTGTCAGATTTAATAAGTGGGATTTCTTGCCTTATAAATGGGGTTGGGACCATCAGTTGTGTTGTGCAGAAGTCTGGTGGATAAACAGCTGATAGTCCTACTGAATAGACTGTAAGAATTTGTATTATGGCAAGAAAAAAGCAGCTAAGTAAAGAAAAACGAGTGGCCATCATTACTTTAAGAAATGAAGGTCAGTTGGTCCGAAAAATTGGGAAAACTTTGAAAATGCAGTGGCAAAAACCACCAAGCGCTACTAAGAAACTGGCTCACATGAGGACCGCCCCAGGAAAGGAATACCAAGAGTCACCTCTGCTTCTGAGGATAAGTTTATCCGAGTCACCAGCCTCAGAAATCCCAGGTTAACAGCAGCTCAGATTAGAGACCAGGTCAATGCCACACAGAGTTCTAGCAGCAGATGCATCTCTACAACAACTGTTAGGGCTTGTTTCCATTTGCGAGAAACACATCCGTATCTCGCATGTGGAAACCAAGCTGTGCCGCCGGCACTTTGGAGCGGAGCGTGCAGCTCCATGTGTTCCTATGCGGCCGCACGCTCTGCTCTGGAGTGCCAGCGCCACAGCTTGGTTTCCACATGCGAGATACGGACGTGTTTCTCGCAAATGGAAACAAGCCCTTAAGAGGAGACTTTGTGCAGCAGGCCTTCATGGTAAAATAGCTGCTAGGAAACCACTGCTAAGGACAGGCAACAAGCAGAAGAGACTTGTTTGTGCTAAATAACGCAAGGAATGGACATTAGACCAGTGGAAACCTGTGCTTTGGTCAGATGAGTCCAAATTTGAGATCTTTGGTTCCAACCACCGTGTCTTTGTACACAGAAAAGGTGAACGGATGGACTCTAAATGCCTGGTTTCCACCGTGAAGCATGGAGGAGGAGGTGTGATGGTGTTAGGGTGCTTTGCTGGTGACACTGTTGGGGATTTATTCAAAACAGAAGGCATACTGAACCAGCATGGCTACCACAGCATCTTGCAGCGACATGCTATACCATCCGGTTTGCTTTTAGTTGGACCATCATTTATTTTTCAACAGGACAATGACCCCAAGCACACCTCCAGGCTGTGTAAGGGCTATTTGACCAAGAAGGAGAGTGATGGGGTGCTACGCCAGATGAGCTGGCCTCCACAGTCACCAGACCTGAACCCAATCGAGATGGTTTGGGGTGAGCTGGACCGCAGAGTGAAGGCAAAAGGGGCAACAAGTGCTAAGCATCTCTGGGTACTCCTTCATGATTGTTGGAAGACCATTCCCGGTGACTACCTCTAGAAGCTCATCAAGAGACTGCCAAGAGTGTGCAAAGCAGTCATCAAAGCAAAAGGTGGCTACTTTGAAAAACCTAGAATATAAGACATAATTTCAGTTGTCTTACACTTTTATTAAGTATATAATTCCACATAGTTTTGATGCCTTCAGTGTGAATGTACAATTTTCATAGTCATGAAAATACAGAAAAATCTTTAAATGAGGTGTGTCTAAACATTTGGTCTGTAGTGTGTGTGTATGTGTGTGTATATATATATATATATATATATATATATATATATATATATATATATATATATATATATATATATATATATACACACACACTCACCGGCCACTTTATTAGGTACACCTGTCCAACTTCTTGTTAACACTTAATTTCTAATCAGCCAATCACATGGCGGCAACTCAGTGCATTTAGGCATGTAGACATGGTCAAGACAATCTCCTGCAGTTCAAACCGAGCATCAGTATGGGGAAAAAAGGTGATTTGAGTGCCTTTGAACGTGGCATGGTTGTTGGTGCCAGAAGGGCTGGTCTGAGTATTTCAGAAACTGCTGATCTACTGGGATTTTCACGCACAACCATCTCTAGGGTTTACAGAGAATGGTCCGAAAAAGAAAAAAAATCCAGTGAGCGGCAGTTCTGTGGGCAGAAATGCCTTGTTGATGCCAGAGGTCAGAGGAGAATGGGCAGACTGGTTCGAGCTGATAGAAAGGCAACAGTGACTCAAATCGCCACCCGTTACAACCAAGGTAGGCCTAAGAGCATCTCTGAACGCACAGTGCGTCTTTGAGGCAGATGGGCTACAGAAGACCACACCGGGTACCACTCCTTTCAGCTAAGAACAGGAAACTGAGGCTACAATTTGTACAAGCTCATCGAAATTGGACAGTAGAAGATTGGAAAAACGTTGCTTGGTCTGATGAGTCTCGATTTCTGCTGCGACATTCGGATGGTAGGGTCAGAATTTGGCGTAAACAACATGAAAGCATGGATCCATCCTGCCTTGTATGGAGCATCTTTGGGATGTGCAGCCGACAAATCTGCGGCAACTGTGTGATGCCATCATGTCAATATGGACCAAAATCTCTGAGGAATGCTTCCAGCACCTTGTTGAATCTATGCCACGAAGAATTGAGGCAGTTCTGAAGGCAAAAGGGGGTCCAACCCGTTACTAGCATGGTGTACCTAATAAAGTGGCCGGTGAGTGTATATATATATATATATAATAATATATCACACGGACAGCGGAATAGCCGATAGTTAATTTGTCGGCTTCTGTTAAATCATTGCAGAAGCTGACGGGATAGGAGACATGGTTTACATACAGTAAACCATTGCAAAACAGTTAGACTTATATAGGTCAGTGACTAATACGGTTAGTAGTGTGTGTGTGTAAAATTTGGGGCCTGTATGTATTTAATAAAAATGTTTTCACTGAAAAAACTGGCGTGGGCTCCCGCACAATTTTCTGTGCCACAGAGGGAAAGCCAGTGACTGAAGACAGATATTATAGCCTAGGAGAGGGACCATGGTTATTGCCACCCCAGAAAAAGTGCATCTGTAAGATGCGCCAATTCTGGCACTCAGCCTCTGTCTCCTCACTGCCCTGTAGCGGTGGCATATGGGGTAATAAGGGGTTAATGTCACCTTTGTATTGTAAGGTGACATTAGGCCAGCTTACTAATGGAGAGCTGTCTGATAGATGCCTCTCCATTACTAACCTGTGGGCTTGATGTTACTTGACAATAAAAAGGTGACATCAACCGCACAATTATGAACCCCTCTGCTACAGGGCAAGTGGGAAGAGCGAGGCTAAGTGCCAGAATTGGCACATCTATAAGATGCGCCATTTCTGCGACGGCTGAGAGCTGATGGTTTTTAGCCTGTGGGGCTGCCAATATCCATGGCCTCTTCACAGGCTATAAATATCAGCCTACAGCTGTCTGCCTAGCCTTTGCTGGTTGGATTTTATGTCAATATTTTGTGTCCCCCTGTAAAATAGCCAGTAAAGGCTAAGCAAACAGCTGTGAGCTGATATTAATAGCCTGGGAACTTTTATGGTTATTGGCTCCTTTCCAGAATAGTAACATAAGCTGTCAGCTTTCCCACTGCTGGCTATGAAAATTATGCGGGAGCCCATGCAGGTTTTATTTTTTGAAAAATAAACATACTGCATTTCACGCAGGTTTCTTAGTTGTTTTTTTTACAGCATATGTAGGTTAATTATGTTAATGCTCCTACATGGGTGTGTGTCTTTAGTTAATATTAATGAGGGTATCTCGTGAAGAGTTTGAATAAGGAAATGCATCAAATTCCTTTATTTATTTATTTTTTTTAATATATCTTTAGCGCTCACGATTTATAGAAACGCATCAAATCCGCATAAAAAAGTACAGAATTTCCACTGCGTTTTCTGCTAAGAGACGCACTAACCATGCAGACATTTCCTCAAGCAAATCTGCAACGTGCGCACATAGCCTTAACCATTATGCGTCCATATTCATTAATGAGCGGAACCACGTGACCGCTGAACACAGGAAGAGCTGCCCGGAGACCATCGGACATGCAGGGACCGTGCCAGGAGCAGGTGAGTATGTGACAGCAGCCGCTTCCCCGCCGACAATAACTCGAGTATAAGCCGAGAGGGTCTCTTTCTGCCCAAAAAATGTCGGCTTATACGCGAGTATATACGGTACAGCACTCTAGAAGGGTGTGTATAAGGGCATATAGGTGCTGGTGGTACTATATATGGGGAAAACCTGGTGACAGGTTCCCTTTAAGAAACCTATGGAACTAGGTTAAAATTAGCATTTTTTTGGATGGTGAAAAACTTATAATTTAAATATTGATGGTGGATGAACTGCAGGTGGTCTGTGTCGCTTCATAAGTTTAAGGCCGGGTCACACTAGCGTAGAATACGGACGAGCGCTATGTGAGAAAGCATCGCATGGCACTCGGACCAGTGTTAATCTATGGGGCAGATCACATCTGTGATTATTTTCTCATGCCGAATCAGCATACGAGAACAATCGCAGCATATATTCCTGACAGGGGCCCATACAGTCTATATCTACAATAATATATACCTGACAGGGGCCCATACAGTCTATATCTACAATAATATATACCTGACAGGAGCCCATACATTCTGATATCATCACTAATATACACCTGACAGGAGCCCATACATTCTTATACCATCACTGATATATATACCTGATGGGAGCCCATACATTCTGATATCATCACTAATATATACCTGACAGGGGCCCATACATTCTGATATCATCACTAATATATATACCTGACAGGGGCCCATACATTCTGATACCGTCACTGATATACATACCTGATAGGAGCCCATACATTCTGATATCATCACTAATATATACCTGACAGAGGCCCATACATTCTGATATTATCACTAATATACACCTGACAGGAGCCAACACATTCTGATATCATCACTAATATACACCTGACCGGGGCCCATACATTCTGATACCGTCACTGATATACATACCTGATAGGAGCCCATACATTCTGATATCATCACTAATATATACACCAAAAGAGAACGCCTCTTATACCAATTTCAGACTCCAAAAAGAGGGGGGGGAACTTATATACCTCCACATCAACATGTGCACCAATAGAGAGACAGATTGGAGGAGCAATTTCCAATATAAATCATTTATTAGTTAAAATAACCGCAATACAAAATACATTAAATATGCTAGTAATGAACAAAAAAAGAGTACAACTCAGATGGAACAAACCATCTGTGGATGGGTGTCAGCAGAAATAGAAAATAACGGGAACAGAACCCCAGACCCAGTGGACCTAAGTGCAGTATCCAATAAGCTGTGTATTAGTCAGCTCAAAATATTAGTGCCTGAAGTGGTCTAATAACATGATTTCATCAGCCAGAAAACAATCTATAATATGATACTGCCACCTATACTACACCTATATTGCACTAGCCCTAGAGCCTGAAATACCTATTAGGCCTTAATCTGACCCTATCATACATGAGAACAAAAGGGCAAGAGTGTATGTAAAATACCTGTGGTCATGTTGGTCCAAGTGTCTGTCCCGCACTAATGCACCTCGACGCGCGTTTCTCCACGCCTGTGGCTTCGTCAGGAGGTTTTTCAATTGCTTTGTTTTTCAAATAAACTCGTGTCTCAGGGCTCAATGAATCACTGAAATCAATCTTAACCCCTTCCCGACATCGGACGTACTATACCGTCCGATGTCGGTGTCACGGTTCACACCGTGACTGTCAAGATCCCTTAGCCGCTGCCCACAATATGTCACGGATTGGGGTGACCTTAAACCAACAGACGGCTATCACATGTGCAGGGGGCTTATCCTAGTTATCCCTCCACTGCCACAATGTGATAAAAAAACACACACAAGGCTATTGACCTCTTAGTTTACAGCAGGGGCTTATTTTAGGTATCCCACTGCTCTTCAATATACCATGAACTGCAGGGATTTGTGTCTATCCCGCTTACAGTTCCACTTAACACTTGCAGCTCTCTGGCGCCCCCCTTACTCTCAGGTCAGATTAGGTACTGCACCCTGGGTAATTAGTCGCCAGAAAGGCTGCCTGCTATGTACTGGCTATTGGGCGCGCTGCAGCGACGCGATAACTACTCCCGCTCAGGCAGGAACAATAATTATCAAGCCGCAGTCGCTGCAATGTCACCCAAAGGCCTGCGCACGGTAGTGCCGCCACCAGCTCAGATTAAACGGGGTCCGGAGCTAACCCAAACAGTAGCGTAATTCCCTTCAGAGACAGGGTACGGTTTAGAGCATGGAGAAATAACTGGCATGAAATAATATACCCATAAATTTTATGCAGTGTTTATCAAAATATTTTACAAAGATGTTATAAATGAGACAATTGCAAATATGTACAAGGTAATTATGAAAATAAAAGGATTAAAGGAAGAAAAGATAACTCACATGTTCTTAGTTCATATCAGTTCAGGCAAACACCATGCTAGGGGGAGGGGCTCCAAAAAATCCCAATGCATGAGGTACAGCTCTTCAGATCAGACTCACATGTTCTTCCAGCAACAGACTCCCTGCTGGAGTCCGGCCAAAACAGTTATAGCTGAGCACTTTCTACTACAGGAAATGCCGGTGGTAAATGCCTTTCGTCAATAAAACTCTCTTCCCCCATGCACAGTGGAAAGGCAGCTCAACTCTGAAGTAAAAGAGAAGGGGGGGGTTTCTTAGCCCACATCCTGGGCTGACAAGAGAAACTAAACCTATATGATATTTCATACCATATCGTGGACACCTCCCCCTTTTAGCATGCGCTACGGCGGCAGAACCTCTCGGTATGCCTCCATGCGCACCTCCGTGGGTTCACCCTGGCGGGAGAGTCCATCTCCATTCCCATGCTCCTTGCCCGCTTTGTGTTTAATGGTGAAGTCAAATTGCTGAAGGGCAAGGCTCCAGCGTAGCAACCTGCCATTGGTTCCACACATGGTGCTTAGCCAGCGCAGAGGGTTGTGGTCGGTCACCACCGTGAAGGTGCGACCGTACAAGTAGGGCTGCAAGTGCTGCAGGGCCCAGACTATGGCCAGGCACTCCTTCTCAATGGTGGAGTAGGCCACTTCCCTCGGCAAAAGTTCCCGGCTCAGGTACAACACGGGGTGCTCTTGGTCCTCCGAGTCAACCTGGCTGAGCACAGCACCAAGGCCAAACTCGCTGGCGTCGGTCTGTACCAAGAACGGTCGACTGCTGTCGACTGCTTTCAACACAGGGGCGTTGCACAGTGCTGTCTTCAACGCCTGGAAGGCCCCCTCACAGCCATCTGTCCAGTTGACGATGTGGGGTAGCTTCTTCCTGGTGAGGTCCGTCAAAGGTTTTGCCAGGCTACTATAGTGCTGCACGAAGCGCCTATAGTACCCTGCAGTGCCCAGGAAGGACATCACCTGTTTCTTGTTCCTGGGAGTGGGCCAGTTCACGATCACGCCCACTTTGTCAGGCTCTGGCTTTAGGGTGTTTCCACCTACCCGGTGCCCCAGGTAGTGAACCTCCCTCATGCTCATCTGGCACTTTCCCGGCTTGATAGTCAGTCCTGCTCGGTGAATTCGCCCGAGCACCTCCTCGAGATGCTGCAGGTGTTCATCCCAGGAGGGACTGAAGATGGCAATGTCATCTAAGTACGCCACAGTGTACTTCTCCAGTCCCTGAAGCAGGAGATTGACCATCCGCTGGAAAGTGGCAGGGGCATTCTTCATGCCGAAGGGCATGACCGTGGACTCGTACAGTCCAAAGGGTGTGATAAAGGCGGACTTCTCCTGCGCCTCGGGGCTCAGGGGAATCTGCCAGTATCCGCGACTCAGATCCATTATTGTCAGGTATTTTGCGCCAGCTAACTTCTCAAGCAGCTCCTCGATGCGCGGTGTTGTGAATTTACCTTTTTGGCTCCCTCTAGTGGTTACCAGTGATTTGACTCTGGGAATGTCTGCCATCCCTTGTATGCTCACCTGGGTCGTTAGGTCAGGGGTGTTGCTATATAAGCTCCCTGGACCTTCAGTTCAATGCCTGGCAACGTTGTAATCAGAGCTAATCTGTTGTGCTCTGGTCTGCTGATCCTGGTTCCTGCTAAATTAAGCTAAGTCTGCTTTCTTGCTTTTTGCTATTAGTTTTGTTTGCATTTTTGTCCAGCTTGTACATAATCTGTATCCTAACCTTGCTGGAAGCTCTAGGGAGGCTGGAGTTCTCCCCCCGGGCCGTTAGACGGTTCGGGGGTTCTTGAATCTCCAGTGTGGATTTTTTGATAGGGTTTTTGTTGACCATATAAGTTATCTTACTACATTCTGCTATTAGTAAGTGGGCCTCTCTTTGCTAAACCTAGTTCATCTCTGTGTTTGTCATTTCCTCTTACCTCACCGTTATTATTTGTGGGGGGCTTGTATCCTACTTTTGGGGTCTATTCTCTGGAGGCAAGAGAGGTCTTTGTTTTCCTCTTCTAGGGGTAGTTAGTCCTCCGGCTGGCGCGAGACATCTAGCGACCAACGTAGGCATGTTCCCCGGCTACTTCTAGTGTTGGCGTTAGGAGTAGATATATGGTCAACCCAGTTACCACTGCCCTATGAGCTGGATTTTTTGTACTTCGCAGACTTACTTGTTCCTCTGAGACCCTCGCCATTGGGGTCATAACAGCGCGGCATTGGGTGCGCATCAGAGGCTGTAATGGCGTTGAGCCCCCTGTAGTCCACGCAGAACTGGGTGGTCCGGTCCTTCTTTGGCACGAGAACTACAGGTGAGGCCCACGCGCTCTTTGACCGTCGAATCACCCCCAGCTGTAACATCTCATCGATCTCCTGGCGCATAATCTGCTGCACCTGATCAGAGATTCGATAGGGTGTTCGCCGTAGTGGGGCGTGATTCCCGGTGTCCACCTCGTGGACGGCTAACTCAGTCCTTCCAGGCCGGTTGGAGAACACGACCCGGAAGGGTTCCAGTGTGGTTTGCAACTGCAACCGCTGTGGTTCATCTAGCGAGGCGCTTACCTCCACGTCCTCAATGGACCCACGGGCCTTGGCTTGGGCCAGCATGTCCAGGAGGGCGTCTTCCTCCCCGTCTTCGGGTGCGCTGCAGACCGGTAGGACGAAAGGTTCACGTTCGTGATGAGCCTTCATCATGTTGACGTGAAAGGCCTTTCGCCTACCCCGAGTGTGGTCAAGCGTGACCACATAGGTGACCGGGTTGAGCTGTTGGTGGACGACGTACGGGCCCTCCCAGGCTGCCTGAAGCTTATCCGTTGGTACAGGAACCAGCACCCACACCTTTTGACCCACGTGGTAGGTCCGCTCCCGGGCGTTCTGGTCGTACCAGTGCTTCTGATCAGCCTGAGCCTGCGTCATGTTGTCATGCACCAACTGCGTCAAGGTCTGCATCTTGTCACGGAAGCGCATGACATACTCCACTATAGACACTTCAGAAGGGTTCGGCTCCTCTTCCCAGGATTCTCTTACCAACCCAAGGGGTCCCCGGACTCGCCTGCCGTACAGGAGCTCGAAGGGTGAGAACCCCGTCGAAGCCTGCGGAACCTCTCGGTAAGCGAATAGCAGGTGTGGGAGGTACCGCTCCCAGTCGTGCCCTTGTGTCTCAACCAGCATGCGTAGCATCTGTTTGAGGGTACCATTGAAGCGTTCACACAAGCCATTGGTCTGTGGGTGATACACACTCGATACCAGGTGCTTCACCTGCATTTTCTTACAGAGAGCCTCCATTAGGTGAGACATAAATTGGGTCCCTCGATCAGTAAGCATTTCCCTGGGAAATCCTACCCGTGAAAAGATGGTCAACAGGGCATCCGCCACCTTATCTGCCCTAGTTGACGACAGAGCTACTGCCTCTGGGTACCGGGTAGCGTAGTCTACCACAGTAAGAATATATTGCTTTCCAGAGCTGCTGGGGACGGCCAGCGGGCTCACAATGTCCACCGCAATCCTCTGGAAAGGCTCCTCTATCACTGGCAAAGGGATCAGGGGAGCCTTAAGAGCAGGCCCCGCCTTCCCCACTCTTTGACAGGTGACACAGGAGCGGCAGTAGTTTGACACATCTGTCCCCATCTTAGGCCAATAGAAGTGTTGAGACAGCCGGGCCTTAGTTTTGCTGATCCCCAAGTGTCCAGCTAGCGGGATCTCATGGGCAATCCGCAACAACTCCCCCCGGAATTGCTGTGGGACGACCAGCTGTCTTTCCCTCAACCACTCCTTTTGTGATTCTCCGGGTACTGTCTCCCGGTACAACCTTCCTCCTTCCCAGAACACCTTCACCTTATCAGTCTCGGAGAATGACGTCCCGGCGAGTTGTCTCAAACTCTCTAGGCTCGCATCTGTGTGCAGAGCGGCCTGAAACTCCTGGCTAGGGGAAGCCAAAAGCGATGTCAGGGTCCCTTCCCCACGGGAACCCTCTTGGACCTGCTCTGGGTCCACCTCTGGTTCAGTCACACTGATGACTGAGGAGGGTCCGGAAGGCAGACAGGTATCTGTGTTCCGGGCACTCTGACTGCGGGTGACAGCAGCTACGTAGGCTGTCTCCCCGGGGATTTCTACAGACCCAACAGCCGATGCTGCTATGGGCTCTACCTCCTCATCCACCCCCGTTACCTCAGGAGCATTGCTACTTATGGGCCAGTTACCTTCCTCGGTGGCACTGGTCAATTGCATGGCATCACCTTCCTCACGGTTCCCATGTATCTCCCCATTTCTTGTAGCACCGACACTTGCCCCTGCTAGGGGTTCCTCAGCCGTCTCACTCCGCAGAGCGACTTGGCTGAGCACTCCTGTACCTATGGACACATCAACTTTCACAGAAACATCATTATCAGATACAGTTGGCACAGGTACAACATTTTCACCATCAATCCTAGGGAAAAAATGGTTAGCAGATGCATCACTACAAGATAAAGCATGGTCAGGTAACACATGCGATTTCCCATCATCATCATCATCATCACCAGGGTTAACTTTACCCTCATTAGTAGATTGGGGAGGGGTGTCAATGACGTAGTATGCAAACAACCTCCCCAAATCAGTCCCCAACAAAACATCAGTGGGCAAATTATCAGACAGCCCCACTTCCTTCACCCCGCTCCCGGCACCCCAATCAATAAAAACCTGGGCCATTGGCAAGGGACAGCTGATGCCCCCAATCCCAGTGACAGGGTTTTCCCCGGAATTATTTCTTCAGGGGCCGCCAGTTCGGGTCGGATGAGGGTTCGTTCAGCCCCGGTGTCCTTGAGGCCTGTAGCAACACGACCTCTCACAATGACAGGCTGTACGTTATCACACCCCCTCCCAGCCACACCACCCACCAAAATAACTGCTGCATTAGGCCCTGGGGCCTGGGATGAGGGGTTCTTCTGCTTGGCTGGACATCGGTGACTGAGGTGTCCAGTGTTATGACCCCAATGGCGAGGGTCTCAGAGATATCAGCAAGTCTGCGAAGTACAAAAATCCAGCTCATAGGGCAGTGGTAACTGGGTTGACCATATATCTACTCCTAACGCCAACACTAGGTTTAGCAAAGAGAGGCCCGCTTACTAATAGCAGAATGTAGTAAGATAACTTATATGGTCAACAAAAACCCTAACAAAATTCCACACTGGAGATTCAAGAACCCCCGAACCGTCTAACGGCCCGGGGGGAGAACTCCAGCCTCCCTAGAGCTTCCAGCAAGGAAAGGATACAGATAATGAACAAGCTGGACAAAAATGCAAACAAAAACAAATAGCAAAAAGCAAGGAAGCGGACTTAGCTTAATCACGCGGAAACCAGGATCAGTAGACAAGAGCACTACAGATTAGCTCTGATATCAACGTTGCCAGGCATAGAACTGAAGGTCCAGGGAGCTTATATAGCGACACCCCTGACCTAACGACCCAGGTGAGCATACAAGGGATGATAGACATACCCAGAGTAAAATCACTAGTAGCCACTAGAGGGAGCCAAAAGGTAAATTCACAACAGTACCCCCCCCTTAGTGAGGGGTCACCGAACCCTCACCAAGACCACCAGGGCGATCAGGATGAGCGGCGTGAAAGGCACGAACTAAATCGGCCGCATGCACATCAGAGGCGACCACCCAGGGATTATCCTCCTGACCATAGCCCTTCCACTTGACCAGGTACTGAAGCCTCCGCCTGGAGAGACGAGAATCTAAGATCTTCTCCACCACGTACTCCAACTCGCCCTCAACCAACACCGGAGCAGGAGGCTCAGCAGAAGGAACCACAGGCACAACGTACCGCCGCAACAAGGACCTATGAAATACGTTGTGAATGGCAAACGACACCGGAAGATCCAGGCGAAAGGACACAGGATTAAGGATCTCCAATATCCTGTAAGGACCAATGAATCGAGGCTTAAATTTGGGAGAGGAGACCTTCATAGGAACAAATCGAGAAGACAGCCATACCAAATCCCCAACACGAAGTCGGGGACCCACACCGCGGCGGCGGTTGGCAAAACGCTGAGCCTTCTCCTGTGACAACTTCAAGTTGTCCACCACATGATTCCAGATCCGCTGCAACCTATCCACCACAGAATCCACTCCAGGACAGTCAGAAGGCTCCATATGTCCCGAGGAAAAACGAGGATGGAAACCGGAGTTGCAGAAAAATGGCGAAACCAAGGTGGCAGAACTAGCCCGATTATTAAGGGCAAATTCAGCCAACGGCAAGAAGGTCACCCAATCATCCTGATCAGAAGAGACAAAACACCTCAAATACGCCTCCAGAGTCTGATTAGTTCGCTCCGTTTGTCCGTTAGTCTGTGGATGAAAAGCGGAGGAAAACGACAAATCAATGCCCATCCTACCACAAAAGGATCGCCAGAACCTGGAAACAAACTGGGATCCTCTGTCCGACACAATATTCTCAGGAATGCCATGCAAACGAACCACGTTCTGGAAGAACACAGGAACCAGATCAGAAGAGGAAGGCAGCTTAGGCAAAGGAACCAGATGGACCATCTTGGAGAAACGATCACATATCACCCAGATGACAGACATGCCCTTAGACACCGGAAGATCCGAAATGAAATCCATAGAGATGTGTGTCCAAGGTCTCTTCGGGACAGGCAAGGGCAAGAGCAACCCGCTGGCACGAGAACAGCAAGGCTTAGCTCGAGCACAAGTACCACAGGACTGAACAAATGACCGCACATCCCTTGACAAGGAAGGCCACCAAAAGGACCTGGCCACCAGATCTCTGGTGCCAAAAATTCCCGGGTGCCCTGCCAACACTGAGGAATGAACCTCGGAAATGACTCTGCTGGTCCATTTAGCAGGCACAAACAATCTGTCAGGTGGACAAGAGTCAGGCCTACCAGCCTGAAATCTCTGCAACACACGTCGCAGATCCAGAGAAATAGCTGACAAGATAACTCCTTCCTTAAGAATACCCTCAGGTTCAGCGACTCCAGGAGCATCAGGCACAAAGCTCCTAGACAGAGCATCGGCCTTCACATTCTTAGAACCTGGTAAATACGAGACCACAAAGTCAAAACGGGAGAAAAACAATGACCAGCGGGCCTGTCTAGGATTCAGGCGTTTAGCAGACTCGAGATACATCAAATTTTTGTGATCAGTCAAGACCACCACACGATGCTTAGCACCCTCGAGCCAATGACGCCACTCCTCAAATGCCCACTTCATGGCCAACAACTCCCGATTGCCCACATCATAATTTCGCTCTGCCGGCGAAAATTTCCTAGAGAAAAAGGCACAAGGTCTCATAGTAGAGCAACCAGGGCCTCTCTGCGACAAAACGGCCCCTGCCCCAATCTCCGAAGCATCCACCTCAACCTGAAAGGGAAGTGAGACGTCAGGCTGGCATAAAACAGGCGCCGAAGTAAACCGGCGTTTTAACTCCTGGAAAGCCTCCACGGCAGCAGGAGCCCAGTTAGCTACATCAGAGCCTTTCTTGGTCATATCCGTCAGCGGTTTAACAACGCTAGAGAAATTTGCGATAAAACGACGGTAGAAGTTAGCAAAACCCAAGAACTTCTGAAGACTCTTAACTGACGAGGGTTGAGTCCAATCATGAATAGCTCGGACCTTGACTGGATCCATCTCCACAGCAGAAGGGGAAAAAATGAACCCCAAAAAGGGAACCTTCTGTACACCAAAGAGACACTTTGAGCCTTTTACAAACAAAGAATTTTCACGCAGAATCTCAAAAACCATCCTGACCTGCTCCACATGCGAGTCCCAATCATCAGAAAAAAACAGAATATCATCCAGATAAACAATCAAAAATTTATCCAGATACTTCCGGAAAATGTCATGCATGAAGGACTGAAAAACTGAAGGTGCATTAGAGAGCCCAAATGGCATCACCAAGTACTCAAAATGACCTTCGGACGTATTGAATGCGGTTTTCCATTCATCGCCCTGCCTAATGCACACAAGGTTGTACGCACCACGAAGGTCTATCTTGGTGAACCACTTGGCACCTTTAATCCGGGCAAACAAATCTGACAACAGCGGCAAAGGATACTGAAATTTGACAGTGATCTTATTTAAAAGCCGATAGTCAATACAAGGCCTCAAAGATCCGTCCTTTTTGGCCACAAAAAAGAATCCCGCACCAAGAGGGGAAGAAGAAGGACGGATATGCCCCTTCTCAAGAGACTCCTTGATATATGAACGCATCGCGGTATGTTCAGGTACCGACAGATTAAACAGTCTCCCCTTAGGAAACTTACTGCCAGGAATCAAATCTATTGCACAGTCACATTCCCTATGAGGAGGCAGTGCACTGGACTTAGACTCGCTGAAGACATCCTGATAATCAGACAAATACGCCGGAACTTCCGAAGGCGTAGAAGAAGCAATAGGCAAGGGCAGGGAATCTCCATGAATTCCATGGCAGCCCCAACTTGACACTGACATAGCCTTCCAGTCCAAGACTGGATTATGGGTCTGTAACCATGGCAAACCCAAAACAACCAAATCATGCATTTTATGTAGAACAAGAAAACGTATTACCTCCCGATGTTCGGGAGTCATGCACATGGTAACCTGTGTCCAAAACTGCGGTTTATTTTTTGCCAATGGCGTAGAGTCAATGCCCCTAAGAGGGATAGGATTTTCCAATGGCTCAAGCACAAATCCGCAGCGCTTGGCAAATGACAGATCCATAAGGCTCAGGGCAGCAAACACAAGCCACTCAGAGTTAAAGGGGAAAAGAAAAAAAAATGAGAGAGAGGAAAAAAAAAAAAAATTTCAGACCTTTCTTTCTTATAATCCCGCTTCTGCAATGCATTTAACATTTAATACTGGCCTGGCAAACTGTTATGACCCCAATGGCGAGGGTCTCAGAGATATCAGCAAGTCTGCGAAGTACAAAAATCCAGCTCATAGGGCAGTGGTAACTGGGTTGACCATATATCTACTCCTAACGCCAACACTAGAAGTAGCCGGGGAACATGCCTACGTTGGTCGCTAGATGTCTCGCGCCAGCCGGAGGACTAACTACCCCTAGAAGAGGAAAACAAAGACCTCTCTTGCCTCCAGAGAATAGACCCCAAAAGTAGGATACCAGCCCCCCACAAATAATAACGGTGAGGTAAGAGGAAATGACAAACACAGAGATGAACTAGGTTTAGCAAAGAGAGGCCCGCTTACTAATAGCAGAATGTAGTAAGATAACTTATATGGTCAACAAAAACCCTAACAAAATTCCACACTGGAGATTCAAGAACCCCCGAACCGTCTAACGGCCCGGGGGGAGAACTCCAGCCTCCCTAGAGCTTCCAGCAAGGAAAGGATACAGATAATGAACAAGCTGGACAAAAATGCAAACAAAAACAAATAGCAAAAAGCAAGGAAGCGGACTTAGCTTAATCACGCGGAAACCAGGATCAGTAGACAAGAGCACTACAGATTAGCTCTGATATCAACGTTGCCAGGCATAGAACTGAAGGTCCAGGGAGCTTATATAGCGACACCCCTGACCTAACGACCCAGGTGAGCATACAAGGGATGATAGACATACCCAGAGTAAAATCACTAGTAGCCACTAGAGGGAGCCAAAAGGTAAATTCACAACAGTCCAGTCTGCCTGCAGTGGTAACACTGGCGAAGTTCGGTGGTAGGTCTGGTGCTGTTGGCCATGGGGACAGGACCTCTGGTGTGTTGGCTGGCAGGGGTACTGGCGTTGGCTGCAGGCTTACCCCCTCTCCAGCTGGTGGTGACTGGCTTCCGCACTTCCGATCTACGGTTGGCCTCATAGGCATCGGCAATCTGCGCTGCTTTCGTCACGTCTTTGGGTTCTCTGTCCATCACGAACTGTCGCACCTCAGTTGGGCAAAGATGGAAGAACTGGTCTTTGATCATCAGGTCTCGCAGCTGTGCAAAGGTGGTCACTGACAGTCCTTGGGTCCACTGGTCAAAGTGGGTCCCCAGTCCATGCACCACATCACTGTAACTGTCGTGTGGGCCACGTTGGAGGGTCCGAAACTTTTTACGGTACACCTCGGGTGTAAGTTGGTACTTGGCTATGAGGGCCTGCTTGATAGCCTCATAGTCACCATCTTGTTCTTGAGGGAGTGCAGCAAACGCCTCCAGAGCTTTGCCTCTCAGCCCTGGTGTCAGGTATCATGCCCATTCTGGTGTAGGCAGCTGGTACTGCCTGCAGGCTTTCTCAAAGGCCCGCAGAAAAGTGTCCAAGTCCCCATCCTTTTCCATAACAGGGAAGTGGTCGGGCCAGGGCTTTGGTGTCTGAGCGCTGCTGGGCTCACGGCTCTGGGCGGTGGAAGGCGTCCCCCCCTGCCGGAGCATCTCCAGTGCATGTTCTCGCTGGGCTTGGCGCTCGGCTCGCTGGGCCTGGGCCTCTCGCTCGGCTCGCTGGGCCTCTCGCTCGGCTCTCTCTGCCTCTCGCTGGGCCTCTCGCTCGGCTCGGGCCTCGGCCTCCTGCCGGTATTGCTGAATCAGCTGCCGACGTCCCTCATGGTCGTCAGTGGGGAATTCTTTCAAGGCCGCCTGCAGGTGGGGGTCCAATTCGCACGGATTGCTAACGGGGCGAGCATTCAGTGGTTGGACCTCTGCTGCAGCACCATGTTCGCTGGTGCTGGCATCTGCGGCCTCTGGGCTCTGTGAGTGGTCTAGAGCGGCTTCCCATTGCATCAGGACTGCGACCAGTTGGCTTTTGTTTTTGTTTGCATAGTCAATGTGCTGTGACTTGCACAAGGCCACAAGGGTGTCTTTGGTCTGCTGCTCATAAAAGGTTTCTCCCAGCACAACCATGGTTGCCAAATAAAAGATAGGATAGAAAAACGAAGAAAAAGGGAAGGGATAATTACCAGTACACAATTGTCTCACAACTAATAAACACTGAGTTCTTTCTCCAAACTTATTTGCGCAGAGTTCTCGCAAGAACTTTCTGCAAGTTTTTAGTGAGAGGAATGATTGCTCAAACCAAATCACTAATGCTCTAATATCGAACCGCCTTGCCACCAATATGTCACGGTTCACACCGTGACTGTCAAGATCCCTTAGCCGCTGCCCACAATATGTCACGGATTGGGGTGACCTTAAACCAACAGACGGCTATCACATGTGCAGGGGGCTTATCCTAGTTATCCCTCCACTGCCACAATGTGATGAAAAAACACACACGAGGCTATTGACCTCTTAGTTTACAGCAGGGGCTTATTTTAGGTATCCCACTGCTCTTCAATATACCATGAACTGCAGGGATTTGTGTCTATCCCGCTTACAGTTCCACTTAACACTTGCAGCTCTCTGGCGCCCCCCTTACTCTCAGGTCAGATTAGGTACTGCACCCTGGGTAATTAGTCGCCAGAAAGGCTGCCTGCTATGTACTGGCTATTGGGCGCAATGCAGCGACGCGATAACTACTCCCGCTCAGGCAGGAACAATAATTATCAAGCCGCAGTCGCTGCAATGTCACCCAAAGGCCTGCACACGGTAGTGCCGCCACCAGCTCCGATTAAACGGGGTCCGGAGCTAACCCAAACAGTAGCGTAATTCCCTTCAGAGACAGGGTACGGTTTAGAGCATGGAGAAATAACTGGCATGAAATAATATACCCATAAAGTTTATGCAGTGTTTATCAAAATATTTTACAAAGATGTTATAAATGAGACAATTGCAAATATGTACAAGGTAATTATGAAAATAAAAGGATTAAAGGAAGAAAAGATAACTCACATGTTCTTAGTTCATATCAGTTCAGGCAAACACCATGCTAGGGGGAGGGGCTCCCAAAAATCCCAATGCATGAGGTACAGCTCTTCAGATCAGACTCACATGTTCTTCCAGCAACAGACTCCCTGCTGGAGTCCGGCCAAAACAGTTATAGCTGAGCACTTTCTACTACAGGAAATGCCGGTCGTAAATGCCTTTCGTCAATAAAACTCTCTTCCCCCATGCACAGTGGAAAGGCAGCTCAACTCTGAAGTAAAAGAGAAGGGGGGGTTTCTTAGCCCACATCCTGGGCTGACAAGAGAAACTAAACCTATATGATATTTCATACCATATCGTGACAGTCGGGTCCCCTGCTTTGATGTGCGCTCCGGCGGTGAGCGCACATCAAAGTCGCGACATGTCAGCTGTTTTTTACAGCTGACATGTGCCCGCAATAGCGGCGGGTGAAATCGCGATCACCCGCCGCTATTAACTAGTTAAATGCCGCTGTCAAACGCAGACAGCGGCATTTAACTACCGCATCCGGCCGGGCGGCCGGAAATGAGCGCATCGCCGACCCCCGTCACATGATCGGAGGTCGGCGATGCTTGTATATTGTAGCCATAGAGGTCCTTGAGACCTCTATGGTTACTGATCGCCGGTGACTGTGAGCGCCCCCCTGTGGTCGGCGCTCACAGCACACCTGCAATTCTGCTATATAGCAGCGATCTTATGATCGCTGTTATGTAGCAGAGCCGATCGGGCTGTGCCTGCTTCTAGCCTCCCATGGAGGCTATAGAAGCATGGCAAAAGTAAAAAAAAATGTGAAAAAAAATAAAAAAAATATAAAAGTTTAAATCACCCCCCTTTCGCCCCAATCAAAATAAATCAGCAAAAAAAAAATCAAATCTACACATATTTGGTATCGCCGCGTTCACAATCGCCCGATCTATCAATAAAAAAAAAGCATTAACCTGATCGCAAAACGGCGTAACGAGAAAAAAAATCGAAACGCCAGAATTACGTTTTTTTGGTCGCCGCGACATTGCATTAAAATGCAATAAAGGGCGATCAAAAGAACGTATCTGCACCAAAATGCTATTATTAAAAACGCCAGCTCAGCACGCAAAAAATAAGCCCTCACCCGACCCCAGATCACGAAAAATGGAGACGCTACGGGTATCGGAAAATGGTGCAATTTTATTTTTATTTTTTTTGCAAAGTTTGGAATTTTTTTTCACCACTTAGTTGAAAAATAACCTAGTCATGTTAGGTGTCTATGAACTCGTACTGACCTGGAGAATCATAATGTCAGGTCAGTTTTAGCATTTAGTGAGCCTAGCAAAAAAAACAAACAAAAAACAAGTGTGGGATTGCACTTTTTTTGCAATTTCACTGCACTTGGAATTTTTTTCCCGTTTTCTAGTACACGCCATGGTAAAACCAATGGTGTCATTCAAAAGTACAACTCGTCCCGCAAAAAATAAGCCCTCACAAGGGCAAATTGACGGAAAAATAAAAAAGTTATGGCTCTGGGAAGGAGGGGAGTGAAAAACGAAAACGGAAAAACGAAAAATCCCACACTCATGAAGGGGTTAAACACATGTGATAATTAGTTTTCCAGGTGATTCTAATTAAAGGAAAACTACTCAAAAATGATGTTCCACATTATTATGCAGGTCACAGGTTTCAAGCAATATGGGAAATAAAAAGGATCTCTCTGCTGCTGAAAAGCGTTAAATAGTGCAATGCCTTGGACAAGGTATGAAAAAATTAGATATTTCACGAAAACTTAAGAGTGATCATCATACTCTGATGAGATTTGTGACTGAAACAGAGCACAGACAGAGTTCATGCAAATAAAGGCATAATGAGGAAGTTTTCTGGCAGACAAATTCATTGGATTAGAGAGCAGCTGCTAAAATACCATTACAAAGCAGCAAACAGTTATTTTGAAGCTGCTGGTGCATCTGGAGTCCCTCGAACCTCAAGGTGTAGGATCCTTCAAAGGCTTGCTGTGGTGCATAAACCTACTATTCGGCCACCCCTAAACAGTGTTCACAAGCAGAAATGGTTGCAGTGTCCCAAGACATATATGAAGACTAATTTTCAAACAGTCTTGTTTACTGATGAGTGTCGAGCAACTCTGGATGGTCCAGATGGATGGAGTAGTGGATGGTTGATGGATGGCCACCATGTCCCAACAAGGCTGCGACGTCAGCAAGGAGGTGGAGGAGTCATGTTTTGGGCTGGAATCATGGGGAACCAGCTGGTAGGGCCCTTTAAGGTTCCTGAAGGTGTGAAAATGACCTCAGCAAAGTAAATAGAGTTTCTGACTGACAACTTTCTTCCATGGTCTAAAAAGCAAAAACGTGCCTTCAGGAACAAAATCATCTTCATGCATGACAATGAATCCCTCTGAGTAATTGGCTGCTATGGGCATAAAAGGAGATAAACTCATGGTGTGCCCACCATCTTCCCCTGACCTCAACCCTATAGAGAACCTTTGGAGTATCATCAAACAAAAGATCTGTGAGGGTGGGAGGCAGTTCACATCCAAACAGCAGCTCTGGGAGGCGATTCTGACTTCATGTAAAGAAATACAAGCAGAAACTCTCCATAAACTCACAAGTTCAATGGATGCAAGAATTGTGAAGGTGACATCAAAGAAGGGCTCCTATATTAACATGTAACTTGGCCTGTTAGGATGTTTTGGAGTTAAATAGCTTTTTTGTTCAGTGAATGTGACCTCCTAATGCTGCAAATTCCACAATGAGCATTTTCAGTTCTTTATAACAAATCAAATGTTTAGAAATTCTACTGTGCCTAATAATTTGGAACAGTGCATTTTGAATTTTAATTCATTTTGGAGATTATACTGTTATCATTGGGAGGTTTCTTCAATAAAATTCGATGTATACTCTAACGGGTGATGACTTTTATTAGACTGACTGTCATTTGCACTGACCATTTAGGAAAATCCGAGAAAAATCTAATTTGCATAATAATTTGGAACATAGTGTATATATTTATATATATATATATATAGGCTAACAGCATCGTAGAATCGTGTATATGTGTGTATATAAGCACATATATACAAACACACACAAACATATAGGGACACATGCCCACACGCATACATACACAATACATACCGTCAATAAATCACTAAAAGATACACCGGATTACGTACCGGTAATGCTCTTTTATAGAGCCACGACAGCACCCACTGAGAGAGGGGATCCGCCCCTAGGAACAGGAAACCCTACGGAGAGATAAAAGGGGCGGTCCCCCTCGCTCCCACAGTTTGGGTTACAGAGATCGCGAGGAACCGCCCACCAGTATTAGTAGGCAATTCTATATCATCATTTTATCTTATACTACTAATATTTACAAGAACCATTCACCCTTATTTGTGCTCATATGTAAACTAATATATATATATATATATAAGGGAGGGAAGTGAAGGGGTGCTGTCGTGGCTCTATAAAAGAGCATTACCGGTACGTAATCCGGTGTTTTCTCTTCGCCACGACAGCACCCACTGAGAGACTTTCAGAGACAGTTATTTGGGGGGGATTATCGTGTTAAGAACCGATCTACCGAAACACAGGTCAGTGGAGGCAGATAAATCTAGTCTATAGTGACTATAGAAAGTAGTAGGAGACGACCAGGTTGCGGCCTTACATATGAGTTCTATTGGAACTTCTGCCCGCTCTGCCCAGGATGATGCTATCGCCCGGGTGGAATGTGCCTTTACAGTCTCAGGTGGATCTTCCCCTCTAGACGAATAGGCCAGGTATATCGCCTCCCGAATCCATCGGGATAATGTGTTTTTCGTAACGCCAGCTCCTTTCCTCTGACCCTGGAAGGAAACAAAGAGAGCCCTGCTCTTCCTCCAGGCGCTAGTCCTATCTAGATAGGTTATTACAGCCCTTCTCACATCTAAGGTATGGTATTTTTCTTCTTCCTGATTTGTAGGATTATTATAGAAGGCAGGAAGGAGAATTTCTTGAGATCTATGGAATTTGGTACTCATTTTAGGTAAGTAGGAAGGGTCTGTCTTTAGGACAATCCTATCTGGTAATATTGACATAAATGGAGGATCTACTGATAGCGCCTGTATGTCGCTGACCCTTCTTGCCGATACTAAGGCAACAAGGAGAGCTGTTTTGAGGGAGACATGTTTAATGTGAGCAGAATGTAGAGGCTCAAACGGGTGATTTGTTAAGGCTTCAAGGACCAGATTAACATCCCAAGGAGGTGAGTTGGGAATATGGACTGGTTCTGCTCTCTGGCAGGCTGAGATGAATCTGGATATCCATCTATCTCCTGCAACGTTGTGACTATACAAAGCCCCTAGCGCTGAAACTTGCACTTTCAAGGTGTTAACTGAAAGGCCTAAATCACGTCCTCTTTGGAGAAATTCAAGAATAATAGGGACTGGAATTTCTTTTGACAGGGCTGAGGGATAGAGGCTTAAAAATTTTCTCCATACTTTCACATAGATCGATGTAGTGGATCTTTTTCTACTCAGCAATAGGGTATCAATTACTTTATCAGAGAAGCCCCTTAGTTTTAACAGCTGCCTCTCAAATTCCAGGCTGTCAACCGTAGACCCTTCACATGAGGGTGGTTGAAGGGCCCCTGGAAAAGCAGATCTTGATTCTCTGGGAGAATCCATGGATCCGAGATGGACATGGCTCTGAGCAGGGAAAACCATGGTCTCTTTGGCCAGAATGGAGCGATCAAGATTACATTCGCTCTGTCCTCTCTTATCTTCCTGATGACTGTTGGAAGAAGGATCATCGGGGGAAAGGCATATGCTTTCTGAAATGTCCATGGAATCTGGAGGGCGTCGAGAACATCGGGGTTGTCTGTTCGGAACATTGAGGCGAATGTTTTTATTTGCCTGTTGTCTCTTGTGGCAAAGAGATCTATGTCGGGTATACCCCATTTCATAGTTATCATAGAGAATATTCGACGATTTAACACCCACTCCCCCTGATGGAGGGTATGACGACTGAGAAAGTCTGCTTTGGCGTTGTCTATCCCCCGGATATGTAGCGCTGATAAGGACAGAAGATGATCTTCGGCTATAGTCAAGATGTTTTCGGCTATAGACATGAGAGTGCCTGATCTCGTTCCGCCTTGATGGTTGATGTAAGCCACCGATGTCATGTTGTCTGAGAGTACCCTGGTATGTGTTCCGTGTAACTGTGGGAGGAATTCACATAGGGCATGATAGATGGCTTTTAGTTCTTTTTTATTAGAGGAGTCGTCTAACTCCGTAACCGACCACAGCCCCTGGACAACCTGGTCCCCCAAGTGTGCTCCCCAACCCTGAGGGCTGGCATCCGTAAAAATTATATTTGAGGGTTTGACCTCCCAGGGAACCCCACTAACTAGATGATCTGGCTGTAGCCACCAGGTTAGGGATTGGATTACGTCATTAGAAAGGGAAATTTTACCGTGTAATCGCCCCTGTAATTTTATCTCCTCATGTAAAATTGTATACTGTAAACACCTCGAGTGGAACTGCGCCCACGGAACTGCTGGGATACATGACGTGAAGGAGCCAAGCAAGGACATACCTTCCCGGAGGGAAATTATAGGTTTACCTAGTATGGACTGAACCTTATCCCTAATAGTTATTTGTTTAGATTCTGGGAGGAAACATTTTTGACTTAGAGAATCTAATATAATTCCCAAAAATACCTGCCGGGTTGTCGGGATCAGTCTAGATTTTTCCCAATTTATTATCCATCCCAAGTTCTGTAAGGATGAGATCATATGACATAGTCTTTGCTGACATTGTGAGGGGGATTTTCCCACTACTAGCAGGTCGTCTAAGTACGGAATTATGAGTGTGTCTTTTAATCTTAGATAAGACATAACCTCTGACATTAGTTTAGTAAATACCCTAGGAGCAATTGATAGTCCAAAGGGCATTGCTGTATACTGAAAGTGCCGTATACATCCATTTAATATAACCGCTACGCGGAGAAATTGTTGATGCTCTTTACAGATTGGTAGATGGTAATACGCATCTTTCAAGTCCAAAACCGCCATAAAGCAATGGGGAAACAGGAGTTTTACAGTGGATCGAATGGATTCCATTTTAAAAGTTTGATTTTCTAGGAAGGTGTTCAGTTTTTTAAGATTTATGATGGTTCTGAATGATCCATCAGGTTTTGTGATTAGAAACAGCGGGGAATAGAATCCTTTCCCTTCCTGAAGAAATGGAACCTCCACCAAAACTCCTTTGGATAGCAGATTCATTACTTCTTGCTGTAATGCCTCCTGTTGAGCCTGTGACTTTAAAGAAGTCAATAGAAATGAGTCCGAAGGGACTCGGGCAAATTTTAATTTTAAGCCAGAGGTGACGAGATTATTAGCCCAATTGTTCGAAGTTATTTTCCTCCATTGGTCTGAAAAAGAGGATAATCTACCTCCCACAGGTAGATCTGCTCTAACGGGGCTTGTCTTCAGATTTAAAAGGGCGCTTCCCAAAGAATGCACCTCTTTGTTTGGCGTCTCTAGGGGTCCAGCGATCTTGGTTTTTAAAATCTTTTCTTTTATTAAATATGGGCTTCCGGAACGCTTTCCTATAGAATGGAAGGTAGTTGTTATTAGGGAAGCCCTTCTTTCTCTCCCCCGCTTTAGTTAGAATCTCGTCCAGTTTGGTACCAAACAGGTACTCACCCTGACATGGGAGGCCACATAACTTAGACTTTGTCTGTGGATCGCCTTTCCAGCCCTTAAGCCATAGGGCTCTGCGTGCCGCGTTTGTGAGACCTGCTGATTTGGCTGCCAAACGTATAGAATCGGCCGATGAATCCGCCAAAAAAGCTGTAGCCCCTCTAATTAAGGGTATAGAGGACAGCAGTTTGTCTCTGGAAAGACCACTTTTAAGACCTTCCTCTAGGTCACTCAGCCAGACCAACATGGACCTAGCGGTGCATGTAGCAGAGATAGATGGTCTGAAGGCTCCCGTACACGACTCCCAGGCTCTTTTTAGTAGTGAGTCGGCTTTACGGTCTAACGGGTCCTGTAATGAGCCTGAATCCTCCACAGGTAGCAAAGATTTTTTAGATGTAGATGCTACCGCAGCGTCTACTTTTGGCGCTTTTGACCATGTCGAGAACTCTTCATCATTGAAGGGATACCGTCTCTTGGAGGATGGAGGTAACCCCCTTTGGCCCTGGCTTTCCCATTCTTTTTTAACTAAAGATTTTATTGCTGCTATCACCGGAAAAGAAGGCCTTTTCTTTTCCGATAAGCCAGCGAACATAATGTCCTGCTGTGTTCTGGGAATTTTAGAATCTTCGATACCCATTGTATTACACACGGACCTGACCAGGTTGTCAATACTATCCGTGGGAAAGCATGTATCCTGTTCCTCGTCCGAGGAAACATATTCGCAGGAGATGTCAGAGTCCGCTTTCTCCCTATCCGAAGAAGGGTCAGATATAGGGGATTCATATCCTTTTTTACTTCTAGTATGTGGCTCTTTCTCAGAATCTCGCAAGGTTTGTAACTCTTGCCTTATCATGAGCCTGATGTCCTCAGATTTAACTGAGGCCTCCTCCCGCAAGGTAGAAGCAATACATGATTTGCATAACCTCTTTTTATAACTATCCGGGAGAGGCTGGAGGCATAATGCACACTGTTTGTGCTTCGTCTTTTCTGTTTTCTTTCCCTAAGTGTATAAAGGGAAAGGGAACACCAGTCAGCTTATGAGGGTAGGAGCACACTTACCCCAGTGAAGCTTTAACGGTACCGATTGACGAGGAGGTTTAGGTGGAGAATCGGATTTCTTCCTGGAGGATCCGCTCTGTTTGGAGCGACTGCTGCTGCCCCGTGTACGCAGGGTGGCCGTGGTGTCTTCTATGGAGAGCATCGCAGGGGTCTGTGACGCATCCATTGTGGACACCGGGCGCTTGTGCCGGTGTCCTTTTTACATGGGGGCCGCCATCTTCTTCCGGTTGAACCCGGAAGTGCTAACCACTTCCGGGTCGCGGCCATACTGTATGCACTCGCGCTGTCACCGGCATCAGCGCGGGTGCCGTCCACCTCCTCCTCCGCCCGGAGTTTCAATTCAGGACTCCCGGGTAAACTGTGGAGCTGCACGCCGCCTGAGCGCTCGCCAAAGCGCAGCGCTTACCTCTCCTCGGCGCTAGGTCCCGCAGACTGCCCGGATGGATTCCCATGAGCCAGGAACCCCTGCAGTTGTGGCCTCATGGCGTCTGCCAGCCGAGGGGGGAAACTGACGAGAGGACCCCCGACGCTGCATCCAGCTCTGGAGCCCTTGCCGTCCTCACAGGTAAACTGCGCAAGCGGCATCCAGGCTAGGCATCCTCTTCTCCGTGGATTCCCGTAGGAACAGGAAACCAAAACTGTGGGAGCGAGGGGGACCGCCCCTTTTATCTCTCCGTAGGGTTTCCTGTTCCTAGGGGCGGATCCCCTCTCTCAGTGGGTGCTGTCGTGGCGAAGAGAAAATATATGTACATATAGAAAGGTGTTATCCACATTAGTGAAAGGTATATTGAAATAACATGTGCATAAATAAGATTAAACATATATGCATAAAAGACATACATGTTGATTATGAACCTGAGTGCATGATGCATGCGCTGTGTGACATCGTTTATAACACCATCAGAGTGGGAGCGAGCTGCGGGCACATGCGCTATTGAGGATTTACCTGACGGACCTCTAGTGTCTAGAATGTGGACATGCGCAGTGTGGGAATGCCATGTCTCTGGCACACTCATCCTTAGTGAATAACATAAAGGACCTCTTGTGTCTAGCATGTGGACATGCGCAGTGTAGGAACGCCGTGCCTCTGGCACACGCGTCCTTAGTGAATAACATAGAGGACCTCTAGTGTCTAGAATATGGACATGCGCAGTGTGGGAGCGCCGTGCCTCTGGCACACGCATCCTTAGTGAATAACATAAAGGACCTCTTGTGTCTAGCATGTGGACATGCGCAGTGTGGGAACGCCGTGCCTCTGGCACACGCGTCCTTAGTGAATAATATAGAGGACCTCTAGTGTCTAGAATATGGACATGCGCAGTGTGGGAACGCCGTGCCTCTGGCACACACGTCCTTAATGAATAATATAGAGGACCTCTAGTGTCTAGAATATGGACATGCGCAGTGTGGGAACGCCGTGCCTCTGGCACACGCGTCCTTAGTGAATAACATAGAGGACCTCTAGTGTCTAGAATATGGACATGCGCAGTGTGGGAGCGCCGTGCCTCTGGCACACGCATCCTTAGTGAATAACATAAAGGACCTCTTGTGTCTAGCATGTGGACATGCGCAGTGTGGGAACGCCGTGCCTCTGGCACACGCGTCCTTAGTGAATAATATAGAGGACCTCTACTGTCTAGAATATGGACATGCACAGTGTGGGAACGCCGTGCCTCTGTCATACGCGTCCTTAGTGAATAACAAAGATGACCTCTTGTGTCTAGAATATGGACATGCGCAGTGTGGGAACGCCGTGCCTCTGGCACACGCGTCCTTAGTGAATAATATAGAGGACCTCTAGTGTCTAGAATATGGACATGCGCAGTGTGGGAACGCCGTGCCTCTGGCACACGCGTCCTTAATGAATAATATAGAGGACCTCTAGTGTCTAGAATATGGACATGCGCAGTGTGGGAACGCCGTGCCTCTGGCACACGCGTCCTTAGTGAATAATATAGAGGACCTCTAGTGTCTAGAATATGGACATGCGCAGTGTGGGAACGCCGTGCCTCTGGCACACGCGTCCTTAATGAATAATATAGAGGACCTCTAGTGTCTAGTATATGGACATGCGCAGTGTGGGAACGCCGTGCCTCTGGCACACGCGTCCTTAGTGAATAACATAGAGGACCTCTAGTGTCTAGAATATGGACATGCGCAGTGTGGGAGCGCCGTGCCTCTGGCACACGCATCCTTAGTGAATAACATAAAGGACCTCTTGTGTCTAGCATGTGGATATGTGCAGTTTGAGAATGGGGACAAATTGATAGTAAGTAGCCCTATGGTTCTTCTTATGTGTGTTTCACCTGGAATCAAATGTCTTGCCATTTAGGTATTTAAAGGCACTTCGGCCATGGAGGTATCTACACCTGCAACCAAGCGCTGCATTTATCGCTGATGTTATAGATATGCACAGATTATCCCATATGCCTCCTGAGGAACTGTATCATGGGAGGGAAATGAGGCGAGGCGAGGTTGATGTAATCAAGATATAAATACAGATAAGTTTGCCAGTATTGACTGGGTTTTATTATCATATCTGTTGACCTACTTTGAGCATAGTGCAATAAATGTTTATCCTTTGTATATGGATTTAGGATATTTTCTCTGTTAAGGGCATGTTGCAATAGCTATTTATCTTGGATGTGCTCCATTAGGGTTGCACTTATATAGGTGCAGCGCCCCAGAGTCTGGTCGTTGCAGTAACGTCGCTCTTCCACCAGGGGGGAGTGATGGTACGTCTGATTGCACTAAAAGAGTTCACCTTGCCAGGTATCACAGTCACACATTATACTTCACACTCCGGCCACCAGGGGGAGCAAAAGGTCCTATTTACTAGGCCACTCCTCACACATGGGTAAAACTGGGGGTTGGATAGGAAGTTAGGGAGAAAGCAGCTGGGGAGAGTTCGAGAGAGGACCTGTCAGGGGTAGGATCGTTAGGGAGCCGTGCCTGTACCTAATAGCGGCAGTCTCCAAAGAAAGGACACGAAGCGAAGTATATTGTGGAGAAGTGAGAAAGGGGATCACAGCACAAAGGCGATAGAACCAGAAGGAGTCGTGCCCCAAGATCGGCAACATCCTTCTGAGGTGCGTAGCCGGTGGCCGGAATGCCGAGGAAGTAATAGACTCTACGCATTGCTTTGAACTATGGAAGGGCAGTTAACTTTAGGTTGGCTGTCTCACCTTTATACCTAATGAAGACAACGGAGGCAATTGTGGGAGAGGGGCGTCTCTAGGGTCCCTATAAAATAACTCCAGGCCTACCCCGTCATACGGGTGCGTCCTATCCATATCATCTGGGGGACGGAGAGAGAGAGCAGAACCATACACGACAGTTGTGAGGATTATCCCGTGGTGCTTAGCAGGGAGGTACTACAACACACAGGCGCTGGTAGGGAGGCTACTGATTTCCACCTGCAAAGGGAACTCTGGATGTGCCTTCGGACCGGCCGGTCTCAGCCAGCCCTGTTAGCAGTGCTCTGGATTGCGGATGCCGAAGCCTTCAGTAAAAAGGTAAAGAGACTGCACCCCTGTGTCCTCGTCATTTACTGCAACCTACACCACCACCTACACCTTTTATTGGGCGCCCCTTAGCAGGGCCACGGACCAGGTCGGGCCACTGTGACATCCTCAGAACCGACAGACCCGGTACCGAGTACCCCGCTGCCCTGCGCTTGGGGGCCGCTCCAACTTGGCGTCACGAACAGGATCTACTTAAGCCTGAAGAATCAGGTCATGTGTGCCTTGGAACTGTGACTGCATTGTGCTAAATCGTGATTTATTGCAAAGACTGTGTATTGCTATTTGCCGCCAAAATCCGCCATCGCCGCGCCTTGTGGAGCACGAGGGGAGGAGCCATAGCTTCGTGGGCGGAGCCAGCCGAAAAGAGCGCAGAGCAAGAAGACGCGGTGAGGTGCTGATTCCGGAATCGGAACCCCGACTTCCAGCAGGTCAGCAGGGGGGAGGAACGGCCATGTCTGATCCAGGAGGAGCAGAGGCTGCGGTCGCAGCCGCAGACTCAGGGGCACCTCCGGGCCCAGCAGTAGACACAGCTGCGGGCCTTGTACCACCGCCGGGTGGTCAGCCAGCCGGATACTGCCGTGGCTACAGCAGCCATAATGCCCTTCTCCATGCCGTACCTACCTGGAGCAGCCTGGCTCCCACGATACTCTGGAGAATCACATACATTAACTGACTTTAAAGAGGGGATCTGCAGCCTGCTTGAGTTTTATCCCTTGACAGAGCCTCAGAAAGTTCATATGATAATAGGCCAACTCTTTGGAGCGGCTCTGAGAGAAATGAAGTCCTGGCCTGCCGCGGATAAGAGAACTGCGCAGCAGGTCTTTGCAAAGCTTAAAGCTACCTTTGACACCCGCACCGCTACAGACATTAAATTGACGTTCTATGGGTGCAAGCAGAGGCCGCAGGATAGCTTACTGGACTATGCCCTTAATCTCCAGGAGGCACTGCGGGCCATCAAGCAGAGTGACCCAAACAGCATGCAAGATGAAGATAAACTCCTGAAAGAGCGGTTCATCGAGGGGCTCCTGTGCAGTCACCAAAGGGCCCAACTACACTTCCTGGCCATGCAGAATCCAGACCTGACTTTTGTGCAATTCAAAGATAAAGCCATCCAGGCGCTACCGGAGCGACAGCCCAGCCATGCCGTACTTCCCAAGCGTCAAGCCCTCACGTACCAGCAGGAGGTGGCGCCGATGCGCCAGTTTCCGCTGAGGCCGATGCCCAGATCCTGGGAGACGACTCCCCTGCAGGACTACGCCTCCAGATGCAGGAGCTGACCAGGAGCATTGCTGCCCTAGCCCGGACCGTACAGTCCCTACAGGAGGCCCCCAAGGTGAAGATCCAGCTGGCTTCCAGACTGGAAGATGTCCCCTGGCAGCGACAGAGGAGGGTTCCGTCGACCAGAGGCAGAGACAACGATCGCTTTCATCAGGACGGACGAGCTATCTGCCGCCGCTGCCACCAGGTGGGCCATCTTGCAAGGTACTGTCATTTAAACGAGCAACCCCTGGGGCAGAGGGCCAACCCCCAGGAGTAGGACGATCAGGCCCGCAAAATTTGAGAGCCAAATACATCGGAGGGCGACCAGTTCTCCCCATTGTGATCGACGGTATCCCCATGAACGCTTTGCTGGACACTGGTTCCCAGGTGACGACTATGCCTTACATCCTTTATAAACGTTATTGGGAGGACACCGACATTACCCGTGGCCCTTATGATGATTTCACCATAATAGCCAGTAATGGTAAGCCATTGCCACAAGTGGGGTATAAAGAGGTCACCATTAAAGTGGGGCGGGTAGAATTGGAGGCCCAAGGAATTGTCATTGTTGATATTGACCGACGTGAATTTATCCCCATGATGATCATTGGTACTAATGTCATAGAAAATTGCCTTGCAGAGGTTATTGTCTTGTTACAGCAGGTAGCAGAAACCGCTGGTTACAGTGAACAACGCGCCCTGCAAAAAGAAATCAGAGCCCTGATGCAGAGACAGCAGGTGGAGCTGACTGGTGGTGAAATTGGCAGTGTCACCGTCAGTGATTCAAACCCCATTGCAAGGAGTGAAATGTTAATATGGTGTCGGGCAGTCATAGGCCTCAGGGGTAAAGACTACCAGGCCCTGGTAGAACCTGTATATTCAGATAATAGGCCTACCCTCCTGACAGCCAGAGGGGTCAGGGCCGGCGTCAGCACCCGGGTAAGTGCCGGGGCCCTGGCGAGACGGGGGGGCCCACTCACGCTCTCAGAGATCCATCTGGCCGTTCAATTTGTGCTGGCACAAGCATCTTCTCAGTCAGTGCAGGGCCAGGCACATAGGGGTTAAGAAGGCAGCCAGCGTGACACTGTGTGGGCGGAGAGAGCACGTTCTCCTGCTCTGCTCTCCTGCCCGCCCCTTGCTGGCTGCACTCACTCACTGACTGCTGAACTTATCAGATTCAGGCAGCCGCACATTCTGGAGGAGCTGCTACCCGCCCTGAGAGAGTGCGATGTATCGCTGTATTCTGACAGTCTGGGTGAGCTGGGGCGGCCACAGCTGATATACTGTGTATTATATACTTCAGCAGCCGCCCAGGCCCCCAGCACCTGTCCTGTATATGTATATACTGTATCTATACAGCCTGTATGGCAGGATATATAATATATATACAGGACAGGTGCTGGGGGCCTGGGCTGCGCGGCTGTTGAAATATATATACACTGCACAGTACCATCACTGCCTTGTATATATACACTGCACAGTACCATCACTGCCCTGTATATATACACTGCACAGTACCGCTCCTCCTGTCCTGTATATATACACTGCACAGTACCATCACTGCCCTGTATATATACACTGCACAGTACCATCACTGCCCTGTTTATATACACTGCACAGTACCATCACTGCCCTGTATGTATACACTGCACAGTACCATCACTGCCCTGTATATATACACTGCACAGTACCGCTCCTCCTGTCCTGTATATACACACTGCACAGTACCGCTCCTCCTGTCCATATACACTGCACAGTACCACTCCTCCTGTCCTGTATATATACACTGCACAGTACCACTCCTCCTGTCCTGTATATATACACTGCACAGTACCATCACTGCCCTGTATATATACACTGCACAGTACCGCTCCTCCTGTCCATATACACTGCACAGTGCCACTCCTCCTGTCCTGTGTATATATACACTGCACAGTACCGCTCCTCCTGTCCTGTATATATACACTGCACAGTACCACTCCTCCTGTATATATACACTGCACAGTACCACTCCTCCTGTCCTGTAAATATACACTGCACAGTACCACTCCTCCTGTATATATATATACACTGCACAGTACCACTCCTCCTGTATATATACACTGCACAGTACCACTCCTCCTGTATATATATACACTGCACAGTACCACTCCTGTATATATACACTGTACAGTACCACTCCTCCTGTATATATACACTGCACAGTACCACTCCTCCTGTCCTGTATATATATACTGCACAGTACCACTCCTCCTGTATATATACACTGCACAGTACCACTCCTCCTGTATATATACACTGCACAGTACCACTCCTCCTGTATATATGCACTGCACAGTACCACTCCTCCTGTATATATATATATATATACACTGCACAGTACCACTCCTCCTGTATATATACACTGCACAGTACCACTCATCCTGTATATATACACTGCACAGTACCGCTCCTCCTGTCCTGTATATATACACTGCACAGTACCGCTCCTCCTGTCCATATACACTGCACAGTACCACTCCTCCTGTATATATACACTGCACAGTACCACTCCTCCTGTCCTGTATATATACACTGCACAGTACCACTCCTCCTGTCCTGTATATATACACTGCACAGTACCGCTCCTCCTGTCCTGTATATATACACTGCACAGTACCATCACTCCCCTGTAATATATACACTGCACAGTACCATCACGCCCCTGTATATGTACTGTGCACAGTACCATCACTCCCCTGTATATATACACTGCACAGTACCGCTCCTCGTGTCCTGTATATATACACTGCAGAATTTTCAATAGCTATCACTCATGTAAGAAGTGAAATCTGGCATTGTACTATACCTATATTTCTCTGCTGTATCTGGGCACCATGAATCGTGGTATGTGTTAAAGGGGGGGCCACTGAGACTCTTTCGCCCGGGGCCCTCAAAAACCTGGAGGGGTGGTTGACGTCTGCAAGAGGAGGGTGCCAGTACGTGTTCTTAACTGTGGGGAGGAAGAAGTCCACCTAACCAACTATGCCACACTTGCCAAACTGTTTACTGTTAATAATAGTGTGATACAGGCACCCGGGCCCTTGGTCCCGTCCAATCCGGTGGAGAACAACGGCTCTGCAGGGCAACCGAAAGATTGGTGTTGGGAATTACACGAGGGCACTGACTCTACCCCATCTCACCAGAAACAGGGAGCCTACAGGGTGGTTCATGAGTATGAGCGGGTATTCAGCAAGCACCCCCTAGATTTCAGGCAGGTAAAAGGGATTCAACATCATATCCCCACAGGAGATCATCCACCCATAAAAGAGAGATACCGTCCTGTACCCCCAGCTCATTATCAATGTGCCAAGGACATGTTGCGAGAGATGAAGGAGGCTGGGGTAGTGAGAGACAGTTGTAGCCCCTGGGCAGCTCCATTAGTCCTCGTTAGGAAGAAAGATGGCACCATGAGGATGTGTGTTGATTATAGGCAGCTAAATCGCATTACACATAAGGATGCATACCCACTGCCCAGGATAGAGGAGTCCTTGGCTGCTTTAAAATCTGCTAACTACTTCTCTACCTTGGATCTCACCAGTGGGTACTGGCAGGTTTCCGTGGCAGAGGCGGACAAGAAAAAGACGGCCTTCACGACGCCGATGGGTCTCTGCGAATTCAACTACATGCCCTTCGGATTGTGTAATGCCCCGGGAACGTTCCAGAGGATGATGGAGTGCTGTCTGGGACACAAGAACTTTGAAACCGTGCTGCTATATCTGGACGATGTCATTGTCTTCTCCAAGACCTATGAAGACCATTTGAAGCACCTGGCCGAGGTGTTTGAAGCCCTGTCCAACTTTGGCTTAAAGGTGAAACCGTCCAAATGCCATCTGCTAAAACCCAAAGTGCAGTACCTGGGCCATGTGGTGAGTGCTGAAGGCGTGGCCCCAGACCCCGACAAGGTTACTGTGATCAAGGGCTGGCCGAAGCCCGGTAACCTCCATGAAGTCCGGCAGTTCCTCGGGTTGGTAGGCTACTACAGGAGGTTTATCAAGGACTTCACCAAGAAGGCCGCGCCATTGCAAGACCTGTTGGTGGGCCAATCCAAGAAAACCAAGGGTAAGAATACCCCATTTGATTGGAACGATGGACTGGAAGAATCGTTCACTTGCTTAAAGTTGGCGCTGACGGGAGTTCAGGTATCACATACACCAATACATTTCACAGTCGGGCCTCAAGGGGGAGCTAAGAGTACTATTCATTAGGCCACTCCTCACATACTGGTAAAACTGGGGGTCAGGCAGGAAGTTTGAGGAGAAAGCTGACTGGGTTGGAACCAGGCAACACCTTGTGGCAGAGGGTGTTGTGGGGGAAGATTCGGTAGGGTCCCTGTCAGGGGTGGGATCCTGACAGAGGCCTGGCAACGAGAAAGAAGGTTACGGGACCGTGCCTGCACAGTATAGCGGCGGTGCCCTAAGAAAGGACGAGAAGCGAGATTTATTGTGCTGAGTGAGAAACGAGATCAAAGCAAGAAGGAGAATACCAGTAGGAGTCGTGCTGTAAGACCGAGGCAACATCCTACTGAGGTGCACAACCGGCGGCCGGAACGCCGAGGAAGTATTTCTATATATAGCTTCAGGCAATACTTCAAACCAACGGCAGGACAGTCAGTCACAGGCGGGCTGTCTCACCCAAATCACCTAAGAAGACATAGGGGGCAACCTGTGGAGAGGGGCGACTCTAGGGTCCCGGAAGAGCTCCGAGCCTACCCGTCATACGGGTGCGTCCCAACCGTAACATCAGGGAGGGACGTATTAGCAGAACATCATCTAATCGAGTTGTGAGGGAACATCAGAAACAGACACAACAGTTGTGGGGACTATCCCGTAAGCACAGCAGGGGAGGACCACAACACATAGCGCTAGCAGGAAGGCACAAATTTCCACCTGCAAAGGGAACTCTGGAGGTGCCATCGGACCGGCCGGACTTGCGCAGCCTGGTTGACCGTATTCCGGACTGAGGACCCAGAGACCTTCAGTAAAGAGGTAAAGAGACTGCAACCTGGTGTCCTCGTTATTACTGCGACCGGCACTTCACAACTACACCACCATTCACCACTCATTCACTGAACGCCCCCGCGCAGGCAGGGCCACGGACCGGGTCTAGCCACCGTGACAACCCTAGAACAGAGACTCAGAGGCCCGGTACCGGGTACCCCTTCGGCCCTGCGGCGGGTGGGGACGCTGCAGAAACTTGGCGTCACGAACAGGATCTACTTAAGCCTGAAGAATCAGGTCATGTGTGCCTTGGAACTGTGATTTATAGAGCTTGGACTGTACTTTATTGAGAGGACTGTGTACTGCTGCTTGCTGCCAAAAGTTCCTGCCAAAACCGCCGCCATTGCAGCACCACGGGGAGCGCAGAGGAAGAAGGAGGGCGTGCCATGGGAGGAGACTACCAAAGCGGCGCCAAAAGCAGCGACCGCCACCTCCGACTCCTGCTGCGAGGTGACGACCTGCCCAGCAGTGGAGGAGAACTGCCCCCTGATTTGCAACCGCGGAAACGAGGTGAAGAAGGAGCTCGACCTCGGAGAAATGGTGGAGCCCAGGGCATGCATTGCCACCGAATGTCGGACAGCGATGATGACCAGCAAGTGCCCGAGGGATGACGAGGTGATCCCGGCTTGCCCTCACCCACCAGAGGCGGACCCGCGTCCGCCGCAGCGGGAGGATCTGAACTCCTTGGAGCCGGCGACGGGGGAGCTGAGCCCACCTATCCCGACCTCGGAGCCAGCAGAGGAGGAGCCATGGGGAGCGGAGCCGCATTCGGAGACCGCCGAGGAAGAGCCGGGGTCCGGGCTGCAGCCGATTCCAGCGTCCTCGTCAACGGACCGGATCGACATCGGTGGAATCACATCAGGCGCAGGTATGGAAGGCGCCCCTGCTTCCCCACCCGATCCCGCTCCCGCGACCGACCCTCACCCCAAACAGTAACCGCCTATTCACGGTCGAGCGGGTGGTCCTCACCCCCAACATGATGGGGAAGCTGGTACCGCCACTGCCGACCAAGATGGGAGAACCCATAGATGTGGGCCCAGACGGGGTGATCCTCCGGTGGGACACCCCCTGGATTGAGCCGGATGGGGCTCCGGGGGAAGGCCTCACCCTTGCGGTATTCACCTGGGACCAGTATAAGCAATGTTTAATCCAGCACTGGAAAAATCGAGACGAGACCGAACAACATGATACACAACCCAGAAAGTCTGCGCACGGCAGGAAAGACGTGGTAAAGCGGGGAACTGTGCTGGCCTTCCACCCGAAGAGGGGATGGGGCTCCATACAGGAACCGGGGCTACCAACTGACGTCTTCGTCACTAATTACAACGTGAAAACCCCCTGCTGCGACCGGGATGGCGACTCATTGTGAAGGGGGGATCAGGTGACCTACACCCGTCGCCGGAATGCACAAGGATGGTGTGCTCGGAATGTCCGACGATGTGAGCCTGAGGAGACGTCACCTGTTGCCCCGATGATGACTGATCCGAATTTGACAGATCTTGTTACTATCACTACCATACGCCTTGTAGCGGCTACTGAACTTGCAAGCAGGGTTAGCCTTCAAATCCAGACACCGGGTGATCTGACGGCACCTGAGAGACCAGCCACCGGTACAGCCGGCGATCCGGGACCAAGGCTGCCAGAAACTGAGTAAGATTCTACTGATTCATTACATGTATATAGTTCAGTTAACTGTTTTCCTGATTTTGCTGCTCAAACCCGTCTAGGGTTATTCTTAAAGGGATCCCTTTGTTGACCTGGGATCCCTATTGCTTTTGTTTTTGTTTCCACTTTTTTGCACCAGTTATAAAGACTGCCGAATCATGGACGGTGAATGATTCACAAACTGATATTGTAAATAGTTTGCACCTTCTTAAAGGTGCTTTCTACTGGTTTTACCTAAAAGAAGGACTCTTTGCGAAGATACGGTTCTTGGAACCCGCACCGGAGTCCTTGCTGCGTACAGACTTGCAGCTTGAGAAGTTGCACTACCTCAGAGACTTGGTCTCCTCTTAAAGGGGACGTTCATTTCTAGCACTTAGAGTCTAATGATGCCTTAAGAAATGAAGTAATAATGCTTACATGTAAAAGTTATATGTAGAAAAATAGTTAATTGTCAGAAATGTTTAATAATGTTGATAGAAGAATGAGGACAGGAAGTGAACCCGTACGGGGTTAGTTAGTGAATCCTCCTAGGATCCATGTAGAGATGGCCCAGTAATCTTGAACTGAAGGAAAAATGATATGTTCTATACTGTGTATAGTAGTGGAAGGGCAGTAGGCCCGGGCAGAAAGGGGCGGTCCTGCATAGAAAGGAGAGGCAGTAGGTCTGGAGCGGTTAGGACAGGCGGTCCTGCAGACATAAAGTAGGAGAATGCAGAAAAGTTGCTCAGTTTTATAATGTTTAATGAGTAGGTCTTTAGTGGATTCAGCGTGTACGTTCTTAAAGGCAATGTTAAATTATGGTTCAAAGTTTGCACTAAGTAGAATACCCGGTTGGGTAAAAGAAGTTATTTATAGCATGTTGCTGTAATATTTGACCATGTTTTGTAACGTTCAAGTGTCCTCACCTCCCATAAAGGGAAGCTCTGTTCAAACTTGCTTATTGTTACTGCATTTTAAAATTGTATGTCTTTTTGCTAACCTGTATTGTTGTTTTCTTCCCAGTCCAGGAGTACTGGATTTAACCGGGGGGGAGTGCAGCGCCCCAGAGTCCTGGTCTTTGCAGTAATGTCGCTCTGCCACTAAGGGGAGTGATGTTACATCTGATGGCACTGAAGGAGTTCATCTGACCAGGTATCACGTACACCAATACATTTCACAGTCGGGCCTCCAGGGGGAGCTAAGGGTACTATTCATTAGGCCACTCCTCACATACTGGTAAAACTGGGGGTCAGGCAGGAAGTTTGAGGAGAAAGCTGACTGGGTTGGAACCAGGCAACACCTTGTGGCAGAGGGTGTTGTGGGGGAAGATTCGGTAGGGTCCCTGTCAGGGGTGGGATCCTGACAGAGGCCTGGCAACGAGAAAGAAGGTTACGGGACCGTGCCTGCACAGTATAGCGGCGGTGCCCTAAGAAAGGACGAGAAGCGAAATTTATTGTGCTGAGTGAGAAACGAGATCAAAGCAAGAAGGAGAATACCAGTAGGAGTCGTGCTGTAAGACCGAGGCAACATCCTACTGAGGCGCACAACCGGCGGCCGGAATGCCGAGGAAGTATTTCTATATATAGCTTCAGGCAATACTTCAAACCAACGGCAGGACAGTCAGTCACAGGCGGGCTGTCTCACCCAAATCACCTAAGAAGACATAGGGGGCAACCTGTGGAGAGGGGCGACTCTAGGGTCCCGGAAGAGCTGCGAGCCTACCCGTCATACGGGTGCGTCCCAACCGTAACATCAGGGAGGGACGGATTAGCAGAACATCATCTAATCGAGTTGTGAGGGAACATCAGAAACAGACACAACAGTTGTGGGGACTATCCCATAAGCACAGCAGGGGAGGACCACAACACATAGCGCTAGCAGGAAGGCACAGATTTCCACCTGCAAAGGGAACTCTGGAGGTGCCATCGGACTGGCCGGACTTGCGCAGCCTGGTTGACCGTATTCCGGACTGAGGACCCAGAGACCTTCAGTAAAGAGGTAAAGAGACTGCAACCTGGTGTCCTCGTTATTACTGCGACCGGCACTTCACGACTACACCACCATTCACCACTCATTCACTGAACGCCCCCGCGCAGGCAGGGCCACAGACCGGGTCTAGCCACCGTGACAACCCCAGAACAGAGACTCAGAGGCCCGGTACCGGGTTCCCCTTCAGCCCTGCGGCGGGTGGGGGCACTGCACTTACGCCAGCAGGAAACTTCGTCCCACTGAAAGGAACCCTGACAACTACAGTTCCTTTAAGCTGGAATTCCTCGCCATTGTTTGGGCAGTGACGGGGAGGTTCAAGCACTACCTGGCCTCAGCAAAATTCACCGTCTTCATGGATAATAATGCACTAACGCATTTGGACACAGCAAAATTCGATGCCTTGGAGCAGCGATGGATGGCCCGGTTGTCCAATTACGACTTCACCATCAAGTACCGGGCAGGGCACAAGAATGCAAATGCCGATGCATTGTCCCGGATGCCCAACTTGCCAAAAATGGGGGAAGACCCGGAGGCACTTGAAGAGGCAGAGCTGCCCGCTTTCCATCGCCCCAAGGCCACCCAGTGTTCCCATCAGGTGGAGAACAGGTGCAAAAATTAGCAGGGTGCCACGCTGAATCCCCTGCCCCATCACGGGTGGGCAGAGACCCAGGATGGTGACCCCGTGGTCCGTCGGGTGAAAGAGCTTCTTAGGCAGGTTTGCATCCAGGCCCGGATGATCCACAAGAGACACAACAGCTGTGGAAGGGGAGAGGCAAACTGTTTATTCACGATGGTAAGCTGTGCCGGAGAAGCATTGACCCACGCACTCATGAATTGGTATGGCAGATAGTGGTCCCAAGACAAGATGTGCCAATGGTTCTGGGAGCGTACCACGATGGGGCAGGACACTTCGGATGGAGGAAGCTGGAGAGGCTACTCCGTGGGAGGTTCTACTGGATTGGCATGAAGAAAACCATCAAGAAGTGGTGTCGAGAGTGTGGCCCATATAGCCTATGCAGGAAGGACCGTGACAGCCAACGGGCTCCCTTGCAGCCCATCATCACCAAACGGCCACTCGAACTGGTCGCGCTAGATCATGTGAAGCTAACACCTAGCCGGTCAGGCTATATCTACGCTCTCACCATCGTGGATCACTACTCTAGATTCCTGGTAGTCATGCCCCTCAAAGATCTAATGGCCAGGACGGCCGCCAAAACCTTCCAGCAGTACTTCTGTAGACCCCATGGGTACCCGGAAAAGGTACTGACCGATCAGGGGCCAGCATTTGAAGCGGAGGTGTTCCAGGAGTTCTGCAATCTGTACGGGTGTAAGAAGATCAGAACCACACCCTACCATCCACAAACCAACGGGATGTGTGAGAAGATGAACCAAGTGGTAATCAACTAACTGAAGACCTTACCGGTGGAGGAACGGAACTTGTAGCCAACAAAGTTGCCTGACTTGGTAGACTTGTACAACCACATCCCAGTGAATTCCACCAACTGCACACCAGCGTACCTGATGCGGGGAAGATCTAGCAAGTTACCTGTTGATCTAGACATGGGGGTCCTAACCCCCGAAGATACCTCGCCAGATGCGGATTGGGATACGGAAAGGCAGCAAAGGTACCGCAAAATACAGGAATGCGTGGAAAGAAGTCTCGCCCAAGCCAGACAAAAACAAGAAAGGGACTACAACCAGCATGCTCCTGCGATTCCCTTGTCACCCGGTGAGCAAGTACTCAAACGAAAGAGGAGACTACACAAGCTTGACGACCAATGGGAAGCAGAACCATATACCATCCTGCCATCCGATTTCGACAATACGAAGGTCTCTCTCATCAGCAAAGATGAAGGGGAAACCTCAACGGCAATATCCAGAGACCACCTTAAAATATGCCCTGATAAGTTGAGAGGGGAACAGATCCAGGAACCTCTCCACCTGTAGAAGAGGAGAAGATGATACACACTGTTCTTGGCGATTTTCCCCAGTCTTGGACTCCAATAAATTAGGCCATCGTGGTACCTGTCTTAACGTTTTGTCAAATGAAACCACCGGAACTAGATGTGGTGCCAGATCATCCAGACCTGCAATCACAGCAGACCCCACCAGAGGATGTCATGCCAACAATTGAACCGGCAAGTCCTCCCTCTGCTATCGGTGAATCTGCCATACCCACCATTAGTAGCAGCAGCCCTGAGAGCTCCAGCATGCCAGTGCTACCTAGACTCACTAGAAGTGTAGCTAGAAGACAGTGCACTACACAAGCGATAGCGAGCGCAGTGGGCCCTGTTAGGCCAATAGCAACCCCTGCACTGCGGAGGTCTACACGTAGCACCAAGAATCAAACTCCACTTCACTACAAAACTTGGAAATATTAATGATAGCTGCTATTTGGTTGAAAATGTTTGTGTAAATAACTTTGTTACAGGTTTAAAAAAAATGGACAATGGGGTAATGGACAGTGAATTGCTCCAAAGTTTTCAAAAGGGATCCCTTTGTTTACCCGGGATCCCTGCTGTTTCAAGTAGGCACCCACTGAACTGAGAGTCATGAACTGTGCATGACTAAAACTTTCGCAACGTTCAAGTGTCCACACCTCCCATAAAGGGAAGCACTGTTATATTTACTTGTTCATAGCATTTACTTGTTCATAGCATTTCAAGAACTTTGTATGTCTTTTACTAAAATGTATTGTTGTTTTTTTCTTCCCAGTCCGGGAGTACTGGATTTAACGGGGGGGAGTGCAGCGCCCCAGAGTCTGGTCGTTGCAGTAACGTAGCTCTTCCACCAGGGGGAGTGATGGTACGTCTGATTGCACTAAAAGAGTTCACCTTGCCAGGTATCACAGACACACATTACACTTCACACTCCGGCCACCAGGGGGAGCAAAAAGTCCTATCTACTAAGCCACTCCTCACACATGGGTAAAACTAGGGGTTGGATAGGAAGTCAGGGAGAAAGCAGTCTGGAAGAGTTCCAGAAAGGACCTGTCAGGGGTGGGATCCTGACAGCAGCCTAGCACAGACAGATCGTTACGGAGCCGTGCCTGTACCTTATAGCGGCAGTCTCCTAAGAAAGGACATGAAGCGAAGTATATTGTGGAGAAGTGACAAACGAGATCACAGCACAAAGGCGATAGAACCAGGAGGAGTCATGCCCCTAGATCGGCAACATCCTTCTGAGGCGCATAGCCGGTGGCCGGAGCACCGAGGAAGTAATAGGCTCTACGCATTACTTTGAACTACGGCAGGGCAGTTAACTCTAGGATGGCTGTCTCACCTTTACACCTAATGAAGACAACGGAGGCAATTGTGGGAGAGTGGCATCTCTAGGGTCCCTATAAAATAACTCCAGGCCTACCCCGCCATACGGGTGCGTCCTATCCATATCATCTGGGGGACGGAGAGAAAGAACAGAAACATACACGACAGTTGTGAGTATTATGCCGTGGTGCTCAGCAGTGAGGTACTACAACACACAGGCGTTAGTAGGAAGGCTACTGATTTCCACCTGCAAAGGGAACTCTGGATGTGCCTTCGGACCGGCCGGTCTCAGCCAGCCCTGTTAGCAGTGCTCTGGATTGCGGATGCCGAAGCCTTCAGTAAAAAGGTAAAGAGACAGCAATCCTGTCCTCGTCATTTACTGCAACCTACACCACCACCTTCACCTTTTATTGGGCGTCCCTTAGCAGGGCCACGGACCGGAACGGGCCACCGTGACATCCCCAGAACCGAGAGACCTGGTACCGAGTACCCCGTTGTCCTGCGTTTGGGGGCCACTCCAAGAACCTATCCTGAAAGGATATATTTGCACTATACAGAGAGTTTATGTCCATTGATCTTTGATGATTATAGTTCGCTTTGGGGCTCATAACTGTAGAGCTCTCTGAGATAATCATATTTTTCTGAATATGTTGCACTATGATTCTTTACTATAGTTTTTTCTGGCTGTTCAAGATCCCTTAAGAGCGTTAGACTATCAATATTAGTTATTTATACTTGCCAGTGAATTTTGTGGTGGCTGATACTGGTAATAAATTGTCAATCATCCCAATTCATAGTCCCCTAATTGTTGGTCTGCTCGTTAGACTGGTTTACAGATTCCAGCTGATCTGAGGTGATTTTTCTGTAGTGTTTTTGTTTTGAGACTAGGTTCAATACTGCAAGTTGTTAAGGGACTTTCAGGGTTCCCAGGGTTAGGCGCCAATGAGTGGGGGCACCACATTGAGTCCAAGAGGTTGCCAACCTCCGCTGGTAGCACAAAAATATTGAGGCAAACATGCTTAGATGAAGAATAATCAGTATTGTATCTCCCACATGGAGAAAGGTACCATATGCATGAAGGACTAATAAGGATCAGCTGCCAAAATGCAACACAAAGAAACCAAAGGAAAAAACAGCCATAAAGATCCTATATAAATGATTTTATTGAATAAACATTAAAAACACCAACCAGAAACAGGTAATACAGGCATAAGGGAGGGGGGCACCCACATACACCATGACCAGGCCATAAACGGGATCAGGGGACCACCCACCACCGAATCACTAACAGGGGTGTAGCATTCTATAGTGTAGTTACAATCAAATATCCATGATAGTTGGAGACAATGCTCTCAGATCAATACTTATACCATGGACTTATTCTAAGATGCGAATCATTGCCAAAATGGCATAGCTACATACCTAATACCTGTAGGACCGATGCACAGGTGGAGCCACTGGACTCGACCCCGCTGGTAGGTAGGGTACTTCTCTAGGGATTTATGAGGGTGAGCAATAGCTATCAAAATATGATTGCCCCATTAACCCCTTAGGAGCGCCAGACTATCAATATTGGTTATTTTCACCTGGAAGTGAATTTTGTTGGTGGCTGATACTGGTAATAATTTGCCAATCATCCCAGTTTATAGTCCCCTAATTGTTGGACTGCTCTTTAGACTGATTTACAGATTCCAGCTGATTTGAGGTGATTTTGTGTAGTGTTTTTGTTTTGAGACTGAGTTCAACAATATAAGTTGTTAAGGGAATTCTAGGGCTATCAGGGTAAGCCGCTAAGGAGTGGGGGTGCCATATTGCGTCCAAGAGGGTGCCAACCTCCGCTGGCAGGTAGGGTTCAAATAGGGGCGACTAGGGGGAAGTAAATACACCCACACCCTATCCCGTATTACTACCTTGTTAGGTATAAGTAGGTCAACTTTTGAGTGGCCTGGTGGCATTTTAAAATTGAAATTAATTTAGTGTTTTGTTTCATTTTTGATTGTATTCAATAATAAGCTTTACATTTTTAATGGAACAGTCATAAACCACCAATGTAGGTTTGGGCGGGCTACAAGGCGTAACATCCAGACCTTGTCTACAGCCATGCCAGACGGTTTTCTTCAGGTCACTTTAAGACAAATACACTCTTTAAGATAAACAATAATAAACGTTTCTTCAGTGTAAATAATGAACGGTCTCTTCTTTGGTCATATGTAAAACCAGTAGAAAGCACCTAAGGAGGTGCCAACTATTTACTGGAAAGTTTGTGGATCATTCACTGTCCAAGGCCTCAGTGTCTCTTTAAACCAACAAACTTTTAAACTTTAGCAGTCATTTTAACCTCTTAGCAACATTTAGTTAACTCTCTACTTCCTCTTATGCCTAACAACAAGAAAAAAGGATGATAACTGGTCAGACCAAATATGATGAAAACACTGTAAACTTTATTGATAATATTAACAATATTAAAACCAGGTGAAAGGAGGGAAGGTAGTAGCAACACAAAAACACTGCTGAAGAAATAGCAGGAGGAGCGCACCCAGGACTGCCAGTCCCCTAGGGCTAAGAATTGTTTATATGTAGAAAATGAAAAAAATTAGCAAAAATGGCAAACACAATATATAAAAAACTAAGTAAACATAACAAAAATTAGGTAAGCCAAGCAGGGGGGGAAAACCGAGCTACTAGCAACCGTTCATAGCGTATATATGGACAATCAGACCATAACCACCTTAGTACTACCATATACAAGTATAATTGCCTATTAGACTAAGACAGTAGATGCTGCTGCAACAAGGTACCCACCGCACAGAGGACTGGAAATCCTGGGGACGCGCCTCCGCCCCAACGCGCGTTTCGGCGATCACACCTTCGTCAGGGGCACCTGTTAGAAAAACACATACTATGCCAAGAAGATATGACCATATATGTAGTTTCCGGTTTCTCTGTATTCTTATGGGTTAAGTTTTTCCTGCATTCTTATAGGTTAAGAACTGTGAGCGTGTTCTTATGCTGATTGGTTGAAGTATAATTTCTATGACTATGAAAAGTGATATACAATAAAACGGGGGCCAGAGATCTGCTCGATTGAAGGATCAATTTAGATCCACCCTCAACAGTTGGCGCCCGAAAACGTGGGGCCCCAAACAGGAACGCCTCTGCCTCCTGGAGGACAACAAGACAAAGGACCCTCAGACCGGATACAGGCACTGAAAAATTGGGACTGATCATCCCCCACAACAACCACGGTAAGTTGGCAGTTATACTGTCCAGACTGACCGTTTGGTGTGGTTTTCCTGTGTTTGTTGCTGCAAAGAGGATCTGAGGTTTGTCCCTGATGGTGGGGTGATTTTTGGGTGGAATCATATAGAGGTGTAGTTCCGTTGGAACCCCAGTGCTCGAACCGTACCTCATAAGGGACGGAAACCCCGGATTGACCAGTGATGTAATTCTCTTTATAGTCAAAATATCCTGAATTCCTGATCACTGTTAGAATCAGGCGCGGTGAGGTGATCGAAGATGGGTAGGATGCGTAACTCAGGAATTATATATATTTATATATGTCCAGAGGTGTCCGGAGGGAAAGTCTAAGACGCCCTCCTCCTTTCACTGAGTACCGCGTTTTTGGGTTGTCCCAGTGGGGGACAGGTAGACCCAGTGGAATAGACTATACGGCTGCTCTAGTACTATGCATGACAAAGTAAGGATATTTAGCTCTAAAGGAGAATCAGTTTCCGTGGAAGGAAAAGAAGACTTTGAATTTGTGTGATGAATCTGATATTGTTAGCCCAAAGACAGGGAAATAAATCTGTCAGGAATGCAGGAAAAATGTTCTCAATCATGGGTTTTTCTAAGGTGTTCTGGTATGTGAATTGTGTGATGAAGGTTTCATAGAAATTAAGTCTGAGAACTGCTGTATTCCGTTTCTGTATTTATCTCTAAGATACCCGATGGGAGGGGGGAGTCAAACAGCTGCGTTATTGCTTTCTCTGTGTTGAGGAATCCTGTGATTTTCTTATCTGTGCTGTGTCTCTGGTATGGAGGGGGCACGTAGCTGTGTTCTAAGTTTCTCTATATTTTCTGTCACACTGGGAGATTTGTGTTTAAACAATAGTACAATATTGTATTGAAGTAAGAAATATTGTAAGTTGGAAGTTGAAAGTGAAATATAGTACCTAGTTTTAGAAGGAAACTTGTAAGAGATTATCAGTGTAATTGAAAGTTTGGTAAAAGATTCATCTGCTTCAAGTTGAGTTGCGAAGAGTCTCCCTCAGCAAGAAGATCGTTGGGTACAGCCGGGACCAGCTGCTTGGAAAGCATCACCAAACCAGGGATTCAAGCTTGAGGAGGATAATTTGCATATTCCAGGTGCCTTCTGGGAAAAGCGAAGAGTCTCCCTCAGCAAGAAGATCGTTGGGTACAGCCGGGAGCAGCTGCTTGGAAAGCATCACCAAACCAGGGATTCAAACTTGAGGAGGATAATTTGCATATTCCAGGTGCCTTCTGGGAAAAGCGAAGAGTCTCCCTCAGCAAGAAGATCGTTGGGTACAGCCGGGACCAGCTGCTTGGAAAGCATCACCAAACCAGGGATTCAAGCTTGAGGAGGATAATTTGCATATTCCAGGTGCCTTCTGGGAAAAGCGAAGAGTCTCCCTCAGCAAGAAGATCGTTGGGTACAGCCGGGACCAGCTGCTTGGAAAGCATCACCAAACCAGGGATTCAAACTTGAGGAGGATAATTTGCATATTCCAGGTGCCTTCTGGGAAAAGCGAAGAGTCTCCCTCAGCAAGAAGATCGTTGGGTACAGCCGGGACCAGCTGCTTGGAAAGCATCACCAAACCAGGGATTCAAGCTTGAGGAGGATAATTTGCATATTCCAGGTGCCTTCTGGGAAAAGCGAAGTCTCCCTCAGCAAGAAGATCGTTGGGTACAGCTGGGACCAGCTGCTTGGAAAGCATCACCAAACCAGGGATTCAAACTTGAGGAGGATAATTTGCATATTCCAGGTGCCTTCTGGGAAAAGCGAAGAGTCTCCCTCAGCAAGAAGATCGTTGGGTACAGCCGGGACCAGCTGCTTGGAAAGCATCACCAAACCAGGGATTCAAGCTTGAGGAGGATAATTTGCATATTCCAGTGCCTTCTGGGAAAAGCGAAGAGTCTTCCTCAGCAAGAAGATCGTTGGGTACAGCCGGGACCAGCTGCTTGGAAAGCATCACCAAACCAGGGATTCAAGCTTGAGGAGGATAATTTGCATATTCCAGGTGCCTTCTGGGAAAAGCGAAGAGTCTCCCTCAGCAAGAAGATCGTTGGGTACAGCCGGGACCAGCTGCTTGGAAAGCATCACCAAACCAGGGATTCAAGCTTGAGGAGGATAATTTGCATATTCCAGGTGCCTTCTGGGAAAAGCGAAGAGTCTCCCTCAGCAAGAATATCGTTGGGTACAGCCGGGAGCAGCTGCTTGGAAAGCATCACCAAACCAGGGATTCAAGCTTGAGGAGGATAATTTGCATATTCCAGGTGCCTTCTGGGAAAAGCGAAGAGTCTCCCTCAGCAAGAAGATCGTTGGGTACAGCCGGGACCAGCTGCTTGGAAAGCATCACCAAACCAGGGATTCAAACTTGAGGAGGATAATTTGCATATTCCAGGTGCCTTCTGGGAAAAGCGAAGAGTCTCCCTCAGCAAGAAGATCGTTGGGTACAGCCGGGACCAGCTGCTTGGAAAGCATCACCAAACCAGGGATTCAAGCTTGAGGAGGATAATTTGCATATTCCAGGTGCCTTCTGGGAAAAGCGAAGTCTCCCTCAGCAAGAAGATCGTTGGGTACAGCTGGGACCAGCTGCTTGGAAAGCATCACCAAACCAGGGATTCAAACTTGAGGAGGATAATTTGCATATTCCAGGTGCCTTCTGGGAAAAGCGAAGAGTCTCCCTCAGCAAGAAGATCGTTGGGTACAGCCGGGACCAGCTGCTTGGAAAGCATCACCAAACCAGGGATTCAAGCTTGAGGAGGATAATTTGCATATTCCAGTGCCTTCTGGGAAAAGCGAAGAGTCTTCCTCAGCAAGAAGATCGTTGGGTACAGCCGGGACCAGCTGCTTGGAAAGCATCACCAAACCAGGGATTCAAGCTTGAGGAGGATAATTTGCATATTCCAGGTGCCTTCTGGGAAAAGCGAAGAGTCTCCCTCAGCAAGAAGATCGTTGGGTACAGCCGGGACCAGCTGCTTGGAAAGCATCACCAAACCAGGGATTCAAGCTTGAGGAGGATAATTTGCATATTCCAGGTGCCTTCTGGGAAAAGCGAAGAGTCTCCCTCAGCAAGAATATCGTTGGGTACAGCCGGGAGCAGCTGCTTGGAAAGCATCACCAAACCAGGGATTCAAACTTGAGGAGGATAATTTGCATATTCCAGGTGCCTTCTGGGAAAAGCGAAGAGTCTCCCTCAGCAAGAAGATCGTTGGGTACAGCCGGGACCAGCTGCTTGGAAAGCATCACCAAACCAGGGATTCAAGCTTGAGGAGGATAATTTGCATATTCCAGGTGCCTTCTGGGAAAAGCGAAGAGTCTCCCTCAGCAAGAAGATCGTTGGGTACAGCCGGGACCAGCTGCTTGGAAAGCATCACCAAACCAGGGATTCAAACTTGAGGAGGATAATTTGCATATTCCAGGTGCCTTCTGGGAAAAGCGAAGAGTCTCCCTCAGCAAGAAGATCGTTGGGTACAGCCGGGAGCAGCTGCTTGGAAAGCATCACCAAACCAGGGATTCAAGCTTGAAGAGGATATTTTGCATATTCCAGGTGCCTTCTGGGAAAAGCGAAGAGTCTGCCTCAGCAAGAAGATCGTTGGGTACAGCCAGGAGCAGCTGCTTGGAAAGCATCACCAAACCAGGGATTCAAACTTGAGGAGGATAATTTGCATATTCCAGGTGCCTTCTGGGAAAAGCGAAGAGTCTCCCTCAGCAAGAAGATCGTTGGGTACAGCCGGGACCAGCTGCTTGGAAAGCATCACCAAACCAGGGATTCAAGCTTGAGGAGGATAATTTGCATATTCCAGGTGCCTTCTGGGAAAAGCGAAGTCTCCCTCAGCAAGAAGATCGTTGGGTACAGCCGGGACCAGCTGCTTGGAAAGCATCACCAAACCAGGGATTCAAACTTGAGGAGGATAATTTGCATATTCCAGGTGCCTTCTGGGAAAAGCGAAGAGTCTCCCTCAGCAAGAAGATCGTTGGGTACAGCCGGGACCAGCTGCTTGGAAAGCATCACCAAACCAGGGATTCAAGCTTGAGGAGGATAATTTGCATATTCCAGTGCCTTCTGGGAAAAGCGAAGAGTCTTCCTCAGCAAGAAGATCGTTGGGTACAGCCGGGACCAGCTGCTTGGAAAGCATCACCAAACCAGGGATTCAAGCTTGAGGAGGATAATTTGCATATTCCAGGTGCCTTCTGGGAAAAGCGAAGAGTCTCCCTCAGCAAGAAGATCGTTGGGTACAGCCGGGACCAGCTGCTTGGAAAGCATCACCAAACCAGGGATTCAAGCTTGAGGAGGATAATTTGCATATTCCAGGTGCCTTCTGGGAAAAGTGAAGAGTCTCCCTCAGCAAGAAGATCATTGGGTACAGCCGGGACCAGCTGCTTTGAAAGCATCACCAAACCAGGGATTCAAGCTTGAGGAGGATAATTTTTGCCTGTAGGACATTATTGCAAGAAAGCTTGGCTGAGTAGATTACACAAGAAGGAAAGCACACAGCATGTCAGCAGGATCTGGGAGCAACATGGCAGATGTGACAACCTACATGGTGAGCTGCAGCATGTGCTACATGTTCGCAGATCGACCAGAAGAAGAATCCAATTTCACCTGTCAGAAGTGTAGACTAGTGGCCCTTTTAGAAGAAAAGGTGCGGGGTCTGGAAGAAAGAATAGCAACTTTGAAACTCATCAAAGAGAATGAAGACTTCCTAGACAGAACAGAAGCATCTCTACTGGTCACAGAAGGTGAAAAAAGTGTCAGAGAACCTCCAAAAGCAGATGAGTGGAAGCATGTGACCAAAAGAAGCAAGAAGACCATGGAGAAATCACCAACCACACAACTGAAGAACCGATATCAAATCTTTGTAGAGGTTGAAGATGGCACACCTAAGGATGAAGCACTACCAGCAAGCAAAAAAGAAAAGGGTACGCAGCAACAAGTGACAGCAAAAAGTAGAGCCAAGAAGCAACGAAGAGTGGTGGTGGTGGGAGACTCACTACTGAGAGGCACAGAAGCAGCCATCTGCAGACCGGACATAACCGCAAGAGAAGTATGCTGCCTTCCAGGTGTGATGATCAAGGATGTGACTGATAGGATACCAAAGCTCTTCAGCTCCAAGGACGTCCACCCATTTCTTCTGATACATGTTGGCACCAATGACACCGCAAGGAAGGACCTACCGACAATCTGCAAGGACTTTGAAGAGTTGGGGAAGAAAGTAAAGGAACTGGATGCACAGGTAGTTTTTTCTTCTATCCTTCCAGTAGACGGGCATGGCACCAGGAGATGGAACAGGATCCTTGATGCGAACAACTGGCTAAGACGATGGTGCAGACAACAAGGATTCGGATTCCTGGACCACGGTGTGAATTACTTGTACGATGGACTCCTCGCCAGAGATGGACTACACCTCAACAAACCTGGGAAACACACATTCGCCAGAAGACTCGCTACACTCATCAGGAGGGCGTTAAACTAGAAGAAGAGGGGACGGGAAGAAAAACATTAGACTCGAACAAAGAAGACCCAGGAAGACATACTCAGAAGGGAGGTAAGAACATTTCTAAAACAATCCACAGCGAGGAGATTGGAACAAAACAAAATCCTCTAAGCTGCATGCTCGCAAACGCCAGAAGCCTGACAAACAAGATGGAAGAACTAGAAGCAGAAATATCTACAGGTAACTTTGACATAGTGGGAATAACCGAGACATGGTTAGATGAAAGCTATGACTGGGCAGTTAACTTACAGGGTTACATTCTGTTTAGAAAGGATCATAAAAATCGGAGAGGAGGAGGGGTTTTTCTCTATGTAAAGTCTTGTCTAAAGTCCACTTTAAGGGAGGATATTAGCGAAGGTAATGAGGATGTCGAGTCCATATGGGTCGAAATTCATGGAGGGAAAAATGGTAACAAAATTCTCATTGGGGTCTGTTACAAACCCCCAAATATAACAGAAATCATGGAAAGTCTACTTCTAAAGCAGATAGATGAAGCTGCAACCCATAATGAGGTCCTGGTTATGGGGGACTTTAACTACCCGGATATTAACTGGGAAACAGAAACCTGTGAAACCCATAAAGGCAACAGGTTTCTGCTAATAACCAAGAAAAATTATGTTTCACAATTGGTGCAGAATCCAACCAGAGGAGCAGCACTTTTAGACCTAATACTATCTAATAGACCTGACAGAATAACAAATCTGCAGGTGGTCGGGCATCTAGGAAATAGCGACCACAATATTGTACAGTTTCACCTGTCTTTCACTAGGGGGACTTGTCAGGGAGTCACAAAAACACTGAACTTTAGGAAGGCAAAGTTTGACCAGCTTAGAGATGCCCTTAATCTGGTAGACTGGGACAATATCCTCAGAAATAAGAATACAGATAATAAATGGAAAATGTTTAAGAACATCCTAAATAGGCACTGTAAGCGGTTTATACCTTGTGGGAATAAAAGGACTAGAAATAGGAAAAACCCAATGTGGCTAAACAAAGAAGTAAGACAGGCAATTAACAGTAAAAAGAAAGCATTTGCACTACTAAAGCAGGATGGCACCATTGAAGCTCTAAAAAACTATAGGGAGAAAAATACTTTATCTAAAAAACTAATTAAAGCTGCCAAAAAGGAAACAGAGAAGCACATTGCTAAGGAGAGTAAAACTAATCCCAAACTGTTCTTCAACTATATCAATAGCAAAAGAATAAAAACTGAAAATGTAGGCCCCTTAAAAAATAGTGAGGAAAGAATGGTTGTAGATGATGAGGAAAGGGCTAACATATTAAACACCTTCTTCTCCACGGTATTCACGGTGGAAAATGAAATGCTAGGTGAAATCCCAAGAAACAATGAAAACCCTATATTAAGGGTCACCAATCTAACCCAAGAAGAGGTGCGAAACCGGCTAAATAAGATTAAAATAGATAAATCTCCGGGTCCGGATGGCATACACCCACGAGTACTAAGAGAACTAAGTAATGTAATAGATAAACCATTATTTCTTATTTTTAGGGACTCTATAGCGACGGGGTCTGTTCCGCAGGACTGGCGCATAGCAAATGTGGTGCCAATATTCAAAAAGGGCTCTAAAAGTGAACCTGGAAATTATAGGCCAGTAAGTCTAACCTCTACTGTTGGTAAAATATTTGAAGGGTTTCTGAAGGATGTTATTCTGGATTATCTCAATGAGAATAACTGTTTAACTCCATATCAGCATGGGTTTATGAGAAATCGCTCATGTCAAACCAATCTAATCAGTTTTTATGAAGAGGTAAGCTATAGGCTAGACCACGGTGAGTCATTGGACGTGGTATATCTCGATTTTTCCAAAGCGTTTGATACCGTGCCGCACAAGAGGTTGGTACACAAAATGAGAATGCTTGGTCTGGGGGAAAATGTGTGTAAATGTGTTAGTAACTGGCTTAGTGATAGAAAGCAGAGGGTGGTTATAAATGGTATAGTCTCTAACTGGGTCGCTGTGACCAGTGGGGTACCGCAGGGGTCGGTATTGGGACCTGTTCTCTTCAACATATTCATTAATGATCTGGTAGAAGGTTTACACAGTAAAATATTGATATTTGCAGATGATACAAAACTATGTAAAGCAGTTAATACAAGAGAAGATAGTATTCTGCTACAGATGGATCTGGATAAGTTGGCAACTTGGGCTGAAAGGTGGCAGATGAGGTTTAACAATGATAAATGTAAGGTTATACACATGGGAAGAAGGAATCAATATCACCATTACACACTGAATGGGAAACCACTGGGTAAATCTGACAGGGAGAAGGACTTGGGGATCCTAGTTAATGATAAACTTACCTGGAGCAGCCAGTGCCAGGCAGCAGCTGCCAAGGCAAACAGGATCATGGGGTGCATTAAAAGAGGTCTGGATACACATGATGAGAGCATTATACTGCCTCTGTACAAATCCCTAGTTAGACCGCACATGGAGTACTGTGTCCAGTTTTGGGCACCGGTGCTCAGGAAGGATATAATGGAACTAGAGAGAGTACAAAGGAGGGCAACAAAGTTAATAAAGGGGATGGGAGAACTACAATACCCAGATAGATAATCGAAATTAGGATTATTTAGTCTAGAAAAAAGACGACTGAGGGGCGATCTAATAACCATGTATAAGTATATAAGGGGACAATACAAATATCTCGCTGAGGATCTGTTTATACCAAGGAAGGTGACGGGCACAAGGGGGCATTCTTTGCATCTGGAGGAGAGAAGGTTTTTCCACCAACATAGAAGAGGATTCTTTACTGTTAGGGCAGTGAGAATCTGCAATTGCTTGCCTGAGGAGGTGGTGATGGCGAACTCAGTCGAGGGGTTCAAGAGAGGCCTGGATGTCTTCCTGGAGCAGAACAATATTGTATCATACAATTATTAGGTTCTGTAGAAGGATGTAGATCTGGGGATTTATTATGATGGAATATAGGAATATAGGCTGAACTGGATGGACAAATGTCTTTTTTCGGCCTTACTAACTATGTTACTATGTTACTATGTTGTTGATATATAGCAAATTGAGGATTAACAGAGGAAGTGAATTACGTTGAAAAAGGAAAGTTGTCTATTACTATGAAAAAAAACCTGGATGTTTTGTGGTGCAAGAAGGAACTGAGAAAGTGACTGAGATTAATGTGTCGGGAAAGCAAACAATTAAAAATTTGGGACAGGGGGTCTCCCTGCTAGATAATATGGTCCCTCCCCAGGAAATTAAGCCTCTACTCCCGACTGTAAGCCCTATGCCCCTTAACCCCATGGCACCAATATATCCTGTAAAGCACTAGGGTGGAACAATAGAAGGTCACCAACATAATATTTAGAACCCAGATAGGGTATATTCAGTACAGAAAAAATGGGACCAAAAGCAGGAACATATAGGACCACTGCCTTAAATTAATCAAAAACCAAAAGAGAGAAAAAGCAGCATAGAGTCCGGATAAATATATTAACAAACTTTATTAACAATTATTCCAAGCTTAAAATAGACAGAGGGAAATGGTCCCCGTGCTGTACTCAGCACGCACCTACAAGAACAGGGGATAGGTGCCTACAATATACATATAACCACATTTTAACCGAAGCTGGTATAACAGAAGATTAAAGTGACTGTGCATAGGATTCAAAAAGCCTGCATTGGACACACAGGTCCATAAAATTAACTGACAAGCACATTTCACACTAAGTATACAGTACTATACATACCAGGTAATGTGGAGACAAGTCACGGCGTGCATTGGCACTTCACCCCTGTATCCCCCAACCAATATATCCTGGACTGCCGAGAAGTTCTATGGGCATCTTATGGTAGTATTTAAAGATCTGGGATTCTCATTGTAAAATAAAGCCCATTTACACCTTTTTGTGACAGCTTTAATGTCCGGCCTTAAATCTGAATTGAAAGAGGCAATAATGTCAGTTAGACCTGATATTGAGACTTCCACTCCGGATGATGCATTGAAAATAGTAAAGAGGTTTCAAAAGAACTTAGCCCATTGTGCATCAGCAGGGAAATTAAAGGTTAAATCAGTGGCCACAGTGATTCCTACTCCAATCTCAGCCCCCCCCCCCCCCCCCACAGCTGCAAGGACGCAGCTCTGTTTCTTATCAGTGGCCCATGTAACAGACTTCAGCTCCTGCCCTCCCCACCTTACACAAATCCAATATCACTTTTAACCCTATGTCTGGGAATCTCCCTCCCCAGCCCCGCTATGTCAATTCTCAGATCAAGAGCTTGTTTTAATCGGTGTAGATGGCAGACCCAATAAATATACTCTTACAAAACCCATCCCATTGGGACCCTTCCCTGAAGTCACGGCTCAGTTCGTAATCTCTCCTATATGTCCAGTAAATTTACTGGGGGCAGATTTATTATCACAGTTCCGCTCCAGAATACAATTCCAAGATGATGGTCAGATGGTCCTTACGTTATATAACCCCTATGCAGATGAACAAAATTAGATCTGTATCCTACACGCCCTTCCCATGGTTATGATGGCCCTGATAGGCCCAGATCCACCCCCAATAATGCCTGTAGAACCAGTAAAAGTGTTTTTCAAACCTGGTACCGCTTTTCCCAAAGTCCATCAATACCCTTTGAAACATGATCAGGAGCGGTGCCTCAAGGGGCAAATACAAATGTTACTCGATAATGGTGCCCTGGTACCCTGTGTTTCCCCATGTAACACGCCCTTGATGCCCGTTAAGAAAAAGACCCCACCCGGCCAACCCCCTGTGTACCGGCTGGTACAAGATCTACGGGCAGTTAATGCAGCTACTGTTCTGGAAACTCCGGTGCCTGATCCACATACTCTTTTGTCCCAGGTATCTCAGGATGCTGCTTGGTTCACAGTCATCCACCTTGCCAATGCCTTCTTCAGCATTCCATTACACCCAGATTGCCAGTTTCTGTTTGCATTTATTTATCAGGGACGACAACAGAGCAGGAATCCATTGCTGCCACTGTTAGCCTCCTCAAGTATCTGGCAGATCTGAACTGTCGGGTTTCGGCCTCGAAACTTCAGTTCTGCCTTAGTCAAGTGATATTTTTGGGTCACTGTCTCCTTCAGGGTGTCAGACACCTCACAAATAGTGTTGAGCGATACCGTCCGATACTTGAAAGTATCGGTTAGTATCGGCCGATACCCGAAAAGTATCGGATATCGCCGATACCGATACCCGATACCAATACAAGTCAATGGGACACCAAGTATCGGAAGGTATCCTGATGGTTCCCAGGGTCTGAAGGAGAGGAAACTCTCCTTCAGGCCCTGGGATCCATATTACTGTGTAAAATAAAGAATTCAAATAAAAAATATTGATATACTCACCTCTCCGGAGGCCCCTGGACATCACCGCTGGTAACCGGCAGCCTTCTTTGCTTAAAATGAGCGTGTTTAGGCCTTCCATGACGTCACGGCTTCTGATTGGTCGCATGCCGCTCATGTGACCGCCATGCGACCAATCACAAGCCGTGACATCATTCTCAGGTCCTAAACTCCTGAGGTGATGTCATAATCATGTGATCATCACATGGTCCTGGTTAAATACCTGGACATGTGATACAGTCTGGGTGGTGTCTTGGGAGAGGAGGTACTCCCATGTAGCTCCAAGGAGGAGCGGAGAAAATTGCCAGGTGCCTGCAGGTTGAGACCTTTATTTGTTTTTTTTTCCGTTAAGCCAGAAAGGCTCTGTTTTTGTTTTGTGAACCCTGCCTTGGTCTATGCTGACTCCAATAAACCAGCAGGTGCTTCACCACCAAAGTGTTCCTGTGTCTACCTGAGGAAGCAGCTAAGCGTGTCAATCCCTCACACTACAGAGGAGATATGTACACCCTAGTTGCTAACCTCCCCGCAACCTGAGCTACTTAGTTTTCAGGCAGCTGTTTACCATGAGAAAGGGAGAGACACTTGCCCATGAAATGGCCCTTTCTGCTACAGTAAAAACATACTCCCCTTTGTGCCGAACAACAGGCTGCTTTCCATAACGAGTTTCCCCACCCAACTGCACAGGTTCCTCAGATGACTCAGACAAGGTTTCCCCTGGCCCTGGACCTCCCGCACATTGGGGGGTCTTTTTATGTCTTGTGGAGTGGAGGATGGGGTTAAGCCAAAGTAGTAGAAGAAGGGGAATTATCACACACTCCAAAACAAGCAACAGTCACAGATAAATCCACCAAACGCCTTCTCCATTAACAACCATCAACAACCTCCATCCATGTATCATAAGCTACTCTGACAATGAGTGCTAACTAGGGCCCAGATTATATAGGAGATAGGAGGTACGGACTGGGACTGAAGTTCAGCCCTGGCACTTGAAATCACACAGGCCCATGGTGTCCCCATACACCAGGCACCAGATGGGTTATATTACTAAAAATCCTCTGGATGGAGAAAATCAAGATTTACTACATGACCAGTGTTTCAAATGATTTCCGTGGCCTACTGGGGTAAGTGATGGAGTCAGTGACTTTGTGCTCCTTCACAACTCTTAACAGTATGGGTGTCTTGAGAACACCAATTCTGTTAATAACATAGCAGACAAGGTGGCCCACAACCAGACAGGCCCTTCTGGCATTTGCCAGAATTGCCAGATGGCCAGTCCGGCCCTGGGAGTGGCTAACAGTGCACAGCTGACAACCTTAACACTCCAGGAGCTCTCAACTGAGCAGATTAACTCCTGCACTGCCAAAAAAAAATTTTAATATGAAGGTGAAGTGCTTCTAATCAGTGCAGAAGTAGGAGAAGTCAGACACTGCGGTCTTCTGGCTCCTTTCTATCATGGTAAACCCGTGACAACACTGACAAATGTGTCTCTCAGTGAGCTGGCCCCTCCTGAATCTTTTCCCGACACGCTGCACCGCTCCCTCAGACTGAGGCCTATCTGGATGCCTGAAGCTGTGGCCTCTCTTTTGGGCCATGTACACCCGATGCACGGCACTTGCAGTATATATAGGAGTGACCAAATCGCTCCAAGATACAGACTGAAGGAACGAAATAGAAGAATGGAGACAGAGAGACACAGAGCCGGCCAAGCCTGACAGAACATATTTACCCACCGTGTGTCCTCCTGTGGCAAAGGCTGGTCCCTGAGGGATGTGGTGTGCACTGTACTCTGCCGGTCTGTCTCTCCTGCCATCGCAGCTGCCGGTGAATGACTGGATCAGCTGGGTCGCATCTCACGTCCTATACCGCTGCTTGCAGTGCGGGTGCTGTGGTTGGGGTTTCCCGTTGTTTGCAGGGTTTGTCTGGCTGTCACCCAGACACAACGATATTGCGGTCTGAGGGCCTGCAGCGATCTGAGGAAGGTCTCTGCAGTGGTCCTGCTCCCTTTTCACCTGGGCTTCTTGTCCAGAAAGCAGAACACCTCTGAACAAAATACTCCTCAGCCTCCTAGGTACATAAGAGGGGTTAATTTCAGGGGCACCAACACCTGCTCCATCGCCTCTTCCCTACCCCCACCCACGCACAACAAGCATGAAAAGCTAATTATAACATAAAAAGCGCGAGAGAAATGGGGAAATTTGTCAAGAAAACAAATATCTCTCAGCGAAATAGATATGAGAGTGGAAAAGCCAGAGCAAAAACCGTGACTCGCTCTGCAACTTCTCACTATATGACGTCTTGTTTTTGTGTGAGACGAGCTGTAGTTTTTTTAAAGGTCATTTTGACAAAAAATGACTGTAAGACCGTGTTCAAACGTAGCAGGTTTTCACGCACTTGTTTTACACGGACATGGGAAGGATGCCTAAGGTAAATGTTTTTTAACTATTTTGTGTTGTATGACTACCTGGATTAAAAGGTATAATTATTCAAAGTTTGATCATTGTTAACTTTTGTTACATTTTTCAAAACGTCTGATATTTTTTATAAATAAAAGCAAAACATATAAACCTAAATTTACCACTAACAAAATACAATGTTTCATGAAAAAAACAATCTTAAAATCACTGAAATATGTGGAAACGTTTCAGCCTTTTTTGCCATGTAATGTAAATTAGACAGCAACAACTACAGGAAAAAATAAAAGCGTAATAGGGTCTTATCCGATGGAGAATTTCAAAAGTACAATAGGATTGCACGCACCTAATTATTGTATAAAACCGCATAACAAACTCAGAGTTTTGACAGCTGCCGCAGATCCACTAGGTCAGCTCGTGAGCAAGTCAGGGTAATTAATCTGGAAGTTACGTGGTTAGTATCTGCGCTGCTGTAAAGATGAATGTCCGGACGTATTGAAGATAAAGATGATGGTTTATTCCAGGGGTGGGCAATTAATTTTGCCATGGGGCCGCATGAGAAATTGTGATGGCTTTAGAGGGCCGGACTAATATAATTACCGTATTTTTCGGACTATAAGACGCACCGGACCATAAGGTGCACCCCAAATTTGGGCTGAAAATTGCAGAAAAAAAGATTTTTTATAAGATGGGGGTCCGTCTTATTGTCCGAATTTACAGTATCTTAGGCTACTTTCACACTAGTGTCGTGCACTGCACGTCGCTATGCGACGTTGCAGTGCACCGACGCATAGTGTGGAAGCGCCGCACAACGGGGGCAGCGGATGCTGTTTTACATCGCATCCGCTGCCCTATTGTGAGGTGCGGGAAGGCGGAGTTCACGACGCTCACGACGCACAAAAAAAGTTACATGTAACTTTTTTTGTGCCGACGGTCCGACACAACAGTCGCACTGTGTTGCTAATTCAAGTCTATGGAGAAAAAACGCATCCTGCAAGCAATTTTGCAGGATGCGTTTTTTCTACAGAACGACGCATTGCGACGTGCAGTGCACGACGCTAGTGTGAAAGAGGCCTTACCTGAGGGCTGGCGGTGGCAGAGCAGGGTCACAGGAGGCAAAGTGTCAGCAGAGGTGGGGTGATGCGGGGTGGCATACACCTGAGCAGGGTCCCTTCCTGCTTAGGTGGGCGACGCCACGGCCTGGTGTCCATGGGGGGGGTTGCAGCAGTGGTGAGGCAGAGGTGCGGTATGGCTGCGCAGGGTCCCTTCCACCGGTGAGGTGACGCAGCAGCCCGGAATGCACTGTGAGCAGCAGAGTCGGGTTGAATATCGGTGGTGGCGGCCATCTTCTTGAGGGGGGCTTCAGGAAAATGGCCCCGGGAGCAGATGGAGATCGCGGCGGCCATTTTCCTGAAGCCGAGCTCTAAATCTGCAAATTCGGCTTCAGGAAAATGGCCGCCACGATGTCCATCTGCGCACGTGCGGCCTCCCGCGGCCATTTTCCTGAAGCCCCGGGAAACACAGCACTCCATTGGCCTTGGGAAGATGGCCGCCGCCAATGATACACAGGTAATCAACCCGGCTCTGCCTCTTGTGACTGGTGGCATAATGCTGCCTCCGGTCACAAGAATGATTGACACAGCCGGGAGCCAATGGCTCCTGATGCTGTGTCAATCACATCCTGACCCTGGACGCTGGAGGAACTGTATGCGCTGCAAGCACATACAGTTCCGGCAGCGTGTGGAATCCTGGATGAGCTCAGGGCTGGCGGCTGGCCAAGCGGTGCCGGGGGCGGCTGTCAGAAGTGACAGCTAGCTGGCGGGCCGTTTAAAATCATCAGGCGGGCCACATCTTGCCCAGGTCTGGTTTATTCTCAACGCATTTTGAAGTCACTAGGACTTCTTCCTCAGGAGATGCTTTGAACTTACAATGTCGTTACAGGCTGTTTAAATATATTATACATTCAAATCTGGTGCCAGAAAGAAATCTCATGTCAACGTTCATATGATGGACATACGGTATAGCACATGACAATTAATAATAATAATAATTTTTATTTATATAGCGCCAACATATTCCGCAGCACTTTACAATTAAGCAGGGACATGTACAGACCATAAATTCAATACAAGATAGGAAAATTTAAACAGTGACATTAGGAGTGAGGTCCCTGCTCGCAAGCTTACAATCTACAAGGAAATGGGGGGACAGAATAGGTGAAAAGTGCTTGTTATTTCAGGTCTGGCAATTATAATTAATAGGGATTTTCGTATAAAGCTGCATGACCCGGTCATCAGCCGTGTGTTTAAGTGCAATAGTCAAGTATCAAGTGCAGTTATCGTGTGCATGGAGGGTATGGAGACAGATGAATAGTAGGGTGCAGATTCAGAATAATATTTGGAAGGAGGGAACAGGGCAAAGATAGTTTGCTGAGTAGTTGATGTGGTAGGCTTGTTTGAAGAGATGGGTTTTCAAAGCACGCTTGAATCGGTCGGGACTAGGTATCAGTCTGATTGTCTGGGGAAGTGCATTCCAGAGAGCTGGCGCAGCATGAGAGAATTCTTGGAGATGGAGGTGCGAAGTTCGGATTACGGGGGATGTTAGTCTTAGGTCATTTGTAGAACGGGAGGGCACATGTAGGGCGATAGACAGAAATAAGAGAGGAGATATAAGGCGGTGCAGAACTGTGGAGGGCTTTGTGGGTGAGAGAGATGAGTTTATACTGGACCCTGTAGCGAATGGGTAGCCAGTGTAATGACTGGCACAAGATGGCGACATCGGTGAAACGGCTGGACAGAAAAATGACCCTGGCTGCCGCATTCAAGATGGATTGGAGAGGAGAAAGTTTAGTAAGAGGGAGGCCGATCAGAAGAGAGTTGCAGTAGTAGAGACGGGAATGAAACAAAGTGACAGTAAGAGTCTTAGCAGTTTCAAAGGTGAGAAAAGGTTGGATTCTGGAGATGTTTTTAAGATGCAGGTGACAAGAGCGAGTAAGTGATCAGATATAGGGAGTAAAAGAAAGTTCGGTGTCGAATATGACCCCAAGACAGCGGGCATGCTGCTTGGGAGTTATGGTTGAACCCTCCAGGGTTATTTCGATGTTCGGTAGAGTGAGGTTAGTAGAAGGGAGAAACACAAGAAGTTCCGTTTTGGAGAGATTTAGTTTCATATAGAGGTGTGAAGGAAGAAATTAAGAAAGAATCTCCATTTTGTGCTTTTCGACTCCATTTTGTTGTTTTGATATAAATTTTGTTAGTAGGCTAAAGTTTACAGCTGTTATGAGACCTTGATGAGACCTTGATTGTTGCAATCTAAACAGAATATGAGACTGAGGGTGTATTGTTCTATGAAGCTTTGACGCACAGATTGTTCCTGCATTCTTATAGGCTAAGAACTGTGAGCGTGTTCTTATGCTGATTGGTTGAAGTATAATTTCTATGACTATGATAAGTCATACAGAATAAACAGGGGCCAGAGAGATCAGCTTGATCCCCCCCAAACAGAGACACACGTCTCCGTCTTGTCATTTTCAGTTGCCGGCAACACCTTGTATATTAATTTGGAAATCACTGAGTTAACCGTGAAGGATCACCTTAGATCCTCCCTCAACAGAGGGAGGACATGATGTTAGAGACAGCAGACAGACAATCCTTGGATTTTGAATTAGGGTATGGGTGATGTCAGGGGAAGAAGTGTATAATTGGGTGTGATCAGCATAGAGGTGATACTGGAACCCAAATCTGCTGATTGTTTGTCCAATAGGGGCAGTGTAAAGAGAGAAGAGGAGGGGACCTAGGACTGAGCCTTGCAGAACCCCGATAGTAAGGGGACGAGGAGAGGAAGAGGAGCTGGCAAAAGATACAGTGAAGGAGCGGTCAGAGAGGTAGGAGGAGAACCAGGAGAGGGCTGTGTCCTTGAGGCCATAGTGAGGAGGAGTTGGTGATCCACAGTGTCTCAAATGTGGCAGAGAGATCCAGGAGAAAAAGCAGGGAGCATTGACCTTTGGATTTAGCTGTTATTAGATCATTAGAGACTTTAGTGAGGGCAGTTTCAGTGGAGTGTAAAGAGCGGAAACCAGATTGTAAGGGGTTGAGAAGAGAGTTATCCGAGAGACAGACGGGAGTGGACCAAGCATTCCAGGAGTTTAGAGATGAAGGAAAGGTTAGAGACAGTTCTGTAGTTAGCAGTGCAGTTTTTTTCCAGGGATGGCTTTTTAAGTAAAGGGGTTATAATGGCATGTTTAAATGAGGAGGGAAAGATACCTGAAGAAAGAGAGAGGTTAAATATTTTAGTCAGGTGAGTGGTGACCACTGGTGAGAGAGACTGCAGGAAATGTGAAGAAATGGGGTCACTGTTGCACATTGTAGGCCGAGCAGAAGCGAGGAGCGTGGAAACTTCTTCTTCTGAAACAGGCTCAAAGATGTCTAGTGAGCTTGAGGTGCGGCAGGGAAGGGAATCCAGGCACTGAGGAGATTGTGCTGAGATATCCTGATGGATGTGGTTGATTTTTTCTAGGAAATAAGTGGCCAGATCCTCACCGCTGAGGTTGGTGAAGGGGGCCTGTACTTTAGGTTTCAGGAGGGAGTTTAAGGTTTCAAAATTCATTTTGGGTTGTTGGATAGTGAGGTGATGAGGGTGGTGAAGTACGATTGTTTGGCCAGATGAAGGGCTGAGTTATAGGTTTTGAGCATGAACTTATAGTGGATGAAGTATTCTGCTAAGAGAGATTTTCTCCATTGCCGCTCTGCACACCTTGAGCAGCACTGAAGAAAGCGTGTTTGCATTGTGTGCCAGGGCTGCCGTTGTCTGAGTCAGGTCTTTCTGCATGTAGAAGGTGCTGCTTCATCTAGGGCATTCTTCAGTGTATTATTGAAGTGTGACAATGCTAAGTCTGGACAGGAGAGGGAGTAGATGGGGGCTAAAGATGTGTGGAGATTGTCCATAAGCTGCTGGGTATTAATGGAACGTGTATTCCGATAAGTGTGGTAAGTGGGGGTGTCCCGGGTGAGGAGACAATTCTTGACAGAGAAGGTAAGAAGGTTGTGGTCCGAAAGTGGGAGAGGGGAGTTAGTAAAGTCATGCAGCGAGCCGGAATGGGAGAAAACCAGGTACAGAGTATTCAATTGTGGATCATCATTAGGAACTTGATTACAATTGAAAATATTAGTAATTATTATACTCATATATTTTCTTTTTCTTTTATAGGTTCGTTCAGGAAAGTAAAAAGAAAAAAAATGTTTTTATAAAAATAATGAACAAAGAAAAACAAATTGGGGATACGAACTTGCTTCACAAGTATAAACCAGGATTTGATCCACTCATTAACCTCTCATGCCACTATTCCAGCCAGAGAAAACTCAATCAAAGACAAGGAGGAAGAAATAAAATGATGTTGAACTAGATGGACTTAAAGTCTTCCTTCAACCTTAATAACTATGTAACTATGTATGATCAGAATTATACAAGGAAAAATAATATTGCCAACATCTATTAAAATACATATTAGTTTAAAATAAATATTATGTGTTAAAGGTATATGTATAAAAATTGTGATTTCATGTATGCTTAAAAATGGTTACTTCATGCATATAGAAAAATTGTAAATATATCTATTTATTAAAAAAAGTTTTAAAAAACATTTCAAGAAAAAATATATGCAAAAAAAGTATGTATTAATTCGCATGATAATGATAAGGTTAATCTACATATTACTATTAGTTATTACATTTAGAAAAACGGGGAATGGAAGAGGGGTATTCAAATAGCAGGGTCAATTACCTCCATTGAACAATCCAGTAGCAGGTTCACGCTGTAAGCACAGGGGAAGGCAATTTTCCACCGCCCAGAAAAAAGAAAAACCAAATGCAGTCACGATCAGATACCTGTCAGTGACAGCAAATCATCACCAAGCGGGATAGCCCAGAATAGCACAGCGGAGAAACGCAATCCGCCGGGAAACAAATAGTTAACCTAAAGCAGACACGATCAAACACCAACCATGGACCGCAAAGTCATCGCAAACAGGATTCTCCGATATTACAACATTTCACATCAATGCCATCCATACTAGGCAATTAAATTGAAGTAGAACAAATATATAGCAAAATTTACACTGCAATTTACAGGTACTATAATAATATACGGAGACCAGATAACTCATTAAACACATACAAGATATTCAGATAAATTAATTGCTTGAAATTATTTATGCGATAATAAATAATTATAGGTTGCCAATATATTGTATTCATATTCTCACAGGAAATACTATATTGGGATGAGGAATATGAAATTAAAAACATTAGTTTTAAATATTGCAACATTTAAATATTACCAATATATATATATACATTCACCGACCACTTTATTAGGTACACCTGTCCAACTTCTTGTTAACACTTAATTTCTAATCAGCCAATCACATGGCGGCAACTCAGTGCATTTAGGCATGTAGACATGGTCAAGACAATCTCCTGCAGTTCAAACCGAGCATTAGTATGGGGAAGAAAGGTGATTTGAGTGCCTTTGAACGTGACATGGTTGTTGGTGCCAGAAGGGCTGGTCTGAGTATTTCAGAAACTGCTGATCTACTGGGATTTTCACGCACAACCATCTCTAGGGTTTACAGAGAATGGTCCGAAAAAGAAAAAAAATCCAGTGAGCGGCAGTTCTGTGGGCGGAAATGCCTTGTTGATGCCAGAGGTCAGAGGAGAATGGGCAGACTGGTTCGAGCTGATAGAAAGGCAACAGTGACTCAAATCGCCACCCGTTACAACCAAGGTAGGCCTAAGAGCATCTCTGAACGCACAGTGCGTCGAACTTTGAGACAGATGGGCTACAGCAGCAGAAGACCACACCGGGTACCACTCCTTTCAGCTAAGAACAGGAAACTGAGGCTACAATTTGTACAAGCTCATCGAAATTGGACAGTAGAAGATTGGAAAAACGTTGCTTGGTCTGATGAGTCTCGATTTCTGCTGCGACATTCGGATGGTAGGGTCAGAATTTGGCGTAAACAACATGAAAGCATGGATCCATCCTGCCTTGTATGGAGCATCTTTGGGATGTGCAGCCGACAAATCTGCGGCAACTGTGTGATGCCATCATGTCAATATGGACCAAAATCTCTGAGGAATGCTTCCAGCACCTTGTTGAATCTATGCCACGAAGAATTGAGGCAGTTCTGAAGGCAAAAGGGGGTCCAACCCGTTACTAGCATGGTGTACCTAATAAAGTGGCCGGTGAGTGTATATATATATATATATATATATATATATATATAAATGTATATAATTAAAAAACCTCTGTAACCTCATTTAATCCATGGGTTTTAAAGTATGGAGCCTATAGATCCAGTAGATGTCCTTTTTTGAACTCTATTAGGAGCATCCTTTGGGATATGATCTGTTAGACTAATTTTTAAGTCGTTATAATTTTTATTATGTACAATAGTAAAATGCCTGGAAAGTTCATGTAAAAGAAACCCCTTATGTTATGTATATAATATTATGTCTGTGGGAGTTTAATCTGAAGTGTAGTGGTTGTATATTCCTCCCCTGTTTTTTAAATTTACACTCAATCATATAAATTAAAAAATCTGTAGTACAATTTAGATGTTGACTAATGGAAAACACTTCTTTTGTAACAGAGGAAATTATATTAATAGTAATAGGTTCCCCTTTGTCAGACCACCCCCATGCCCGGCGGTCAGTATGATGTTGCGATTCCCTTGGCCCCATACCTTCTGTCTGGTCTGACTCTCTGTCACCACGTCCGCTACAGGGTCTCCTGCCAAGGCCACTCAGCACTGAGCTAACAGAGGAGTCACAACTTCTAACTCTTCTATCCTTTACTGAACCGTTAGTCTCTCCAGACCTCGGGTTGAAAGTGGCCGCCATCTACTTAGCATTTCCTGCAGCTGTCTATTGATCTGCACTCTCTCAAGTATTAGCTGCTCTACCTCTCTTGGTTACGCCACACAATATTCCAGGAGTATTTGAATATTTTGAAGGCTCTCCCTTGATCCTACCACAAAGAATGGAACCATTTCATCTTCACCAGCTACCTGGCTTCGGCATCAGCCGGGAACCTCACACTTGCCACACTGTACTTATTCACAATTTTCTGCATCACTTTTCGAAGTCTCCCAATGACTTTACTCACCAGATTTCTAGACACTTGAGCGATGTCTTCCACAAACTCCGTCCGACTTTGAGCTTTCCTTGCATGCTCCAGACTTCCAGCGGCTACTGTTGTGAATTCCGCTCTTGGGCTCCCTCTGGTGGTTGTAAGTGGCACTTTTGTGAGTTCTGCTCTTGGGCACCCTCCGGTGGTTTTGAGTGGAACTGCTGCTCCTTGGATTTAGCAGTCAGCAGCTGCTTCCACTGATCGTCTTTCTGGCTCGGCTATTTATCCTGGCTCTATCCTTCAGCCTGGGCCAGTTGTCAATGGTTCCTGCTTGGATTCACATCTCTGCTTGGATTTCCCTGATATTCTGACAAGTTCAGCAAAGATAAGTCCTTGCTTGTTCTTTTGCTGTCCACATATTGTGGACTTAATCGTTCAGCTCTTTCTATGTTTTTTCTTGTCCAGCTTGTCAATATGGATTTATTCAGTTAAGCTGGAAGCTCTGGGAAGCAGATTTACCCTCCACACCTTTAGTCAGGTGTGGAGATTTTTGTAAACTCTGTGGTGGATTTTTCTAGTTTTTTTTAATACTGACCGCACAGTATTCTGTCCTGTTCTATCTATCTAGCTAGACTGGCCTCCTTTGCTACTTTCTGATTTCATTCTGCGTATGTCATTTCCCCCTCCACTCACAGTCAATATTTGTGGGGGGCTGCCTTTCCTTTGGGGATTTTCTATGAGGCAAGATAGCTTTCCTGTTTCCATCTTTAGGGGTAGTTACTCCTCCGGCTGTGACGAGGTGTCTAGGGAGTGATAGGAACATCCCACGGCTACTTCTAGTGTTGTGATAAGCTCAGGAACTGCGGTTTGTACAGTTACCACCTCCTCCAGAGCTCGTCCCATGTTGCTCCTAAACCACCAGTTCATAACAGTACAACTGGCCAAAAATGAATTAAATGCATCTCAAAAGAAGGAAAAAAAGTTCTGAGCCATTTTTTTTTTTTGCTGTCTGTTTTGTCTTTTTTTTCCTCTTAATCTCTGGGTGGTTCAGGATTTTGGCACTGGCATGGATGTTCAGGGTTTGTTTTCTCGTGTGGATCAACTTGCTGCAAGAGTACAGAGTATCCAAGATTATGTTGTCCAGACTCCGGCTTTAGAGCCTAAAATTCCTACTCCTGATTTGTGTTTTGGGGACAGATCTAAGTTTTTGAATTTTAAAAATAACTGCAAATTGTTTTTTTTGCTTTGAAACCCTGTTCCTCTGGTGATCCCATTCAGCAGGTTAAGATTATCATCTCTCTGCTGCGTGGTGACCCTCAGGACTGGGCATTCTCCCTTGAATCAGAGAATCCGGCATTGCTTAATGTAGACACATTTTTTCAAGCGCTCGGATTACTGTATGACGAACCTAATTCTGTGGATCATGCAGAAAAAACCTTGTTGGCCCTATGTCAGGGTCAGGAAGCGGCAGAATTATACTGCCAGAAATTTAGGAAATGGTCTGTGCTCACTAAATGGAATGAGGATGCTCTGGCTGCAATTTTCAGAAAGTGTCTTTCTGAAGCCCTTAAAGATGTTATGGTTGGGTTCCCCACACCCGCTGGTTTGAGCGAATCTATGTCTCTAGCCATTCAGATTGATCGGCGCATGCGCGAGCGCAAAGTTGTGCACCATATGGCAGTGTCCTCTGAGCGGAGTCCTGAGCCTATGCAATGTGATAGGATTTTGACTAGCGCAGAACGGCAGGGATTCAGATGTCAGAATAAGCTGTGTTTTTACTGTGGTGATTCTGCTCATGTTATTTCTGATTGCCCTAAGCGTACTAAGAGGGTCGCTAGGTCTGTTACCATCAGTACTGTACAGCCTAAATTTCTCTTATCTGTGACCCTGATTTGCTCATTATCGTCCTTTTCTATCATGGCATTTGTGGATTCAGGCGCTGCCCTGAACTTAATGGACTTGGAATTCGCCAGGCGCTGTGGTTTTTACTTGCAGCCTTTGCAGAGCCCTATTCCTTTGAGGGGCATTGATGCTACACCATTGGCCAAGAATAAACCTCAGTATTGGACTCAGCTGACCATGTGCATGGCTCCAGCACATCAGGAAGATTGCCGTTTTCTGGTGTTGCATAACTTGCACGATGTTGTTGTACTGGGTTCTCCATGGTTACAGGAACATAATCCGGTGCTGGATTGGAAATCTATGTCTGTGACTAGTTGGGGTTGTCAAGGGGTACATTGTGACGTTCCTTTGATGTCAATTTCCTCTTCCCCCTCTTCTGAAGTCCCTGAGTTTTTGTCAGATTTCCAGGATGTATTTGATGAGCCCAAGTCCAGTTCCCTTCCTCCACATAGGGACTGTGATTGTGCTATTAACTTGATTCCTGGCTGTAAGTTCCCTAAGGGCCGACTTTTCAATCTGTCTGTGCCAGAGCATACCGCCATGCGGAGTTATGTCAAGGAGTCTTTGGAAAAGGGGCATATTCGGCCATGTTCGTCACCATTGGGAGCGGGATTCTTTTTTGTTGCCAAGAAGGATGGCTCCTTGAGACCCTGTATTGATTATCGCCTTCTTAATAAGATCACGGTCAAATTCCAATACCCTTTACCTTTGCTTTCTGATTTGTTTGCTCGGATTAAGGGGGCTAGTTGGTTTACTAAGATTGACCTTCAAGGGGCATATAATCTTGTTCGTATTAAACAGGGTGACGAATGGAAAACTGCATTTAATACGCCCGAAGGCCATTTTGAATACCTTGTGATGTCTTTCGGGCTTTCTAATGCTCCTTCTGTATTTCAGTCCTTCATGCATGATATTTTCCGCAATTATCTTGATAAATTCATGATTGTGTATTTGGATGATATTTTGATTTTTTCCGATGATTGGGAGTCTCATGTGAAGCAGGTCAGGATGGTATTCCAGATCCTTCGTGATAATGCTTTATTTGTGAAGGGGTCTAAGTGCCTATTTGGAGTTCAGGAGGTCTCTTTTTTGGGTTTTATTTTTTTCTCCCTCATCTATAGAAATGGATCCTGTTAAGGTCCAAGCCATTCATGACTGGATTCAACCCACATCGGTGAAGAGCCTTCAGAAATTTTTGGGCTTTGCTAATTTTTATCGCCGCTTCATTGCCAACTTTTCCAGTGTGGTTAAGCCCCTGACCGATTTGACGAAGAAAGGTGCTGATGTGACGAATTGGTCCTCTGTGGCGGTTGAGGCCTTTCAGAAGCTTAAACGCCGATTTACTTCTGCCCCTGTGTTGCATCAGCCGGATGTTTCTCTTCCTTTTCAGGTTGAGGTTGACGCTTCTGAGATTGGGGCAGGGGCCGTTTTGTCTCAGAGGAATTCTGATGGTTCTTTGATGAAACCGTGTGCCTTTTTTTCCAGAAAGTTTTCCTCTGCGGAGCGCAATTATGACGTTGGCAATCGGGAGTTGTTGGCTATGAAGTGGGCATTTGAGGAGTGGCAACATTGGCTTGAGGGAGCCAAGCACCGCGTTGTGGTCTTGACCGATCATAAGAATCTGATTTACCTCGAGTCGGCCAAGCGGCTGAACCCTAGACAGGCTCGATGGTCCCTGTTTTTCTCCCGTTTTGATTTTGTGGTCTCGTATCTTGCGGGATCTAAGAATGTTAAGGCTGATGCCCTCTCTAGGAGTTTTTTGCCTGATTCTCCTGGAGTCCTTGAGCCGGTTGGCATTCTTAAGGAAGGGGTGATTCTTTCTGCTGTCTCCCCTGATTTGCGGAGGGTGCTTCGGGAATTTCAGGCTGATAAACCTGACTACTGTCCAGTGGGGAAGCTGTTTGTTCCTGATAGATGGACTAGTAAGGTAATTTCTGAGGTTCATTCTTCAGTGTTGGCTGGTCATCCTGGGATTTTTGGTACCAGAGATTTGGTTGCTAAGTCCTTTTGGTGGCCTTGTCGCGGGATGTGCGTTCTTTTGTGCAGTCCTGTGGGACTTGTGCCCGGGCCAAGCCTTGCTGTTCCCGCGATAGTGGGTTGCTTTTGCCTTTGCCGGTCCCTGAGAGGCCCTGGACGCATATTTCCATGGATTTTATTTCAGATCTTCCTGTTTCCCAGAAGATGTCTGTTATCTGGGTGGTTTGTGACCGGTTCTCTAAAATGGTCCATTTGGTACCTTTGCCTAAATTGCCTTCCTCCTCTGATTTGGTTCCATTGTTTTTTCAGCATGTGGTTCGTTTGCATGGCATTCCAGAGAATATTGTGTCTGACAGAGGTTCCCAGTTTGTTTATAGGTTTTGGCGGGCCTTTTGTGCTAGGATGGGCATTGATTTGTCTTTTTCTTCGGCGTTCCAACCTCAGACAAATGGCCAAACTGAGCGAACTAATCAGACCTTGGAAACCTATTTGAGATGCTTTGTGTCTGCTGATCAGGATGATTGGGTGGCTTTCTTGCCGTTGGCCGAGTTTGCCCTTAATAATCGGGCTAGTTCGGCTACTTTGGTTTCGCCTTTCTTTTGTAATTTTGGTTTTCATCCTCGTTTTTCTTCGGGGCAGGTTGAGCCTTCTGACTGTCCTGGTGTGGATTCTGTGGTGGACAGGTTACAGCAGATTTGGACTCATGTGGTAGACAATTTGACGTTGTCTCAGGAAAAGGCTCAACGTTTTGCTAACCGCCGTCGATGTGTTGTTCCCCGTCTTCGGGTGGGGGATTTAGTCTGGTTATCTTCTCGTCATGTTCCTATGAAGGTTTCTTCCCCTAAGTTCAAGCCTCGGTTTATTGGTCCTTATAAGATTTCTGAGATTATCAATCCGGTGTCTTTTCGTTTGGCCCTTCCAGCCTCTTTTGCCATCCATAATGTTTTCCATAGATCTTTGTTGCGGAGATATGTGGTGCCCGTTGTTCCCTCGGTTGATCCTCCTGCCCCGGTGTTGGTTGAGGGGGAGTTGGAATATGTGGTGGAGAAAATTTTGGATTCTCGTTTTTCGAGGCGGAGGCTTCAGTATCTTGTCAAGTGGAAGGGTTATGGCCAGGAGGATAATTCTTGGGTTGTTGCCTCCGATGTCCATGCCGCCGATTTGGTTCGCGCCTTTCACTTGGCTCGCCCTGATCGGCCTGGGGGCTCTGGTGAGGGTTCGGTGACCCCTCCTCAAGGGGGGGGTACTGTTGGGAATTCCGCTCTTGGGCTCCCTCCGGTGGTTGTAAGTGGCACTTTTGCGAGTTCTGCTCTTGGGCTCCCTCCGGTGGTTTTGAGTGGAACTGCTGCTCCTTGGATTTAGCAGTCAGCAGCTGCTTCCACTGATCGTCTTTCTGGCTCGGCTATTTATCCTAGCTCTATCCTTCAGCCTGAGCCAGTTGTCAATGGTTCCTGCTTGGATTCACATCTCTGCTTGGATTTCCCTGATATTCTGACCAGTTCAGCAAAGATAAGTCCTTGCTTGTTCTTTTGCTGTCCACATATTGTGGACTTAATCGTTCAGCTCTTTTTATGTTTTTTCTTGTCCAACTTGTCAATATGGATTTATTCAGTTAAGCTGGAAGCTCTGGGAAGCAGATTTACCCTCCACACCTTTAGTCAGGTGTGGAGATTTTTGTAAACTCTGTGGTGGATTTTTCTAGTGTTTTTTTATACGGACCGCACAGTATTCTGTCCTGTTCTATCTATCTAGCTAGACTGGCCTCCTTTGCTACATTCTTATTTCATTCTGCGTATGTCATTTCCCTCTCCACTCAGTCAATATTTGTGGGGGGCTGCCTTTCCTTTGGGGATTTTCTCTGAGGCAAGGTAGCTTTCCTGTTTCCATCATTAGGGGTAGTTAGTCCTCCGGCTGTGACGAGGTGTCTAGGGAGTGATAGGAACATCCCACGGCTACTTCTAGTGTTGTGATAAGCTCAGGAACTGCGGTTTGTACAGGTACCACCTCCTCCAGAGCTCGTCCCATGTTGCTCCTAAACCACCAGTTCATAACAGGCTACCTTATTCCTCAACAGGATCATCTGTTTTGTGCGAAGACAGTGTAGGTGCATGTCACTCAGGTTAGCCACCCAATTCACTGTGACTTCACTATTTGACAGTATAACTAACTGCTTAAGAGTCTGGCGCCCAGATCGCACTACACGCTTCCAACGCCTTTCTAAATGCCTCATGCACAGCCTCACTGGCACAAGCTTCTCGCATGTCTTTGGTTACCTCTACCACACACTGGAGAAGCAAAGTCTCATCATCTTGGACATATTGTTTGATCTTCTCATCCAGAGAGTCAGAGCTGTTTTTCAAGACTTCGACCTCCCTTGTGAGGACGTCTACGTGGCACTTCCCCTGCTGGATTTCTTCCTCCCTGTAGACTACTTCTTTGGTCAGGCTCCCCAGCCCACTCTCAGATCGAGAGCATGTCAGTTTGTTTGGTAGAGCGAAGAGCTCATTTTTTTGGTCATCCGTGTATTTCTGGAGCTGGGCATTAGCCTCCTTCTCGATCTTGAGCTCTTGGAGAATTTTATCCCGCTCCCCTGCCTGCCAGCAATGCTTGTCCTCTCTCCAGAGAAGCTCCTGCTGATGCTTCTCATGGGCCTCTCTGATGCATGCGTTCTTCTCCTCCAAGTCTGAGGACAGTTTCTAGATGGACCTTATTTTTGACTACAAGGCTGTGATTTTCTGTTCTTCCAGATGCTTTAGTTCAGCCTGTAAATCTGCCACTTTTTGCTTCCCATGAGAAAACTCTGTCGAGCTCCTGCGCTTTGTTGCAGCAGGTCATTTCCAGCTGAGACACGTGTTCTGCATCCTCCTGCCAAGCAGAGCGCAGCTTCTCCCCTGTGGATCAGATGGTATGAAGCAGCTTTGATCCTGTGCTTCGTTTTCTCCAAGCTGAGCCTTGGCTGCCAAGAGCTCGGACTCCAGATGATGCACATGATCCAGCTGCACGGAGTTGGCGGCTTCACACTCGACACCTTCAACCTCTCTTTTGCCAGCTGTTGACAGACCTCATCATGCTCTTTCTCCAAGCTTTGGACGTGCGCTTCCACCTGGCAGAAGCTGTCGGCTTGCACATTTCCTTTGTCAGTTTGTCGATTTGATCCTCTCGTTGTTGGGTGGCAGCAGTCGATTCAGACAGCTTCTCCTGCAGGCTCTCCGTTTTTTTCTCAGAGTTCTTCTTCAACTGCAATTTTAGCTTTTGGATCCCTACCACCACCCTGGCCCAGTTTTCTTTTCTCCACGTCATCGACTACCTCTGTGCTGGGGGTTGTCAGTGGAAAAGTGACCTCCTTATCAAGGAACTAATAATAATAAGGAACTAGCCCCTCAGACTATGAGGCGTCATCACAACAGAACCAGACCCCAATCAGAGGACAGTAAAACATTCCTTATCTAAGAACTGGTCCAATATTAATGGACATAACTGTTTATCACTCATCGTAATTCTGCTTCATGTCACCTGTCTTATCCATGTTTTTTTTTGTTTTGTTTTCTCTGTGCTATGTTGTGCATAAATATGTGATTCTTCAGAAGTTCTTTTAGTCTTTGCCTGATGAAGAGACCTGTGAAGTCTCGAAAGCTTGGAATTTGTTACCATCTTTTCAGTTAGACATTAAAAGGTATCAACCACTGAGGACTCTCAATTCTAAATATTTTTCTCCTTATCAAGGACATTAACCTGGTTTGCCACTAACCCTGTCTCTTCTCCATCCCTCTTCTCCCAGGGTGTAGCCTTTCCTGCCTTTCAGTGAACGCCATGTCCTCAGCAACAAGAGGAAGACCTGCCATTTGTCCACGTTACCACATTCTTTTTCCCTTTTGTCACAGTCTGAATGGGAGTCACCACTACTCACCCTGTAACCCTGGAACAACAAGTCCCCACTTAAACATGTGTCGAACCCCTTTCCTGGAGCTATCCTGTTTTTAACGGTCACGCTCTTGGTCTCCTTTGCTAAGTCCCCAAGTTGGTCACACTTTTCCCTGGTCACCCCTAACTCTGGGACATAGACCTTAGGGGCGCTACCTCCTCCTCATTATGATCACATTAACAGGAATCCCTTTAGCCGCCTGATGTGGTGGGGCTCCCTTAAGGTCATTCCAGCTCCCCTCTAAGCAATCAGACGCTCCCCTTTCTTCTCAAAAACAATTCAAAGTCCTGACCGATTACAATAGGGTACGGCAAGCCCAGGACTACAGGGACGTTATGGCTGTTAAGAATCATGAGTGTCTCAATGATTACCCTGGACACCGAATAATCCATAGGGACCCTGTGGATGCAGTAGATATCCATCTTCCTTCCGGGGACCAGATAGATAGGGAGTGTGCTGCTCATCAGGGTTAGCGGACTCCCTGAGTCCAGAATTCCAGTCATGCACTCTACATTCACTTCCACAGTACAGCTCTGTGACATCTTGTTAGATGGAAAGTCAGTACATAATCCATGTTCGAACACTGATCCCGCTAACCGTCCCTCAGCGCACACGTCGCTGCCCTTTTTGGGCCACCACCCTCTTTTGGTACTCCACCACCCCCTTTTGTGTCACCACCACTTTCGGGACTCCACCCCTTTTGGGACTCCACCCCTTTTGGGTTACCACCCCTTTTTTGGACTCCACTACAATTCGGGCAACCATCCTTCCTTGGGGTGCACGTCGTGGAATCTCCATGGCCCTCACCCCTGTGCATGGCAGTCTAACTGCCCCAACAGTTCCTCACAGTGTGGCTCCGCACTTCTCTGCAAGGCTCTGTACCGCTCTGCAAGGCTCTGCACGGCTCCGCAAAGCAAGGCTCTGCACTGCTCTGTAAAGCTCTGCAACTCTCTGCACTGTTCTGCACCTCTCTACTTGGACCTGCATGGTTCCACAAGGTTCTGCACCTTTCTGTACAGCTCTGACATGTTCTGCTCTGCAGATTTCATGGATCCGCCGATCCACAACAAGCTGCCTGGAGTTCACGGACCCACCGATCCACAGCAAGCACCTGCTGAAATCGTCCCTGGTACCTCCTGGACCAATGCCCGCAGTGCAGCAGCAATTGTAGGGATCATACTTACTCAGATGCAGCAGGAGGAAGACAGGAGGTGCGTTTCTTTAAAAGAAAATCCATTTGGGTTTATTTGCTCCATGAACCCCTAAGCACAACAAAAGGTAAACTGCCTTCAGAGCAGGCAAAACAACACAAAATGTCCTTAGCCGGGCTCTCTGATCCCTCCGGCCTGTGGGCACACAGGCTGGTGTAATGTCCAGCAGGCAGGCTCGGTCTGGAGCCACATACACAGGAGGCCTTCTATCTCCCAAGACACAGACCATGTGCAAACAGCCTTCATTATGTAGCCTGTAACCATACCCACAGGTGAGGTATGTGGGTAGCTAGACCCTCCTATCTCTCACAGCTACCCGCCACCCGATCCCAGGTGCACTAAACGACATCTTAGTGCTCATGTGCACTAAAGAAAAACACTCCGGGTTAGATCACAGGGAGCAGCCATCCCTGTGACACATACCTCCCATTGATTACACGGCCATTTGCTCCTTACAGTATATAAAAATAAATCTACCCTCCAGGTCTTTTTTTACCAATTGAACCAACCATGTCAGTGACTTATGCACAATAGTGACTACCCCTGTAGAATAGGAAGTGTGTGTGGCGTGTTTTTGCCATTGTATCCAAGGTTTATTCATTTTGGATATAGAGTCTGGTGTTAAGTCGGTTTTCTGAAGGCATATTATCTGTTCCTGCAATTTACGTACCCGGGGAATACCATATTCAATTTTCTGGCATTTCCCAGTCACCTAATGTTCCATGAAAGGAATTTAAGTGATTCCATAAAGACGCCATATTGAATTTTGATATAGGATACTATTCCCTGCCAGAGTGTTTACATTTTTATTTGCAGACCACCCTTGGACGATGAAGTATAATGCATATAGTACAATGCTTACAGTCATCTGAAATTACAATTAAGCCCCGAACCATTGACCAATATTGGCCATAGAAATACAACTGAGGATGCCTAGAAACTTTCCAAAACTTACGTATAGGCATAAGAAAATGCGTATATTATTTTCTATCTATCTGAACCACTAATAACAATTATATTCAATGCATACTGTTAGGAGTCGAGTCCCGGGAGCGTCTCCTTGCTTTACAGCGCAGCGCCCACATCATCCCTGGCATCGGTGACCTTCAGCTCTTCTCACCCTGCGAGTACCTCGCCTTACCAGAGCGCTTCATATTGTTCCGCATGCTCCCAGGCGCCTTGCGCTCCCGTTCCCTGGCTAGCATTACACCCAGTGTGTGACTCACACACACCACCTATGGTCTCCAGCATTCACTACTGTATCTGATGAAGGTCTCATTTGTAGAGACCGAAAACGTTTATATGTTGAGCTGGATGCACCAAAATAAAAATCTATTTCTGAATTTTGCAACAAATTTCTCCTGAGTGCCAAGTATATTTTCGGTCGATAAGGAAAAATTGAGCACTCTTTCCAACAGGCAATTGCGTAAGGTTAAAAGAGCAGCTGCAGCCTTGTCATAGCTGCAGACAAGTTTTTGAAGCTGCTGGTGCCTCCAACGTCCCCAGAACAACAAGATGCAGGGTCCTTCAGAGGTGCGTAAGCCATCCTGTCGACCACTTCTATCCACTGCACACAAGCAGAAACGGCTCTAGTGGGCCAAACGATACATGAAGACTGACTTCCAAACTGTTTTGTTCACCGATAAGTGCCGTGCAACGCTCAATCGTCCAGATGGATGGAGTGGAGGATGGCTGGCTGATGGACACCCCATGAAAACACGGCTAAGGTGCCAACAAGGAGGAGGTGGAGTAATGTTTTGGGCTGTAATCATGGGGAGAGAGATTGTCGGCCCTTTTATGATCCCTGAAGGGGTAAAGATGAACTCCATAATCTATGTGGAGTTTCTAAAACAACACTTCCTGCCATGGTTCAAGAGGAAGAACCGTGCTTTCCGCACCAAGATCATTTTCATGCATGATAATGCACCGTCTAATGCTGCAAAAAACACATCTGCATCTCTGGCTGCTATGGGCATAAAAGAGGACAAACTTATGGTGTGGCCACCATCTTCCCCTGACCTCAACCCCATTGAGAACCTCTGGAGCATCATCAAAAGGAGAATCTGTGATGGCGGGAGGCAGTTCACATCTAAGCAACAGCTCTGGGAGGGGATTCTGTCCACATGCAAAGCAATTGAAGCAGAAACCATCCAAAAACTGACAAATTCAATGGACGAGAGAGTTCAGAAGCTTCTTTCGAACAAGGGGTCCTATGTGCAAATGTAACATCACCTAGAATAAAGTTTTCACTTGAAAACTGTTTGATTTCATTTTGTAATAAGCTGATAATATTTATAACTTCACAATTGACCATTTTTTTGTTCAAAATTAAAAAAAAAAAGGTTGAAAACTTTGCTGTGCATAATAATTTGGAACATGCATTTTGAGTGTTTATTTTTTTTTAAAAAAAAGATACTGTTTTCATAGGCAGTTAGTTCCAAAACATTGCAATTATACTAGAATAGTAGATGACTGGAAAATAACAATGACTGCAAATCAGATAGTTAATTTAGAGAAAATATGAGGAAATATTATTTGCATAATAATTTGGAACACAGTGTATATTCAGGGGAGGTAAAACATCTTTTAGTTAAAGGGAACATGTCACCCCAAAATGGAAGTTGAGCTAAGCCCACCGGCATCAGGGGCTTATCTCCAGCATTTTGGAATGCTGTAGATAAGTCCCCGATGTAACCTAAAAGATGAGAAAAAGAGGTTAGATTATACTCACCCAGGGGAAGTCCCGCTGCGGTGGGCATTGCGGTCCGGTCCGGGGCCTCCCATCTTCTTACGATCACGTCCTCTTCTTGTCTTCACACCGCAGCTCCGGCGCAGGCGTACTTTGTCTGCCCTGTTGAGGGCAGAGCAAAGTACTGTAGTGCGCAAGTGCTGGGAAAGGTCAGAGAGGCCCGGCGCCTGTGCACTGCAGTACTTTCCTCTGCCCTCAACAGGGCAGACAAAGTATGCATGTGCCAGAGCCGCAGTTTGAAGACAAGAAGAGGAGATCATCCTATGAAGATGGGAGGCCCCGGACCGCGATGTCCATCGCAGCGGAACCGCCCCTGGGTCAGTGTAATATAACCTTTTTTTCTCATCTTTCAGGATACATCGGGGGCTTATCTACAGCATAACAGAATGCTACAGATAAGCCCCTGATGCCGGTGGGCTTAGCTCAAGTTCCATTTTGGGGTGACCGGTTCCCTTTAACCAGTTTATTAACATTTAAACAAGTCGATGTAAGAATAGACTCTGTTCCAAAAGTCAGAGAGATATTTCAATTGGTCTCTCTAATAACCGCACACAGATGTAGATATAACTATCCTCAAATAATTTTTAAACAGTAACTTGCTGGGATCAGGTTAAAAGTCTCCATCTGAAACTAAAATTCAGTGTTAATGCAATAAACTCTTCAGATTAATATGGATTCTCTCCCGGAAATCCACTCCTCCGCTTCCGCTGGATTCAGAAAGAAAATGACCCTTGTTGTGGATTCTGTTTTTGGGCTCCCTCTGGTGGTTACAGCTGGTACTGGGTGACTTTGGTGGGTTGCGGTCTCTGGTTTCCACCTGTCCATCAGAGGCTGGGTGTTTCCTATTTAACCTGGCTTTCCTGTCATTCCCTTGCCGGCTATCAATGTATCAGTGTGTCTCTGTTACCTTTGCTACCTGCTCCTAGGCCTTCAAGACAAGCTAAGTCTGGATTTCCCTGTTTCATGTTTGCTTTCATGTTTTTAGTCCAGCTTGCAGATATGTAATTCTCTGCTGCGGGTTGCTCTAGTGGGCTGAAATTACCACTCATGTACCATGAGTTGGCACATGAGTTCAAGTAATTTCAGGATGGTATTTTGAAGGGTTTTAAGCTGACCGCGCAGTTCACCTTTTGTATCCTCTGCTATCTAGCTTAAGCGGGCCTCATTTTGCTGAATCTGTTTTCATAACTACGTTTGTGCCTTCCTCTCATTTCATCGTCATTATATGTGGGGGGCTGCTATTTCTGTGGGAATATTTCTCTGGAGGCAAGATAGGTCTGTGATTCTTCTGATAGGGGTAGCTAGATCTCCGGCTGGCGTGAGACGTCTAGAGTCCCCCCAGGAACGTTCCCCGGCTGCTGTTAGTTGAGTGTTGAGGTTCAGGATCGCGGTCAGCTTAAAACCCTTCAAAATACCATCCTGAAATTACTTGAACTCATGTGCCAACTCATGGTACATGAGTGGTAATTTCAGCCCACTAGAGCAACCAGCAGCAGAGAATTACATATCTGCAAGCTGGACTAAAAACATGAAAGCAAACATGAAACAGGGAAATCCAGACTTAGCTTGTCTTGAAGGCCTAGGAGCAAGTAGCAAAGGTAACAGAGACACACTGATACATTGATAGCCGGCAAGGGAATGACAGGAAAGCCAGGTTAAATAGGAAACACCCAGCCTCTGATGGACAGGTGGAAACCAGAGACCGCAACCAACCAAAGTCACCCAGTACCAGCTGTAACCACCAGAGGGAGCCCAAAAACAGAATCCACAACAGACCCTCTCACCATCTACCACCATTAGCCTGGTTGGGTATGCCATTGAATAAATCACATTGGAACTTTTCAGGCGTCTCTTAGTTGATATAAATGAAGCTTTCCATTTCTGCAAATCAGCTGAATAATCCGGAAACCACACAGTGTGTCCTCTCCACCCCATATGCAGCAGAGAAGGTGGCTCCCAGAAATAGATCACGTATCCATTTTTCCACAAAGTCATAATTTTTTTGTAAGCACATTTCCATTTTATATTCTGTCACTCAAATACGTCCTGCCCAGAGCACCATTTGGTCCTCCAGACTCGAGATTCTGTCCTCCACCTATTGAACTTTCTTTCACAGATTTGACATGTCATTGCGGAGGAGTCCCAAATCAGTTTTAACTTCTTCAATTTTCCCAGTCAGGGAAGCTGTGCTGCTCTGAATGGCAGTTAGCAGTTGTGCGGATACCTGTTTCAGAGTGGGTTCTGAATCCATATCCTCTGGTTCTTGTGACATTGATGTCTCTCTTTGAGACAATTTGTTTAAGGGTTTCTGAATTGTTGTCAAATTCTTTCCCCTGGCGTAGCTCCTCAGCTTGACAGCTGCAGATTGTGATTTATTAGGACTCATAATGCTTTCCCCAAATTATCTATGCAATATGAGAGTAAGTCTTATGACTGGTTATTCAGTATGAATTGATAGGATAGCATTAAAGGTTTGGATATTAATAGTAAGAGGGTTACAAAGTCATGTCCCTACTCAATTTTGCTGAATAATTATGTGTAACAGGCACAATTCTCAAAAAGAGCACTATATGGAATCAGTGCCCTGCAGCCAGCAAGTGTATAGAGTTTTATCACACTGGCCAAGTGTCTCCAGCTTGCCCCAGGAAATCACTCCAAACAATGAGGGAAGGGGGAAGAGGGGAAGTTGTTTACCTTAGTCTGTAAACCCCCGAACTTCTGCTGCAGCTAGCCAGCTATCTTCCACAGCTGTCTCAGGATCTCCTGCCTGCCTCGTGTGTCTCTCCTCCAACTCCAATGTCTTCTCCACATACCAGAGAAATCCCAAGATGGCCACCGCACCTCAAGTCAGTTCCTGCCACCAGCAGTCCCACGTCTCCAGGGGACCCAGGCCTCAGCACCCAGCCCACAGGCGCTCTCATCAGCCCCCTCGATGTCTTCAACTCACCCGGGAATCGACCTGCAGGTGAGTCACTGACCATGCATAGCACATGCCTGTCGACTCTGAGAGCATTCAGCGTGCCGCTGCCTCAGCTCTGCACATGTGCCGTTTTCCGGGACATGTGCTGACTCAAATCATTCCTGTCGGCTTCCTGGTGTCTCCTCCAGCCAAACTGAGACAGCAACCTGCCGTTTACTAGGCAGGAACCCGATGTTTGTGAAAATGATGGGGAGAGCTCAGTGCTGCACGTCTGCTCTCCCCTTGAGAAAGCAGTTCACCGTGTAGGCGAAACGCACGTCGGGGGTCTTCCTCTTGGTCCCAGCCTGGTGTCCTGGTCAGCCCCTCTTACTTTGCGGTAAGCATGCCTTGCGGTACTTATCAATTGTGACCGTTGTCACTGTATTGTACTTATTTAGCTACATGGCGTCTTGCGGCTATGTCTACCACTAGTCTGCGGTTCAGTGCAGACTGATTTACCACCTGGGCCCCGCTCACCAGTGGGATATACTGTCCCCATCCTGTATGCACTTTATATGTTGTTTCCATTTCTTGTGTTGAATATATGTAATTGATTTTCGTATTTATACATTGTATATTTAATAAATTTTGATACCCGATATACTCCTTTTATTCTCCTCATTTTTAATGTTTGTATGGAGTGGGTGGCCTTGTGTTCAGGCCTGGGGCCGTTTTGCACCATTATGTGTTAATCAGCCCCTCCCCCTGCCGGTCTTTTCGGTAACATGTTTTCTGGTTGTGTTATAACGTCTGCTCTCTTCAGTGTGTTAGCCACGCCCCATCTGAGTTATTTTTGATGGTCAACAAAATATGATTTTCTAGAAATTTATTTTTCACACTCTACTGTAGGTATGATAATGGTTTCTCTCTGTATGAGATTTTTGATGTTTAAAGGGGATATCCACTACTTGGACAACCCCTTCTCACTGGAATGGAAAACATTTATCCAGCTTCTACTCTACAATTCCAAGACATGTTTAAAGTTATGAATTCTTTATTTTTTCAAAGTTAAAATATATATTCTTTTTTTCTTTCTTGGTTGAAACATGCAGGGAAAATGTATTTAAAGATCATAGAAAAGATAGGGAAAAGACTAGTAGAATTCCAAATGCTTTTTGAAAGCAAGTGCATTCTTAAACTTGGTTCACCATCTTCACTTTTTGGACACATTAAACAATAAGAGTAAGCCAGAGAGCAGCCGCAGCCTTGGCTTCCTGTTGATGTTCAATACATCCGAAGGCAGGAGCAGTGAATCAATCAGCATGGGAAAACGGGAAAAAGGATTTTCACAGTGCTCACCAGAGTATCACAGGACCACGGGTGCCAGGTTCAATGTCGCTGGGGTCCACTTGTAAATGCAGGCAAAAAAGAAAAAAAAGAGCACCAGGTGATTTCCATAAAAATTCAAATTTTGTCTTATTTAATCCATTGTTTGTAAAAAGTTAAAAACATACATGTTGCCTGCAGGAACAGTGAAGCCAGTGCTGATTCTGCGCTGGGCTTGTGTTATGTAACAACCTCACAAGAGCCCCGGGAAAGTGACTGCTAAGACCCTTGAACAGCACAGGCATGTAAAATGAGTATGAGTGTTTTTATTTGAAAGAGGACAAACATGAGGAATGACAAGGTGTTGTTCTAGTAATGGACAACCCCTTTAAGAAATACAATTTTTGGTTAAAACATTTCCAACATTCTTAACATAAAAAACGCTTCTCCCCTTTGTGACTTCTCTGATGTTAAAGAGTTGATTTTAGTGTAAAACATTTCCTACATTATGAACATGAAAAAGACTTCTCCCCTGTGTGGGTTCTTTGGTGTATAACAAAACTGCATTTCTTTTTAAAACATTTCCCACATTCTGGACAGGAAAAAGGCTTCTCTCCTATGTGACTTCTCTGGTGGTTAAACAAAGTTGATTTCTGATTAAAACATTTGCCACATTCTGAACATGAAAAAGGCTTCTCCCCTGTGTGGGTTGTCTGGTGCGTAACCAAAACTGATTTCTCATTAAAACATTTGCCACATTCTGAACAGGAAAAAGGTTTCACCCCTGTGTGGGTTCTCTGGTGCCTAACCAAAGCCGATTTCTTTTTAAAACATTTCCCACATTCTGGACAGGGAAAAGGCTTCTCTCCTGTGTGGCTTATCTGGTGGTTAAACAAAGTTGATTTCTGATTAAAACATTTGCCACATTCTGAACAGGAAAAAGGCTTCTCCCCTGTGTGGGTTCTCTTGTGCGTAACCAAAGCTGATTTCTCTTTAAAACATTTGCCACATTCTGAACATGAAAAAGGTTTCACCCCTGTGTGGGTTCTCTGGTGCGCAACCAAAGCCGATTTCTGTTTAAAACATTTCTCACATTCTGCACAAGAAAAAGGCTTCTCCCCTGTGTGGGTTCTCTGGTGCGTAACCAAAGCTGATTTCTCTTTAAAACATTTGCCACATTCTGAACATGAAAAAGGTTTCACCCCTGTGTGAGTTCTCTGGTGCGTAACCAAAGCTGATTTCTGTTTAAAACATTTCCCACATTCTGAACAGGAAAAAGGCTTCTCCCCTGTGTGGGTTCTTTGGTGCTTAACCAAAACTGATTTCTCTTTAAAACATTTGCCACATTCTGAACATGAAAAAGGTTTGAACCCTGTGTGGGTTCTCTTGTGTATAACCAAAGCCGATATCTGTTTAAAACATTTCCCACATTCTGAACAGGAAAAAGGCTTCTCCCCTGTGTGGGTTCTCTGGTGCTTAACCAAAGCTGATTTCTCATTAAAATATTTGCCACATTCTGAACATGAAAAAGGTTTCACTCCTGTGTGGGTTATTTGGTGTATAACAAGCTTGTATTTCTCGTTAAAACATTTCCCACATTCTGAACAGGAAAAGGGCTTCTGCCCTGAGTGGGTTCTCTGGTGCTTAACCAAAACAGATTTCTCGTTAAAACATTTGCCACATTCTGAACATGAAAAAGGTTTCACCCCTGTGTGGGTTCTGTGGTGCGTAACCAAAGCCGATTTCTGATTAAAACATTTCCCACATTCTGAACAGGAAAAAGCCTCCCCTGTGTGGGTTCTTTGGTGTTTAACAAGATTCCATTTCTGGTTAAAACATTTCCCACATGCTGAACAGGAAAAAGGCTTCTCCCCTGTGTGGGTTCTCTGGTGCTTAACCAAAACTGATTTCTCATTAAAACATTTGCCACATTCTAAACATGAAAAAGGTTTCACCCCTGTGTGGGTTCTGTGGTGCGTAACCAAAGCAGATTTCTGTTTAAAACATTTTCCACATTCTGAACAGGAAAAAGGCTTCTCCCCTGTGTGGGTTCTCTGGTGCTTAATCAAATCTGATTTCTCATTAAAACATTTCCCACATTCTGAACAGGAAAAAGGCTTCTCCCCTGTGTGTCTTCTTTGGTGTCTAACAAGATAAGATTTATGTTTAAAACATTTTCCACACTTGGAACAAGAAAACCTTTTCTCCACTGTGTGAATTTTTGGATGTTTAAGAAAAGACTTTTCGATGGGAAAACTGTTTCCATATTCTGGACATGAGAATGGCTTCTTTGATTTAGGAGTATTTCCGTTTTTAATGCTTATTTTGTGACTCTGATTTTCCTTAGTTGTCGCCAATGAATCAGAAGACAGGACCTGTTTCAAAGGATCAGATGATAGGTCTTTGCTGTGAAGGGATGATGGTATAGCTGGAGTAATGGCATTAACTTCAATTGTATCCAGTGGGATCTGAAAATCATCCGATCTAAAAATTAAAAACGTCAGCTGTTCCTCTGATCTCCCGGTACAGTCATCTGCCAAGATATAAACTAGTTATTATTTTTGAATAAAATATCTTAAATGTCATTTACCATTTTTACTTCAACAGCTCACAGTCTAATAGAAAATCTTATAGGATGAACCAGTGGAGCGTGGTTTTCAACTGTTTGTTCATTCTGCCTCCCAAATATGGAACAAAAAGCCACACAGAAACATTATGTTGACGAACCTAATACCAATAAAAACTTCTATTCATCTAACAAAAAACAAGTCCCCACTCAGGTCCATCATCTGTCACTGGAAAAACAGGAGGTTTCCACATTATTAGTGGCTCAAAGGCTCTTGAAAATTAACATGGCTTCCATTAAATAAATCCAACAATAACCACTCTCCCAAAGTCAAATTTCCCCCTCACCTCTGAGCCTTTCAATATGCCCAAACCACATGTATTTGGCATTACTCTAGTGAGAATAACCCACTTAATTTACAGTGTGTGTGTCTCCTGGAGCACAATCAGGGCACTATGTGTTGGGTAATAAAATGGCATATTTACATTTTTTCTCCTACATCCACTGTGTGCTAATTTCTGGAAATTGCCTATGGAATCAAAAATTGCCACTATTCCAATAGATTAGTTCTCTGAGGGTTATAATTTCCAAAATGGAGTCATTTTATGGGGATTCCTACAGCTCTGATTTTCTGACATTTTGTCATATTAGGGCTTCTGCAGATGGTGTGTCACATCTCTTCTAGGATCTGCCCCTATGATGTCAGCAGACATGTCCTTGTTCATATGACTGGCTGGGCTAGAAATGGTACCAGAAGCTCTGGTGACATAGGCTCGATTCAGCCACTAAGATTAGGGTGCATGGGACAAGTAGTACCTGGCAGTATGGGTGTATGTGTTGTCCAGCTGAAGTAATCTGCTCCCTTATACAGCCAATTGGATAGCACCATATTCTATGAAAGCTTGAAGCATATTGAAGGAAGCTGCCAGATACAGCCTTGTTCTTCTCTGGTTCGGTCCTCTATATTCAGTTCACGACTTGTGTATTTGTTTCCTGTTGTGATCCCGGCCTGTTTGCTGACTACTCTTATGTCTTCTGATTTTGTATTTTCTCTGCCTTACTGATTCTGACCCAGCTACCTGACTATTTTTCTTTCCATTTCACACCACCGAACAGCAGGCAACACTGTGGGCCAAGCCAGGTGGGTCTCTATGTAAGTCCAGATCCATGTAGAGGTGTTAAAGGGTAATGAGCAAGACAATCCCTGGGATTAGGAGATGGAGTATATAGTGCCAAGTGTTATAAGCTGGTGGTTTAGGAGCAACATGGGACGTGCTCTGGAGGAGGTGGTACCTGTACTGACCACAGTTCCTGAGCTTAACACAACACTAGAAGTAGCCGTGGGATGTTCCTGTCACTCCCTAGACACCTCATCACAGCCGGAGGACTAACTACCCCTAAAGATAGAAACAGGAAAGCTATCTAGCCTCAGAGAAAATCCCCAAAGGATAGACAGCTCCCCACAAATATTGACTGTGAGTGGAGAGGGAAATGACATACGCAGAATGAAACCAGGATGTAGCAAAGGAGGCCACTCTAGCTAGATAGAACAGGACAGAATACTGTGCGGTCAGTATTAAAAACTAGAAAAATCCACCACAGAATTTACAAAAATCTCAACACATGACTAAAGGTGTGGAGGGTAAATCTGCTTCCCAGAGCTTCCAGCTTAACTGAATAAATCCATACTGACAAGCTGGACTAGAGAAAACATAGAATGTACTGAACAATTAAGTCCACAACTTGTGGACTGCAAAGAGAAAAGCAAGGACTTATCTTTGCTGAACTGGTCAGGATATCAGGGAAATCCAAGCAGGGATGTGAATCCAACCAGGAACCATAGACAACTGGCACTGGCTGAAGGAAAGAACCAGGCTAAATAGCCGAGCAAAATAGACAATCAGTGGAAGCAGCTGCTGACTGCTAAATCCAAGGAGCAGCCGTTCCACTTAAAACCACCGGAGGGAGCCCAAGAGCAGAACTCACAAAAGTGCCACTTACAACCACCGGAGGGAGCCCAAGAGCGGAATTCACAACAGCCAAGCCTGTTTGTGGTGGCCATCTTTTGAGCTGATAGGTGGCCACAAACACTGCTCCTAATACTTTGTGTCTGCAAGCTATTCCAGTAAGATCTGGATTCAAATAGCTAAATGGCGCTCTTTCCCTTCTCAACCCTTAAATGTGCCCAGACAGTAATGTACAACCATATATAGGGAATTGTCGGATACAAGAGAAGTTGTAAAATAATGTGTGAGGTCTATCTGTTTGCTAAACCCTTTGTGAAAGTGAAAAAATGTGGGCTTATATTTTGTGAAGAATTCTAAAATTATCACCACATTGAAGTGACACACTTCAGATTTGAAAAATGGACCCTGATTAGGAACATAAAACTGGCTACAGGAACTGGTTATCAGAGTATTTTGGGAACTAACTACTGTAGTCAAAATCTGTGACTATAGACAATAACACATCTACTGAAATGATCAAACTCAACAATCTTCATTAGTAAAAAATGAGTGATCAGAGGTGAAACCTCTCTGGAGCAGTTACAGTATGGGGCTTGGTGGTTCTTGGCAATCTAAATTATCTTAATTTTCTGTCAGATGAGTTTCAAGAAGAAATATTAGATAGTCAAAGATAAGATAAGAGAAAGTATTAGTGCTCCCCATTTCAGGAGAGATTGTGCAGTAATCTGAATTCTTTAGGATTGAAAACAAATTGAAATTTATGACGTGGAGTGAATCCATGAAACCAAGGCTTGAGCCATGCCAACATCTTTTGCAGGTGTAAATAAATGTATTTTACAGCCATCAGCCATGCACAGCTTAGAGATATATCATGGGACAGGTGTAATATTTTGTGTGTAGTTTATCATAATCCTCCTTGAAGTTAGTTGGTTTTAAAGAAATTGAAAAGTCATGATAAAGGGAAACTCTGTTGTTATTGTACAGAAATTCACACTTGGCCCTGATTGCACATTTAATGTTGGTGATCATAAAAGCAAAGTTTGACCAGAAAGACTGGACCTGGTCTTGTAGGGACCAATATGAGAACATTCTGCAGCACAGAAGAGGAAGAAGGTAGATTCATCCAATAAGATATCAGGATTCTAGGAAGCCAACAGCATCATTACCCTCTGCTTTCTCTTCCAGGCCCATTATAATATTTATCTTCAAGTGATTTTCTTACTTGTTAGCACATTCTACGTCATTTGGCTTTGTAGTTTACAGATCTGGGTAGGTAATGGTCAGTGACTACTAATCCCAGGGGGGTAGGTGGATACTCCAGGTTATAATTTCTATAGAAAAGGATTTAACCCCTTCCCGACCTTTGACGCCACGTAGGCGTCATGAAAGTCGGTGCCAATCCGACCCATGACGCCTATGTGGCGTCATGGAATGATCGCGTCCCTGCAGATCGGGTGAAAGGGTTAACTCCAATTTCACCCCATCTGCAGGGACAGGGGGAGTGGTGCTTCAGCCCAGTGGGGGTGGCTTCACCCCGTCGTGGCTACGATCGGTCTGATTGGCTGTTGAAAGTGAAACAGCCAATCAGAGCGATTTGTAATATTTCACTATGAAAACTGGTAAAATATTACAATCCAGCCATGGCCGATGCTGCAATATCATCGGCCATGGCTGGAAAACCTAATCTGTCCCCCCCCACACCCACTGATCTCCTCCCCAGTCCTCCGTTATGTGGTCCGCCCCCCTAGGTCGTCCTGCCCGCTCCCCCCATCCTCCTGTCCGCTCCCCCGTGCTCCGATGCCACCCCCTGTGCTCAGATCCCCCCCGTGCTCAGATCACCCCCCCCTCATACTTACCGAGCCTCCTGGCGTCCGTCCGTCTTCTCCATGGGCGCCGCCATCTTCCAAAATGACCCCCCCCCCCTCTTTATCACCCCCATAGGTAGGGACAATAATAAAAAAAAGAAAATATTTTTTTTTCTTTTTCCACTAGGGTTAGGGTTAGAACTAGGGTTAGGGGTAGGGTTAGGGCATGTGCACACAGTGGGGATTTGGCTGCGGATCCGCAGCGGATTGGCCGCGGATCCGCAGCAGATTGGCCGCTGCGAATTCGTAGCAGTTTTCCATCAGGTTTACAGTACCATGTACACCTATGGAAAACCAAATCCGCTGTGCCCATGGTGCGGAAAATACCATGCGGAAATGCTGTGTTGTATTTTCCGCAGCATGTCAATTTTGTGCGGATTCTGCAGCGTTTTACACCTGTTCCTCAATAGGAATCCACAGGTGAAATCCACACAAAAAAAAACACTGGAAATCCGCTGTAAATCCGCAGGTAAAACGCAGTGCCTTTTATCTGCGGATTTTTCAAAAATGGTGAGGAAAAATCTCACACGAATCCGCAACATAGGCACATAGCCTTAGTGTTAGGGTTGGAATTAGAGTTTGGGTTGGAATTAGGGCTAGGGTTGGAAATAGGGTTAAGATTAGGCTTGTGGTTAGGGTTACGGATAGGGTTAGGGGTGTGTTGGGGTTACAGTTGTGGTTAGGGTTGGGATTAGGGTTAGGGTTGGGATTAGGGTTAGGATTAGGTTTGGGAATAGGTGTTATGATCCTTAGTGGCTTAGGATCACAAATCTGACCAGCTAAGTAGAAGATACACGGACGAGCTCTGGGGATGTGGGAACTGGACTGACCGCAAACCTGATCCTTACCGCACACACTATAGGCAGCCGTGGAACGTTACCTAAAATCCTAGACGTCTCTTCACAGCCTGAGAAACTGGCTACCCCTAGAGAGAAATAAAAGCCTCACTTGCCTCAGAGAAATAACCCCAAAGATATAGAAAGCCCCCCACAAATAATAATGGTGAATTAAGGAGAAGGCACAAACGAAGGAATGAAAACAGGTTCAGCAAAGGAGGCCCGCTAATCACTAGATAGAAAGAGGACAGCAAAGAAACTGTGCGGTCAGTAAAAAACCCTATCCAAAAATATCCACGCAGAGAATGCAAGAACCCCCACACCAACTAATAATGTGAGGGGAGCAAGTCAGCACCCCAGAGCTACCAGCAGCGAGAAGATCACATATTAGCAAGCTGGACAGAACTCATCATATACTGAGAAACACATTGTACAAAGATGAGTAAAAATGAACAAGTAAAAACTTAGCTTCTCTTGGAGAGACTGATAACGAATGAAGTCAGGAGAACTCAAAACCAGCACTGAATACATCGACAGCAGGCAACAAATGAAGGTCAAGGTGAGTTAAATAGGAAACCAGACTAGCAGGTGACGAGACAGCTGATCCCAGCCACAGACCCGCAGAAAGACAAAAGAGCCACCAGAGGGAGCCCAAACATAGAACTCACGCAGTACCACTCACGACCACAGGAGGGAGTCCGAGAACAGAGTTCACAACAATAGGGTTACGGGTGTGTTGGGGTTAGGGTTGTGGTTAGGGGTGTGTTTGGGTTAGGGTTGTGATTAGGGTTATGGCTACAGTTGGGATTAGTGTTGAAGTTAGAATTGAGGGGTTTCCACTGTTTAGGCACATCAGGGGTCTCCAAGCGCAACATGGCGCCACCATTGATTCCAGCCAATCTTGCGTTCAAAAAGTCAAATGGTGCTCCCTCCCTTCAAAGCCCCGACGTGCGCCCAAACAGTGGTTTACCCCCACATATGGGGTACCAGCGTACTCAGGACAAACTGTGCAACAACTATTAAGGTCCAATTTCTCCTGTTATCCTTGTGAAAATAAAAAATTGCTTGCTAAAACATATTTTTTGAGGAAAGAAAAATTATTTTTTATTTTCACGGCTCTGCGTTGTAAACTTCTGTGAAGCACTTGGGGGTTGAACGTGCTCACTACACATCTAGATAAGTTCCTTGGGGGGTCTGGTTTCCAAAATGGGGTCACTTGTGGGGGGTTTCTACTCTATAGGCACATCAGGGGCTCTGCAAATGCAAAGTGACGCCAACAGACCATTCCATCAAAGTCTGCATTTCAAATGTCACTACTTCCCTTCCGAGCCCTGACGTGCGCCCAAACAGTGGTTTACCCCCACATATGGGGTATCAGCACACTCAGGAGAAACTGGACAACAACTTTTGGGGTCAAATTTCTCCTGTTACCCTTGGGAAAATTAAAAAATTCTGGGCTAAAAAAATATTTTTGAGGAAAGAAAACACATTTATTATTTTCACGGCTCTGCGTTATAAACTTCTGTGAAGCACTTGGGGGTTCAAAGTGCTCACCACACATCTAGATAAGTTCCCTTGGGGGTCTAGTTTCCAAAGTGGGGTCACTTGTGGGGAGTTCCTACTGTTTAGGCACATCAGGGGCTCTGCAAACGCAACGTGACGTCCGCAGAGCATTCCATCAAAGTCTGCATTTCAAAACGTCACTACTTCCCTTCCGAACCCCGACGTGTGCCAAAACAGTGGTTTACCCCCACGTATGGGGTATCAGCGTACTCACAAGAAACTGGACAACAACGATTGGGGTCCAATTTCTCCTGCTACCCTTGGGAAAAAAAAAATTGTGGGCTAAAATATCATTTTTGAGAAAAGAAAAATTATTTTTTATTTTCATGGCTCTGCGTTATAAACTTCTGTGAAGCACTTGGGGGTTCAAAGTGCTCACCACACATCTAGATTAGTTCCTTGGCAGGTCTAGTTTCCAAAATGGGGTCACTTGTGGGGGAGCTTCAATGTTTAGGCACACAGGGGCTCTCCAAACGCGACATGGTGTCCGCTAATGATTGAAGCTAATTTTCCATTCAGAAAGCCAAATGGCGTGCCTTCCCTTCCGAGCCCTGCCGTGCGCCCAAACAGTGGTTTACCCCCACATATGGGGTATCATCGTACTCAGAACAAACTGGACAACAACTTTTGGGGTCCAATTTCTCCTATTACCCTTGGGAAAATAAAAAATTCCGGGCTAAAAATCATTTTTGAGGAAAGAAAAATAATTTTTTATTTTCATGGCTCTGTGTTATAAACTTCTGTGAAGCACCTGGGGGTTTTAAGTGCTCACTATGGATCTAGATAAGTTCCTTGGGGGGTCTAGTTTCCAAAATGGGGTCACTTGTAGGGGATCTCCAATGTTTAGGCACACAGGGGCTCTCCAAACGCGACATGGTGTTCGCTAACGATTGGAGCTAATTTTCCATTCAAAAAGTCAAATGGCGCGCCTTTCCTTCCGAGCCTTGCCGTGCACCCAAACAGTGGTTTACCCCCACATATGAGGTATCGGCGTACTCAGGAGAAATTGCCCAACAAATTTTAGGATCCATTTTATCCTGTTGCCCATGTGAAAATTAAAAAACTGAGGCTAAAAGAAATTTTGTGAAAAAAAGTACTTTTTCATTTTTACGGATCAATTTGTGAAGCACCTGAGGGTTTAAAGTGCTCACTATGCTTCTAGATAAGTTCATTGGAGGGTCTAGTTTCCAAAATGGGATCACTTGTGGGGGAGCTCCAATGTTTAGGCACACGGGGGCTCTCCAAACACGACATGGTGTCCACTAAAGATTGGAGCCAATTTTTCATTCAAAAAGTCAAATGCGCTCCTTCCCTTCCGAGCCCTTCCGTGCGCCCAAACAGTGGTTTACCCCCCCATATGAGGTATCAGTGTACTCAGGACAAATTGTACAACAACGTTCGTGGTCCAGTTTCTCCTTTTACCCTTGGGAAAATAAAAAAATTGTTGCTAAAAGATCATTTTTGTGACTAAAAAGTTAAATGTTAATTTTTTCCTTCCATGTTGCTTCTGCTGCTGTGAAACACCTGAAGGGTTAATAAACTTCTTGAATGTGGTTTTGAGCACATTGCGGGGTGCAGTTTTTAGAATGGTGTCACTTTTGGGTATTTTCAGCCATATAGAACCCTTAAACTGACTTCAAATGTGAGGTGGTCCCTAAAAAAAATGGTTTTGTAAATGTTGTTGTAAAAATGAGAAATCACTGGTCAAATTTTAACCCTTATAACTTCCTAGCAAAAAAAAAAATTTGTTTCCAAAATTGTGCTGATGTAAAGTAGACATGTGGGAAATGTTATTTATTAACTATTTTGTGTCACATAACTCTCTGGTTTAACAGAATAAAAATTAAACATGTGAAAATTGCGAAATTTTCAAAATTTTCGCCAAATTTCCGTTTTTTTCACAAATAAACTCAGAAATTATCGACCTAAATTTACCACTATCATGAAGCCCAATATGTCACGAAAAAACAATCTCAGAATTGCTAGGATCCATTGAAGCGTTCCTGAGTTATTACCTCATAAAGGGACACTGGTCAGAATTGCAAAAAATGGCCAGGTCATTAAGGTCAAAATAGGCTGGGTCATGAAGGGGTTAATTTCACAAAGTAATTTCAACATTTCCAAATAGAGCAGAATGTTGTGGTCTATAGGCAAAATGGTGATCACACGATTGTGATACGACCGGAACAGACTATCGATAAATCAGCCACAGCTGGTGACTGAGAAGAATCTGTGACTTCTCTGCATTTAGTGGTTTCTACTTATAATATATTATTATAATAATTATTATTATTATTATATTATTATTTCTACTCACCTGGGTAGTCATATGTAGGAATCTCCTCTTTACACCGCTCATCACCCATCACATAGATCTCTGCAGTATTAATATGGGTCAGATCTTCACCCTGAAATAAATATTGTAAAAGTCACACACAGATGGAGAAGTCACATCTGTGGTCAGTAGTGTTGAGCGATACCATCCGATACTTGAAAGTATCGGCCGATACCGGCAAAGTATCGGATCTCGCCGATTCCAATACCCATGCAAGTCAATGGGACACAAAGTATCGGACGGTATCCTGATGGTTCCCAGGGTCTGAAGGAGAGGAAACTCTCCTTCAGGCCCTGGGATCCATATTACTGTGTAAAATAAAGAATTCAAATAAAAAATATTGATATACTCACCTCTCCGGAGGCCCCTGGACATCACCGCTGGTAACCGGCAGCCTTCTTTGCTTAAAATGAGCGCGTTTAGGGCCTTCCATGACGTCACGGCTTCTGATTGGTCGCGTGCCGCTCATGTGACCGCCACGCGACCAAACACAAGCCGTGACGTCATTCTCAGGTCCTAAATTCCTAGAATTCGGAATTTAGGACCTGAGAATGACGTCACGGCTTGTGATTGGTCGCGTGGCGGTCACATGAGCGGCACGCGACCAATCAGAAGCCGTGACGTCATGGAAGGCCCTAAACGTGCTCATTTTAAGCAAAGAAGGCTGCCGGTTACCAGCGGTGATGTCCAGGGGCCTCCGGAGAGGTGAGTATATCAATATTTTTTATTTTAATTCTTTATTTTACACAGTAATATGGATCTGATACCGATTCCAGATACCACAAAAGTATCGGATCTCGGTATCGGAATTCCGATACCGCAAGTATCGGCCGATACCCGATACTTGCGGTATCGGAATGCTCAACACTAGTGGTCAGCTCTAATCCTGCCATCTCCACCGTTCTCATTACACAAGTATAAAACCTATAATACTGGTGGATAAAACTAAGCTGAGCACAAGACATTTACAGCCATCTACATATCATAGGGGAGGTCTCATGACACCTTCTCTCCATCTACCTGATGATACTGAGGAACATTGGGATCTTCTTGTTTACAGTCCTCTGGAAGAAGAGGATGGGGACATCTCTCTGGTGTTGTCCTCTTACTGGATAGATCTGAAGGAAACACATACAAAGGCTGAATTCATTATTTACATACAGATAATTATAGGCTGTGTGCATTTAGTCCTGTCTATTACCTGGTGACGTGAGGGGCTGGGGAACCTCCATCATGACGTCCTTGTACAGATCTTTGTGTCCCTCTAAATACTCCCACTCCTCCATGGAGAAATAGACAGTGACATCCTGACACCTTACAGGAACCTGACACATACAATGATACCGTCATCCCCTGATCCCTTCATAGCGTTACTGTATAATGTCCCAACATTCCCAGAAGTGTCACCTCTCCAGTCAGCAGCTCAATCATCTTGCAGGCGAGTTCTAGGATCTTCTGGTCATTGATATCCTCATAAACCAGGGGGTTACATGGAGGCCTTAGGACTGGACTCATGGGTCTTCCCCATCCCTCAGACACAGGATCCTGACAGCGCTCACTAGAGGTCTTCTTCACTACTGTGTAATTCTGGTTATGGAGAGACACATTAATAAATCTCACTACAGACATTTCCAGAGTCCTCACCTCTCCAGTTCTGTCCATCTGTTATTCTCATAGATAAGAATGAGGTAATGTGACGTCATCAGAATCTCTCACCTCTCCAGTAAGCCGGAAGAGGATCTCTAGGGTGAGGTATAATATCCTCTCCGCCATCTTGTCTCTGTCCATATCCATTCTTGATGGGTAATTCAGGAAAATTGTCTTATATAGATGATCTTCACTGAGAGGATCTGATATTTTGCAGATACCTGAATGAGAAGATGAGCCGTTGTAACATCATTAAATCCTGTGTAATAATACAATTATTGGAGATAATAAGGGAAACACATGAGGAGATAGAACGTGTAGATGTTGTATTCTCTAGTCTTTCATGGACTGGAACATAAGTTGAATTGCTGGCTAAGACATCTCCATCCTCCCAATGACTGGCTATGTTTCTTACTGCTTCAGCAACTGATTGGCTGTAGGAATCACAAGTTCGTTGGGAATGACTAGGAAATTCAGAGACTGGCGGGGGACCCAAGCAGCAATGGTATTTTTTATTATTTTACAACATACCGCTTTCTTCCCTGACATCTACTAATAAAACCTATATATTTAGGCCACAGACAACAAGCAGCTTCTTCCTCGGAGTCGGCAGCTGAATACGTTTTTTATAGACTCATCTTCCAGAACGCTAATTCTCGTCTCATTTACCGACACTGGAATCGGCATTAGCAATACTGCAGGAGATATTCATTACACGTGACAGGAGAAATAACTACTTCATGATGAGGACGACATCTTCATCTCCTACTGCGGCTCTAGGAAAATATTTGGCCAAAATCCGTCACTGACTCCATCACCACCAGCCGTCTATATGACTGTTTCCCGTCTTCCCCCCACTGTAATCTTCTATCATGTTAGATCTCATGTCTGATTCACACACAGAAGTTTGAGGCTTTTATAAAAGCTTGTTTGACGTCAATATCTCCATGTACAGTGTTTTATTTTCTCTTTATATTAGTTTTTTAGCTTTTTTTTGCAGGCTTCTTTATATTACATGAAAAATACCCTAAAAAAATTGGGAATGCAGGTACTGTGGAAAAATTATACTGTGTGTGTGGGGGTCAAGAAACTGGCACTGTACGGTATCAAGAATGGGATAAGTGAGGATTTATTATCTAGAGGTTTGGGTGGAAGAATATTGTGTGGGACATCTTGTACTATCATAATCTGTGGGGAATACTGTGGGAACATTATACTGTGTCTGGGGGCCAAGAAAGGGGCACGGTACTATGAGAGTAATACAGGTTTCCTTGGTTCCCGTCTTTCATAGTTGGGTCGTTTGTATCTATCAGCGGAAAAGGAACAAAACCATTGTGATTCTTATAAGGAGACAACACAAAACACCCCTAAATATAACATTTTATAACAACCCCACAATCTGTGACTCTTCAGGGTAAACGCTATCTCACCATTGGATTAGAGCTGATACTATAAAGCTAAAGTGACTAAACAGACTTTCTGTCACATCCATAGTGGGGCACTTTTCCGTGTTTGTCAGAACTGTCCGAGGATTATTAGAGGTAATAGTTCCCCCCCAATTAGAAGGGACACCTGTGGATATTGGGGTCTTTACCTGCTATATTTCTTGTGGGATTTACTTGGTGAAGTGCTGGAATGACTTTCCCACAAAGGGTTAAATGGCGTCTGTAACTTCAATGTCTTTCTATGAAGCTTCTTCTCAGGACTTTCTTCCTCTGTTTTCTCCCGTATTTCTATTACTCTCCGAAATCAGGAATGTATTAAGTTCTATAGAAACTGTGGAGAAAGAATCATTTCTAATTCTGTGTTTCCAGGATTCTTCTTGTGGCAATTGGCTGCCATATCCCCTGTGCAATATATTTCTAGTATTATTGGTTTATAATACAGTAATTCATAGGACATGAGATGGTTGTTTGTTTATGTCCCTTTTCTCTTGTTTTCTTGTGTCATGTATTATTTTTATGTAACGTATGTACATTTGTTCTGACATTTGACATCTGATGGATCTTATGTCACGGATTTGACAGGATCTTCTTCTGAATTTTTTTATAGGACTTACAGGTGGAACCAGTCCTGAAAGCACAATATCCAGCAAGTATTTGCCATATATTCATGCAAATTCCCTGAAGTGTCATCAATTGTATCTAGTAAAATGCTTAAGTTCTCGTTACTCAAAAGGTTATCTTATATTAACCCAGTGACACGATGCGGCCAGTCAGTCACAGTAAAGCCAACATGGCTACGGCATTACCGTATATGGCAGGCAATAATACAGAAATAACATTTCAGGAGTATAAAGATCTAAATAAGAAATGTTAAAAAGAAATCAAGCTAGCAAAGTTCTCCAAAGAGAAGCAAATTGCCAGCTACTTTAAACTAAATCTCAAAAAATGTTATAAATCTATTGTGATGAAACAGCTTTTTTTCTTAATTAACCAAACATCTATTTTCAGCAAGCTGGGAAGAACAGACTGTTATCTATTTGTTGACTTTTAAATTTTTGTGTTTCTTTCTTGTTGGTCAAAAAACACAGTCTTTTGTTTGTATAAGCCTGTAATATTGACTTGTAAGTTGACATTTGATGTAACATATTGTGCTGTTATCCTGGATGACTAAAATACACATGATAATTGAATAATGATGTTTGCTGATATGTTGATTACACATTGTTCAGGGCAGATCTCTGTTTTGTAAGCCAACAAGCTAAGGAAAAACTATGCAAATGGATTAAATAATCAATTATGCAAGTTGATTTCATCACTATTCTTCCCCTTCCACCTGTGAATGCTGGCTTGAACGATACTTGTTAACAATAAAAAGAGGTTAGGTGTTGTGAATTCCGCTCTTGGGCTCCCTCCGGTGGTTGTAAGTTGCACTTTTGTGAGTTCTGCTCTTGGGCTCCCTCTGGTGGTTTTAAGTGGTATGGCTGCTCCTTGGATTTAGCATCAGCAGCTGCTTCCACTGATTGTCTTTCTGGCTCGGCTATTTTAGTCTGGCCTTATCCTTCCGCCAGTGCCAGTTGTCAATGGTTCCTGTTTGGAGTCACATCTCTTTTTGGATTTCCCTGATATTCTGACCAGTTCAGCAAAGATAAGTCCTTGCTTTGTTCTTTTGCAGTCCACTTGTTGTGGACTTAATTGTTCAGCACATTCTATGTTTTTCTTTCTTGTCCAGCTTATCAGTATGGATTTATTCAGTTAAGCTGGAAGCTCTGGGCAGCAGAGTTGCCCTCCACACCTTTAGTCAGGTGTGGAGATTTTTCGTATTCTCTGTGGAAGGATTTTTCTAGTTTTTTATTACTGACCGCACAGTATTCTGTCCTGTACTATCTATCTAGCTAGAAGTGGCCTCCTTTGCTACATCTTGGTTTCATTCTACGTATGTCATTTCCCTCTCCACTCACAGTCAATATTTGTGGTGGCTGTCTATCCTTTGGGGATTTTCTCTGAGGCAAGATAGCTTTCCTGTTTCTACCTTTAGGGGTAGTTAGTTCTCCGGCTGTGACGAGGTGTCTAGGGAGTGACAGGAACATCCCACAGCTACTTCTAGTGTTGTGCTAAGCTCAGGAACTGCGGTCAGTATAGTTACCACCTGCTCAGAGCTCGTCGCATGTCGCTCCTAAACCACCAGTTCATAACAGTTAGGTGTCTCTGTAACATGAGACAGATATTCAGCCAAGACATCCAAACATCCAAAGAACCAAAGACTCTCTACAGGAGAGCAACGAAGACATCATAGCTTCATCACAAGGGATACAGAATTGTCATTCTACAGGATGCCAGCTTAGGTGAACATGGCCCCTGTTTAAAGAATGCAGGTTTGCTCCATTGACCATCACTGAACCATGGATACATTTTGGGAAGTCAGGATTTGGACCCTCCGGTCACTTGAGCCTCATGGATACATTTGTGAAAGCCAGGAATGGAACTCACTGGTCATCTGGCTCCATGGAGATTTTCTGAGAAGCCAGGTTTTGAATCTTGGGTTAACTGGCCTTGTACCTAAATGGACTGTCATCTTCCTAAGCTTAGGAATGCTGTTGGAGAAATCAGTACAAATAGGGTCTTATCCAATGCAAAGCGAATTGATATAATAAAATTCTACTCATCAGATGGAGCTTTTGATAAAGCATATAAAGTTATCCGCTGCAGCAGATCCACGGGTCAGCAAGTGACCATGCTGTAAAAGAATAAACGGTTAATGTGGATATAATCTGTGCTGCTGTAGGTCCAGATGTATTTAAAATTAAGAAAGCATTATACTGCCTCTGTGCAAGTCCCTGGATAGACCGCACATGGAGTACTATGTACAGTTTTGGGCACTGGTGCTCAGAAAGAATATGATAGAACTAGAGCGAGTACAAAGGAGGGCAACAAAATTAATAAAGCGGATGGGGAACTACAATACCCAGAGAGATTAGCAAAATTAGGATTATTTAGGCTAGAAAAAAGATGACTGAGGTGCGATCTAATAACCATGTATAAGTATATAAGGGGACAATACAAACATTTCTCCAAGGATCTGATTATACCAAGGAAGGTGATGGTCGCAAGGGGGCATTCTCTGCGTCTGGAGGAGAGAAGGTTTTTTCACCAACATAGAAGAGGATTCTTTACTATTAGGGCAGTGAGAATCTGGAATTTCATGCCTGAGGAGGTGGTGATGGGGAACTCAGTCGAGGGGTTTAGAAGAGCCCTGGATGTCTTCCTGGAGCGTAACAATATTGTATCTTACAGTTAGTAGGTTATTTAGAAGGACGTAGATCTGGGGATTTATTCTGAAGAAATGTCTTTCTTTTGCCTTGCTAACTATGTTACTATGTAAAGCTGGTTTATTCAACACGTTTCGAAGTCTAAGCGACTTCTTCATCAGGAAATACAACACGAATACAGAGTCAGAAGTAGGATACTGTCTAAAGCTAGGTTCACATTGCGTTAACGCAGCCCGTTGAACGCAAGTGCCTACATGATATAAAGCTAGCGCAGATAGAACTAGCAGATGCTCTATCTGCACTAGCGGTGATGGACCCGTAAACACTGCAGCCCGTGTCCCAGGGTCCGTCACTCAATGACGGCACATCGCTAGCGCATGCCCATTTTGGGCGTGCCCTAGCGATGCGCCCGAAATAGAGCTGAATGGCAGCTTTAACAGACTGCGTTACACCGCGTTATGCCGCGGTGTAACGCAGTCCGTCTAACGGACTGCTGAAAAGAAATGTGAACCCAGCCTTATGTATACAATGGACTGCTGAAAAGAAATGTGAACCCAGCCTTAGACTGTATATACAAAATTTCAAATAATGGCGCCAATGGAATCACCTGACAAATATTTAAACATTGAAATTTCATGGTATTAACCAAATTTTCCAAATTTTTCATCTTTGCACTATGGAATAGGAAAATTTGGTTAATACCATGAAATTTCAATGCTTAAATATTTTACTCAAATATACATCAATTCTTGAACATGTCATGTGCTGTATCTGTGAACTCTGACATTGTCTGTTTGTCAGGTGATGCCAATGGTGCCGTTATTTGAAATTTTGTATATATAAGACAGGATCCTAGTCACGTAGACTTCGAAACACGTTGAATAAACCACCTCTCTTTATGTGAAATACATCTGGACCTACATCTATTCAGCAGCACAGATTATATCCACATTAACACGCTCATTCATCTTCCTAAGCTTGTCATTACCTGCTCTCTGTGTGCGTGCCACAGGTGGGGTCGTTGGCCCTGGAAGCTCTGAAGTAGCAGCTGCTCTTATCCTGGCGAGTCAGCATAAAGATGAGACTCTGTAATGTGCACCATTTTCAGTATTTTGCTGGGACTATTCTATGTATTATTTGCCTGTTTTGTGGTTAAATAAATTATTGCCACACTGTTTTACCCTCACTCTGTGCTGTCTGAGTAGTATTACGCCCATGGTAAACGGAGAGTGGGTGTTCGTTAGGATGATCCCTAGTCCGTGTAGTTTCGTCTCGGGAACCAGAGCACCGCTGACCCCCCGTTTCTCTACATTAATCAATGCCAAGGAGAAAAAAAAAGATAGTTTTGGCCCCTTAAAAACGCTAACAAGATAATTGTTATAGAAGACAAAGAAAAGGCTGAAATATTAAATAGGCACTTTTCATCCATGTTCACCAACGAACCGTCTGTTTCAGTTATCATTCAACAAGGCAAAAATTTAAGTTCACCATCTGAAATAATAGTTAAACACAAAAAGAAGTACTCGTGTGTCTGAGCAATTTGAACATTGGAAGATGGCTGATGTGGTACCGATATTTAAGAAAGGTAAGAAGGTGGATCCAGGTAACTACCGTCTGGTAAGTCTGACATCAATAGTGTGCAAAAATTTTGAGGACATCATATGAGATGACCTGCAGAGATATATTGCAGAGAATAATATATCTGACAACCAGCATGGACTCATGAAGGATAAGTCGTGTCTAACTAACATGCTGTATTTCTATGAGGAGGTGAGTGCAAATCTGGATGTTGGTAATGATGTGATTTATCTGGACTTTGTAAAGACATTTGATTCTGTACCACATAACGGCCTTACACTGATGCTACAGAAGCAAGGACTGGGGGAACTATATGCAGATGGGTAAGGAATTGGCTAAATGACAGGAAACAAAGAGTTATCATAAATGGTACAATCTCTAAATGGGATATAGTCAGCAGTGGGATCTGTGCTAGGACCAATTCTTTTTAACCTCTTCATTAATGACCTTGCTGATGGGACTGAGAGTAAAGTGTCAGTCTTTGCTGACGACACCAAACTGTGTAGGATATTAAAATCTGACCTTGAAATTACAATAATAAAAAATGATCTGGATAAGATCAAATGAGGTTTAATATTGATAAGTGTAGAGTAACGCACCTAGGACGGCAGACACTGTAACAGCTTTTAAAAAATGGCTGGATGATTTCCTCAGTACAAGTAACACTGTGGGTTATAGTTAAATTAGTGACAAAATGAACAATTGGTGGAGAAAGGTTGAACTTGATGGACCTAGGTCGTAATTCAACCCATGTAGCTATGTTTATTGTCTGTCTAACAGCCGTGAAACATACGGGGCGGGTTCTTGAGCATAGCGCCAAAGCACACATGATACTCGCTCAAGTGCCGAGCACGCTCGCTCATCACTAATATCTACATTATTGTGCTGGAGCGGAACTAGGAGAGAAATCATCACATTTTCTGAGAACTTCTTTGGGCTTCTGTCCTCTCATCCTGCAGTTTTCTGAACGGATCTAATGTGGATTTGGGAACCAGCGAAGCCGCATTCTGTCCACAGCTGTTACGTCACTGTTTACACCACACAGAGACCCCCAAAAGAGTCTTCGTGCTGAAGGGGTTAATGTCCCCCTCGTTCAGTAATGAGGAATCTCCACCACTTACCTCCACCTTCAGAGCCGCACTCCACATATATGGCTGCTCTGTGCGCACACAGGACCTGTGATGAGGTCACAGGATGGGAGGAGTCAGGGGTCACATGATCAGGGGCCTCAGTGTCAGTGAATGATATCCGGAGGGTAGACGTTATATGGAAACTTCTCCTCAGTGATGTTTCCGCCATTATTTCCCCTCACTACTGGCACAATTACCTCACGCCGCCTTTTCTACACAGTGTTATGTGTGGAATGTAACGTGTGATTTCTCTGCTTTGAGACAAACAGACCCCACACATGAGGGGATTATTACCAGTTACCGGACGTCTACTACAGCTCTGGCAAAAATTGAGAGACCACCACATCAAAACCCTGTCATGGGCAGACGTGAACCCCACTGAAAACCTCTAGAATGTAATTAAGAGGATGATGGATAGTCGCAAGCCATCAAACAAAGAAGAACTGCTTAAATGTTTGCACCAGAAGCAGTGTGAAAAACTGGTGGAAAACTGCCAAGACGCATGAAAGCTGTGATTAAAATCATGGTTATTCCACAAAATATTGATTTCTGAACTCTTCCTGAGTTAAAACATTAGTATTGTTGTTTCTAAATGATTATGAACTTGTTTTCTTTGCATTATTTGAGGTTTGAAAGCAGTGGGGTTTTTTTTGTAATTTTGACCATTTTTGCTTGTCAGAAAAAAATACAAAATGTCTTGCTTGGAACTTCGGAGACATGTTGTCAGACGTTTATAGAGTAAAAGAACAATTTACATTTTACTAAAAAATATACCTATAAAGAGAAAAATCTGACAAACTGAGCATTTTGCAGTGGTCTCTTAATTTTTTCCAGAGCTGTATGTGGCTGCATATGATTGTGCTATCGACTCCATACTAGGAGATATAATGTTGAAATCTTGTTTATTTAACCCCTTCCAGGGAGGACGGCCTTAATAGACTATATTAATTCATAAAGAGTCCGGTTAAGGGTCATATACGGCCATCCACCTCTCCAGTCGCCGTGGGTTTTTTTTGTTAAAAAAAGGATGGAGGGTTGCGTACATGCCATAGATTTATAAAATCACGGTTCACAATCCCTGTCCTTTACCCCTTATACCTGACCTGTTTAACCAATTATCTGAAGCTAAATGGTTTTCCAAACTTGACTTGAGAGGGGCATATAACCTTAGCAATGTGTTCCCAAAACATTATTTCTGATAAAGGGGTGAAAATTTCTTAGCGTTTGGCTTACTTTTTGTTCCAGATTGAGTATTAAGCTGTCTTTTTCCTCAGGCTATCATCCAGAGATTAATGTAAAAACAGAATGGACGAACCAGGAGGTATAGCAGTGTTTAACAGGTTTTGTTTCTGCTAAATAGGAAGATTGGGTGAAATTTCTGCACGTTGCAGTTTGTTCTTAGAAACCGTTCCTTTACAGCTACTGGGACCTCACGTTTTTTGCTGCAGGGGTTTTCATCCACTGTTTGGGAACTTTTCTGGGGTGCAATCGTCTATGCCAGAGGAAGAGGGATTATCTTCCAGATTAATTAAGGTCTGGAAGAACGTCAAAAGGGGTCTTTTGGCAGCTGTTGATCGGGCCAAGAGATGTTCTAACCACAAACATAGGAAGGCTCCTGTCTTTTGGGTGGTTGCCATCAAAATAATCTACTCTTAAAGGTCACATCTAGGATGCTTGCTCCTAAATTCATAGGTTCTTATAAAATAATTAACATTTTGAATCCTGTGACGTTAATTTGCTACTTCATATTGCCTCTAGGATCAATAATTCCTTCCATGTATCCCTGTGACACCCCAGGTAACTGGTTGTTACAGTGGCATTGCTTTTCTCACAGGGAGAGTGAAGCCATGCTTGGAAGCGGGGAAGGATCCCTTTAACAGGTAACCAGCACATACAACACTGTTGTGACTCCATGCCAAAAGGGGGAGCTCTGAACCCGGTTTCACTGGAGCTTCTCTGGAGCTTCTCTAGATATATATATTCTGTATAACAAAAGAAAACGGAGTAAAACAGTCCCAAGCAACATAGTAAAATACACAATTTATTAATAAATAACCATTAAGTCATACAAACAGATATATATATATATATATACTGTATCCTCACCCATCCCTTGTAGATTGTGAGCCTTCGCGGGCAGGGTCCTCTCTCTTACTGTACCAGTTATGACTTGTATTGTTCAAGATTATTGTACTTGTTTTTATTATGTATACCCCTCCTCACTTGTAAAGCGCCATGGAATAAATGGCGCTATAACAATAAATAATAATAATAATAATATATATATACACTCACTGGCCACTTTATTAGGTACACCTGTCCAACTTCTTGTTAACACTTAATTTCTAATCAGCCAATCACATGGCGGTAACTCAGTGCATTTAGGCATGTAGACATGGTCAAGACAATCTCCTGCAGTTCAAACCGAGCATCAGTATGGGGAAGAAAGGTGATTTGAGTGCCTTTGAACGTGGCATGGTTGTTGGTGCCAGAAGGGCTGGTCTGAGTATTTCAGAAACTGCTGATCTACTGGGATTTTCACGCACAACCATCTCTAGGGTTTACAGAGAATGGTCCGAAAAAGAAAAAAAATCTAGTGAGCGGCAGTTCTGTGGGCGGAAATGCCTTGTTGATGCCAGAGGTCAGAGGAGAATGGGCAGACTGGTTCGAGCTGATAGAAAGGCAACAGTGACTCAAATCGCCACCCGTTACAACCAAGGTAGGCCTAAGAGCATCTCTGAACGCACAGTGCATCGAACTTTGAGGCAGATGGGCTACAGCAGCAGAAGACCACACCGGGTACCACTCCTTTCAACTAAGAACAGGAAACTGAGGCTACAATTTGTACAAGCTCATCGAAATTGGACAGTAGAAGATTGGAAAAACGTTGCTTGGTCTGATGAGTCTCGATTTCTGCTGCGACATTCGGATGGTAGGGTCAGAATTTGGCGTAAACAACATGAAAGCATGGATCCATCCTGCCTTGTATGGAGCATTTTTGGGATGTGCAGCTGACAAATCTGCGGCAACTGTGTGATGCCATCATGTCAATATGGACCAAAATCTCTGAGGAATGCTTCCAGCACCTTGTTGAATCTATGCCACGAAGAATTGAGGCAGTTCTGAAGGCAAAAGGGGGTCCAACCCGTTACTAGCATGGTGTACCTAATAAAGTGGCCGGTGAGTGTATATATATATATACACTCACCGGCCACTTTATTAGGTACACCATGCTAGTAACGGGTTGGACCCCCTTTTGCCTTCAGAACTGCCTCAATTCTTCGTGACATAGATTCAACAAGGTGCTGGAAGCATTCCTCAGAGATTTTGGTCCATATTGACATGATGGCATCACACAGTTGCCGCAGATTTGTCGGCTGCACATCCCAAAGATGCTCCATACAAGGCAGGATGGATCCATGCTTTCATGTTGTTTACGCCAAATTCTGACCCTACCATCCGAATGTCGCAGCAGAAATCGAGACTCATCAGACCAAGCAACGTTTTTCCAATCTTCTACTGTCCAATTTCGATGAGCTTGTACAAATTGTAGCCTCAGTTTCCTGTTCTTAGCTGAAAGGAGTGGTACCCGGTGTGGTCTTCTGCTGCTGTAGCCCATCTGCCTCAAAGTTCGATGCACTGTGCGTTCAGAGATGCTCTTAGGCCTACCTTGGTTGTAACGGGTGGCGATTTGAGTCACTGTTGCCTTTCTATCAGCTCGAACCAGTCTGCCCATTCTCCTCTGACCTCTGGCATCAACAAGGCATTTCCGCCCACAGAACTGCCGCTCACTGGATTTTTTTTCTTTTTCGGACCATTCTCTGTAAACCCTAGAGATGGTTGTGCGTGAAAATCCCAGTAGATCAGCAGTTTCTGAAATACTCAGACCAGCCCTTCTGGCACCAACAACCATGCCACGTTCAAAGGCACTCAAATCACGTTTCTTCCCCATACTGATGCTCGGTTTGAACTGCAGGAGATTGTCTTGACCATGTCTACATGCCTAAATGCACTGAGTTGCCGCCATGTGATTGGCTGATTAGAAATTAAGTGTTAACAAGAAGTTAGACAGGTGTACCTAATAAAGTGGCCAGTGAGTGTATATCTGCTGTATGCAGCATATATCAAACAGAAGTGTGAAATATGGAGAACATGACAGTACAACAGGTGGATGTGATATTGCAGGGAAACATCCCTATGGTGTGCACTGAGATAAATATCTAATTGCCAGGTCAAAGGGACAGCAAAAATAGCTCAGCAGAGCATAAAAACCACATCAAGCTGTCCCACAAAAATGACCATAAGGCGTAGAAATGTGCTGTAAAAAGTGCACACTTACCCATGTATCGGACGGACACCCGGCCACACACCACCTGAATAGCCTGGACGCGCGTTTCGCGGTGAGCTTTTTCAACAGGGATCAACGTAGTGTCTGTCTATAGTGCTTATATGTAAATAGTACCGGAAATGAGGCCGGAAGAAGTGGCGCATGCACAGTTGCGGCCCGCACATATTCCTCCTCCCCATCAGTGGCCGTCATAGCAGGGCGTCCATGTGGGCGGAAATCCACCAGATGATGTCACTTGACATGGGCGCACAGCTCATATTGATAGCCACCAGGGGGGGTACGGGCGCCAGGGTCGACAGCCGTGCATGCGCTCCACCAGCCACCATTTTTCCGGAGACCAAGGGCGCAGCCATGTTTGCAACAGCTATATTTGTAGCAAGGTAAAGTGATAACCGTGCCAGAGATAAACCAAAGTGACCAAATACGAGTAGTATAAGGCAGCCTATATACTCGTTCAACAATATAAAATGAAATTAAATATATAAGATACTACTCAGGTGCTAATAGTGCATAGTGTGTACAATACGACAAAGGAACCTATGTATCCATTCAGCAATAAAAAAAGAAAATACAACTAAGTGTGTCCAATACTAATAAAGTGCTGGAAGTGCATTGCATGTGCAATATGACGACAAATAGACAAACAGTCTTCATTATTCTCTGTGATCCATGTGTGTAGACTTGAGAAACCTTCCATATAGCTTGCAACCTCTGAGCGCCATGGACATGAAAAATTGAATAAAAGAACTGAAAAAACACAAAAACACAAAAAGACAGCATGAATAAAATAAACAATTAAAATTGAGTGGAGATAGGGGGATAATAACAGAGAGAGGAGGAGTATCCGAAAATACGTAGCCAAATACGGAATGCCTCACAGACGGACGAAAAGACAGAATCTATCAAATATACGCTATATATTGTGACAGAAATCAGTCACAAAAAAGGGCCAAAGCTCAATTGTTCATTGAGTCCTATGGGGGCGAGGGTATCAAGGGTGACAATCCATCTGCACTCACATTGTGCCAGGATCTTAGTCAGATTGCCATCCCGATACCTCCATGGACCCTGTCTATGCCCCTCACCTTTAGACCACTAGGGTCGGAGCCATGATGTGTCCGAAAATGTCTCAGCGGGGTTTTTAAACTGGACAAATCCATCACTTCTTTGGCAGCCGCAATATCACGTACGTGTTCGCGTGTCCTAACTTTAAGCTCTCTTGACGTGAGACCAATATATATAAGGGAGCAGGGACATGTGGCATAGTATACCACAAATGTAGAGCTGCACGAGATATACTCTCGGATCTTAAACTCCCTGCTCCCATCTGATGTTTTAAAGGTTTCACATCTCAAGATGTTAGGACACGCGACACACCCTCCACAAGGGTAACAACCCTGTCGTGGTTTGTTTGTACCAAAAAGATTCTTTGTTTTGGCCACATAGTGGCTTCTCACCAAATCATCTCTAAGATTCCTACCTCTCCGTTGTGTCATTAGAGGAGATTTGGGAAGCTGCGATGCCAAAACTCTGTCGGTCAATAGCACAGACCAATGTTTGTTAAGACTCTCACGGATCCGACCCCAGTGACAGTTAGAGGTGGAAATAAACCTAACCCCAGAATCACTAGGTGACTCGGTTTTCTTAGATTGTAACAATAAGTCACCCCTACGTGCCACTTTAGCCCGTCTATATCCTGCCCTGATGCACCGACGACTGTATCCTCGATCTTCAAAACGTCTAGTGAGGATGGCAGACTGTCTCTCGAAGCGGGCCTCCTTCGAGCAAACCCGCCTATTCCTCAAAAATTGTCCAACTGGGATGGCCTTAATTACTGAATAATTATGTGCCGATGATGCATGTAGCAAAGAATTAACCGATGTTTCTTTCCTAAATAAGTCAGTTTCAATAAACCCATCTTTACCAACGTGTAATGTGATATCTAAAAAGTCAATCTGACTCCTGTGCCAAGTGTAGGTGAATTTCAAATTGAAACTATTATTATTGAGTTCCTGCATAAATCTGGCTAGGCTGGTTTCGTCACCGTTCCAAATCACAAGCACATCATCAATGTAACGAAACCAGCCCACCACTGGGTCTGCGGCATGTGCCCCGTCCCCCTGAAAAATGTGTCTTTCCCAATAATCCAAAAATAAATTTGCATATGACGGGGCACATGCCGCACCCATTGCAGTACCCTGCAACTGTAAATAAAATCTATCTTTAAATACAAAATAATTGTGAGTCAGAATAAACTCTAATAACTCCAAAATAAATTCTGAAAAGTGACCATCCCAGTTGGTACAATCGAGGAAAAAGCGGGCTGCCCTTAATCCATCGGTATGTCTAATTGATGTATATAAAGACTCAATGTCAATAGTTATCAAGAGCATTCCCGCCTCGAGAGACAACCCATCCATCCTCCTCAGTACATCGGTTGTGTCTCTGACATAGGAGGGCAATGTCTCCACCAAGGTTTTAAGATAGAAATCAATGAATTTACATACATTTTCACAAAACCCCCCCATGCCAGAGACAATAGGCCGACCTGGTGGGTTCACAGCATCCTTATGCACCTTGGGCAGGACATAGAACGTGGCAACCCTGGGAAAACCTGGCAAAAGACCGTCCCTGACTTTCTTGGGGATGAGACCTGACTCATTGGCCGCCACTACCAACTGCTCTAACTCGCTCCGAAAAACCTGAGTAGGGTTTTTTGGCAGAACCTGATATGTATCTCTATTTCTCAACTGCCGGAGTGCCTATTTTTCATATTTCTCGATCGTCCAGATCACCACATTCCCCCCGTTATGAACTGGTGGTTTAGGAGCAACATGGGATGAGCTCTGGAGGAGGTGGTACCTGTACTGACCGCAGTTCCTGAGCTTAACACAACACTAGAAGTAGCCGTGGGATGTTCCTGTCACTCCCTAGACACCTCATCACAGCCTGAGGACTAACTACCCCTAAAGATAGAAACAGGAAAGCTATCTTGCCTCAGAGAAAATCCCCAAAGGATGGACAGCCCCCCACAAATATTGACTGTGAGTGGAGAGGGAAATGACATACGCAGAATGAAACCAGGTAGCAAAGGAGGCCACTCTAGCTAGATAGATAGGACAGGACAGAATACTGTGGATCATCAGCTCCTCCTCACTATGCTCCGCTCCATCGGCATCAAGGACACCGTTCTCTCCTGGTTCTCCTCCTATCTCTCTGACTGATCCTTCACTCTATGTTTTACTGGTTCCTCCTCCTCTCACCTTCCCCTTACTGTTGGGGTTCCTCAAGGATCAGTCCTAGGCCCCCTCCTCTTCTCTTTGTATACTGCCCCTATTGGACAAACAATTAGTAGATTTGGTTTCCAGTACCATCTCTATGCTGATGACACCCAATTATACACCTCTTCTCCTGCTTTCACTCCGACCTTCTTAGAAAACACCAGTGATTGTCTTACCGCTGTCTCTAACATCATGTCCTCCCTCTATCTGAAACTGAACCTGTCAAAAACTGAACTCCTTGGGTTCTCTCCCTCTACTAACCTACCTTTGCCTGACATTGCCATCTCCGTGTGAGGTTCAATCATTACTCCCAAGCAACATGCCCGCTGCCTTGGGGTCATCCTTGATTCTGAGCTTTCATTCACCCCCCACATCCAATCACTGGCTCGCTCTTCTTATCTGCATCTCAAAAACATTTCTAGAATTCGCCCTTTTCTTACTTTCGACTCTGCAAAAACTCTTACTGTTTCTCTTATTCATTCCCGTCTGGACTACTGTAACTCTCTACTAATCGGCCTCCCTCTTACCAAACTCTCCCCGCTCCAATCTATCCTGAATGCTGCTGCCAGGATCATATTCCTCACCAACCGTTACACCGATGCCTCTACCTTGTGCCAGTCATTACACTGGCTACCCATCCACTCCAGAATCCAGTATAAAACTACTACCCTCATCCACAAAGCACTCCATGGCTCAGCACCACCCTACATCTCCTCTCTGGTCTCAGTCTACCACCCTACCCGTGCCCTCCGCTCCACTAATGACCTCAGGTTAGCATCCTCAATAATCAGAACCTCCCACTCCCGTCTCCAAGACTTTACACGTGCTGCGCCGATTCTTTGGAATGCACTACCTAGGTTAACACGATTAATCCCCAATCCCCACAGTTTTAAGCATGCCCTAAAAACACATTTGTTCAGACTGGCCTACCGCCTCAACGCATTAACCTAACTATCCCTGTGGGGCCTATAAAAAAAAAAAAAAAACATAATCAGGTTCCTCGCATCATGTTCTCATACACTTTATGCAGTTAATAGCCCTCTGTGTCTGTACTGCTACATACTTAGGCTGTTAACTGGTTCATGCAGCTTTACATGAACACCCGAGCCTTACACTATGGCTGGTCCAAATAACTAAAGCAATTTTTAACATCCACCTCTCATGTCCCCCCTTTTCCTCATAGATTGTAAGCTTGCGAGCAGGGCCCTCATTCCTCCTGGTATCTATTTTGATCTGTGATTTCTGTTATGCTGTAATGTCTATTGTCTGTACAAGTCCCCTCTATAAGTTGTAAAGCGCTGCGGAATATGTTGGCGCTATATAAATAAAAATTATTATTATTATTATAATACTGTGCGGTCAGTATTAAAAAACTAGAAAAATCCACCACAGAGTTTACAAAAATCTCCACACCTGACTAAAGGTGTGGAGGGAAAATCTGCTTCCCAGAGCTTCCAGCTTAACTGAATAAATCCATACTGACAAGCTGGACTAGAAAAAACATAGAATGTACTGAACGATTAAGTCCACAACAAATGGACTGCAAAGAACAAAGCAAGGACTTATCTTTGCTGAACTGGTCAGAATATCAGGGAAATCCAAGTAGAGATGTGAATCCAACCAGGAACCATTGACAACTGGAACTGGCTGAAGTATAGAGCCAGACTAAATAGCCGAGCCAGAAGAGACAATCAGTGGAAGCAGCTGCTGACTGCTAAATCCAAGGAGCAGCTGTTCCACTTAAAACCACCGGAGGGAGCCCAAGAGCAGAACTCACAAAAGTGCCACTTACAACCACCAGAGGGAGCCCAAGAGCGGAATTCACAACATATCTCTAGCAGCTAATTGACTGACACTTTGGCTCTGTATACGGTGTCTTTAGGCACTGTCACTTTTTAGCCATTATCACCTTGTTATTCTGTATTTTTATAATATTATCTACTTTAATATTGTATTTGTACCTTGATATTTATTAGTTTTATTTTGTTTCATTACTTATTTATACCTTAGATGGCACCTTTCTTGCTATTTTGTAAATCCCTATGCACTGTCACTTTGACCCTTTTGTTGTGTGTATATAATCATTGTATAGTAATGGATTTATTTGTAATCATTACCTTTGTATTGTCAATTTTATTCTGGTATTATTATTGTTGATGTATCTGTAAGATTCATATCACAGGACACTGTTTATATAATACTTACACCTTGAATAGAACCCTCCCTCCTCTTTGTGCCACTCTTATTCTGTGCGCTCCGTTTGCATTACTTGTATACATCACATCACTGTCCTTTACATATCACACGTCACTTCCGATTTTTCCTTGCGGTTCAAGCTGGAGCGCACGCCGGCATCGGCTTCACCCATGTGACGCGGTCTATGGAGACGCGTCTGGTGGGAGGATGGAGTCTCCAGTGTTACCATGCATGGTACGTCACATGTTCAAGCCACAGCTGTTCTGATCACGGCCGCTTCACTATTGGTTCCCTCTCAGTTAAAACGCTGCTCTTTACCTCCGGTCATTCATTCCCTCGTCAAAGCTCAGGCGAAACGCGCATCGGGCAGGTCCAGGCTCTCACAGGCTCTCATACTGGTTGGTATTCCACTTTATCTCACATGATTATGGCATTTTGACACTTTTTAGGAGTTTTTTCCTATACTTATGATAGACATTTTATTCAAGGGTGATATTATTTATATATTTATTCTGGCACGCATAGCACCTTTTATATATTATTTATATATTTATTTATCTATTTCACCCTATATGCCATTACCCTATCAGAGGTCTGAGATTATTCAATGTGGTTTTAAACTAACATGAGAAATTATATTGGCTGTATTGTCCACATAACAATAAATCTTGTAATATAATTATCTATACAATTGTTATTTTTTTATATTGTGGTACTCTACAGATATCCTGTGATACCCTGTATTTTATCTACCTTGTTTGTTATCCCCTGCAAAAAAAAATTTTTGATATTATTTTTCTCTAATAAAATCATTATTTTCTATATATATTGAGTCGTGCATCATATTTATAGGTAATATAGTATTTGGTGGATGCACTCTATTTATTATATGTTGTCTTTTGGTTTGTGTACTAAGTCCCCAAATTGGTCAGACCCACACTTTTCCCTGGTCTCCCCTAACTCTGGGACATAGACCTTAGGGGGTGCCACCTCCTCCTTTTTATGCATCACATTAACAGGAACCCCTTTAGCTGCCTGCTGTGGTGGAGCTCCTTTAAAGTCATTCCGGCTCCCCTCTAAGCAATCAGACGCTCCCCTTTCCTCCCAAAAACAATTCAAAGTCCTGTCCGATTACAATAGGGTACGGCAAGCCCAGGACTACAGGGACGTCATGGCTGTTAAGAATCGTGATTGTCTCAATGATTACCCTGGACACCGAATAATCCATAGGGACCCTTTGGATGCAGTAGACATCCATCTTCCTTCCGGGGACCAGATAGATAGGGAGTGTGGTGCTCACCAGGGTCAGCGGGCTCCTTGGGTCCAGAATTCCAGTCACACACTCTACATTCACTTCCACAGTACAGCTCTGCGACATCTTGTCAGATAGAAAGTCAGTACATAATCCATGTTCGAACACTGATCCCACCAACAGTCCCTCGGTGTATACGCCGTTGCCCTTTTGGGCCACCACCCCCTTTTGGTACTCCACCACCCCCTTTTAGTCACCACACCCTTTTGGGACTCCACCCTTTTGGGGTTACCACCGCTTTTGGGACTCCACCACTATTCGGGCAACCATCCTTCCTTGGGGTGTATGCCGTGGAATCTCCATGGACCTCTCAGGCCCCCCACCCCTGTGCACGGCAGTCTATCTGCCCCAACAGTTCCACACAATCCGGCTCCACAAGGCTCTGCACTGCTCCACAAGGCTCTGCATGGCTCCGTAAAGCGAGGTTCTGCACTGCTCTGTAAAGCTCTGCATCTCTCTGCACTGCTCAGCAAGGCTCTGCACCTCTCTGCATGGTTCCACAAGGCTCTGCACCTCTCTGCACAGCTCAGCCAGGTTCTGCTCTGCAGATTTCATGGACCCGCCAATCCACAGCAAGCCGCCCGGAGTTCATGGACCCGCCGATCCACAACAAGCTGCCTGGAGTTCATGGACCCACCGATCCAAAGCAAGCACCTGCTGAAATCCTCCCAGGTACCTCCTGGACCGATGCCCGCAGTGTAGCAGCAATTGTAGGGATCGTTAGTTAGCTCTTTTCTTTCTTTGGTCTATTATGGATTTTCGCTCTAAAGAAGCGGTCTGGCAATCACAGGCACTTACTGTCTTTAAGGGGAAAACATCACAGGTGGATAATATTGATCAGAAAAAAATCCGTGACACTAAATATAATTTAAAACAACTGTTCCATCGGAGAATTAAGGTGTGGTGGAACAGAATTACCCTGGAAAACTATTTAGAAGAAAAATTAATTCCACGTGGTTTACGTGTCCAGGTTTTCCCATCTTATGGGAAAGACGATGTGAATTTTACTAAGCAATGGGAGGAGGCATGTAATCAGTGTTCCACTCAGTTCCTACAATTAATTATTCAGAAAAATGGCACTACATTGAAAGAAATTGATGTGGACATTGATAAACTCCAGGAACAATTAAAATCTATTACAACTCAAATTGAGATTGACAAATTTAATGAAGAAATGGAGGAATGTTTTCTTACATGGGAAAAACATATTAAAAATACTAAAGTCAACAAATATCAACGTGACCAACAAGATCTTCTGAACAATCGGATATATAAATGGAAATATAATACAACCAACAATGATCGGAAAGCTTCTGTATCATCGGCTACATTCACAGAAAATTAATCAGTGGATTCTTCTACTTTCTATGGGAGATATCAAAACAAGAGTGGTCGACGATACAATTTCAGAAGGAATACCCATAAAGACAAATATACTGAGGAGGGTGGCAACACCATGTCAAAGGTAATCAATCTATCTAGTAGACTACTTACTCGGGCACAGATCAATGTATTGGATAGGGGTTTGACTTTTTCACCAACTCACAAATTTGATTATTTTACTGCTCTCAAAGACTTACATCTCTTTGCTCGTAAGCTAATATTTAAAAAGATCTATAACAAGAATTTTGATGATAATATGTCTTTAACCCCAGAAGAACGGGAGACGTTGAATATACTACAAAGTCTTCTGGATGAACAAAGACCTACAACAACTGGTAAGTTACCTAAGTCCATTATTCCAACATCCACACGTTTTCCGTCTATTTCAATGTTTTCTAACATTGAATTATTTGTGAAAATGGTCAGTGAAGAATTCAAACAAATATCTTCAACTTTACCCTATGATAATCTAACTAAAGATGAACGATTAGCCTTGAGACAGTTGAAAAAGATGGATGACGTCATAGTAAAGTCATCTGATAAAGGTGGTAATGTGGTGTTGTGGCCAGTAATGCAATATGAAAAAGAGGCGAGGAGACATCTTGATGATGGAGTAACATATAAAAAATTGACATTCAATCCTTTATCCAACTATCAGGCTCAATTATCGTCTGTCCTATCTGCTGCAGAATCAAAGGGAATAATCACTAAATATGAAATGGGATGTCTATTTAAGAAAAACCCAAGAATTGCATAATTTTACCTCCTACCGAAAATCCATAAATGCTTGGAATGCCCACCTGGAAGACCAATAATATCAGATATTAACAACATGTGTGAAACGATATGTAAATTTGTTGATCACATTCTGAGGCCACTAGTGGAGGAATTACCCTCATATTTGAAGGATACATCAGATGTATTACGTAAAATGGATGGTGTACAGGTTCAATCGGACACACTCTTAGTGGTGTGTGATGTTGAATCCCTGTACACCTCCATTAAACATGAGGATGGCATCAGAGCAGCAAAATTCTTTCTGGAAATGTCCAACATGAGGGGTGACATGATCCATTTTGTCCTTGAACTGCTCCGATTCGCACTTACTCACAATTTCATTTTATTTAAGGGGTCCTTTTTCCTGCAGCTCCAGGGAACAGCTATGGGGGCATCCTGCGCGCCCTCATATGCCAACCTGTTCCTGGGGCTGTGGGAGAGGGACCTCTTTTTATCTGACTATACACTCTTGTGTGATAAAGTGTTGTCTTGGAGCAGATTCACAGACGACATATTTTTTCTATGGCAGGGCACGGAGGAGGACCTTTGTAATTTCATGGGGTCGCTTAATGAAAATGACCTGAACGTTAAACTGACGTACAAATCAGGAAGACGAAATATGGAATTTTTGGATATTCTATTTAATATTGATGATCAGGGATGGATAAAGACTGATGTACATCGAAAACCCACTTCGGTTAACACCTTACTTCATGCAGAATCCTCACACCCTAGAAATCTGATTAATAGCATTCCAGTGGGACAATTTCTCAGAATGCGCAGAATATGTTCTGACGATATGAAATTTGAAGCGCAGGCTAGTGACCTCAGGAAAAGATTTCTTGATAGAGGTTACTCAGAGACAGGAATGGGAAGCCATGAATAAATATTGGAATATATTGAAAATTGATGAATCTCTTTCTAGGTGTATTGCTTCACATCCCACAATTACCTATCGTAGGTCACAGAACATTAGAGACATGCTGGTAAAAGTAATTATAAACCTAAAACAAAGAACATCTTTGACTCCAAGGGATCCCTTTGGGGCTGTAAACCTTGTGGGTCATGTGTTGCATGCCCCAATATTGAAACAACTAAATATTTTACGAATTCCTCCAATTCAAAAACATATAAAATCACGCATAATATCTCTTGCAAAACTATTGGTGTCATATATTGTGCAAAATGCCCCTGCAATAAATTGTATATTGGTTTGACCTCACGCGAATTGCGTAGAAGAACTCGTGAACATGTTCTTGACATTATAGCCGCAGCAGAAATCACCAACATTGCCGAATTAAAAACAATTCCCTGGCACTATAAACTATATCATAATTGTGATCCGTCATCTCTAAAAGTGAGTGGCATAGATAGAGTTATAATTGATAACCGGGGCGGTGATTGGAAGAAAATTCTAGCACAGAAAGAACTAAGATGGATCACCATCTTAGATACGATGACACCAAGGGGTCTCAACGAGACCATTAGTTTTGCTCCAGTTCTCTAAATTGTCCTTCTTTTTGCTTAGTATTTTATATTCATTTTTAATTTTATTATTTTTTATGTGTTTTTTAGTGTGTGCGCACTTGTACAGTATATGCATGGATGCACACAATTGTGTTCATCCGTGTATATATGTCCATATATGTGTATGTTTTATCCTGATCAAATTTTTGTGTTTTTATCTTTCTAGATCTTTCGCCATATTGAAATAATTATCTCTAGCAGCTAATTGACTGACTCTTTGGCTCTGTATACGTTGTCTTCAGGCACTGTCCCTTTTTAGCCATTATCACCTTGTTGTTCTGTATTTTTATAATGTTATCTACTTTAATATTGTATTTGTACCTTGATATGTATTAGTTTTATTTTGTTTCATTACTTATTTATACCTTAGATGGCACCTTTCTTGCTATTTTGTAAATCCCTATGCACTGTCACTTTGACCCTTTTGTTGTGTGTATATAATCATTTTATAGTAATGGATTTATTTGTAATCATTACCTTTGTATTGTCAATTTTATTCTGATATTATTATTGTTGATGTATCTGTAAGATTCGTATCACAGGACACTGTTTATATAATACTTACACCTTGAATAGAACCCTCCCTCCTCTTTGTGCCACTCTTATTCTGTGCGCTCCGTTTGCATTACTTGTATACATCACATCAGTGTCATTTACATATCACACGTCACTTCCGGTTTTTCCTTGCGGTTCAAGCTGGAGCGCACGCCGGCGTCGGCTTCACCCATGTGACGCGCTCTATGGAGACGCGTCTGGTGGGAGGATGCAGTCTCCAGCGTTACCATGCATGGTACCTCACATGTTCAAGCCACAGCTGTTCTGATCACGGCCGCTTCCCTATTGGTTCCCTCTCAGTTAAAATGCTGCTCTTTAGCTCCGGTCATTCATTCCCTCGTCAAAGCTCAGGCGAAACGCGCGTCGGGCAGGTCCAGGCTCTCACAGGCTCTCATACTGGTTGGTATTCCACTTTATTTCACATGACTATGGCATTATGACACTTTTTAGGAGTTTTTTCCTATACTTATGATAGACATTTTATTCAAGGGTGATATTATTTATATATTTATTCTGGCACGCATAGTACCTTTTATATATTATTTATATATCTATTTCACCCTATATACCATTACCCTATCAGAGGTCTGAGATTATTCAATGTGGTTTTCTAACATGAGAAATTATATTGGCTGTATTGTCCACATAACAATAAATCTTGTAATATAATTATCTATACAATTGTTATTTTTTTATATTGTGGTACTCTACAGATATCCTGTGATACCCTGTATTTTATCTACCTTGTTTGTTATCCCCTGCAAAAAAAAATTTTTGATATTATTTTTCTCTAATAAAATCATAATTTTCTATATATATTGAGTCGTGCATCATATTTATAGGTAATATAGTATTTGGTGGATGCACTCTATTTATTATATGTTGTCTTTTGGTTTGTGTACTAAGTCCCCAAATTGGTCAGACCCACACTTTTCCCCGGTCTCCCCTAACTCTGGGACATAGGCCTTAGGGGGTGCTACCTCCTCCTTTTTATGCATCACATCAACAGGAACCCCTTTAGCCGCCTGCTGTGGTGGAGCTCCTTTAAAGTCATTCCGGCTCCCCTCTAAGCAATCAGACGCTCCCCTTTCCTCCCAAAAACAATTCAAAGTCCTGTCCGATTACAATAGGGTACGGCAAGCCCAGGACTACAGGGACGTCATGGCTGTTAAGAATCGTGAGTGTCTCAATGATTACCCTGGACACAAGCCACCCGGAGTTCATGGACCCGCCGATCCACAACAAGCTGCCTGGAGTTCATGGACCCACCGATCCACAGCAAGCACCTGCTGAAATCCTCCCAGGTACCTCCTGGACCGATGCCCGCAGTGTAGCAGCAATTGTAGGGATCGTAGCTACTCAGATGCAGCAGGAGGAAGACAGGAGGTGCGTTTCTTTAAAAGAAAATCCGTTTGGGTTTATTTGCTCCATGAACCCCTAAGCACAACAAAAGGTAAACTGCCTTCAGAGCAGGCAAAACAACACAAAATGTCCTTAGCCGGGCTCTCTGATCCCTCAGGCCTGTGGGCACACAGGCTGGTGTAATGTCCAGCAGGCAGACTCGGTCTGGAGCCACACACTCAGGAGGCCTTCTAGCTCCCAAAACACAGACCATGTGCAAACAGCCTTCATTATGTAGCCTGTAACCATACCCACAGGTGAGGTATGTGGGTATCCAGACCTGCCTATCTCTCATATCCGCCACCCGGTCCCAGGTGCACTAAACGACATCTTAGTGCTCATGTGCACTAAAGGAAAATACTCTGGGTTAGATCAAAGGGAGCAGCCATCCCTGTGACACATACCTCCCATTGATTACACGGCCATTTGCTCCTTACAGTATATAAAAATAAATCTACCCTCCAGGTCTTTATTTACCAATTGAACCAATCATATCAGTGACTTACGCACAATATTGACTACCCCTCTAGAATAGGAAGTGTGTGGCGTGTTTTTGCCATTGTATCCAAGATTTATTCATTTTGGATATAGAGTTCCATTTTCTGGCATTTCCCAGCCACCTAATGTTCCATGAAAGGAATTTAAGTGATGCCATAAAGACTCCATATTAAATTTTGATATAGGATACTATTCCCTTCCAGAGTGTTTATATTTTTATTTGCAAACCACCCTTGGACGATGAAGTATAATGCATATAGTACAATGCTTATAGTCATCTGAAATTACAATTAAGCCCCGAACCATTGACCAATTTTGGCCATAGAAATACAACTGGGGATGCCTAGAAACTTTCCAAAACTTAAGTATAGGCTTAAGAAAATGTGTATATTATTTTCTATCTATTTGAACCACTAATAACAATTATATTCAATGCATACCCTTTAAAAAAAAAAATCATAAAAGGCTTCCACAGAATTGTTGGTTGACCCCCCCCCCCCCACACTTTTTGGTGAACTTAGAGGGCAACCGAGTTTTCGGGCCAGGGATCAAGAAGCTAGCAAGCTAGCACCGGGAGAAATGGGTATCTTGCTGCCATCCCATTTCGGATTCTTAATAATCTCCATCCACCTTTCCTAAAAGTATTAACATGGGGAGGTATCAAATCAGAACATGAATCCTACCTCTTCACTATACACTGCTGGCTAATATATTCAGATTAGGTAAAACATCTTTTAGTTAAATGGAACCTGTCACCCCCAAAATGGAAGTTGAGCTAAGCCCACCGGCATCAGGGCTTATCTACAGCATTCTGTAATGTTGTAAATAAGCCCCCGATGTAACCTGAAAGATGAGAAAAAGAGGTTATATTATACTCACCCAGGGTCGGTCCCGCTGCAGTGGGCGTCGCGGTCCGGTCCGAGGCCTCCCATCTTCTTACGATCACGTCCTCTTCTTGTCTTCATGCCACAGCTCCGGCGCAGGTGTACTTTGTCCTGTTGAGGGCAGAGCAAAGTATTGCAGTGCACAGGTGCCGGAAAAGGTCAGAGAGGCCCGGTGCCTGCGCACTGCAGTACTTTGCTCTGCCCTCAACAGGACAAAGTACACCTGCGCCGGAGCCGCAACGTGAAGACAAGAAGAGGACGTAATCCTATGAAGATGGGAGGCCTTGGACCGGACCGCGGCGCCCATCGCAGCGGGACTGCCCCTGGGTGAGTATAATATAACCTCTTTTTCTCATCTTTCAGGATACATCGGGGACTTATCTACAGCATTACAGAATGCTGTAGATAAGCCCCTGATGCCGGTGGGCTTAGCTCAACTTCCATTTTGGGGGTGACAGGTTTCCTTTAACCAGTTTATTAACATTTCAACAAGTCGATGTAAGAATAGACTCTGTTCCAATAGTCAGAGATATTTCAATTGGTCTCTCTAATAACCGCACACAGATGTAGATATAACTATCATCAAATAATATTTAAACAGTAACGTGCTGGGATCATATTAAAAGTCTCCATCTGAAGCATAAAATTCAGTGTTAATACAATAAACTCTTCAGATTAATATGGATTTTCATTACTGTCTCTGGCTCCTTTCTCTCCCGGAAATCCACTCCTCTCCTTCCGCTGGATTCAGAAAGAAAATAAAATGACTCTCTCACCATCTACCACCATTAGCCTGGCTTGGTACGCCATTGAATAAATAAAAAAGAACAAAAAAATGGAAGCGCACTTACCCCAGTGGAGTTCAACATCACTTTATTAGGACATTTAAAAGCGAGAAGCAGGGAGGGATAGTGTCAGCTGCGGATGGTTGGTCCGCAGCTGACACTATCCCTCCCTGCTTCTCGCTTTTAAATGTCCTAATAAAGTGATGTTGAACTCCCCTGGGGTAAGTGCGCTTCCATTTTTTTGTTCTTTTTTCTTTGGGATTCTGTACTATTTTTCTGGATGCGGCACCCCCATACTAACGTTGTGGAGGAGACGCACAGCCATTGCAACCACCGGGTGCTAAGCTGGTAAAAATTCACCACCTTGGGTTTACTGAAAACAGCAGTGCGGATGTGGATTTTCTTTTTCTTTGTTGGACTTTGCACATTGAATAAATAATATTGGAACTTTTCAGGCGTCTCTTAGTTGATATAAATGAAGCTCTCTGTTTCTGCAAATCAGCTGAAAAATCCGGAAACCACACAGTGTGTCCTCTCCACCCCCTATGCAGCAGAGAAGGTGGCTCCCAGAAATAGATCATGAATCCATTTTTCCACAAAGTCATAATTTTTTGTAAGCACATTTCCATTTTATGTTCTGTCACTCGGATACGTTCTGGCCAGAGCACCATTTAGTCCTCCAGACTCGAGATTCTGTCCTCCACCTGTTGAACTTTCCCAGATTTGACACGTCATTGCGGAGGAGTCCCAAATTAGCTTTAACCTCTTCAATTTTCCCAGTCAGGGAAGCTGTGCGGCTCTGAATGGCAGTTAGCAGTTGTGCGGATACCTGTTTCAGAGTGGGTTCTGAATCCATATCCTCTGGTTCTTGTGACATTGATGTCTCTCTTTGAGACAATTTGTTTAAAGGGACACTGTCACCTGAATTTGGAGGGAACAATCTTTAGACCTAGGGGCGGGGTTTTCGGGTGTTTGATGCACCCTTTCCTTACCCGCCGGCTGCATGCTGGCTGCAATATTGGATTGAAGTTCATTTTCTGTCCTCCGTAGTACATGCCTGCACAAGGTAATATTGCCTTACGCAGGCGTGTACTATGGAGGATAGAGAATGAACTTCAATCCAATACTGCAGCCAGCATGCAGCCGGCAGGTAAGGAAAGGGTTCATCAAACACCCGAAAACCCCGCCCCTAGGACTAAAGATTGTTCCCTCCAAATTCAGGTGACAGTGTCCCTTTAAGGGTTTCTGAATTGTCGTTAAATTCTTTCCCCTGGCGTAGCTCCTTAGCTTGACTTGTGATTTATTAGGACTCATAATTAGGGTTGAGCAAAACGGGTCGGCAATTTTCAGAAGTCGCCGACTTTTGGCAAAGTCGGGTTTCATGAAACCCGACCCGACCCGTGTGGGGTCGGCCATGAAGTCGGCGATCTTCTGAATCTGGAATCGGAATTCCGATACCGATTCCCGATATGTTTAAGATATCGGGAATTGGTATCAGAATTCAGATTTAAGTGTAAAATAAAGAATTAAAATAAAAAATATCGCTATACTTACCATCTGACGGGCCCTGGTACTAACCGGGAACCTTCCTTCCTTAGAATCAGCCTTCCAGGACCTCGCGGTGACGTCACGGTGACGTCGCGGCTTGTGATTGGTCGCGCGGCCGCCCATGTGACCGCTCGCGCGACCAATCACAAGCCGCGACGTTACCGAGGGTCCTGGAAGGGCTGATTCTTAGGAAGGAAGGCTGCCGGAACGAAGCAGGGCGTGTCCGAGGGTGAGTATATACCTAATAGGAATATACTCACCCTCGGCTTCGTTCCGGCAGCCTTCCTTCCTAAGAATCAGCCCTTCCAGGACCCTCGGTGACATCACGGTGACGTCACGGTGACGTCGCGGCTTGTGATTGGTCGCGCGAGCGGTCACATGGGCGGCCGCGCGACCAATCACAAGCCGCGACGTCATCGTGACGTCACCGCGAGGTCCTGGAAGGCTGATTCTAAGGAAGGAAGGTTCCCGGTTAGTACCATGGCCCGTCAGATGGTAAGTATGGCGATATTTTTTATTTTAATTCTTTATTTTACACTTAAATATGGATCCCAGGGCCTGAAGGAGAGTTTCCGCTCCTTCAGACCCTGGGAACCATTGGAAACCCAATGCACTGCATTGGGTTTCGAGTTTCGGCCGACCCCGACCCCGACTTTTTTATAGGATCGGCTGATTTCACTCGACCCGACTTTTGAAAAAGTCGGGTTTCGTGAAACCCGACCCGATCCTATAAAAGTAAAGGTCGCTCAACCCTACTCATAATACTTTCCCCAAATTATCTATGCAATATCAGAGTAAGTCTTATGACTGGTTATTCAGTATGGATTGATAGGATAGCGTTAGAGGTTCGGATATTAATAGTAAGAGGGTTACAAACTCATGTCCCTACTCAATTTTGCTGAATAATTATGTGCAACAGGCACAATTCTCAAAAAGAGCACAATATGGCATCAGCGCCCTGCAGCCTGCAAGTGCATAGCATTTTATCAAACTGGCCAAGTGTCTCCAGCTTGTCCCAGGAAATCACTCCAAACAATGAGGGAAGGGGGGAAGAGGGGAAGTTGTTTACCTTAGTCTGTAAACCCCCGTACTTCTGCTGCAGCTACCCAGCTATCTTCCACAGCTGTCTCAGGATGTCCTGCCTGCCTCGTCGTGTCTCTCCTCGAACTCCAATGTCTTCTCCATGTACCAGGGAAATCCAAGATGGCCGCCGCACCTCAGGTCAGTTCCTGCCACCAGCGGTCCCGCGTCTCCAGGGGACCCAGGCCTCAGCACCCAGCCCATAGGCGCTCACATCAGCCCCTTCGATGTCTTCAACTCACCCGCGAATCGACCTGCAGGTGAGTCACTGACCATGCATAGCAGATTCCTGTCGACTCCGAGCGCATTCAGCATGCCGCTGCCTCAGCTCTGCACGTGTGCCGTTTTCCGGGACAAGTGCTGACTCAAATCCTTCCTGTTGGCTCCCTGGTGTCTCCTCCAGCCGTACCGAGACAGAAACCTGCAGTTTACTAGGCAGGAACCCGATGTTTGTGAAAATGATGGGGAGAGCTCAGTGCTGCACGTCTGCTCTCTTCAGTGTGTTAGCCATGCCCTATATGAGTTATTTTTGATGGTCAACAAAATATGATTTTCTAGTAATTTATTTTTCACACTCTACTGTAGGTATGATAATGGTTTCTCTCTGTGTGAGATTTTTGATGTTTAAAGGGGATATCCACTACTTGGACAACCCCTTCTCACTGGAATGGAAAAGTTTTATCCAGCTTCTACTCTACAATTCCAAGACATGTTTAATGTTATGAATTCTTTATTTTTTCAAAGTTAAAATATATATTCTTTTTTTCTTTCTTGGTTGAAACATGCAGGGAAAATGTATTTAAAGATCATAGAAAAGATAGGGAAAAGACTAGTAGAATTCCAAATGCTTTTTGAAAGCAAGTGCATTCTTAAACTTGGTTCACCATCTTCACTTCTTGGACACATTAAACAATAAGAGTAAGCCAGAGAGCAGCCGCAGCCTTGGCTTCCTGTTGATGTTATAAATCAAAAATTAAATGGAATAGGGACTAATCAGACTCGTTATGTACATGTAATCTCTTTAAAACTTAGCTTTTAATATTACAAATATAAAACCCTGACCTAAAACAAACCTTGGTTAAATACCATATATGATAAAAATACCACCAAATAGGTCACCTGTTAAGGTACTACAATACAACCTACTGCTCACGCCTGCCTTGCTGTGGAGGTTGGCACCCTAAGAGACAATTTATTGGCGCCCCCACTCAACGCAGGCTGTCCCTCTCTTCCCTACGATATCCCTCTCAGTGTAGGTGGGAAAACAATATAGTAAAGAGCAGTGGTGAAAAAAAGGTACACAAAATATATAGATACATAAAGTACCCAAAAAAACCTCAACAGGCACCCCCACGTACCATTGTGATAATCCAACACATCGCCAAATAGCAGATCAGATAGTAAAAAATATTCAGTCTAGAAATAGCCGTATTTGTCCCATGTCCATCATGGACATAAAATAATTGCAAACCATAGTCCAATAGGGACCAACACAAACAACCAGAATATTATAATGGATAATGATGAAAGATAACTTAGCGTGTGCTGGTATCGCCCCGATGCGTTTCCCCACACGGATGCAGCGGCATTCCGTCCGGGTCATCACAGCGTTATGTCCCGGAGTAGAGGACTAGTGGTATCTTGATTTTATCCAAAATTGGGGGACATAACGCTGTGATGACCCGGACGGAATCCCGCTGCATCCGTGTGGGGGCGGGACCTATTCAGGCGCGCGGATTCAATGTGAGTTATTTATGCTCGCACATTTCCACCGCCGGCTTATGCTACTCATCTATATGGCATCCGACAGTATCGATGACCACTTTATTTCCTCCTGATGAACCGTGTTAACGGGGAAACGCGTCGGGGCGATACCAGCACACGCTAAGTTATCTTTCATCATTATCCATTATAATATTCTGGTTGTTTGTGTTGGTCCCTATTGGACTATGGTTTGCAATTATTTTATGTCCATGATGGACATGGGACAAATACGGCTATTTCTAGACTGAATATTTTTTACTATCTGATGTTGCCTGCAGGAACAGTGAAGCCAGTGCTGATTCTGCGCTGGGCTTGTGTTATGTAACAACCTCACAAGAGCCCCGGGAACGTGACTGCTAAGACCCTTGAACAGCACAGGCATGTAAAATGAGTATGAGTGTTTTTACTTGAAAGAGGACAAACATGAAGAATGACAAGGTATTGTTCTAATAATGGACAACCCCTTTAAGAAATACAATTTTCGGTTAAAACATTTCCAACATTCTTAACATAAAAAACGCTTCTCCGCTTTGTGACTTCTCTGACGTTAAAGAGTTGATTTTAGTGTAAAACATTTCCTACATTATGAACATGAAAAAGACTTCTCCCCTGTGTGGGTTCTTTGGTGTATAACAAAACTGCATTTCTTTTTATAACATTTCCCACAATCTGGACAGGAAAAAGGCTTCTCTCCTGTGTGACTTCTCTGGTGGTTAAACAAAGTTGCTTTCTGATTAAAAGATTTGCCACATTCTGAACAGGAAAAAGGCTTCTCCCCTGTGTGGGTTCTCTGGTGCGCAACCAAAACTGATTTCAGAATAAAACATTTGCCACATTCTGAACAGGAAAAAGGCTTTTCCCCTGTGTGGGTTCTCTGGTGCGTAACCAAACCTGATTTCTCATTAAAACATTTTCCACATTCTGAACATGAAAAAGGTTTCACCCCTGTGTGGGTTCTCTGGTGCGTAACCAAAGCCGATTTCTGTTTAAAACATTTCTCACATTCTGCACAAGAAAAAGGCTTCTCCCCTGTGTGGGTTCTCTGGTGCGTAACCAAATTTGATTTCGCTATAAAACATGTGCCACATTCTGAACATGAAAAAGGTTTCACCCCTGTGTGAGTTCTCTGGTGCGTAACCAAAGCTGATTTCTCTTTAAAACATTTCCCACATTCTGAACAGGAAAAAGGCTTCTCCCCTGTGTGGGTTCTTTGGTGCTTAACCAAAGCTGATTTCTCTTTAAAACATTTGCCACATTTTGAACAGGAAAAAGGCTTCTCCCCTGTGTGGGTTCTTTGGTGCGTAACCAAAGCTGATTTCGCTGTAAAACAGTTGCCACATTCTGAACATGAAAAAGGTTTCACCCCTGTGTGAGTTCTCTGGTGCGTAACCAAAGCTGATTTCTCTTTAAAACATTTCCCACATTCTGAACAGGAAAAAGGCTTCTCCCCTGTGTGGGTTCTTTGGTGCTTAACCAAAGCTGATTTCTCTTTAAAACATTTGCCACATTCTGAACATGAAAAAGGTTTGAACCCAGTGTGGGTTCTCTTGTGTATAACCAAAGCCGATATCTGTTTAAAACATTTCCCACATTCTGAACAGGAAAAAGGCTTCTCCCCTGTGTGGGTTCTCTGGTGCTTAACCAAAACTGATTTCTCATTAAAATATTTGCCACATTCTGAACATGAAAAAGGTTTCACTCCTGTGTGGGTTATTTGGTGTATAACAAGCTTGTATTTTTCGTTAAAACATTTCCCACATTCTGAACAGGAAAAGGGCTTCTCCCCTGTGTGGGTTCTCTGGTGCTTAACCAAAACTGATTTCTCATTAAAACATTTGCCACATTCTAAACATGAAAAAGGTTTCACCCCCGTGTGGGTTCTGTGGTGCATAACCAAAGCCGATTTCTGTTTAAAACATTTTCCATATTCTGAACAGGAAAAAGCCTTCTCCCCTGTGTGTCTTCTTTGGTGTCTAACAAGATAAGATTTATGTTTAAAACATTTTCCACACTTGGAACAAGAAAATCTTTTCTCCACTGTGTGAATTTTTAGATGTTTAAGAAATGACTTTTCGATGGGAAAACTGTTTCCATATTCTGGACATGAGAATGGCTTTTTTGAATTAGGAGTATTTCCGTTTTTAATGCTTATTTTGTGACTCTGATTTTCCTTAGTTGTCACCCATGAATCAGAAGACAGGACCTGTTTCAAAGGATCAGATGATAGGTCTTTGCTGTGAAGGGATGATGGTATAGCTGGAGTAATGGCATTAACTTCAATTGTATCCAGTGGGATCTGAAAATCATCCGATCTAAAAATTAAAGACGTCAGCTGTTCCTCTGATCTCCCGGTACAGTCATCTGCCAAGATATAAACTAGTTATTATTTTTGAATAAAATATCTTAAATGTCATTTACCATTTCTAGTTCAACTGTCTGTAAAAATGTCAAGTTATGTAAAAACATTGAATTTTTCACCAAGACAATGACAGCTCACAATCTAATAGAAAATCTTATAGGATGAACCAGTGGAGCGTGGTGTTCAACTGTTTGTTTATTCTGCCTCCCAAATATGGAACAAAAAGCCACACAGAAACATTATGTTGACGAACCTAATACCAATAAAAACTTCTATTCATCTAACAAAAAAGAAGTCCCCACTCAGGTCCATCATCTGTCACTGGAAAAACAGGAGGTTTCCACATTATTAGTGGCTCAAAGGCTCTTGAAAATTAACATGGCTTCCATTAAATAAATCCAACAATAACCACTCTCCCAAAGACAAATTTCCCCCTCACCTCTGAGCCTTCCAGTATGCCCAAACCACATGTATTTGGCATTACTCTAGTGAGAAGAGCCCACTTAATTTACGGTGTGTGTGTGTCTCCTGGAGCATAATCAGGGCACTATGTGTTGGGTAATAAAATGGCAAATTTACATTTTTTTCTCCTACATCCACTGTGTGCTAATTTCTGGAAATTGCCTATGGAATCAAAAATTGCCACTATTCCAATAGATTAGTTCTCTGAGGGTTATCATTTCCAAAATGGAGTCATTTTATGGGGATTCCTACAGCTCTGATTTTCTGACATTTTGTCATATTAGGGCTTCTGCAGATGGTGTGTCACATCTCTTCTAGGATCTGCCCCTATGATGTCAGCAGACGTGTCCTTGTTCATATGACTGGCCGGGCTAGAAACGGAGTAGATGTTGGTACCAGATGTTCTGGTGACATAGGCTCGATTCAGCCACTAAGATTAGGGTGCTTGGGACAAGTAGTACCTGGCAGTATGGGTGTATGTGTTGTCCAGCTGAAGTAATCTGCTCCCTTATACAGCCAATTGGATAGCACCATATTCTACGAAAGCTCGAAGCATATTGAAGGAAGCTGCCAGATACAGCCTTGTTCTTCTCTGGTTCGGTCCTCTATGTTCAGTTCACGGCTTGTGTATTTGTTTCCTGTTGTGATCCCGGCCTGTTTGCTGACTACTCTTATGTCTTCTGATTTTGTGTTTTCTCTGCCTTACTGATTCTGACCCGGCTACCTGACTATTGTTCTTTCCATTTCACACCACCAAACAGCAGGCAACAGTGTGGGCCAAGCCAAGTGGGTCTCTATTTAAGTCCAGATCCATGTAGAGGTGTTAAAGGGTAATGAGCAAGACAATCCCTGGGATCAGGAGATGGAGTAGATAGTGCCAAGCCTGTTTGTGGTGGCCATCTTTTGAGCTGATAGGTGGCCACAAACACTGCTCCTAATACTTTGTGTCTGCAAGCTATTCCAGTAAGATCTGGATTCAAATAGCTAAATGGCACTCTTTCCCTTCTCAACCCTTAAATATGCCCAGACAGCAATGTACAACCATATATAGGGAATTGTCGGATAAAAGAGAAGTTGCAAAATAATGTGTGAGGTCTATCCGTTTGCTAATACCCTTTGTGAAAGTGAAAAAATGTGGGCTTATATTTTGTGAAGAATTCTAAAATTATCACCACATGAAGTGACACACTTCAGATTTGAAAAATGGACCCTGATTAGGAACATAAAACTGTCTACAGGAACTGGTTATCAGAGTATTTTGGGAACTAACTACTGTAGTCAAAATCTGTGACTATAGACAATAACACATCTACTGAAATGATCAAACTCAACAATCTTCATTAGTAAAAAATGAGTGATCAGAGGTGAAACCTCTCTGGAGCAGTTACATTATGGGGATTGGTGGTTCTTGGCAATCTAAATTATCTTAATTTTCTGTCAGATGAGTTTCAAGAAGAAATATTAGATAGTCAAAGATAAGAGAAGAGAAAGTATTAGTGCTCCCCATTTCAGGAGAGATTGTGCAGTAATCTGAATTCTTTGGGATTGAAAACAAATTGAAATTTATGACGTGGAGTGAATCCATGAAACCAAGGCTCGAGCCATGTCAACATCTTCTGCAGACGTGAATAAATGTACAGTATATTACAACCATCAGCCACGCACAGCTTAGAGATATATCATGGGACTGGTGTAATATTTTGTGTGTAGTTTATCATAATCCTCCTTGAAGTTAGTTATTTTTAAAGAAATTGAAAAGTCATATTATCAGCAAGGAAGGACTGTAGTTAAATAATATAATAAAATAAAATATAACTTTTAATAAATATTGCTAAAAAGAGTCGCTCGGACTCATAAAAAACATGAATCACAACATTCTAATCAATGCTGGCAATTAACACTAATGAGCCCAACGTAATGCTCCAAAAAACCAGCACGGTGGAAATATCCCACCACCTTATTATACAAACAGACACTGTATAAGAGGCAACATCTGTCATAGAGCCCCTAACAAGTGTACATCATAGAGATACAAGAACAGGGATATTATGATTGCTGTATACGTTTCAGAACAATCTCACCCAGAATGTAAATCGCTTCATAGAGACGCAGTGGTCCAAGAAATCCATATACATGAGGTGGCTCCTTAGGTGCCCTTTCCAAACCTCACTCGCATGAATTCAGCCACTTGCTACTTCTGTCCCTCATTCATATTTTCTCCCAACGCGTTTCCTTGTGGCAATGTCATCAGGGGAGAAGCCACTTTACAGAAAAATCATTAAGGTGTGTGTCGTCCACCCGACACAACACAGAGGGTGTTGTCTGTGTTGTGTCGGGTGGACGACACACACCTTAATGATTTTTCTGTAAAGTGGCTTCTCCCCTGATGACATTGCCACAAGGAAACGCGTTGGGAGAAAATATGAATGAGGGACAGAAGTAGCAAGTGGCTGAATTCATGCGAGTGAGGTTTGGAAAGGGCACCTAAGGAGCCACCTCATGTATATGGATTTCTTGGACCACTGCGTCTCTATGAAGCGATTTACATTCTGGGTGAGATTGTTCTGAAACGTATACAGCAATCATAATATCCCTGTTCTTGTATCTCTATGATGTACACTTGTTAGGGGCTCTATGACAGATGTTGCCTCTTATACAGTGTCTGTTTGTATAATAAGGTGGTGGGATATTTCCACCGTGCTGGTTTTTTGGAGCATTACGTTGGGCTCATTAGTGTTAATTGCCAGCATTGATTAGAATGTTGTGATTCATGTTTTTTATGAGTCCGAGCGACTCTTTTTAGCAATATTTATTAAAAGTTATATTTTATTTTATTATATTATTTAACTACAGTCCTTCCTTGCTGATAATATAGATTTGTGATTGGAGGCTTTGCAGTTTGAAATTGAAAAGTCATGATGAAGGGAAACTCTGATGTTATTGTACAGAAATTCACACTTGGCCCTGACTGCACATTTAATGTTGTTATTCATAAAAGCAAAGTTTGGCCAGAAAGACTGGACCTGGTCTTGTAGGGACCAATAAGAGAACATTCAGCAGCACAGAAGAGGAAGAAGGTAAATTCATCCAATAAGATATCAGGATTCTAGGAATCCAACAGCATCATTACCCTCCGTTTTCTCTTACAGGCCCATTATAATATTATTCTTCAAGTGATTTTCTTACTTGTTAGCACATTCTACGTCATTTGGCTTTGTAGTTTACAGATCTGAGCAGGTAATGGTCAGTGACTACTAATCCCAGGGGGGTAGGTGGATACTCCAGGTTATAATTTCTATAGAAAAGGATTTAATTTCACAAAGTAATTTCAACATTTCCAAATAGAGCAGAATGTTGTGGTCTATAGGCAAAATGGTGATCACACGATTGTGATACGACCAGAACAGACTATCAATAAATCAGCCACAGCTGGTGACTGAGAAGAATCTGTGACGTCTCTGCATTTAATTGGTTCTACACCATAATATTCACCATATGTATTTGTATAATCTATATCCTGGCTGCTGCATTCACTCACATTCACCGCCCTTGCATAAACTCTTTACACACCATCCATATCGGCCCCTCTGTTCTTGCCTCTCCTATGTATAGCACTCATGCTCTGTTCACATTGCTTAACAGCGCAGATCCATTCAGTCCCACCATTCAACACAAGAGACGCTCTCACAAATCACTTAATCATCTGCTCACTCTTTCTATCCTCCTTCTCCTAGTTGCTGGAGACATCTCTCCAAACCCCGGCCCCCCATGTTATAGCCAGTCAAACCTCCCAACTGCTACACCCAGAAACCCCTCTAACCTTATTAATATTCCATGCATGCCTTCGTCTCTTTCAATTGTGCCCTTTGGAATTCTCGCTCTGTGTGTAATAAACTCTCCTTCATTCATGACTCTTTCATTTCTAACTCTCTTAATCTCCTGGCTCTTACTGAAACCTGGATCCAGCAGTCAGACACCACCACTGCTGCTGCTCTTTCATATGGTGGACTACACTTTTCTCATACCCCAAGATCAGACAACAGAGCAGGTGGAGGCGTTGGTCTGCTCCTTTCACCCAAATGTACCTTCCAAGTTATCCCCCAAATACCCTCACTTGTCTTCCCTTCCTTTGAGGTCCATGAAGTCAGACTCTACGTCCCCTTCTCCATGCGAGTGGCGGTGGTGTATCGTCCTCCCAGCCCCTCTCATCAGTTCCTGGATCACTTTCTTTCCTGTGACACCCCCACCCTTATAATGGGTGATTTCAACATCCCCATTGCTTCTCCCCTCTCCCCATCTGCTTCTCACCTTTTATCTCTAACCTCCTCTTTCGACCTCTCATAGAATACTAACTCTCCAACGCATGAAGATGGAAACTCCCTTGACTTGGTCTTCTCCTGGCTTTGCTCAGTGGACGATTTCACAAACTCCCCTCTCCCGCTCTCTGACCACAACCTTCTTTCATTCTGTATCAAGAACTGCCATCCCGCTCAGGTCACCCCCACTTTCCACACTTATAGAATCATACAGGCCATTAGCACCCAGAAACTTATGAAGAACTTGCAGTCCTCATTGGCCCCAATCTCCTCCATCTCATGTCCTGATTCTGCTCTGAAGCATTACAATGAAACCCTGCAAAGTTCCCTGGATGAAGCTGCACCTCCTATACATAGAACAACTCGGCACAGATGGCGACAACCGTGGCACACGCTGCAAACACGTTTCCTGCAGCGGTGCTCCAGGTGCGCCGAACGTCTGTGGTGAAAATCTAATCTACCCGAAGATTTCATCCATTATAAGTTCATGCTAAAAACATACAACTCTGCCCTTCACCTCTCCAAACAAACCTATTTCAACACCCTCATCACCTCGCTGTCCAATAACCCTAAACGTCTCTTTGACACTTTCCAGTCCCTACTCAACCCAAGAGAGCAGGCCCCAACCACGGATCTCCGCACTGACGATCTGGCCAATTATTTCAAAGAAAAAATTGACTACATTCGACAGGAAATCATCTCCCAATCTGTTCATACCATGCACTGTCCTCCCTCCCCCACTGCATCTAGTTCACTCTCTGACATTGAACCAGTTACAGAAGAAGAAGTAATCAGGCTCCTTGCATCTTCTCGCCTGACCACTTGCACCAGTGACCCCATTCCGTCACACCTCCTCCAGTCCCTTTCCTCAGCTGTCACCTCTCACCTAACAAAAATATTCAACCTTTCTCTCACTTCCGGTAATTTTCCCTCCTCATTTAAGCATGCCATCATACATCCATTACTTAAAAAACCCTCCCTCGACCAAAACTGTGCTGCTAATTATAGACCTGTCTCTAACCTTCCCTTCATCTCCAATCTCCTCGAACGCCTGGTCCACTCCCGTCTTACCCGCTATCTCTCAGATAACTCTCTTCTCGACCCTCTTCAATCTGGCTTCCGCTCTTTACACTCTACTGAAACTGCCCTCACTAAAGTCTCTTATGACCTACTAACAGCTAAATCTAATGGTCACTACTCCATGCTAATTCTCTTAGATCTCTCCGCAGCATTCAATACTGTGGATCATCAGCTCCTCCTCACTATGCTCTGCTCCATCGGCCTCAAGGACACCGTTCTCTCCTGGTTCTCCTCCTATCTCTCTGACCGATCCTTCACTGTATGTTTTGCTGGTTCCTCTTCCTCTCACCTTCTCCTTACTGTTGGGGTTCCTCAAGGATCAGTCCTAGGCCCCCTCCTCTTCTCTTTGTATACTGCCCCTATTGGACAAACAATCAGTAGATTTGGTTTCCAGTACCATCTCTATGCTGACGACACCTAATTATACACCTCTTCTCCTGTTATCACGCCGACCTTTTTTAGAAAACACCAGTGATTGTCTTCCCGCTGTCTCTAACATCATGTCCTCCCTCTATCAGAAACTGAACCTGTCAAAAACTGAACTCCTCGTGTTCTCTCCCTCTACTAACCTACCTTTGCCTGACATTGCCATCTCCGTGTGCGGCTCCACCATTACTCCAAAGCAACATGCCCGCTGCCTCGGGGTCATCCTTGATTCCGAGCTTTCATTCACCCCCCACATCCGATCACTGGCTCGCTCTTCTTATCTGCATGTCAAAAACATTTCTAGAATTCGCCCTTTTCTTACTTTCGACTCTGCAAAAACTCTTACTGTTTCACTTATTCATTCTCGTCTGGACTACTGTAACTCTTTACTAATTGGCCTCCCTCTTACCAAACTCTCCCCGCTCCAATCTGTCCTGAATGCTGCAGCCAGGATCATATTCCTCACCAACCGTTACACCGATGCCTCTACCTTGTGCCAGTCAGTACACTGGCTACCCATCCACTCCAGAATTCAGTACAAAACTACTACCCTCATCCACAAAGCACTCCATGGCTCTGCACCACCCTACATCTCCTCTCTGGTCTCAGTCTACCACCCTACCCGTGCCCTCCGCTCTGCCAATGACCTCAGGTTAGCATCCTCAATAATCCGAACCTCCCACTCCCGTCTCCAAGACTTTACATGTGCTGCGCCGATTCTTTGGAATGCACAACCCAGGTTAATACGATTAATCCCCAATCCCCACAGTTTTAAGCGTGCCCTATAAACTCATTTGTTCAGATTGGCCTACCGCCTCAACGCATTAACCTAACTATCCTTGTGTGGCCTATTTAAAAAAAAAAAAAGAGATATGTATATATATATATATATATATATATATATATATATATATAATAAAACATAATTAGGCTCCTCGCGTCATGTTCTCATACACGTTATGCAGTGTTAATAGCACTCTGTGTCTGTACTGCTACATACTTAGGCAGTTAACTGGTTCATGCAGCTTTACATGAACACCCAAGCCTTACACTATGGCTGGTCCAAATAACTTAAGCAATTGTTACCATCCACCTCTCCTGTCTCCCCCTTTCCTCATAGTTTGTAAGCTTGCGAGCAGGGCCCTCATTCCTTCTGGTATCTATTTTGAACTGTGATTTCTGTTATGCTGTAATGTCTATTGTCTGTACAAGTCCCCTCTATAATTTGTAAAGCGCTGCGGAATATGTTGGCGCTATATAAATAAAAATTATTATTATTATATTATTTCTACTCACCTGGGTAGTCATATGTGGGAATCTCCTCTTTACACCACTCATCACCCATCTCATAGATCTCTGCAGTATTAATATGGGTCAGATCTTCACCCTGAAACAAATATTGTAAAAGTCACACACAGATGGAGAAGTCACATCTATGATCAGCTCTAATCCTGCCATCTCCACCGCTCTCATTATACAAGTATAAAACATATAATACTGGTGGATAAAACAAAGCTGAGCACAAGACCTTTACAGCCATCTACACATCATAAGGGAGATCTCATGACACCTTCTCTCCATCTACCTGATGATTCTGAGGAACATTGGGATCTTCTTGTTTACAGTTATCTGGAAGAAGAGGATGGGGACATCTCTCTTGTGTTGTCCTCTTACTGGATAGATCTGAAGGAAACACATACAAGGGCTGACTTCATTACTTACATACAGATAATTATAGGCTGTGTGCATTTAGTCCTGTCTATTACCTGGTGATGTTAGGGGTTGAGGAATCTCCATCATGATTTCCTTGTACACATCTTTGTGTCCCTCTAAATACTCCCACTCCTCCATGGAGAAATAGACAGCGACATCCTGACACCTTACAGGAACCTGACACATACAATGATACCGTCATCCCCTGATCCCTTTATAGCGTTACTGTATAATGTCCCAACATTCCCAGCAGTGTCACCTCTTCAGTCAGCAGCTCAATCATCTTGCAGGCGAGTTCTAGGATCTTCTGGTCATTGATATCCTCATAAACCAGTGGGTTACATGGAGGCCTTAGGACTGGACTCATGGGTCTTCCCCATCCCTCAGACACAGGGTCCTGACAGCGCTCACTAGAGGTCCTAGAGGTCTTCTTCACTACTGTGTAATTCTGGTTGTGAAGAGACACATTAATAAATCTCACTACAGACATTTCCAGAGTCCTCACCTCTCCAGTTCTGTCCATCTGTTATTCTCATAGATAAGAATGATGTAATGTGACGTCATCAGAATCTCTCACCTCTCCAGTAAGCCGGAAGAGGATCTCTAGGGTGAGGTGTAATATCCTCTCCACCATCTTGTCTCTGTCCATATCCATTCTTGATGGGTAATTCAGGAAAATTGTCTTATATAGATGATCTTCACTGAGAGGATCTGATATTTTTCAGAGACCTGAATGAGAAGATGAGCCGTTGTAACATCATTAAATCCTGTGTAATAATACAATTATTGGAGATAATAAGGGAAACACATGAGGAGATAGAACGTGTAGATGTTGTATTCTCTAGTCTTTCATGGACTGGAACATAAGTTGAATTGCTGGCTAAGACGTCTCCATGCTCCCAATGACTGGCTATGTTTCTTACTGCTTCAGCAACTGATTGGCTGTAGGAATCACAAGTTCGTTGGGAATGACTAGGAAATTCAGAGACTGGCGGGGGACCCAAGCAGCAATCGTATTTTTTATTATTTTACAACATACCGCGTTCTTCCCTGACATCTACTAATAAAACCTATATATTTAGGCCACAGACAACAAGCAGCTTCTTCCTCGGAGTCGGCAGCTGAATACGTTCCTCATAGACTCATCTTCCATAACGCTAATTCTCGACTCATTTACCGACACTGGAATTGGCATTAGCAATACTGCAGGAGATATTCATTACACGTGACAGGAGAAATAACTACTTCATGATGAGGACAACATCTTCTTCTTCTACTACGGCTCTAGAAACATATTTGGCCAAAATCCGTCACTGACTCCATCTCCACAGGCCGTCTATATGAATGTTTCCCGTCTTCCCCCCACTGTAATCTTCTATCATGTTACTTCTCATGTCTGATTCACACACAGAAGTTTGAGGCTTTTATAAAAGCTTGTTTGACGTCAATATCTCCATGTACAGTGTTTTATTTTCTCTTTATATTAGTTTTTTAGCTTTTTTTGTAGGCTTCTTTATATTACATGAAAAATACCCTAAAAAAATTGGGGATGCAGGTACTGTGGAAAAATTATACTGTGTGTGGGGCCAAGAAACTGGCACTGTACGGTATCAAGAATGGGATAAGTGAGGATTTATTATCTAGAGGTTTGGGTGGAAGAATATTGTGTGGGACATCTTGTACTATCATAATCTGTGGGGAATACTGTGGGAACATTATACTGTGTCTGGGGGCCAAGAAAGGGGCACGGTACTATGAGAGTAATACAGGTTTCCTTGGTTCCCGTCTTTCATAGTTGGGTCGTTTGTATCTATCAGCGGAAAAGGAACAAAACCATTGTGATTCTTATAAGGAGACAACACAAAACACCCCTAAATATAACATTTTATAACAACCCCACAATCTGTGACTCTTCAGGGTAAACACTATCTCACCATTGGATTAGAGCTGATACTATAAAGCTAAAGTGACTAAACAGACTTTCTGTCACATCCATAGTGGGGCACTTTTCCGTGTTTGTCAGAACTGTCCGAGGATTATTAGAGGTAATAGTTCCCCCCCAATTAGAAGGGACACCTGTGGATATTGGGGTCTTTACCTGCTATATTTCTTGTGGGATTTACTTGGTGAAGTGCTGGAATGACTTTCCCACAAAGGGTTAAATGGCGTCTGTAACTTCAATGTCTTTCTATGAAGCTTCTTCTCAGGACTTTCTTCCTCTGTTTTCTCCCGTATTTCTATTACTCTCCGAAATCAGGAAAGTATTAAGTCCTATAGAAACTGTGGAGAAAGAATCATTTCTAATTCTGTGTTTCCAGGATTCTTCTTGTGGCAATTGGCTGCCATATCCCCTGTGCAATATATTTCTAGTATTATTGGTTTATAATACAGTAATTCATAGGACATGAGATGGTTGTTTGTTTATGTCCCTTTTCTCTTGTTTTCTTGTGTCATGTATTATTTTTATGTAACGTATGTACATTTGTTCTGACATTTGACATCTGATGGATCTTATGTCACGGATTTGACAGGATCTTCTTCTGAATTTTTTTTATAGGACTTACAGGTGGAACCAGTCCTGAAAGCACAATATCCAGCAAGTATTTGCCATATATTCATGCAAATTTCCTGAAATGTCATCAATTGTATCTAGTAAAATGCTTAAGTTCTCGTTACTCTAAAGGTTATCTTATATTAACCCAGTGACACGATGCGGCCAGTCAGTCACAGTAAAGCCAACATGGCTACGGCATTACCGTATATGGCAGGCAATAATACAGAAATAACATTTCAGGAGTATAAAGATCTAAATAAGAAATGTAAAAAAGAAATCAAGCTAGCAAAGTTATCCAAAGAGAAGCAAATTGCCAGCTACATTAAACTAAATCTCAAAAAATGTTATAAATCTATTGTGATGAAACAGCTTTTTTTCTTAATTAACCAATCATCTATTTTCAGCAAGCTGGGAAGAATAGACTGTTATCTATTTGTTGACTTTTAAATTTTTGTGTTTCTTTCTTGTTGGTCAAAAACACAGTCTTTTGTTTGTATAAGCCTGTAATATTGACTTGTAAGTTGACATTTGATGTAACAAATTGTTCTGTTATCCTGGATGACTAAAGACACAGGATAATTGACTAATGTTGTTTGCTGATATGTTGATTACACATTGTTCAGGCCAGATAGCTTGTTGGCTTACAAAACAGAGAAGGAAAAACTATGCAAATGGATTAAATAATCAAATTATGCAAGTTGATTTCATCACTATTCTTCCCCTTTACCTGTGAATGCTGGCTTGAATGATACTTGTTAACAATAAAAAGAGGTTTGGTGTCTCTGTAACATGTGACAGATATTCAGCCAAGACATCCAAACATCCAAAGACTCTCTACAGGAGAGCAACGAAGACATCATAGCTTCATCACAAGGGATACAGAATTGTCATTCTACAGGATGCCAGCTTAGGTGAACATGGCCCCTGTTGAAAGAATGCAGGTTTGCTCCATTGACCATCACTGAACCATGGATACATTTTGGGAAGTCAGGATTTGGACCCTCCGGTCACTTGAGCCTCATGGATACATTTGTGAAAGCCAGGAATGGAACTCACTGGTCATCTGGCTCCATGGAGATTTTCTGAGAAGCCAGGTTTTGAATCTCGGGTTAACTGGCCTTGTACCTAAATGGACTGTCATCTTCCTAAGCTTAGGAATGCTGTTGGAGAAATCAGCGCAAATAGGGTCTTATCCAATGCAAAGCGAATTGATATAATAAAATTCTACTCATCAGATGGAGCTTTTGATAAAGCATATAAAGTTATCCGCTGCAGCAGATCCACGGGTCAGCAAGTGACCATGCTGTAGATGAATAAACGGTTAATGTGGATATTATCTGCGCTGCTGAATAGATGTAGGTCCAGATGTATTTAAAATTAAGAAAGCATTATACTGCCTCTGAACAAATCCCTGGATAGACCTCTCATGGAGTACTATGTACAGTTTTGGGCACTGGTGCTCAGGAAGAATATGATAGAACTAGAGCGAGTACAAAGGAGGGCAACAAAATTAATAAAGTGGATGGGGAACTACAATACCCAGAGAGATTAGCAAAATTAGGATTATTTAGGCTAGAAAAAAGATGACTGAGGTGCGATCTAATAACCATGTATAAGTATATAAGGGGACAATACAAACATTTCTCCAAGGATCTGATTATACCAAGGAAGGTGACAGTCGCAAGGGGGCATTCTCTGCGTCTGGAGGAGAGAAGGTTTTTTCACCAACATAGAAGAGGATTCTTTACTATTAGGGCAGCAAGAATCTGGAATTTCATGCCTGAGGAGGTGGTGATTGCGAACTCAGTCGAGGGGTTCAGAAGAGCCCTGGATGTCTTCCTGGAGCGTAACTGTCACGATATGGTAGGAAATATCATATAAGTTGAGTTTCTCTTGTCAGCCCAGGATGTGGGCTAAGAAACCCCCCTTCTCTTTTACTTCAGAGTTGAGCTTGCCTTGCCAATGTATGTGAGAGGGGAGTTTTATTGAAGAAAGGTATTTACGACCGGCATTTCCTGCCATGTAAGCTCTTGTCCAGCTATCACTGGACTAGAAACTTCTAGAATCATGAAAGTCCTTTGTTCTGTTTTTGTAAGATATTAGGCAAACGATTTAAAATACGAACACCAAAATATATCATCATAATCACACTCGGAGGATCTACACATCACTCTAAACACGGGCGTCTAACTCCATCGGGTGAAGAAGTAGGGATTGCTCTGTAAATAATAGGACATATTTGATCTCACTAGAATGCCAGCGATAATACGAGATGAATGCTGGGTATGGTACGATTATGATATGTTCTGTAGCGAAGTTACGGGCATCAGATATATTTAATGCCCAGTGAGTAATACTGAAGAAGTAGGAGGGGTTGGAAAAGCCAGCCCTTTCTGTGAGGTCACAGACTGCAGGTTTTAAGTTGCTGGGAGACTTTCAGGAGGCAGATGTGAGTTTTTTTCCTGAAGCGACCTGACTGCGAGTGCTAATGCACTGGGATAGATGGAAACCCCCCTAGCCTGGTTGCCTGCAATGCTCTGAACAACTGTAAGTGTATTTCTCATGTTATTCCCTGTTTTTTTATAATTACCTTGTACATATTTGCAATTGTCTCATTTGTAACATCTTTGTAAAATATTTTTATAAAAAGCACTGCCTACATTTTGTGGGGTATATTATTTCATGCCAGTTCTTCCTCCCTGCTCTAAAAACGTACCCTAAGTCTCTTGAAGGTAAATTACGCTACTGTTTTGGGTTAGCTCCGGACCCGTTTAATCGGAGCTGGTGGCGGCTTACCGTGTGCAGGCTTTTGGGGGTTGTTTCAGCGACTGCGGCTTGATAATTATTGTTCCTGCCTGAGTGGGAGTAGTTATCGCGTCACTGCAGGGCGCCCAATAGCCAGTACATAGCAGGCAGCGTTTCTGGCGACTAATCACCCTAGGTGCAGTACCTAATCTGACCTGACAGAAAGGGGGGCGCCAGAGAGCTGCAAGGTTTAAGTGGAACTATAAGCGGGATACACAAATCCCTGCAGTTCTTGGGATATTGAATAGCAGTGGGATACCTAAAATAAGCCCCTGCTGTAACCTAAGAGGTCAATAGCATTGTGTGTGTTTTTATCACATTGTGGCAGTGGAGGGATAACTAAGATAAGCCCCCTGCACATATGATAGCCGTCTGCTGGTCTAAAGTCACCCCAATCCGTGACATATTGTGGGCAGCGGCTAAGGGATCTTGACAGTCCCGGTGTGAATCGTGACAATTGGTGGCAAGGCGGTGGGATCTTAGAGCATTAGTGATTTGGTTTGAGCAATCATTCCTCTCACTAAAAACTTGCAGAAAGTTCTTGCGAGAACTCTGCGCAAATAAGTTTGGGAGAACGAACTCAGTGCTTATTAGTTGTGAGACAATTGTGTACTGGTAATTATCCCCCCCTTTCTCTTCGTTTTTTTATCCTATCTTTTATTTGGCAACCATGGTTGTGCTGGGAGAAACCTTTTATAAGAAGCAGTCCAAGGACACTCTTATGGCCTTGTGCATGTCACAGCAGATTGACTGTACAAACAAAACCAAGGCTCAAATGGTCGCTGAACTGGTGCAATTTGAAGCAGACCAAGCCAGGCCACAGAGCCCAGAGGCCGCAGAAGCCGGCACCAGCGAACATGGTGCTGCAGCAGAGGTCCAACCACTGAATGCTGGCCCTGTTAGCAATCCGGGCGAATTGGACCCCCACCTGCAGGCGGCCTTGAAAGAATTCCACACTGACGACCATGAGGGACGTCGGCAGCTGATTCAGCATTACCGGCAGAAGGCCGAGTCCCGAGCCGAGCGAGAGGCCCAGCGAGCCGAGCGAGAGGCCCAAGCGCAGCGGGAGTACCAGCTGCAGATGGCCCGACTGCAAATGCAGGGGTCGTCCCAGTCCAGTCGTGAGCCCAGCAGCGCTCAGACACCAAAGCCCCGGCCCAACCACTTTCCTGTTATGGAAAAGGATGGGGACTTGGACACTTTTCTGCGGGCCTTTGAGAAAGCCTGCAGACAGTACCAGCTGCCTACACAAGAATGGGCACGATACCTGACACCAGGGCTGAGAGGAAAAGCTCTGGAGGCGTTTGCTGCCCTCCCTCAAGAACAAGATGGTGACTATGAGGCTATCAAGCAGGCCCTCATAGCCAAGTACCAGCTTACGCCCGAGGTGTACCGTAAAAAGTTCCGGACCCTCCAACGTGGCCCACACGACAGTTACAGTGATGTGGTGCATGGACTGGGGACCCACTTTGACCAGTGGACCCAAGGACTGTCAGTGACCACCTTTGCACAGCTGCGAGACCTGATGATCAAAGACCAGTTCTTCCATCTTTGCCCAACTGAGGTGCGACAGTTCGTGATGGACAGAGAACCCAAAGACGTGATGAAAGCAGCGCAGATTGCCGATGCCTATGAGGCCAAAAGGTAGATCGGAAGTGCGGAAGCCAGTCACCACCAGCTGGAGAGGGGGTAAGCCTGCAGCCAACGCCAGTACCCCTGCCAGCCAACACACCAGAGGTCCTGTCCCCGTGGCCAACAGCACCAGACCTACCACCGAACTTCGCCAGTGTTACCACTGCAGGCAGACTGGTCACCTCAGTCCCCAATGTCCAGCCAAGCAGAAGAACCCCTCATCCAAGGCCCCAGGGCCTAATGCAGCAGTTCTTTTGGTGGGTGGTGTGGCTGGGAGGGGGTGTGATAACGTACAGCATGTCATTGTGGGAGGTCATGTTGCTACAGGCCTCAAGGACACCGGGGCTGAACGAACCCTCATCCGACCCGAACTGGCGGCCCCTGAAGAAATCATTCCGGGGAAAACCCTAACTGTCACTGGGATTGGGGGCATCAGCTGTCCCTTACCGATGGCCCGGGTTTACATTGATTGGGGTGCCGGGAGTGGGGTGAAGGAAGTGGGGCTGTCTGATAATTTGCCCACTGATGTGTTGTTGGGGACTGATTTGGGGAGGTTGGTGGCACACTTCGTCATTGACACCCCTCCCCAATCTACTAATGAAAGTAAAGTTAACCCTGATGATGATGATGATGACGATGGGAAATCGCATGTGTTACCTGACCATGCTTTATCTTGTAATGTTGCATCTGATAACCATTTTTTCCCTAGGATTGATGGTGGAAATGTTGTACCTGTGCCAACTGTATCTGATAATGATGTTTCTGTGAAAGTTGATGTGTCCATAGGTACAGGAGTACTCAGCCACGTCGCTCTGCGGAGTGAGACGGCTGAGGAACCCCTAGCAGGGGCAAGTGTCGGTGCTACAAGAAATGGGGAGATACATGGGAACCGTGAGGAAGGTGATGCCATGCAATTGACCAGTGCCACCGAGGAAGGTAACTGGCCCATAAGTAGCAATGCTCCTGAGGTAATGGGGGTGGATGGGGAGGTAGAGCCCATAGCAGCGTCGGCTGATGGGTCTGTAGAAACCCCGGGGAGACAGCCTACGTAGCTGCTGTCACCCGCAGTCAGAGTGCCCGGAACGCAGATAACTGTCTGCCTCCCGGACCCTCCTCAGTCATCAGTGTGACTGAACCAGAGGTGGACCCAGAGCAGGTCCAAGAGGGTTCCCGTGGGGAAGGGACCCTGACATCGCTTTTGGCTTCCCCTAGCCAGGAGTTTCAGGCCGCTCTGCACACAGATGCGAGCCTAGAGAGTTTGAGACAACTCGCCGGGACGTCATTCTCCGAGACTGATAAGGAGAAGGTGTTCTGGGAAGGAGGAAGGTTGTACCGGGAGACAGTACCCGGAGAATCACAAAAGGAGTGGTTGAGGGAAAGACAGCTGGTTGTCCCGCAGCAATTCCGGGGTGAGTTGTTGCGGATTGCCCATGAGATCCCGCTAGCTGGACACTTGGGGATCAGCAAAACTAAGGCCCGGCTGTCTCAACACTTCTATTGGCCTAAGATGGGGACAGATGTGTCAAACTACTGCCGCTCCTGTGTCACCTGTCAAAGAGTGGGGAAGGCGGGGCCTGCTCTTAAGGCTCCCCTGATCCCTTTGCCAGTGATAGAGGAGCCTTTCCAGAGGATTGCGGTGGACATTGTGGGCCCGCTGGCCGTCCCCAGCAGCTCTGGAAAGTGATATATTCTTACTGTGGTAGACTACGCTACCCGGTACCCAGAGGCAGTAGCTCTGTCGTCAACTAGGGCAGATAAGGTGGCGGATGCCCTGTTGGCCATCTTTTCACGTGTAGGATTTCCCAAGGAAATGCTTACTGATCAAGGGACCCAATTTATGTCTCACCTAATGGAGGCTCTCTGTAGGAAAATGCAGGTGAAGCACCTGGTATCGAGTGCGTATCACCTACAGACCAATGGCTTGTGTGAACGCTTCAATGGTACCCTCAAACAGATGCTTCGCATGCTGGTTGAGACACAAGGGCGCGACTGGGAGTTGTACCTCCCACATCTGCTATTCGCTTACAGAGAGGTTCCGCAGGCCTCGACGGGGTTCTCCCCCTTCGAGCTCCTGTACGGCAGGCGAGTCCGGGGACCCCTTGGGTTGGTAAGAGAATCCTGGGAAGAGGAGCCGAACCCTTCTGAAGTGTCCATAGTGGAGTATGTCATGCACTTCCATGACAAGATGCAGACCTTGACGCAGTTGGTGCATGACAACATGATGCAGGCTCAGGCTGATCAGAAGGACTTGTACGACCAGAACGCCCGGGAGCGGACCTACCACGTGGGTCAAAAGGTGTGGGTGCTGGCTCCCGTACCAACGGATAAGCTTCAGGCAGCCTGGGAGGGCCCGTACGTCGTCCACCAACAGCTCAACCCGGTCACCTATGTGGTCACGCTTGACCACACTCGGGGTAGGCGAAAGGCCTTTCACGTCAACATGATGAAGGCTCATCACAAACGTGAACCTTTCGTCCTACCGGTCTGCAGCGCACCCGAAGACGGGGAGGAAGACGCCCTCCTGGACATGCTGGCCCAAGCCAAGGCCTGTGGGTTCATTGAGGACGTGGAGGTAAGCGCTTCGCTAGATGAACCACAGCGGTTGCAGTTGCAAACCACACTGGAACCCTTCCGGGTCGTGTTCTCCAACCGGCCTGGAAGGACTGAGTTAGCCATCCACGAGGTGGACACCGGGAATCACGCCCCACTACGGCGAACACCCTATCGAATCTCTGACCAGGTGCAGCAGATTATGCGCCAGGAGATCGATGAGATGTTATAGCTGGGGGTGATTCGACAGTCAAAGAGCGCGTGGGCCTCACCTGTAGTTCTCGTGCCAAAGAAGGACCAGACCACCCGGTTCTGCGTGGACTACAGGGGGCTCAACGCCATTACAGCCTCTGACGCGCACCCAATGCCGCGCATTGAGGAGCTGCTTGAGAAGTTAGCTGGCGCAAAATACCTGACAATAATGGATCCGAGTCGTGGATACTGGCAGATTCCCCTGAGCCCCGAGGCGCAGGAGAAGTCCGCCTTTATCACACCCTTTGGACTGTACGAGTCCACGGTCATGCCCTTCGGCATGAAGAATGCCCCTGCCACTTTCCAGCGGATGGTCAATCTCCTGCTTCAGGGACTGGAGAAGTACGCTGTGGCGTACTTAGATGACATTGCCATCTTCAGTCCCTCCTGGGATGAACACCTGCAGCATCTCGAGGAGGTGCTCGGGCGAATTCACCGAGCAGGACTGACTATCAAGCTGTGAAAGTGCCAGATGGTCATGAGGGAGGTCCACTACCTGGGGCACCGGGTAGGCGGAGGCACCCTGAAACCGGAGCCTGACAAAGTGGGTGTGATCGTGAACTGGCCCACTCCTGGGACCAAGAAACAGGTGATGTCCTTCCTGGGCACTGCAGGGTACTATAGGCGCTTTGTGCAGCACTGCAGCACACTCTGACATTGTCTGTTTGTCAGGTGATGCCAATGGCGCCGTTATTTGAAATTTTGTATATATAAGACAGTATCTTAGTCGCGTAGACTTCGAAACACGTTGAATAAACCACCTTTCTTTATGTGAAATACATCTGGACCTACATCTATTCAGCAGTACAGATTATATCCACATTAACACGCTCATTCATCTTCCTAAGCTTGTCATTACCTGCTCTCTGTGTGCGTGCCACAGGTGGGGTCGTTGGCCCTGGAAGCTCCGAAGTAGCAGCTGCTCTTGTCATGGCGAGTCAGCATAAAGATGAGACTCTGTAATGTGCACTATATTGAGTATTTTGCTGGGACTATTCTATGTATTATTTGCCTGTTTTGTGGTTAAATAAATTATTGCCACACTGTTTTACCCTCACTCTGTGCTGTCTGAGTAGTATTACGCCCATGGTAAAAAGAGAGTGTGCGTTTGTTAGGATGATCCCTAGTCCGTGTAGTTTCGTCTCGCAAACCAGAGCACCGCTGTCCCCCCGTTTCTCTACATTAATCAATGCCAAGGAGAAAAAAAAAGATAATTTCGGCCCCTTAAAAACGCTAACAAGATAATTGTTATAGAAGACAAAGAAAAGGCTGAAATATTAAACAGGCACTTTTCATCCATGTTCACCAACGAACCGTCTGTTTCAGTTATCATTTAACAAGGCAAAAATTCAAGTTCACCATCTGAAATAATAGTTAAACACAAAAAGAAGTACTCATGTGTCTGAGCAATTTGAACATTGGAAGATGGCTGATGTGGTACCGATATTTAAGAAAGGTAAGAAGGTGGATCCAGGTAACTACCGTCTGGTAAGTCTGATATCAATAGTGTGCAAAAATTTTGAGGACATCATAAGAGATGACCTGCAGAGATATATTGCAGAGAATAATATATCTGACAACCAGCATGGACTCATGAAGGATAAGTCGTGTCTAACTAACATGTTGTATTTCTATGAGGAGGTAAGTGCAAATCTGGATGTTGGTAATGATGGGATTTATCTGGACTTTGCAAAGACGTTTGATTCTGTACCACATAACGGCCTTAGGCCGGGGTCACACTAGACCGTAATACGGACGAGTGCTATGCGATAAAAAATCGCATAGCACTCGGCCCAATGTTAACCTATGGTGCAGCTCCCATCATCCGATATTTTCTCCACCGTATTCAGGATCCGAGTGAAATCGCAGCATGTTGCGATTGTCAGCGTATCTCGGCCGAGAATCGCCAATGAAAGTCTATGGGGGCGAGAATAAATCGGATTACACACGGACCATGCATGGCGAGAAATACGCAGCGGTGTTCTATAGAAAAGCCGGTAATTCAATTGCTGGCTTTTCATTTCTCCTGCCTAAACCCGACAGGATATGAGACATGGTTTACATACAGTAAACCATCTCATATCCCCCTTTTTTTTGCATATTCCACACTACTAATGTTAGTAGTGTGTACGTGCAAAATGTGGGCGCTGTAGCTATTAAATTTAAGGGTTAAATCGCGGAAAAAATTGGCGTGGGCTCCCGCGCAATTTTCTCCGCCAGAGTGGTAAAGCCAGTGACTGAGGGCAGATATTAATAGCCAGGAGAGGGTCCATGGTTATTGGCCCCCCCGTGGCTAAAAACATCTGCCCCCAGCCACCCCAGAAAAGGCACATCTGGAAGATGCACCAATTCTGGCACTTGGTCACTCTCTTCCCACTCCCTGTAGCGGTGGGATATGGGGTAATGAAGGGTTAATGCCACCTTGCTATTGTAAGGTGACATTAAGCCAGATTAATAATGGAGAGGCGTCAATTATGACACCTATCCATTATTAATCCAATTGTCTGAAAGGGTTAAAAAACACACACACACATGATTAAAAAGTATTTTAATGAAATAAACACACAGGTTGTTTTAGTATTTTATTGCTCGCTCAATCCATCATAAGACCCTCGCTTTGCAAAATAATAAACCCACAAGATACATACCTTCCAATGATCTGTCACGTCCAACGAGGTAATCCATCTGAAGGGGTTAATTATTTTACAGCCATGAGCTGCGCTAATGCACTCGCTCGTGGTTGTAAGCCCCGGGGAATGAAGGAAATCTGAGTGATCTGTACTTACATTGAGTTGCGGTGATGCGCCCTCTGGTGGATGTTCTCATGAACTGCAGCCTTGGAAAAGTTCCCACGCTCGAGTTCATATGAGTTCATCCACCAGAGGGCGCCTCACCGCAACTCAATGTAAATACAGATCACTCAGATTTCCTTCATTCCCCGGGGATTACAGACACGAGCGAGTGCTTTAGCGCAGCTCCTGCCTGTAAAATAATTAACCCCTTCAGATGGATTACCTCGTGGGACGTGACGGTTCATCTGAGGGTATGTATCTTGTGGGTTTATTATTTTGCAAAGCGAGGGTCTTATGATGGATTGAGAGAACAATAAAATAATAAAACAACCTGTGTGTTTATTTCATTAAAATACTTTTTAATCATATGTGTGTGTTTTTTAACCCTTTCAGACAATTGGATTAATAATGGATAGGTGTCATAATTAACGCCTCTCCATTATTAATCTGGCTTAATGTCACCTTACAATAGCAAGGTGGCATTAACCCTTCATTACCCCATATCCCACTGCTACAGGGAGTGGGAAGAGAGTGGCCAAGTGCCAGAATAGGCGCATCTTCCAGATGTACCTTTTCTGGGGTGGCTGGGGGCAGATGTTTTTAGCCACGGGGGGGGGGGGGGGGCAATAACCATGGACCCTCTCTAGGCTATTAATATCTGCCCTCAGTCACTGGCTTTACTACTCTGGCGGGGAAAATTGCACGGGAGCCCAGGCCAATTTTTTCCGCGATTTAACCCTTAAATTTAATAGCTACAGCGCCCACATTTTGCACATACACACTACTAACATTAGTAGTGTGGAATATGCAAAAAAAAGGGATATGAGATGGTTTACTGTATGTAAACCATGTCTCATATCCTGTCGGGTTTAGGAAGGAGAAATGAAAAGCCGGCAATTGAATTACCGGCTTTTCACATAGATCGCGCTGAACTAAATATAAATACAGAATATATAAATATGTGTCTCAATGACATATATATATACACATACTGTAGATATGTTTTAATGAACATTTGAGCACATAAATCCATTAGATGTCGGTTTTGCAAGCCTGCGAGAAAATCTCGGCATACGGATGCCATACGGATGTCACACGGATGTCATAAGGATCATTTGAGGCGAGGAAATCGCATCCTTGCACTGCACACGGATCACTGTTTTGGAAACATTTGTGCGATTCTCGGCCGTGAAAAACGGACCGTTTTTTACACGTTGTGTGTGTCCCCGGCCTTACACTGATGCTACAGAAGCAAGGACTGGGGGCACTATATGCAGATGGGTAAGGAATTGGCTAAATGACAGGAAACAAAGAGTTATTATCATAAATGGTACTTTCTCTAAATGGGATATAGTCAGCAGTGGATCTGTGCTAGGACCAATTCTTTCTAACCTCTTCATTAATGACCTTGCTGATGGGACTGAGAGTAAAGTGTCAGTCTTTGCTGATGGCACCAAACTGTGTAGGATATTAAAATCTGACCTTGAAATTACAATAATAAAAAATGATCTGGATAAGATCAAATGAGGTTTAATACTGATAAGTGTAGAGTAATGCACCCAGACACTATAAGGGTATGTGTCCACGTTCAGGATTTGGTCAGTATTTTACCTCAGTATTTGTAAGCCAAAACCAGGAGTGGGTGATAAATGCAGAAGTGGTGCATATGTTTCTATTATACTTTTCCGCTAATTGTTCCACTCCTGGTTTTGGCTTACAAATACTGATGAAAAATCCTGATGCAATCCTGAACGTGGACACATACCCTAACAGCTTTTAAAAAATGGCTGGATGATTTCCTCAGTACAAGTAACACTGTGGGTTATAGTTAAATTAGTGACAAAATGAACAATTGGGGGAGAAAGGTTTCACTTGATGGACCCATGTAACTATGTTTATTGGCTGTCTAACATATGGGGCGGGTTCTTGAGCATAGCGCCAAAGCACACATAATACTCGATCAACAGCCGAGCACGCTCGCTCATCACTAGTATCTACATTACTGTGCTGGAGCCGAACTAGGAGAGAGAAGAACTTCTTTGGGCTTCTGTCCTCTCATCCTGCAGTTTTCTGAACGGATCTAATGTGGACTTGGGAACCAGCGAATTCTGTCCACAGCTGTTACGTCACTGTTCACACCACACAGAGACCCCAAAAGAGTCTTCGTGCTGAAGGGGTTAATGTCCCCCTCGTTCAGTAAAGGGGAATCTCCACCACTTACCTCCACCTTCAGAGCCGCACTCCACATATATGGCTGCTCTGTGCGCACACAGGACCTGTGATGAGGTCACAGGATGGGAGGAGTCAGGGGTCACATGATCAGGGGCCTCAGTGTCAGTGAATGATATCCGGAGGGTAGACGCTATATGGAAACTTCTCCTCAGTCAGTGACATTCCCGCCATTATTCCCCCTCACTACTGGCACAATTACCTCACGCCGCCTTTTCTACACAGTGTTATGTGTGGAATGTAACGTGTGATTTCTCTGCTTGGAGACAAATAGACCCCACACATGAGGGGATTATTACAAGTTACCGGACGTCTACTACAGCTCTGGCAAAAATTGAGAGACCACCACATCAAAACCCTGTCATGGGCAGACCTGAACCCTATTGAAAACCTCTAGAATGTAATTAAGAGGATGATGGATAGTCCCAAGCCATCAAACAAAGAAGAACTGCTTAAATGTTTGCACCAGAAGCAGTGTGAAAAACTGGTGGAAAGCTGCCAAGACGCATGAAAGCTGTGATTAGAAATCATGGTTATTCCACAAAATATTGATTTCTGAACTCTTCCTGAGTTAAAACATTAGTGTTGTTGTTTCTAAATGATTATGAACTTGTTTTCTTTGCATTATTTGAGGTATGAAAGCAGTGGGTTTTTTTGTAATTTTGACCATCTTTGCTTGTCAGAAAAAAATACAAAATGTCTTGCTTGGAACTTCGGAGACATATTGTCATACGTTTATAGAGTAAAAGAACAATTTACATTTTACTAAAAAATATACCTATAAAGAGAAAAATCTGCCAAACTGAACATTTTGCAGTGGTCTCTTAATTTTTTCCAGAGCTGTATGTGGCGGCATATGATTGTGCTATTGACTCCATACTAGAAGATATAATGTTGAAATCTTGTTTATTTAACCCCTTCCAGGGAGGACGGCCTTAATAGACTATATTCATTCATAAAGAGTCCGGCTAAGGGTCATATACGGCCATCCACCTCTCCAGTCGCCGTGGTTTTTTTTTGTTAAAAAAAGGATGGAGGGTTGCGTACATGCCAGAGATTTATAAAATCACGGTTCACAATCCCTGTCCTTTACCCCTTATACCTGACCTGCTTATCCCATTATCTGAAGCTAAATGGTTTTCCAAACTTGACTTGAGAGGGGCATATAACCTTAGCAATGTGTTCCCAAAACATTATTTCTGATAAAGGGGTTAAATTTCTTAGCGTTTGGCTTACTTTTTGTTCCAGATTGAGTATCAAGCTGTCTTTTTCCTCAGGCTACCATCCAGAGATTAATGTAAAAACAGAATGGACGAACCAGGAGGTACAGCAGAGTTTAACAGGTTTTGTTTCTGCTAAATAGGAAGATTGGGTGAAATTTCTGCACGTTGCAGTTTGTTCTTAGAAACCGTTCCTTTACAGCTACTGGGACCTCACGTTTTTTGCTGCAGGGGTTTTCATCCACTGTTTGGGAACTTTTCTGGGGTGCAATCCTCTATGCCAGAGGAAGAGGGATTATCTTCCAGATTAATTAAGGTCTGGAAGAACGTCAAAAGGGGTCTTTTGGCAGCTGTTGATCGGGCCAAGAGATGTTCTAACCACAAACATAGGAAGGCTCCTGTCTTTTGGGTGGTTGCCCTCAAAATAATCTACTCTTAAAGGTCACATCTAGGATGCTTGCTCCTAAATTCATAGGTTCTTATAAAATAATTAACATTTTGAATCCTGTGACGTTAATTTGCTACTTCATATTGCCTCTAGGATCAATAATTCCTTCCATGTATCCCTGTGACACCCCAGGTAACTGGTTGTTACAGTGGCATTGCTTTTCTCACAGGGAGAGTGAAGCCATGCTTGGAAGCGAGGAAGGATCCCTTTAACAGGTAACCAGCACATACAACACTGTTGTGACTCCATGCCAAAAGGGGGAGCTCTGAACCCGGTTTCACTGGAGCTTCTCTAGATATATATATATTCTGTATAACAAAAGAAAACGGAGTAAAACAGTCCCAAGCAACATAGTAAAATACACAATTTATTAATAAATAACCATTAAGTCATACAAACAGATATATATATATATATACTGTATCCTCACCCATCCCTTGTAGATTGTGAGCCTTCGCGGTCAGGGTCCTCTCTCCTACTGTACCAGTTATGACTTGTATTGTTCAAGATTATTGTACTTGTTTTTATTATGTATACCCCTCCTCACTTGTAAAGCGCCATGGAATAAATGGCGCTATAACAATAAATAATAATAATAATAATAATAATATATATATACACTCACTGGCCACTTTATTAGGTACACCTGTCCAACTTCTTGTTAACACTTAATTTCTAATCAGCCAATCACATGGCGGGCAACTCAGTGCATTTAGGCATGTAGACATGGTCAAGACAATCTCCTGCAGTTCAAACCGAGCATCAGTATGGGGAAGAAAGGTGATTTGAGTGCCTTTGAACGTGGCATGGTTGTTGGTGCCAGAAGGGCTGGTCTGAGTATTTCAGAAACTGCTGATCTACTGGGATTTTCACGCACAACCATCTCTAGGGTTTACAGAGAATGGTCCGAAAAAGAAAAAAAATCCAGTGAGCGGCAGTTCTGTGGGCGGAAATGCCTTGTTGATGCCAGAGGTCAGAGGAGAATGGGCAGACTGGTTCGAGCTGATAGAAAGGCAACAGTGACTCAAATCGCCACCCGTTACAACCAAGGTAGGCCTAAGAGCATCTCTGAACGCACAGTGCGTCGAACTTTGAGGCAGATGGGCTACAGCAGCAGAAGACCACACCGGGTACCACTCCTTTCAGCTAAGAACAGGAAACTGAGGCTACAATTTGTACAAGCTCATCGAAATTGGACAGTAGAAGATTGGAAAAACGTTGCTTGGTCTGATGAGTCTCGATTTCTGCTGCGACATTCGGATGGTAGGGTCAGAATTTGGCGTAAACAACATGAAAGCATGGATCCATCCTGCCTTGTATGGAGCATCTTTGGGATGTGCAGCCGACAAATCTGCGGCAACTGTGTGATGCCATCATGTCAATATGGACCAAAATCTCTGAGGAATGCTTCCAGCACCTTGTTGAATCTATGCCACGAAGAATTGAGGCAGTTCTGAAGGCAAAAGGGGGTCCAACCCGTTACTAGCATGGGGTACCTAATAAAGTGGCCGGTGAGTGTATATATATATATATATATATATATATATATATATATATATATATATATATATACACACTCACCGGCCACTTTATTAGGTACACCATGCTAGTAACGGGTTGGACCCCCTTTTGCCTTCAGAACTGCCTCAATTCTTCGTGGCATAGATTCAACAAGGTGCTGGAAGCATTCCTCAGAGATTTTGGTCCATATTGACATGATGGCATCACACAGTTGCCGCAGATTTGTCGGCTGCACATCCCAAAGATGCTCCATACAAGGTAGGATGGATCCATGCTTTCATGTTGTTTACGCCAAATTCTGACCCTACCATCCGAATGTCGCAGCAGAAATCGAGACTCATCAGACCAAGCAACGTTTTTCCAATCTTCTACTGTCCAATTTCGATGAGCTTGTACACATTGTAGCCTCAGTTTCCTGTTCTTAGCTGAAAGGAGTGGTACCCGATGTGGTCTTCTGCTGCTGTAGCCCATCTGACTCAAAGTTCGACGCACTGTGCGTTCAGAGATGCTCTTAGGCCTACCTTGGTTGTAACGGGTGGCGATTTGAGTCACTGTTGCCTTTCTATCAGCTCGAACCAGTCTGCCCATTCTCCTCTGACCTCTGGCATCAACAAGGCATTTCCGCCCACAGAACTGCCGCTCACTGGATTTTTTTTCTTTTTCGGACCATTCTCAGTAAACCCTAGAGATGGTTGTGCGTGAAAATCCCAGTAGATCAGCAGTTTCTGAAATACTCAGACCAGCCCTTCTGGCACCAACAACCATGCCACGTTCAAAGGCACTCAAATCACCTTTCTTCCCCATACTGATGCTTGGTTTGAACTGCAGGAGATTGTCTTGACCATGTCTACATGCCTAAATGCACTGAGTTGCCGCCATGTGATTGGCTGATTAGAAATTAAGTGTTAACAAGAAGTTGGACAGGTGTACCTAATAAAGTGGCCAGTGAGTGTATATATATATATATATATATATATACACTCACCGGCCACTTTATTAGGTACACCATGCTAGTAACGGGTTGGACCCCCTTTTGCCTTCAGAACTGCCTCAATTCTTTGTGGCATAGATTCAACAAGGTGCTGGAAGCATTCCTCAGAGATTTTGGTCCATATTGACATGATGGCATCACACAGTTGCCGCAGATTTGTCGGCTGCACATCCCAAAGATGCTCCATACAAGGCAGGATGGATCCATGCTTTCATGTTGTTTACGCCAAATTCTGACCCTACCATCCGAATGTCGCAGCAGAAATCGAGACTCATCAGACCAAGCAACGTTTTTCCAATCTTCTACTGTCCAATTTCGATGAGCTTGTACACATTGTAGCCTCAGTTTCCTGTTCTTAGCTGAAAGGAGTGGTACCCGATGTGGTCTTCTGCTGCTGTAGCCCATCTGACTCAAAGTTCGACGCACTGTGCGTTCAGAGATGCTCTTAGGCCTACCTTGGTTGTAACGGGTGGCGATTTGAGTCACTGTTGCCTTTCTATCAGCTCGAACCAGTCTGCCCATTCTCCTCTGACCTCTGGCATCAACAAGGCATTTCCGCCCACAGAACTGCCGCTCACTGGATTTTTTTTCTTTTTCGGACCATTCTCAGTAAACCCTAGAGATGGTTGTGCGTGAAAATCCCAGTAGATCAGCAGTTTCTGAAATACTCAGACCAGCCCTTCTGGCACCAACAACCATGCCACGTTCAAAGGCACTCAAATCACCTTTCTTCCCCATACTGATGCTTGGTTTGAACTGCAGGAGATTGTCTTGACCATGTCTACATGCCTAAATGCACTGAGTTGCCGCCATGTGATTGGCTGATTAGAAATTAAGTGTTAACAAGAAGTTGGACAGGTGTACCTAATAAAGTGGCCAGTGAGTGTATATATATATATATATATATATACACTCACCGGCCACTTTATTAGGTACACCATGCTAGTAACGGGTTGGACCCCCTTTTGCCTTCAGAACTGCCTCAATTCTTTGTGGCATAGATTCAACAAGGTGCTGGAAGCATTCCTCAGAGATTTTGGTCCATATTGACATGATGGCATCACACAGTTGCCGCAGATTTGTCGGCTGCACATCCCAAAGATGCTCCATACAAGGCAGGATGGATCCATGCTTTCATGTTGTTTACGCCAAATTCTGACCCTACCATCCGAATGTCGCAGCAGAAATCGAGACTCATCAGACCAAGCAACGTTTTTCCAATCTTCTACTGTCCAATTTCGATGAGCTTGTACAAATTGTAGCCTCAGTTTCCTGTTCTTAGCTGAAAGGAGTGGTACCCGATGTGGTCTTCTGCTGCTGTAGCCCATCTGCCTCAAAGTTCGACGCACTGTGCGTTCAGAGATGCTCTTAGGCCTACCTTGGTTGTAACGGGTGGCGATTTGAGTCACTGTTGCCTTTCTATCAGCTCGAACCAGTCTGCCCATTCTCCTCTGACCTCTGGCATCAACAAGGCATTTCCGCCCACAGAACTGCCGCTCACTGGATTTTTTTTCTTTTTCGGACCATTCTCTGTAAACCCTAGAGATGGTTGTGCGTGAAAATCCCAGTAGATCAGCAGTTTCTGAAATACTCAGACCAGCCCTTCTGGCACCAACAACCATGCCACGTTCAAAGGCACTCAAATCACCTTTCTTCCCCATACTGATGCTCGGTTTGAACTGCAGGAGATTGTCTTGACCATGTCTACATGCCTAAATGCACTGAGTTGCCGCCATGTGATTGGCTGATTAGAAATTAAGTGTTAACAAGAAGTTGGACAGGTGTACCTAATAAAGTGGCCAGTGAGTGTATATCTGCTGTATGCAGCATATATCAAACAGAAGGGTGAAATATGGAGAACATGACAGTACAACAGGTGGATGTGATATTGCAGGGAAACATCCCTATGGTGTGCACTGAGATAAATATCTAATTGCCAGGTCAAAGGGACAGCAAAAATAGCTCAGCAGAGCATAAAAACCACATCAAGCTGTCCCGCAAAAATGACCATAAGGCGTAGAAATGTGCTGTAAAAAGTGCACACTTACCCATGTGTCGGACGGACACCCGGCCACACACCACCTGAATAGCCTGGACGCGCGTTTCGCGGTGAGCTTTTTCAACAGGGATCAACGTAGTGTCTGTCTATAGTGCTTATATGTAAATAGTACCGGAAATGAGGCCGGAAGAAGTGGCGCATGCACAGTTGCGGCCCGCACATATTCCTCCTCCCCATCAGTGGCCGTCATAGCAGGGCGTCCATGTGGGCGGAAATCCACCAGATGATGTCACTTGACATGGGCGCACAGCTCATATTGATAGCCACCAGGGGGGGTACGGGCGCCAGGGTCGACAGCCGTGCATGCGCTCCACCAGCCACCATTTTTCCGGAGACCAAGGGCGCAGCCATGTTTGCAACAGCTATATTTGTAGCAAGGTAAAGTGATAACCGTGCCAGAGATAAACCAAAGTGACCAAATACGAGTAGTATAAGGCAGCCTATATACTCGTTCAACAATATAAAATGAAATTAAATATATAAGATACTACTCAGGTGCTAATAGTGCATAGTGTGTACAATACGACAAAGGAACCTATGTATCCATTCAGCAATAAAAAAAGAAAATACAACTAAGTGTGTCCAATACTAATAAAGTGCTGGAAGTGCATTGCATGTGCAATATGACGACAAATAGACAAACAGTCTTCATTATTCTCTGTGATCCATGTGTGTAGACTTGAGAAACCTTCCATATAGCTTGCAACCTCTGAGCGCCATGGACATGAAAAATTGAATAAAAGAACTGAAAAAACACAAAAAGACAGCATGAATAAAATAAACAATTAAAATTGAGTGGAGATAGGGGGATAATAACAGAGAGAGGAGGAGTATCCGAAAATACGTAGCCAAATACGGAATGCCTCACAGACGGACGAAAAGACAGAATCTATCAAATATACGCTATATATTGTGACAGAAATCAGTCACAAAAAAGGGCCAAAGCTCAATTGTTCATTGAGTCCTATGGGGGCGAGGGTATCAAGGGTGACAATCCATCTGCACTCACATTGTGCCAGGATCTTAGTCAGATTGCCATCCCGATACCTCCATGGACCCTGTCTATGCCCCTCACCTTTAGACCACTAGGGTCGGAGCCATGATGTGTCCGAAAATGTCTCAGCGGGGTTTTTAAACTGGACAAATCCATCACTTCTTTGGCAGCCGCAATATCACGTACGTGTTCGCGTGTCCTAACTTTAAGCTCTCTTGACGTGAGACCAATATATATAAGGGAGCAGGGACATGTGGCATAGTATACCACAAATGTAGAGCTGCACGAGATATACTCTCGGATCTTAAACTCCCTGCTCCCATCTGATGTTTTAAAGGTTTCACATCTCAAGATGTTAGGACACGCGACACACCCTCCACAAGGGTAACAACCCTGTCGTGGTTTGTTTGTACCAAAAAGATTCTTTGTTTTGGCCACATAGTGGCTTCTCACCAAATCATCTCTAAGATTCCTACCTCTCCGTTGTGTCATTAGAGGAGATTTGGGAAGCTGCGATGCCAAAACTCTGTCGGTCAATAGCACAGACCAATGTTTGTTAAGACTCTCACGGATCCGACCCCAGTGACAGTTAGAGGTGGAAATAAACCTAACCCCAGAATCACTAGGTGACTCGGTTTTCTTAGATTGTAACAATAAGTCACCCCTACGTGCCACTTTAGCCCGTCTATATCCTGCCCTGATGCACCGACGACTGTATCCTCGATCTTCAAAACGTCTAGTGAGGATGGCAGACTGTCTCTCGAAGCGGGCCTCCTTCGAGCAAACCCGCCTATTCCTCAAAAATTGTCCAACTGGGATGGCCTTAATTACTGAATAATTATGTGCCGATGATGCATGTAGCAAAGAATTAACCGATGTTTCTTTCCTAAATAAGTCAGTTTCAATAAACCCATCTTTACCAACGTGTAATGTGATATCTAAAAAGTCAATCTGACTCCTGTGCCAAGTGTAGGTGAATTTCAAATTGAAACTATTATTATTGAGTTCCTGCATAAATCTGGCTAGGCTGGTTTCGTCACCGTTCCAAATCATAAGCACATCATCAATGTAACGAAACCAGCCCACCACTGGGTCTGCGGCATGTGCCCCGTCCCCCTGAAAAATGTGTCTTTCCCAATAATCCAAAAATAAATTTGCATATGACGGGGCACATGCCGCACCCATTGCAGTACCCTGCAACTGTAAATAAAATCTATCTTTAAATACAAAATAATTGTGAGTCAGAATAAACTCTAATAACTCCAAAATAAATTCTGAAAAGTGACCATCCCAGTTGGTACAATCGAGGAAAAAGCGGGCTGCCCTTAATCCATCGGTATGTCTAATTGATGTATATAAAGACTCAATGTCAATAGTTACCAAGAGCATTCCCGCCTCGAGAGACAGCCCATCCATCCTCCTCAGTACATCGGTTGTGTCTCTGACATAGGAGGGCAATGTCTCCACCAAGGTTTTAAGATAGAAATCAATGAATTTACATACATTTTCACAAAACCATCCCATGCCAGAGACAATAGGCCGACCTGGTGGGTTCACAGCATCCTTATGCACCTTGGGCAGGACATAGAACGTGGCAACCCTGGGAAAACCTGGCAAAAGACCGTCCCTGACTTTCTTGGGGATGAGACCTGACTCTTTGGCCGCCACTACCAACTGCTCTAACTCGCTCCGAAAAACCTGAGTAGGGTTTTTTGGCAGAACCTGATATGTATCTCTATTTCTCAACTGCCGGAGTGCCTATTTTTCATATTTCTCGATCGTCCAGATCACCACATTCCCCCCGTTATGAACTGGTGGTTTAGGAGCAACATGGGATGAGCTCTGGAGGAGGTGGTACCTGTACTGACCGCAGTTCCTGAGCTTAACACAACACTAGAAGTAGCCGTGGGATGTTCCTGTCACTCCCTAGACACCTCATCACAGCCTGAGGACTAACTACCCCTAAAGCAACAGACTACCAAAAAAATGGTGCAAGAAAATGTCCAAAATGTACAAAAATCTTTATTAAATAAATATAAAAGATATAACAACAAGGAATGCAGAAATGGTGGATAAAAGATGCAGGTAACATGTACCGTATGCCTGGAGATAAATGGCACCTCACCACAAGTCAGCAGACAGGCAGAGCATAACATAATTTGCTTACTGCTACATTTTTAGGACTCACTTAATGTGCCATAAATGAAACACAGAAATGTGAACCAACCAGTACGTATCACATAATGTAAGTATACAATGTAAACTCAAGGAGTCCTACCAGCTGCTGTTCTGGGGAGAGCGCATCCACTCCAGACCCACCCCCGATAGAAACAGGAAAGCTATCTTGCCTCAGAGAAAATCCCCAAAGGATGGACAGCCCCCCACAAATATTGACTGAGTGGAGAGGGAAATGACATACGCAGAATGAAACCAGGTAGCAAAGGAGGCCACTCTAGCTAGATAGATAGGACAGGACAGAATACTGTGGATCATCAGCTCCTCCTCACTATGCTCCGCTCCATCGGCATCAAGGACACCGTTCTCTCCTGGTTCTCCTCCTATCTCTCTGACTGATCCTTCACTCTATGTTTTACTGGTTCCTCCTCCTCTCACCTTCCCCTTACTGTTGGGGTTCCTCAAGGATCAGTCCTAGGCCCCCTCCTCTTCTCTTTGTATACTGCCCCTATTGGACAAACAATTAGTAGATTTGGTTTCCAGTACCATCTCTATGCTGATGACACCCAATTATACACCTCTTCTCCTGCTTTCACTCCGACTTTCTTAGAAAACACCAGTGATTGTCTTACCGCTGTCTCTAACATCATGTCCTCCCTCTATCTGAAACTGAACCTGTCAAAAACTGAACTCCTCGTGTTCTCTCCCTCTACTAACCTACCTTTGCCTGACATTGCCATCTCCGTGTGAGGTTCAATCATTACTCCCAAGCAACATGCCCGCTGCCTTGGGGTCATCCTTGATTCTGAGCTTTCATTCACCCCCCACATCCAATCACTGGCTCGCTCTTCTTATCTGCATCTCAAAAACATTTCTAGAATTCGCCCTTTTCTTACTTTCGACTCTGCAAAAACTCTTACTGTTTCTCTTATTCATTCCCGTCTGGACTACTGTAACTCTCTACTAATCGGCCTCCCTCTTACCAAACTCTCCCCGCTCCAATCTGTCCTGAATGCTGCTGCCAGGATCATATTCCTCACCAACCGTTACACCGATGCCTCTACCTTGTGCCAGTCATTACAATGGCTACCCATCCACTCCAGAATCCAGTATAAAACTACTACCCTCATCCACAAAGCACTCCATGGCTCAGCACCACCCTACATCTCCTCTCTGGTCTCAGTCTACCACCCTACCCGTGCCCTCCGCTCCACTAATGACCTCAGGTTAGCATCCTCAATAATCAGAACCTCCCACTCCCGTCTCCAAGACTTTACACGTGCTGCGCCGATTCTTTGGAATGCACTACCTAGGTTAACACGATTAATCCCCAATCCCCACAGTTTTAAGCGTGCCCTAAAAACACATTTGTTCAGACTGGCCTACCGCCTCAACGCATTAACCTAACTATCCCTGTGGGGCCTATAAAAAAAAAAAAAAAAACATAATCAGGTTCCTCGCATCATGTTCTCATACACTTTATGCAGTTAATAGCCCTCTGTGTCTGTACTGCTACATACTTAGGCTGTTAACTGGTTCATGCAGCTTTACATGAACACCCGAGCCTTACACTATGGCTGGTCCAAATAACTAAAGCAATTTTTAACATCCACCTCTCATGTCCCCCCTTTTCCTCATAGATTGTAAGCTTGCGAGCAGGGCCCTCATTCCTCCTGGTATCTATTTTGAACTGTGATTTCTGTTATGCTGTAATGTCTATTGTCTGTACAAGTCCCCTCTGTAAGTTGTAAAGCGCTGCGGAATATGTTGGCGCTATATAAATAAAAATTATTATTATTATTATAATACTGTGCGGTCAGTATTAAAAAACTAGAAAAATTCACCACAGAGTTTACAAAAATCTCAACACCTGACTAAAGGTGTGGAGGGAAAATCTGCTTCCCAGAGCTTCCAGCTTAACTGAATAAATCCATACTGACAAGCTGGACTAGAAAAAACATAGAATGTACTGAACGATTAAGTCCACAACAAATGGACTGCAAAGAACAAAGCAAGGACTTATCTTTGCTGAACTGGTCAGAATATCAGGGAAATCCAAGTAGAGATGTGAATCCAACCAGGAACCATTGACAACTGGAACTGGCTGAAGTATAGAGCCAGACTAAATAGCCGAGCCAGAAGAGACAATCAGTGGAAGCAGCTGCTGACTGCTAAATCCAAGGAGCAGCTGTTCCACTTAAAACCACCGGAGGGAGCCCAAGAGCAGAACTCACAAAAGTGCCACTTACAACCACCAGAGGGAGCCCAAGAGCGGAATTCACAACATATCTCTAGCAGCTAATTGACTGACACTTTGGATCTGTATACGTTGTCTTTAGGCACTGTCACTTTTTAGCCATTATCACCTTGTTATTCTGTATTTTTATAATATTATCTACTTTAATATTGTATTTGTACCTTGATATTTATTAGTTTTATTTTGTTTCATTACTTATTTATACCTTAGATGGCACCTTTCTTGCTATTTTGTAAATCCCTATGCACTGTCACTTTGACCCTTTTGTTGTGTGTATATAATCATTGTATAGTAATGGATTTATTTGTAATCATTACCTTTGTATTGTCAATTTTATTCTGGTATTATTATTGTTGATGTATCTGTAAGATTCCTATCACAGGACACTGTTTATATAATACTTACACCTTGAATAGAACCCTCCCTCCTCTTTGTGCCACTCTTATTCTGTGCGCTCCGTTTGCATTACTTGTATACATCACATCACTGTCCTTTACATATCACACGTCACTTCCGGTTTTTCCTTGCGGTTCAAGCTGGAGCGCACACCGGCATCGGCTTCACCCATGTGACGCGGTCTATGGAGACGCGTCTGGTGGGAGGATGGAGTCTCCAGTGTTACCATGCATGCTACGTCACATGTTCAAGCCACAGCTGTTCTGATCACGGCCGCTTCACTATTGGTTCCCTCTCAGTTAAAACGCTGCTCTTTACCTCCGGTCATTCATTCCCTCGTCAAAGCTCAGGCGAAACGCGCATCGGGCAGGTCCAGGCTCTCACAGGCTCTCATACTGGTTGGTATTCCACTTTATCTCACATGATTATGGCATTTTGACACTTTTTAGGAGTTTTTTCCTATACTTATGATAGACATTTTATTCAAGGGTGATATTATTTATATATTTATTCTGGCACGCATAGCACCTTTTATATATTATTTATATATTTATTTATCTATTTCACCCTATATGCCATTACCCTATCAGAGGTCTGAGATTATTCAATGTGGTTTTAAACTAACATGAGAAATTATATTGGCTGTATTGTCCACATAACAATAAATCTTGTAATATAATTATCTATACAATTGTTATTTTTTTATATTGTGGTACTCTACAGATATCCTGTGATACCCTGTATTTTATCTACCTTGTTTGTTATCCCCTGCAAAAAAAATTTTTTGATATTATTTTTCTCTCATAAAATCATTATTTTCTATATATATTGAGTCGTGCATCATATTTATAGGTAATATAGTATTTGGTGGATGCACTCTATTTATTATATGTTGTCTTTTGGTTTGTGTACTAAGTCCCCAAATTGGTCAGACCCACACTTTTCCCTGGTCTCCCCTAACTCTGGGACATAGACCTTAGGGGGTGCTACCTCCTCCTTTTTATGCATCACATTAACAGGAACCCCTTTAGCTGCCTGCTGTGGTGGAGCTCCTTTAAAGTCATTCCGGCTCCCCTCTAAGCAATCAGACGCTCCCCTTTCCTCCCAAAAACAATTCAAAGTCCTGTCCGATTACAATAGGGTACGGCAAGCCCAGGACTACAGGGACGTCATGGCTGTTAAGAATCGTGAGTGTCTCAATGATTACCCTGGACAACAAATAATCCATAGGGACCCTTTGGATGCAGTAGACATCCATCTTCCTTCCGGGGACCAGATAGATAGGGAGTGTGGTGCTCACCAGGGTCAGCGGGCTCCTTGGGTCCAGAATTCCAGTCACACACTCTACATTCACTTCCACAGTACAGCTCTGCGACATCTTGTCAGATAGAAAGTCAGTACATAATCCATGTTCGAACACTGATCCCACCAACAGTCCCTCGGTGTATACGTCGTTGCCCTTTTGGGCCACCACCCCCTTTTGGTACTCCACCACCCCCTTTTAGTCACCACACCCTTTTGGGACTCCACCCTTTTGGGGTTACCACCGCTTTTGGGACTCCACCACTATTCGGGCAACCATCCTTCCTTGGGGTGTATGCCGTGGAATCTCCATGGACCTCTCAGGCCCCCCACCCCTGTGCACGGCAGTCTATCTGCCCCAACAGTTCCACACAATCCGGCTCCACAAGGCTCTGCACTGCTCCACAAGGCTCTGCATGGCTCCGTAAAGCGAGGTTCTGCACTGCTCTGTAAAGCTCTGCACCTCTCTGCACTGCTCAGCAAGGCTCTGCACCTCTCTGCATGGTTCCACAAGGCTCTGCACCTCTCTGCACAGCTCAGCCAGGTTCTGCTCTGCAGATTTCATGGACCCGCCAATCCACAGCAAGCCGCCCGGAGTTCATGGACCCGCCGATCCACAACAAGCTGCCTGGAGTTCATGGACCCACCGATCCAAAGCAAGCACCTGCTGAAATCCTCACAGGGACCTCCTGGACCGATGCCCGCAGTGTAGCAGCAATTGTAGGGATCGTTAGTTAGCTCTTTTCTTTCTTTGGTCTATTATGGATTTTCGCTCTAAAGAAGCGGTCTGGCAATCACAGGCACTTACTGTCTTTAAGGGGAAAACATCACAGGTGGATAATATTGATCAGAAAAAAATCCGTGACACTAAATATAATTTAAAACAACTGTTCCATCGGAGAATTAAGGTGTGGTGGAACAGAATTACCCTGGAAAACTATTTAGAAGAAAAATTAATTCCACGTGGTTTACGTGTCCAGGTTTTCCCATCTTATGGGAAAGACGATGTGAATTTTACTAAGCAATGGGAGGAGGCATGTAATCAGTGTTCCACTCAATTCCTACAATTAATTATTCAGAAAAATGGCACTACATTGAAAGAAATTGATGTGGACATTGATAAACTCCAGGAACAATTAAAATCTATTACAACTCAAATTGAGATTGACAAATTTAATGAAGAAATGGAGGAATGTTTTCTTACATGGGAAAAACATATTAAAAATACTAAAGTCAACAAATATCAACGTGACCAACAAGATCTTCTGAACAATCGGATATATAAATGGAAATATAATACAACCAACAATGATCGGAAAGCTTCTGTATCATCGGCTACATTCACAGAAAATTAATCAGTGGATTCTTCTACTTTCTTTGGGAGATATCAAAACAAGAGTGGTCGACGATACAATTTCAGAAGGAATACCCATAAAGACAAATATACTGAGGAGGGTGGCAACACCATGTCAAAGGTAATCAATCTATCTAGTAGACTACTTACTCGGGCACAGATCAATGTATTGGATAGGGGTTTGACTTTTTCACCAACTCACAAATTTGATTATTTTACTGCTCTCAAAGACTTACATCTCTTTGCTCGTAAGCTAATATTTAAAAAGATCTATAACAAGAATTTTGATGATAATATGTCTTTAACCCCAGAAGAACGGGAGACGTTGAATATACTACAAAGTCTTCTGGATGAACAAAGACCTACAACAACTGGTAAGTTACCTAAGTCCATTATTCCAACATCCACACGTTTTCCGTCTATTTCAATGTTTTCTAACATTGAATTATTTGTGAAAATGGTCAGTGAAGAATTCAAACAAATATCTTCATCTTTACCCTATGATAATCTAACTAAAGATGAACGATTAGAATTGAGACAGTTGAAAAAGATGGATGACGTCATAATAAAGCCATCTGATAAAGGTGGTAATGTGGTGTTGTGGCCAGTAATGCAATATGAAAAAGAGGCGAGGAGACATCTTGATGATGGAGTAACATATAAAAAATTGACATTCAATCCTTTATCCAACTATCAGGCTCAATTATCGTCTGTCCTATCTGCTGCAGAATCAAAGGGAATAATCAATAAATATGAAATGGGATGTCTATTTAAGAAAAACCCAAGAATTGCATCATTTTACCTCCTACCGAAAATCCATAAATGCTTGGAATGCCCACCTGGAAGACCAATAATATCAGATATTAACAACATGTGTGAAACGATATGTAAATTTGTTGATCACATTCTGAGGCCACTAGTGGAGGAATTACCCTCATATTTAAAGGATACATCAGATGTATTACGTAAAATGGATGGTGTACAGGTTCAATCGGACACACTCTTAGTGGTGTGTGATGTTGAATCCCTGTACACCTCCATTAAACATGAGGATGGCATCAGAGCAGCAAAATTCTTTCTGGAAATGTCCAACATGAGGGGTGACATGATCCATTTTGTCCTTGAACTGCTCCGATTCGCACTTACTCACAATTTCATTTTATTTAAGGGGTCCTTTTTCCTGCAGCTCCAGGGAACAGCTATGGGGGCATCCTGCGCGCCCTCATATGCCAACCTGTTCCTGGGGCTGTGGGAGAGGGACCTCTTTTTATCTGACTATACACCCTTGTGTGATAAAGTGTTGTCTTGGAGCAGATTCACAGACGACATATTTTTTCTATGGCAGGGCACGGAGGAGGACCTTTGTAAATTCATGGGGTCGCTTAATGAAAATGACCTGAACGTTAAACTGACGTACAAATCAGGAAGACGAAATATGGAATTTTTGGATATTCTATTTAATATTGATGATCAGGGATGGATAAAGACTGATGTACATCAAAAACCCACTTCGGTTAACACCTTACTTCATGCGGAATCCTCACACCCTAGAAATCTGATTAATAGCATTCCAGTGGGACAATTTCTCAGAATGCGCAGAATATGTTCTGACGATATGAAATTTGAAGCGCAGGCTAGTGACCTCAGGAAAAGATTTCTTGATAGAGGTTACTCAGAGACAGCCATTCAAAGGGGTTACAGAAGAGCCAAATTCTCCAAAAGATCTGATTTTCTCTACCAACTTAAATTACCTAAGGACAATTAAGTGGTCAGATTCATCTCTACATTCAATGCTAGGAATGGGAAGCCATGAATAAATATTGGAATATATTGAAAATTGATGAATCTCTTTCTAGGTGTATTGCTTCACATCCCACAATTACCTATCGTAGGTCACAGAACATTAGAGACATGCTGGTAAAAGTAATTATAAACCTAAAACAAAGAACATCTTTGACTCCAAGGGATCCCTTTGGGGCTGTAAACCTTGTGGGTCATGTGTTGCATGCCCCAATATTGAAACAACTAAATATTTTACGAATTCCTCCAATTCAAAAACATATAAAATCACGCATAATATCTCTTGCAAAACTATTGGTGTCATATATTGTGCAAAATGCCCCTGCAATAAATTGTATATTGGTTTGACCTCACGCGAATTGCGTAGAAGAACTCGTGAACATGTTCTTGACATTATAGCCACAGCAGAAATCACCAACATTGCCGAATTAAAAACAATTCCCCGGCACTATAAACTATATCATAATTGTGTTCCGTCATCTCTAAAAGTGAGTGGCATAGATAGAGTTATAATTGATAACCGGGGCGGTGATTGGAAGAAAATTCTAGCACAGAAAGAACTAAGATGGATCACCATCTTAGATACGATGACACCAAGGGGTCTCAACGAGACCATTAGTTTTGCTCCATTTCTCTAAATTGTCCTTCTTTTTGCTTAGTATTTTATATTCATTTTTAATTTTATTATTTTTTATGTGTTTTTTAGTGTGTGCGCACTTGTACAGTATATGCATGGATGCACACAATTGTGTTCATCCGTGTATATATGTCCATATATGTGTATGTTTTATCCTGATCAAATTTTTGTGTTTTTATCTTTCTAGATCTTTCGCCATATTGAAATAATTATCTCTAGCAGCTAATTGACTGACTCTTTGGATCTGTATACGTTGTCTTTAGGCACTGTCACTTTTTAGCCATTATCACCTTGTTATTCTGTATTTTTATAATATTATCTACTTTAATATTGTATTTGTACCTTGATATGTATTAGTTTTATTTTGTTTCATTACTTATTTATACCTTAGATGGCACCTTTCTTGCTATTTTGTAAATCCCTATGCACTGTCACTTTGACCCTTTTGTTGTGTGTATATAATCATTTTATAGTAATGGATTTATTTGTAATCATTACCTTTGTATTGTCAATTTTATTCTGGTATTATTATTGTTGATGTATCTGTAAGATTCCTATCACAGGACACTGTTTATATAATACTTACACCTTGAATAGAACCCTCCCTCCTCTTTGTGCCACTCTTATTCTGTGCGCTCCGTTTGCATTACTTGTATACATCACATCACTGTCCTTTACATATCACACGTCACTTCCGGTTTTTCCTTGAGGTTCAAGCTGGAGCGCACGCCGGCGTCGGCTTCACCCATGTGACGCACTCTATGGAGACGCATCTGGTGGGAGGATGCAGTCTCCAGCGTTACCATGCAAGGTACGTCACATGTTCAAGCCACAGCTGATCTGATCACGGCCGCTTCACTATTGGTTCCCTCTCAGTTAAAACGCTGCTCTTTACCTCCGGTCATTCATTCCCTCGTCAAAGCTCAGGCGAAACGCGCGTCGGGCAGGTCCAGGCTCTCACAAGCTCTCATACTGGTTGGTATTCCACTTTATCTCACATGACTATGGCATTATGACACTGTTTAGGAGTTTTTTCCTATACTTATGATAGACATTTTATTCAAGGGTGATATTATTTATATATTTATTCTGGCACGCATAGCACCTTTTATATATTATTTATATATTTATTTATCTATTTCACCCTATATGCCATTACCCTATCAGAGGTCTGAGATTATTGAATGTGGTTTTCTAACATGAGAAATTATATTGGCTGTATTGTCCACATAACAATAAATCTTGTAATATAATTATCTATACCATTGTTATTTTTTTATATTGCGGTACTCTACAGATATCCTGTGATACCCTGTATTTTATCTACCTTGTTTGTTATCCCCTGCAAAAAAAATTTTTGGATATTATTTTTCTCTAATAAAATCATTATTTTCTATATATATATTGATTCGTGCATCATAGTTATAGGTGGTATAGTATTTGGTGGATGCACTCTATTTATTATATGTTGTCTTTTGGTTTGTGTACTAATTATTTCCTGTGTTTTCACAGAGTTAGCTCTTTTCTTTCTTTGGTCTATTATGGATTTTCGCTCTAAAGAAGCGGTCTGGCAATCACAGGCACTTACTGTCTTTAAGGGGAAAACATCACAGGTGGATAATATTGTTCAGAAAAAAATCTGTGACACTAAAAATAATTTAAAACAACTGTTCCATCGGAGAATTAAGGTGTGGTGGAACAGATTTACCCTGGAAAACTATTTAGAAGAAAAATTAATTCCACATGGTTTACGTGTCCAGGTTTTCCCATCTTATGGGAAATACGATGTGAATTTTACTAAGCAATGGGAGGAGGCATGTAATCAGTGTTCCACTCAATTCCTACAATTAATTATTCAGAAAAATGGCACTACATTGAAAGAAATTGATGGGGACATTGATAAACTCCAGGAACAATTAAAATCTATTACAACTAGTGTTGAGCATTCCGATACCGCAAGTATCGGGTATCGGCCGATATTTGCTGTATCGGAATTCTGATACCGAGATCCGATACTTTTGTGGTATCGGGTATCGGTATCGAAACAACATTAATGTGTAAAAGAAAGAATTAAAATAAAAAATATTGCTATACTCACCTCTCTGACGCAGCCTGGACCTCACCGAGGGAACCGGCAGCGTTGTTTGCTTAAAATGCACGCTTTTCCTTCCTTCCGTGACGTCACGGCTTCTGATTGGTCGCGTGCCGCCCATGTGGCCACGACGCGACCAATCACAGCAAGCCGTGACATAATTTTCAGGTCCTTCTAGGCATTCAGTATTTTAAAATTACGTTCCGGCTTTGTGATTGGTCGCATCGCGGTCACATGGGCGACGCGACCAATCACAAGCCGTGACGTCACGGGAGGCAGGAGACGCGCGCATTTTAAAATGCGCGCGTGTCCAGCCTCCCGTGACGTCACGGCTTGTGATTGGTCGCGTCGCCCATGTGGCCGCGACGCAACCAATCACAGCAAGCCGTGACGTAATTTCAGGTCCTTCAGGATTTTAAAATTACGTTCTGGCTTGTGATTGGTTGCGTCGCGGTCACATGGGCGACGCGACCAATCACAAAGCCGGAACGTAATTTTAAAATACTGAATGCCTAGAAGGACCTGAAAATTATGTCACGGCTTGCTGTGATTGGTCGCGTCGCGGCAACATGGGCGGCACGCGACCAATCAGAAGCCGTGACGTCACGGAAGGAAGGAAAAGCGCGCATTTTAAGCAAACAACGCTGCCGGTTCCCTCGGTGAGGTCCAGGCTGCGTCGGAGGGTGAGTATAGCAATATTTTTTATTTTAATTCTTTATTTTACACATTAATATGGTTCCCAGGGCCTGAAGGAGAGTTTCCTCTCCTTCAGACCCTGGGAACCATCAGGAATACCGTCCGATACTTGAGTCCCATTGACTTGTATTGGTATCGGGTATCGGTATCGGATTAGATCCGATACTTTGCCGGTATCGGCCGATACTTTCCGATACCGATACTTTCAAGTATCGGACGGTATCGCTCAACACTAATTACAACTCACAATGAGATTGACATATCTAATGAAGAATTGGAGGAATGTTTTCTTACATGGGAAAAACATATTAAAAATACTAAAGTCAACAAATATCAACGTGACCAACAAGATCTTCTGAACAATCGGATATATAAATGGAAATATAATACAAGCAACAATGATCGGAAAGCTTCTGTATCATCGGCCGCATCCAAAGAAAATGAATCAGTGGATTCTTCTACTTCCTATGGGAGATATCAAAACAAGAGTGGTCCGAGACGATACAATTTCAGAAGGAATACCCATAAAGACAAATCTACTGAGGAGGGTGGCAACACCATGTCAAAGGTAATCAATCTATCTAGTAGACTACTTACTCGGGCACAGATCAATGTATTGGATAGGGGTTTGACTTTTTCACCAACTCACAAATTTGATTATTTTACTGCTCTCAAAGACTTACATCTCTTTGCTCGTAAGCTAATATTTAAAAAGATCTGTAACAAGAATTTTGATGATAATATGTCTTTAACCCCAGAAGAACGGGAGACGTTGAATATACTACAAAGTCTTCTGGATGAACAAAGACCTACAACAACTGGTAAGTTACCTAAGTCCATTATTCCAACATCCACACGTTTTCCGTCTATTTCAATGTTTTCTAGCATTGAACTATTTGTGAAAATGGTCAGTGAAGAATTCAAACAAATATCTTCATCTTTACCCTATGATAACACTGGTCAACAGCATTTTTGGTGCCAAAGATATTTCATCGAATTTAGGGTATTTTTGGGGTGCTGATTCTGAATATGTCATCAGTTTTGCCAGATTGGCTCAAGTTTTTGAGATTTTTGGTATCTTATTTATAGCACTTGTTGGTAAATGCGACGCATCATCTCATTAATTTCTTTGGATTAGTACTTGAACTGAGCAGTTCTCAATATAGTTTTGTGTTAATTAGTGTTCTAAAAGTTTGTTCATAGCTTGATTTTTGCACTAACTTTATGTTGTTGTCTGTTTTCCAGTGAAAAGCATGAATTCATCAAGAAGAAGTTGTCTTAACGATCCAGACTCATTCTGTTACATTTGTGGTGAATACACACTGCCAAAACATAGAAGAAACATAACAGACTTCGTAAAAAAAAGTGTATTTTGCCTATTTTGGGGTTATGCTTGGGGACCAAGACAAGTTTTGGGCACCACACATAGTGTGCAAAGCATGTATCGAATTATTACGAAAATGGAGCAAAGGACAAAGAAAAAGCTTCAAATTTGGTGTTCCAATGGTGTGGAGAGAGCCAAAAAATCATCATGATGACTGTTATTTATGGTAAACACAGGTACAGGCACATCTTCACGATGAGGGACAGGCCTTCTTGCAGATTCCATGTTACTCCCATTTTCGTTTCTTATGCTTATTGAATCCTTGCACTTGCACTGCACAGAAATAACAGTCATCATGATGATTTTTTGGCTCTCTCCACACCATTGGAACACCAAATTTGAAGCTTTTTCTTTGTCCTTTGCTCCATTTTCGTAATAATTCGATACATGCTTTGCACACTATGTGTGGTGCCCAAAACTTGTCTTGGTCCCCAAGCATAACCCCAAAATAGGCAAAATACACTTTTTTTACGAAGTCTGTTATGTTTCTTCTATGTTTTGGCAGTGTGTATTCACCACAAATGTAACAGAATGAGTCTGGATCGTTAAGACAACTTCTTCTTGATGAGTTCATGCTTTTCACTGGAAAACAGACAACAACATAAAGTTAGTGCAAAAATCAAGCTATGAACAAACTTTTAGAACACTAATTAACAAAACTATATTGAGAACTGCTCAGTTCAAGTACTAATCCAAAGAAATTAATGAGATGATGCGTCGCATTTACCAACAAGTGCTATAAATAAGATACCAAAAATGTCAAAAACTTGAGCCAATCTGGCAAAACTGATAGCATATTCAGAATCAGCACCCCAAAAATACCCCAAATTCATTAAAATATTTTGGACACCAGAAAAAAAAATTTTTTTTGTTGACCTGTGTAATCTAACTAAAGATGAACGATTAGCCTTGAGACAGTTGAAAAAGATGGATGACGTCATAATAAAGCCATCTGATAAAGGTGGTAATGTGGTGTTGTGGCCAGTAATGCAATATGAAAAAGAGGCGAGGAGACATCTTGATGATGGAGTAACATATAAAAAATTGACATTCAATCCTTTATCCAACTATCAGGCTCAATTATCGTCTGTCCTAACTGCTGCAGAATCAAAGGGAATAATCACTAAATATGAAATGGGATGTCTATTTAAGAAAAACCCAAGAATTGCATCATTTTACCTCCTACTGAAAATCCATAAATATAAACAGAGAACGTCAGTAAATAATCATATGCAGCGACTCAGTAGCATATACTTGACATAGGAGAAACAAGAGTCAAAAAATAGCTGAACAAAAGAAATACCATAAAAATAGTTTATTGGAAATATAGAATCCACTAAAAAAATCATCATATATATTGGTACAATAGTTGTAATTAGTGACTAAATACAAGGTGCGACTAATGTTCCAGGTTCACTGGGCGGAACATTCAATAACATATAATTGCGGTACTTTGTAACCTATAACCTCTATACATGTGCATATCAGTACTTGGTTCCGATGTGCATTAGGTATATATATCCCAGTGATGCACCATCACCTACTCTACAACACATCGTGCCCTAACTTCCCGCAATATTAGGCATGTATATAATGTTATAAGGGAATTATTTACCCATAGAAGTCCGTGATAGTCCGTCCAGGTCCTGGATATGTGCCCACATATCCAGGACCTGGACGGACTATCACAAACTTCTATGGGTAAATAATTCCCTTATAACATTATATACATGCCTAATATTGCGGGAAGTTAGGGCACGATGTGTTGTAGAGTAGGTGATGGTGCATCACTGGGATATATATACCTAATGCACATCGGAACCAAGTACTGATATGCACATGTATAGAGGTTATAGGTTACAAAGTACCGCAATTATATGTTATTGAATGTTCCGCCCAGTGAACCTGGAACATTAGTCGCACCTTGTATTTAGTCACCAATTACAACTATTGTACCAATATATATATGATGATTTTTTAGTGGATTCTATATTTCCAATAAACTATTTTTATGGTATTTCTTTTGTTCAGCTATTTTTTGACTCTTGTTTCTCCTATGTCATGAAAATCCATAAATGCTTGGAATGCCCACCTGGAAGACCAATAATATCAGGTATTAACAACATGTGTGAACCGATATGTAAATTTGTTGATCACATTCTGAGGCCACTAGTGGAGTAATTACCCTCATATTTGAAGGATACATCAGATGTATTACGTAAAATGGATGGTGTACAGGTTCAATCGGACACACTCTTAGTGGTGTGTGACGTTGAATCCCTGTACACCTCCATTAAACATGAGGATGGCATCAGAGCAGCAAAATTCTTTCTGGAAATGTCCAGCATGAGGGGTGACATGATCCATTTTGTCCTAGAACTGCTCTGATTCGCACTTACTCACAATTTCATTTTATTTAAGGGGTCCTTTTTCCTGCAGCTCCAGGGAACAGCTATGGGGGCATCCTGCGTGCCCTCATATGCCAACCTGTTCCTGGGGCTGTGGGAGAGGGACCTCTTTTTATCTGACTATACACCCTAGTGTGATAAGATGTTGTCTTGGAGCAGATTCATAGACGACATATTTTTTCTATGGCAGGGCATAGAGGATGACCTTTGTAAATTCATGGGGTCGCTAAATGAAAATGACCTGAATGTTAAACTGACGTACAAATCAGGAAGGCGAAATATGGAATTTTTGGATATTCTATTAAATATTGATGATCAGGGATGGATAAAGACTGATGTACATCGAAAACCCACTTCGGTTAACACCTTACTTCATGCGGAATCCTCACACCCTAGAAATCTGATTAATAGCATTCCAGTGGGACAATTTCTCAGAATGCGCAGAATATGTTCCGACGATATGAAATTTGAAGCGCAGGCTAGTGACCTCAGGAAAAGATTTCTTGATAGAGGTTACTCAGAGACAGCCATTCAAAGAGGTTACTGACAAGCCAAATTCTCAAAAAGATCTGATCTTCTCTACCAACGTAAATTACCTAAGGACAATGAAGTGGTCAGATTCATCTCTACATTCAACGCTAGGAATGGTGAAATGTGGGAAGCCATGAATAAATATTGGAATATATTGAAAATTGATGAATCTCTTTCTAGGTGTATTGCTTCACATCCCACAATTACCTATCGTAGGTCACAGAACATTAGAGACATGCTGGTAAAAAGTAATTATGAACCTAAAACAAAGAACATCTTTGACTCCAAGGGACCCCTTTGGGGCTGTAAACCTTGTGGGTCATGTGTTGCATGCCCCAATATTGAAACAACTAAATATTTTACGAATTCCTCCAATTCAAAAACATATAAAATCACGCATAATATCTCTTGCAAAACTATTGGTGTCATATATTGTGCAAAATGCCCCTGCAATAAATTGTATATTGGTTTGACCTCACGCGAATTGCGTAGAAGAACTCGTGAACATGTTCTTGACATTATAGCCACAGCAGAAATCACCAACATTGCCGAATTAAAAACAATTCCCCGGCACTATAAACTATATCATAATTGTGTTCCGTCATCTCTAAAAGTGAGTGGCATAGATAGAGTTATAATTGATAACCGGGGCGGTGATTGGAAGAAAATTCTAGCACAGAAAGAACTAAGATGGATCACCATCTTAGATACAATGACACCAAGGGGTCTCAACGAGACCATTAGTTTTGCTCCATTTCTCTAAATTGTCCTTTTTGCTTAGTATTTTATATTCATTTTTAATTTTATTATTTTTTATGTGTTTTTTAGTGTGTGCGCACTTGTACAGTATATGCATGGATGCACACAATTGTGTTCATCCGTGTATATATGTCCGTATATGTGTATGTTTTATCCTGATCAAATTTTTGTGTTTTTATCTTTCTAGATCTTTCGCCATATTGAAATAATTATCTCTAGCAGCTAATTGACTGACACTTTGGATCTGTATACGTTGTCTTTAGGCACTGTCACTTTTTAGCCATTATCACCTTGTTATTCTGTATTTTTATAATATTACACTGGTCAACAGCATTTTTGGTGCCAAAGATATTTCATCGAATTTGGGGTATTTTTGGGGTGCTGATTCTGAATATGTCATCAGTTTTGCCAGATTGGCTCAAGTTTTTGAGATTTTTGGTATCTTATTTATAGCACTTGTTGGTAAATGCGACGCATCATCTCATTAATTTCTTTGGATTAGTACTTGAACTGAGCAGTTCTCAATATAGTTTTGTGTTAATTAGTGTTCTAAAAGTTTGTTCATAGCTTGATTTTTGCACTAACTTTATGTTGTTGTCTGTTTTCCAGTGAAAAGCATGAATTCATCAAGAAGAAGTTGTCTTAACGATCCAGACTCATTCTGTTACATTTGTGGTGAATACACACTGCCAAAACATAGAAGAAACATAACAGACTTCGTAAAAAAAGTGTATTTTGCCTATTTTGGGGTTATGCTTGGGGACCAAGACAAGTTTTGGGCACCACACATAGTGTGCAAAGCATGTATCGAATTATTACGAAAATGGAGCAAAGGACAAAGAAAAAGCTTCAAATTTGGTGTTCCAATGGTGTGGAGAGAGCCAAAAAATCATCATGATGACTGTTATTTATGGTAAACACAGGTACAGGCACATCTTCACAATGAGGGACAGGCCTTCTTGCAGATTCCATGTTACTCCCATTTTCGTTTCTTATGCTTATTGAATCCTTGCACTTGCACTGCACAGAAATAACAGTCATCATGATGATTTTTTGGCTCTCTCCACACCATTGGAACACCAAATTTGAAGCTTTTTCTTTGTCCTTTGCTCCATTTTCGTAATAATTCGATACATGCTTTGCACACTATGTGTGGTGCCCAAAACTTGTCTTGGTCCCCAAGCATAACCCCAAAATAGGCAAAATACACTTTTTTTACGAAGTCTGTTATGTTTCTTCTATGTTTTGGCAGTGTGTATTCACCACAAATGTAACAGAATGAGTCTGGATCGTTAAGACAACTTCTTCTTGATGAGTTCATGCTTTTCACTGGAAAACAGACAACAACATAAAGTTAGTGCAAAAATCAAGCTATGAACAAACTTTTAGAACACTAATTAACACAAAACTATATTGAGAACTGCTCAGTTCAAGTACTAATCCAAAGAAATTAATGAGATGATGCGTCGCATTTACCAACAAGTGCTATAAATAAGATACCAAAAATGTCAAAAACTTGAGCCAATCTGGCAAAACTGATAGCATATTCAGAATCAGCACCCCAAAAATACCCCAAATTCATTAAAATATTTTGGACACCAGAAAAAAAAATTTTTTTGTTGACCTGTGTTATCTACTTTAATATTGTATTTGTACCTTGATATTTATTAGTTTTATTTTGTTTCATTACTTATTTATACCTTAGATGGCACCTTTCTTGCTATTTTGTAAATCCCTATGCACTGTCACTTTGACCCTTTTGTTGTGTGTATATTATCATTTTATAGTAATGGATTTATTTGTAATCATTACCTTTGTATTGTCAATTTTATTCTGGTATTATTTTTGATGTATCTGTAAGATTCCTATCACAGGACACGGTTTATATAATACTTACACCTTGAATAGAACCCTCCCTCCTCTTTGTGCCACTCTTATTCTGTGCGCTCCGTTTGCATTACTTGTATACATCACATCACTGTCATTTACATATCACATGTCACTTCCGATTTTTCCTTGAGGTTCAAGCTGGAGCGCACGCCGGCGTCGGCTTCACCCATGTGATGCACTCTATGGAGACGCGTCTGGTGGGAGGATGCAGTCTCCAGCGTTACCATGCATGGTACGTCACATGTTCAAGCCACAGCTGTACTGATCACGTCCGCTTCACTATTGGTTCCCTCTCAGTTAAAACGCTGCTCTTTACCTCCGGTCATTCATTCCCTCATCAAAGCTCAGGCGAAACGCGCGTCGGGCAGGTCCAGGCTCTCACAGGCTCTCATACTGGTTGTTATTCCACTTTATCTCACATGATTATGGCATTATGACACTTTTTAGGAGTTTTTTCCTATACTTATGATAGACATTTTATTCAAGGGTGATATTATTTATATATTTATTTATCTATTTCACCCTATATGCCATTACCCTATCAGAGGTCTGAGATTATTCAATGTGGTTTTCTAACATGAGAAATTATATTGGCTGTATTGTCCACATAACAATAAATCTTGTAATATAATTATCTATACAATTGTTATTTTTTTATATTGTGGTACTCTACAGATATCCTGTGATACCCTGTATTTTATCTACCTTGTTTGTTATCCCCTGCAAAAAAATTTTTTTGATATTATTTTTCTCTAATAAAATCATTATTTTCTATATATATTGAGTCGTGCATCATATTTATAGGTCGTATAGTATTTGGTGGATGCACTCTATTTATTATATGTTGTCTTTTGGTTTGTGTACTAAGTCCCCAAATTGGTCAGACCCACACTTTTCCCTGGTCTCCCCTAACTCTGGGACATAGACCTTAGGGGGTGCTACCTCCTCCTTTTTATGCATCACATTAACAGGAACCCTTTTAGTCGCCTGCTGTGGTGGAGCTCCTTTAAAGTCATTCCGGCTCCCCTCTAAGCAATCAGACGCTCCCCTTTCCTCCCAACAATTCAAAACAATTCAAAACAATTCAAAGTCCTGTCCGATTACAATAGGGTACGGCAAGCCCAGGACTACAGGGACGTCATGGCTGTTAAGAATCGTGAGTTATGAACGCATTTTCAAATGGTGGGTGCCACAAGAAAAAAAGAAGTGAGAGAGAATGTACCAATAAAATCAATACATTTATTCAGAACTTATTCTAAAAGTGTGTAACACATAGTATAAATTAAACAAAGACAAAGGGGAACGGAAACCTCCAATGACCAGGGGAGGCAAACCACAGCACTATAGCACAATCAGAGAAAGCTAGATGAATGTATCACAAGGCTATATTTGTATCCAAGGTGCATAAAGCTTATGAGATTTAGGCACTGAAAAAGTGCACAGCACCCAGAGCAATGTATAGGGTGATAGTATGTTGTGGAGAGTGCATATAATAAGCCAGCCAGATATGCCCAGTGTATTGGCATCAACGTGCTATAAAACACTTGGGGAGTGAAGATATCACTATATATAGTGGTTGGACGTATAATTGCAGCAGATCCTAATTTGTAAGCAGGGTAATTTACCTGGGGTTGTAGATGACAGAGGTCTGTGTGCCCAGATTGTGGTGGTGTGGGGGCCTCCCGCGCCCAACAAGCGCCGTTTCACAGTTAGCTTCTTCCAAATGGGGAGTGGATAGTTTGGGGGATATCAGCGGTGTTTTCGGCCCTCCAAAAACTAAACAATCTTTGTCTGGAAACTCATATGCTTATGGTGACGGCCGACGTAGAGGCCTTGTATACCTCTATTAGACACGAGGATGGCCTCAAAGCGGTAGCATGGTATTTGAAAACCAGTAATCTGGATCCAGAATTAAGCCAATTAATTTTGACCCTTTTGGAATTTGTCCTTACGCACAACATTTTCATTTTTAACAAAAATATTTATTTCCAGACACAGGGTACAGCCATGGGGGCCTCATGTGCCCCCTCATATGCAAACCTTTTTTTAGGAGCATGGGAAAGGGAAATCTTCCAGGGTGACACCATCCCCGAAATACGGGGTGTACAGGACTGGATGAGATACATCGATGAAGTATGGTTTGTATGGGAGGGAACCACGGAAGATATTCACACATTAATGGCCAAACTCAACAACAATAAATCAAACATTCTGTTAACATATAAATATGGAAGAGAGCTAGAATTTTTAGACATCAATATAAAGGTCTCCGTGGATGGCATAATTAATACCAACTTATATAGAAAACCTACAGCCACAAACTCTTTACTACATGCCACCTCGTCACATTCACCTGCCACCATAAAAGGCATACCAGTGGGCCAATTTCTTAGAGCTAAAAGAATATGCTCCGAAACCTCAAATTTTGAGGATCAGGCTGCTGATCTTACCAAGAGATTCCTAAATCATGGATACAGCAAACGGAGCATAAAAAATGGATATAGAAAAGCAAAAAACACCCCTAGGGATCAACTTCTGCACTCTTTCAAAAAACCTTGGGATAATAGCAATCAGGTGAGATACATCTCGACTTACAACAATTGTTGGAAGGAAATAAAATCAGCCTTCCATAAACATTGGAATATTCTTATGACGGATCCAATACTACGAAAAATTCTTCCCCCTTCTCCCTCCATGGTAGCTAAGAGAAGTCGTAATCTAAGGGATTTACTTGTACATAGCCATTATGACCCAACCAGCACATCCACAACCTGGCCTCTTAAAAATGGTTTCTTCCCTTGTGGAGGATGCAAAGCATGTCTTAACATGAGAAAAGCTTTCACTTTCAGTAATTTTGATGGCTCAAAACATTTTGAAATAAGAAAACATCTCACCTGCTCTTCTCAGGGAGTAATCTACCATGCCACATGTTCGTGCAAACTTACATACATCGGACTAACTACACGAGAAATGAAAATCCGTGTTCGGGAACACATCCGCGATATCGAAAAAGCCAAAACAATCACAGATTTGTCTCTTTTAAAAACAATACCTCGGCATTTCAAAATTCACCATAATTGTAATCCTAAAAGCTTCCTTTTCAAAGCCATCGATCAAATCAACCTAGGTACACGTGGGGGGGATCTGGCCAAATCCTTGGCGCAATTAGAAAGTAAGTGGATATACCGCCTGGATATGGTCACCCCTCTCGGCGTTAATGAAAACTTAGGTTTCATTTCTTTTTTGTAACTGCTCTCCTTTATGGATTGTTTTTAAGGTGTTTTTATTCTTCATGTCTTTCCTTGCTTTTTAATTGTTATATATGGTTTTACTTAACTGTTTTCATCTATTATAGATTTATATACACTGACGTTCCCCATTGGCTTACATATGCTCCATGACGGCGCTGCCCCTGAGTCTGGAAGATGACCCGTACAACGTACTTCATAACATGCTGGATATCTTCATAGTTCCTCCCCTTTTTTGGAATGGACCCTGGCTATGATGGGGACTTCATCAATCTGGGTCTTGCATGAATAAGAACATTTTTCTATTTTTATGGACTTCTTGATGAATAACTCCTGGACTTTATATGACAGGAATGGGGACCTTGAGACCTGAGTGGTGATATACTGATATATATACATATGAATTTTTATTTTGTTAAAACACCTTCTTTACAACCTACAGGTGGTTTTACACCTACAGGTGGTTTTTTCTACACCATCTTTTTTCTGATTTTTTATTTTTGTAATGTAATTATTTATTCCTGTAATTGTAGTTTTACCAGCATCACCCCGTTGTGCTGTCACTTTGTCCACTTCACTCCTGACACTTTGAGCACACGTTTATAATAGGCACACACTTGCCCACCTTTAATTTTCCTTTCCATGGGCTATGGTGTGGCCATTTCCCGTGGCAACTCACCAACACTTCCACCCTCCCCATTTCAGCATTCACACATATAGTTTTCTGGGTGCACACACAGACATATTGCTAGGTCCACTCATGACACACTTTTCAACTTTCACTTCCTCCACGTCCATCAAACTAGACATTATAAAATCAGCTTACATCGCTTTTTATCCCCATGGTAAAAACCCTCCGTTATTATATATCTATATACTATGTTACTACGATCCGGAGGTTCCATCCTTACAACAATGGTGCAGTATAAAATAAGTTCCATTCTGCCTTAGCCCAGCCCAGTCTGTCATGATCTCAATGGCAAGAGAACATAGCATCAGCATATATAGGAACTAGCTCTTGGAAGATGGGAACTGAGCTGACCATGAACTAAACCTAACGCACAACTAGCAGTGGCCGGGTAGCATGCCTACGTTGATTCTAGATGCCCAGCACCAGCCGGAGGACTAAATAATGCTAGCAGAGGAAAATATTAGTCCTAGCTCACCTCTAGAGAAATACCCCGAAAGGAGACAGAGGCCCCCCACATGTATTGGCGGTGAGTTAAGATGAAATAACAAACGTAGTAAGAAAATAGGTTTAGCAAATTTGAGGTCCACTTACTACATAGCAGAAGACAGAAAGGACACTTTCATGGTCAGCTGAAAACCCTATCAAAACACCATCCAGAAATTACTTTAAAACTCTGGCATTAACTCATAACACCAGAGTGGCAATTCCTGTTCACAAGAGCTTTCCAGACACAGTAACGAAACTACAGCTGTGAACTGGAACAAAAATGCAAAAACAAACATGGACAAGAGTCCAACTTATCTAGTAGTTGTCTAGGAGCAGGAACAAGCACAGAGAGGCTTCTGATAACATTGTTGACCGGCAAGCAACTAACAGAGCAGCAAGGTTATATAGCGACTCCCACATCTTGATGGGAACAGGTGAACAGAGAAGATGAAGACACCAGTTCAATTCCACCAGTAGCCACCGGGGGAGCCCAGAATCAAAATTCACAACAGTACCCCCCCCCTCAAGGAGGTGGCACCGAACCCTCACCAGAACCACCAGGGCGATCAGGATGGGCCCTATGAAAGGCACGAACCAGATCAGAGGCATGAACATCAGATGCATTCACCCAAGAATTATCCTCCTGGCCGTATCCCTTCCACTTGACCAGATACTGGAGTCTCCGTCTGGAAACACGAGAGTCTAAGATTTTCTCCACAACGTACTCCCACTCACCCTCAACCAACACCGGAGCAGGAGGCTCAACGGAAGGCACAACCGGTACCTCATACCTGCGCAATAATGACCGATGAAAAACGTTATGAATAGAAAAGGATGCAGGGAGGTCCAAACGGAAGGAAACAGGGTTAAGAATCTCCAATATCTTATACGGGCCGATGAACCGAGGCTTAAACTTAGGAGAAGAGACCCTCATAGGGACAAAACGAGAAGACAACCACACCAAATCCCCAACACAAAGCCGAGGACCAACACGACGGTGGCGGTTGGCAAAAAGCTGAGTCTTCTCCTGGGACAACCTCAAATTGTCCACCACCTGCCCCCAGATCTGATGCAATCTCTCCACCACAGCATCCACTCCAGGACAATCCGAAGATTCCACCTGACCAGAGGAAAATCGAGGATGAAACCCCGAATTACAGAAAAACGGGGACACCAAAGTGGCAGAGCTGGCCCGATTATTGAGAGCGAACTCCGCCAATGGCAAAAAAGCAACCCAATCATCCTGGTCAGCAGACACAAAACACCTCAGATATGTCTCCAGGGTCTGATTAATCCGCTCGGTCTGGCCATTCGTCTGAGGATGGAAAGCGGACGAAAAAGATAAATCTATGCCCATCCTAGCACAGAATGCCCGCCAAAATCTAGACACGAATTGGGTCCCTCTGTCAGAAACGATATTCTCAGGAATACCATGCAAACGAACAACATTTTGAAAAAACAGAGGAACCAACTCGGAAGAAGAAGGCAACTTGGGCAGAGGAACCAAATGGACCATCTTAGAGAAACGGTCACACACCACCCAGATGACAGACATCTTCTGAGAAACAGGCAGATCTGAAATAACATCCATCGAGATGTGCGTCCAAGGCCTCTTAGGAATAGGCAAGGGCAACAATAATCCACTAGCCCGAGAACAACAAGGCTTGGCCCGAGCACAAACGTCACAAGACTGCACAAAGCCTCGCACATCTCGTGACAGGGAAGGCCACCAGAAGGACCTTGCCACCAAATCCCTGGTACCAAAAATGCCAGGATGACCTGCCAACGCAGAAGAATGAACCTCAGAGATGACTCTACTGGTCCAATCATCAGGAACAAACAGTTTATCAGGTGGGCAACGATCAGGTCTATCCGCCTGAAACTCCTGCAAGGCCCGCCGCAGGTCTGGAGAAACGGCTGACAATACCACTCCATCCTTAAGGATACCTGTGGGCTCAGAGTTACCAGGCGAGTCAGGCTCAAAACTCCTAGAAAGGGCATCCGCCTTAACATTCTTAGAACCCGGTAGGTATGACACCACAAAATTAAACCGAGAGAAAAATAATGACCAGCGCGCCTGTCTAGGATTCAGGCGCCTGGCGGTCTCAAGATAAATCAAATTTTTGTGGTCAGTCAATACCACCACCTGATGTCTGGCCCCCTCAAGCCAATGGCGCCACTCCTCAAAAGCCCACTTCATGGCCAAAAGCTCCCGATTCCCAACATCATAATTCCGCTCAGCGGGCGAAAATTTACGGGAAAAGAAGGCACAAGGCCTCATTACGGAGCAGTCAGAACTTTTCTGCGACAACACTGCCCCAGCTCCGATCTCAGAAGCGTCGACCTCAACCTGAAAAGGTAGAGCAACATCAGGCTGACGCAACACAGGGGCAGAGGAAAAACGGCGCTTAAGCTCCCGAAAGGCCTCCACAGCATCAGGGGACCAATCAGCAACATCAGCACCCTTCTTAGTCAAATCGGTCAATGGCTTAGCAATATCCGAAAAACCAGCAATAAATCGACGATAAAAGTTAGCAAAGCCCAAAAATTTCTGAAGACTCTTAAGAGAAGAGGGCTGCGTCCAATCACAAATAGCTTGAACCTTGACAGGATCCATTTCAATGGAAGAGGGGGAAAAAATATATCCCAAAAAGGAAATCCTCTGTACCCCAAAAACACACTTAGAACCCTTCACACACAAAGAATTAGACCGCAAAACCTGAAAAACCCTCCTGACTTGCTGGACATGAGAGTCCCAGTCATCCGAAAAAATCAGAATATCATCCAGATACACAATCATAAATTTATCCAAATAATCACGAAAAATATCATGCATAAAGGACTGGAAAACTGACGGAGCATTAGAAAGACCAAAAGGCATCACTAAATACTCAAAGTGGCCCTCGGGCGTATTAAATGCGGTTTTCCACTCATCCCCCTGCCTGATTCGCACCAAATTATACGCCCCACGAAGGTCAATCTTAGAGAACCACTTGGCCCCCTTTATGCGAGCAAACAAATCAGTCAGCAACGGCAATGGGTATTGATATTTAACAGTGATTTTATTCAAAAGCCGATAATCAATACATGGTCTCAAAGAGCCGTCTTTTTTTGACACAAAGAAAAACCCGGCTCCTAAGGGAGATGACGATGGACGAATATGTCCCTTTTCCAAGGACTCCTTTATATATTCTCGCATAGCAGCATGTTCAGGCACAGACAAATTAAATAAACGACCCTTTGGGTATTTACTACCCGGGATTAAATCTATGGCACAATCGCACTCTCGGTGCGGAGGTAACGAACCAAGCTTGGATTCTTCAAAGACGTCACGATAGTCAGACAGGAACTCAGGAATTTCAGAGGGAATAGATGATGAAATGGAAACCACAGGTACATCCCCATGAGCCCCCTTACATCCCCAGCTCAACACAGACATAGCTCTCCAGTCGAGGACTGGGTTGTGAGATTGCAGCCAAGGCAATCCTAGCACCAAATCATCATGTAGATTATACAGCACCAGAAAGCGAATAATCTCCTGGTGATCCGGATTAATACGCATAGTTACTTGTGTCCAGTATTGTGGTTTATTATTAGCCAATGGGGTGGAGTCAATCCCCTTCAGAGGAATAGGAGTCTCCAAAGGCTCTAAATCATACCCACAGCGTTTGGCAAAGGACCAATCCATAAGACTCAAAGCGGCGCCAGAGTCGACATAGGCGTCCGTGGTAATAGATGACAAAGAGCAAATCAGGGTCACAGATAGAATAAACTTAGACGGTAAGGTGCAAATGGAAACAGATTTACCAAGCTTTTTAGTGCGCTTAGAGCATGCTGATATAACATGAGTAGAATCACCACAATAGAAACACAACCCATTTTTCCGCCTAAAATTCTGCCGCTCGCTTCGGGACAGAATTCTATCACACTGCATACTCTCTGGCGACTTCTCAGTGGACACCGCCAGATGGTGCACTGGTTTGCGCTCCCGCAAACGCCTATCGATCTGAATAGCCATTGTCATGGACTCATTCAGACCCGCAGGCACAGGGAACCCCACCATAACATCCTTAATGGCATCAGAGAGACCCTCTCTGAAAGTCGCCGCCAGGGCGCACTCATTCCACTGAGTAAGCACAGACCATTTACGGAATCTTTGGCAGTAAATTTCCGCTTCATCTTGCCCCTGAGATAGGGACATCAAAGTTTTTTCTGCCTGAAGCTCCAAATGAGGTTCGTCATAAAGCAACCCTGTCATGATCTCCATGGCCAGAGAACTAGCATAAGCCTCAATAGGAACAAGCTCTTGGAAGATGTAACTATACTGACCATGAACTAAACCTACCGCATCATCTAGAAGTAGCCAGGTAGCATGTCCTACTTTTTATCCCTATATGCCCAGCGCCGGCCGGAGAACTAAATAATGCTAGCAGAGGGAAATATAAGACCTGACTCACCTCTAGAGAAATGCCCAAAAAGGAGACAGAGGCCCCCCACATATATTGGCGGTGATATGAGATGAAACAACAAACGCAGCAGGAAAATAGTTTTAGCAAATTTGAGGTCCGCTTTCTAGATAGCAGAAGACAGAAAGCATACTTTCATGGTCAGTAGAAAACCCTAACAAAACACATCCAGAAATTACTTTAGGACTCTGGCATTAACTCATAATACCAGAGTGGCAATTCCTGATCAACAAGAGCTTTCCAGACACAGTAACGAAACTGCAGCTGTGAACTGGAACCAAAATACAAAAACAAAACATGGACGAATGTCCAACTTATCTAGTAGATGTCTGGGAGCAGGAACAAGCACAGAGAGGCTTCTGATAACATTGTTGACCGGCAAGCATCTAACAGAGAAGCCAGGTTATATAGCGACACCCAGATCTAATCAGAACAGGTGAACAGGGAAGATGATGTCACAAGTTCGATTCCACCAGTAGCCACCGGGGGAGCCCAGAATCCAAATTCACAACAGTACCCCCCCCTCAAGGAGGGGGCACCGAACCCTCACCAGAACCACCAGGGCGATCAGGATGGGCCCTATGAAAGGCACGAACCAGATCAGAGGCATGAACATCAGATGCAGTGACCCAAGAATTGTCCTCCTGGCCGTATCCCTTCCACTTGACCAGATACTGGAGTCTCCGTCTGGAAACACGGGAGTCTAGGATTTTTTCCACAACGTACTCCAACTCACCCTCAACCAACACCGGAGCAGGAGGCTCAACGGAAGGCACAACCGGTGCCTCATACCTGCGCAATAACGACCGATGAAAAACGTTATGAATAGAAAAGGATGCAGGGAGGTCCAAACGGAAGGAAACAGGGTTAAGAATCTCCAATATTTTATACGGACCGATGAACCGAGGCTTAAACTTAGGAGATGAGACCCTCATAGGGACAAAACGAGAAGACAACCACACCAAATCTCCAACACAAAGCCGAGGACCAACACGACGGTGACGGTTGGCAAAAAGCTGAGTCTTCTCCTGGGACAACTTTAAATTGTCCATCACCTGCCCCCAGATATGATGCAATCTCTCCACCACCGCATCCACTCCAGGACAATCCGAGGATTCCATCTGACCGGAGGAAAATCGAGGGTGGAACCCCGAATTACAGAAAAACGGGGACACCAAAGTGGCAGAGCTGGCCCGATTATTGAGGGCGAACTCCGCCAATGGCAAAAAAGCAACCCAATCATCCTGGTCAGCAGACACAAAACACCTCAGATATGTCTCCAGGGTCTGATTAGTCCGCTCGGTCTGGCCATTAGTCTGAGGGTGAAAAGCAGACGAAAAAGACAAATCTATGCCCATCCTAGCACAGAATGCCCGCCAAAATCTAGACACAAATTGGGTTCCTCTGTCAGAAACGATATTCTCAGGAATACCATGCAAACGAACAACATTTTGAAAAAACAGGGGCACCAACTCGGAAGAAGAAGGCAATTTGGGCAGGGGAACCAAATGGACCATCTTAGAAAAACGGTCACACACCACCCAGATGACAGACATCTTCTGAGAAACAGGAAGATCCGAAATAAAATCCATCGAGATGTGTGTCCAAGGCCTCTTAGGAATAGGCAAGGGCAACAATAATCCACTAGCCCGAGAACAACAAGGCTTGGCCCGAGCACAAACGTCACAAGACTGCACAAAGCCTCGCACATCTCGTGACAGGGAAGGCCACCAGAAGGATCTTGCCACCAAATCCCTGGTACCAAAAATTCCAGGATGACCTGCCAATGCAGAAGAATGTACCTCAGAGATGACTCTACTGGTCCAATCATCAGGAACAAACAACCTATCAGGCGGACAACGATCCGGTCTATCCGCCTGAAACTCCTGCAAGGCCCGCCGCAGGTCTGGAGAAACGGCTGACAAGATAACTCCCTCCTTAAGAATACCTGTGGGGTCAGAGTTGCCGGGTGAATCAGGCTCAAAACTCCTAGAAAGGGCATCCGCCTTAACATTCTTAGAACCCGGTAGGTACGATACCACAAAATTAAACCGAGAGAAAAATAATGACCAGCGCGCCTGTCTAGGATTCAGGCGCCTGGCGGTCTCAAGATAGATCAAATTTTTGTGGTCAGTCAATACCACCACCTGATGTCTGGCCCCCTCGAGCCAATGGCGCCACTCCTCAAACGCCCACTTCATGGCCAAAAGCTCCCGATTCCCAACATCGTAATTCCGCTCAGCGGGCGAAAATTTACGGGAAAAGAAGGCACAAGGCCTCATCACGGCGCAGTCAGAACTTTTCTGCGACAACACTGCCCCAGCCCCGATCTCAGAAGCGTCGACCTCAACCTGAAAAGGAAGAGTCACATCAGGCTGACGCAACACAGGGGCAGAAGAAAAACGGCGCTTAAGCTCCTGAAAGGCCTCCACAGCATCAGGGGACCAATTAGCAACATCAGCACCCTGTCTAGTCAAATCGGTCAATGGCTTAACGACATCCGAAAAACCAGAAATAAATCGACGATAAAAGTTGGCAAAGCCCAAAAATTTCTGAAGACTTTTAAGAGAAGAGGGCTGCGTCCAATCACAAATAGCTTGAACCTTGACAGGATCCATCTCAATGGAAGAGGGAGAAAAAATATATCCCAAAAAGGAAATTCTCTGAACCCCAAAAACGCACTTAGAACCCTTGACACACAGAGAATTAGACCGCAAAACCTGAAAAACCCTCTTAACTTGCCGGACATGAGAGTCCCAATCATCCGAAAAAATCAGAATATCATCCAGATACACTATCATAAATTTATCCAAAAAATCGCGGAAAATATCATGCATAAAGGACTGGAAGACTGAAGGGGCATTAGAAAGACCAAAAGGCATCACCAAATACTCAAAGTGGCCCTCGGGCGTATTAAATGCGGTTTTCCACTCATCCCCCTGCCTGATCCGCACCAAATTATACGCCCCACGGAGATCAATCTTAGAGAACCACTTGGCCCCCTTTATGCGAGCAAACAAATCAGTCAGCAACGGCAATGGGTATTGATATTTAACCGTGATTTTATTCAAAAGCCGATAATCAATACATGGTCTCAAAGAGCCGTCTTTTTTTGACACAAAGAAAAAACCGGCTCCTAAGGGAGATGACGATGGACGAATATGTCCCTTTTCCAAGGACTCCTTTATATATTCTCGCATAGCAGTATGTTCAGGCACAGACAGATTAAATAAACGACCCTTTGGGTATTTACTACCCGGAATTAAATCTATAGCACAATCGCACTCACGGTGCGGAGGTAGTGAACCCAGCTTGGGTTCTTCAAAGACGTCACGATAATCAGACAGGAACTCAGGGATTTCAGAGGGAATAGATGATGAAATGGACACCAAAGGTACGTCCCCATGAGTCCCCTTACATCCCCAGCTCAACACAGACATAGCTCTCCAGTCAAGGACTGGGTTGTGAGACTGCAGCCATGGCAATCCCAGCACCAAATCATCATGTAGATTATACAGCACCAGAAAACGAATAGTCTCCTGGTGATCCGGATTAATACACATAGTCACTTGTGTCCAGTATTGTGGTTTATTATTAGCCAATGGGGTGGAGTCAATCCCCTTCAGAGGAATAAGAGTCTCCAAAGGCTCTAAATCATACCCACAACGATTGGCAAAGGACCAATCCATAAGACTCAAAGCGGCGCCAGAGTCGATATAGGCGTCCGTAGTAATAGATGACAAAGAGCAAATCAGGGTCACAGACAAAATAAATTTAGACTGTAAAGTGCCAATGGGAACGGATTTATCAAGCTTTTTAGTACGCTTAAAGCATGCTGATATAACATGAGTAGAATCCCCACAATAGAAACACAACCCATTTTTCCGTCTAAAATTCTGCCGCTCGCTTCTGGACAGAATTCTATCACACTGCATGTTTTCTGGCGTCTTCTCAGTGGACACCGCCAGATGGTGCACTGGTTTGCGCTCCCGCAGACGCCTATCGATCTGAATGGCCATTGTCATGGACTCATTCAGACTTGCAGGCACAGAGAACCCCACCATAACATCCTTAATGGCATCAGAAAGACCCTCTCTGAAAGTAGCCGCCAAGGCACACTCATTCCACTGAGTAAGCACAGACCATTTACGGAATTTTTGGCAGTAAATTTCAGCTTCATCTTGCCCCTGCGATAGGGACATCAAAGTTTTTTCTGCCTGAAGTTCCAAATGAGGTTCCTCATACAGCAAGCCCAAGGCCAGAAAAAACGCATCCACATTGCGCAACGCAGGATCCCCTGGTGCCAATGCAAAAGCCCAATCTTGAGGGTCGCCGCGGAGCAAGGAAATCACAATCCCAACCTGCTGTGCAGGGTCTCCAGCAGAACGAGATTTCAGGGACAAAAATAACTTACAATTATTTCTAAAATTCTGAAAGCTAGATCTATTCCCTGAGAAGAATTCCGGCAAAGGAATTCTCGGCTCTGATACCGGAGCATGAACAACAAAATCTTGCAAACTTTGTACTTTCGTGGCGAGATTATTCAAACCTGCAGTTACACTCTGTAGATCCATTATAGACAGGTGAACATAGAGCCATTCAAAGATTAGAAGGAGAGAGAAAAAAAAGAAAGACTGCAGCATAGACAGACTGGCAAGTGATCCAATTAAGAGCACACTAACTACTAGAGAAAAAAAAAAAAAAAAAAAAAAAAAAAATTTTCAGCAGACTTCTTATTTCTCTCCTTTCTCAGCCAAGGATTTTAACCCTTTAGTGGGCCGGTCAAACTGTCATGATCTCCATGGCCAGAGAACTAGCATAAGCCTCAATAGGAACAAGCTCTTGGAAGATGTAACTATACTGACCATGAACTAAACCTACCGCATCATCTAGAAGTAGCCAGGTAGCATGTCCTACTTTTTATCCCTATATGCCCAGCGCCGGCCGGAGAACTAAATAATGCTAGCAGAGGGAAATATAAGACCTGACTCACCTCTAGAGAAATGCCCAAAAAGGAGACAGAGGCCCCCCACATATATTGGCGGTGATATGAGATGAAACAACAAACGCAGCAGGAAAATAGTTTTAGCAAATTTGAGGTCCGCTTTCTAGATAGCAGAAGACAGAAAGCATACTTTCATGGTCAGTAGAAAACCCTAACAAAACACATCCAGAAATTACTTTAGGACTCTGGCATTAACTCATAATACCAGAGTGGCAATTCCTGATCAACAAGAGCTTTCCAGACACAGTAACGAAACTGCAGCTGTGAACTGGAACCAAAATACAAAAACAAAACATGGACGAATGTCCAACTTATCTAGTAGATGTCTGGGAGCAGGAACAAGCACAGAGAGGCTTCTGATAACATTGTTGACCGGCAAGCATCTAACAGAGAAGCCAGGTTATATAGCGACACCCAGATCTAATCAGAACAGGTGAACAGGGAAGATGATGTCACAAGTTCGATTCCACCAGTAGCCACCGGGGGAGCCCAGAATCCAAATTCACAACAGAACCCCAAGGCCAGAAAAAACGCATCCACATTGAGCAACGCAGGATCCCCTGGTGTCAATGAAAAAGCCCAGTCTTGAGGGTCGCCCCGGAGCAAGGAAATCACAATCCTGACCTGCTGTGCAGGGTCTCCGGCAGAGCGAGATTTCAGGGACAAAAATAATTTGCAATTATTTCGAAAATTCTGAAACCCAGATCTATTCCCCGAGAAAAATTCCGGCAAAGGAATTCTCGGCTCAGATACAGGTGCATGACAAACAAAATCTTGCAAATTTTGTACCTTCGTGGCGAGATTATTCAAACCTGCAGTTACACTCTGAAGATCCATTACAAACAGGTGGACACAGAGCCATTCAAAGATTAGAAGGAGAGAAAAAAAAAAAAAAATTTCAGCAGACTACTTATTTCTCTCCTTTCTCAGCCAAGGATTTTAACCCTTTAGTGGCCGGTCAAACTGTCATGATCTCAATGGCAAGAGAACATAGCATCAGCATATATAGGAACTAGCTCTTGGAAGATGGGAACTGAGCTGACCATGAACTAAACCTAACGCACAACTAGCAGTGGCCGGGTAGCATGCCTACGTTGATTCTAGATGCCCAGCACCAGCCGGAGGACTAAATAATGCTAGCAGAGGAAAATATTAGTCCTAGCTCACCTCTAGAGAAATACCCCGAAAGGAGACAGAGGCCCCCCACATGTATTGGCGGTGAGTTAAGATGAAATAACAAACGTAGTAAGAAAATAGGTTTAGCAAATTTGAGGTCCACTTACTACATAGCAGAAGACAGAAAGGACACTTTCATGGTCAGCTGAAAACCCTATCAAAACACCATCCAGAAATTACTTTAAAACTCTGGCATTAACTCATAACACCAGAGTGGCAATTCCTGTTCACAAGAGCTTTCCAGACACAGTAACGAAACTACAGCTGTGAACTGGAACAAAAATGCAAAAACAAACATGGACAAGAGTCCAACTTATCTAGTAGTTGTCTAGGAGCAGGAACAAGCACAGAGAGGCTTCTGATAACATTGTTGACCGGCAAGCAACTAACAGAGCAGCAAGGTTATATAGCGACTCCCACATCTTGATGGGAACAGGTGAACAGAGAAGATGAAGACACCAGTTCAATTCCACCAGTAGCCACCGGGGGAGCCCAGAATCAAAATTCACAACACCAGTCTCCTCCCTCATATGCGGCAGCCCGTCTATCACTGCCTACACACTGCCTATTTTCGTCCCAGGTCCGTAGGTCTATTGCGCACGCGCAGGTCCGGAACGCCCCCTCTGACTTCTGGAGGCGCCGACACACATGACTGCAGTGCGTTCCACTGCGTGTCATGGTGCGCCGATCCGGAAGTCCCCTTGGCAGCAAGGGGGGACGGCACTGCTGACGTGCGCCACCAATGACCTCCCGGACCTCCCCCTTTCCCGAGCCATACTATAAAAACACCGCTGATATCCCCCAAACTATCCACGCCCCATTTGGAAGAAGCTAACTGTGAAACGGCGCTTGTTGGGCACGGGAGGCCCCCACACCACCACGATCTGGGCACACAGACCTCTGTCATCTACAACCCCAGGTAAATTACCCTGCTTACAAATTAGGATCTGCTGCAATTATACGTCCAACCACTATATATAGTGATATCTTCACTCCCCAAGTGTTTTATAGCACGTTGATGCCAATACACTGGGCATATCTGGCTGGCTTATTATATGCACTCTCCACAACATACTATCACCCTATACATTGCTCTGTGTGCTGTGCACTTTTTCAGTGCCTAAATCTCATAAGCTTTATGCACCTTGGATACAAATATAGCCTTGTGATACATTCATCTAGCTTTCTCTGATTGTGCTATAGTGCTGTGGTTTGCCTCCCCTGGTCATTGGAGGTTTCCGTTCTCCTTTGTCTTTGTTTTATTTATACTATGTGTTACACACTTTTAGAATAAGTTCTGAATAAATTTATTGATTTTATTGGTACATTCTCTCTCACTTCTTTTTTTCTTGTGGCACCCACCATTTGAAAATGCGTTCATATCTTATGTTGAAGTGAATTTAGCCATGGCTAAATACAGGACTATGGGAGTAAGAATCGTGAGTGTCTCAATGATTACCCTGGACACCGAATAATCCATAGGGACCCTTTGGATGCAGTAGACATCCATCTTCCCTCCGGGGACCAGATAGATAGGGAGTGTGGTGCTCACCAGGGTCAGCGGGCTCCTTGGGTCCAGAATTCCAGTCACACACTCTACATTCACTTCCACAGTACAGCTCTGCAACATCTTTTCAGATGGAAAGTCAGTACATAATCCATGTTCGAACACTGATCCCACCAACAGTCCCTCGGTGTATACGCCGTTGCCCTTTTGGGCCACCACCCCCTTTTGGTACTCCACCACCCCCTTTTAGTCACCACACCCTTTTGGGACTCCACCCTTTTGGGGTTACCACCGCTTTTGGGACTCCACCACTATTCGGGCAACCATCCTTCCGCCGTGGAATCTCCATGGACCTCTCAGGCCCCCCACCCCTGTGCACGGCAGTCTATCTGCCCCAACAGTTCCACACAATCCGGCTCCACAAGGCTCTGCACTGCTCCGCAAGGCTCTGCACGGCTCCGTAAAGCGAGGTTCTGCACTGCTCTGTAAAGCTCTGCACCTCTCTGCACTGCTCTGCAAGGCTCTGCACCTCTCTGCATGGTTCCACAAGGCTCTGCACCTCTCTGCACAGCTCTGCCAGGTTCTGCTCTGCAGATTTCATGGACCCGCCAATCCACAGCAAGCCGCCCGGAGTTCATGGACCCGCCAATCCACAACAAGCTGCCTGGAGTTCATGGACCCACCGATCCAAAGCAAGCACCTGCTGAAATCCTCCCAGGTACCTCCTGGACCGATGCCCGCAGTGTAGCAGCAATTGTAGGGATCGTAGCTACTCAGATGCAGCAGGAGGAAGACAGGAGGTGCGTTTCTTTAAAAGAAAATCCATTCGGGTTTATTTGCTCCATGAACCCCTAAGCACAACAAAAGGTAAACTGCCTTCAGAGCAGGCAAAACAACACAAAATGTCCTTAGCCAGGCTCTCTGATCCCTCAGGCCTGTGGGCACACAGGCTGGTGTAATGTCCAGCAGGCAGACTCGGTCTGGAGCCACACACACAGGAGGCCTTCTATCTCCCAAGACACAGACCATGTGCAAACAGCCTTCATTATGTAGCCTGTAACCATACCCACAGGTCAGGTATGTGGGTATCCAGACCCGCCTATCTCTCATATCCGCCACCCGGTCCAAGGAGCACTAAACGACATCTTAGTGCTCATGTGCACTAAAGAAAAATACTCCGTGTTAGATCACAGGGAGCAGCCATCCCTGTGACACATACCTCCCATTGATTACACGGCAATTTGCTCCTTACAGTATATAAAAATAAATCTACCCTCCAGGTCTTTATTTACCAATTGAACCAATCATATCAGTGACTTACGCACAAATTGACTACCCCTCTAGAACAGGAAGTGTGTGTGGCATGTTTTTGCCATTGTATCCAAGGTTTATTCATTTTGGATATAGAGTCTGGTGTTAAGTGGGTTTTCTGAAGGCATATTATCTCTGCCTGCGATTTACGTACCTGGGAAATACCATATTCCATTTTCTGGCATTTCCAGCCACCTAATGTTCCATGAAAGGAATTTAAGTGATGCCATAAAGACTCCATGTTAAATTTTGATATAGGATACTATTCCCTTCCAGAGTGTTTATATTTTTATTTGCAGGCCACCCTTGGACGATGAAGTATAATGCATATCGTACAATGCTTACAGTCATCTGAAATTACAATTAAGTCCCGAACCATTGACCAATATTGGCCATAGAAATACAACTGGGGATGCCTAGAAACTTTCCAAAACTTAAGTATAGGCATAAGAAAATGTGTATATTATTTTCTATCTATTTGAACCACTAATAACTAGAGTTGAGCGACTTTCATTTTTTTAAGATCGAGTCGGGTTTTGTGAAACCCGATTTTGTCCAGAGTCGAGTCGAGTGCAGTCGGCCGATTATCGCTAAAAGTCGGGGATCGACCGAAACACGAAACCCAATGCAAGTCAATGGGGAAGCATAGTCGGCAGTGAGTGGAGGCCAGGAAAACACCTACAGTGCCCATTTTAATGCCAAAAACATCCATTCTTGTTTCTGAAGCTTGTCAATCTTAATTAACTTTATAATAATAGTTGGGCATAGGGAATTGGGGGTCATTTGGCAAAAGTTGTGGGGGGAGTAGGGCCGCTTCAAGTTTTTCGTGGGCCCAGGAAATGCGGACTACGTCACGGCGGTGTTGCAGGGAAAGGTAAGTATTTCAACGTTGCAAGTGCTGTGATCCTGAGCAAGCAGGGGGGGCCCACTCGTTCGCATTGGCACTGGCACAGGGCCCCTCAAAGTACAGCGATGTGTGTTTGCATGGCGGGGGCGCCTCCCACCAGCAGCGACACTTTTGCGTACTCTGAGGGGCCCTGTGCCAGTGACGTCGCCAACGAGTATGCCCCCCCACCTGATGAAGGAACCTGCACTTTCATCTGCACCTTCCTCTCTGTCCCTGTGTAAGGTGGTATAACATGCGGGAAGGGGAACCTTACTTTCAGCAGGGTCAGATTCTGGCTGTGTAGAGTATAAGGGGAATGTAGTGGTCTAGGTCAATGTACCAGCAGACTCATCTAGCAGTGGCTGGGCAATGGGCAGGATGAGGAGGAAACAGATATAGGGCCAAAGAATAAAGTAGGCTAAATGCAGTTCAAAATTGGTAACAGGACTAAACAGGCGGCATTGCTTTGTTCAGTGGAGTAGCAAACCCAAGAGCAGCAGACACTGTTTCAAGGGCATAACCACACTAGTAGGCCAAAATGCAGTTTAATATCTGATAGTATAGGGCGAAAGCCAGAATGTGGAAGCTCAGCTTTGTTCAGTTGAGGACAACACCAGGCAGGGGCAGACAGACACCTTTAGTAGGCCGGAACAGCCAATTGCATTTTTAAAAATGGTAATTTGGAACTGAAGGTTGAAGCTCAGCTTTATTCAGTTGAGGACAACACCAGGCAGGGGCAGACAGACACCGTTAGTAGGCCGGAACAGCCAATGGCATTTTTAGAAATGGTAATTTGGAACAGAAGGTTGAAGCTCAGCTTTATTCAGTTGAGGACAACACCAGGCAGGGGCAGACAGACACCTTTAGTAGGCCGGAACAGCCAATTGCATTTTTAAAAATGGTAATTTGGAACTGAAGGTTGAAGCTCAGCTTTATTCAGTTGAGGACAACACCAGGCAGGGGCAGACAGACACCTTTAGTAGGCCGGAACAGCCAATTTTTTAAAAAAACAGCAGTTAGTAAGAGGCAGAAGGTAGAAGCTCAGCTTTATTCAGTTGAGGACAACACCAGGCAGGGGCAGACAGACACCTTTAGTAGGCCGGAACAGCCAATTGCATTTTTAAAAATGGTAATTTGGAACAGAAGGTTGAAGCTCAGCTTTATTCAGTTGAGGACAACACCAGGCAGGGGCAGACAGACACCGTTAGTAGGCCGGAACAGCCAATGGCATTTTTAGAAATGGTAATTTGGAACAGAAGGTTGAAGCTCAGCTTTATTCAGTTGAGGACAACACCAGGCAGGGGCAGACAGACACCTTTAGTAGGCCGGAACAGCCAATTTTTTAAAAAAACAGCAGTTAGTAAGAGGCAGAAGGTAGAAGCTCAGCTTTATTCAGTTGAGGACAACACCAGGCAGGGGCAGACAGACACCTTTAGTAGGCCGGAACAGCCAATTGCATTTTTAAAAATGGTAATTTGGAACAGAAGGTTGAAGCTCAGCTTTATTCAGTTGAGGACAACACCAGGCAGGGGCAGACAGACACCTTTAGTAGGCCGGAACAGCCAATGGCATTTTTAAAAATGGTAATTTGGAACTGAAGGTTGAAGCTCAGCTTTATTCAGTTGAGGACAACACCAGGCAGGGGCAGACAGACACCTTTAGTAGGCCGGAACAGCCAATTTTTTTAAAAAACAGCAGTTAGTAAGAGGCAGAAGGTAGAAGCTCAGCTTTATTCAGTTGAGGACAACACCAGGCAGGGGCAGACAGACACCTTTAGTAGGCCGGAACAGCCAATTGCATTTTTAAAAATGGTAATTTGGAACAGAAGGTTGAAGCTCAGCTTTATTCAGTTGAGGACAACACCAGGCAGGGGCAGACAGACACCTTTAGTAGGCCGGAACAGCCAATTGCATTTTTAAAAATGGTAATTTGGAACTGAAGGTTGAAGCTCAGCTTTATTCAGTTGAGGACAACACCAGGCAGGGGCAGACAGACACCTTTAGCAGGCCGGAACAGCCAATTTTTAAAAAAAACAGCAGTTAGTAAGAGGCAGAAGGTAGAAGCTCAGCTTTATTCAGTTGAGGACAACACCAGGCAGGGGCAGACAGACACCTTTAGTAGGCCGGAACAGCCAATTGCATTTTTAAAAATGGTAATTTGGAACAGAAGGTTGAAGCTCAGCTTTATTCAGTTGAGGACAACACCAGGCAGGGGCAGACAGACACCTTTAGTAGGCCGGAACAGCCAATTGCATTTTTAAAAATGGTAATTTGGAACTGAAGGTTGAAGCTCAGCTTTATTCAGTTGAGGACAACACCAGGCAGGGGCAGACATTCACCTTTAGTAGGCCGGAACAGCCAATTGCATTTTTAAAAATGGTAATTTGGAACAGAAGGTTGAAGCTCAGCTTTATTCAGTTGAGGACAACACCAGGCAGGGGCAGACAGACACCTTTAGTAGGCCGGAACAGCCAATGGCATTTTTAAAAATGGTAATTTGGAACTGAAGGTTGAAGCTCAGCTTTATTCAGTTGAGGACAACACCAGGCAGGGGCAGACAGACACCTTTAGTAGGCCGGAACAGCCAATGGCATTTTTAAAAATGGTAATTTGGAACTGAAGGTTGAAGCTCAGCTTTATTCAGTTGAGGACAACACCAGGCAGGGGCAGACAGACACCTTTAGTAGGCCGGAACAGCCAATTTTTTAAAAAAACAGCAGTTAGTAAGAGGCAGAAGGTAGAAGCTCAGCTTTATTCAGTTGAGGACAACACCAGGCAGGGGCAGACATTCACCTTTAGTAGGCCGGAACAGCCAATTGCATTTTTAAAAATGGTAATTTGGAACAGAAGGTTGAAGCTCAGCTTTATTCAGTTGAGGACAACACCAGGCAGGGGCAGACATTCACCTTTAGTAGGCCGGAACAGCCAATTGCATTTTTAAAAATGGTAATTTGGAACAGAAGGTTGAAGCTCAGCTTTATTCAGTTGAGGACAACACCAGGCAGGGGCAGACAGACACCTTTAGTAGGCCGGAACAGCCAATTGCATTTTTAAAAATGGTAATTTGGAACAGAAGGTTGAAGCTCAGCTTTATTCAGTTGAGGACAACACCAGGCAGGGGCAGACAGACACCTTTAGTAGGCCGGAACAGCCAATTGCATTTTTAAAAAAGGTAATTTGGAACTGAAGGTTGAAGCTCAGCTTTATTCAGTTGAGGACAACACCAGGCAGGGGCAGACATTCACCTTTAGTAGGCCGGAACAGCCAATTGCATTTTTAAAAATGGTAATTTGGAACAGAAGGTTGAAGCTCAGCTTTATTCAGTTGAGGACAACACCAGGCAGGGGCAGACAGACACCTTTAGTAGGCCGGAACAGCCAATTTTTTAAAAAAACAGCAGTTAGTAAGAGGCAGAAGGTAGAAGCTCAGCTTTATTCAGTTGAGGACAACACCAGGCAGGGGCAGACAGACACCTTTAGTAGGCCGGAACAGCCAATGGCATTTTTAAAAATGGTAATTTGGAACTGAAGGTTGAAGCTCAGCTTTATTCAGTTGAGGACAACACCAGGCAGGGGCAGACAGACACCTTTAGTAGGCCGGAACAGCCAATGGCATTTTTAAAAATGGTAATTTGGAACTGAAGGTTGAAGCTCAGCTTTATTCAGTTGAGGACAACACCAGGCAGGGGCAGACAGACACCTTTAGTAGGCCGGAACAGCCAATGGCATTTTTAAAAATGGTAATTTGGAACTGAAGGTTGAAGCTCAGCTTTATTCAGTTGAGGACAACACCAGGCAGGGGCAGACAGACACCTTTAGTAGGCCGGAACAGCCAATTTTTTAAAAAAACAGCAGTTAGTAAGAGGCAGAAGGTAGAAGCTCAGCTTTATTCAGTTGAGGACAACACCAGGCAGGGGCAGACAGACACCTTTAGTAGGCCGGAACAGCCAATTGCATTTTTAAAAATGGTAATTTGGAACAGAAGGTTGAAGCTCAGCTTTATTCAGTTGAGGACAACACCAGGCAGGGGCAGACAGACACCTTTAGTAGGCCGGAACAGCCAATTGCATTTTTAAAAATGGTAATTTGGAACTGAAGGTTGAAGCTCAGCTTTATTCAGTTGAGGACAACACCAGGCAGGGGCAGACAGACACCTTTAGTAGGCCGGAACAGCCAATGGCATTTTTAAAAATGGTAATTTGGAACTGAAGGTTGAAGCTCAGCTTTATTCAGTTGAGGACAACACCAGGCAGGGGCAGACAGACACCTTTAGTAGGCCGGAACAGCCAATTTTTTAAAAAAACAGCAGTTAGTAAGAGGCAGAAGGTAGAAGCTCAGCTTTATTCAGTTGAGGACAACACCAGGCAGGGGCAGACATTCACCTTTAGTAGGCCGGAACAGCCAATTGCATTTTTAAAAATGGTAATTTGGAACAGAAGGTTGAAGCTCAGCTTTATTCAGTTGAGGACAACACCAGGCAGGGGCAGACAGACACCTTTAGTAGGCCGGAACAGCCAATTGCTTTTTTAAAAATGGTAATTTGGAACTGAAGGTTGAAGCTCAGCTTTATTCAGTTGCAGCTTCTTGGCAATAATATAAAGAAGACGAGACAGGACAACACTCGTTGGATGCCATATCTGTGTTTTCACTGGAAAAAAAACTGTCAGTTAACTACTTGTAGGAGAAAGTTTTTGTAGCTGGAGGCCACTTTTTGTATTGTACCAGTTTTCTGTTGTATGTTTGGAACTGAAGGTTGAAGCTCAGCTTTATTCAGTTGAGGACAACACCAGGCAGGGGCAGACACCTTTAGAAGGACGGAACAGCCAATTTTTTTAAAAACAGCAGTTAATCAGAGCCAGAAGGTAGAAGCTCAGCTTTATTCAGTTGAGGACAACTTGAATTAGGGACTGCAGACAGACTTTGCAGGCTGTCCCCTGTGTGGACCATGCATCCAATACATTAACCCATTTAGCCACAAAGGACACGTAACCTTCCGTGGCCAGGCCTACAGGTCCATGTGTCTGTTGTCAGGTATACCTTTGGACTGACAAATTGACAGAATGCAAGGACAATGCGGTCTTTAACATGCAGGTGGAGGGGTGGGATGGCTTTTCTCGCAAAAGAATTGTCAACTGGGTAGCTCATAGCGTGGTATATCGTAGTTCATCCTGGCTTTATTAATATTAAATTAAATAAAAAAATAGGCTCTAGGCACTTTATTATTGGTTCCAGGGGTACACGGGCAGCAGTGGTCAGGTGAGTGGAGGCCTAGTGGAAGGAGGGACCTTAGACAGGCTTCGAAGGCCTAACATAATAAAATGGGCTGACGGTAGGCACTTTATTATTGGTTCCAGGGGTACACGGGCAGCAGTGGTCTGGTCAGTGGAGGCCTAGTGGAAGGAGGGACCGCAGACAGGCTTCAAAGGCCTAACATAATAAAATGGGCTGGCTGTAGGCACTTTATTATTGGTTCCAGGGGTACACGGGCAGCAGTGGTCTGGTCAGTGGAGGCCTAGTGGAAGGAGGGACCTTAGACAGGCTTCAAAGGCCTAACATAATAAAATGGGCTGGCTGTAGGCACTTTATTATTGGTTCCAGGGGTACACGGGCAGCAGTGGTCAGGTGAGTGGAGGCCTAGTGGAAGGAGGGACCTTAGACAGGCTTCGAAGGCCTAACATAAAAAAATGAGCTGGCTGTAGGCACTTTATAATTGGTACCAGGGGTACACGGGCAGCAGTGGTCTGGTCAGTGGAGGCCTAGTGGAAGGAGGGACCGCAGACAGGCTTCAAAGGCCTAACATAATAAAATGGGCTGGCTGTAGGCACTTTATTATTGGTTCCAGGGGTACACGGGCAGCAGTGGTCTGGTCAGTGGAGGCCTAGTGGAAGGAGGGACCGCAGACAGGCTTCGAAGGCCTAACACAATAAAATGGGCTGGCTGTAGGCACTTTAAAATTGGTTCCAGGGGTACACGGGCAGCAGTGGTCTGGTCAGTGGAGGCCTAGTGGAAGGAGGGACCTTAGACAGGCTTCGAAGGCCTAACACAATAAAATGGGCTGGCTGTAGGCACTTTATTATTGGTTCCAGGGGTACACGGGCAGCAGTGGTCAGGTGAGTGGAGGCCTAGTGGAAGGAGGGACCTTAGACAGGCTTCGAAGGCCTAACATAAAAAAATGAGCTGGCTGTAGGCACTTTATAATTGGTTCCAGGGGTACACGGGCAGCAGTGGTCTGGTCAGTGGAGGCCTAGTGGAAGGAGGGACCGCAGACAGGCTTCGAAGGCCTAAAATAACAAACAATAGGCTCATGGCAGCTTTACAGCGGTTACATGGATACACAGGCAGCTTGGTGGTGAGTGGAGGAGTATTTAAAGTAGGGACCGCAGACAGGCTATCAAAGGCCTAAAATAACAAACAATAGGCTTATGGCAGTTTTACAGCGGTTACATGGATACACGGGCAGGCAGCTGGTGATGAGTGGAGGAGTATTTAAAGTAGGGACCGCAGACAGGCTATCAAAGGCCTAAAATAACAAACAATAGGCTCATGGCAGTTTTACAGCGGTTACATGGATACACGGGCAGGCAGCTTGGTGGTCAGTGGAGGAGTATTTAAAGTAGGGACCGCAGACAGGCTATCAAAGGCCTAAAATAACAAACAATAGGCTCATGGCAGCTTTACAGCGGTTACATGGATACACAGGCAGCTTGGTGGTGAGTGGAGGAGTATTTAAAGTAGGGACCGCAGACAGGCTATCAAAGGCCTAAAATAACAAACAATAGGCTTATGGCAGTTTTACAGCGGTTACATGGATACACGGGCAGGCAGCTGGTGATGAGTGGAGGAGTATTTAAAGTAGGGACCGCAGACAGGCTATCAAAGGCCTAAAATAACAAACAATAGGCTCATGGCAGTTTTACAGCGGTTACATGGATACACGGGCAGGCAGCTTGGTGGTCAGTGGAGGAGTATTTAAAGTAGGGACCGCAGACAGGCTATCAAAGGCCTAAAATAACAAACAATAGGCTCATGGCAGCTTTACAGCGGTTACATGGATACACAGGCAGCTTGGTGGTGAGTGGAGGAGTATTTAAAGTAGGGACCGCAGACAGGCTATCAAAGGCCTAAAATAACAAACAATAGGCTCATGGCAGCTTTACAGCGGTTACATGGATACACAGGCAGCTTGGTGGTGAGTGGAGGAGTATTTAAAGTAGGGACCGCAGACAGGCTATCAAAGGCCTAAAATAACAAACAATAGGCTTATGGCAGTTTTACAGCGGTTACATGGATACACGGGCAGGCAGCTGGTGATGAGTGGAGGAGTATTTAAAGTAGGGACCGCAGACAGGCTATCAAAGGCCTAAAATAACAAACAATAGGCTTATGGCAGTTTTACAGCGGTTACATGGATACACGGGCAGGCAGCTTGGTGGTCAGTGGAGGAGTATTTAAAGTAGGGACCGCAGACAGGCTATCAAAGGCCTAAAATAACAAACAATAGGCTCATGGCAGCTTTACAGCGGTTACATGGATACACAGGCAGCTTGGTGGTGAGTGGAGGAGTATTTAAAGTAGGGACCGCAGACAGGCTATCAAAGGCCTAAAATAACAAACAATAGGCTTATGGCAGTTTTACAGCGGTTACATGGATACACGGGCAGGCAGCTGGTGATGAGTGGAGGAGTATTTAAAGTAGGGACCGCAGACAGGCTATCAAAGGCCTAAAATAACAAACAATAGGCTCATGGCAGCTTTACAGCGGTTACATGGATACACAGGCAGCTTGGTGGTGAGTGGAGGAGTAGTGCAAGGAGTGTCTGTCCCAGTACTCCCAAAATATAAAGAGATGTTAATGTCTCGCAAAACAACCAAAACAAAAAAAAAAGGTGGCATACTTAGGTACAGGGGTGGGCTCATCTACTGAGTTTCTGACATAGTAATTTGGCAGTAACTATTTAATGGTGCCAATATAGGACACAGACACAGACTACTTTAAGTTGCATCATAGATGTCTACAAATTTGTATTGTCAGTGCCAGACATTGAATGATGTCAGCGAATAGACTAAAGATTGGTGGAGCTGTGCGACATAATTTTGCACGTGGTAGAGCACATTTTGAGCTGGGGTAGGGGGGAACTCTCTTGAGGCCGGCGGGACCGCCCCAGGGCCCCTCATGTTACAACGGTGTGTCTGACGTTGGGTGCGCACCGCCACCGCCAGAGACACTACATTGTACTATGAGGGACCCAGTAGCAATGCCGTCAACCAAAAGCGAGCACACCCACCTCTTCAGACAAACAGCAGTCTCACGGGTGCTTGCGCCAAGTCGCGATACCACGGCCCCGTGTGGGGAGTTTTGCCATTTAGGGAGGTGTAAACATGTCGTATGCTGTACAATCAGCTGCAGCAAATTAGACATTAGAAAAGTAATTCACAGGCAAGAGCTTTTCATAGGAAAGCTAGGTGTCGGCCGGGCAAGGTGGGGCAAAAGATTTCAAAATCCAGTTGTGGTTCATTTTAATGAATGTTAGATCGTCAACATTTTGGGTAGCCAGACGAGTCCTTTTTTCGGTTAATATTGAACCTGCAGCACTGAATACTCTTTCTGATAGGACACTTGCTGCCGGGCAAGCAAGCTCCTGCAATGCATATTCTGCCAATTCTGGCCAGGTGTCTAATTTGGAGGCCCAGTAATCAAATGGGAATGACGGTTGAGGGAGAACATCGATAAGGGATGAAAAATAGTTAGTAACCATACTGGACAAATGTTGTCTCCTGTCACTTTCAATTGATGCAGCAGTACCTGTCCTGTCTGCGGTCATAGCAAAATCACTCCACAACCTGGTCAGAAAACCCCTCTGTCCAACGCCACTTCTGATTTGTGCACCCCTAACACTCCTAGTCTGCTGCCCCCTGGAGCTCGTGTGAGAACGATCACGTGCGCTGTGTGCTGGGAATGCCTGAAGCAAACGGTCAACAAGAGTTGATTGTTTGGTTGCTAATATTAGTTCCAAGTTCTCATGTGGCATAATATTTTGCAATTTGCCTTTATAGCGTGGATCAAGGAGGCAGGCCAACCAGTAATCGTCATCGTTCATCATTTTCGTAATGCGTGTGTCCCTTTTTAGGATACGTAAGGCATAATCCGCCATGTGGGCCAAAGTTCCAGTTGTCAAATCTCCGGTTGTGATTGGTTGAGGGGCAGTTGCAGGCAAATCTACGTCACTTGTGTCCCTCAAAAAACCAGAACCCGGCCGTGACACGCAACCAATTTCCTGTGCCCCCGGGAAAGGTTCGGCATTAAAAATATACTCATCCCCATCATCCTCCTCGTCCTCCATCTCCTCTTCGCCCGCTACCTCGTCCTGTACACTGCCCTGACCAGACAATGGCTGACTGTCATCAAGGCTTTCCTCTTCCTCTGGTGCAGACGCCTGCTCCTTTATGTGCGTCAAACTTTGCATCAGCAGACGCATTAGGGGGATGCTCATGCTTATTACGGCGTTGTCTGCACTAACCAGCCGTGTGCATTCCTCAAAACACTGAAGGACTTGACACATGTCTTGTATCTTAGACCACTGCACACCTGACAACTCCATGTCTGCCATCCTACTGCCTGCCCGTGTATCCTCCCACAAATAAATAACAGCACGCCTCTGTTCGCACAGTCTCTGAAGCATGTGCAGTGTTGAGTTCCACCTTGTTGCAACGTCTATGATTAGGCGATGCTGGGGAAGGTTCAAAGACCGCTGATAGGTCTGCATACGGCTGGCGTGTACAGGCGAACGTCGGATATGTGAGCAAAGTGCACGCACTTTGAGGAGCAGGTCGGAGAACCCAGGATAAGTTTTCAATAAGCACTGCACCACCAGGTTTAAGGTGTGAGCCAGGCAAGGAATGTGTTTCAGTTGGGAAAGGGAGATGGCAGCCATGAAATTCCTTCCGTTATCACTCACTACCTTGCCTGCCTCAAGATCTACTGTGCCCAGCCACGACTGCGTTTCTTGTTGCAAGAACTCGGATAGAACTTCCGCGGTGTGTCTGTTGTCGCCCAAACACTTCATAGCCAATACAGCCTGCTGACGCTTGGCAGTAGCTGGCCCATAATGGGACAACTGGTGTGCAACAGTGTCATCTGCCGATGGAGTGGTTGGCAGACTGCGTTCTGTGGAAGAGCTGTAGCTTCTGCAGGAGGACCAGGAGGACGAGGAGGAGGGGGTGAGAACGCCTACAGCCAACTGTTTCCTAGACCGTGGGCTAGGCACAACTGTCCCTAAATTGATGTCGCCTGTGGACCCTGCATCCACCACATTCACCCAGTGTGCCGTGATGGACACATAACGTCCCTGGCCATGCCTACTGGTCCATGCATCTGTAGTCAGGTGCACCTTTGTACTCACAGATTGCCTGAGTGCATGGACGATGCGCTGTTTAACATGCTGGTGCAGGGCTGGGATGGCTTTTCTGGAAAAAAAGTGTCGACTGGGTAGCTCGTATCGTGGTTCAGCGTACTCCATCAGGGCTTTGAAAGCTTCGCTTTCAACTAACCGGTAGGGCATCATCTCTAACGAGATTAGTCTAGCTATGTGGGCGTTAAAACACTGTGTACGCGGATGCGAGGATAAGTACTTCCTTTTTCTAACCAGAGTCTCATGTAGGGTGAGCTGGACTGGAGAGCTGGAGATCGTGGAACTTTCGGGTGTGCCGGTGTACATGGCAGACTGAGAGACGGTTGGAGACGGTATTGTTTCCGCCGGTGCCCTAGATGCAATATTTCCTCCTACAAAACTGGTGGTTCCCTGACCCTGACTGCTTTTGGCTGGCAAAGAAACCTGCACAGATACTGCCGGTGGTGCGGAAAATGGTGGCCTTACAGTGACGGAAGGGATGTTGCGTTGCTGACTAGCTTCATTGGCCGAGGGTGCTACAACCTTAAGGGACGTTTGGTAGTTAGTCCAGGCTTGAAAATGCATGGTGGTTAAGTGTCTATGCATGCAACTAGTATTTAGACTTTTCAGATTCTGACCTCTGCTTAAGCTAGTTGAACATTTTTGACAGATGACTTTGCGCTGATCAGTTGGATGTTGTTTAAAAAAATGCCAGACTGCACTCTTCCTAGACTCGGATCCCTTTTCAGGGATTGCAGACTGAGCTTTAACCGGATGGCCACGCTGTCCTCCAACAGGTTTTGGCTTTGACACGCGTTTTGGGCCAGATACGGGCCCGGCAGATGGAACCTGTTGCGATGTTGATGCCTGCTGCGGCCCCTCCTCCACCTCCGCTTCTGAACTACTGCCGCCTGCACCCTGTTCCCCCAATGGCTGCCAATCGGGGTCAATAACTGGGTCATCTATTACCTCCTCTTCGAGCTCGTGTGCAACTTCGTCTGTGTCACTGTGTCGGTCGGTGGTATAGCGTTCGTGGCGGGGCAACATAGTCTCATCAGGGTCTGATTGTGGATCTGTACCCTGAGAGGGCAATGTGGTGGTCTGAGTCAAAGGAGCAGCATAGTACTCTGGCTGTGGCTGTGCATCAGTGCACTCCATGTCAGAATATACTTGTAATGGGCATGGCCTGTTAAATGTTTCACTTTCTAAGCCAGGGACGGTATGTGTAAAGAGCTCCATGGAGTGACCCGTTGTGTCGCCTGCTGCATCCTTCTCTCTTGTTGTAGTTTTTGCTGAGGAGGACAAGGAAGCGACTTGTCCCTGACCGTGAACATCCACAAGCGACGCGCTGCTTTTACATTTACCAGTTTCGGAAGAGGAGGCAAAAGAGCTAGAGGCTGAGTCTGCAATGTAAGCCAAAACTTGCTGTTGCTGCTCCGCCTTTAAAAGCGGTTTTCCTGCTCCCAGAAAAGAGAGCGTTCGAGGCCTTGTGTAGCCTGACGACGAAACTGGCTCCACAGCTCCAGACTTAGGTGGAATATTTTTATCCCCACGACCACCTGATGCTCCACTACCACTACCATCATTACCAGCTGACAATGAACGCCCACGACGACCTCTTGCACCAGACTTCCTCATTGTTTTAAAATCTTAACCAAAGTAACTTTATTTGTTGCTGTCAAACAACTTACACGGTGAGCTATAACTTCAGTATGATTTCAATATCCCTTAACAGGTTGGTGAGACCACAAGGAAAATCAGGCACAATGTTACACACTCTGTTTTCTGTGGCACAAAATCACAGAGATGACACACACGCAGGACTGTCACTCAAGCACTAATGTCAATATTAATCTCCCACCTAATTTATTTATTTTTTTTTTTCAGGGAGACTTTAGAAACCAAATAATATTAAAAAAACCAAAAAAATAAATAGCCTTTCTATGGCCCACTGAATGAGAGAGAGAGGTGGCACACCCAGGAGTCAAGACTGGCACACAAGCTGAAAGGGCAATATTACTCTCCCACTGTTTTTTAATGTATTTTTTGTTTTTTAAGGGAGACTTTAGAAACCCAATAATATTTAAAAAAATAAATAAATAGGCTTTCTATGGCCCACTGAATGAGAGAGAGGTGGCACACCCAGGAGTCAAGACTGGCACACAAGCTGAAAGGGCAATATTACTCTCCCACTGTTTTTTTTTTTTTTTTTTCAGGGAGACTTTAGAAACCAAATAATAAGAAAAAAAAAAAATAAATAAATAGGCTTTCTATAGCCCACTGAATGAGAGATAGCACACACAGCAGTGGCACACAAGCCCTGACTGAGGCCAATATTTTTCTCCCACTGATTGATGTAGTGTTTTTGTGTTGAGGTAGATTTTAGAACACAAATCAAGGAAAAAAAATGCTTTCTATGGCCCACTGAATGAGAGAGGTGGCACACCCAGGAGTCAAGACTGGCACACAAGCTGAAAGGGCAATATTACTCTCCCACTGTTTTTTTATGTATTTTTTGTTTTTTAAGGGAGACTTTAGAAACCCAATAATATTTAAAAAAAAAAAATAAATAGGCTTTCTATGGCCCACTGAATGAGAGAGGTGGCACACCCAGGAGTCAAGACTGGCACACAAGCTGAAAGGGCAATATTACTCTCCCACTGTTTTTTTAAGTTTTTTTTTTTTATTTTCAGGGAGACTTTAGAAACCAAATAATATTAAAAAAACCAAAAAAATAAATAGGCTTTCTATGGCCCACTGAATGAGAGAGAGGTGGCACACCCAGGAGTCAAGACTGGCACACAAGCTGAAAGGGCAATATTACTCTCCCACTGTTTTTTTTTTTTTTTTTTTTTTTCAGGGAGACTTTAGAAACCAAATAATAAGAAAAAAATAAATAAATAAATAGGCTTTCTATAGCCCACTGAATGAGAGATAGCACACACAGCAGTGGCACACAAGCCCTGACTGAGGCCAATATTTTTCTACCACTGATTGATGTAGTGTTTTTGTGTTGAGGTAGATTTTAGAACACAAATCAAGGAAAAAAAAAAAATGCTTTCTATGGCCCACTGAATGAGAGAGGTGGCACACCCAGGAGTCAAGACTGGCACACAAGCTGAAAGGGCAATATTACTCTCCCACTGTTTTTTTATGTATTTTTTGTTTTTTAAGGGAGACTTTAGAAACCCAATAATATTTAAAAAAAAAAATAAATAGGCTTTCTATGGCCCACTGAATGAGAGAGGTGGCACACCCAGGAGTCAAGACTGGCACACAAGCTGAAAGGGCAATATTACTCTCCCACTGTTTTTTTAAGTTTTTTTTTTTTTATTATTTTCAGGGAGACTTTAGAAACCAAATAATATTAAAAAAACCAAAAAAATAAATAGGCTTTCTATGGCCCACTGAATGAGAGAGAGGTGGCACACCCAGGAGTCAAGACTGGCACACAAGCTGAAAGGGCAATATTACTCTCCCACTGTTTTTTTTTTTTTTTTTTTTTTTTTCAGGGAGACTTTAGAAACCAAATAATAAGAAAAAAAATAAATAAATAAATAGGCTTTCTATAGCCCACTGAATGAGAGATAGCACACACAGCAGTGGCACACAAGCCCTGACTGAGGCCAATATTTTTCTCCCACTGATTGATGTAGTGTTTTTGTGTTGAGGTAGATTTTAGAACACAAATCAAGGAAAAAAAAAAATGCTTTCTATGGCCCACTGAATGAGAGAGGTGGAACACCCAGGAGTCAAGACTGGCACACAAGCTGAAAGGGCAATATTACTCTCCCACTGTTTTTTTATGTATTTTTTGTTTTTTAAGGGAGACTTTAGAAACCCAATAATATTTAAAAAAAAAAAATAAATAGGCTTTCTATGGCCCACTGAATGAGAGAGGTGGCACACCCAGGAGTCAAGACTGGCACACAAGCTGAAAGGGCAATATTACTCTCCCACTGTTTTTTTAAGTTTTTTTTTTTTTATTTTCAGGGAGACTTTAGAAACCAAATAATATTAAAAAAACCAAAAAAATAAATAGGCTTTCTATGGCCCACTGAATGAGAGAGAGGTGGCACACCCAGGAGTCAAGACTGGCACACAAGCTGAAAGGGCAATATTACTCTCCCACTGTTTTTTTTTTTTTTTTTTTTTTCAGGGAGACTTTAGAAACCAAATAATAAGAAAAAAAATAAATAAATAAATAGGCTTTCTATAGCCCACTGAATGAGAGATAGCACACACAGCAGTGGCACACAAGCCCTGACTGAGGCCAATATTTTTCTCCCACTGATTGATGTAGTGTTTTTGTGTTGAGGTAGATTTTAGAACACAAATCAAGGAAAAAAAAAAAAAGCTTTCTATGGCCCACTGAATGAGAGAGGTGGCACACCCAGGAGTCAAGACTGGCACACAAGCTGAAAGGGCAATATTAATCTCCCACTGTTTTTTTATGTATTTTTTGTTTTTTAAGGGAGACTTTAGAAACCCAATAATATTTAAAAAAATAAATAAATAGGCTTTCTATGGCCCACTGAATGAGAGAGGTGGCACACCCAGGAGTCAAGACTGGCACACAAGCTGAAAGGGCAATATTACTCTCCCACTGTTTTTTTAAGTTTTTTTTTTTTTATTTTCAGGGAGACTTTAGAAACCAAATAATATTAAAAAAACCAAAAAAATAAATAGGCTTTCTATGGCCCACTGAATGAGAGAGAGGTGGCACACCCAGGAGTCAAGACTGGCACACAAGCTGAAAGGGCAATATTACTCTCCCACTGTTTTTTTTTTTTCTTCAGGGAGACTTTAGAAACCAAATAATAAGAAAAAAAATAAATAAATAAATAGGCTTTCTATAGCCCACTGAATGAGAGATAGCACACACAGCAGTGGCACACAAGCCCTGACTGAGGCCAATATTTTTCTCCCACTGATTGATGTAGTGTTTTTGTGTTGAGGTAGATTTTAGAACACAAATCAAGGAAAAAAAAAATGCTTTCTATGGCCCACTGAATGAGAGAGGTGGCACACCCAGGAGTCAAGACTGGCACACAAGCTGAAAGGGCAATATTACTCTCCCACTGTTTTTTTATGTATTTTTTGTTTTTTAAGGGAGACTTTAGAAACCCAATAATATTTAAAAAAAAAAATAAATAGGCTTTCTATGGCCCACTGAATGAGAGAGGTGGCACACCCAGGAGTCAAGACTGGCACACAAGCTGAAAGGGCAATATTACTCTCCCACTGTTTTTTTAAGTTTTTTTTTTTTATTTTCAGGGAGACTTTAGAAACCAAATAATAAGAAAAAAAATAAATAAATAAATAGGCTTTCTATAGCCCACTGAATGAGAGATAGCACACACAGCAGTGGCACACAAGCCCTGACTGAGGCCAATATTTTTCTACCACTGATTGATGTAGTGTTTTTGTGTTGAGGTAGATTTTAGAACACAAATCAAGGAAAAAAAAATGCTTTCTATGGCCCACTGAATGAGAGATAGCACACACAGCAGTGGCACACAAGCCCTGACTGAGGCCAATATTTTTCTACCACTGATTGATGTAGTGTTTTTGTGTTGAGGTAGAATTTAGAACACAAATCACGGAAAAAATAAATAGGCTTTCTATGGCCCACTCAGTGAGAGATGGCACACACAGGGATGGCACTGTAGCAGAAATGCCAATCTTAATCTCCCACAAAAAAAAAAAAAAAAAAAAAACAGGGACTGTCCTACAATTACTATCTCCCTGCAGTAATCTAAGCCAGGTATGGCAGGCAGCAATAGGAGTGGACTGATGCACAAATTAAATAAAAAGTGTGGACAAACAAAAAAGATAGCTGTGCAGAAAGGAACAAGAGGATATGTGCTTTGAAAAAAGCAGTTGGTTTCCACAGTGGCGTACACACAGCAATACAGCTATCACGGAGCCTTCTAGGGCAGCCCAATGAGCTACAGCGCTGAGGAAAAAAAAAAAAAAAATAGCTTCCACTGTTCCTGCACACCGAAGGTGGTGTTGGACAGTGGAAATCGCTACAGCACAAGCGGTTTGGTGGTTAGTGGACCCTGCCTAACGCTCTCCCTGCTTCTGACGAAGCGGCAGCAACCTCTCCCTAAGCTCAGATCAGCAGCAGTAAGATGGCGGTCGGCAGGAACGCCCCTTTATAGCCCCTGTGACGCCGCAGACAGCAAGCCAATCACTGCAATGCCCTTCTCTAAGATGGTGGGGACCAGGATCTATGTCATCACGCTGCCCACACTCTGCGTTCACCTTCATTGGCTGAGAAATGGCGCTTTTCGCGTCATTGAAACGCGACTTTGGCGCGAAAGTCGCGTACCGCATGGCCGACAAGCACAGGGGTCGGATCGGGTTTCATGAGACGCCGACTTAGCCAAAAGTCGGCGACTTTTGAAAATGATCGACCCGTTTCGCTCAACCCTACTAATAACAATTATATTCAATGCATACCTTTTTTTAAAAAAAAAAAATCATAAAAGGCTTCCACAGAATTGTTGGTCTGACCCCCCCACTTTTTGGTGAACCTAGAGGGCAACCGAGTTTTCGGGCCAGGGATCAAGAAGCTAGCAAGCTAGCACCGGGAGAAATGGGTATCTTGCTGCCATCCCATTTCGGATTCTTAATAATCTCCATCCACCTTTCCTAAAAGTATTAACATGGGGAGGTATCAAATCAGAACATGAATCCTACCTCTTCACTATACACTTCTGGCTAATATATTCAGGTTAGGTAAAACATCTTTTAGTTAAAGGGAACCTGTCACCCCCAAAATGGAAGTTGAGCTAAGCCCACCGGCATCAGGGCTTATCTACAGCATTCTGTAATGTTGTAAATAAGCCCCCGATGTAACCTGAAAGATGAGAAAAAGAGGTTATATTATAATCACCCAGGGTCGGTCCCGCTGCAGTGGGGGTCGCGGTCCGGTCCGAGGCCTCCCATGTTCATAGGATCACGTCCTCTTCTTGTCTTCACGCCGCAGCTCCAGCGCAGGTGCACTTTGTCTGCCCTGTTGAGGGCAGAGCAAAGTACTGCAGTGCGCAGGCGCCGGGAAAGGTCAGTGTCACGGTATGGTATGAAATATCATAAGTTAGTTTTCTTGCTAGCATGCGGGGGCTACACCCCCCCTCTCTCTGGTTCTCTTTGCTTCCCTGTGAGTTTCTGAATCTAAGGCAGAAGGGGTTTTTATGGCCATGCCATAAATTCCAGGCTCTGAAGAAAGTTACTCGCCCCCTCCCAACTGCTCTAGCTGGAACTGTTAGAGAAGATTCCGGAATCATGGAAGTCCTTTGTTCCATTTTTGTAAAATATTAGGCAGACGATGTAAGATAGGAAAATGGTAGATATATCTTCTTATTCTCCCTCGGTGGATCTACGCATCACTCTAAACACGGGCGTCTAACTCCATCGGGTGAAGAAGTAGGGATTGCTCTGTAACTAATAGGACATATTTGATCTCATTAGAAAGCCCACGGTAATCTGAGATGAATGCTGGGTTTGTTACAACTATGATATGTTCAGTAGCAGAATTACAAGTCTTAGAAAGATTTAGCTTATACTTAGTCAGAATGTAGAGAGAGGAGGGTCTGGATAAGCCAGCCTTTCTGTGATGTCACTAGCTGCAGGTTTTAAGTTTGTGGCAGGATCCCCAGCTCAGTCTTCTTGTTATTTCCTGTGAGCCCTGAGCACGTCCAATGAGCTGGGATGTATGGTTGCCTGCAATGCAATGATCTGAGAATATGTGAGTGTTATCTTTTCTTCATTTAATCCTTTTATTTTCATAATTACCTTGTACATATTTGCAATTGTCTCATTTGTAACATCTTTGTAAAATATTTTGATAAAGCACTGCCTACAGTTTGTGGGGTATATTATTTCATGCCAGTTCTTTCTCCCTGCTCTAAAAACGTACCCTAAGTCTCTTGAAGGGAAATTACGCTATTGTGTTGGGTTAGCTTCGGACCCGTTTAATCGAAGCTGGTGGCAGTAATACCGTGTATTGTGCAGGCCTTTGGGTGTCACTGTAGCGACTGCGGCTTGATAATTATTGTTCCTGCCTGGGTGGGAGTAGTTTATCGCGTCGCTGCAGTGTGCCCAATAGCCAGTACATAGCAGGCAGCCTTTCTGGCGATTAGTTACCCTAGGTGCAGTACCTAATCTGACCTGACAGTAAGGGGGGCGCCAGAGAGCTGCAAGGTTTAAATGGAACTGTAAGCGGGATATACACAAATCCCTGAAGTTCATGGTATATTGAAGAGCAGTGGGATACCTAAAATAAGCCCCTGCTGTAAACTAAGAGGTCAATAGCCTTGTGTGTATTTTTTTCATCACATTGTGGCAGTGGAGGGATAACCAAGATAAGCCCCTCTGCACATGTGATAGCCGTCTGTTGGTCTAAAGTCACCCCAATCCGTGACCTAATGGTGGCAGTGGTCAGGAATCCCTGTGGATTTCGTGACAAACTGCTGGCCGTGGCTAAGGGATCTTGACAGTCACGTGAATCGTGACAATTGGTGGCAGCGGTGGGATATTAGAGCATTAGTGATTTGATTTGAGCAATCATTCCTCTCACTAAAAACTTGCAGAAAGTTCTTGCGAGAACCCTGCGCAAATAAGTTTGGGAGAACGAACTCAGTGCTTATTAGTTGTGAGACAATTGTGTACTGGTAATTATCCCCTCCTTTTCTCTTCGTTTTTCTATACTATCTTTTATTTGGCAACCATGGTTGTGCTGGGAGAAGTGTTATGGTTCTCAATGGCAAGAGAACATAGCCCAGCAAACATAAGAACTAGCTCTTGGAAGGATGGAAACTAAACTGACCATGAACTAAACCTGCCGCACAACTAACAGTAGCCGGGTAGCGTAGCCTGCGTTTTATCCCTAGACGCCCAGCGCAGGCCGGAGGACTAACTAATCCTGGCAGAGGAAAATATAGTCCTGGCTCACCTCTAGAGAAATTTCCCCGAAAGGCAGACAGAGGCCCCCACAAATATTGGCGGTGATTTTAGATGAAATGACAAACGTAGTATGAAAATAGGTTTAGCAAAATTGAGGTCCGCTTACTAGATAGCAGGAAGACAGAAAGGGCACTTTCATGGTCAGCTGAAAACCCTATCAAAATACCATCCTGAAATTACTTTAAGACTCTAGTATTAACTCATAACATCAGAGTGGCAATTTCAGATCACAAGAGCTTTCCAGACACAGAAACGAAACTACAGCTGTGAACTGGAACAAAAAGCAAAAACAAACAAGGACTAAAGTCCAACTTAGCTGGGAGTTGTCTAGCAGCAGGAACATGCACAGAAAGGCTTCTGATTACAATGTTGACCGGCATGGAAGTGACAGAGGAGCAAGGCTAAATAGCGACTCCCACATCCTGATGGAAACAGGTGAACAGAGAGGATGATGCACACCAGTTCAATTCCACCAGTGGCCACCGGGGGAGCCCAAAATCCAATTTCACAACAGTACCCCCCCCTCAAGGAGGGGGCACCGAACCCTCACCAGAACCACCAGGGCGATCAGGATGAGCCCTATGAAAGGCACGGACCAAATCGGAGGCATGAACATCAGAGGCAGTCACCCAAGAATTATCCTCCTGACCGTATCCCTTCCATTTGACCAGATACTGGAGTTTCCGTCTGGAAACACGGGAGTCCAAGATTTTTTCCACAACGTACTCCAACTCGCCCTCAACCAACACCGGAGCAGGAGGCTCAACGGAAGGCACAACCGGCACCTCATACCTGCGCAATAATGACCGATGAAAAACATTATGAATAGAAAAAGATGCAGGGAGGTCCAAACGGAAGGACACAGGGTTAAGAATCTCCAATATCTTGTACGGGCCGATGAACCGAGGCTTAAACTTGGGAGAAGAAACCCTCATAGGGACAAAACGAGAAGACAACCACACCAAGTCCCCAACACAAAGCCGAGGACCAACCCGACGCCGGCGGTTGGCAAAAAGCTGAGTCTTCTCCTGGGACAACTTCAAATTGTCCACTACCTGCCCCCAAATCTGATGCAACCTCTCCACCACAGCATCCACTCCAGGACAATCCGAAGATTCCACCTGACCAGAAGAAAATCGAGGATGAAACCCCGAATTACAGAAAAAGGGAGACACCAAGGTGGCAGAGCTGGCCCGATTATTGAGGGCAAACTCCGCTAAAGGCAAAAAAGCAACCCAATCATCCTGATCTGCAGACACAAAACACCTCAAATATGTCTCCAAGGTCTGATTCGTCCGCTCGGTCTGGCCATTAGTCTGAGGATGGAAAGCAGACGAGAAAGACAAATCTATGCCCATCCTAGCACAGAATGCTCGCCAAAATCTAGACACGAATTGGGTACCTCTGTCAGAAACGATATTCTCCGGAATACCATGCAAACGGACCACATTTTGAAAAAACAGAGGAACCAACTCGGAAGAAGAAGGCAACTTAGGCAGGGGAACCAAATGGACCATCTTAGAGAAACGATCACACACCACCCAGATGACAGACATCTTCTGAGAAACAGGAAGATCCGAAATAAAATCCATCGAGATGTGCGTCCAGGGCCTCTTCGGGATAGGCAAGGGCAACAACAATCCACTAGCCCGAGAACAACAAGGCTTGGCCCGAGCACAAACGTCACAAGACTGCACGAAGCCTCGCACATCTCGAGACAGGGAAGGCCACCAGAAGGACCTTGCCACCAAATCCCTGGTACCAAAGATTCCAGGATGACCTGCCAACGCAGAAGAATGAACCTCAGAAATGACTTTACTGGTCCAATCATCAGGAACAAACAGTCTACCAGGTGGGCAACGATCAGGTCTATCCGCCTGAAACTCCTGCAAGGCCCGCCGCAGGTCTGGAGAAACGGCAGACAATATCACTCCATCCTTAAGGATACCTGTAGGTTCAGAATTACCAGGGGAGTCAGGCTCAAAACTCCTAGAAAGGGCATCCGCCTTAACATTCTTAGAACCCGGCAGGTAGGACACCACAAAATTAAACCGAGAGAAAAACAACGACCAGCGCGCCTGTCTAGGATTCAGGCGTCTGGCGGACTCAAGATAAATTAGATTTTTGTGGTCAGTCAATACCACCACCTGATGTCTAGCCCCCTCAAGCCAATGACGCCACTCCTCAAAAGCCCACTTCATGGCCAAAAGCTCCCGATTCCCAACATCATAATTCCGCTCGGCGGGCGAAAATTTACGCGAGAAAAAAGCACAAGGTCTCATCACGGAGCAATCGGAACTTCTCTGCGACAAAACCGCCCCAGCTCCGATTTCAGAAGCGTCGACCTCAACCTGAAAAGGAAGAGCAACATCAGGCTGACGCAACACAGGGGCGGAAGAAAAGCGGCGCTTAAGCTCCCGAAAGGCCTCCACAGCAGCAGGGGACCAATCAGCAACATCAGCACCCTTCTTAGTCAAATCAGTCAATGGTTTAACAACATCAGAAAAACCAGCAATAAATCGACGATAAAAGTTAGCAAAGCCCAAAAATTTCTGAAGACTCTTAAGAGAAGAGGGTTGCGTCCAATCACAAATAGCCTGAACCTTGACAGGATCCATCTCGATGGAAGAGGGGGAAAAAATATATCCCAAAAAGGAAATCTTTTGAACCCCAAAAACGCACTTAGAACCCTTCACACACAAGGAATTAGACCGCAAAACCTGAAAAACCCTCCTGACCTGCTGGACATGAGAGTCCCAGTCATCCGAAAAAATCAAAATATCATCCAGATACACAATCATAAATTTATCCAAATAATCACGGAAAATGTCATGCATAAAGGACTGAAAGACTGAAGGGGCATTTGAAAGACCAAAAGGCATCACCAAATACTCAAAGTGGCCCTCGGGCGTATTAAATGCGGTTTTCCACTCATCCCCCTGCTTAATTCGCACCAAATTATACGCCCCACGGAGATCTATCTTAGAGAACCACTTGGCCCCCTTTATGCGAGCAAACAAATCAGTCAGCAGTGGCAACGGATATTGATATTTAACCGTGATTTTATTCAAAAGCCGATAATCAATGCACGGCCTCAAAGAGCCATCTTTCTTAGCCACAAAGAAAAAACCGGCTCCTAAGGGAGATGACGAAGGACGAATATGTCCCTTTTCCAAGGACTCCTTTAGATATTCTCGCATAGCAGCATGTTCAGGCACAGACAGATTAAATAAACGACCCTTAGGGTATTTACTACCCGGAATCAAATCTATGGCACAATCGCACTCCCGGTGCGGAGGTAATGAACCAAGCTTAGGTTCTTCAAAAACGTCACGATATTCAGTCAAGAATTCAGGAATCTCAGAGGGAATAGATGATGAAATGGAAACCACAGGTACGTCCCCATGCGTCCCCTTACATCCCCAGCTTAACACAGACATAGCTTTCCAGTCAAGGACTGGGTTATGAGATTGCAGCCATGGCAATCCAAGCACCAACACATCATGTAGGTTATACAGCACAAGAAAGCGAATAATCTCCTGGTGATCCGGATTAATCCGCATAGTTACTTGTGTCCAGTATTGTGGTTTATTGCTAGCCAATGGGGTGGAGTCAATCCCCTTCAGGGGTATAGGAGTTTCAAGAGGCTCCAAATCATACCCACAGCGTTTGGCAAAGGACCAATCCATAAGACTCAAAGCGGCGCCAGAGTCGACATAGGCATCCGCGGTAATAGATGATAAAGAACAAATCAGGGTCACAGATAAAATAAACTTAGACTGTAAAGTGCCAATTGAAACAGACTTATCAAGCTTCTTAGTACGCTTAGAGCATGCTGATATAACATGAGTTGAATCACCGCAATAGAAGCACAACCCATTTTTTCGTCTAAAATTCTGCCGTTCACTTCTGGACAGAATTCTATCACATTGCATATTCTCTGGCGTCTTCTCAGTAGACACCGCCAAATGGTGCACAGGTTTGCGCTCCCGCAGACGCCTATCGATCTGGATAGCCATTGTCATGGACTCATTCAGACCCGCAGGCACAGGGAACCTGTTGTGAAATTGGATTCTGGGCTCCCCCGGTGGCCACTGGTGGAATTGAAATTGTGTGCATCATCCCCTCTGTTCACCTGCTCCCATCAGGATGTGGGAGTCGCTATATAACCTTGCTCCTCTGTCAGTTTCATGCCGGTCAACAATGTAATCAGAAGCCTTTCTGTGCATGTTCCTGCTACCAGACAACTCTCAGCTAAGTTGGACTTTTGTCCTTGTTTGTTTTTGCTTTTTGTTCCAGTTCACAGCTGCTGTTTCGTTACTGTGTCTGGAAAGCTTTTGTGATCGGAAATTGCCACTCTGGTGTTATGAGTTAATGCTAGAGTCTTAAAGTAATTTCTGGATGGTGTTTTGATAGGGTTTTCAGCTGACCATGAAAGTGCCCTTTCTGTCTTTCTGCTATCTAGTAAGCGGACCTCGATTTTGCTAAACCTATTTTCATACTACGTTTGTCATTTCGTCTTAAATCACCGCCAATATTTGTGGGGGCCTCTGTCTGCCTTTTGGGGAAATTTCTCTAGAGGTGAGCCAGGACTGTATTTTCCTCTGCCAGGATTAGTTAGTTCTCCGGCTGGCGCTGGGCATCTAGGGATAAAAAAGACGTAGGCATGCTACCCGGCTACTTCTAGTTGTGCGGCAGGTTTTAGTTCATGGTCAGTATAGTTTCCATCTTCCAAGAGCTAGTTCTCATATATGCTGGGCTATGTTCTCTCGCCATTGAGAATCATGACAGTTTGACCGGCCCAAAAAGGGTTAAATTACTGCTGAGAAAGGAGAGAAAAAAGAAGTCTGCTACAATTTTTTTTTTTTTTTTTTTCCCTCTAGTTCTGAGAGTGCTCATAATTGAATCACTTGCTAGTCTGCCTATACTGCAGCCTTCCTCTCTTTCTCTCCTTCTAATCCTTGAATGGCTCTGTGTTCACCTGTTTGAAATGGATCTTCAGAGTGTAGCTACAGGTTTGAATAATCTTGCCACGAAAGTACAAAATTTGCAAGATTTTGTTGTTTATGCACCTATGTCTGAGCCTAGAATTCCTTTGCCCGAATTCTTCTCAGGGAATAGATCTCACTTTCAAAATTTTAAAAATAATTGCAAATTGTTTTTGTCCCTGAGGTCTCGCTCTGCCGGAGACCCTGCACAGCAGGTCAGGATTGTAATTTCCTTGCTCCGGGGCGACCCTCAAGACTGGGCTTTTGCATTGGCACCAGGGGATCCTGCGTTGCTCAATGTGGATGCGTTTTTTCTGGCCTTGGGGTTGCTTTATGAGGAACCTCATTTAGAGCTCCAGGCGGAAAAGGCCTTGATGTCCCTATCTCAGGGGCAAGATGAAGCTGAAATATACTGCCAAAAATTCCGCAAATGGTCTGTGCTTACTCAGTGGAATGAGTGCGCCCTGGCGGCGATTTTCAGAGAAGGTCTCTCTGATGCCATTAAGGATGTTATGGTGGGGTTCCCTGTGCCTGCGGGTCTGAATGAGTCCATGACGATGGCTATTCAGATCGATAGGCGTCTGCGGGAGCGCAAACCTGTGCACCATTTGGCGGTGTCTACTGAGAAAACGCCAGAAAATATGCAATGTGATAGAATTCTGTCCAGAAGCGAGCGGCAGAATTTTAGACGAAAAAATGGGTTGTGCTTCTATTGTGGTGATTCAACTCATGTTATATCAGCATGCTCTAAGCGTACTAAGAAGCCTGACAAGTCTGTTTCAATTAGCACTTTACAGTCTAAGTTTATTCTATCTGTGACCCTGATTTGTTCTTTATCATCTATTACCGCGGACGCCTATGTCGACTCTGGCGCCGCTTTGAGTCTTATGGATTGGTCCTTTGCCAAACGCTGTGGGTATGATTTGGAGCCATTGGAGGCTCCTATACCTCTGAAAGGGATTGACTCCACCCCATTGGCTAGTAATAAACCACAATACTGGACACAAGTGACTATGCGTGTTAATCCGGATCACCAGGAGATTATTCGCTTTCTGGTGCTGTATAATCTACATGATGTTTTGGTGCTAGGATTGCCATGGCTGCAATCTCATAACCCAGTCCTCGACTGGAAAGCTATGTCTGTGTTAAGCTGGGGATGTAAAGGGACTCATGGGGACGTACCTTTGGTTTCCATTTCATCATCTATTCCCTCTGAGATTCCTGAATTCTTGTCTGACTTTCGTGACGTTTTTGAAGAACCCAAGCTTGGTTCACTACCTCCGCACCGGGAGTGCGATTGTGCCATAGACTTGATTCCGGGTAGTAAATACCCTAAGGGTCGTTTATTTAATCTGTCTGTGCCTGAACACGCTGCTATGCGAGAATATATAAAGGAGTCCTTGGAAAAGGGACATATTCGTCCTTCGTCATCTCCCTTAGGAGCCGGTTTTTTCTTTGTGTCTAAGAAAGACGGCTCTTTGAGGCCGTGTATTGATTATCGACTTTTGAATAAAATCACGGTTAAATATCAATATCCGTTACCACTGCTTACTGATTTGTTTGCTCGTATAAAGGGGGCCAAGTGGTTCTCTAAGATTGATCTCCGTGGGGCGTATAATTTGGTGCGAATCAAGCAAGGGGATGAGTGGAAAACCGCATTTAATACGCCCGAGGGCCATTTTGAGTATTTGGTGATGCCTTTTGGTCTTTCAAATGCCCCTTCAGTCTTCCAGTCCTTTATGCATGACATTTTCCGCGATTATTTGGATAAATTTATGATTGTGTATCTGGATGATATTCTGATTTTTTCGGATGACTGGGACTCTCATGTCCAGCAGGTCAGGAGGGTTTTTCAGGTTTTGCGGTCTAATTCCTTGTGTGTGAAGGGTTCTAAATGCGTTTTTGGGGTTCAAAGGATTTCCTTCTTGGGATACATTTTTTCCCCCTCTTCCATCGAGATGGATCCTGTCAAGGTTCAGGCTATTTGTGATTGGACGCAACCCTCTTCTCTTAAGAGTCTGCAGAAATTTTTGGGCTTTGCTAACTTTTATCGCCGATTTATTGCTGGTTTTTCTGATGTTGTTAAACCATTGACTGATTTGACTAAGAAGGGTGCTGATGTTGCTGATTGGTCCCCTGATGCTGTGGAGGCCTTTCGGGAGCTTAAGCGCCGCTTTTCTTCCGCCCCAGTGTTACGTCAGCCTGATGTTGCTCTTCCTTTTCAGGTTGAGGTCGACGCTTCTGAGATCGGAGCTGGGGCGGTGTTGTCGCAGAGAAGTTCCGACTGCTCCGTGATGAGACCTTGTGCTTTTTTTTCCCGTAAATTTTCGCCCGCCGAGCGGAATTATGATATTGGGAATCGGGAGCTTTTGGCCATGAAGTGGGCTTTTGAGGAGTGGCGTCACTGGCTTGAGGGGGCCAGACATCAGGTGGTGGTATTGACTGACCACAAAAATTTAATTTACCTTGAGTCTGCCAGGCGCCTGAATCCTAGACAGGCGCGCTGGTCGTTGTTTTTCTCTCGGTTTAATTTTGTGGTGTCATACCTACCGGGTTCTAAGAATGTTAAGGCGGATGCCCTTTCTAGGAGTTTTGAGCCTGACTCCCCTGGTAATTCTGAGCCCACAGGTATCCTTAAGGATGGAGTGATATTGTCTGCCGTTTCTCCAGACCTGCGGCGGGCCTTGCAGGAGTTTCAGGCGGATAGACCTGATCGTTGTCCACCTGGTAGACTGTTTGTTCCTGATGATTGGACCAGTAGAGTCATCTCTGAGGTTCATTCTTCTGCGTTGGCAGGTCATCCTGGAATTTTTGGTACCAGGGATTTGGTGGCAAGGTCCTTCTGGTGGCCTTCCCTGTCACGAGATGTGCGAGGCTTTGTGCAGTCTTGTGACGTTTGTGCTCGGGCCAAGCCTTGTTGTTCTCGGGCTAGTGGATTGTTGTTACCCTTGCCTATCCCGAAGAGACCTTGGACGCACATCTCGATGGATTTTATTTCGGATCTGCCTGTTTCTCAGAAGATGTCTGTCATCTGGGTGGTGTGTGACCGTTTCTCTAAGATGGTCCATCTGGTTCCCTTGCCTAAGTTGCCTTCTTCTTCCGAGTTGGTTCCTCTGTTTTTTCAAAATGTTGTTCGTTTGCATGGTATTCCGGAGAATATCGTTTCTGACAGAGGGACCCAGTTCGTGTCTAGATTTTGGCGGGCATTCTGTGCTAGGATGGGCATAGATTTGTCTTTTTCGTCTGCTTTCCATCCTCAGACTAATGGCCAGACCGAGCGGACTAATCAGACCTTGGAGACATATTTGAGGTGTTTTGTGTCTGCGGATCAGGATGATTGGGTTGCTTTTTTGCCTTTGGCGGAGTTCGCCCTCAATAATCGGGCCAGCTCTGCCACCTTGGTGTCCCCGTTTTTCTGTAATTCGGGGTTTCATCCTCGATTTTCCTCCGGTCAAGTGGAATCTTCGGATTGTCCTGGAGTGGATGCTGTGGTGGAGAGGTTGCATCAGATTTGGGGGCAGGTGGTGGACAATTTGAAGTTGTCCCAGGAGAAGACTCAGCTTTTTGCCAACCGCCGTCATCGTGTTGGTCCTCGGCTCTGTGTTGGGGACTTGGTGTGGTTGTCTTCTCGTTTTGTCCCTATGAGGGTCTCTTCTCCTAAGTTTAAGCCTCGGTTCATCGGCCCGTACAAGATATTGGAGATTCTTAACCCTGTGTCCTTCCGTTTGGACCTCCCTGCATCCTTTTCTATTCATAATGTTTTTCATCGGTCATTATTGCGCAGGTATGAGGTACCGGTTGTGCCTTCCGTTGAGCCTCCTGCTCCGGTGTTGGTTGAGGGTGAGTTGGAGTACGTTGTGGAAAAGATCTTAGACTCTCGTGTTTCCAGACGGAAACTCCAATATCTGGTCAAATGGAAGGGATACGGTCAGGAGGATAATTCTTGGGTCACTGCCTCTGATGTTCATGCCTCCGATCTTGTCCGTGCCTTTCATAGGGCTCATTCTGATCGCCCTGGTGGTTCTGGTGAGGGTTCGGTGCCCCCTCCTTGAGGGGGGGGTACTGTTGTGAAATTGGATTCTGGGCTCCCCCGGTGGCCACTGGTGGAATTGAACTTGTGTGCATCATCCCCTCTGTTCACCTGCTCCCATCAGGATGTGGGAGTCGCTATATAACCTTGCTCCTCTGTCAGTTTCATGCCGGTCAACAATGTAATCAGAAGCCTTTCTGTGCATGTTCCTGCTACCAGACAACTCTCAGCTAAGTTGGACTTTTGTCCTTGTTTGTTTTTGCTTTTTGTTCCAGTTCACAGCTGCTGTTTCGTTACTGTGTCTGGAAAGCTTTTGTGATCGGAAATTGCCACTCTGGTGTTATGAGTTAATGCTAGAGTCTTAAAGTAATTTCTGGATGGTGTTTTGATAGGGTTTTCAGCTGACCATGAAAGTGCCCTTTCTGTCTTTCTGCTATCTAGTAAGCGGACCTCGATTTTGCTAAACCTATTTTCATACTACGTTTGTCATTTCGTCTTAAATCACCGCCAATATTTGTGGGGGCCTCTGTCTGCCTTTTGGGGAAATTTCTCTAGAGGTGAGCCAGGACTGTATTTTCCTCTGCCAGGATTAGTTAGTTCTCCGGCTGGCGCTGGGCATCTAGGGATAAAAAAGACGTAGGCATGCTACCCGGCTACTTCTAGTTGTGCGGCAGGTTTTAGTTCATGGTCAGTATAGTTTCCATCTTCCAAGAGCTAGTTCTCATATATGCTGGGCTATGTTCTCTCGCCATTGAGAATCATGACAGGAACCCCACCATAACATCCTTAATGGCATCAGAGAGACCCTCTCTGAAATTCGCCGCCAGGGCGCACTCATTCCACTGAGTAAGCACAGCCCATTTACGGAATTTCTGGCAGTATATTTCAGCTTCGTCTTGCCCCTGAGATAGGGACATCAAGGCCTTTTCCGCCTGAAGTTCTAACTGAGGTTCCTCATAAAGCAACCCCAAGGCCAGAAAAAACGCATCCACATTGAGCAACGCAGGATCCCCTGGAGCCAATGCAAAAGCCCAATCCTGAGGGTCGCCCCGGAGCAAGGAAATCACAATCCTGACCTGCTGAGCAGGATCTCCAGCAGAGCGAGATTTCAGGGACAAAAACAACTTGCAATTATTTTTGAAATTTTGAAAGCAAGATCTATTCCCCGAGAAAAATTCAGGCAAAGGAATTCTAGGTTCAGATATAGGAACATGAACAACAAAATCTTGTAAATTTTGAACTTTCGTGGTGAGATTATTCAAACCTGCAGCTAAACTCTGAATATCCATTTTAAACAGGTGAACACAGAGCCATTCCAGGATTAGAAGGAGAGAGAGAGAGAAAGGCTGCAATATAGGCAGACTTGCAAGAGATTCAATTACAAGCACACTCAGAACTGAAGGAAAAAAAAAAAAAAAAAAAAAAAATCTTCAGCAGACTTCTCTTTTCTCTCCTTTCTCTGTCAATTAATTTAACCCTTTGTGGCCGGTCAAACTGTTATGGTTCTCAATGGCAAGAGAACATAGCCCAGCAAACATAAGAACTAGCTCTTGGAAGGATGGAAACTAAACTGACCATGAACTAAACCTGCCGCACAACTAACAGTAGCCGGGTAGCGTAGCCTGCATTTTATCCCTAGACGCCCAGCGCCGGCCGGAGGACTAACTAATCCTGGCAGAGGAAAATATAGTCCTGGCTCACCTCTAGAGAAATTTCCCCGAAAGGCAGACAGAGGCCCCCACAAATATTGGCGGTGATTTTAGATGAAATGACAAACGTAGTATGAAAATAGGTTTAGCAAAATTGAGGTCCGCTTACTAGATAGCAGGAAGACAGAAAGGGCACTTTCATGGTCAGCTGAAAACCCTATCAAAACACCATCCTGAAATTACTTTAAGACTCTAGTATTAACTCATAACATCAGAGTGGCAATTTCAGATCACAAGAGCTTTCCAGACACAGAAACGAAACTACAGCTGTGAACTGGAACAAAATGCAAAAACAAACAAGGACTAAAGTCCAACTTAGCTGGGAGTTGTCTAGCAGCAGGAACATGCACAGAAAGGCTTCTGATTACAATGTTGACCGGCATGGAAGTGACAGAGGAGCAAGGCTAAATAGCGACTCCCACATCCTGATGGAAACAGGTGAACAGAGAGGATGATGCACACCAGTTCAATTCCACCAGTGGCCACCGGGGGAGCCCAAAATCCAATTTCACAACAGAGAAGCCTTTTATAAGAAGCAGTCCAAGGACACTCTTATGGCCTTGTGCATGTCACAGCAGATTGACTGTACCAACAAAACCAGGGCTCAAATGGTCGCTGAACTGGTGCAATTTGAAGCAGACCAAGCCAGGCCACAGAGCCCAGAGGCTGCAGAAGCCGGCTGCAGCAGAGGTCCAACCACTGAATACGGGCCCTACTGGCAACCAAGGGGGCGCAGACCTCCTCCTGCAGCTGGCTCTGCAACAATGCCCCGCAGATGACCTAGAGAGACGTCTGCAGCTGATCCAGCAATACCAGGACCGAGCCGAGCGAGAGGCCCAGGCCCAGCGTGCCGAGCGAGAGGCCCAGCGAGAGGCTGAGAGGGCCGAGCGCCAAGCCCAGCGGGAACATGAACGGGAGATGCTCCAGCAGGGGAGAATACCCTCCACCGCCCAGAGCCATGAGCCCAGCAGCGCTCAGACACCAAAGCCCCGGCCCGACCACTTTCCTGTTATGGAAAAGGATGGGGACTTGGACACTTTTCTGCGGGCCTTTGAGAAAGCCTGCAGACAGTACAAGCTGCCTACACAAGAATGGGCACGATACCTGACACCAGGGCTGAGAGGCAAAGCTCTGGAGGCGTTTGCTGCCCTCCCTCAAGAACAAGATGGTGACTATGAGGCCATCAAGCAGGCTGATAGCCAAGTACCAGCTTACACTCGAGGTGTACCGTAAGAAGTTCCGGACCCTCCAACGTGGCCCACATGACAGTTACAGTGATGTGGTGCATGGACTGGGGACCCACTTTGACCAGTGGACCCAAGGACTGTCAGTGACCACCTTTGCACAGCTGCGCGACCTGATGATCAAAGACCAGTTCTTCCATCTTTGCCCAGCTGAGGTGCGACAGTTCGTGATGGACAGAGAACCCAAAGACGTGACGAAAGCAGCGCAGATTGCCGATGCCTATGAGGCCAACCGTAGATCGGAAGTGTGGAAGCCAGTCACCTCCAGCTGGAGAGGGGGTAAGCCTGCATCCAACGCCAGTACCCCTGCCAGCCAACACACCAGAGGTCCTGTCCCCGTGGCCAACAGCCCCAGACCTACCACCGAACTTCGCCAGTGTTACCACTGCAGACAGCCTGGTCATATCAGTACCTTCTGTCCAACCAAGCAGAAGAACCCCCCAGCCAAGGCCCCAGGGCCGAATGCAGCAGTTCTTTTGGTGGGTGGTGTGGTTGGGAGGGTGTGTGACAACGTACAGCCCGTCACTGTGGGAGGTCGTGTTGCTGCAAGCCTCAAAGACACCGGGGCTGAACGAACCCTCATCCGACCCAAACTGGTGGCCCCTGAAGAAATCCTTCCGGGGAAAACCCTAACTGTCACTGGGATTGGGGGCATCAGCTGTCCCTTACCGATGGCCCGGGTTTATATTGATTGGGGTGCCGGGAGTGGGGTGAAGGAAGTGGGGCTGTCTGATAATTTGCCCACTGATGTTTTGTTGGGGACTGATTTGGGGAGGTTGGTGGCACACTTCGTCATTGACACCCCTCCCCAATCTACTAATGAGGGTAACGTTAACCCTGATGATGATGATGATGATGATGGGAGATCGCATGTGTTACCTGACCATGCTTTATCTTGTAATGATGCATCTGTTAACCATTTTTTTCCCTAGGATCGATGGTGAAAATGTTGTACCTGTGCCAACTGAATCTGATAATGATGTTTCTGTGCAAGTTGATGTGTCCATAGGTACAGGAGTGCTCAGCCACGTCGCTCTGTGGGGTGAGACGGCTGAGGAACCCCTAGCAGGGGCAAGTGTCGGTGCTACAAGAAATGGGGAGATACATGGGAACCGTGAGGAAGGTGATGTCATGCAATTGACCAGTGCCACCGAGGAAGGTAACTGGCCCATAAGTAGCAATGCTCCTGAGGTAATGGGGGTGGATGGGAAGGTAGAACCCGTAGCAGCGCGGCTGATGGGTCTGTAGAAACCCCCGGGGAGACAGCCTACGTAGCTGCTGTCACCCGCAGTCAGAGTGCCCGGAACGCAGATAACTGTCTGCCTCCCGGACCCTCCTCAGTCATCATTATGACTGAACCAGAGGTGGACCCAGAGCAGGTCCCAGAGGGCTCCCGTGGGGAAGGGACCCTGACGTCACTTCTGGCTTCCCCTAGCCAGGAGTTTCAGGCCGCTCTGCACACAGATGCGAGCCTAGAGAGTTTGAGACAACTCGCCGGGACGCCATTCTCCGAGACTGATAAGGAGAAGGTGTTCTGGGAAGGAGGAAGGTTGTACCGGGAGACAGTACCCGGAGAATCACAAAAGGAGTGGTTGAGGGAAAGACAGCTGGTCGTCCCGCAGCAATTCCGGGGTGAGTTGTTGCAGATTGCCCATGAGATCCCGCTAGCTGGACACTTCGGGATCAGCAAAACTAAGGCCCGGCTGTCTCAACACTTCTATTGGCCTAAGATGGGGACAGATGTGTCAAACTACTGCCGCTCCTGTGTCACCTGTCAAAGAGTAAGAAAGGCGGGGCCTGCTCTTAAGGCTCCCCTGATTCCTTTGCCAGTGATAGAGGAGCCTTTCCAGAGGATTGCGGTGGACATTGTGGGCCCGCTGGCCGTCTCCAGCAGCTCTGGAAAGCGATATATTCTTACTGTGGTAGACTACGCTACCCGGTACCCAGAGGCAGTAGCTCTGTCGTCAACTAGGGCAGATAAGGTGGCGGATGCCCTGTTGGCCATCTTTTCACGTGTAGGATTTCCCAGGGAAATGCTTACTGATCAAGGGACCCAATTTATGTCTCACCTAATGGAGGCTCTCTGTAAGAAAATGCAGGTGAAGCACCTGGTTTCGAGTGCGTATCACCCACAGACCAATGGCTTGTGTGAACGCTTCAATGGTACCCTCAAACAGATGCTACGCATGCTGGTTGAGACACAAGGGCGCGACTGGGAGCGGTACCTCCCACACCTGCTGTTCACTAAGGCTAGTTTCACACTAGCGTTAACTGCAATACGTCGCAAATGCGTCGTTTTTGCGAAACGCCGCATCCAGCAAAAGTTTTTGCTGGATACGTTGTTTCGTCATAGAGTAACATTAGCGACGCATTTGCGACGCATTTGCGACGCATTTCCAAACGGTGAATGCGTTTGGCGGCGTTTGGGCGTATGGTAGCGGTCCGTCGGGAGAAAAAAACGTTACATGTAACGTTTTTTGCTCCCGACGGTCCGCTTTTTCCGACCGCGCATGCGCAGTCGGAACTCCGCCCCCACCTCCCCGCACTTCCCCGCACATCACAATGGGGCAGCGGATGCGTGGGAAATATGCATCCGCTGCCCCCGTTGTGCGGCGGAGAACACACTAGCGTCGGGAACGTCGGCCCGACGCGCAGCGACGGGTTGTTCCCGACGCTAGTGTGAAAGTAGCCTTACCGAGAGGTTCCGCAGGCCTCGACGGGGTTCTCCCCCTTCGAGCTCCTGTACGGCAGGCGAGTCCGGGGACCCCTTGGGTTGGTAAGAGAATCCTGGGAAGAGGAGCCGAACCCTTCGGAAGTGTCCATAGTGGAGTATGTCATGCGCTTCCGTGACAAGATGCAGACCTTGACGCAGTTGGTGCATGACATGACGCAGGCTCAGGCTGATCAGAAGCACTGGTACGACCAGAACGCCCGGGAGCGGACCTACCACGTGGGTCAAAAGGTGTGGGTGCTGGTCCCCGTACCAATGGATAAGCTTCAGGCAGCCTGGGAGGGCCCGTACGTCGTCCACCAACAGCTCAACCCGGTCACCTACGTGGTCACGCTTGACCACGCTCGGGGTAGGCGAAAGGCCTTTCACGTCAACATGATGAAGGCACACCACGAACATGAACCTTTCGTCCTACCGGTCTGCAGCTTACCTGAAGATGGGGAGGAAGGCACCCTCCTGGACATGCTGGCCCAAGCCAAGGCCGGTGGGTCCATGGAGGACGTGGAGGTAAGTGCCTCGCTAGATGAACCACAGCGGTTGCAGTTGCAAACCACACTGGAACCCTTCCGGGTCGTGTTCTCCAACCGGCCTGGAAGGACTGAGTTAGCCGTCCACGAGGTGGACACCGGGAATCACACCCCACTACGGCGAACACCCTATCGAATCTCTGACCAGGTGCAGCAGATTATGCGCCAGGAGATCGATGAGATGTTACAGCTGGGGGTGATTCGATGGTCAAAGAGCGCGTGGGCCCCACCTGTAGTTCTCGTGCCAAAAAAGGACCGGACCACCCGGGGGCTCAACGCCATTACAGCCTCTGACGCGCACCCAATGCCGCGCATCGAGGAGCTGCTTGAGAAGTTAGCTGGTGTCAAATACCTGACAATAATGGATCTGAGTCGCGGATACTCACAGATTCCCCTGAGCCCCGAGGCGCAGGAGAAGTCCGCCTTTATCACACCCTTTGGACTGTACGAGTCCACGGTCATGCCCTTCGGCATGAAGAATGCCCCTGCCACTTTCCAGCGGATGGTCAACCTCCTGCTTCAGGGACTGGAGAAGTACGCAGTAGCATACTTGGATGACATTGCCATCTTCAGTCCCTCCTGGGATGAACACCTGCAGCATCTCGAGGAGGTGCTCAGGCGAATTCACCAAGCAGGACTGACTATCAAGCCGGGAAAGTGCCAGATGGGCATGAGGGAGGTCCACTACCTGGGGCACCGGGTAGGCGGAGGCACCCTGAAACTGGAGCCTGAGAAAGTGAGCGCGATTGTGAACTGGCCCACTCCTGGGACCAAGAAACAGGTGATGTCCTTCCTGGGCACTGCAGGGTACTATAGGTGCTTTGTGCAGCACTATAGTAGCCTGGCAAAACCTTTGACGGACCTCACCAGGAAGAAGCTACCCCACATCATCAACTGGACAGATGGCTGTGAGGGGGCCTTCCAGGCATTGAAAACAGCACTGTGTAACGCCCCTGTGTTGAAAGCAGTCGACAGCAGTCGACCGTTCTTGGTACAGACTGACACCAGCGAGTTTGGCCTTGGTGCTGTGCTCAGCCAGGTTGACTCGGAGGACCAAGAGCACCCCGTGTTGTACCTGAGCCGGAAACTTTTGCCGAGGGAAGTGGCCTACTCCACCATCGAGAAGGAGTGCCTGGCCATAGTCTGGGCCCTGCAGCGCTTGCAGCCCTACTTGTACGGTCGCACCTTCACTGTGGTAACCGACCACGACCCTCTGCGCTGGCTAAGCACCATGTGTGGAACCAATGGCAGGTTGCTACGCTGGAGCCTTGCCCTTCAGCGATTTGACTTCACCATTAAACACAAAGCGGGCAAAGAGCATTGGAATGCAGATGGCTCTCCCGCCAGGGTGAACCCACGGAGGTGCACATGGAGGCATACCGAGAGGTTCTGCCGCCGTAGCGCCCGCCAAAAGGGGGAGGTGTCACGGTATGGTATGAAATATCATAAGTTAGTTTTCTTGCTAGCATGCGGGGGCTAAACCCCCCTCTCTCTGGTTCTCTTTGCTTCCTTGTGAGTTTCTGAATCTAAGGCAGAAGGGGGTTTTATGGCCGTGCCATAAATTCCAGGCTCTGAAGAAAGTTACTCGCCCCCTCCCAAATGCTCTAGCTGGAACTGTTAGAGAAGATTCCGGAATCATGGAAGTCCTTTGTTCCATTTTTGTAAAATATTAGGCAGACGATGTAAGATAGGAAAATGGTAGATATATCTTCTTATTCTCCCTCGGTGGATCTACGCATCACTCTAAACACGGGCATCTAACTCCATCGGGTGAAGAAGTAGGGATTGCTCTGTAACTAATAGGACATATTTGATCTCATTAGAAAGCCCACGGTAATCTGAGATGAATGCTGGGTTTGTTACAACTATGATATGTTCAGTAGCAGAATTACAAGTCTTAGAAAGATTTAGCTTATACTTAGTCAGAATGTAGAGAGAGGAGGGTCTGGATAAGCCAGCCTTTCTGTGATGTCACTAGCTGCAGGTTTTAAGTTTGTGGCAGGATCCCCAGCTCAGTCTTCTTGTTATTTCCTGTGAGCCCTGAGCACGTCCAATGAGCTGGGACGTATGGTTGCCTGCAATGCAATGATCTGAGAATATGTGAGTGTTATATTTTCTTCATTTAATCCTTTTATTTTCATAATTACCTTGTACATATTTGCAATTGTCTCATTTGTAACATCTTTGTAAAATAAAATTACGCTACTGTGTTGGGTTAGCTTCGGACCCGTTTAATCGAAGCTGGTGGCAGTAATACCGTGTACTGTGCAGGCCTTTGGGTGTCACTGTAGCGACTGCGGCTTGATAATTATTGTTCCTGCCTGAGTGGGAGTAGTTTATCGCATCGCTGCAGCGTGCCCAATAGCCAGTACATAGCAGGCAGCCTTTCTGGCGATTAGTTACCCTAGGTGCAGTACCTAATCTGACCTGCAAGTAAGGGGGGCGCCAGAGAGCTGCAAGGTTTAAGTGGAACTGTAAGCGGGATATACACAAATCCCTGCAGTTCATGGTATATTGAAGAGCAGTGGGATACCTAAAATAAGCCCCTGCTGTAAACTAAGAGGTCAATAGCCTTGTGTGTATTTTTTTCATCACATTGTGGCAGTGGAGGGATAACCAAGATAAGCCCCCCTGCACATGTGATAGCCGTCTGTTGGTCTAAAGTCACCCCAATCCGTGACCTAATGGTGGCAGTGGTCAGGAATCCCTGTGGATTTCGTGACAAAATGCTGGCCGCGGCTAAGGGATCATGACAGTCACGGTGTGAATCGTGACAGTCAGAGAGGCCCAGTGCCTGCGCACTGCAGTACTTTGCTCTGCCCTCAACAGGACAAAGTACGCCTGCGCCGGAGCCACAACGTGAAGACAAGAGGACGTAATCCTATGAAGATGGGAGGCCTTGGACCGGACCGCGACGCCCATCGCAGCGGGACTGCCCCTGGGTGAGTATAATATAACCTCTTTTTCTCATCTTTCAGGATACATCGGGGACTTATCTACAGCATTACAGAATGCTTTAGATAAGCCCCTGATGCCAGTGGGCTTAGCTCAACTTCCATTTTGGGGGTGACAGGTTTCCTTTAACCAGTTTATTAACATTTCAACAAGTCGATGTAAGAATAGACACTGTTCCAATAGTCAGAGATATTTTAATTGGTCTCTCTAATAACCGCACACAGATGTAGATATAACTATCATCAAATAATTTTTAAACAGTAACGTGCTGGGATCATATTAAAAGTCTCCATCTGAAGCATAAAATTCAGTGTTAATACATTAAACTCTTCAGATTAATATGGATTTTCATTACTGTCTCTGGCTCCTTTCTCTCCCGGAAATCCACTCCTCTGCTTCCGCTGGATTCAGAAAGAAAATAAAATTACTCTCTCACCATCTACCACCATTAGCCTGGCTTGGTACGCCATTGAATAAATAATATTGGAACTTTTCAGGCGTCTCTTAGTTGATATAAATGAAGCTCTCTGTTTCTGCAAATCAGCTGAAAAATCCGGAAACCACACAGTGTGTCCTCTCCACCCCCTATGCAGCAGAGAAGGTGGCTCCCAGAAATAGATCATGAATTCGTTTTTCCACAAAGTCATAATTTTTTTGTAAGCACATTTCCATTTTATGTTCTGTCACTCGGATACATTCTGGCCAGAGCACCATTTGGTCCTCCAGACTTGAGATTCTGTCCTCCACCTGTTGAACTTTCCCAGATTTGACACGTCATTGCGGAGGAGTCCCAAATCAGCTTTAACCTCTTCAATTTTCCCAGTCAGGGAAGCTGTGCGGCTCTGAATGGCAGTTAGCAGTTGTGCGGATACCTGTTTCAGAGTGGGTTCTGAATCCATATCCTCTGGTTCTTGTGACATTGATGTCTCTCTTTGAGACAATTTGTTTAAGGGTTTCTGAATTGTCGTCAAATTCTTTCCCCTGGCGTAGCTCCTCAGCTTGACAGCTGCAGATTGTGATTTATTAGGACTCATAATGCTTTCCCCAAATTATCTATGCAATTGTCATGTCGGACGCTATTCAGACCAGGTCGTTCGACAGACAGCGGTAATTCCGCTTTTGACCACTATGTGCTCATTGGCGTCGGCTAGATTTTATCTAGCTGTTCCTGGGTTAATTTACCGATTGGAGCTCCCTACGGTGTATAAGATACACAACGTGTTCCACAGGTCTCTTCTAAAGAAGGTGGTGGGTTCTGTGGACGCGGCGCCTATGCCACCTCCAGTCTTGGTGGATGGTAACCTGGAATTTGAAGTCTCCAATCGGTAAGCTACTGGGTTAATGACGGCGGTGACCCGAAATGGACCAATAAACCGTGGACCCAATTTAAGGGACGGTATTTTGTGTCTTTGCCTTTGTTGCCTAACGAGAAGACTCTGGCTCAGGTATTTGTGCAGGAGGTGGTCAGACTTCATGGGGTTCCATCTGACATCGTGTCTGATAGAGGGTCTCAGTTTGTGACAGTAATATGAGAGTAAGTCTTATGACTGGTTATTCAGTATGAATTGATAGGATAGCGTTAGAGGTTCGGATATTAATAGTAAGAGGGTTACAAAGTCATGTCCCTACTCAATTTTGCTGAATAATTATGTGCAACAGGCACAATTCTCAAAAAGAGCACTATATGGCATCAGCGCCCTGCAGCCTGCAAGTGCATAGAGTTTTATCACACTGGCCAAGTGTCTCCAGCTTGCCCCAGGAAATCACTCCACACAATGAGGGAAGGGGGGGAAGAGAAGTTTTTTACCTTAGTCTGTAAACCCCCGTACTTCTGCTGCAGCTAGCCAGCTATCTTCCCCAGTTGTCTCAGGATCTCCTGCCTGCCTCGTCGTGTCTCTCCTCGAACTCCAATGTCTTCTCCACGTACCAGTTCCTGCCACCAGCGGTCCCACGTCTCCAGGGGACCCAGGCCTCAGCACCCAGCCCATAGGCGCTCACATCAGCCCCCTCGATGTCTTCAACTCACCCGGGAATCGACCTGCAGGTGAGTCACTGACCATGCATAGAAGATGCCTGTCAACTCCGAGCGCATTCAGCATGCCGCTGCCTCAGCTCTGCACGTGTGCAGTTTTCTGGGACAAATGCAGACTCAAATCCTTCCTGTCGGCTCCCTGGTGTCTCCTCCAGCCGTACTGAGACAGAAACCTGCCGTTTACTAGGCAGGAACCCGATGTTTGTGAAAATGATGGGGATAGCTCAGTGCTGCACGTCTGCTCTCTTCAGTGTGTTAGCCACGCCCCATCTGAGTTATTTTTGATGGTCAACAAAATATGATTTTCTAGTAATTTATTTTTCACACTCTACTGTAGGTATGATAATGGTTTCTCTCTGTGTGATATTTTTGATGTTTAAAGGGGATATCCACTACTTGGACAACCCCTTCTCACTGGAATGGAAAAGATTTATCCAGCTTCTACTCTACAATTCCAAGACATGTTTAAAGTTATGAAATCTTTATTTTTTCAAAGTTAAAATATATATTATTTTTTTCTTTCTTGGTTGAAACATGCAGGGAAAATGTATTTAAAGATCATAGAAAAGATAGGGAAAAGACTAGTAGAATTCCAAATGCTTTTTGAAAGCAAGTGCATTCTTAAACTTGGTTCACCATCTTCACTTTTTGGACACATTAAACAATAAGAGTAAGCCAGAGAGCAGCCGCAGCCTTGGCTTCCTGTTGGTGTTCAATACATCCGAAGGCAGGAACAGTGAATCAATCAGCATGGGAAAACGGGTAAAAAGGATTTTTACAGTGCTCACCAGAGTATCACAGGACCACGGGTGCCAGGTTCAATGTCGCTGGAGTCCACTTGTAAATGCAGGCAAAAAAGAAAAAAAGAGCACCAGGTGATTTCCATAAAAATTCAAATTTTGTCTTATTTAATCCATTGTTTGTGAAAAGTTAAAAACATACATGTTGCCTGCAGGAACAGTGAAGCCAGTGCTGATTCTGCGCTGGGCTTGTGTTATGTAACAACCTCACAAGAGCCCCGGGAACGTGACTGCTAAGACCCTTGAACAGCACAGGCATATAAAATGAGTATGAGTGTTTTTATTTGAAAGAGGACAAACATGAGGAATGACAAGGTGTTGTTCTAGTAATGGTCAACCCCTTTAAGAAATACAATTTTCGGTTAAAACATTTCCAACATTCTTAACATAAAAAACGCTTCTCCCCTTTGTGACTTCTCTGATGTTAAAGAGTTGATTTTAGTGTAAAACATTTCCTACATTATGAACATGAAAAAGACTTCTCCCCTGTGTGGGTTCTTTGGTGTATAACAAAACTGCATTTCTTTTTAAAACATTTGCCACATTCTGAACAGGAAAAAGGCTTCTCCCCTGTGTGGGTTCTCTGGTGCGTAACCAAAACTGATTTCTCATTAAAACATTTGCCACATTCTGAACATGAAAAAGGTTTCACCCCTGTGTGGCTTCTCTGGTGCCTAACCAAAGCCGATTTCTTTTTAAAACATTTCCCACATTCTGGACAGGAAAAAGGCTTCTCTCCTGTGTGACTTCTCTGGTGGTTAAACAAAGTTGATTTCTGATTAAAACATTTGCCACATTCTGAACAGGAAAAAGGCTTCTCCCCTGTATGGGTTCTCTGGTGCGTAACCAAACCTGATTTCTCATTAAAACATTTTCCACATTCTGAACATGAAAAAGGTTTCACCCCTGTGTGGGTTCTCTGGTGCGTAACCAAAGCCGATTTCTGTTTAAAACATTTCTCACATTCTGCACAAGAAAAAGGCTTCTCCCCTGTGTGGGTTCTCTGGTGCGTAACCAAAGCTGATTTCTCTTTAAAACATTTGCCACATTCTGAACAGGAAAAAGGTTTCACTCCTGTGTGGGTTATTTGGTGTAGAACAAGATTACATTTCTGGTTAAAACATTTCCCACATGCTGAACAGGAAAAAGGCTTCTCCCCTGTGTGGGTTCTCTGGTGCTTAACCAAAACTGATTTCTCATTAAAACATTTGCCACATTCTAAACATGAAAAAGGTTTCACCCCTGTGTGGGTTCTGTGGTGCGTAACCAAAGCTGATTTCTGTCTAAAACATTTTCCACATTCTAAACAGGAAAAAGGCTTCTCCCCTGTGTGTCTTCTTTGGTGTCTAACAAGATAAGATTTATGTTTAAAACATTTTCCACATTTGGAACAAGAAAATCTTTTCTCCACTGTGTGAATTTTTGGATGTTTAAGAAAAGACTTTTCGATGGGAAAACTGTTTCCATATTCTGGACATGAGAATGGCTTCTTTGATTTAGGAGTATTTCCGTTTTTAATGCTTATTTTGTGACTCCGATTTTCCTTAGTTATCACCAATGAATCAGAAGACAGGACCTGTTTCAAAGGATCAGATGATAGGTCTTTGCTGTGAAGGGATGATGGTATAGCTGGAGTAATGGCATTAACTTCAATTGTATCCAGTGGGATCTGAAAATCATCCGATCTAAAAATTAAAGACGTCAGCTGTTCCTCTGATCTCCCGTTACAGTCATCTGCCAAGATATAAACTAGTTATTATTTTTGAATAAAATATCTTAAATGTCATTTACCATTTCTACTTCAACTGTCTGTAAAAATGGCAAGTTATGTAAAAACATTGAATTTTTCACCAAGACAATGACAGCTCACAATCTAATAGAAAATCTTATAGGATGAACCAGTGGAGCGTGGTGTTCAACTGTTTGTTCATTCTGCCTCCCAAATATGGAACAAAAAGCCACACAGAAACATTATGTTGACGAACCTAACACCAATAAAAACTTCTATTCATCTAACAAAAAACAAGTCCCCACTCAGGTCCATCATCTGTCACTGGAAAAACAGGAGGTTTCCACCTTATTAGTGGCTCAAAGGCTCTTAAAAATTAACATGGCTTCCATTAAATAAATCCCTCAATATCCACTCTCCCAAAGTCGAATTTCCCCCTCACCTCTGAGCCTTTCAATATGCCCAAACCACATGTATTTGGCATTACTCTAGTGAGAAGAACCCACTTAATTTACGGTGTGTGTGTCTCCTGGAGCACAATCAGGGCACTATGTGTTGGGTAATAAAATGGCATATTTACATTTTTTTTCTCCTACATCCACTGTGTGCTAATTTCTGGAAATTGCCTATGGAATCAAAAATTGCCACTATTCCAATAGATTAGTTCTCTGAGGGTTATAATTTCCAAAATGGAGTCATTTTATGGGGATTCCTACAGCTCTGATTTTCTGACATTTTGTCATATTAGGGCTTCTGCAGATAATGTGTCACATCTCTTCTAGGATCTGCCCCTATGTTGTCAGCAGACTTGTCCTTGTTCATATGACTGGCTGGGCTAGAAATGGAGTAGATGTTGGTACCAGAAGCTCTGGTGACATAGGCTCGATTCAGCCACTAAGATTAGGGTGCATGGGACAAGTAGTACCTGGCAGTATGGGTGTATGTGCTGTCCAGCTGAAGTAATCTGCTCCCTTATACAGCCAATTGGATAGCACCATATTCTACGAAATCTCGAAGCATATTGAAGGAAGCTGCCAGATACAGCCTTGTTCTTCTCTGGTTCGGTCCTCTATGTTCAGTTCACGGCTTGTGTATTTGTTTCCTGTTGTGATCCCGGCCTGTTTGCTGACTACTCTTATGTCTTCTGATTTTGTATTTTCTCTGCCTTACTGATTCTGACCCGGCTACCTGACTATTGTTCTTTCCATTTCACACCACCGAACAGCAGGCAACACTGTGGGCCAAGCCAGGTGGGTCTCTATGTAAGTCCAGATCCATGTAGAGGTGTCAAGGGTAATGAGCAAGACAATCCCTGGGATTAGGAGATGGAGTAGATAGTGCCAAGCTTGTTTGTGGTGGCCATCTTTTGAGCTGATAGGTGGCCACAAACACTGCTCCTAATACTATGTGTCTGCAAGCTATTCCAGTAAGATCTGGATTCAAATAGCTAAATGGCGCTCTTTCCCTTCTCAACCCTTAAATGTGCCCAGACAGTAATGTACAACCATATATAGGGAATTGTCGGATACAAGAGAAGTTGCAAAATAATGTGTGAGGTCTATCTGTTTGCTAATACCCTTTGTGAAAGTGAAAAAATGTGGGCTTATATTTTGTGAAGAATTCTAAAATTATCACCACATGAAGTGACACACTTCAGATTTGAAAAATGGACCCTGATTAGGAACATAAAACTGGCTGCGGGAACTGGTTATCAGAGTATTTTTGGGAACTAACTACTGTAGTCAAAATCTGTGACTATAGACAATAACACATCTACTGAAATGATCAAACTCAACAATCTTCATTAGTTAAAAATGAGTGATCAGAGGTGAAACCTCTCTGGTGCAGTTACAGTATGGGGCTTGGTGGTTCTTGGTAATCTAAATTATCTTAATTTTCTGTCAGATGAGTTTCAAGAAGAAATATTAGATAGTCAAAGATAAGAGAATAGAAAGTATTAGTGCTCCCCATTTCAGGAGAGATTGTGCAGTAATCTGAATTCTTTAGGATTGAAAACAAATTGAAATTTATGACGTGGAGTGAATCCATGAAACCAAGGCTCGAGCCATGTCAACATCTTCTGCAGACGTGAATAAATGTACAGTATATTACAACCATCAGCCACGCACAGCTTAGAGATATATCATGGGACTGGTGTAATATTTTGTGTGTAGTTTATCATAATACTCCTTGAAGTTAGTTATTTTTAAAGAAATTGAAAAGTCATGATGAAGGGAAACTCTGATGTTATTGTACAGAAATTCACACTTGGCCCTGACTGCACATTTAATGTTGTTGATCATAAAAGCAAAGTATGACCAGAAAGACTGGACCTGGTCTTGTAGGGACCAATAAGAGAACATTCAGCAGCACAGAAGAGGAAGAAGGTAAGTTCATCCAATAAGATATCAGGATTCTAGGAATCCAACACCATCATTACCCTCCGCTTTCTCTTACAGGCCCATTATAATATTTTTCTTCAAGTGATTTTCTTACTTGTTAGCACATTCTACGTCATTTGGCTTTGTAGTTTACAGATCTGAGCACGTAATGGTCAGTGACTACTAATCCCAGGAGGGTAGGTGGATACTCCAGGTTATAATTTCTATAGAAAAGGATTTAATTTCACAAAGTAATTTCAACATTTCCAAATAGAGCAGAATGTGGTCTATAGGCAAAATGATGATCACACGATTGTGATACGACCAGAACAGACTATCGATAAATCAGCCACAGCTGGTGACTGAGAAGAATCTGTGACTTCTCTGCATTTAATTGTGTCTACACCATAATACTCACCATATATATTTGTATAATCTATATCCTGGCTGCTGCATTCACTCACATTCACCGCCCTTGCATAAACTCTTTACACTCCATCCATATCGGCCCCTCTGTTCTTGCCTCTCCTATGTATAGCACTCATGCTCTGTTCACATTGCTTAACAGCGCAGATCCATTCAGTCCCACCAACACAAGAGACGCTCTCACAAATCACTTAATCATCTGCTCACTCTTTCTATCCTCCTTCTCCTAGTTGCTGGAGACATCTCTCCAAACCTCGGCCCCCCATGTTATAGCCAGTCAAACCTCCCAACTGCTACACCCAGAAACCCCTCTAACCTTATTAATATTCCATGCATGCCTTCTGTCTCTTTCAATTGTGCCCTTTGGAATTCTCGCTCTGTGTGTAATAAACTCTCCTTCATTCATGACTCTTTCATTTCTAACTCTCTTAATCTCCTGGCTCTTACTGAAACCTGGATCCAGCAGTAAGACACCACCGCTGCTGCTGCTCTTTCATATGGTGGACTACACTTTTCTCATACCCCAAGTACAGACAACAGAGCAGGTGGAGGCGTTGGTCTGCTCCTTTCACCCAAATATACCTTCCAAGTTATCCCCCAAATACCCTCACTTGTCTTCCCTTCCTTTGAAGTCCATGAAGTCAGACTCTACGTCCCCTTCTCCATGCGAGTGGCGGTGGTGTATCGTCCTCCCGGCCCCTCTCATCAGTTCCTGGATCACTTTGCCACCTGGCTTCCACACTTTCTTTCCTGTGACACCCCCACCCTTATGGGTGATTTCAACATCCCCATTGCTTCTCCCCTCTCCCCATCTGCTTCTCACCTTTTATCTCTAACCTCCTCTTTTGGCCTCTCGCAGCATACTAACTCTCCAACGCATGAAGATGGAAAATCCCTTGACTTGGTCTTCTCCCGGCTTTGCTCAGTGGACGATTTCACAAACTCCCCTCTCCGCTCTCTGACCACAACCTTCTTTCATTCTGTATCAAGAACTGCCATCCCGCTCAGGTCACCCCCACTTTCCACACTTATAGAAACATACAGGCCATTAGCACCCAGAAACTTATGAAGAACTTGCAGTCCTCATTGGCCCCAATCTCCTCCATCTCATGTCCTGATTCTGCTCTGAAGCATTACAATGAAACCCTGCAAAGTGCCCTGGATGAAGCTGCACCTCCTATACATAGAACAACTTGGCACATACGGCGACAACCGTGGCACACGCTGCAAACACGTTTCCTGCAGCGGTGCTCCAGGTGCGCCGAACGTCTGTGGAGAAAATCTAATCTACCCGAAGATTTCATCCATTATAAGTTCATGCTAAAAACATACAACTCTGCCCTTCACCTCTCCAAACAAACCTATTTCAACACCCTCATCACCTCGCTGTCCAATAACCCTAAAAGTCACTTTGACACTTTCCAGTCCCTACTCAACCCAAGAGAGCAGGCCCCAACCACGGATCTCCGCGCTGACGATCTGGCCAATTACTTCAAAGAAAAAATTGACCACATTCGACAGGAAATCATCTCCCAATCTCTTCATACCATGCACTGTCCTCCCTCCCCCACTGCATCTAGTTCACTCTCTGACTTTTAACCAGTTACAGAACAAGAAGTAATCAGGCTCCTTGCATCTTCTCGCCCGACCACTTGCACCAGTGACCCCATTCCGTCACACCTCCTCCAGTCCATTTCCCCAGCTGTCACCTCTCACCTAACAAAAATATCCAACCTTTCTCTCACTTCCGGTATTTTTCCCTCCTCATTTAAGCATGGCATCATACATCCATTACTTAAAAAACCCTCCCTCGACCAAAACTGTGCTGCTAATTATAGACCTGTCTCTAACCTTCCCTTCATCTCCAATCTCCTCGAACGCCTGGTCCACTCCCGTCTTACCCGCTATCTCTCAGATAACTCTCTTCTCGACCCTCTTCAATCTGGCTTCCGCTCTTTACACTCTACTGAAACTGCCCTCACTAAAGTCTCTTATGACCTACTAACCGCTAAATCTAATGGTCACTACTCCATGCTAATTCTCTTAGATCTCTCCGCAGCATTCGATACTGTGGATCATCAGCTCCTCCTCACTATGCTCCGCTCCATCGGCCTCAAGGACACCGTTCTCTCCTGGTTCTCCTCCTATCTCTCTGACCGATACTTCACTGTATGTTTTGCTGGTTCCTCTTCCTCTCACCTTCCCCTTACTGTTGGGGTTCCTCAAGGATCAGTCCTAGGCCCCCTCCTCTTCTCTTTGTATACTGCCCCTATTGGACAAACAATCAGTAGATTTGGTTTCCAGTACCATCTCTATGCTGACGATACCCAATTATACACCTCTTCTCCTGTTATCACGCCGACCTTTTAAGAAAACACCAGTGATTGTCTTACCGCTATCTCTAACATCATGTCCTCCCTCTATCTGAAACTGAACTTGTCAAAAACTGAACTCTTCGTGTTCTCTCCCTCTACTAACCTACCTTTGCCTGACATTGCCATCTCCGTGTGCGGCTCCACCATTACTCCAAAGCAACATGCCCGCTGCCTCGGGGTCATCCTTGATTCCGAGCTTTCATACACCCCCCACATCCGATCACTGGCTCGCTCTTCTTATCTGCATCTCAAAAACATTTCTAGAATTCGCCCTTTTCTTACTTTCGACTCTGCAAAAACTCTTACTGTTTCACTTATTCATTCTCGTCTGGACTACTGTAACTCTTTACTAATTGGCCTCCCTCTTACCAAACTCTCCCCGCTCCAATCTGTCCTGAATGCTTCAGCCAGGATCATATTCCTCACCAACCGTTACACCGATGCCTCTACCTTGTGCCAGTCATTACACTGGCTACCCATCCACTCCAGAATCCAGTACAAAACTACTACCCTCATCCACAAAGCACTCCATGGCTCAGCACCACCCTACATCTCCTCTCTGGTCTCAGTCTACCACCCTACCCGTGCCCTCCGCTCCTCTAATGACCAAGTTAGCATCCTCAATAACCCGAACCTCCCACTCCCGTCTTTAAGACTTTACACGTGCTGCGCCGATTCTTTGGAATGCACTACCCAGGTTAATACGATTAATCCCCAATCCCCACAGTTTTAAGCGTGCCCTAAAAACTAATTTGTTCAGATTGTCCTACCGGCTCAACACATTAACCTAACTATCCCTGTGTGGCCTATTTAAAAAATAAAATAAAAAAAGAGATATGTATATATATATATATATATATATATATATATATATATATATATATATATATATATATATATATATATATATACACACAGTGGGGCAAAAAAGTATTTAGTCAGTCAGCAATAGTGCAAGTTCCACCACTTAAAAAGACGAGAGGCGTCTGTAATTTACATCATGGGTAGAACTCAACTATGGGAGACAAACTGAGAAAAAAAAATCCAGAAAATCACATTGACAGTTTTTTTATCATTTTATTTGCATTTTATGGTGGAAAAAAAGTATTTGGTCAGAAACAAACAATCAAGATTTCTGGCTCTCACAGACCTGTAACTTCTTCTTTAAGAGTCTCCTCTTTCCTCCACTCATTACCTGTAGTAATGGCACCTGTTTAAACTTGTTATCAGTATAAAAAGACACCTGTGCACACCCTCAAACAGTCTGACTCCAAACTCCACTATGGTGAAGACCAAAGAGCTGTCAAAGGACACCAGAAACAAAATTGCAGCCCTGCACCAGGCTGGGAAGACTGAATCTGCAATAGCCAACCAGCTTGGAGTGAAGAAATCAACAGTGGGAGCAATAATTAGAAAATGGAAGACATACAAGACCACTGATAATCTCCATCGATCTGGGGCTCCACACAAAATCTCACCCCGTGGGGTCAGAATGATCACAAGAACGGTGAGCAAAAATCCCAGAACCACGCGAGGGGACCTAGTGAATGAACTGCAGAGAGCTGGGACCAATGTAACAAGGCCTACCATAAGTAACACACTATGCCACCATAGACTCAGATCCTGCAGTGCCAGACGTGTCCCACTGCTTAAGCCAGTACATGTCCGGGCCCGTCTGAAGTTTGCTAGAGAGCATTTGGATGATCCAGAGGAGTTTTGGGAGAATGTCCTATGGTCTGATGAAACCAAACTGGAACTGTTTGGTAGAAACACAACTTGTCGTGTTTGGAGGAAAAAGAATACTGAGTTGCATCCATCAAACACCATACCTACTGTAAAGCATGGTGCTGGAAACATCATGCTTTGGGGCTGTTTCTCTGCAAAGGGGCCAGGACGACTGATCTGGGTACATGAAACAATGAATGGGGCCATGTATCGTGAGATTTTGAGTGCAAACCTCCTTCCATCAGCAAGGGCATTGAAGTTGAAACGTGGCTGGGTCTTTCAACATGACAATGATCCAAAGCACACCGCCAGGGAAACGAAGTAGTGACTTCGTAAGAAGTATTTCAAGGTCCTGGAGTGGCCTAGCCAGTCTCCAGATCTCAACCCTATAGAAAACCTTTGGAGGGAGTTGAAAGTCCATGTTGCCAAGCGAAAAGCCAAAAACATCACTGCTCTAGAGGAGATCTGCATGGAGGAATGGGCCAAAATACCAACAACAGTGTGTGGCAACCTTGTGAAGACTTACAGAAAATGTTTGACCTCTGTCATTGCCAACAAAGGCTATATTACAAAGTATTGAGATGAAATTTTGTTTCTGACCAAATACTTATTTTCCACCATAAAATGCAAATAAAATGATTAAAAAAACAGACAATGTGATTTTCTGGATTTTTTTTTCTCAGTTTGTCTCCCATAGTTGAGGTCTACCTATGATGTAAATTACAGACGCCTCTCATCTTTTTAAGTGGTGGAACTTGCACTATTGCTGACTGACTAAATACTTTTTTGCCCCACTGTATGTATATATATATATATATATATATATATATATATATATATATATATATATATATATATATATATATATATAATAAAACATAATCAGGTTCCTCGCATCATGTTCTCATGCACGTTATGCAGTTAATAGCACTCTGTGTCTGTACTGCTACATACTTAGGCAGTTAACTGGTTCATGCAGCTTTACATGAACATCCGAGCCTTACACTATGGCTGGTCCAAATAACTAAAGCAATTGTTACCATCCACCTCTCCTGTCTCCCCCTTTCCTCATAGTTTGTAAGCTTGCGAGCAGGGCCCTCATTCCTTCTGGTATCTATTTTGAACTGTGATTTCTGTTATGCTGTAATGTCTATTGTCTGTACAAGTCCCCTCTATAATTTGTAAAGCGCTGCGGAATATGTTGGCGCTATATAAATAAAAATTATTAATATTATATTATTATTTCTACTCACCTGGGTAGTCATATGTGGGAATCTCCTCTTTACACCACTCATCACCCATCACATAGATCTCTGCAGTATTAATATGGGTCAGATCTTCACCCTGAAACAAATATTGTAAAAGTCACAGACAGATGGAGAAGTCACATCTATGATCAGCTCTAATCCTGCCATCTCCACCGCTCTCATTACACAAGTATAAAACATATAATACTGGTGGATAAAACAAAGCTCAGCACAAGACCTTTACGGCCATCTACACATCATAGGGAAGATCTCATGACACCTTCTCTCCATCTACCTGATGATACTGAGGAACATTGGGATCTTCTTGTTTACAGTCCTCTGGAAGAAGAGGATGGGGACATCTCTCTGGTGTTGTCCTCTTACTGGATAGATCTGAAGGAAACACATACAAGGGCTGAATTCATTATTTACATACAGATAATTATAGGCTGTGTGCATTTAGTCCTGTCTATTACCTTGTGATGTTAGGGGTTGAGGAATCTCCATCATGATTTCCTTGTATACATCTTTGTGTCCCTCTAAATACTCCCACTCCTCCATGGAGAAATAGACAGTGACATCCTGACACCTTACAGGAACCTGACACATACAATGATACCGTCATCCCCTGATCCCTTTATAGCGCTACTGTATAATGTCCCAGCATTCCCAGCAGTGTCACCTCTCCAGTCAGCAGCTCAATCATCTTGCAGGTGAGTTCTAGGATCTTCTGGTCATTGATATCCTCATAAACCAGGGGGTTACATGGAGGCCTTAGGACTGGACTCAGGGGTCTTCCCCGTCCCTCAGACACAGGGTCCTGACAGCGCTCACTAGAGGTCTTCTTCACTACTGTGTAATTCTGGTTATGGAGAGACACATTAATAAATCTCACTACAGACATTTCCAGAGTCCTCACCTCTCCAGTTCTGTCCATCTGTTATTCTCATAGATAAGAATGATGTAATGTGACGTCATCAGAATCTCTCACCTCTCCAGTAAGCCGGAAGAGGATCTCTAGGGTAAGGTGTAATATCCTCTCCGCCATCTTGTCTCTGTCCATATCCATTCTTGATGGGTAATTCAGGAAAATTGTCTTATATAGATCTTCACTGCGAGGATCCAATATTGACCTGAATGAGAAGAAGATGAGCCGATGTAACATCATAAAAATCCTGTGTAATACAATTATTGGAGATAATAAGGGAAACACATGAGGAGATAGAACGTGTAGATGCTGTATTCTCTAGTCTTTCATGGACTGGAATATAAGTTGAATTGCTGGTTAAGACATCTCCATGCTCCCAATGACTGGCTATGTTTCTTACTGCTTCAGCAACTGATTGGCTGTAGGAATCACAAGTTCGTTGGGAATGACAAGGAAATTCAGAGACTGGCGGGGGACCCAAGCAGCAATGGTATTTTTTATTATTTTACAACATACCGCTTTCTTCCCTGACATCTACTAATAAAACCTATATATTTAGGCCACAGACAACAAGCAGTTTCTCCCTCGGAGTCGGCAGCTGAATACGTTCCTCATAGACTCATCTTCCATAACGCTAATTCTCGCCTCATTTACCGACACTGAAATCGGCATTAGCAATACTGCAGGAGATATTCATTACACAGGACATGATAAATAACTACTTCATGATGAGGACGACATCTTCATCTTCTACTACGGCTCTAGAAACAGATTTGTCCAGAGTCCGTCACTGACTCCATCACCACCAGCAGTGGCGTAACTACAAAGTTATGGGCCCCGGTGCGAACTTCCAAATGGGGCCCCCCCCGCCATAAAATTCAATGTAAGCCCCATAGAATACAATGCAGCCCCCCTCATAGTATAATGCAGCCCCTCCATACAGGGGCAGTGACAAAGACACGAGCAAATGGTGACGAGGGGGCAGAGGAGAGGGAACAAGGGGGCAAGGAAGACAGGCACTAGGGGACACATGGGGGCTAGGAGGCAGGGGAGAAGGATACAAGGAGTCTAGTGGGCAAGGGAGACTGACACAAGTGGGCAAGGGATACTGACACAAAGGGCACACGGGGACTAGTGGACAAGAGAGACTGGCACACGGGGACACGGACTAGTGGGCAAGGGAGACTGACACACGGGGAATAGTGGGCAAGGGAGACTGATACAAGGGGACTAGTGGGCAATGGAGACTGACACACGGGGACAAGGGACAAGCACAAGGGGACAAGGGAGACAGGCACAAGGGGACACATAGGGACTAGTGAGCAAGAGACTGACACAAGGGAACAAGGGATACAAGCACAAGGGGACACACAGGGACAAGTGGGAAAGGGAGACTGACACACAGGGACTAGTGGGCAAAGGAGACTGACACAAGCACAAGGGGACAAAGGAGACTGACACAAGCACAAGGGGACATAGGAGACAGGCACATGGGGACACACAGGGACTAATGGGCAAGGGAGACTGGCACACGGGGACACAAGCATAAGGGAGACAGGCTCAAGGGGACACACAGGGACTAATGGGCAAGGGAGACTGGCACACGGGGACAAGGGACACAAGCATAAGGGGACAAGGGAGACAGGCACATGGGGACACAAGCATAAGGGAGACAGGCTCAAGGGGACTCACGGCCCCCTGACCTGCCAGAGCCGCTTGCAGCTGCGACCGTAGTAGTTATGCCGCTGCCTCACACACACACATACTACAGATATCACACACACACACTACAGATATCACACACACACATCATACTACAGATATCACACACACACACACACATCAGTTATTACACACACTACAGATATCACACACACACATCATATTACAGATATCACACACATACTACAGTTATCACACACACACACTACAGATATCACACACACACATCATACTACAGATATCACACACACACACACACACACTACAGATAACACACACACACACACACACACTACAGATATCACACACACACACATCATACTACAGATATCACACACATACTACAGTTATCACACACACACTACAGATACCACACACACACACACACACACACACACACACACCAGAGATACCAGCTCATATACACAACTCACAATCTCCTCTCTGGTACAGGGGTGGCTGATGTAAACCGGCTGCAGCTCCTCAGCTTCTCCTGACTAAGGCTAGTTTCACACTAGCGTCGGGAACAACCCGTCGCTGTGCGTCGGGCCGACGTTCCCGACGCTAGTGTGGTCTCCGCCGCACAACGGGGGCAGCGGATGCATTTTTCCCACGCATCCGCTGCCCCATTGTGAGGTGCGGGGAAGTGCGGGGAGGTGGGGGCGGAGTTCCGGCCGCGCATGCGCGGTCGGAAAAAGTGGACCGTCGGGAGCAAAAAACGTTACATGTAAGGTTTTTTTCTCCCAACGGTCCACTACCACACGCCCAAGCGTCGCAAAACGGACGCGACGTTTGGCAATGTGTCGCAAATGCGTCGCTAATGTTAGTCTATGACGAAAAAACGTATCCAGCAAGAACTTTTGCTGGATGCGTATTTTCGGCAAAACGACGCATTTGCGACGTATTGCAGTTAACGCTAGTGTGAAACTAGCCTAAAGCGGCTCTGTCCCGCACCTCCCCCCTGCTCTCGCCTTCTGTCCTGGGGTTATTTTGGCTTTCTCTTAAAGGGAACCTATCACCCCGTTTTTTCCGTATGAGATAAAAATACTGTTAAATAGGGCCTGAGCTGTGCATTGCAATAGTGTATTTTGTGGACCCCGATTCCCCACCTATGCTGCCGAAATACATTACCAAAGTAGTCGTTTTCGCCTGTCAATCAGGCTGGTCTGGTCAGATGGGCGTGGTGTCTTCCCCCAGATCTTGCTTAGTTTTCCGTTGGTGGCGTAGTGGTGTGCGCATGCCCAAGGTCCCGAATCCACTGCACAGGGGAGTGAAAATAGCGTGATGTGCGACATTTCATTGGTGATCGGTGGGGGCGGCCATCTTCCTTTGGCCGCGCGTGCGCAGAAGCGGCGCTCTGCTGGCCGCGGCTTCAGGAAAATGGCCGCAGGATGCCGCGCGTGCCCAGATGGAGATCGCGGCGGCCATTTTCCTGAAGCAGAGATGCGACACCTCGTACACACCCGACTCCGCTCCGTACACACACGGCTCCGCTCCGTACACCTCGTACACACACGGCTCCGCTCCGTACACCTCGTACACACACGGCTCCGCTCCGTACACCTCGTACACACACGGCTCCGCTCCGTACACCTCGTACACACACGGCTCCGCTCCGTACACCTCGTACACACACGGCTCCGCTCCGTACACCTCGTACACACCCGGCTCCGCTCCGTACACCTCGTACACACCCGGCTCCGCTCCGTACACCTCGTACACACCCGGCTCCGCTCTGTACACCTCGTACACACCCGGCTCCGCTCCGTACACCTCGTACACACCCGGCTCCGCTCCGTACACCTCGTACACACCCGGCTCCGCTCCGTACACCTCGTACACACCCGGCTCCGCTCCGTACACCTCGTACACACCCGGCTCCGCTCCGTACACCTCGTACACACCCGGCTCCGCTCCGTACACCTCATACACACCCGGCTCCGCTCCGTACACCTCATACACACCCGGCTCCGCTCCGTACACCTCATGCACACCCAGCTCTGCTCCGTACACCTCATACACACCCGGCTCCGCTCCGTACACCTCATACACACCCGGCTCCGCTCCGTACACCTCATGCACACCCGGCTCTGCTCCGTACACCTCATACACACCCGGCTCCGCTCCGTACACCTCATGCACACCCGGCTCTGCTCCGTACACCTCATACACACCCGGCTCCGCTCTGTACACCTCATACACACCCGGCTCCGCTCTGTACACCTCATACACACACTGCTCTGCTACATCCACCCAAACCCCTCCTGACCTCACACAAAAGCTTACCCTCCTCCAGCATGATGACAAACAGCACTGCACTACTGTCCTGCACTACACGGAAGCCCTTGATCATGTGACTCCAACTCCTCCCCTCCTGTGACCTCATCACAGGTCCTGTGCGCACAGAGCAGTGGCAGTTATAGTAGTGGTGTGCGGCTCTCTGCGGTGGAGGGGCTCTGCTGCGGGTCAAGTGCAGTCCCACCCGTGATCGCGAGTGCACGCGCAGCAGGGCCTGTAAGGAAGAATTATTTAAAGGGCCGGCGGCCCATTTTGTAGCTTAGAGTTCTTAGGAGCCCGCCCAGTCTGCTGGACTGGGTGGGCCCCTAAGCACTGCGGGCCCCGTCGCAATTGCGACCCCTGCGACCGCGGTAGTTACGCCCCTGACCACCAGCCATCTATATGAAGGTTTCCCGTCTTCCCCCCACTGTAATCTTCTATCATGTTACATCTCATGTCTGATTCACACACAGAAGTTTGAGGCTTTTTATAAAAGCTTGTTTGACGTCAATATCTCCATGTACAGTGTTTTATTTTCTCTTTATATTAGTTTTTTAGCTTTTTTTGTAGGCTTCTTTATATTACATGAAAAATACCCTAAAAAAATTGGGGATGCAGGTACTGTGGAAAAATTATACTGTGTGTGTGGGGCCAAGAAACTGGCACTGTACGGTATCAAGAATGGGATAAGTGAGGATTTATTATCTAGAGGTTTGGGTGGAAGAATATTGTGTGGGACATCTTGTACTATCATAATCTGTGGGGAATACTGTGGGAACATTATACTGTGCCTGGGGGCCAAGAAAGGGGCACGGTACTATGAGAGTAATACAGGTTTCCTTGGTTCCCGTCTTTCATAGTTGGGTCGTTTGTATCTATCAGCGGAAAAGGAACAAAACCATTGTGATTCTTATAAGGAGACAACACAAAACACCCCTAAATATAACATTTTATAACAACCCCACAATCTGTGACTCTTCAGGGTAAACGCTATCTCACCATTGGATTAGGGCTGATACTATAAAGCTAAAGTGACTAAACAGACTTTCTGTCACATCCATAGTGGGGCAGTTTTCCGTGTTTGTCAGAACTGTCCGAGGATTATTAGAGGTAATAGTTCCCCCCCCCCCAATAAGAAGGGACACCTGTGGATATTGGGGTCTTTACCTGCTATATTTCTTGTGGGATTTACTTGGTGAAGTGCTGGAATGACTTTCCCACAAAGGGTTAAATGGCGTCTGTAACTTCAATGTCTTTCTATGAAGCTTCTTCTCGGGACTTTCTTTCTCTGTTTTCTCCCGTATTTCTATTACTCTCCGAAATCAGGAATGTATTAAGTCCTATAGAAACTGTGGAGAAAGAATTATTTCTAATTCTGTGTTTCCAGGATTCTTCTTGTGGGAATTGGCTGCCATATCCCCTGTGCAATATATTTCTAGGATTATTGGTTTATAATACAGTAATTCATAGGACATGAGATGGTTGTTTGTTTATGTCCCTTTTCTCTTGTTTTCTTGTGTCATGTATTATTTTTATGTAACGTATGTACATTTGTTCTGACATTTGACATCTGATGGATCTTACCGTATGTCACGGATTTGACAGGATCTTCTTCTGAATTATTTAATAGGACTTACAGGTGGAACCAGTCCTGAAAGCACAATATCCAGCAAGTATTTGCCATATATTCATGCAAATTCCCTGAAGTGTCATCAATTGTATCTAGTAAAATGTTTAAGTTTTCGTTACTCGAATCCAGTAGGTTGGAGAGGTTTGACTCGAGTACCAAGTATAATGAAAGTCAATGAGAAACTCAAAAATTTTTCCAGAAGACCTTAACAAGAGGGCAGGAAAATCGCTGAAATGGATTGAAAGAGCGCTCAAATGGAATAGGAACAGCATTGAGAAGATACCTGGACACATCTCTGACTTCGCGGTCACAGTCTGACCGGGAGTGATCTATGAAGCGTCTTTCTCAGAACAAGGCTCAAAAGGTTATCTTATATTAACCCAGTGACACGATGCGGCCAGTCAGTCACAGTAAAGCCAACATGGCTACGGCATTACCGTATATGGCAGGCAATAATACAGAAATAACATTTCAGGAGTATAAAGATCTAAATAAGAAATGTAAAAAAGAAATCAAGCTAGCAAAGTTATCCAAAGAGAAGCAAATTGCCAGCTACATTAAACTAAATCTCAAAAAATGTTTTAAATCTATTGTGATGAAACAGCTTTTTTTCTTAATTAACCAAACATCTATTTTCAGCAAGCCGGGAAGAATAGACTGTTATCTATTTGTTGACTTTTAAATTTTTGTGCTTCTTTCTTGTTGGTCAAAAAGTCTTAGTTACTCACCGGTTAACGGTGTTTTTCGGAGTCCATGACAGCACTACGGAGAGGGGATCCGCCCTTCAGGAACAGGAAACCTACAGATACATAAGGACGGCACCTCTCCCACGCATCAGTTGGTTTACAGAGCACAAGAGGACCACCAAGGTTAATAGCATACATAATAAACAATGATACAATAACTAACTATTCACTACCTGTGAATTATATAAATAAAGGAAGAGGTGTACACCCAGAACTTAAGAAGACGGGAGGGTATGTACAGGTGCTGTCATGGACTCCGAAAAACACCGTTAACCGGTGAGTAACTAAGACTTTATCGGTCGTCCATGACAGCACTACGGAGAGAATTACAGAGAGTAACTAACTAGGGAGGGACTACAGCTTGCAGCACCCTTACACCAAAGGAAAGGTCAGAAGAGGCACCCAAGTTCAATCTATAGTGGTTATAGAATGTGTTTGGGGAAGACCAAGTAGCAGCCTTACAAATTTGGTCGATCGACACCTCCAATCTTTCCGCCCACGAAGCCGCCATAGCTCTAGTGGAATGCGCTTTCAGACCTTCAGGCGCCGGCTTGCCCTTTGAGATGTATGCCAGCGAGATAGCCTCCCTGATCCATCTAGCTAAAGTAGATTTTGATGCCCTATGACCCTTCCTACTACCCTGATAGGACACAAATAGGGCATTATCTATCTTCCAGGGATCAGTTACTGCCAGATATTCCAGGATACATCTTTTTACATCTAAAGTGTGTAGCTTCCTTTCCTTATCGTTAGTAGGATTGGGGAGGAAAGATGGAAGAACTATTTCCTGTGTTCTGTGGAACCTGGACACTACTTTAGGAAGATATGCTGGATCAGGGGATAGTATCACTCTATCATCCCTAAGCTGCATGTAAGGGGGAACCCTGGATAATGCTTGGATGTCGCCTATCCTACGCGCCGATGTTAGGGCCACCAGGAAGGCTACTTTAAGGGATACATTTTTAATAGAGGCTGATGCAATTGGCTCAAACGGGGCCTCTGTCATGGCTGAGAGGACTAGGTTCAGGTCCCATGGCATGACCCTATTCTTCACCATTGGCCTAGACCGTTTTGTCGCTCTGATGAATCTGCTGACCCAGTGATTCTCAGCAATGTTGCAGCCAAAGAGGGCCCCTAAGGCTGATACCTGCACTTTAAGTGTATTTGGGGATAACCCCATATCCAACCCCTTCTGTAAGAATTCTAAAATCTGGTCTATTGGTATTGACTGACCAGCTAGTACCCCCGAGTTTTGAAGGAACTTCTTCCAGATCCTAACATAAATCTTTGTGGTGATTATTTTTCTGCTCTTCAGCAGAGTGTTAATGAGGCCCGGAGAGAACCCCCTATCCTTTAACAGCGCCCGCTCAAAATCCACGCCGTCAGATGAAGGCCAACCGCCCGAGGATGGTAGACTGGGCCCTGGGATAGGAGATCCGGGATGTCTGGCAAGACCCATGAGTCGGATATCAACATAGCCCTCAGGCATGGAAACCACGTCCTTCTGGGCCAGAAGGGGGCAATTATTATTACTGTGGCTTTGTCCTTCCTGATTTTCCTCACCACCAGAGGAAGTAGAGACAGGGGAGGAAAGGCGTAGGCTAGCCTGAAGTTCCAGTCTATGAGGAGGGCGTCTACTGACAGAGGATTTTCTCTGGGGTTGAGAGAGCAGAATTGTGCCACTTTCCTGTTTTCTTTTGTGGCAAACAGGTCTACCTCTGGTTGACCCCATCTTTCCACGATGAGGTTGAAGATGGAGTCGTTCAGGGACCTCTCTCCCTGCCTCAATGTGTTGCGGCTTAAGAAATCCGCCGTAGTGTTTTCTGCCCCTCTTATGTGAAGAGCCGTCAATGAGAGAAGATGTTGCTCTGCTAGATGGAATAGACGATCTGCTACGCACATTAAGGATTTGGAACGAGTCCCGCCTTGGTGATTTATGTATGCCACGGCGACCCGATTGTCCGAGAATACCCGCACGTGGTGGCCCTGTAGATAGACAAGGAGTGATTTAACTGCCTGTTCCACAGCCGTTAACTCCTGTAGGTTGGAAGACATTTCTATCTGATCCCGATCCCAAAGCCCCTGGACCAACGTATCCCCCATGTGAGCCCCCCACCCAGAAGGGCTAGCGTCCGAGGTGACTATACGAGTTACATTATATTCCCAGGGGACCCCAGTGGACAGGTTCTCTTGGTCTAGCCACCATCCGAGGGACATAATAGCGTCTTGGGATAGGGTCATCAGGCTCTCCAGACATCCCCCCCAACCTTTTTTGTTGTAACAGCACCTCGCCCTGAAGTATCCTCGTATGATACTGGGCCCATCGGACCGCTGGAATACAGGACGAGAGAGAGCCCAGCAGAGACATGGCTCTTCTAAGGGACATGGTGGGGTTTTTAGAGGCATTCAGCACCTGAAGGTGCAGGCGATCAATTTTCTCTTGAGGCAAACGGCATTCCTGAACCTGGGAATCCAGGGTCAGGCCTAAAAATCGCTGCACCGTCATGGGCTGTAAGCGTGATTTTTTAACATTTAGCATCCACCCCAGACGCTCCAGAGCAGACATCACTTTATGTAACTGTTCCAGACAGTGATCCGCCGTTTTACCTACGATAAGGAGATCGTCCAGGTAGGGGATTATTAGAATGTTGGACTCATGCAGGTGTGCCATAACTTCCGCCATAACTTTGGTAAACACTCGAGGGGCGACCGATATACCAAAGGGGAGGGCCCTATACTGGAAGTGTCTGATTACCCCATCCAACCTTACCGCCACCCTCAGGTATCGTTGGTGACCTGCATAAATAGGGATATGGTAATAGGCGTACTTCAAATCCAATACTACCATAAAGCAGTTTTTAAACAGCAGCTTTATTGCGGTATTAATAGTTTCCATCTTAAATGATTGGACGGTCAGGAAATTATTAAGAGCCCTAAGGTTAATAATTGTTCTGAAGGAGCCATCAGGTTTACTTATTAGGAATAGAGGAGAGTAGAATCCTCTACCCTGTTCTCCTTCCGGAACCTCTGACAGGACATTCTTATTGAGCAGATCGTGAACTTCTGCTTCCAGGGCCGCCTGTTCTTCTGGAGAGGACCTGAGTGGGGTAACTCTGAAGAAGTTCTGAGGGATGGAAGAGAACTCTAGCTGCAGACCCGTAGCTATTAACCCCAAAATCCAATCACTACTGGAGATTTTGGACCAGGCCGGGTAGAAGGCAGATAGTCTACCTCCCACCGGGGCGACTAGTCATTGGGGTGGTTTTTTGACCTCACGGGATGGCTCCTGACGTCCTCCACCTCCAAACATAAATCCAGTACCTTTCTTCTTTTTCTCATCCCATCTGCTCTGGTCTCTGGCTGGTCTCCTCCGAAAGAATCTCTTCCCTGCGAAGGGACGCCTGTAAGAGGTAGTTGGTAGATTGGGAAACTTTTTCTTCTCGTCTCCAGCTTTCTCCAGCAGTTCGTCTAGGACTGGACCAAATAGGTATTCCCCTTCGCATGGGATAGAGCACAGAAGGGATCTGGATTGAAGGTCACCCGGCCAACATTTCAGCCATAGGGCCCTGCGTGCTGCGTTTGATAGTCCGGCCGCCCTAGCCGCCATTCTTGCCGAATCCGCAGATGCGTCCGCGAGAAAGGCAGCGGCATTCTGAATTGTTGGCAGGAATTTCAACATAGAATCTCTGGAAACACCGCCTTCCAACTTAGACCCTAGCTGATCCAGCCAGACCATCATCGATCTGGCTGCACATGTTGCGGCTACAGCAGGTCTCAGGGCACCTGCCAACATCTCCCATGTCCCTTTAAGGAATGAGTCAGCCTTCTTATCGAGAGGATCCTTTAGGGAAGCCATGTCGTCGAAGGGGATAGATGATTTTTTAGACGCCTTAGACACCGCTGCGTCCAATTTCGGCGCCTTATCCCATGTATTCACCATGGGGTCCTCAAAGGGATATCTGCGTTTAAAGGCAGGTGGAAAAGAGCCTTTCTTCTCTGGTTTTTTCCATTCCCTTTTGATGAGGTTCTGGACCTTGTCATTGAGCGGAAAAGACCTACGTTTTTTAGGGTCTAGACCGCCAAACATTAGGTCCTGTGTAGAGAGTTCTGGCCTTTCATCAGCCACACCCATGGTGGATCTAACAGATTTAATTAGTTTGTCCATTTGGTCCAATGGGAAACAGAACCGGTTAGACTCCTCTTCCGAAGAGGACGCTGAGGAGACAGAGGCGTCTGACTCATTCTCCCTACTAGGGCCAGCGGACGAATCCGAATCTGAGGCGCTAGGCTCCCTTCTTCTTTTGGAAGGCTCCCGGGACAGGGATTTCAGGGAATCTTTCACCTCCTTCCTGATAATCTCCCTAAGGTTTGATGTGAAATCAGGAGACTCTTCCGCCACCTATGGGAGCGGAGAAAAAGGCTATGTAATTTATCTGGCGCTACCGCTATCAGAGTCCCCATCAATTTATTTCCTACCGTCTGCCGTACACACGACTGACAAAGTCTCTTAGGGTAGGCGTCTGGCAAAGGGCAAGCGCATAGCGCGCACTCCTTGTTTTTTGTTTTACCAGCGCTTTTTTTCCCCTATGGAAATAAACATAGGAAAAGACTGCATCAGGGTACATTCACGAAGATCTCTTACCCAGGCAGTAGCGGTAGGTACCGGATTACTGGGGGTCGGTCCAGATCCTTCTGTTAATATCTGCGACCGGGCTGGTTACTGCGTCCGCGGGCCTTCGGCTGGGGGTTCGCATGGGACTTCTCCGGGGATCTGTCCTGCTCCTGCTCCAGCAGACCGACGGCAGCTTCCGGCTCATCCATAGCTGCAGATGGGCTCACAAGCAGCCCTGCAGCGTTATGCTCGGCTATATATAGCCCACCCCCGAATCCGGAACATGTGCAGGTGTGTGGCCAGAATCTTTTCCCCCACATGCAAATCCGTGCCCCCCCCCCCCACCTCCAACCGCAGCCCCCCCACCTGCCGCATGCAGGACAGTGGTGATTTTTGCAAAAAAACCGGCCGGCATCCAACTTCCGGTTTTAGCCCCGCACCCTGCGCGTCACTTCCGGTATCGGCCTGAGGGCTCAGGAGCGCACCCGGAAGCCGGGGACAGCGTCGCCGGACCCCCTAGCCGCCCGCCGCTACACCACCGCCGCCCGTGGCCGCAGCAGAGTGGCGAAAGCGGCAGAAGCCGGCGCCCGACCCCTGGCCTGCCGACCAAAAAGGAGCGCACAGGGCGCCGCACCACACCGCACTGCACCGACGGGGACTAGAGGCGGGGAAGACCGAGGCTCAGGAGGGTGAGCGGACCCCGGGGGGGCATACTCACCTCGCTGACCACTGGGGATGGACCTCCTCCAGACGTTGCTCCACCCTGCACTGCTCACTGTCGTGGAGTCCTACCCGGACCCACCGTGGTGCTTCCAGGGACCCGCACTGCCCGAGGTAGGAGACCCCCTCGCTACCTGGGTCAGACAGCCAGCCTGGGTATTGATAGGAGAAACAAAGTCGTATCTGCAGGGAATCCTGTCCTCCAGGAACAGGAAACCAACTGATGCGTGGGAGAGGTGCCGCCCTTATGTATCTGTAGATTTCCTGTTCCTGAAGGGCGGATCCCCTCTCCGTAGTGCTGTCATGGACGACCGATAAACACAGTCTTTTGTTTGTATAAGCCTGTAATATTGACTTGTAAGTTGACATTTGATGTAACATATTGTGCTGTTATCCTGGATGACTAAATACACATGATAATTGAATAATGATGTTTTCTGATATGTTGATTACACATTGTTCAGGCCAGATAGCTTGTTGGCTTACAAAACAGAGAAGGAAAAAATAAGCAAATAGATAAATAATCAAAATAAGCAAGTTAATTTCATCACTATTCTTCCCCTTTACCTGTGAATGCTGGCTTGAATGATACTTGTTAACAATAAAAAGAGGTTAGGTGTCTCTGTAACATGAGACAGATATTCAGCCAAGACATCCAAAGAACCAAAGACTCTCTACAGGAGAGCATCAAAGACATCATAGCTTCATCACAAGGGATACAGAATTGTCATTCTACAGGATGCCAGCTTAGGTGAACATGGCCCCTGTTGAAAGAATGCAGGTTTGCTCCATTGACCATCACTGAACAATGGATACATTTTGGGAAGTCAGGATTTGGACCCTCCGGTAACTTGAGCCTCATGGATACATTTGTGAAAGCCAGGAATGGAACTCACTGGTCATCTGGCTCCATGGAGATTTTCTGAGAAGCCAGGTTTTGAATCTCGGGTTAACTGGCCTTGTACCTAAATGGACTGTCATCTTCCTAAGCTTAGGAATGCTGTTGGAGAAATCAGCACAAATAGGGGCTTATCCAATGCAAAGCGAATTGATATAATAAAATTCTACTCATCAGATGGAGCTTTTGATAAAGCATATAAAGTTATCCGCTGCAGCAGATCCACGGGTCAGCAAGTGACCATGCTGTAAATGAATAAACGGTTAATGTGGATATAATCTGCGCTGCTGAATAGATGTAGGTCCAGATGTATTTAAAATTAAGAAAGCATTATACTGCCTCTGTACAAATCCCTGGATAGACCACACATGGAGTACTATGTACAGTTTTGGGCACTGGTGCTCAGGAAGAATATGATAGAACTAGAGTGAGTACAAAGGAGGGCAACAAAATTAATAAAGCGGATGGGGAACTACAATACCCAGAGAGATTAGCAAAATTAGGATTATTTAGGCTAGAAAAAAGATGACTGAGGTGCGATCTAATAACCATGTATAAGTATATAAGGGGACAATACAAACATTTCTCCAAGGATCTGATTATACCAAGGAAGGTGACGGTCGCAAGGGGGCATTCTCTGCGTCTGGAGGAGAGAAGGTCTTTTCACCAACATAGAAGAGGATTCTTTACTATTAGGGCAGTGAGAATCTGGAATTTCATGCCTGACGAGTTGGTGATTGCAAACTCAGTCGAGGGGTTCAGAAGAGCCCTGGATGTCTTCCTGGAGCGTAACAATATTGTATCTTACAGTTATTAGGTTATTTAGAAGGACGTAGATTTGGGGATTTATTCTGACGAAATGTCTTTCTTCGGCCTTGCTAACTATGTTACTATGTAAAGCTGGTTTATTCAACACGTTTTGAAGTCTAAGCGACTTCTTCATCAGGAAATACAACACGAATACAGAGTCAGAAGTAGGATACTGTCTAAGGCTAGGTTCACATTGCGTTAAAGCAGCCCGTTCAACACATGCGTTAAGTTAACGCAGCCCGTTGAACGCAAGTGCCTACATGATATAGAGCTAGCGCAGATAGAACTAGCAGATACTCTATCTGCACTAGCGGTGATGGACCCGTAAACACTGCACCCCGCGTCCCAGGGTCCGTCACTCAATGGCGGCACATCACTAGCGCATGCCCATTTTGGGCGTGCCCTAGCGATGCGCCCGAAATAGAGCTTAATGGCAGCTTTAACGGACTGCGTTAGGCCGGTTTCACACGTCAGTGGCTCCGGTACGTGAGGTGACAGTTTCCACACGTACCGGAGCCACTGACACACGTAGACACATTAAAATCAATGCATCTGTGCAGATGTCATTGATTTTTTGCGGACCGTGTCTCCGTGTGCCAAACACGGAGACATGTCAGTGTTCGTGGGAGCGCACGTATTACACGGACCCATTAAAGTCAATGGGTCCGTGTAAAACACGTACCTCACACGGACGTTCTCCGTGTGGCGTGCAGGAGACAGCGCTACAGTAAGCGCTGTCCCCCACATGGTGCTGAAGCCGCGATTCATATCTTCTGTGCAGCAGCGTTTGCTGCATAGAAGATATGAATAATAGTGTTCAAAAAAAAGATCTATCTGTCTGCCGCCCCCCTACCCCCTGTGCGCTCCCCCGCTGTTCTGAAAATACTCACCCGCTCCCTCGTTGGCTGTCGCTGCTTCCTGTCCTGGCCGCGGCTTCTACTGTATGCTGTCACGTGGGGCCGCCGATTACAGTCATGAATATGCGGCTCCACCTCCCATAGGGGTAGAGCCGCCTATTCATGACTGTAAATGAGCGGCCCCACGTGACCGCATACAGTAGAAGCCGCGGCCAGGACAGGAAGCAGCGACAGCCAACGAGGGAGCGGGTGAGTATTTTCAGAACAGCGGGGGGGCGCACAGGGGGTGGGGGGGCACACAGGGGGTGGGGGGGCACACAGGGGGTGGGAGGGCGGGGGCAGGGCCGGCGTCAGCACCCGGCGTACCCGGGCAAGTGCCGGGGCCCTGACAAGACAGGGGGGCCCACTCACGCAGTCATAGATCCATCTGGCCGCTTTAACCCTTTCTACCCTTTCAATTTGCGCTGCCTGGCACAAGCATCTTCTCAGTCAGTGCAGGGCCAGGCACATAGGGGTTAAGGACACAGCCAGCGTGACATTGTGGGCGGAGAGAGCACGTTCTCCTGCTCTGCTCTCCTGGCTGCGTGCAGTGCTGAACTTATCAGGCAAAGGCAGATTCCGGACTGGAGGAGCTCCTACCGGCGCCTGAGTGAGTGCCATGCTATCGTTGTATGTTCTGACAGTCTGGGTGACCTGGGGCGGCCATGGGCTGGGCGGCTGCAGCTGATATATATATATATATATATATATATATATATATATATATATATATATATATATATATATATATATATATATATATATATATATATATATATATACACACACACACACACACACACACACACACACACACATACTACAGCAGCCGCCCAGCCCAGGCCCCCAGCACAGCCTGTATAGATACAGTGTATATAATATATATACAGGACAGGTGCTGGGGGCCTGGGCTGGGCGGCTGTTGAAGTATATACACTGCACAGTACCTCTCCCCTGTATATATACACCGCACAGTACCTCTCCCCTGTATATATACACCGCACAGTACCTCTCCCCTGTATATATACACCGCACAGTACCTCTCCCCTGTATATATACACCGCACAGTACCTCTCCCCTGTATATATACACCGCACAGTACCTCTCCCCTGTATATATACACCACACAGTACCTCTCCCCTCTATATATACACCGCACAGTACCTCTCCCCTGTATATATACACCGCACAGTACCTCTCCCCTCTATATATACACCGCACAGTACCTCTCCCCTGTATATATACACTGTACAGTACCACTCCTCCTGTCCTGTATATATACACTGTACAGTACCACTCCTCCTGTCCTGTATATATACACCGCACAGTACCACTCCTACTGTCCTGTATATATACACCGCGCAGTACCACTCCTCCTCTCCTGTATATATACACTGCACAGTACCACTCCTCCAGTCCTGTATATACACTGCACAGTACCACTCCTCCTGTATATATACACTGCACAGTCCCACTCCTCCTGTTCTGTATATATACACCGCACAGTACCACTCCTCCTGTCCTGTATATATACACTGTACAGTACCACCCCTCCTGTCCTGTATATATACACTGCACAGCACCACTCCTCCTGTCCTGTATATATACACTGCACAGTACCACTCCTCCTGTCCTGTATATATACACTGTACAGTACCACCCCTCCTGTCCTGTATATATACACTGCACAGTACCACCCCTCCTGTCCTGTATATATACACTGCACAGCACCACTCCTCCTGTCCTGTATATATACACTGCAGAATTTACAATAGCTTTCACTCATGTAAGTTATATATACACACACACATACTACAGCAGCCGCCCAGGCCCCCAGCACAGCCTGTATAGATACAGTGTATATAATATATATACAGGACAGGTGCTGGGGGCCTGGGCTGGGCGGCTGTTGAAGTATATACACTGCACAGTACCTCTCCCCTGTATATATACACCGCACAGTACCTCTCCCCTGTATATATACACCGCACAGTACCTCTCCCCTCTATATATACACTGCACAGTACCACTCCCCTCTATATATACACTCCGCACAGTACATCTCCCCTGTATATATACACTGTACAGTACCACTCCTCCTGTCCTGTATATACACTGCACAGTACCACTCCTCCTGTCCTGTATATATACACCGCACAGTACCACTCCTACTGTCCTGTATGTATACACCGCACAGTACCACTCCTCCTGTCCTGTATATATACACCGCACAGTACCACTCCTCCTGTCCTGTATATATACACTGTACAGTACCACTCCTCCTGTCCTGTATATATACACCGCACAGTACCACTCCTCCTGTCCTGTATATATACACTGCACAGTACCACTCCTCCTGTCCTGTATATATACACTGCACAGTACCGCTCCTCGTGTCCTGTATATATACACTACACAGTACCACTCCTCCTGTCCTGTATATATACACTGCACACTACCTCTCCTCCTGTCCTGTATATATACACTTCACAGTACCATCACGCCCCTGTATATATACCGTGCACAGTACCATCACGCCCCTGTATATATACCGTGCACAGTACCATCACTCCCCTGTGTATATACACTGCACAGTACCGCTCCTCGTGTCCTGTATATATACACTGCACAGTACCGCTCCTCGTGTCCTGTATATATACACTGCAGAATTTACAATAGCTATCACTCATGTAAGAAGTGAAATCTGGCATTGTACTATACCTATATTTCTCTGCTGTATCTGGGCATCATGAATCGTGGTATGTGTTAAAGGGGCCCACTGAGACTCTTTCGCCCGGGGCCCTCAAAAACCTGGAGCCGGCCCTGCTTGCTGGGATTTGTAGTGCTCTGCACCACCAGCAGGAGAAGTTGATACCATGGTAAAGTAGCATTTATACATTTCTGTTCCACGTTGTGTTGAAAAAAACTGAGTTTACTATTCCGTATGCTTTCCACAGTGTGTGTGTGTGTGTGTACAGTGTGTGTACAGTGTATATACAGTGTGTGTGTATGTACAGTGTATGTGTATACATTGTGTATGTATACAGTGTATGTGTGTGTAGTGTGTGTGTATACAGTGTGCATGTAAGGCTACTTTCACACTAGCGTTGTTTGGTGTACGTCGCAATGCGTTGTTTTGGAGAAAAAACGCATCCTGGAGAATTGTCTGCAGGATACATTTTTTTCTCCATAGACTTTCATTAGCGATGCATTGCGACGTATGGCCACACGTCGCATCCGTCGTGCGACGGTTGCGTCGTTTTTTGGTGGACCGTCGTCACAAAAAAAGTTCCATGTAACTTTTTTTTGTGCGTCGCGGCCGTCTTTTTCGACCGCACCCCCTCCTCCCCGGACCTTACAATAGGGAAGCGGATGCGTTGAAAAACTGCATCCACTGCCCCCTTTGTTCATTTCTTTCACAACGTGCGTCGGTACATCGGGCCGATGCATAGTGACAGCCCCGCACCGCCGCTAGTGTGAAAGCAGCCTTAGCATAGTGCTTGCAGCATGCCTTTATTTTTATGAATTACAATCTTATACAGCACCAACATATAGCACAGCACTTACTAATTCAGAAAGGACGTGTACAAAAAACGGCACATATTACAAAGTAATACAGGTTAGGCTGGATTCACATTGCGTTAATGGTGTCCGTTAGAAGGACGTTACAGAGCGGCATAAACGCGGTGTAAGATAGTCCGTTACGGCCACCATTGACACTCACGCTGTCAGAGATCCATCTGGCCATTCAATTTGTGCTGGCACAAGCATCTTCTCACTGTCAGTGCAGGGCCAGGCACATAGGGGTTAAGAAGGCAGCCAGCGTGTCAATGTTTGTGGGCAGAGAGAGCACATTCTCCTGCTCTGCTCTCCCGCCTGCCCCTCCCTGGCTGCACTCACTCACTGACTGGTGACTGCTGAACTTATCAGATTCAGGCAGCCACAGATTCTGGAGGAGCTCCTAACCGCCCTGAGTGAGTGCGATGTATCGCTGTATTCTGACAGTCTGGGGGTGACCTGGGGCGGCCACAGCTGATATACTGTATATTATATACTTCAGCAGCCGCCCAGGCCCCCAGCACCTGTCCTGTATATGTATATACTGTATCTATGTAATAGAGTGCAGGGTAGAGTATGTCACCACGGAACAGACAGACCAACTGTTGAAGGGGATTTATTAACAGGGGTAGAATTCTCCTCGCAGGGAGTAAACGGGGTTAATAGAGTCAAGTAAAACAGTAAACAGTTAAGCGGGATCAAAAGGGTTAACGAGTGTTCTTGTAACTTATCAGCCCAGGGAGATCCTGACTGGAGGGTCCTTTTACCAACATGGATACAGTCACTAGCAGGGCTTGAGATTCTGGTCTTTTCTGTGTCTCCTGGAAAGTCCGGGGTTAAGTCTCTGCAGCCTGTTCTTCTCAAAGTGAAACTGGAACCAGGAAATAACACAGTCTCTCGTCACTGCTGCAAGAGTCTCCGTAAGCCTGGCAGCTTCTCTGTAATAACGATGTCACACACACACTGGGCAGTTACTTATCTCACTCAGGGATCTTTGCTTGTCACTGCGGTCACCAGGGCTGCACTGAGTCACTGTCTCTGCACTGTCAGGGGAAGAGTCTTCTCAGATTATGGAGGCTTCCAAGTCCCCACTCTCACTCCAGCCTTAGTGCCCTCACGGGGAGCACTCTGTCATGGGGAGCGCGGCGCTGCAGCCTGCTTTTCTCTGGCACGCTGTCCCCTCTCTGGCGCGCTCTCTCTCCCGCACTTTTCTGACCACTCCCCTCTCTCTTCCCAGCAGTCCCCTGGTCCCCTCTGTCCAGGGCAGAAAGTCTTCCCCCCAACAACCCAGCTGTCTGACTAAGTGGTTCCAGGCAAGGAGCAGGGAAAGCAACCTCCTTACATCTATACAGCCTGTATGACAGTATATATAATATATATACAGGACAGGTGCTGGGGGCCTGGGCTGGGCGGCTGTTGAAATATATATACACTGCACACTACCGCTCCTCCTGTCATGTATATATACACTGTACAGTACCATCACTGCCCTGTATATATACACTGCACACTACCGCTCCTCCTGTCATGTATATATACACTGTACAGTACCATCACTGCCCTGTATATATACACTGCACACTACCGCTCCTCGTGTCCTGTATATATACACCGCACACTACCGCTCCTCGTGTCCTGTATATATACACCGCACAGTACCGCTCCTCGTGTCCTGTATATATACACTGCACAGTACCACTCCTCCTGTCCTGTATATATACACTGCACAGTACCACTCCTCCTGTCCTGTATATATACACTGCACAGTACCACTCCTCCTGTCCTGTATATATACACTGCACAGTACCACTCCTCCTGTCCTGTATATATACACTGCACAGTACCACTCCTCCTGTCCTGTATATATACACTGCACAGTACCACTCCTCCTGTCCTGTATATATACACTGCACACTACCGCTCCTCCTGTCATGTATATATACACTCACCGGCCACTTTATTAGGTACACCATGCTAGTAACGGGTTGGACCCCCTTTTGCCTTCAGAACTGCCTCAATTCTTCGTGGCATAGATTCAACAAGGTGCTGGAAGCATTCCTCAGAGATTTTGGTCCATATTGACATGATGGCATCACACAGTTGCCGCAGATTTGTCGGCTGCACATCCCAAAGATGCTCCATACAAGGCAGGATGGATCCATGCTTTCATGTTGTTTACGCCAAATTCTGACCCTACCATCCGAATGTCGCAGCAGAAATCGAGACTCATCAGACCAAGCAACGTTTTTCCAATCTTCTACTGTCCAATTTCGATGAGCTTGTACAAATTGTAGCCTCAGTTTCCTGTTCTTAGCTGAAAGGAGTGGTACCCGGTGTGGTCTTCTGCTGCTGTAGCCCATCTGCCTCAAAGTTCGACGCACTGTGCGTTCAGAGATGCTCTTAGGCCTACCTTGGTTGTAACGGGTGGCGATTTGAGTCACTGTTGCCTTTCTATCAGCTCGAACCAGTCTGCCCAATCTCCTCTGACCTCTGGCATCAACAAGGCATTTCCGCCCACAGAACTGCCGCTCACTGGATTTTTTTTCTTTTTCGGACCATTCTCTGTAAACCCTAGAGATGGTTGTGCGTGAAAATCCCAGTAGATCAGCAGTTTCTGAAATACTCAGACCAGCCCTTCTGGCACCAACAACCATGCCACGTTCAAAGGCACTCAAATCACCTTTCTTCCCCATACTGATGCTCGGTTTGAACTGCAGGAGATTGTCTTGACCATGTCTACATGCCTAAATGCACTGAGTTGCCGCCATGTGATTGGCTGATTAGAAATTAAGTGTTAACAAGAAGTTGGACAGGTGTACCCAATAAAGTGGCCGGTGAGTGTACACTGTACAGTACCATCACTGCCCTGTATATATAAACTGCACACTACCGCTCCTCGTGTCCTGTATATATACACCGCACACTACCGCTCCTCGTGTCCTGTATATATACACCGCACAGTACCACTCCTCGTGTCCTGTATATATACACTGCACAGTACCACTCCTCCTGTCCTGTATATATACACTGCACAGTACCACTCCTCCTGTCCTGTATATATACACTGCACAGTACCACTCCTCCTGTCCTGTATATATACACTGCACAGTACCACTCCTCCTGTCCTGTATATATACACTGCACAGTACCACTCCTCCTGTCCTGTATATATACATTGCACAGTACCACTCCTCCTGTCCTGTATATATACACTGCACAGTACCACTCCTCCTGTCCTGTATATATACACTGCACAGTACCACTCCTCCTGTCCTGTATATATACACTGCACAGTACCACTCCTCCTGTCCTGTTTATATACACTGCACAGTACCACTCCTCCTGTCCTGTCTATATACACTGCACAGTACCACTCCTCCTGTCCTGTCTATATACACTGCACAGTACAGTACCACTCCTCCTGTCCTGTATATATACACTGCACAGTACCACTCCTCCTGTCCTTTATATATACACTGCACAGTACCACTCCTCCTGTCCTGTATATATACACTGCACAGTACCACTCCTCCTGTCCTGTATATATACACTGCACAGTACCACTCCTCCTGTCCTGTATATATACACTGCACAGTACCACTCCTCCTGTCCTGTATATATACACTGCACAGTACCGCTCCTCCTGTCCTGTATATATACACTGCACAGTACCGCTCCTCCTGTCCTGTATATATACACTGCACAGTACCACTCCTCCTGTCCTGTATATATACACTGCACAGTACCATCACTGCCCTGTATATATTGTCACGGGGAGACTAGGTGGGCGAGAGATAATAACCCGGGCCCCTGCAATTTCCCTCAGACTAGGGAAATGCTGACTGACCCTCTACCTGAAGTTTACACTGATGGTGTGCATGTCCAGGCCTCGAACCTCACCCTGCCTCCTGTTACAACCCTAAGCTGAAAACCTTCCGCCCTCCACCCAGTGAATGCAATACACCAATACCCACAGTTAGCACAGACAAGGATAAAGGAAAATATACACCACGCCGCAGTCACTCAGGAATACACTATAAATGTGCAGGGCAAAATAAACACAAATATAGGAAGGAGTAAATAAGACAAAGGAAAATACACCACCAGCAACGATTCTCTAACAACCAGCTCTCCACTCCAGACCGAGATAACAACACAAGACAGAAGCTATAATCGGCGACGCCCATTGAACAGGAAAGCTATTTAAAGGCAATGGGCATGGCCCAGCTTCCAATCCGAGGATCAGGTAAATTAACCCCGGAACAGCTAGACAAAATCTAGCCGACGCCAATGAGCAAATAGTGGTCAAAAGCGGAACTACCGCTGTCTGTCGGACGACCTGGTGTGAACGGCGTCCGACATGACATATATACACTGCACAGAGCCACTCCTCCTGTATATATACACTGCACAGTACCACTCCTCCTGTATATATACACTGCACAGTACCACTCCTCCTGTCCTGTATATATACACTGCACAGTACCACTCCTCCTGTCCTGTATATATACACTGCACAGTACCACTCCTCCTGTCCTGTATATATACACTGCACAGTACCACTCCTCCTGTCCTGTATATATACACTGCACAGTACCACTCCTCCTGTCCTGTATATATACACTGCACAGTACCACTCCTCCTGTCCTGTATATATACACTGCACAGTACCACTCCTCCTGTCCTGTATATATACACTGCACAGTACCACTCCTCCTGTCCTGTATATATACACTGCACAGTACCACTCCTCCTGTCCTGTATATATACACTGCACAGTACCACTCCTCCTGTATATATACACCGCACACTACCACTCCTCCTGTATATATACACCGCACACTACCGCTCCTCCTGTCTTGTATATATACACTGCACAGTACCATCACTCCCCTGTATATATACACTGCACAGTACCACTCCTCGTGTCCTGTAAATATACACTGCACAGTACCACTCCTCCTGTCCTGTATATATACACTGCACAGTACCACTCCTTCTGTCCTATATATATACACTGCACAGTACCACTCCTCCTGTCCTGTATATATACACTGCACAGTACCACTCCTCTTGTATATACACTGCACAGTACCACTCCTCCTGTCCTGTATATATACACTGCACAGTACCACTCCTCCTGTATATATACACTGCACACTACCGCTCCTCCTGTCCTGTATATATACACTGCACAGCGCCACTGCTCCTGTCCTGTATATACACACTGCACAGTACCACTCCTCCTGTCCTGTATATATACACTGCACAGCGCCACTCCTCCTGTCCTGTATATATACACTGCACAGTACCACTCCTCCTGTATATATACACTGCACACTACCACTTCTCCTGTCCTGTATATATACACTGCACAGTACCACTCCTCCTGTATATATACACTGCACAGTACCGCTCCTCCTGTCCTGTATATATACACTACACCGTACCACTCCTCCTGTCCTGTATATATACACTGCACACTACCGCTCCTCCTGTCCTGTATATATACACTACACAGTACCACTCCTTCTGTCCTGTATATATACACTACACAGTACCACTCCTCCTGTCCTGTATATATACACTACACAGTACCACTCCTCCTGTCCTGTATATATACACTGCACACTACCGCTCCTCCTGTCCTGTATATATACACTGCACAGTACCATCACGCCCCTGTATATATACCGTGCACAGTACCATCACTCCCCTGTATATATACACTGCACAGTACCACTCCTCGTGTCCTGTATATATACACTGCAGAATTTTCAATAGCTATCACTCATGTAAGAAGTGAAATCTGGCATTGTACTATATCTATATTTCTCTGCTGTATCTGGGCATCATGAATCGTGGTATGTGTTAAAGGGGGGCCCACTGAGACTCTTTCGCCCGGGGCCCTCAAAAACCTGGAGCCGGCCCTGGGCGGGGGACAGATAGATCTTTCTTTTAAACACTATTATTCATATCTTCTATGCAGCAAACGCTGCTGCACAGAAGATATGAATCGCGGCTTCAGCACGATGCAGGGGACAGCGCTAAACTTTAGCGCTGTCTCCTGCACGCTCCGTGTGGTACCCACTCGGCACACGGATGGCACACGTGCGTCGCACGTATGGCCTACGTGAGCTCACGGGCAAACGGACACGGATAACTCCGGTACCGATTTTTTCCGGTACCGGAATTATCTGGACGTGTGAGACTGCCCTTACACCGCGTTATAACGCAGTTCGTCTAACGGACTGCTGAAAAGAAATGTGAACCCAGCCTTATGTATACAACGGACTGCTGAAAAGAAATGTGAACCCAGCCTTATGTATACAACGACTAAATATAATGGTAAGGAAGGTGCTCACTAAGTGAAAGGTGCTCAGGAAAAGTAGCAATAATATGAAAAACTCCGGCACACTCTTGACAATGGAAAAGTCTCTCATTCATTAATTATTTTTATTTAAAAAAACAGCGGTGAATTTTCAAAATAATATTTACTCATATTTCAAAACAACGATGGGATTTCCAAAAATATTTTTCTCACACTCCGTATGGACATAATAATAAATCCTTTCTATCTCAACGTTTCGGCTGTAAAGCCTTTTTTCAAGAGATTCAATGTCCCTCTGCAATACATGTAAACAAATATGATAAAAAAAAGTATGATAAAAAATAAATATAAGAAATAGAGCTTAATGGCAGCTTTAACGGACTGCGTTACACCGCGCTATGCCGCGGTGTAACGCAGTCCGTCTAACGGACTGCTGAAAAGAAATGTGAACCCAGCCTTATGTATACAACGGACTGCTGAAAAGAAATGTGAACCCAGCCTTATACTGTATATACAAAATTTCAAATAATGGCGCCAATGGAATCACCTGACAAATATTTAAACATTGAAATTTCATGGTATTAACCAAATTTTCCAAATTTTTCATCTTTGCACTATGGAATAGGAAAATTTGGTTAATACCATGAAATTTCAATGTTTAAATATTTTACTCAAATATACATCAATTCTTGAATATGTCATGTGCTGTATCTGTGAACTCTGACATTGTCTGTTTGTCAGGTGATGCCAATGGTGCCGTTATTTGAAATTTTGTATATAGAAGACAGTATCTTAGTCGCATAGACTTCGAAACACGTTGAATAAACCACCTTTCTTTATGAGAAATACATCTGGACCTACATCTATTCAGCAGCACAGATTATATCCACATTAACACGCTCATTCATCTTCCTAAGCTTGTCATTACCTCCTCTCTGTGTGCGTGCCACAGGTGGGGTCGTTGGCCCTGGAAGCTCTGAAGTAGCAGCTGCTCTTATCCTGGCGAGTCAGCATAAAGATGAGACTCTGTAATGTGCACCATTTTCAGTATTTTGCTGGGACTATTCTATGTATTATTTGCCTGTTTTGTGGTTAAATAAATTATTGCCACACTGTTTTACCCTCACTCTGTGCTGTCTGAGTAGTATTACGCCCATGGTAAAAGGAGAGTGGGCGTTCGTTAGGATGATCCCTAGTCCGTGTAGTTTCGTCTCGGGAACCAGAGCACCGCTGACCACCCGTTTCTCTACATTAATCAATGCCAAGGAGAAAAAAAAAAGAATTTTGGCCCCTTAAAAACGCTAACAAGATAATTGTTATAGAAGACAAAGAAAAGGCTGAAATATTAAATAGGCACTTTTCATCCATGTTCACCAACGAACCGTCTGTTTCAGTTATCATTCAACAAGGCAAAAATTTAAGTTCAACATCTGAAATAATAGTTAAACACAAAAAGAAGTACTCATGTGTCTGAGCAATTTGAACATTGGAGGATGGCTGATGTGGTACCGATATTTAAGAAAGGTAAGAAGGTGGATCCAGGTAACTACCGTCTGGTAAGTCTGACATCAATAGTGTGCAAAAATTTTGAGGACATCATATGAGATGACCTGCAGAGATATATTGCAGAGAATAATATATCTGACAACCAGCATGGACTCATGAAGGATAAGTCGTGTCTAACTAACATGCTGTATTTCTATGAGGAGGTAAGTGCAAATCTGGATGTTGGTAATGATGGGATTTATCTGGACTTTGTAAAGACGTTTGATTCTGTACCACATAACGGCCTTACACTGATGCTACAGAAGCAAGGACTGGGGGCACTATATGCAGATGGGTAAGGAATTGGGTAAATGACAGGAAACAAAGAGTTATTATCATAAATGGTACGTTCTCTAAATGGGATATAGTCAGCAGTGGATCTGTGCTAGGACCAATTCTTTTTAACCTCTTCATTAATGACCTTGCTGATGGGACTGAGAGTAAAGTGTCAGTCTTTGCTGACGACACCAAACTGTGTAGGATATTAAAATCTGACCTTGAAATTACAATAATAAAAAATGATCTGGATAAGATCAAATGAGGTTTAATATTGATAAGTAGTGTTGAGCATTCCGATACTGCAAGTATCGGGTATCGGCCGATACTTGCTGTATCGGAATTCCGATACCGAGATCCGATATTTTTGTGATATCGGGTATCGGTATCGAAACAACATTAATGTAAAAATGTGTAAAAGAGAGAATTAAAATAAAAAATATTGCTATACTCACCTCTCCGACGCAGCCTGCACCTTACCGAGGGAAGCGGCAGCGTTCTTTGTTTAAAATTCGCGCTTTTCTTTCCTTTACGTGAGTCCCGGCTTGTGATTGGTTGCGTGCCGCCCATGTGACCGGGACGCAACCAATCACAGCAAGCCGTGACGTAATTTCAGGTCCTTCAGGATTTTAAAATTACGTTCCGGCGTTGTGATTGGTTGCGTCGCAGTCACATGGGCGACGCAACCAATCACAGCAAGCCGTGACGTAATTTCAGGTCCTTAAGGATTTTAAAATTACGTCCCGGCTTTGTGATTGGTTGCGTCGCAGTCACATGGGAGACGCAACCAATCACAAGCCGTGACGTCACGGGAGGCTGGACACGCGCGCATTTTAAAATGGGCACGTGTCCAGCCTCCCGTGACGTCCCGGCTTGTGATTGGTTGCGCCGCGATCAACCAATCACAAGCCGGGAGGCTGGACACGCGCCCATTTTAAAATTTTAAAATGCGCGCGTGTCCAGCCTCCCGGCTTGTGATTGGTTGACCGCGGCGCAACCAATCACAAGCCGGGACGTCACGGGAGGCTGGACACGCGCCCATTTTAAAAAGCGCGCGTGTCCAGCCTCCCGTGACGTCACGGCTTGTGATTGGTTAATGGCGGCCATGTTGCCGGGACGCGGACCAATCACAGCAAGCCGTGACGTAATTTCGTCACGGCTTGCTGTGATTGGTCCGCGTCCCGGCAACATGGCGCCGTGACCAATCATAAGCCGGGACGTCACTGGAGGCTGGACACGCGCGCTTTTTAAAATGGGCGCGTGTCCAGCCTCCCGTGACGTCCCGGCTTGTGATTGGTTAATGGCGGCCATGTTGCCGGGACGCGGACCAATCACAGCAAGCCGTGACGTAATTTCGTCACGGCTTGCTGTGATTGGTCCGCGTCCCGGCAACATGGCGCCGTGACCAATCATAAGCCGGGACGTCACTGGAGGCTGGACACGCGCGCTTTTTAAAATGGGCGCGTGTCCAGCCTCCCGTGACGTCCCGGCTTGTGATTGGTTAATGGCGGCCATGTTGCCGGGACGCGGACCAATCACAGCAAGCCGTGACGTAATTTCGTCACGGCTTGCTGTGATTGGTCCGCGTCCCGGCAACATGGCCGCCCTGACCAAGTAAAAGCGCGAATTTTAAACAAACAACGCTGCCGGTTCCCTCGGTAAGCTCCAGGCTGCGTCGGAGAGGTGAGTATAGCGATATTTTTTATTTTAATTCTTTCTTTTACACATTTATATGGATCTCAGGGCCTGAAGGAGAGTTTCCTCTCCTTCAGACCCTGGGAACCATCAGGAATACCGTCCGATACTTGAGTCCCATTGACTTGTATTGGTATCGGGTATCGGTATCGGATTGGATCCGATACTTTGCCGGTATCGGCCGATACTTTCCGATACCGATACTTTCAAGTATCGGACGGTATCGCTCAACACTATTGATAAGTGTAGAGTAACGCACCTAGGACGGCAGACACTATAACAGCTTTTAAAAAATGGCTGGATGATTTCCTCAGTACAAGTAACACTGTGGGTTATAGATAAATTAGTGACAAAATGAACAATTGGTGGAGAAAGGTTGAACTTGATGGACCTAGGTCGTAATTCAACCCATGTAGCTATGTTTATTGGCTGTCTAACAGCCGTGAAACATACGGGGCGGGTTCTTGAGCATAGCGCCAAAGCACACATGATACTCGCTCAAGTGCCGAGCACGCTCGCTCATCACTAATATCTACATTATTGTGCTGGAGCGGAACTAGGAGAGAAATCATCACATTTTCTGAGAACTTCTTTGGGCTTCTGTCCTCTCATCCTGCAGTTTTCTGAACGGATCTAATGTGGATTTGGGAACCAGCGAAGCCGCATTCTGTCCACAGCTGTTACGTCACTGTTCGCACCAAACAGAGACCCCAAAAGAGTCTTCGTGCTGAAGGGGTTAATGTCCCCCGCGCTCAGTAATGGGGAATCTCCACCACTTACCTCCACCTTCAGAGCCGCACTCCACATATATGGCTGCTCTGTGCGCACACAGGACCTGTGATGAAGTCACATGAGGGGAGGAGTCAGGGGTCACATGATCAGGGGCCTCCTCAGTGTCAGTGAATGATATCCGGAGGGTAGACGCTATATGGAAACTTCTCCTCAGTGATGTTTCCGCCATTATTTCCCCTCACTACTGACACAATTACCTCACACCGCCTTTTCTACACAATGTTAAATGTGGACTGTAACGTATTATTTCTCTGCTTGGAGACAAATAGACCCCACACGAGGGAATTATTACCAGTTACCGGACGTCTACTACAGCTCTGGCAAAAATTGAGAGACCACCACATCAAAACCCTGTCATGGGCAGACGTGAACCCCACTGAAAACCTCTAGAATGTAATTAAGAGGATGATGGATAGTCGCAAGCCATCAAACAAAGAAGAACTGCTTAAATGTTTGCACCAGAAGCAGTGTGAAAAACTGGTGGAAAGCTGCCAAGACTCATGAAAGCTGTGATTAAAATCATGGTTATTCCACAAAATATTGATTTCTGAACTCTTCCTGAGTTAAAACATTAGTGTTGTTGTTTCTAAATGATTATGAACTTGTTTTCTTTGCATTATTTGAGGTTTGAAAGCAGTGGGTTTTTTTTTTTTGTAATATTGACCATTTTTCTTTGTCAGAAAAAAATACAAAATGTATTGCTCGGAACTTCGGAGACATGTTGTCATACGTTTATAGAGTAAAAGAACAATTTACATTTTACTTAAAAATCTATAATATAACGCTGGGAGCGTCACTCTGTCCGAAGCCTTTATAGACTGCGCAGGCGCGACACTCCTAGCGTTACATTATAGTGTCAGGAAAAAAAAATGGCGCCGGAAGGCGTGGACTGCCGGGAGCAGGGGGTCGGGAGCAGGGGGACATCGTCCACATATTTTCGCCCTGATTATGCTGTGGCACTTCATGCCACAGCAATTTATTACGTACGCCATTCCTTTCCTTTCATTGTCTTGCTCCTCCTGGTGCCGGAATCGGCGCCTGCGCAGTCCGCATTCCGGCGCCATTTTCTTGAAGACACATTGCAGTGTGTCTTCAAGAAAATGGCGCCGGAAAGCGCGGACTGCGCAGGCGCCGATTCCGGCACCAGGAGGACACAGAAATTGGCGGCGGAAATGAATCAGGTAGCGCAAGTAACAAATTGCTGTGCCATGAGGCTGTGGCACTTCATCCCACAGCTATTTGTTACTTACGCCACCTGATTCATTTTCGCCGCCATTTTCTTTCTCCTCCTGGTGCCGGAATCGGCGCCTGCGCAGTCCGCACTTTCCGGCGCCATTTTCTTGAAGACAAGATTCCGGCACCAGGAGGAGAAAGAAAATGGCGACGGAACAGAATCAGGTAGCGTCTTCACAGGATCCCGCCCTCATTACGCTGTGGCACTTCATGCCACAGCGATTTCTTACTTTTAGGACCCCTGACTCCGGCCAATGAATGTCTCCCTTCTCCTGCAATCGGCGCATGCGCAGTCCGCGCTTTCCAGCGCCATTTTGTGGGAAACCTCAGTGTGTCTTCAAGAAAATGGCGGCGTAAAGCGCAGACTGCTCAGGCGCCGATTCCTGAAGCACCAGTCTGCACAGCCGCCCGCACTCAGCACCGCCACGCACAGCCGCCCGCACTCAGCACCGCAACGCACAGCCGCCCGCACTCAGCACCGCAACGCACAGCCGCCCGCACTCACCACAGCCATGCACAGCCGCCCGCACTTACAACAGCCACGCACAGCCGCCCGCACTCACCACAGCCACGCACAGCCGCCCGCACTCAGCACCGCCACGCACAGCCGCCCGCACTCAGCACCACCACGCACAGCCGCCGGCGCTCAGCACAGCCACGCACACCCGCCGGCGCTCAGCACAGCCACGCACAGCCGCCGGCGCTCAGCACAGCCACGCACAGCCGCCGGCGCTCAGCACAGCCACGCACAGCCGCCGGCGCTCAGCACAGCCGCCGGCGCTCAGCACAGCCACCGGCACTCAGCACAGCTGCCCGCGGGCAGTAGAGCCGGAGAGAAAAAGATGGGAGCAACATATGGCAGAATGGAAACAGGAACAGGCAGAATGGGTGCAGCACATTACAACAGAATGGGGGCACAGGATGGGAGCAGCACATGACAGAATGATTGCGCACGATGGGAGCAGCACATGACAGAATGGGGGTGTAGGATGGGAGCACATGACAGGATGGGGCGCAGGATGGGAGCAGCACATGACAGAATGATTGCGCACGATGGGAGCAGCACATGACAGAATGGGGGTGTAGGATGGGAGCACATGGCAGGATGGGAGCACATGACAGGATGGGAGCACCACATGACAGATTGGGGGCACAGGATGGGAGCAGCACATGACCGAATGGGGGCACACACATGACAGGATGGAGCAGCATATGACAGGATGGGGGGCGCAGGATGGGAGCAGCACATGACAGAATGAGGACGCAGGATGGAGCAGCACATGACAGGATGGGAGAGCAAGATGGGAGCAGCACATACCAGGATGGAGACCATATACCAATATAAATGATCGCCACCCGGGCGTAGAACGGGTTGAATAGCTAGTATACCTATAAAGAGAAAAATCTGACAAACTGAACATTTTGCAGTGGTCTCTTAATTTTTTCCAGAGCTGTATGTGGCGGCATATGATTGTGCTATCGACTCCATACTAGGAGATATAATGTTGACATCTTGTTTATTTAACGCCTTCCAGGGAGGATGGCCTTAATAGACTATATTCAAAAGAGTCCGGCTAAGGGTCATATACGGCCATCCACCTCTCCAGTCGCCGTGGGTTTTTTTGTTAAAAAAAAGGATGGAGGGTTGCGTACATGCAAGAGATTTATAAAATCACGGTTCACAATCCCTGTCCTTTACCCCTTATACCTGACCTGTTTAACCAATTATCTGAAGCTAAATGGTTTTCCAAACTTGACTTGAGAGGGGCATAAAACCTTAGCCATCTGTTCCCAAAACATTATTCCTGATTAAGGGGTTACATTTCTTAGCGTTTGGCTTAGTTTTTGTTCCAGATTGAGCATCAGGCTGTCTTTTTCCTCAGGCTATCATCCAGAGATTAAAGGGAACCTGTCACCCCGTTTTTTGAAGATGAGATAAAAATAGCGTTAAATAGGGGCAGAGCTGGGCGTTACATTAGTGTCTTTGTGTGCCTTTATTACCTACCTATGCTGCCGAAATACCTTTGTAAAGTCGCCGTTTTGGGCTGTCACTCATGCTGGTCTCGTCATATGGGCGTGGTGACAATGCTGTTTCTCCCCCAGATCCTGCTCATCATTCCGTTGGTGGCGTAGTGGTGTGCGCATGTCCAACAGGCGAATCCACTGCCCAGGTGATGAAAAAGAGCGCGATCTGCGCTATTCAGCCGTTTGCCGGTGGGCGCGGCCATCTTCCTGTGGCCGCGCATGCGCAGATGGAGCGCTCTGCTGCCCGGGGCTTCAGGAAAATGACCGCCGCGATCTCCATCTGCGCACGCGCGGCATCCCGCGGCCATTTTCCTGAAGCCCCGGGCAGCAGAGCGCTCCATCTGCGCACGCGCGCTCACCGGTAAACGGCTGAATAGCGCAGATCGCGCTCTTTTTCATCACCTGGGCAGTGGATTCGCCTGTTGGACATGCGCACACCACTACGCCACCAACGGAATGATGAGCAGGATCTGGGGGAGAAACAGCATTGTCACCACACCCATATGACCAGACCAGCGTGAGTGACAGCCCAAAAGGATGACTTTACAAAGGTAGCATAGGTGGGTAATAAAGGCACACAAAAGACACTAATGTAACGCCCAGCTCTGCCCCTATTTAACGCTATTTTTATCTCATCTTCAAAAAACGGGGTGACAGGTTCCCTTTAATGTAAAAACAGAATGGACGAACCAGGAGGTACAGCAGTGTTTAACAGGTTTTGTTTCTTCTAAATATGAAGATTGGGTGGAATTTCTGCACCTTGCCAAGTTTGTTCTTAGTAACCATTCCTTTACAGCAACTGGGACCTCGCATTTTTTGCTGCAGGGGTTTTCATCCACTGTTTGGTAACTTTTCTGGGGTGCAATCCTCCATGCCAGAGGAAGAGGGATTATCTTCCAGATCAATTAAGGTCTGGAAGAAGGTCAAAAGGGGTCTTTTGGCAGCTGTCGATCGGGCCAAGAGATGTTCTAACCACAAATATAGGAAGGCTCCTGTCTTTTGGGTGCTTGTCCTCAAAAACATCTACTCTTAAAGGTCACATCTAGGATGCTTGCTCCTAAATTCAGAATATGATGGGGTAGGTGCTATGATATGGCACTTTTGCTGTGCAGGCGCCGCTGCTTTGGAGTTTGGTTGTGCCTGTACAGTTACTCCATTGTTAAACCCGACAATATTTGATGGGCTAGGTGCTGGGATTCGGCTTTCTTGCTGTGCAGGCACTGATGTTTTAATATAATATAAGACCCGTGGAAGCGCGGCAGCGCGAAACGGCCGTTGTCTTGTGGAATCACGTTTGTTCCCTGATTCGTCCTGCCTTTTGACTACATGTCATAAAAGAGAAGTGGATTTTAGCGGATGGTGAGTGCTCGCATTTTTTAATAGACTGATGTTTTAATATCTGACTGCACCTGCGCAGCCTTACCACTGTTGAATCCAGGCAGATTTGATTATGATATATACCCCAAAAAATATTTACTAAATAAATGAATCAATTATATCATATTATTTTATTAACATAAAAGGCGATATGACACAATACATAAATTAAAAAGCAATATTTTATTAAAAATAATTCAAATTAATAACAATTGAATAAATTCTGTATGTGGGGGGTGGGGCACGTCAGACTAATTGGTAAAAAATATATATATATAAAAAATACAAAATATATAATTTAAAAAAAATATATATATAGAATAATATATATAATACAATAAAGAATATAATAATTGTAAGAATTAATAATAAAATATAATGAATCTCACATGACTGGATAGAAAAAAATAAAATAATAAGGGGTAGAAAAAACAATTAACTGCAAAATCCTCTCAATATTTCATATTAAGATAAAGTGCAAATGGCAATAGTGCAATAAAGGTATATATTGGCAGCCAAATACATTCAGTATTCCATATAAAGATAAAATCCAATCTTTAAAGTGCAGTGATATATGTAAATGAAAAAAAAAAGTAAAAAGGCAAATAATACTGTGCAAAAAATAATACTCTGCAAATATACACTCACCGGCCACTTTATTAGGTACACCATGCTAGTAACGGGTTGGACCCCCTTTTGCCTTCAGAACTGCCTCAATTCTTCGTGGCATAGATTCAACAAGGTGCTGGAAGCATTCCTCAGAGATTTTGGTCCATATTGACATGATGGCATCACACAGTTGCCGCAGATTTGTCGGCTGCACATCCCAAAGATGCTCCATACAAGGCAGGATGGATCCATGCTTTCATGTTGTTTACGCCAAATTCTGACCCTACCATCCGAATGTCGCAGCAGAAATCGAGACTCATCAGACCAAGCAACGTTTTTCCAATCTTCTACTGTCCAATTTCGATGAGCTTGTACAAATTGTAGCCTCAGTTTCCTGTTCTTCGCTGAAAGGAGTGGTACCCGGTGTGGTCTTCTGCTGCTGTAGCCCATCTGCCTCAAAGTTCGACGCACTGTGCGTTCAGAGATGCTCTTAGGCCTACCTTGGTTGTAACGGGTGGCGATTTGAGTCACTGTTGCCTTTCTATCAGCTCGAACCAGTCTGCCCATTCTCCTCTGACCTCTGGCATCAACAAGGCATTTCCGCCCACAGAACTGCCGCTCACTGGATTTTTTTTCTTTTTCGGACCATTCTCTGTAAACCCTAGAGATGGTTGTGCATGAAAATCCCAGTAGATCAGCAGTTTCTGAAATACTCAGACCAGCCCTTCTGGCACTAACAACCATGCCACGTTCAAAGGCACTCAAATCACCTTTCTTCCCCATACTGATGCTCGGTTTGAACTGCAGGAGATTGTCTTGACCATGTCTACATGCCTAAATGCACTGAGTTGCCGCCATGTGATTGGCTGATTAGAAATTAAGTGTTAACAAGAAGTTGGACAGGTGTACCTAATAAAGTGGCCAGTGAGTGTATATATATATATAATACTGTGAAATAATTATATATTAATATTAGAGAGGTGAAAGTGATAGATTGTTAGTTTTTAAAAGAATAAAAAATATAAAAAAAATGTATGAAATATATATGTGTCACGAGGAGACTAGGTGGACAAGAGCTAAGAACCCGGCCCCTGCAATTTTCCTAAGACTAGGGAAATCCTGACTGACCCTCTACCTAGAGTTTACACTGATGGTGTGCATGTCTAGGCCTCGATCCTCACCCTGTCTCCTGTTTAAACCCTAGGCTGAAAACACCGCCCACCACCCAGTGAAAAGATCATACACCAATACCCACAGTTAGAATAGACAAGGATAACGGAAAATATACACCACGCCGCAGTCACACAGCAATACACTATAAATGTGCACGGCAAAATAAATACAAATATAGGAAGGAGTAAATAAGCCAAAGGGAAATACACCACCAGCAACGATACTCCAACCACTTGCTCACCGCTCCAGACCGAGATAAAAACGCACAAGACAGAAGCTATAATTGGCGATGCCCAATGTTCAGGAGAACTATTTAAAGGCAATGGGCATGGCCCAGCTTCCAATCTGAGCAACAGGTGAATTAACCCCGGACCAGCTAGATAAAATCTAGCCGACGCCAATGAGCACATAGTGGTCAAAAGCGGAATTACCGCTGTCTGTCGAACGACCTGGTCTGAACATCGTCCGACATGACAGTACCCCGCCTTCTATGAGAGACCCCAGGGCCCTCATGGTCTATAGGACCCGGCTTGTCTGGATGGCAACGGTGAAAAAACCTGACCAGCCGATCCGCATAAACGTCCGAGGCTGGTACCCAGGACCCCTCCTCAGGCCCATAACCACGCCAGTGTACCAAGTACTGTAAAGTGCGGCGCACTACACGAGAGTCAACCACCTTGGAGACTTCAAATTCCAAATTACCATCCACCAAGACTGGAGGTGGCATAGGCGCCGCATCCACAGAACCCACCACCTTCTTTAAAAGAGACCTGTGGAACACGTTGTGTATCATACACCGAAGGAAGCTCCAATCGGTACGCTACTGGGTTAATGACGGCGGTGACCCTAAATGGACCAATAAATCGTGGACCCAATTTAAGGGATGGTATATTGAGTCTTATGTTTTTTGTGGATAACGACACCCAGTCATCCACACTCAGGTCCGGACCTGGCACACGCCTACTGTCAGCCACACGTTTGTACCTAGCACCCACACTCAACAGGCGCTGTTTAACTCTCCTCCAGACTGATGACAATTGTGCTCCTAACTGGTCCTCCTCCGGAACGCCGGAAGAGCCCCTCTGACTAAAAGTACAAAATTGAGGATGTAGCCCGTAAACACAAAAAAACGGAGACTCCCCAGATGACTCCTGGCGGTGATTATTGGTGGCAAACTCAGCCAAAGGAAGAAAGGTAGACCACTCCTCCTGGTTATCAGAGACAAAGCAGCGTAAGTACTGTTCCAAATTTTGGTTCATATGCTCAGTCTGACCATTTGACTGAGGATGAAACGCCGAAGAATGAGACAACTTGATCCCCAGCCGTGAGCAAAATGCTTTCCAAAATTTTTGCCACAAACTGAGTACCCCTATCAGACACGATGTCAGACGGGACCCCGTGAAGTCTGACCACCTCCTGCACAAATACCTGAGCCAGAGTTTTAGCGTTAGGCAAAGAAGGCAAAGACACAAAATGCGACATTTTTTAAAACCGATCAACAATCACCAAAATGACCGTGTTCCCAGCTGAGGAAGGCAAATCAGTGATGAAATCCATGGAGATTTCCGTCCATGGCTTACTAGGTACCTCGAGAGGAAGTAGTGTGCCTACAGGACGGGAGCGGGGCATCTTAGCCCTAGTGCACGTGGTACAAGCTGACACGTATGATACCACGTCCTGTCGGACCTTGGGCCACCAAAACCGACGTAACACCAACTCCAAGGTACCTCTAACCCCTGGATGACCAGCCAGGACAGCATCATGATGCTCCGCCAAAACCTTTAAGCGGAGATGAAGCAGTACAAAAGATTTGTTGATGGTAAGCTCAGATGGTACCTCCTCCTGAGCCTTGGCAATCTCAGCCTCAACCTCGGTAGTGAGAGCCGAAACCACAACACCCTTTTGGAGCATAGGTACTGGATCCTCCCGAGGTTCTCCCCCCGAAAACACCTGGACAGAGCATCCGCCTTAGTGTTTTTAGACCCCGGTCTGTAAGTGACAACAAAATTGAACCGCGTGAAAAACAATGCCCAGCGAGCCTGCTTGGGGGACAGACGCTTGGCTAGCTCCAAATACAACAGATTCTTATCATCGGTAATAACAGTAACCTGATGTACCGACCCCTCTAAGAAGTGTCGCCATTCCTCAAAGGCCAACTTGATTGCCAACAATTCCCTGTTGCCGATATCGTAGTTACGTTCGGTGGACGACAGTTTCTTGGAGAAATAGGCGCATGGACGCAAATCACTCAAAGATGAGCCTTGTGATAGTACCACCCCCACACCAACCTCAGACGCATCGACTTCCACAACAAAAGGTTTTGATACGTCTGGCTGCACAAGAATGGGGGCTGAAACAAAACTGTTCTTAAGAAATTCAAATGCGCTCACAGCAGCCTCAGGCCAAACGGAGAAATTGGTACCCTTTTTAGTCATGTCAGTTAGCGGTTTAGCAATGATGGAAAAATCCTTGATAAATTTCCTATAGTAGTTAGAAAACCCAAGGAACCACTGACGTGCTTTCACATTATCAGGCCATTCCCAATGCAGCACCGCTTGCACCTTAGCGGCGTCCATTTTAAAACCAGAAGCAGACAGAATATAACCCAAGAAAGGCAACTCTTGACAAGAAAATACACATTTCTCAAGTTTAGCATACAGCTTATTCTCTCTGAGAAGCTGTAACACCTGCCTGACATGATCTAAATGAGTATCACGGTCGCAAGAATATATGAGAATGTCATCTAGGTACACGATAACGAATTTCCCCAAAACATGCGAAAACACATCATTAATGAATTGTTGGAACACTGCAGGTGCGTTAGTCAACCCAAATGGCATCACCAAATTTTCAAAATGACCCTAAGGCGTATTAAAAGCCATCTTCCACTCACCTTGACGGACTCTTATGAGGTTGTATGCCCCCTGAGGTCAAGTTTGGTAAACCATTTAGCACCTGCCACCTGATTGAACAAATCTGGTATCAGTGGCATAGGGTATGGATCACGAACCGTAATCTGGTTCAACTCCCTGAAATCCAAACACGGGCGTAATCCGCCATCTTTCTTCTTCACGAAGAAGAACCCTGCTGCCACAGGCGAGGATGAAGGCCTGATGTGCCCTTTGCTCAAACTTTCAGCAATGTAATCCTTTAATGCTTGTCTCTCCGGACCGGAGATGTTAAACATTCTTGCTTTAGGCAATTTGGCCCCTGGTTTAAATCTGATAGTACAGTCATAGGGGCGATGTGGCGGCAACTCTGAACAACCCTTCTCAGAGAACACATCCACAAAATCCAGAAGTGACTCCGGAAAGCTTGAAGTCACAGCAGACACACATGTGGCCAGGCAATTCTCCTGGCAGAACTCACTCCACTTAATTATGTCCTGAGTAGTGTTGAGCGATACCGTCCGATACTTGAAAGTATCGGTATCGGAAAGTATCGGCCGATACCGGCAAAATATCGGATCCAATCCGATACCGATACCCGATACCAATACAAGTCAATGGGACTCAGGTATCGGACGGTATTCCTGATGGTTCCCAGGGTCTGAAGGAGAGGAAACTCTCCTTCAGGCCCTGGGAACCATATAAATGTGTAAAAGAAAGAATTAAAATAAAAAATATCGCTATACTCACCTGTCCGACGCAGCCGGGACCTCGGCGATTGTAAGCGGCAGCGTTGTTTCTTTAAAATTCGCGCTTTTACTTGCTTACGTGAATTCCCGGCTTCTGATTGGTCAGGGCGGCCATGTTGCCGGGACTCGGACCAATCACAGCAAGCCGTGACGAAATTACGTCACGGCTTGCTGTGATTGGTCCGCGTCCCGGCAATATGGCGCCGTGACCAATCACAAGCCGTGACGTCACGGGAGGCTGGACACGCGCGCTTTTCAAAATAAGCGCGTGTCCAGCCTCCCGTGACGTCACGGCTTGTGATTGGTTAATGGCGGCCATGTTCCTGGGACGCGGACCAATCACAGCAAGCCGTGACGTAATTTCGTCACGGCTTGCTGTGATTGGTCCGCATCCCGGCAATATGGCGCCGTGACCAATCACAAGCCGTGACGTCACGGGAGGCTGGACACGCGCGCTTTTCAAAATAAGCGCGTGTCCAGCCTCCCGTGACGTCACGGCTTGTGATTGGTTAATGGCGGCCATGTTGCCGGGACGCGGACCAATCACAGCAAGCCGTGACGTAATTTCGTCACGGCTTGCTGTGATTGGTCCGAGTCCCGGCAACATGGCCGCCCTGACCAATCAGAAGCCGGGAATTCACGTAAGCAAGTAAAAGCGCGAATTTTAAAGAAACAACGCTGCCGCTTACAATCGCCGAGGTCCCGGCTGCGTCGGACAGGTGAGTATAGCGATTTTTTTTATTTTAATTCTTTCTTTTACACCTTTTTACATTAATGTTGTTTCGATACCGATATCCGATATTACAAAAATATCGGATCTCGGTATCGGAAATTCCGATACAGCAAGTATCGGCCGATACCCGATACTTGCAGCATCGGAATGCTCAACACTAGTCCTGAGTTTTCCAGTCAATTACCGGGTTGTGCATAGACAACCATGGAAAACCCAAAACCACCTGAGCAGGAAGATTCCTGAGCACCTTACATGTAACCTGCTCAGAATGTAGAACCCCAATGTGGAGTTTCACCTCAGCCTCAAACTCAGTAATCTCCCCCTGTGAGAGAGGAGCAGCATTAATGGTGACCATGTGGATAGGATGAGGCAGTTTTTCAATCCTAAAACCTGCTGTGCGCGCAAACTCCTCATCAATGAGATTTGTGGCTGAACCACTATCCACAAACACAGTAATTGGCAGCTCACTGCCAGCGATTATAACCTTAGCAGGGAGCATGCATTGAGAAACCACCATAGAGGATATACATAAGCTCAGATTGGTCTCCTCCACACCCTCTGAGCTTAGAAGTTTTCCGCCATTGCGTTTTTCTTAGACAGTAGAGGACAGATGTTAATAAAATGACCAGTTTTACTGCAGTAAAAACAGGCTCCCTGCTTCCTGAGCTCAGGGGCTCGACGCTTCACATGTGACACCCCTGCGATTTGCATAGGTTCCGTGAACTCACCTGCAGCGACCACACGTGAACCTAAACCCTCTCCCATAGGCGGTGTCTCATGCTCCCCTTGACGCAAACGGCGATCTATGCGGACAACCAGACTCATAGCGGAATCTAGAGAAGTAGGAGTCTCGTACATCAGAAGGGCTTTTTTAACCCTTCCAGAAACCCCATGAATAAGCTGACTCCGCAACGTTGGATCATTCCACTGTGTATCGATCGCCCAGCGATGAAATTCAGAACAGTAATCCTCTGCAACTCGCTCCCCCTGGCGAATAGCGCGTATCTTAGATTCTGCTAGAGCCATTCTGTCTGGCTCGTCGTAAATATTTCCAAGAAAGGAAAAAAAACTCTCCACAGAGTCAAATGCAGCAGAATCAGATGGCAAAGAAAACGCCCATGCTTGGGGATCCCCGCTTAACAATGACAACACCAGGCCCACACGCTGAGCCTCACTACCTGAGGAGATTGGGCGCATACGGAAATATAGTTTGCAAGCTTCACGAAAAGAAACAAATTTACTGCGTTCCCCAGCAAATTTTTCAGGCAAAGGAAACTTAGGCTCAGCAACTCTACCAGTCGCTCCAGCTTGCACATTAGATACTGCTAGTCCCTGTTGCTGCACTGCCCCCCTCAACTCAGTGACCTGTAGGGACAGCGCCTCCAACTGGCGGGTTATGAAAGTCATGGGATCCATGACAAAACAAAAAAGGAAACCCCTTTTTTTTGTTGTTTTAAAGGCCGATTATAATGTCACGAGGAGACTAGGTGGACAAGAGCTAAGAACCCGGGCCCCTCCAGTTTCCCTAAGACTAGGGAAATCCTGACTGACCCTCTACCTAGAGTTTACACTGATGGTGTGCATGTCTAGGCCTCGATCCTCGCCCTGTCTCCTGTTTAAACCCTAGGCTGAAAACACCGCACACCACCCAGTGAAAAGATCATACACCAATACCCACAGTTAGAATAGACAAGGATAACGGAAAATATACACCACGCCGCAGTCACACAGGAATACACTATAAATGCGCACGGCAAAATAAATACAAATATAGGAAGGAGTAAATAAGACAAAGGGAAATACACCACCAGCAACGATACTCCAACCACTTGCTCACCGCTCCAGACCGAGATAAAAACGCACAAGACAGAAGCTATAATCGGCGACGCCCAATGTTCAGGAGAACTATTTAAAGGCAATGGGCATGGCCCAGCTTCCAATCCGAGCAACAGGTGAATTAACCCCGGACCAGCTAGATAAAATCTAGCCGACGCCAATGAGCACATAGTGGTCAAAAGCGGAATTACCGCTGTCTGTCGAACGACCTGGTCTGAACAGCGTCCGACATGACAATATGGTGGCCACTGAATATATTATATGAAATAAAGAATAATAAATGGATATACATTAATTTAAAGGTGCATAGTGCTGAAAAAATCAATAATGGAAATATGGTTAGAAGGTGAATCTATTAAAGCATGAATCAGTGCATATAATTCATAGGTATAATAGAGGATAATGTTTATATATACATGTATCCTAAAAAAAATATATCCAGAAAAGAATATAAGGGCCAGAGGAAGAAATTACATCAGTTAGAGATAAAAAAGCCAGTCATGTGTACCAACCAAAATGACATGCCGCAACCCCCGCACACACCACTCCAACGCACGTTTCGCAACCGCTTCGTCAGGGAGTGGCGTGTGTACGGTGCGACATCATTTTATAATGCCAAAACAGCTGCCGATAATTGCAAATGAGGGACGCTATAATTATATGGCGCCGCATCAGAGCACACGTCCACTGCCGCCACAGAAGCCGGAACCGGAAGCGAGTCACCGAGTGGGGCCATAGGTCACAGTCAATGACGCGCCAGCTCAATCCTCGGCCCCCGAGACGGGGCGCACGCATGCGTGGTACAGCGCACAGCGCACCCGCAGCCATGTTTGGAATGGGATAAGGAATTATATGATAAGGGCAAGAGCGAAATAAAGTGGAGGGGATGGGTAAACAGCACAGAACATACACACAATTAAATAAAATAAAAAATAAATAAGAAATACATATGGAAACAATTAATAACTTAAAATAATTAAATTATGTAGTGTAGAACCAATATAGAAGATATTGAAAATAAATTAAATTAATTAGAAATATATGTATGGTGTATACAAACCAATATAAACATGATGAATATGAAATGATTATCTATAAATAATATAATAAATAAATAAAATAAAATATAATAAAGTGCCAAATGTGATGTGCAAAATATAAAATGAATCATAATATTAATAGTCACCAGAATATATATACGCCACATGCCAAAAATGTGCACCATATATATTGTAGCATAGCGCCTACTACGTGTCTTGGGGGACACTCGCTTGGCAGCAGAATCAAAGCACTCGGGCACGGTTTTCTATCAAAAACACAGTCTTTTAGGTTTATTTTACACTACATAAACCACAGGAACTTGGTAACAGATTAAACACCGTCTGCAAATATTCATCTTTACCACAGTTCGTCTCTGACCCCAATCAGCCTTATACACGGTTTTCAGACCATTACCCGTTGGCAACCTTCATGGGTTCCTGGACACCCCTTGGCCTCCGAGGTGCCCATACACAATGTCTCTTACTCTGACCCCGGTCAGTGTCACACGGTTCCTTCCCGTTACCTGTTGGTGCCGCACAGGTTTCCCAGATCCCTCTTCTCCACAGAGGTATCCATCAGACGTTTCTCACTCTCACACTGACTTCAGGTCAGTCCCAGGTCCTCAACACAGACCGTCCAGGTCTACGGTCTCCAGGTGCTCCCAGGGCGACTCCACTCGCCGGAGCCTCCAACACCAACCGTCCGTGCTATGTCCAGCACGCAGGCTCTCCAGCCTGGAATGGTCACTGTGTGCTTTCAGGACATCTGTCCCCACCTGGGACCGTCCAGCACACAGGCCACTCTGCAGTATCCTGTCAGGACACACGGGAGTGTGTCCACCCTGACAGACACTCACTCACTAACACTCACATTCCCATTCCACCATGTGCTCCACACACCTCCTTTACATAGGTGTAACCACACCCAGGTACCTGTCACATGGCTAGTCAGGTGAGCGTGACATCACCACAGGTCCTTGCACACCATATACATGCCTCAATGCACATCTCAAGGAGCACACACAGCGCCCCCTATCTGCCACAGGGGTCGCTATACCACAATATATATAAAGGCTAACAAACAGCATAGTAGAATCGTGTATATCTGTGTGCATATAAGCACATATACACAAACACACACAAACATATAGGGACACATGCCCACACCCATACATACACAATACATACCTGCAATAAATCACTAAAAGATACAGTATATATGAACATATAGAAAGATGTTATCTACATTACTGAAAGATATATATGTACAGATAGAAAGATGTCATCCACATTAGTGAAAGATATATCTAATATATAAAGCTGAATGTGTGTGTGTATGTGTGTGTGTATGTCCGGGATTGGCATCTGCACCGTCGCAGCTACAGCCACAAAATTTTGCACAGTCACACGTCTGGACCCCGAGAGCGTCATAGGCTATGTTGTGAGGCAAAATTTTAACCCCGCGCATTTCAATTCACCAAACAATTTTGCCCCTATCTACATAATGGGGAAAAAGTGAAAGGAAAAGTGTTGGAGGCAAATTGACAGCCAGGAGGAGAAGGCATACAGGTATATACTATATACAGGGGAGATGATATACAGCTATATATTATGTACAGGAGGAGATGACATACAGGTATATACTATATACAGGGGAGATGACATAGACGTATATACTATATACAGGAGGAGATGACATGCAGCTATATATTATATACAGGAGGAGATGACATACAGGTACAGTTAGGTCCATATATATTTGGACAGAGACAACATTTTTCTAATTTTGGTTATAGACATTACCACAATGAATTTTAAACAAAACAATTCAGATGCAGTTGAAGTTCAGACTTTCAGCTTTCATTTGAGGGTATCCACATTAAAATTGGATGAAGGGTTTAGGAGTTTCAGCTCCTTAACATGTGCCACCCTATTTTTAAAGGGACCAAAAGTAATTGGACAATTGACTCCAAGGCTATTTCATGGACAGGTGTGGGCAATCCCTTCGTTATGTCATTCTCAATTAAGCAGATAAAAGGCCTGGAGTTGATTTGAGGTGTGGTGCTTGCATTTGGAAGGTTTTGCTGTGAAGTAAACAAGCGGTCAAAGGAGCTCTTTATGCAGGTGAAACAAGCCATCCTTAAACTGCGAAAACAGATAAAACCCATGCGAGAAATTGCTACAATATTAGTTGTGGCAAAATCTACAATTTGGTACATCCTGAGAAAGAAAGAAAGCACTGGTGAACTCATCAATGCAAAAAGACCTGGGTGCCCACAGAAGACAACAGTGGTGGATGATCGCAGAATAATCTCCATGGTGAAGAGAAAGCCCTTCACAACAGCCAACCAAGTGAACAACACTCTCCAGGAGGTAGGCGTATCAATATCCAAATCTACCATAAAGAGAAGACTGCATGAAAGTATATACAGAGGGTTCACTGCACGGTGCAAGCCACTCATAAGCATCAAGAATAAAAAGGTTAGACTGGACTTTGCTAAAAAACATCTAAAAAAGCCAGCACAGTTCTGGAAGAACATTCTTTGGACAGATGAAACCAAGATCAGCCTCTACCAGAATGATGGAAAGAGAAAAGTATGGTGAAGGCGTGGTACAGCTCATGATCCAAAGCATACCACATCATCTGTAAAACCCGGCGGAGGCAGTGTGATGGCTTGGGCATGCATGGCTGCCAGTGGCACTGGGTCACTAGTGTTTATTGATGATGTGACACAGGACAGAAGCAGCCGAATGAATTCTGAGGTATTCAGAGCCATACTGTGTGCTCAGATCCAGCCAAATGCAGCCAAACTGATTGGTCGTCATTTCATACTACAGAAGGACAATGACCCAAAACATAAAGCCAAAGCAACCCAGGAGTTAATTAAAGCAAAGAAGTGGAATATTCTTGAATGGCCAAGTCAGTCACCTGATCTCAACCCAATTGAGCAGCATTTCACTTGTTAAAGAGTAAACTTCAGACAGAAAGGCCCACAAACAAACAGCAACTGAAAGTCAGTGAAGGCCTGGCAGAGCATCAAAAAGGAGGAAACACAGCGACTGGTGATGTCCTTGAGTTCAAGACTTCAGGCAGTCATTGCCAACAAAGGGTTTTCAACCAAGTACTAAAAATGAACATTTTATTTAAAATTAATGAATCTGTCCAATTACTTTTGGTCCTTTTAAAAATAGAGTGGCACATGTTAAGGAGCTGAAAGTCCTAAACCCTTCATCCAATTTTAATGTGAATACCCTCAAATGAAATCTGAAAGTCTGAACTTCAACTGCATCTGAATTGTTTTGTTTAAAATTCATTGTGGCAATGTCTATATCCAAAATTAGAAAAATGTTGTCTCTGTCCAAATATATATGGACCTAACTGTATATACTATATACAGGGGTGATGACATGCAGGTATATACTATATACAGGGGAGATGACATACAGGTATATACTACAGTATATACAGGAGGAGATGACATACAGGTATATACTATATACAGAGGAGATGACTTACAGGTATATCTAATATATAAAGCTGAATGTGTGTGTGTATGTCCGGGATTGGCATCTGCACCGTCGCAGCTACAGCCACAAAATTTTGCACAGTCACACGTCTGGACCCTGAGAGTGTCATAGGATATGTTGTGAGGCGAAATTTTAACCCCGCGCGTTCCAATTCACCAAACAATTTTGCCCCTATCTACATAATGGGGAAAAAGTGAAAGGAAAAGTGTTGGAGGCAAATTGACAGCTGCCAGATGTGAACAAGGGGGACTTAAAGAGTGAGAGCGATGGCGCCAAAGAGTATATACCGTACAGTTGCTAAGGTAGGGCCCCGACATGGGATAATCACCACACCACCACGGGGATATGAACACACACACAAAATGCGCCACACACTACCATGTGCTTGAACACATATACCACCCTCAGCACACATTTCACCACACATACACCAACCTTGCCACATAAAAGTCGAAACACAAAAGTCGCCACTCAAAACTCGCCACGCGCAAAATTTGCCACATGCAAAACTCGCCACATGCAAAACTAGGCTCACGCAAAACTTGCCACACGTGCAAAACTCACCTCATGGAAAACTCACCACATGCAAAACTAAAAATGTCGTTTATCAAAAGGCTCTCGAATAAGTAGTAGAAGATTACTTCACATTACTTGGCCAATTTAGTTAAATCTGTGTGGAGTATCTCTGGTGTTGAAATATATGTTGTGAAATGTTTCTAATAGCTTAGTTTTTGCCTTTTAATAATTACATTTCTATCTATTTGTTTTGTGTTTTTTGTGTGCAGAATACATTTTTGTTAACACATTCTATTTTGCTAACAGCAGTTATTAACCTGGGCTAAGCCGGGTAGTACAGCTAGTATAATATAAAGAGAAAATAAAACACTGTAAATGGAGATATTGATGTCAAACAACTCCTGTCTTGTTGTTCTTACAAACAAGCAAAAATAAAAGCCTCAAACTTCTGTGTGTGAATCAGACCTGAGCTCTAACGTGATAGAAGATTACAGTGCGGGGAAGACGGGAAACCTTCATATAGAGGCCGGTGGGGATGGAGTCAGTGACGGACTCTGGACAAATATGTTTCTAGAGCCGTAGTAGAAGATGAAGATGTCGTCCTCATCATGAAGTCGTTATTTCTCCTGCCACGTGTAATGAATATCTCCTGCAGTATTACTAATGCCGATTCCAGGGTCGGTAAATGAGACGAGAATTAGCGTTATGGAAGATGAGTGTGATTCCTACAGCCAATCAGTTGCTGAAGCAGTGAGAAACATAGAAAGTTATTGGGAGCATGGAGATGTCTTAGCCAGCAATTCAACTTATGTTCCAGTCCATAAAAGACTAGAGAATGCAACATCTACACGTTCTATCTCCTCCTGTGTTTCCGTTATTATCTCAAATAATTGTATTATTACACAGGATATTTATGATGTTACATCGGCTCATCTTCTTCCCATTCAGGTCTCTACAATATCAGATCCTCTCAGTGAAGATTTTCTATATAAGATAATTTTCCTGAATTACCCATCAAGGATGGATATGGACAGAGACAAGATGGGGGAGACGATATTACACCTCACCCTAGAGATCCTCTTCCGGCTTAATGGAGAGGTGAGAGATTCTGATAACGTCACATTACATCATTCTTATCTATGGGAATAACAGATGGACAGAACTGGAGAGGTGAGGACTCTGGAAATGTCTGTAGTGAGATTTATTAATGTGTCTCTCCATAACCAGGATTACACAGTAGTGAAGAAGACCTCTAGTGAGCGCTGTCAGGACCCTGTGTCTGAGGGGTGGGGAAGACCCCTGAGTCCAATCCCAAGGCCTCCATGTAACCCCCTGGTATATAAGGACATCAATGACCAGAAGATCCTAGAACTCGCCTGCAAGATGATTCAGCTGCTGACTGGAGAGGTGACACTGCTGGGAATGTTGGGACATTAGGTTCCTATAAGGTGTCAGGATGTCACTGTCTATTTCTCCATGGAGGAGTGGAAGTATTTATAGAGACACAAAGATGTGCACAAGGACATCATGATGGAGATTCCTCAACCCCTCACATCACCAGGTAATAGACAGGACTAAATATACACGGGCTATTATTATCTGTATGTAAATAATGAATTCAGTCCTTGTATGTGTTTCCTCCAGATCTATCCAGTAAGATGACAACACCAGAGAGATCCCCCCTTACTCTTTTTCCAGAGGACTGTAAACAAGAGGATCCCAATGTTCCTCAGGATCATCAGGTAGATGGAAAGAAGGTGTCAGGAGAGCTCCGCTATGATGTGTAGATGCCGGTGAAGGTCTTGTGCTCAGTCTTGTTTTGTCCCCCAGTATTATATGTTTTATACTTGTGTAATGAGAGCTGTGGAGATGGCAGGATTAGAGCTGATCATAGATGTGATTTCTCCATCTGTCTGTGACCTTTACAATATTTGTTTCAGGGTGAAGACATGACCCATATTAATACTATAGAGACATATGTGATGGGTGATGAGCGGTGTAAAGAGGAGATTCCCACATATGACTACCCAGGTGAGTAGAAACCACTAAATGCAGAGAAGTCACAGATTTTTCGATAGTCTGTTCCGGTCGTATCACAATCGCGTGATCACCATTTTGCCTCTAGACCACAACATTCTGCTCTATTTGGAAATGTTGAAATTACTTAGTGAAATTAAATCTTTTTCTATAGAACTTACAACCTGGAGTATCCACCCATCCACCTGCGATTAGTAGACACTGACCATTACCTGCCCAGATCTGTAAACTACAAAGCCAAATGACGTAGAATGTGCTAAAAAGTTAGAAAATCACTTGAAGAAAAATATTATAATGGGCCTGTAAGAGAAAGTGGAGGATAATGATGCTTTTTTGGCTTCCTAGATCCCTGATATCTTATTGGATGAATCTACGTTCTCCCCCTTCTGTGCTGCTGAATGTGCTCATATGGTCCCTACAAGACCAGGTCCATTCTTTGTGGCCAAACTTTGCTTTTATGATCGACAACATTAAATGTGCAGTCAGGGCCAAGTGGAATTTTCTGTTCAAAAACAAGTTTCACCTTCATCCTGACTTTTCAATTTCTTTAAAACCAACTAACTTCAAGGAGGATTATGATAAACTACATACAAAACATTACCCTTATCCCATGATATATCTCTAAGCTGTGCATGGCTGATGGTAGTAATGTACATTTATTCACGTCTGCAGAAGATGTTGACATGGCTCGAGCCCTGGTTTCATGGATTCACTCCACGTCATAAATTTCATTATGTTTTCAATCCTAATTCAGATTACTGCACAATCTCTCCTGAAATGGGGGGTGCTAATACTTTCTCTACTCTTATCTTTGACTATCTAACATTTCTTCTTGAAACTCATTACACAGAAAATTAAGATAATTTAGATTGCCAAGAACCACAAGGCCCATGCTGTAACTACTTCAGAGAGGTTTCACCACTAATCAATAATTTTTTAGTAATGAAGTTTGTTGAGTTTGATCATTTCAGTAGATGTGTTATTGTTTATAGTCACAGTTTTTGACCACAGTAGTTAGTTAACAAAATACTCTGATAACCAGTTCCTGCAGCCAGTTTTGTGTTCCTAATCAGGGCCCACAAGTGTCACTTCATGTGGTGATAATTTTAGAATTCTTCACAAAATATAAGCCCACATTTTTCACTGTCACAAAGGGTAATAGCAAAGAGGTGGCCCTTACAAATTATTTTACAACTTCTCTCATTTCTGACAATACCCTATATATGGTTGTACATTACTGTCTGGGCACATTTCAAGGTTGAGAAGAGAAAGAGCACCATTTAGCTATTGAATCCAGATCTTACTGGAATAGTTGGCAGACACAATGTATTAGTAGCAGTTTTTGTGGCCACCTGTAAGCCACCACAAACATACTTGGCGCTATCTACTCCATCTTTCTGATCCCAGGGATTGTCTTGCTCATCACCCTTTAAAACCACAACATGGATCTGGACTTACATAGAGACCCCCCCCCTGGCTTGGGCCACAGTGTTGCCTGCTGTTCGGTGGTGTGAAATGGGAAGAGCAATAGTCAGGTAGCCGGGTCAGAACCAGTAAGGCAGGGAAAATAGAAAATCAGAAGAGTAGTCAGCAAACAGGCCGGCATCACAACAGTAAACAAATACACGAGCCGTGAGCGGAGACTAGAGGACTGAACCAGAGGAGAGCAAGGCTGTATCTGGCAGCTACTTTCAAAATGCTTCGAGCTTTCGTAGAATATGGTGCTACCCAATTGGCTGAATCAGGGAGCAGATTACTTCAGCTGGACAGCACATACACCCAGGTGACTGGATGGTACTACTTGTCCCAGGCACCCTAATCTTAGTGGCTGAATCGAGCCTATGTCATCCAGAGCTTCTGGTACCAATGTGTACTCCATTACTAGCCCCACCTGTCTTATGAATAAGGACACTCCTTTTGACTTCATAGGAGCAGATCCTAGAAGAGCTGTGACACACCATCTGCAGAAGCTCTAATATGACAAAATTTCTGAAAATCAGAGCTGTAGGAATCCCCATAAAATGACTCCATTTTGGAAATTATAACCTCAGCGAACTAATCTATTGGAGTAGTGACAATTTTTGATTCCACAGGCACTTTCTGGAAATTGGCACACAGTCGATGTAGGAGAAAACAAAATTGCAAATATGCCATTTTATTACCCAACTCATAATGCCCTGATTGTGCTCCAGGATACACACACACCGTAAATTAAACAGGTTCTCTCACTATAGTAATGGCAAATACATGTGGTTTGGGCACACTGAAAGGCTCAGAATCGAGGGGGAAATTTGACTTGGGAGAGTGGTTATTGCTGAATTGGTTAATGGTAGCCATATTACTCAAGAAACTTTGAGACACTAATAATGTGGAAACCTCCTGTTTTTCCACTGATAGATAATGGACCTGAGTGGGGATTGGTTTTTTGTTAGATGAATAGAAGTTTTTATTGGTATTAGGTTTGTCAATGCAGCGCCCCAGAGTCCTGGTCGTTGCAGTACTTTTGCTCCGCCACTAAGGGGGGCTATGGTACGTCTGATGGCACTGAAGGAGTTCACCTGACCAGGTATCACAGACACCAATACACTTCACAGTCTGGCCTCCAGGGGGAGCTAAGAGTGCTATGTATTAGGCCACTCCTCACAATCTGGTAAAACTGGGGGTTAGATAGGAAGTTAGAGGAGAAGCTCACTGGGAATCGAACAGGCAACACCCTGTGGCAGAGGGTGTTGCAGGGAGAGACTCAGGGGGGTCCCTGTCAGGGGTGGGATCCTGACAGAGGCCTAGCGAACAGAGAGAACGTTACGGGACCGCGCCTGCACTTCATCGCGGCGGTACCCCAAGAAAGGACAAGAAGCGAGGTTTATTGTGCTGAGTGAGAAATGAGATCAACGCAACAAGGAGAAACACCAGTAGGAGTCGTGCTGTAAGACGAGGCAACATCCTACTGAGGCGCGTAGCCGGTGGCCGGAACGCCGAGGAAGTATTAGGCTCCAGGCAATACTTCAAACCTCAACAGGAGGAAAAAAAGAGGAAAAAACCTCCACTATTCTAGAAAAAACACAGAAAAACAGGCAAAGGTGCTTACCTGTCTAGGCCTCAAATCAAATGCACTCTCATGGTGCAGTGGGCCCCAAGTAAAGATGGCGACTGCACAGGTGTGGTATTACCAAATGAGACAGCCAGCCTACAGTCAGGGATTGGCCGCTGGGCACACCAGTGCAAACAATAATCTGCAGCAATGTTCACACAGAGTATGCACAGCAACTGGATCCTAGCCTATTAGTAATGCCATGTGGCGGGCTGACCAGTGCTAACTGTAATGCGTCCTGTATGAACAGAGGCCACAACTTACAAAGCCATCAGGGCCCAACTGCACCTCAAAAAGTAAAAGTAAAAAAAGTGCACAAGAACATATCGAAAAATGTAAGGTATTCGTTAATATTATGGCCACAATACATAAGCTGACAACCCACGTCACGGGTCCTCACGCTTGCCAGTCCTAGTCTAACAGCAAAAACCACAACAGGAGGAAAAAAAGAGGAAAAAACCTCCACTATTCTAGAAAAAACACAGAAAAACAGGCAAAGGTGCTTACCTGTCTAGGCCTCAAATCAAATGCACTCTCATGGTGCAGTGGGCCCCAAGTAAAGATGGCGACTGCACAGGTGTGGTATTACCAAATGAGACAGCCAGCCTACAATCAGGGATTGGCCGCTGGGCACACCAGTGCACATAATAATCTGCAGCAATGTTCACACAGAGTATGCACAGCAACTGGATCCTAGCCTATTAGTAACGCCATGTGGCGGGCTGACCAGTGCTAACTGTAATGCGTCCTGTATGAACAGAGGCCACAACTTACAAAGCCATCAGGGCCCAACTGCACCTCAAAAAGTAAAAGTAAAAAAAGTGCACAAGAACATATCGAAAAATGTAAGGTATTCGTTAATATTATGGCCACAATACATAAGCTGGCAACCCACGTCACGGGTCCTCACGCTTGCCAGTCCTAGTCTAACAGCAAAAACCACAACAGGAGGAAAAAAAGAGGAAAAAAACTCCACTATTCTAGAAAAAACACAGAAAAACAGGCAAAGGTGCTTACCTGTCTAGGCCTCAAATCAAATGCACTCTCATGGTGCAGTGGGCCCCAAGTAAAGATGGCGACTGCACAGGTGTGGTATTACCAAATGAGACAGCCAGCCTACAGTCAGGGATTGGCCGCTGGGCACACCAGTGCAAACAATAATCTGCAGCAATGTTCACACAGAGTATGCACAGCAACTGGATCCTAGCCTATTTACTTCAAACCTACGGCAGGACAGTCAGTTATAGGCGGGCTGTCTCACTCAAATCACCTAAGAAGACATAGGGGGCAACATTTGGAGAGGGGCGACACTAGGGTCCCGGAAGAGCTCCGAGCCTACCCGTCATACGGGTGCGTCCTAGCCATAGCATCTGGGGGACGAAGAAGAACATCATAATCGAGTTGTAAGGTAACTTAAGAAACAGACACAACAGTTGTGGGGACTATCCCGTAAGCACAGCAGGGGAGGACCACAACACACAAGCGCTAGAAGGTAGGCACCGATTTCCACCTGCAAAGGGAACTCTGGAGGTGCCATCGGACCGGCCGGACTTGCGCAGCTCGGTTAACCGTATTCCGCTCCATCAACATAGCGTTTCTTTGTGGCTTTTTATTCCATATTTGGGAGGTATAATGAACAAACAGTTGAACACCACACTCCACTGGTTCATCCTATGAGATTTTCTATTAGACTGTGAGCTGTCATTGTCTTGGTGAAGAATTCAACATTTTTACATAACTTGCCCTATTTACAGACAGTTTAAGTAGAAATATAAAAGACATTCAAAGATATTCTATTCAAAAATAATAATTGGTTTATATCTTGGCAGATGACTTTACCGGGAGATCAGAGGAACAGCTGACATCTTCAATGTTTTAATCAGATGATTTTGAGATCCCACTGGATACAATCGAAGTTAATGCCATTACTCCAGATATACCATCATCCCTTCACAGCAAAGACCTATCATTTGATCCTTTCAAAAAGGTCCTGTCTTCTGATTCATTGGCGACAGCTAACGATTCATTGGAGATGTCTTTTTCCTGTTCAGAATGTGGGAAATGTTTTAATCAGAAATCAGGGTTGGTTAACCACCAGAGAATTCACACAGGGGAGAAGCCTTTTTCCTCTCCGGAATGTGGGAAAGGTTTTAATAAGAAATTTAATCTTGTTATACACCAAAGTACTCACACAGGGGAGAATTTTTTTCATGTTCATAATGTAGGAAATGTTTTACACTAAAATCAACTCTTTAACATCAGAGAAGTCACAAAGGGGAGAAGCCTTTTTCATGTTCAGAATGTTGGAAATGTTTTAACCAAAAATTGTATTTCTTAAAGGGGTTGTCCATTACTAGGACAACACCTTGTCATTCCTCATGTTTGTCCTATTTCAAATAAAAACACTCATACTCATTTTGTATGCCAGTGCTGTTCAAGTGGTCTTGACCCTCACGTTCCCTGGGCTAATGTGAGGTTGTTACAGAACATGGAGCCCAGCACCGAATCAGCACTGGCTTCACTGTTCCTGCCTTAGGATGTATTGAACATCAACAGGAAGCCAAGGCTGCAGCTGCTCTCTGGCTTACTCTTATTGTTTGATATGTCCAAAAAGTAAAGACAGAGAACCAAGTTTAAAGGGAAGGTACCGCGTTTGTAGATTATTAATAAATCACCTTAATGTAGCATAACATGCTGCTATAACCAAGTTTTAAATGCATGTGAAACAGATTTCGTGTGTTATATGAGTTTAAAGAAGGCACTGGGGGCTGACATCTTGGTTTCACAGCAGTTCACGACACTATCAGTGTCATTTTACGGCACCCCATGGACATAGGAGATAATAGACCGGCGCTGACCCTATCTCTTAACATTGCAGCAGCATTAGCAGTGAGCTGGGCACGCCTCTGTGGGTTGCACAATTCACTGCTGTAGGTGTGACTAGCAGCCATTTTATTATAGCCCAGTGCTATCTGCCCAGCTCCGCTTACTCTCTATCGCAGGAGAGAAGCACTCACTGGAGCCGGAGGATGGGGAGTGCGGGTGATTTACCTCCATGCTCCTCTGTACTCCAGGCACTGGGCAGACATCCTCTGCTCTTACACGCTGCCCTCCCTGTGTGCTTCTCCTGCTCTGTCTCCGCCTCCTCACACACAGTCCCGTAGATCTCCGGTAAGCTGCATTCACAGCCTGCAGAGAGGGAGCTCTCTCTCCCATCAGTCTTTCTCAGCCATACCAATGTATCTCCCCCCTCCCTCCACATTGCCTGGCCATTCACTGCAGACCTGGAGCTCCTTCTTATCTTATTGAGGGATGAGTCACAGACAGCTCTGCTCAGATAATGCTGCTCCATACATAAACACCACATGTCTTCACTCTTCCTCCAGTCCACCATGCTGCTGAGCCCACTGTGTTCTGGTCTTTTGTAAACTCTGTAGCTGTGTTTCTGATGCAGTAACTACTGGTGATAGCAGATCACAGGGCAGTCACACACAAAATGGCTCTGCCCTGTGATGCTGCTCTTCATTCTGCCCCAGGGATATTAGACCACCCAAAAGGGGAGGGAAATGTTGATGTCAGCAGTTACTGCCCCAATTTTCCAGCTAACAGTAAAGCTGGTAAGTCTTACTATAGCTGCTTGAGGTCTAAAACGGAAAATGCTCCCCCTAGTGGTCAATATATATTTTTGTAAGAAAATATATAATATTTTTCATATAGAAATGTTTGCAAACAGTGCAAACATTGCATTAATACATTTTCTTTACTATTTTAAGCTTAATTTCACAAAAAAACAAACTACAAAAAAACTGGTGGCACCTTCCCTTTAAGAATTCACTTGCTTTCAAAAAGCATTTGGTATTCTATTAGTCTTTTACCTATGTTCCCTATGATCTTTAACCCCTTTCTGCCATCGGACAGAATAGTACATCTGATGGCAGAACCCCCGCTTTGATACTGGCTCCGGCGGTGAGCCCACATCAAAGCTGGGACATGTCAGCGCACCGCTGACCCCGTCACGTGATCGGGGGTCAGTGGTGCATCAGCATGACAACCAGGGGGTCTCCTGGATACCTCTATGGTTGTTGATGCCAGATTGCTGTGAGCACCACCCGGTTGTCGGCGCTCATAGCACTGCTGTAATTCAACTACGTAGGGGCAATCTGAGCATCGTCCCTATGTAACAGAGCTGATCAGGCTATGCCAGCTTCTAGCCTCCCATGGAGGCTATTGAAGCATGGCAAAAGTAAAAAAAAAGGTTTTTAAAAATATGAAAAAAATAAAAAAATATAGTTCAAATCACCCCCCTTTCGCCCCATTCAAAATAAAACAATAAAAAAAATCAAACCTACACATATTTGGTATCGCCGCGTTCAGAATCGCCCGATCTATCAATAAAATAAAAAGAATTGACCTGATCACTAAACAGCGTAGCGAGAAAAAAATTCAAAACGCCAGAATTAAGTTTTTTTTGGTCGCCCAGACGTTGCATTAAAATGCAATAACGGGCTATCCAAGACCGTATCTGCACCGAAATGGTATCCTTGAAAACTTCAGCTCGGCACACAAAAAAGAAGCCCAACCCAAGATTGGAGACAGTACAGGTATCGGAAAATTGAGCAATTTTTTTTTTTAGCACAGTTTGGAATATTTTTTTTACCACTTAGATAAAAAATAACCTAGACATGTTTTGGTATCTTTGAACTCATAATGACCTGGAGGATCATTATGCAGGTCAGTTTTAGCATTTAGTGAACCTAGCAAAAAAGCCAAACATAAAACAAGTATAGGATTGCACTTTGCAATTTCAACGCACTTGGAAAAACCAATGGTTCGTTCAAAAGTACAACTCGTCCCTCAAAAAATAAGCCCTCACATGGCCATATTGACTGAAAAATTAAAAAAAGTTATGGCTCTGGGAAGGAGGGGAGCGAAAAATGAAAACGCAGAACCGACGAAAGCTCTGGGGGTTAAGGGGTTAAACATGAAAATGCCACAGTAATGTTGTTTCTGGACTTTTCAGCTGATTTGCAGAAACAAAGAGCTTCATTTATTTCAATTACGAGACGCCTGAAAAGTTAAAAGGTGATTTATTTGATGGCGTACCCAGCCTGGCTGAGGGTAGTAGATGGTGAGAGGGCAATTTTCTTTCAGAATCCGATGCAAGCAGAGGAGTGGATTTCCAGGAGAGAAAGGCACCAGAAGCAGTAATGATAATGCATGCCAATATGGAAAAGTTTACCGTATGAGCACTGAATTTTATATTTCAGATGGAGATCATTGACTTGATTCCTGCAACCTGTTTAAAATTATTTTGCGATACTCATGTTTATAGCTAAGCACAAATTTTCCCCAAAGAGGACATCAAGAGATTATGCATTGAAAAGAACTCAAAATATCAATACCACACAACAAATCCTATTTGGGTATGAAAAACCAAAAAGGAAGGGTCAAGAGTATAGTTACCAAAATGTTATCAATTTATTAACCCCTTCCCGACATGTGACGGAATAGTACGTCACATGTCGGGACCCCCGCTTTGATGTGCGCTCCGGCGGTGAGCGCACATCAAAGTCGCGACATGTCAGCTGTTTTTTACAGCTGACATGTGCGCGCAATAGCGGCGGGTGAAATCGCGATCACCCGCCGCTATTAACTAGTTAAATGCCGCTGTCAAACGCAGACAGCGGCATTTAACTACCGCATCCGGCCGTGCGGCCGGATATGAGCGCATCGCCGACCCCCGTCACATGATCGGGGGTCGGCGATGCTCCTCCATTGTGGTCGGCGCTCACAGCACACCTGCATTTTAGCTACATAACAGCGATCTGATGATCGCTGTTATGTAGCAGAGCCGATCGGGCTGTGCCTGCTTCTAGCCTCCCATGGAGGCTATAGAAGCATGGCAAAAGTAAAAAAAAAAAAGTTTTTAAAAATGTGAAAAAAATAAAAAAAATAAAAAAGTTTAAATCACCCCCCTTTCGCCCCAATCAAAATAAATCAATAAAAAAAAACCCCAACCTACACATATTTGGTATCGCCGCGTTCAGAATCGCCCGATCTATCAATTAAAAAAAAGCATTAACCTGATCGCTAAATGGCGTAATGAGAAAAAAATTCGAAACGCCAGATTTACGTTTTTTTATGGTCGCCACGACATTGCATTAAAATGCAATAACGGGCGATCAAAAGAACGTATCTACACCAAAATGCTATCATTAAAAACGCCAGCTCGGCACGCAAAAAATAAGCCCTCACCTGACCCCAGATCACGAAAAATGGAGACGCTACGAGTATCGGAAAATGGCGCAATTTTGTTTTGTTTTTTGCAAAGTTTGGAATTTTTTTTCACCACTTAGGTGAAAAATAACCTAGTCATGTTAGGTGTCTATGAACTCGTAGTGACCTGGAGAATCATAATGGCAGGTCAGTTTTAGCATTTAGTGAACCTAGCAAAATAGGCAAGCAAAAAACAAATGTGGGATTGCACTTTTTTTGCAATTTCACTGCACTTGGAATTTTTTTCCCGTTTTCTAGTACACGACATGCTAAAACCAATGATGTCGTTCAAAAGTACAACTCGTCCCGCAAAAAATAAGCCCTCACATGGCCAAATTGACGGAAAAATAAAAAAGTTACGGCTCTGGGAAGGAGGGGAGCGAAAAACGGAAAAAGCTCCGGGGGTGAAGGGGTTAATGTTAAAATTATACAAAATTACTTTAATCCAGAGTAGCACTACCAAAGCAGGTAACATGGATTTTGTGAATCAAAGTGTGGCATTGTTAACAACTGAAAAAATAAATACAATAGATTGCAATTACTATGCTCTGTAATTAATGTGAGAGCACATTGAATACATAGGAGTCACCATTACCACGTTCCAAGTAGTCCCATAAGGGGTCAAACTCCAAATGGAGAGGAGACATGGATATAAATCACTCATTTGCCTCAGTGCATATTAATTAAACAGAGTATCCACAGACAAAGTGCCAGCGCCATAACTTACTTGGTATATCACAGAATTTGAGCCTGGCCCTGCCGCCTCTACGTGTGTTTCGCCCATCTTCGTCTGGAGGCGTGGCTAACAGTCATGTGTGTCAGTATATGATGGCCCACTACATCCTTATTCCATTATTTTTTAATTCATTTTGCCCATATTCATAATTATTTCCTTTTATATTTTGCCTTTTTCAGTCACCCCTCCACACTTTCATAATTTTTACCTGTAATTCATCTATTGACTCCCCTTACATGGTCAGTGCGCATGCTCGTGCCTCGCTACACCCGGGCCTTCCCGATGCACTCCACTGGCATGCATGTGATCCCCGCTGCCTAGCAGCGGGTGGATTGTTTGCATTCCATGAGTGCAGGAGTAAGTGCCGTCACGTGGTGTGGTGACGTTCACGCATGCGCCATTAATTGACCTGCATCACCAATTACTGGACCCCTCTGATGGGTACAAACCCTTCATATACTGACACACATGACTGTTAGCCACGCCTCCTGATGAAGACAGGCGAAACGCGCATAGAGGCGGCAGGCCTGGGCTCAAATTTTTGTGATATGCCAAGTAAGTTATGGCGCTGGCACTGGCACTTTGTCTATGGATACTCTGTTTAATTAATATGCACTAATATGCACTGTGGCACTTTATTTCAAATGAGTGATTTATATCCATGTCTCCTCTCCATTTCGAGTTTGACCCCTTATGGGACTACTTGGAATGTGGTAATGGTGACTCCTATGTATTCAATGTGCTCTCACATTGTTTACGGAGCATAGTAATTGCAATCTATTGTATTTATTTTTTCAGTTTTTAACAATTCCACACTTTGATTCACAAAATGCCCATGTTACCTGCTTTGGTAGGGCTACTCTGGATTAATGTAATTTTGTATAATTCCAATATTAATAAATTGATAACATTTTGGTAAATATACTCTTGACTCTTTTTGTTTTTTCATGTTTATAGCTGTTTTGGGTTATTGTAATGGCTAATTGAAATATTTCTAAAAGAGTATATACCCACATAGACTGGTTAAAATGTTAATATAAAAGATGTCTTCCCCCCCCCCGAATATATTACCTAGGAGGATTGACAGTTGTATGTATTGGAAAAATGGGATCCATGATTTGTGTATATACCTCCCCAAATTGGTACCTCTAAGAAAGGTTAATGGAAATGATTAAGAATCTGAAATGGGATGGAGACAGGCACCCATTTCTGCGGGTGCTAACGTCTCGATCCTTGGCCCAAAAGCTAAGTTACCTCTAGGGTTCAGCAAAAGCTGAGTGGTAGGACCAACAATTCTGTAGATGCCTTTTGTGAAAAAATTACTTTAGGGGTATGCATTGAATCTTTTGTAACTGTTATTAGTGGTTCGGATAGATAGAAAAGAATATAAGAGTTTCTACTTATGCCTATCCTTAAGTTTAGGGAAGTTTAAAGGCATCCCCAGTTGTATTTCTATGGCCTTTATTGGTCAATGGTTCTAGACTTAATTGCAATTTCAGATGATTATAAGCATTGCATCTATACTTTATCGTCCAAGGGTGGTCTGTATATGATGAATCTAAACACTCTAGAAGTGAATAATATCCTGTCTTTATGGCATCACTTAAACTTCTTTCATGGAACATTAGTGGGCTGGGAAATGCCAGGAAACGGAATATGGTATTCTTCCAAATAAATCGCAGGCGCTGATAATATGTCAGGAAACCCATTTAACACCAGACACTATATCCAGAATGAATAAAACTTGGGTACAACGGCAAACGCACGCCACACATACTTCCTATTCTAGAGGGGTAGTCAGTCACTATGGTGCATAAGTCACTGACATAGCTGGTTCAAGAGGTTAAAAAAGACCTGGAGGGTAGATTTATTTTTATATACGCATAAAATGATATTGTGCCTTATGTACTGCTTAATATTTACAACCCACCACCAGCCAAAATGGATATACTCCAACAGGCAGCGATTTTTGTATCACAGTACCCTGATGCCAAGATGTTACGTATGGGTGATTTTAATATGGTTCTCAATGTACATTTGGATATAATTAGCATTGGAAATTCTAGGCCTGGTAATCAAGACCCCACCGCATTACATACTTTCATAACAGAAATGGGCTGGTGTGACGCGAGTCACTATAGTAAATATTAGTCCCAGAAATGGAGAGAAAGACTAGAATACAGATAGTAAAAATATATACTACTTACAGAATAAGTATCGGGAGGTCAAACAATCTGAGGTCAGGTTCAGGAAATGGCACAGTACAACAAGGGGAAGTCAGAGACTAAATCCAATTCACAAGCCGAGGTCAGGAAAACCAGAAAGACAAGACAGTTTACAGGGAGCAGGTACAAGAGAAGTCAGGTCACAAGCAAATGGTCTAAGTCCAGGAAGAGAATCAAGTCAAGCTGGGTCAGGCACAGAGCACAAAGGGATCAGTCTTACACAGGCAGCATCAAGTGTATGATTGACACTGGATGGAGGAGCTAGCATGCTTAAGTAGAAGACTAATCAAGGAAACTGAACACAGATCATTGCAACACAGACCCAGCACAACCAAAACAGAATGACAGCCCCTACACAAAGTAACATACCAGACAGGAACAGAGTAGAGATCGTGACAGTACCCCCAGGTTTCCCAGGAAACCTCAGATGAAAGGCCTGGACCAACCGATAAGCCCTTACAGAATGAGCTGGACCCCGGACCGTTCCTCAGGTCTTTACCCCTTCCAATGTACCAGATATTGAAGGGAATTCTGGGCCATTTAGGAATCAATTATCCTTTGTACCTCATCTTCCAAGTTTCCCTCAGTAGACACCGGAGGAGGCTGGGGCAAGGAAGACAGGACAGGGGGAATAAACTCCTTCAACAACGACTTGTGGAACACATTAGGAATATGAAAAGACCGAGGGAGCTTTAGTCGGAAGGCAATTGGATTGATCACCTCCAGAATTTCATACGAACCAATGAATCTAGGACCCAAATTCAGCAGGGGCAACTGCAATCTAAAATTTTTAGAGGATAACCATACCTTATCTCCCACTTTGAAGGCGACCCCTGATGAGGCATTCCTATCGGCCTTCCGCTTCTGCTGATGCTGAGCCACCCCAATGTTCTTTTTAACCTCCCTCCAGACATCCCCCAGCTCTTGAATGGTGACATCCACCCCAGGACGCCCAGAACTTATTCTGGAGAACTCAGGATGAAACCTGTAATTACAAAAAAAGGCGAGGTCCCCAAGGATTGATTAACCCGACTATTAAAGGCAAGCTCAGCCAGAGAAAGAAATTATAACCAATTCTCCTGCTGATCGGTGACAAAACATCTTAAAATTTGCTCCAAAGACTGATTTGTCCTCTTTGTCTGACCGTTAGTTTCAGGGCAATAAGCAGAGGAAAAAGACAAATCAATCCCCAATTTTCTGCAGAAAGCCCTCCAAAATCTACAGACGAACTGTACACCCCTATCCGATATAATATTTAGAGGCATCCCATGCAATCGCACTACATGGAGAGAGTTTGAGCATTGGGTAACCCAGATAATGGGATGAAGTGAGCTTGTTTGCTGAAGCAATCAACTACCACCCAAATAGCAGTCATCCTCCCAGACAGCAGTAAATCTGAAATTAAATCCATGGACAAATTAGTCCAATGTCTTTCCGGAATTGGCAAAGAAACCATTTCCCCGGCCGGCCAGCAATGCTGTACTTTGGCGCACAAGTTTCACAAGCAGACACAAAATCTCTAATATCCTTATGCATTGCGGACCACCAAAAAGTCTAGTAACTGCCTTCTGGGTGGCAGTGACCCCAGGATGACCACTCAAAACAGAATCATGGAATTCCTGCAAAAGCGTAATCTGAGACACACAGGGGTACTGGAAGGAGCCAAGGACTGAGCACCACGAATTTCAGCTTCCAGCTCAGCGGAAACCATGGCCGCAACAATACCCTGAGGAAGAATGGAGGAAGGAGGTTCTAGAGGAGACAGAATCAAGAATACGAGACAGGGCATCTGCAGAGCCTTGAGGTCGCTGGGTTAAACCCAATTAATGATGGCCTGAACTTTCCCAGGATCCATCTTAAACCCAGAGGCTGACACAATGAAACCCAAGAATAATATTTCTTAAACAGAAAAGATACATTTTTCAATTTTAGCGAACACACAATTATCTCTCAACATTTGCAGAACCTAAATGGACATGTTTATAATGTGAATCCAGGTCAGGTGAGAAAATTAGAATATCATCCAAATAAACCGCAATAAATCTCCCAATATAATCCGAAAAATATCATTTATAAAATTTTGAAAAACCAAAGGTGCATTCGTTAGACCAAAAGGCATGACTGGATTTTCAAAGAGACTGTCAGATGTTAAAAATGCAGTCTTCCACTCATCACCCTCACGAATCCGTATCAGATTGTATGCCCCTCTGAGATCCAGTTTGGAAAACCATTTGGGCCCGGAAAGGTGATTATATAGATCGGGGTTAAGTGGAAGTGGATAAGTATTTTTAGCCATTATTTTTTTTAACCCCTTAGTGACGGAGACAAATTTTTGAAATCTGACCAGTGTCACTTTATGTTGTAATAACTCTGGAACGCTTCCAAAAATCCCAGTGATTTTGAGACTGTTTTTTCGTGACACATTATACATTTTGATAATGGTAAATTTAGGTCAATATGTTTTGTGTTTATTTATAAAAAAAATCAGAAATTTGAGAAAAATGTTAAAAAATTAGCAATTTTCAAACTTTGAATGATTATCCCTTTAATTCAGATAGTCATACCACAGCAAAATATTAATAAATAACATTTCCACATGTCTGCTGTACATCAGCACCATTTGTAAAATGTTCTTTTATTTTGTTAGCATTTTAGGAGGTTTAAAAATGTAGCAGTAATTTTAAATTTTTTCAAGGAAATTTACAAAAAATTTTTTTTTAGGGACTTTGAAGTGACTTTGAGGGTCCTATACAGTACAGACAAAGTTTGGACACACCTCATTTAAAGATTTTTCTGTTTTTTCATGATTATGAACATTATACATTCACACTGAAGGCATCAAAACTATGAATTAACACATGTGGAATTATATACAGTACAGACCAAAAGTTTGGACACAACTCATTTAAAGATTTTTCTGGATTTTCATGACCATGAACATTGTACATTCACACAGAAAGATTTTTCTTTTTTTTCATGACTATGAACATTATACATTCACACTCAAGGCATCAAAACTATAAATTAACACATGTGGAATTATATACTTAACAAAAAAGTGTGAAATAACTGAAATTATGTCTAATATTCTAGGCTCTTCAAAGTAGCCACTTTTTGATTTGATGACTGCTTTGCACACTCTTGGCATTCTCTTGATGAGCTTCAAGAGGTAGTCACTGGGAATGGTTTTAAATTCACAGGTGTGCCCTGTCAGGTTTAATAAGTGGGATTTCTTGCCTTATAAATGGGGTTGGGACCATCAGTTGTGTTGAGCATAAGTCTGATGGATACACAGCTGATAGTCCCACTGAATAGACTGTTAGAATTTGTATTATGGCAAGAAAAAAGCAGCTAAGTAAAGAAAAACGAGTGACCATCATTACTTTAAGAAATGAAGGTCAGTCAGTCTGAAAAATTGGGCAAACTTTGAAAGTGTCCCCAAGAGCAGTGGCAAAAACCAGCGCTACAAAGAAACTGGCTCACATGAGGACCGCCCCAGGAAAGGAAGACCAAGAGTCACCTCTGCTTCTGAGGATAAGTTTATCTGAGTCACCAGCCTCAGAAATCGCAGGTTAACAGCAGCTCAGATTAGAGACCAGGTCAATGCCACACAGAGTTCTAGCAGTAGACACATCGCTACAACAACTGTTAAGAGGAGACTTTGTGCAGCAGGCCTTCATGGTAAAATTAATGCTAGGAAACCACTGCTAAGGACAGGCAACAAGCAGAAGAGACTTGATTGGACTAAAGAACACAAGGAATGGACATTAGACCAGTGGAAATCTGTGCTTTGGTCTGATGAGTCTAAATTTGAGATCTTTGGTTCCGACCACTGTGTCTTTGTGTGACGCAGAAAAGGTGAACAGATGGACTCTACATGCCTGGTTCCCATCTTGAAGCATGGAGGAGGAGGTGTGATGGTGCCTTGCTGGTGACACTGTTGGGGATTTATTCAAAATTGAAGGCATACTGAGCCAGCATTGCTACCACAGCATCTTGCAGCGGCATGCTATTCCATCCGGTTTGCGTTTAGTTGGACCATCATTTATTTTTCAACAGGACAATGACCCCAAACACACCTCCAGGCTGTGTAAGGGCTATTTGACCAAGAGTGAGAGTGATGGGGTGCTACGCCAAATGACCTGGCCTCCACAGTCACCAGACCTGAACCCAATCGAGATGGTTTGGGGTGAGCTGGACCGCAGAGTGAAGGCAAAAGGGCCAACAAGTGCTAAGCAGGTGCTTATCAGGAATTAATGCAAAGTGGCATGACAGAAATGAAAATGTGTATTTTTACCACCTAAATACCACTAACTTCTGAACAGATTACAATAGCTGTCAGACTCTAAGGCCACTAATTAGTCGTGAATTGCCATGGCAAACACCAGGACCACACACTCTTTATCTAGGGGCACCAATTGGGATAAAGAGGAAGCCCCCACACTCTGTTAACCATTTATAATGATGTAGTCACTATTGACAGCAGAATCTAAGGGGTTAAACAGATTTGGATGGTGCGAACAGTGATCGTGGCTATAGTGTACAGCTGACAGCTGCTGGATTGTTACCTGTATGAGGATGCTATTCTCTTATATCTCAGGTCAGTTAAAAGAAGTAATGGCGGTCATTAAGGGGTTAATTCTCAGAAATCGAGACAGGGACAGAGACCTCCATCTTTTTTTTAACAAAAAAGAATCCGGCAGCTACCGATACCTATACTTTCGTTAATATAAACTTTCATGGCTGAGCGCTCAGGGCCAGACAAGTTACACAAGAGAGCCTTGGGTAATTTGGCATTAGGAATGAGATTAATAGCACAGTCATATGGGCGGTGAGGAGGTAATATCTCAGACTCTTTCCGAAAAGACATCTCTGAAGCCTTTCAGGTATTCCGGAAGATCCTCCAGACTAACGGAGCAAACATGCACAGGTTTAAGACATTTTTCAATACAATAAGGACCCCATTTGACAATATCTTTCCGATTCCAGTTAATAATTGGATTATACATATGCAATAAAGGAATACCAAATACAATTGTCCAAAACATAACAGGAGATTAATTCCATATGAAGAGGCCCCACCTTGAGTGTGAACTCCACCATAACTAACCGAATCAGATTTTTGAACAATGGCGTTCTATCAATAGACACAATTTCAATAGGGATTACTAGCTTACCTGTCCCTAATCCTAACTTCAGAACAAGTCCTGCATCAATGAAATTAGCAGCAGATCCGCAGTAAATAAAGGCAAATGTGAACAGACACTGTTCTTGAAAAAGAAGTTCAGCATTCAACAACACTTTATCGGAGGAGTAAAGGATTGCTTGGAACAACCTACAGCAAACAAGCCTTCAGGAACATAGGTTGTTCCAAGCCATCCTTTAAGAAATGTCCAGCTTGGCCACAATAGAGACAAATGGCATCTCCTCTCCTTAATCGTTGAGCTGGCAGCACCAACCTCCATAGTTTCTACCTCAGGTGAACGAACCGGGCCATTTGGACAAAATGGAATCTCTTGTTGTACCTCACATCTCTCCCACATCCTCCGATCCATGCGGATAGCCTGAGTCATGGCCTCCATCAAACAACCAGGTGGAGCATGTAGAGCTACAGCATCCTTTAGAAACTCCGAAAGACCCCTGAGGAATTGGCATCTGAGAGCTGCATCATTGCACAGGACCTCAGAAGACCACTGACAAAACTTGGTACAATAGTCTTCTGCTGTGCGGTTCCCCTGTGTCATGTTAATGATCCTTGTCTCTGCCACCTTGACCCTGTCAGGTTCATCATAGATCTGTCCCTGAAGTGTCAAAAAAGGTGTCCACTGAAAGAGGTTCAGGAGCATAAGAGGGTAGGGAAAATGCCCAGGTATGAAGACCCTCCCCAGCAATAGTAACATTATAATTCCCACCCGCTGTGACACATTCCCTGATGACTGGGGGCACAAGGTAAACAATAATTTACAACTCTCTTTAAAAATTCTGATCTGATCTTTTTATCCTGAAAATTTGTCAGGGAGTGCCCTAACAGGTTCAGGGGGGCTCAAAGATTCGTCAGATGGTTCAGAAGTCATAACAGCGATATGAGGAGAGAGAGACTGAGGGACAGTAAGAGTACCAGAAATCTGGCCATGTAACTGAGCCTATGAGAATGCCAGATTGTGTTGTTCAATTTTGTGTAGGCCAAATTTTGGACTAACTGAGTCAGATTCGCCCCCTGATTAACATAAACGGACCTTCATCAGTAAATGCAAAGGTCATAAACAATGTAAACAATACAACCTTATGCCATAATGTCCTAAAAGGCAAGATTTTTCATCATCCACATTCTGGCAAAAAGTACATTAAGGACTTTTCCTCATACGTTGTATACCTGGTTAGGTGTCCCTGCTGTCTATTATATGTCGGAGATACGACACAATCCGTCAAGGACTGCATCTCCAAACATAAGTCTACTACTATCAGGTTCAAAAACATGCTACTGCCATTACTATATCATTTTATCACAATGGGACATAATATCTCCCAGTAGGGTTGAGCGACCTTGCCTGTTTTAGGGTCGAGTGGTGTTTCACGAAACCCGACTATCTGAGAAGTCGAGTCGGGCGAAATCGGCCGATTACTGTGAAAATTCGGGGATCGGCCGGAACACGAAACCCAATGCACGTCAATGGGGAAAAATTCTCTCTCTCTCTCTCTCTCTCTCTCTCTCTCTCTCTCCCCTTCGTCCCGTCCCAGCAAAGAAAATCTCGTGTTACACATTGCAAATCCATACTGCGCACAAGCGCTAAAATGGCGATAGGCGTACACGCCCCTAACCCCTATGTCATCACTCTGCCCACGCTCCTTCATTGGCTGAAAAAATGGCGCTAAACGCGTCATACGAAACGCGACTTTGGCGCCAAGTTCGCGTGCCGCGTGGCCGACCCCACACAGGGATCGGGTCGGGTTTCATGAGACGCCGACTTTGCCAAAAGTCGGCGACTTATGAAAATGACCGATCCGTTTCGCTCAACCCTATCTCCCAGTTTAAATTCCAAGTAATCAAGCAGGTACCTGTACCCAGACTCGGGGGCGATCGCATGCGCTCCCTGAAGAGGAAAGAGGTATTTTGGATCCATGAATTGCAGACCCTATCACCAAGGGGTCTCAATAGGGAGCACAACTTGTTATCATTTATCTAATTCTATTTGATGTCACTTCATCCTGTTATCATTATCTTTAACTATCCTACTTATAACATTTCTTCCTTCTGTCTTATGAACTACAGTTCCTGTTTTTTCATAGTACTGAAGATCTGAATAGATCTAACATAACTATGTGTACATATATATGTGTACAAATATGTTCTTTTATATATACTCCGCTGGTATTTATTCCATCCATCCGGCTTGTTGACCATGTGCTGTTGGCTATTTCTCTTAGAGTTGTATTAAGACATTCATTTCCGTCATTAAACTTTAATTAATCAATTTGGCTTTTTCCCACAGAGCTGTTTGTACTGATCAAGTCTCACAAATCACTACCTGAATTTTCTTCCCCTTGGATTTCCCTGCATCCTCCCTCCTGCTCAACTGCCATAGGATTCTAATAGCTATCTGCAGCCAAACATTCCTTCCTCTCTCCTACACGTCCTTTTAGATCATTAGTAGTACATAACGTGTACTTCCTATCAGAGAAACGCATATATTGCCGCCCGGTGGAACGCATACGTACACTTCCTAGCAGTGGAACACATACATCGCTGCCCGGTGGAACGCATAGTCGCGTCACTTCCGGTGACACATTTCCGGTCATAGAGTGGATGCTAATCTCGCCCCCGACTATTTTGAAAGACAAAAAACAGACTGGCACATCTAGACTAGTGTGAATAGGTGCATACTAGGAGGAGCTACCTCCATATACAACATACAAAGAAAAAAGGTTGCACTCTATCATGCTAAAGTATGTCAATTTGGAATATGGGAAATTTGAATTACAATATAGCTTTGGAGGATTAGGAAAAAATATAAGGCGCTTAGCATATTAAGTAGGGACCTGCTGTAATTTTTTTTGTATACCTTGACTAGTGTTGAGCGATACCTTCCGATATCGGAAAGTATCGGTATCGGAAAGTATCGGCCGATACCGTCAAAGTATCGGCCGATACCGTCAAAGTATCGGATCTAATCCGATACCGATACCCGATCCCAATGCAAGTCAATGGGACGAAAATATCGGAATTAAAATAAACCCTTTCTTTCCTTGTAGGTTCATTCTACATGAAGGAAAACAACTAAGAATAATGTAGGATGTATTGGGGGAGGTGGCGGAGACATTAAAGGCACAGAGGTTTAGCCCAATCAAATAGAATAGCAGGAATTTTATTTTTTTTATGACGTTCGGCGTTAGAAAGATTTTGACTATGTTATTTTTTTTTTATTTTGTCAGATATTGATGTTTCACTACTTCCACGCCCTTCACCTTCTTTTTTACTTCTCCCACACTTTCTTCTTCATTATCCTCATCATCAGCTTCTTTGACATCAACTTCTTCACCTTATTCATCTTCTTCATCTTCTACCTATTATTTTTTTTGCTACATTGTTCATATATTCATTCATATTGTTCATACATTGTTCATATATTCTTTTTATTTAACTATTATTCTTCTTCATATTCAACTTCTTCATCATATTCTTATTTGTGACAGGCATTCCCGTAGTTGTTATCTATAAAAGTTTGAAGATTACACCTTCCGTTCTGCCTGTCACAAAAGAGTTACATTTGTCCGCTGTAAGGTTTCTCTTACTGAGTGTGTTGGGGGACACTCACTTGGCCGCAATATTCAAGCACACGGCACGGGTTTATAAATAAAACAGTCCATACGGTTTATTAAAGTGCCATAAACCGGGTTACGCACAGTTCATTACTTGTATCACATAGAACACAACAGGCACCAATAGTCTCTTTGGTACCTGACGGGAGCCACTGCTCCACCTTGCCGACTCTTCTAACAGCCTTTGGGTAAGCTGCCTAACGGGGATCACCAACTCGCCTGGTCAATACACAGTAGTCAGTCTAGACCTCACCGAAGGACTCCAGCTTCCCCACACTCTGTTAACACTCTTCCGGGTAAGCTGCCTAATGGGGGTCCCCAACTTGCCTGGTCGGCACCCAGTAGTCAGTCCAGACCTCACCGAAGGACTCCAGCTTCCCCACACAGTAACTGTCCCTGGCCCCGCAGATCCCGGTCCTCACCTCGTGCTATTCAGGGATCCGGTCCTCGTCGCAGGACCTCCCAACACCCAGGTAGCCAGGACCCTGCCTGGTGGCCTAGTCCGGGTATTCTTCAGGACGTCCTTCCCCAGCCGGGAACGTCCAATACCCAGGCCACCCGAAGCCAAGTCTCACGGTCTCAGGTGCTTGCAGGACCCTAGTCATTCCTAGGACAATCCAGCACCATCCGTACATCAGGTTCCTCGGTCTCAGGTGCTCACAGGACCCTAGTCATTCCTAGGACAATCCAGCACCGACCTTCTCAGGTGCTCACAGGACCCTAGTCATTCCCAGGACGATCCAGCACCTTCACCGGTCAGGTCCATACACAGGTTCCACACAGGAACCACAGAGGACCTACCGGACACACCTCTCAGCTCCACACACAGGGAGCTCACATCCACATTGACCCACACCCTGGTCACGTTACATACTGGTAACCACTCCCCTGGGTGGGAGTGTATGTGTGGCTAGTCTGACCCTCCCATCTCTCATGACTAGCCTAGTAAGTCACCCAAACTTAACTAAACACATTACACGAACTCTTGAGGGACTACAGGTCCCAGCATAACCACAATACATCAGACTTACCACGCAGACTCCCTCTGCGACACATATCGGCCATTCACAACACTGCCGATTACAGGTTCACCAGTATTACCACAACAGATACGCCTCCATGTATATCTCACAGAGCGCACAGAGCGCCCCCTAGCTGCCAAACTTTCTCTCTATACCATCACGTATCCAAGCGCATACTGGGGAGATCAAGCAGCGCCCCCTACCTGTTACAGGGGTTACTGCATCACATATATCACACCGCGTTCAGTTTGGCCTGCAGCATCAGGCTTTATCCAGGGGCACCACGAGGAGGAACGGACTCACCCCCATACACTGCTTAGTCTTCTTCTGCTTATAATTTAGATAATATATTTTGCTCTGATATTTAGTCTTATGCTTAATGTTCTTCTGCTCTTTGTTCTGCAGCCTCTTGTTCTTCTGCTTCTCGGTCTTCCAGGTCGTCGTTGTCTCCAGGGTCGTCGTCTCCGGGGTCGTCGTCATCGGGGTGGTCTTCAGGGTCATCGTCTCCAGGATCGTCGTCATCTCAGTGGTTGTCGTCTCTGGTGTCGTCGTCATCTTAGGGGTGGTCTTCCGGGTCATCGTCTTGAACTTGGAAATGTAGCAGAAGGTACAAGAAGGCTGAGAAAATGCCGAGAAACAGCTGATGGAACTGGAACTCGGATGGCTACCCGAAGGTCCAAGAGCCAATGGAACTACCGAGGACCAGCTGACGTTACTGGAACCCGGTTACTAAGCAGGACGTACCCGTGCCTGAAAGCACTACCAAGTACCACCTGACGTTGGTGGAACTCGGATACCCAGAGGGAGGCACCTAAGCCAAAGGCTCTGCCCGGAACCAGCTGACGGTACTGGAACCAGGATGGGGAGCAGAAGGTACAAGAGCAAAAGACACTGCCGAGAACCAGCTGACGGTACTGGAACCCGGATGGGTAGCCGAAGGTGCAAGAGCCAATGGAACTACCGAGGACCAGCTGACGTTACTGGAACCCGGTTACTAAGCAGGAGGTACCCATGTCTGAAAGCACTACCAAGGACCACCTGACGTTGGTGGAACTCGGATACCCAGAAGGAGGCACCTAAGCCAAAGGCTCTGCCCGGAACCAGCTGACAGTACTGGAACCAGGATGGGGAGCAGAAGGTACAAGAGCAAAAGACACTGCCGAGAACCAGCTGACGGTACTGGAACCCGGATGGGTAGCCGAAGGTGCAAGAGCCAATGGAACTACCGAGGACCAGCTGACGTTACTGGAACCCTGTTACTAAGCAGGAGGTACCCGTGCCTGAAAGCACTACCAAGGACCACCTGACGTTGGTGGAACTCGGATACCCAGAAGGAGGCACCTAAACCAAAGGCTCTGCCCGGAACCAGCTGACGGTACTGGAACCAGGATGGGGAGCAGAAGGTACAAGAGCAAAAGACACTGCCGAGAACCAGCTGATGGTACTGGAACCCAGATGGGTAGCCGAAGGTCCAAGAGCCAATGGAACTACCAAGGACCAGCTGACGTTACTGGAATCCGGTTACTAAGCAGGAGGTACCCGTGCCTGAAAGCACTACCAAGGACCACCTGACATTGGTGGAACTCGGATACCCAGAAGGAGGCACCTAAGCCAAAGGCTCTGCCCGGAACCAGCTGACGGTGCTGGAACCAGGATGGGGACCTATTCAAGCTTGTCTTCCTAGAGCCGCAACTAGCAGTGTTGGAGCAAAGGGTCAGCAGGGGGAGCAGAGTGTAGGCCGAAGCCTGTACTGGCGGCAGCTTTAGGTCTGTTGTGTCTGCGTGGCTGTTGCAGGACACGTTGCCGGCTACACAGCAGGGGAACAGCTGGCGGTGCTGAACCCCACTGACACATTGGCGAGGTGTTTGGCTCTGTGCAGCCAGCACTTCCGGACAGCAACTAGCGGTGTTGGAGCCCGGGCTCTGCAGGTGGAGCAGAGTGTAGGCCGAAGCCTAATTGAACCGATTTTAAAGGTAACCTTTAACCCCCCCTCAGGGGTTAAAAACTACAAGAGCCACAGCTTGGGCAGCAGCAATGCTGCACAAGTCAAAGGTTGCTCTTTTAATTTTGCTCCTTGCACACGCTGAAAGAAACACGTATAACATTTAGGCCCTTAAACAGTCAAACTGTTTTGGAGGCGTGAGTTCCCTTCGTAATGAGACGCAGCACAGCTGGCAAACATGCCACCTTGGTACTTGGCGCGGCCTCCTAAGCGTCGTTATTTGCTGCACAGGAGTCTGCGCTGTTGTGTTATCCCTTGGCCTTGCGCTGTTAGGGCTGCCCGTCTTCTGACATCATTTGATGTCGGCCGGTGCGGTTCGCGATGCTCATGAATCCCAGCCCCGCAGTGTCTTTACATTGTTCAAACACTGCGGGGCTGGGATTCATGGCCTTGCGCAGTACATATGTTCGCCTCTCACACTCGGGTCCTTACACCTGCTTCGGACTGTGCGGCGTCAGCTGATCCCTTATTGCATGCCACGGCCATGAAGCCGTACAGTCTGAAGAAGGCGGAAGGAGATGAGTGACAGGCGGGCGAAGATATGCACTGCTCCTGCACGTCAATCACACCCTCGCAGTCAAAATAAATAAGACACCGAGGGGCGTTGTGTCGGGCAGGGCGGCCGCAGAGGCGCAGCCAGCCAAACAATGATGTCAGAAGACAGGCAGCACTACCAAGGAGGTTGTTGCGTGTCATTACAAAGGAAAGTCACACCTGAGGGACGTTTTAATGGTCTCAGGGGACACATTTTAGACGTGTTGCGTTCGGCGTGTGCAAGGAGAATAAGTTCATTATGAGCCACCTTGCACACATGCAGCATTACTGCTGTACAAGGTGGCTGTGAAACATACAAACGCCTGGGGGAGGGGGGACAGGTTCCCTTCAATTTCAGTTCTTGTGTCTGCGTGGCTGTTGCAGGACACGTTGCCGGCTACACAGCAGGGGAACAGCTGGCGGTGCTGAACCCCACTGACACATTGGCTGGTGTTTTTCTCTGTGCAGCTAGCACATCTGGGCGCCAACTAGCGGTGTTGGAGCCCAGGGTCAGCAGGAGGAGCAGAGGGAGCATAGTGTAGGCCGAAGCCTGCACTGGCGGCAGCTTTGGGTCTGTTGTGTCTGCGTGGCTGTTGCAGGACACGTTGCCGGCTACACAGCAGGGGAACAGCTGGCGGTGCTGAACCCCACTGACACATTGGCGAGGTGTTTGGCTCTGTGCAGCTAGCACATCTGGGCGCCAACTGGCGGTGTTGGAGCCCAGGGTCAGCAGGAGGAGCAGAGGGAGCAGAGTGTAGGCCGAAGCCTGCACTGGCGGCAGCTTTGGGTCTGTTGTGTCTGCGTGGCTGTTGCAGGACACATTGCCGGCTACACAGCAGGGGAACAGCTGGCGGTGCTGAACCCCACTGATACATTGGCGAGGTGTTTGGCTCTGTGCAGCCAGCACTTCCGGACAGCAACTAGCGGTGTTGGAGCCCAGGCTCTGCAGGTGGAGCAGAGTGTAGGCCGAAGCCTAATTGAACCGATTTTAAAGGTAACCTTTAACCCCCCCTCAGGGGTTAAAAACTACAAGAGCCACAGCTTGGGCAGCAGCAATGCTGCACAAGTCAAAGGTTGCTCTTTTAATTTTGCTCCTTGCACACGCTGAAAGAAACACGTATAACATTTAGGCCCTTAAACAGTCAAACTGTTTTGGAGGCGTGAGTTCCCTTCGTAATGAGACGCAGCACAGCTGGCAAACATGCCACCTTGGTGCTTGGCGCGGCCTCCTGAGCGTCGTTATTTGCTGCACAGGAGTCTGCGCTGTCGTGTTATCCCTTGGCCTTGCGCTGTTAGCGCTGCCCGTCCTCTGACATCATTTCATGTCGGCCGGTGCGGTTCGCGAGGCTCATGAATCCCAGCCCCGCAGTGTCTTTACATTGTTCAAACACTGCGGGGCTGGGATTCATGGCCTTGCGCAGTACATAGGTTCGCCTCTCACACTCGGGTCCTTACACCTGCTTCGGACTGTGCGGCGTCAGCTGATCCCTTATCGCATGCCACGGCCATGAAGCCATACAGTCTGAAGAAGGCGGAAGGAGATGAGTGACAGGCGGGCGAAGATATGCACTGCTCCTGCACGTCAATCACACCCTCGCAGTCAAAATAAATAAGACACCGAGGGGCGTTGTGTCGGGCAGGGCGGCCGCAGAGGCGCAGCCAGCCAAACAATGATGTCAGAAGATGCGCAGCGCTAACAAGGAGGTTGTTGCGTGTCATTACAAAGGAAAGTCACACCTGAGGGACATTTTAATGGTCTCAGGGGACACATTTTAGACGTGTTGCGTTCGGCGTGTGCAAGGAGAATAAGTTTATTATGAGCCACCTTGCACACATGCAGCATTACTGCTGTACAAGGTGGCTGTGAAACATACAAACGCCTGGGGGAGGGGGGACAGGTTCCCTTCAATTTCAGTTCTTGTGTCTGCGTGGCTGTTGCAGGACACGTTGCCGGCTACACAGCAGGGGAACAGCTGGCGGTGCTGAACCCCACTGACAGAGTGGCGGGTGTTTTGCTCTGTGCAGCCAGCACTTCCGGGCGCCAACTGGCGGTGTTAGAGCCCAGGGTCAGCGGGAGGAGCAGAGTGTAGGCCGAAGCCTGCACTGGAGCAAGTTGAAAGGGAACCTTTAACCCCCCCCAGGCGTTTGTAGCTGAAAGAGCCATCTTGTACAGCACTAATGCTGGAAAAGGTAAAATTAGCTCTTTTCATTATGGTCCTTACAAACGCTGAACTTGACACTTATGAAATGTGTCCCCTTACACCGTTAAACCGTCCGGTCGGTTGCAAGCTGAAAGCAAGGACCTCCAACGTGGTGTTTTCCGAAATACTGCCTGTACCACGTGCCACGCCAGAGAGACAACGGGAGATTAGGGAGGTTAATAAGTGGCTCAAGAATTGGTGTAGGAAGGAGGGGTTTGGGTTCCTGCAGAACTGGGCCGACTTCTCAGTTGGCTACAGGCTCTACGCTAGGGACGGGCTGCACCTCAATGGGGAAGGTGCAGCTGTGCTGGGGGAGAAAATGGTTAGAAGGTTGGAGGAGTGTTTAAACTAGGGATTGGGGGGGAGGGTATTCATTTTATAGGAGGGGAAGATAGTGCAGATAGAGACCTGGGCACAAATAAGGAAGTTGGGGGTGGCGGTGGCATGGGGGGTGGGGTTAGAACAGTTAGTAATTTAAGAAAGAATAGAGGTACAGAGAGTAACATCAAGTGCATGTATACTAATGCCAGAAGCCTCGCCAACAAAATGGATGAATTAGAACTAATGTTGTTGGAGCATAATTGTGACATGGTGGGGATATCTGAGACGTGGCTGGATGAGAGCCATGACTGGGCTGTTAACTTGCAGGGCTATAGCCTTTTCAGAAATGACCGTACAGATAAGCGAGGGGGTGGGGTGTGTCTGTATGTAAAATCGACCTTAAAACCCATCCTGCGTGATAATATAGGTGAATCTAATGAAAATGTAGAGTCTCTGTGGGTGGAGATAAGGGGAGGGGGAAAAAATAATAAATTACTGATAGGGGTTTGTTATAAATCTCCAAAACTAATGGAAGCAATGGAGAATATCCTCGTAAAGCAAATAGATGAAGCTGCGACTCAAGGAGAAGTCATTATTATGGGGGACTTCAACTACCCTGAAATAGATTGGGGAACAGAAACCTGCAGTTCCAGCAAAGGTAATCGGTTTTTGACAACTATGAGAGACAATTACCTTTCACAACTGGTTCAGGACCCAACAAGGAGGGGGGCACTGCTAGACCTAATATTAACCAACAGGCCAGACCGCATATCAAATATAAGTGTTGGGGGTCACTTGGGGAATAGTGATCACAAAATAATAAGTTTTCATGTAACCTTTAATAAGATGGGTAGTAGGGGGGTGACAAGGACACTAAACTTCAGGAGGGCAAATTTCCAACGGATGAGAGAGGATCTTGGTGCAATTAACTGGGACGATATCCTGAGACACAAAAATACACAAAGAAAATGGGAGACATTTATTAGCATCCTGGATAGGACCTGTGCACAGTATATACCGTATGGGAATAAACATACTAGAAATAGGAGGAAACCAATATGGCTAAATAGAGCTGTAAGGGGCGCAATAAGGGACAAAAAGAAAGCATTTAGAGAATTAAAGGAAGTAGGTAGTGAGGAGGCATTAAATAAATACAGAAAATTAAATACATTCTGTAAAAAGCAAATCAAGGCAGCAAAGATTGAGACAGAGAGACTCATTGCCAGAGAGAGTAAAAATAATCCCAAAATATTCTTTAACTATATAAATAGTAAGAAACTAAAAAATGACAGTGTTGGCCCCCTTAAAAATAGTCTGGGTGAAATGGTGGATGAGGATGAGGAAAAAGCCAATATGCTAAATGACTTTTTTTCATCAGTATTTACAAAAGAAAATCCCATGGCAGACAAAATGACTAGTGATAAAAATTCCCCATTAAATGTCACCTGCTTAACCCAGCAGGAAGTACAGCGGCGTCTAAAAATAACTAAAATTGACAAATCTCCGGGCCCGGATGGGATACACCCCCGAGTACTGCAGGAACTAAGTACAGTCATTGATAGACCATTATTTTTAATCTTTAAAGACTCCATAATAACAGGGTCTGTACCACAGGACTGGCGTATAGCAAATGTGGTGCCAATATTCAAAAAAGGGGCAAAAACTGAACTCGGTAATTATAGGCCAGTAAGTTTAACCTCTACTGTGGGTAAAATCCTGGAGGGCATTCTAAGGGATGCTATGCTGGAGTATCTGAAGAGGAATAACCTCATGACCCAGTATCAGCACGGGTTTACTAGGGACCGTTCATGTCAGACTAATTTGATCAGCTTCTATGAAGAGGTAAGTTCAGGACTGGACCAAGGGAACCCAGTGGACGTAGTATATATGGACTTTTCCAAAGCTTTTGATACGGTGCCACACAAAAGGTTGTTACATAAAATGAGAGTAATGGGGATAGGGGAAAATATGTGTAAGTGGGTTGAGAGCTGGCTCAGGGATAGGAAACAAAGGGTGGTTATTAATGGAGCACACTCGGACTGGGTCGCGGTTAGCAGTGGGGTACCACAGGGGTCAGTATTGGGCCCTCTTCTTTTTAACATATTTATTAATGACCTTGTAGGGGGCATTCAGAGTAGAATTTCAATATTTGCAGATGACACTAAACTCTGCAGGGTAATCAATACAGGGGAGGACAATTTTATATTACAGGATGATTTATGTAAACTAGAAGCTTGGGCTGATAAATGGCAAATGAGCTTTAATGTGGATAAATGTAAGGTCATGCACTTGGGTAGAAGTAATAAGATGTATAACTATGTGCTTAATTCTAAAACTCTGGGCAAAACCGTCAATGAAAAAGACCTGGGTGTATGGGTGGATGACAAACTCATATTCAGTGGCCAGTGTCAGGCAGCTGCTACAAAGGCAAATAAAATAATGGGATGTATTAAAAGAGGCATAGATGCTCATGAGGAGAACATAATTTTACCTCTATACAAGTCACTAGTTCGACCACACTTAGAATACTGTGCACAGTTCTGGTCTCCGGTGTATAAGAAAGACATAGCTGAACTAGAGCGGGTGCAGAGAAGAGCGACCAAGGTTATTAGAGGACTGAGGGGTCTGCAATACCAAGATAGGTTATTATACTTGGGGCTATTTAGTTTGGAAAAACGAAGACTAAGGGGTGATTTTATGTTAATGTATAAATATATGAGGGGACAGTACAAAGACCTTTCTGATGATCTTTTTAATCATAGACCTGAGACAGGGACAAGGGGGCATCCTCTACGTCTGGAGGAAAGAAGGTTTAAGCATAATAACAGACGTGGATTCTTTACTGTAAGAGCAGTGAGACTATGGAACTCTCTGCCGTATGATGTTGTAATGAGTGATTCATTAATTAAATTTAAGATTGGACTGGATACCTTTCTGGAAAAGTATAATGTTACAGGGTATATACACTAGATTCCTTGATAAGGCGTTGATCCAGGGAACTAGTCTGATTGCCGTATGTGGAGTCGGGAAGGAATTTTTTTCCCCATGGTGGAGTTACTCTTTGCCACATGGGGTTTTTTTGCCTTCCCCTGGATCAATATGTTAGGGCATCTTAGGTTAGGCTATGGGTTGAACTAGATGGACTTACAGTCTTCTTTCAACCTTAATAACTATGTAACTATGTAACTATGTAACTTTCCTTTGTCATGTGATGCAGCACAGCCGTCATTCTTACCCCCTTGGCGCCATGCGCCGCCTCCTCAGCGTTGTTTGAATCTGTCCCGGAGCCTGCGCTGTTAGGTTAACCCTTGGCCATGCACACATTTTGCGCTGCCCGTCTTCTGACATCATTTGGTGTCAGGCTGGCTGCGCCTGTGCGGCCGCGCTGGACGAGATCCCGCCTCGCTGTGTCATCTAATGTAATCCCTCTGCGGACCAGGGATCCATGGGCATGAGCACTGCATATCCTCGCCTCTCACTCCCCTCCCTACGGCTTCTTCAGACTCAACAGATTCAAACAACGCTGAGGAGGCGGCGCACGGCGCCAAGGGGGTAAGAATGACGGCTGTGCTGCGTCACATGACAAAGGAAAGTTCCACCAACCGGACGGTTTAACGGTGTGAGGGGACACATTTCATAAGTGTTAGGTTCAGCATGTGCACGGAGCACCACGAAAAGAGGCACTTTTTCCTTTTGCATCATTAGTTACTGCTGCACAAGGTGGCTCTTTCAGTAACAAACGCCTGGGGGGGGGGGGGACAGGTTCCCTCAAATTTATGTTGTTGTGCCTGCGTGGCGGTCGCATGACACGTTGCCGTATACACAGCAGGGGAGCAGCAGGCATTACTGAACCCCACTAACACATTGGCGAGGTGTTTGGCTCTGTGCGGACAGCACTTCTGGACAGCAACTAGCGGTGTTGGAGCCCAGGGACAGCAGCAGGAGGAGGAGGTGGAGGAGACAGGAGGGATTGACACACACACATTGCTGGGGAACAGCTGACGTTACTGAACCCCAATAACAGAGGAGGGACTGGAGGGACTGGTGGGACAGCACTTCTGGACAGCAACTAGCAGTATTGGACCCCAGGGACAGCAGGAGGAGGAGGTGGAGGAGACAGGAGGGATTGCCACACACACAGCTGGGGAACAGCTGACGTTACTGAACCCCAATACCAGAGGAGCGACTGTTGGGACTGTGCGGACAGCACTTCTGGACGGCAACTAGCGGTGTTGGAGCCCAGGGACAGCAGCAGGAGGAGGAGGTGGAGGAGACAGGAGGGATTGACACACACACATTGCTGGGGACAGCTGATGTTACTGAACCCCAATAACAGAGGAGGGACTGGAGGGACTGGTGGGACAGCACTTCTGGACAGCAACTAGCGGTATTGGAGCCCAGGGACAGCAGGAGGAGGAGGTGGAGGAGACAGGAGGGATTGCCACACACACAGCTGGGGAACAGCTGACGTTACTGAACCCCAATAACAGAGGAGCGGCTGTTGGGACTGTGCGGACAGCACTTCTGGACAGCAACTAGCGGTGTTGGAGCCCAGGGACAGCAGCAGGAGGAGGAGGTGGAGGAGACAGGAGGGATTGACACACACACATTGCTGGGGACAGCTGACGTTACTGAACCCCAATAACAGAGGAGGGACTGGAGGGACTGGTGGGACAGCACTTCTGGACAGCAACTAGCGGTATTGGAGCCCAGGGACAGCAGGAGGAGGAGGTGGAGGAGACAGGAGGGATTGCCACACACACAGCTGGGGAACAGCTGACGTTACTGAACCCCAATAACAGAGGAGCGACTGTTGGGACTGTGCGGACAGCACTTCTGGACAGCAACTAGCGGTGTTGGAGCCCAGGGACAGCAGCAGGAGGAGGAGGTGGAGGAGACAGGAGGGATTGACACACACACATTGCTGGGGACAGCTGACGTTACTGAACCCCAATAACAGAGGAGGGACTGGTGGGACAGCACTTCTGGACAGCAACTAGAAGTATTGGAGCCCAGGGACAGCAGAAGGAGGAGGTGGAGGAGACAGGAGGGATTGCCACACACACAGCTGGGGAACAGCTGACGTTACTGAACCCCAATAACAGAGGAGCGACTGTTGGGACTGTGCGGACAGCACTTCTGGACGGCAACTAGCGGTGTTGGAGCCCAGGGACAGCAGGAGGAGGAGGTGGAGGAGACAGGAGGGATTGACACACACACATTGCTGGAGAACAGCTGACGTTACTGAACCCCAATAACAGAGGAGGGACTGGAGGGACTGGTGGGACAGCACTTCTGGACAGCAACTAGCGGTATTGGAGCCCAGGGACAGCCGCAGGAGGAGGTGAAGGAGATAGGAGGGATTGCCACACACAGCTGCGGAACAGCTGACGCTACTGAACCCCAATAACAGAGGAGCGACTGTTGGGACTGTGCGGACAGCACTTCTGGACGGCAACTAGCGGTGTTGGAGCCCAGGGACAGCAGCAGGAGGAGGAGGTGGAGGAGACAGGAGGGATTGACACACACACATTGCTGGGGAACAGCTGACGTTACTGAACCCCAATAACAGAGGAGGGACTGGAGGGACTGGTGGGACAGCACTTCTGGACAGCAACTAGCGGTATTGGAGCCCAGGGACAGCAGGAGGAGGAGGTGGAGGAGACAGGAGGGATTGCCACACACACAGCTGGGGAACAGCTGACGTTACTGAACCCCAATAACAGAGGAGCGGCTGTTGGGACTGTGCGGACAGCACTTCTGGACAGCAACTAGCGGTGTTGGAGCCCAGGGACAGCAGCAGGAGGAGGAGGTGGAGGAGACAGGAGGGATTGACACACACACATTGCTGGGGACAGCTGACGTTACTGAACCCCAATAACAGAGGAGGGACTGGAGGGACTGGTGGGACAGCACTTCTGGACAGCAACTAGCAGTATTGGAGCCCAGGGACAGCAGGAGGAGGAGGTGGAGGAGACAGGAGGGATTGCCACACACACAGCTGGGGAACAGCTGACGTTACTGAACCCCAATAACAGAGGAGCGACTGTTGGGACTGTGCGGACAGCACTTCTGGACGGCAACTAGCGGTGCTGGAGCCCAGGGACAGCAGCAGGAGGAGGAGGTGGAGGAGACAGGAGGGATTGACACACACATTGCTGGGGAACAGCTGACGTTACTGAACCCCAATAACAGAGGAGGGACTGGAGGGACTGGTGGGACAGCACTTCTGGACAGCAACTAGCGGTATTGGAGCCCAGGGACAGCAGCAGGAGGAGGTGGAGGAGATAGGAGGGATTGCCACACACACAGCTGGGGAACAGCTGACGTTACTGAACCCCAATAACAGAGGAGCGACTGTTGGGACTGTGCGGACATCACTTCTGGACGGCAACTAGCGGTGTTGGAGCCCAGGGACAGCAGCAGGAGGAGGAGGAGGTGGAGGAGACAGGAGGGATTGACACACACACATTGCTGGGGAACAGCTGACATTACTGAACCCCAATAACAGAGGAGGGACTGGTGGGACAGCAACTAGCGGTGTTGGAGCCCAGGGACAGCAGGAGGAGCAGAGGAACACAGTGTAGGCCAAAGCCTGCACTGGAGCAAGTTTAAAGGGAACCTTTAACCCCCCCCCCCCAAGGCGTTAGTAGCTGAAAGAGCCAGCTTGTGCAGCACAAAGGATGCAAAAGGAAAAGGTGGCTCTTTTCATTAAGCTCCTTGCAAACACAGAACTAAACACTTATAAAATGTGTCCCCTGATACCGTGAGACCGTCCCGGAGGTGGGACTTTCCTTCGTAATATGACGCAGCACAGCCGTCATTCCTACCCCCTTGGCGCCGTGCCCCGGCTCCTCAGCGTTGTTTGATTCCGTCCCGGAGCCTGCGCTGTTATGTTATCCCTTGGCCAGGCACACTTAGCGCTGCCCATCTTCTGACATCATTTAGTGTCAGTCTGGCTGCGCCTGTGCGGCCGCGCTGGCCGAGAGCCCGCCTCGCAGTGTCATCTAATGTAATCCCACCGCGGGCCTGGGATCCGTGGCCATGCGCAGTGCATATCCTCACCTCTCACTCCCCTCCCTACGGCTTCTTCAGACTGTGCGGCGTCACGGCCGTGGCATGCTATTAGGGATCAGCTGACGGCGCACAGTCTGAAGAAGGCGTAGGGAGATGAGTGAGAGGCGGAGATTGAGATATGCACTGCGCATGTCCATGGATCTCAGGCCCGCAGTGGAATTAAATCAGAAGACACTGCGAGGCGGGATCTCGGCCAGCGCGGCCGCACAGGCGCAGCCAGCCTGACACCAAATGATGTCAGAAGAGGGGCAGCGCTAAGTGTGCCTGGCCAAGGGATAACATAACAGCGCAGGCTTCGACACAGAATCAAACAACGCTGAGGAGCTGGCGCACGGCGCCGGGGGGGTAAGAATGATGGCTGTGCTGCGTCACATTACGAAGGAAAGTCCCACCTCCGGGACGGTTTTACGGTATCAGTGGACACATTTTATAAGTGTTAAGTTCTGCGTGTGCAAGGAGCTAAACAAAAATAGCTACCTTTTCCTTGTGCAGCATTACTGCTGCACAAGGTGGCTCTTTCAGTAACAAACGCCTTGGGGGGGGGGGACAGATTCCCTTACATTTCAGTTGTTGTGTCAGCGTGGCGGTCGCATGACACATTGCCGGCTACACAGCTGGGGATCAGCTGACGTTACTGAAACCCAATAACACTGGGTCGTATGTTTTGACTGTGCAGACGGCACTTCTGAGCCTCAACTGGCGGTGTTGGAGCCCAGGAATTAAAGTTCAGGTGGTAGAAAGATGAACACAACAGGAGACCTGGATACTGTAGACAGTCACCTAATTATTTAATCAGGAAGAGAAGTGGCAAATTCCTGCGAGATCCAGGCCTTGTTCATTTTCAGGAAAGTGAGCCGGTCAACGTTATCGGAGGATAGTCGCATGCGACGGTCAGTTAGTACACCACCTGCAGCACTAAAGACGCGTTCCGATAATACACTAGCCGCAGGGCAAGCCAGCACCTCCAATGCATACTGGCTTAGCTCTGGCCATGTATCCAGCTTTGAGACCCAAAACTTGAAAGGGGAAGAGCCGTCTGGGAGTACAGCAAGAGGGCAAGACATGTAGTCTGTCACCATCTGACGGAACCGTTGCCTCCTGCTGACTGGAGCAGTCTGTGATGGTGTAGACTTTTGTGGCGGGCACAGAAAACTGTGCCACAGTTGGGCCATACTGGTCTTGCCTTGGGCAGAGGCACTGCTTCTGCTCCCTCTTTGTGCAGAGCCTCCTCCACTGCCTGGACGAACTGAGCTGCTTTGTAATGCACTAGCAGCACTTCTCTCAGTTGGAATGGAGAAGATGATGGAATTCACCAGTGTGTCTTGGTACTCCCGCATTTTTCGCTCCCGGTTCAACGGTGTGATGAGGCTTTCTACGTTGTCCCGGTAGCGAGGATCGAGCAGGGTGAACACCCATAATCAGGCATGTTGAGAATGTGGGCGATGCGGCGGTCGTTTCTCAGGCACTGCAGCATGTAATCCACCATGTGCTGCAGACTGCCAACTGGGCAAGAAATGCTGTTCCCTGCTTGAGGCGTGATCTCTGCCCGCTCGTCATCACCCCACCCTCGCTGTACACACTGACTACTGGACAATTGTGTAACTCCCTCCTCTGGACGGATGTCTTCCTCCTCCATTGACTCCTCCTCATCCTCCTCCTCACAAAGTGTCCCCTGCCTACGCGTTTGTGAGGAACCACGTGGCGCTGATGTAGCGCCCCCACTGCCACAGGGCCGAGAGGTACCCGGTACCGGGCCTCTGAGTCTCTGCTCTGGGGTTGTCACGGTGACTAGGCCCGGTCCGTGACCCTGCCGAGGGGCGCCCAATGGATGGGGTAGTAGTTCAATGTAGATGGTGGTGATGTGGCGGTGCAGTGTAGGTCGCAGTAAATAACGAGGACACCAGGTTGCAGTCTCTTTACCTCTTTACTGAAGGCTTCAGGGTCCTAAGTCCGGACTACGGTTAACCGGGCTGCGCAAGTCCGGCCGGTCCGATGGCACCTCCAGAGTTCCCTTCGCAGGTGGAAATCTGTGCCTACCTGCTAGCGCTTGTGTGTTGTGGTCCTCCCCTGCTGTGGTTACGGGATAGTCCCCACAACTGTTGTGTCTGTTTCTCGTGTTCCCTCACAACTCGATTCTGATGTTCTTCTACGTCCCCCAGATGCTATGGTTAGGACGCACCCGCATGACGGGGAGGCTCGGAGCTCTTCCGGGACTCTAGCATCGCCCCACTCCTGTTGTTACCCCCCTTGTGTCTTCCTAGGTCAATCGGGTGAGACAGCCCCCCTATAACTGACTGTCCTGCCGTAGGTTTGAAGTATGGCCTGGAGCTCTGTACTTCCTCGGCGTTCCGGCCACCGGCTGTGCGCCTCAATAGGATGTTGCCTCGTCTTACAGCATGACTCCTACTGGTGTTTCTCCTTGTTGCGTTGATCTCGTTTCTCACTCAGCACAATATATCTCGCTTCTCGTCCTTTCTTAGGGTACCGCCGCTATATCGTGCAGGCACGGTCCCGTTACGTTCTCTCTCGGTTCGCTAGGCCTCTGTCAGGATCCCACCCCATGACAGGGACCCCCCTGAGTCTCTCCCCGCAACACCCTCTGCCACAAGGTGTTGCCTGTTCGATTCCCAGTCAGCTTTCTCTACTAACTTCCTGCCTAACCCCCAGTTTTACCAGACTGTGAGGAGTGGCCTAATGAATAGTACCCTTAGCTCCCCCTGACTGTGAAATGTATTGGTGTCTGTGATACCTGGTCAGATGAACTCCTTCAGTGCCATCAGATGTACCATAGCCCCCCTTAGCGGCGGAGCAACAGTACTGCAACGACCAGGACTCTGGGGCGCTGCACTGACTGTCCAGAAGATGATGGAAATGGTGAATCCTCATCCTCCACCTCTTCCACAACATCATCCCCTAGCGCTTGCAGTGATTTTTCAAGCAGGCAGATAAGGGGGACAGTCATGCTGACTAGTGCATCATCTGCACTCGCCACCCGCGTGGAATAATCGAAGGGACGCAAAACCTTGCCGTGCTGGAACGCCGCAAGTGAGCACACTCTAGGCGGACCTTGTGCAGCAGTGCATCAAGATCCGGATAGTCCCTGAAAAAACTCTGCACTACCAAATTGAGCACATGTGCCAGACATGGGATGTGAGTGAGGTTGCCGAGGCCCAGAGCTGCCACCAGATTTCGGCCATTATCACACACTACCATGTCTGGCTGGAGATTCGCTGGCACAAACCACACATCGCTCTCCTGCTTGATGGCATTCCAGAGCTCCTGCGCTGTGTGGCTTCGATTCCCCAAAGAAATTAATTTCAAGATGGCCTGTTGACGTTTGGCCACGGCTGTGCTCATGTCGGTCGTAACAGGTAAACGTTCATCATGGGTCCATGTGGAGGTGGACTGTGACGGCTCCTGCAGCGATGATTCTGAGGAACTGGTGTAAGAGGAGGAGTCAATGCATATAGAATGGATTCCTGCAATCCTTGGAGTGGGCAGGACACGTCCTGCGCCACTTGCACGATCTGTACCCGGCTCAACAACATTAACCCAATGGGCAGTGAGGGAAAGGTATTGCCCCTGTCCATGTTGACTGGTCCACGCATCGGTGGTGAGGTGGACCTTGCTACTGACGGCATTCAGTAGCGCGTGTTTTATGTGTCCCTCCACATGCTTGTGCAGGGCAGGGACAGCTTGCCTGCTGAAGTAAAAGCGGCTGGGCACATTGTACTGTGGGACTGCCAATGACATCAAGTCACGGAAGCTGTCAGTCTCCACCAGCCTGAATGACAGCATTTCCAGTGACAGAAGTTTGGCAATGCCTGCAGTCAGAGCCTGTGCTCGTGGGTGGTTTGACGAGAAAGGCCGCCTTTTCTCCCATGCCTGTACTACCGATGGCTGTAGACTGGGCTGGGAGTGTGTGGATGACTGGGAACGTGGTGCTGCAGGTGGAATTACAGCGGGTCTCTGGACAACAGGGCCAGAGGTTCTTCCACGGCGATCCTGGGAGGAAGCCGAACCAGCTGCGTGTGAGCTGGAGGAAGAGGCAACACGAGCTGAAGAGGTGGTAGCTGCCGCTGTTGGTTGGCCTAGCTCTTCAGTGTATTTTTCTAACTCCGCCGCGTGCCTGGTCCGCACATGTTTCCACATGTTGGAGGTATTGAGGTTGCTGACATTTCGACCTCTTTTGACTTTGTGATGACACACCTTGCATTTGACATAGCAAATGTCATCTGCAACTGTGTAAAAAAAGGACCAGGCACTGCAAGTCTTGGGACCGCCCTTTTTGGCTTTTGGAAGAGACATGCTCCTAACGGGTGCCAAAGTGGAGGCTGCAGGATCCGCAGTCTTCCTCCTCCCTCTCCCTCTTTGGCCCGTTCGGGGAATCTCTTCCTCAGAGCTGCTCCCACCACCTTCCTGTCCCTCATGCCAAGATGGGTCAAGGACCTCATCATCTACACTACCCTCTGCCACCAACTGCTCCTCCTGGGTAGTCTCAGCAGCAGAGCACGCACCAGAAAGTGGCACCTGAGTGTCATCATCAGCAGATGCGGCCTGCGATGTGGTGACCGGAGGCACTGGCCCACCCGCCTCTTCAGAGGAAGAGAGAAAAAGCTGTTGGGCATCACTGCACCCTGCCTCTTCTTCCATTTCTCCAATGCTGCTTGACTGGCCCCCTGTTTCCAAGCCAAGAGATTCAGAGAACAGAAGTAGAGACGGCTCCTGTCCTGGGCTCTCTGTCTGCCTGGGCAATTTGGCAGGTGGTGAAGAGACAGATGGGTGCTCTCCAGTGCTCTGTGTCTGAGAGGATGTGGCACTAATTGAAGTCGATGCGTTAGCTGCCATCCATCTGACAACGGCTTCAATTTGTTCTTCACGCAGCAGCGATGTACGGCGCTCTGCGACAAAGCTGCGCATGAAGGACTGTTCCCTGCTGAAAGTGGGTGCTGATGAGTCACCGGTGCCCGCAGCAGGCACAGAATCCCCACGTCCTCTCCCTGCTCCGCGCCCACACCCACGTGCCTTACTCCCTGCCTTCTTCATCTTGGTTGACTGATAAAGATAAGCAGAAAAGTACTAACGGCTTTGTGTGCTTATTCCTGAACAGCTCCTAACAGGTATAAGAAACACTAATTTTCTAAAGTGTGGACTAGACTTTAATATGAGCTAATGTGGCCTACACAAATGTTAAGTGGTGTTTGGTGAACTTTATTATTTATTTGTTTTTTGGGGGCTGAACTGACAACAGAAAGAGCTGCAGTCACACGGAGACCGTGCAGACAGCCGTAAACGGCTCTGCAAGGCCCAAAAACCCTCCTCTATGTTATCCTATGTAGTGTTTTTCCACAAGTTAGCTGGATACGGGTGGAAAGACACTAATAGGAATTTTTTGAAAAAATGTGCAGCAGCCTGCACTACTTAAAACAAAAGGAAAATTGATTTTACGGTATGACGCAGTGAAGAACCCTGAGCTGGATACAACCAGGCTATGGCTGCTCACAGACTACAGGGCGAGCTGCAGTCACACGGAGAGCGTGCAGACAGCCGTAAACGGCGCTGCAAGGCCCAAAAAACCTCCTCTACGTTATCCTATGTAGTGTTTTTCCACAAGTTAGCTGGATACGGGTGGAAAGTCACTAATAGGAATTATTAGAAAAAGTGAGCAGCAGCCTACACTACTTGAAAAAAAAAAAAAAAAAGTATGAGGCAATGAACCACCCTCCCTGAACTGAATACAACCAGCTACGGCCTATGGCTGCACACAGACTAGAGAGTGGGCTGCACTCACACACACACACACACACACACACACACACACACACACACACACACACACACACACACACACACACACACACACACACACACAGACCTTGCAGATCGCTGTGAAAACAGCACTGCAAGGCAAAAGCAAGGTGATTAGTAGGTGAACACAGCGGTTGCTAAATTAGACTTGGAAAAGAACAATGAAGCAAATCGCTATCTCTAAACTGGCCCTCAGTCAGCAAACAGCGTCCTGTCACTAACTGAATTCACAGCAGAGTGAGCGCAAAATGGCACCAGCGACTTTTAAACTGCATCATGACATCATTTCAGCAGCCAATCACAGCCTTGACAGTAGTTTCATGCCCTCCATGCTAAACAGGATGTGCCCACACTTGGAATCATTCTCATTGGCTGATTTCGTTCAAATTTGTGCAGTTTGAATCCTGGGAACTTCCGATTCCGGTATCCGATACGCAGCAAGTATCGGATCTCGGTATCGGAATTCCGATACCGCTAAGTATCGGCCAATACCCGATACTTGCGGTATCGGAATGCTCAACACTAACCTTGACTATTTTAGGCTCTCACACACACGCTGCCCTCCACCCAACAAGCGGTGGATACCGCAATGGATAGGAGCACAACTGCCACCACCCACCACCGGTAAGAACTCTTCATAATCTCCACACTATTGCTTAACCTATAATTCTACAGTGATGACATATATATATAATTTTCTACAATTATTTTTATAGACGTATTGTCAAAACAAGATTTTATGGGCATATTGCCACTATCCATCACCGGTAATACTTTTACTTCGTATTTACACTCCTTAACTTCATACCTCATCATTCTTTACACCCATATTTTTACATTATAGATTACTTTTCCTGCTGGCTGATACTCCAAGGCTTAAATAAACTTTTTTATGCACCCACAGTATAGGAGAGCCTAATATGTGATTTATTACCAAGGTCCATTACTGACATACCTACCCATTTATTATTTATTATTATATATATTTAAAGGTCATTGTTCTGGCTGTCCCCTGATTTTTGACCCGCTTTCACTCGCATATTTCCTGCCATTCTCTGGTAAGTGGGGTCATTGGCATTTTCCCTTTTTTTTGATACCATGTAGTATAAGGCTAATTTCATTTAATTGTTTCCAGCACTTATACACCTGTTCTCTTGATTGTGGACATTTCCCTTATACTGGTTCTACTTACCTCAAGCAGGTATTACCTTTATATTAAAATAAGATATATTACTCACATGTGTACATTATAGTTACTCTACATAACATTGGACTCTGCACTTACAGTGCCACTCTAACTTTTGTAGGTTTATTACCACATAGTGTTCTCTGTTGTCATGATCTGCTTAGCTTGTGGGATTAGGTAGTTCAGAGGTTAATCTGGACGGCCTCGCTCTGGGATTCTGGGAGGCTTATTATAGCCTCATTGTGGGGTCATTCCTAGCTGGGTCTCCTTGTCTAGATTTAGGACGGAGAGCTCTGTGGATCCGAATTATTTCAATGTTTTGAGGGTCTTGTTCAAGAAGAAGACCTCGGAAGATCTCCATAGCGGCTCCATTTAGAGCCTCAAACGCCACTGACTCGGGTAGACTTTTAATCCTTATATTATTTCTTCGTTCTTGGTTCTCATGGTCTTCTAATGAAGAGTGAATAAAGTGAATTAGCTCTTCTTGTGATTTGAGGCAGGTCAGCATAGCATTTGCTTGGTGTGTATGGGAAGATTGAGTTGATTATAGGGCTTCAAGCCTTTGTCCTTGTTGGGCAAGATCATGTTTGATGTCTATTAGTTCTTTCCCTATGCACTTTTGATAAGATGCGCTTAATAAAGGAGCGAGTAACAGGTTGCTCCCTGGAACTTGATCCCATGTCGGAGTCACTCTCCATGTCAGAATCTGGGTCACCTCCCCGTGTAGAACCTGTTATGCTATTAGGTTCAGCCACTGCTGAGGATAAAAAGTGCTTTTTAAATAATTTGTTTAAGTCTACCTGAGTAGTTGAGCAAGAAATTCTGGGGGTGCCTCTTGTAGTTTTAACCCCTGACTTGACCATATTGGCAATGATGTTAAGCTTTGCTTAATATAGTTCTCTGTGCCTTCCTAGACTGGCAGGGTGAGTATTCAAAATGTCATCTCTCGAGGAGTCATACTTGGAGGGTGTTACATCATTGTGACAGATCTATGCTACTGTCCTTTTAAATGTTTTTGTGTGTCTTTTCGGTGTTCAAATAAACTTTTTCTACATTTGACAATTTATCAGGTGTGCACACCATTATTTGTTTGGTCTTTTCTCCTCTTCACATCTCTCGAGGAGTCGTCTAAATATACCCAAAAATTGTTTCAAGAGATTCAGGGCATTGAGAAAGTACTTGAATAGTAAATTATTAGTTGTTTGGTGATGTGGCAAAGAGTACTGAATAAAAGCTGTCTGAGGGGGTTATTTTGTTAATATGAGAACTCTGGGTGGTATGGGAGCTCTTCCTTTAAATTTCAATATAGAGTAAAAATGGCTGTGTATAGTAAATACACAAATCGCAGCACAGCTGAGCTAAATTAGTATGTGTCCTGTATTAGACTCTGGGGTATAATAAGGCAGTCCTGCAGTAGTAGATATAGCTGCAGAATTTGTGAACAGACTTATATGTTTATAGTGATGATTTCACACACAAAGTCAGCTCTGCTAGTTGAGAAGATTAAAGCAGTGCTCATCGTTTAAGTTCTACAGCTCCGTGGGTAGTCCTCCAGGTTCATGCAGGATCACTAGAGAGAAATGACAGGCACTGGGGAGCGGTGTTGTGATCTGGACATTACCGCAGCAGTGCCAGAAGAATAACTCCCCACGGAAGTCCACAAAGGTTCTGGCGGTGTCTGGGCGGCAGCTGGTGTGATGAAGGGATGCGACTCCCAGTGGAAAGGAGGCTCCGGGCAGACCCACACCAGTTAAGTATCGCTGATTTCTCTGCTGCTGTGCCGGGTGATGGTCACTGGATCTGAAAATGGAAAGTTGACTGCCGGTCTTAGCAGCTGTCGGCGATGGAGGGATGACTCGCACTGTGGGTGATCTCCTCTTCAAGGTGGTCCCGGCGTTAGTGCAGGCGGAGCGATGGATGAAGTGAAGCCGGGCTTAGAGAAGCGGTGCTAGAAGCCGGTCTTTCTCTGCAGTCAGCGTCCAGAGGGGAATTCCTCTTCTGATGTGTACCTCTGGTTAATGGCTCCGGTGGGGACCCAGGCAGAGGGAGATGTGAGGGGGAAGTGGATCCTGCGGTGGCAAGGAGGACCCGGGCAGCTTAGCACTCGGTGAGTACCACAGATCACTTCTTTTACAAGATGGCGGATTTGGCGGGAATCCAGGCGGCCGGAGATGCTGTGAGGGAGGAAATCTCCCGGCAGGGAAGGGAACCCGGGGCAGTCTAGCACTCGGATGATTATCACTGGCTCCTGATTAGTTGCGGTATTTAAATCTTGCGCTGCAGGAGGGACACAGACTGCCCGTAGATCAAAATCTAAGATGGCGGGTCCCGCTCTCCCTCAGCAGAGCAAAAAACCACTGAAAAAATGGTGCAATAAAGTCCAAAAAATAGTATAGAAAACTTTATTAGGTATAAATATATAAACACAAGGTGTCAGGACAGTAACAGGTTAAAAATTGCAAACACAGTGTATGGAACGCATGGAGTCAGACTAAATGCCCCACAGGGGGCCTGAAGGAGGAGCAGTGCCAGAGCTCTGCAAAATGACCTCCAGCAGGCCACTAACACCCATGTGTCTGCTCAAACTGTCAGAAACAGACTGCATCAGGGTGTTATGAGGGCCTGACGTCCACAAGTGGGTGTTGTACTTACAGCCCAACACCATGCAGGGTGATTGCCATTTGTCAGAGAACACCAAGATTGGTAGATTCGACACTGGCGCCCTGAGGTCTTCACGGATGAGAGCAGGTTCACACTGAGCACATATGACAGAGTCTGGAGATGCCGTGGAGAGTGTTCTGCTGCCTGTAATATCCTCCTGCCTGACTAGTTTGGCAGTGGGTCAGTAATGGTGTGGGGTGGCCTTTCTTTTTGGGAGCCGCACAGCCCTCCATGTGTTAGCTTGAGGTTCCCTGACTGCCAGTAGGTACCAGGATGAGATCCTCAGACCCCTTGTGAGGCCATATGCAGGTGCAATGGGTCCTGGGTTCCTTCTGATGCATGACAATGCTAGGCCTCATGTGGCTGAAGTGTGTCAGCAGTTCCTGTATGATGAAGGCATTGAAACTATGGACTGGCCTGCCTGTTCCCCAGCACTGAATCCAATCGAGCACATCTGGGACATCATGTCTCATTCCATCCACCAATTCCACGTTGCACCACAGACTGTCCAGGAGTTGACGCCTTAATTAAGGTCCAGGAGGAGATCCCTCAGGATAACATCCACCGCCTCATCAGGAGCATGCCCAGGTGTTGTAGGGAGGTTATACAGGCACGTGGAGGTCACTCACACTACTGGGCATCATTTCCTTGTCTTGAGGCATTGCCATGGAAGTTGGATCAGCCTGTAATTTGATTTTCCACTTTGATTTTGAACATCATTCCAACTCCAGACCTTTGTGGGATATTAGTTGTGATTTACATTAATCATTTTTAGGTTGTATTGTTCTCAACACATTCCATTATGTAATGAATAAAGATTTGCAACCATATTTCATTCAGTGATATCTAGGATGTGGGATTTTAGTGTTAGCTTTATTTTTTTGAGCATTGTAGTATGAAGGTCCCCACTGCCCCCTGTATATAGTGGGTAACAAAGTGTCTCAAGGATAACAACGTCAATGTTTTGGAATGGCCATCACAAAGCCCTGATCTCAATCCTAGTGAAAATTTATGTGCCAAAGTGAAAAGGCAGGTGAGAGCAAGGCGACCTACAGACCTGGATCAGTGACACCAGTTATGTCAGGAGGAATGGGCCCAAATTCCAACCAACTATTGTTAGAAGCTTGTGGAAGGATATCCCAAACATTTCCTTAAGTGTGCATGTGTCTGCAGATACATGCACAGGTAGGGAAGTGATGCTCTGAAGATACACGCACAGGTAGGGACGTGATGCTCTGCAGATACACACAGGTAGGGAAGTGATGCTCTGCAGATACACGCACACGAAGGGAAGTGATGCTCTGCAGATACACGCACAGGTAGGGAATTGATGATCTGCAGATACACACACAGGTAGAGAAGTGATGCTCTGCAGATACATGCACAGGTAGGGAAGTGATGCTCTTCAGATACACACACAGGTAGGGAAGTAATGCTCTGCAGATACACGCACAGGTAGGGAAGTGATGCTCTGCAGATACACATACATGTAGGGAAGTGATACTCTGAAGATACACGCACTCGTAGGGAAGTGATGCTCTGCAGATAGATGCACAGGTAGGGAAGTGATGCTCTGCAGATACATGCACAGGTAGGGAAGTGATGCTCTGCAGGTACATGCACAAGTATAGAAGCAATGCTCTGCAGACTGCCACCCTGCGTGTCCCTGTGTGCAGTGAGGAGTGCAGCAGCCCTCCACATAGAGGTGTCAAGCTCTGCAGGAGCTGTCCACACATACCCCCACTCCCCTGACAACCCCTGTGTGTGCAGGACCTGCCATGGTGAGAGGTCGTAGCCGCTCTCCTCCCTCCCTATTAGGCTGGCTCTTTCCCAGGGACACAGAGTTCTGGTTACAGTATAGACCTCAGGTAGTGTACTTACTGACTGAGCGCGCTCCTGAATGCGCGCCTTCCACCTTCTATGCCTGCCCCACGCTACTCTGATGCACCAATCAGCATCAGGCCAATTGCAGCCTGGCAGCCAATCAAAGCACGGAGCTGCACAGCCAATGACTGGCTGCAGCTCCCCTGACACGCCCACTACACAACCCCACTGGCCTGCAGGCAGTTTGCTGTGCACAGCCATCAGGCGGCCAACCCTGCACAGCTGCTGTGGGAGCGGCCCAGGGGGCATTTGCCTCACTGCCACCCAGCCCGCCCCTACTTGATGTGACACTCTCTTAGGATACATTTTACTCTATGATGACTCTTTTGCACAAAGCCACTAGATGGAGCTACAACATTTGCCTGAATTTTTTTTAACTACATATGGTTTACACACATTATATTTTCTTGTCTAACTATATACTATTTAACATTATAAGCTGTGTATTCTTGTAGTTATTTGTATGTATACATGATTGATTACCACTTTCATCTCTGGAAAAACAATCCCCTTTAACCCCTTTCCGACATCAGGCATAAATGTACGCTGATGTCGCACTCTCTCCCTTTAATGTGTGCTCCGGCGCTGAGCCCACATTTTTGCCAGCATATGTCAGCTGTTTTGAACAGCTGACATGTGCCCCTAACAACGGCATTTAACGCTCACATCCGGCAAGCGCGACATAAAATCCCGCCCAATGGTGACCCCGTCACATGATCGCGGGTCACCAATGGGTTGGGATGACAACCAAAGGTCTCCCATAGACCTCTATGGTTGTCACTGCTGGATTGCTATGAGTGCGGCCAGCTAGCCAAAACCACATTGACTAGGGATCGTCCCGCCGAACTTATGCTCTCCTTTTAAGATAGGCAAAGTGCTACTCAGACAACACAAGTTGAGGGTAAAACAGTGTGGAAATGCTTTATTGAACCACACAACAGGCAGAAAACACATAGAACAGTCCCAGCAAATGGTGCACATCACAGAGTCTCACCTTTCCACTGACTCATCGGGATAATAGCAGCCGTGACTTCAGATCTTCCAGAGTCAGTTACTCCACCTGTGGCACACACACACAGAGAGGAGGTAACAACATGTGTAGGAAGATGACATTCCATTCAGTCCATACAAGGCCAGTTGATCCGAGGATCTCAACCTGGCTTCTCCAAACGTATCCATGGTTCAGCGATGGTTAATGGAGCAGATCTGTATTCTTCCAACCAAGGCTGAAAACCCCTAGGTTGTTTCCTATAGAATGATAGACCCGTGTCCTTTGTAATGCAAACAGTGCATTAATGCATTTTAATTACTATTTTAAGCTTAATTTCACAAAAAAACAAACTACAATAAAACTGGTGGCACCTACCCTTTAAAGAGATGTCCACTACATGGACAACTCCTCATTCCTGGTGTTTGGTTCTGTTAAAATAAAAACACTTATACAAACCTCCCATGCCGACACCATTTCAGCGGTGTTGGCACTTGCGTTCTTGGGCCTCTTTTGAGGTTTTTACGTCATGTTTGCCCTGTGCCCAATCAGCGTTGGTGTCACTGTCCCCAACTTCAGAAAAATAGAGCGTCATGAGGCAGTCAGAGACCAGCCGTGGCCCTGGCTCCCTGTTGATGTTCAATAAGTTTGAAGGCAGAGACAGCGAAGCTGCCGCTGATTGGGTGCAGGGCTCGTGTGGTGTAACAAACTCATATAAGACCTGGGAAAGCAAGTCTTGACACTGTTGAAGTGGAGCCGGCACGCTAGCAGAGTAAGAGTGTTTTTATTTTAATAAGGCCAAACATGAGGAATGAGTTCACTGAAGAAAAAAAATATATTATATATACATACTGTACATACAGTGGGGAAAAAAAATGTATTTAGTCAGCGACCAATTGTGCAAGTTCTCCCACTTAAAAAGATGAGAGAGCCCTGTAATTGACATCATGGGTAGACCAGAACTATGAGAGTCAAAATGAGAAAACAAATCCAGAAAATCACCTTATCCGATTTGGCAAGATTTCTTTTGCAAATTACGTTGGAAAATAAGTAGTCATTAACAAAAGTTCATCTCAATATTTTGTTATATATCCTTTGTTGGCAATGACAGTGGTCAAACGTTTCCTGTAAGTCTTCACAACGTTGGCCCATTCCTCCATGCAGATCTCCTCTACATTAGATGTTATGGGCCTGTGGCTGGCCAACACGGACTCCCTCCAAAGGTTTTCTATGGGGTTGAGATCTGGAAATTGGCTAGGCCACTCCTGAACATTCATATGCTTCTTACGAAGCCACTCCTTCGCTGCCCTGGCAGTGTGGTTGTACATGGATCGGTCATCCTAGTCCCTTTGCAGAGAAACATCCCCAAAGAATGATGTTGCGACCCCCATGATTCACAGTAGGTATAGTGTTCTTCGGATGCAACTCGGCATTCTGTCTCCTCCAAACACGATGAGTTTGGTTTCTACCAAACAGTTCTACTTTGGTTTCATCAGACCATACGACATGCTCCCAATACTCTTCTGGATAATCTAAATGCTCTCTAGCAAACCTCAGACAGGCCCGGACATGTACTGGCTTAAGCAGGGGGACAAGTCTGGCACTGCAGGATCTGAGTCCCTGGCGGCGTAGTGTGTTACTGACGGTAGCCTTTGTTACGATAGTCCCAGCTCTATGCAGGTCATTCACTAAGTCCTTTCTTGTGATCATTTTGACCCCAAGGGGTGAGATCTTAAGTGGAGCCCCAGATTGAGGGAGATTATCAGTGGTCTTGTATGTCTTCCATTTTCTTATTATTGCTCCCACAGTTGATTTCTTCACTCCAAGCTGCTTGGCTATTGCAGATTCAGTCTTCCCAGCCTGGTGCAGGGCTACAATTTTGTTTCTGGTGTCCTTCGACAGCTCTTTGGTCTTCACCATAGTGAAGTTTAGAATGTGACTGTTCGAAGTTGTGGACAGGTGTCTTTTATACTGATAAGTTCAAACAGGGGCCATTACTACAGGTAATGAGTGGAGGACAGAGGAAGAAGTTACAGGTCTGTGAGAGCCAGAAATCTTGCATGTTTTTATGTGACTAAATATTTATTTTCCAACATAATTTGCAAAATAAATCTTGACAAATCAGACAAGATGATTTTCTGGATTTGTTTTCTCATTTTAACTCTCATAGTTGTGGTCTACCTATGATGTCAATTACATGCCTCTCTCATCTTTTTAAGTGGGAGAACTTGCACAATTGGTCACTGACTAAATACTCCCCCCCACACTGTATATATAAAAGTTTGTCCCTTGATTAGATTCACTGACAAAAGGATAAAACTAAACTTTATTAATTCCACATGTAAAACTAACCCATATTTCACCCCCTGAAGGTCAGAAGGTGACTAATAGATAAAACATATACCCCACATCTCAGTATATAGGGTGAGGTGACGTAAACACACTCTCCATGCTTTTCATCTCTATGGATTGCGTCGTCCTCTCCAAAGTCGACTCACCAAGAGATTATTTAATATTGACCTATATTCAAGTGAGACTAGACGAAAAAAACCTAAGATCAAGTTATCTGAAACAGTCAGAACACTAGCCACATATTGGCAGACCGGAGACTTCAAATTATATACTTCGTAAGTTTATAAGCCACTCCAGTGTAAGGAATAGATGTGGTATATATTGGGCTGTCTGAAAACTGAGTCTAGTTTAGGACAATTTCCACTGTTAATAGACAGCTGTTACAATACCAAACTATGGCAGTCCCCATAAGAGAAAAAACACAATAATTATATTGTATTTTCACATACTATCTACTTCTGACTGACCGCCACTGGAGTGGCTTATAAACTTACGAAGTATATAGTTTGAAGTCTGGGATCAGCCTATATATGGTTAGTTTTCTGGCTGTTTTGGATAACATGATACATGATTTTATTTATTTTGTCTAGTCTCGCTTGAATATAGGTCAACTAGCTATTGAACCCGTTCTACGCCTGGGTGGCGAGCATTTATATTGGTATATGGTCTGAATCCTGGTATGTGCTGCTTCCATCCTGCGCCCTAATCTTGTCATGTGCTGCTACCATCTTGCGCCCCCGTCCTGTCATATGCTGCTCCCATCCTGCGCCCCCTTCCTGCACCCTCATCCTGTTTTGTACGCCTCCATCTTGTCATGTGCTACTCTCTTCCTGTGCCCTCATCCTGTCATGTGCTCTCACCCTTCACCCCAATCCTGTCATATGGTGCTTCCATCCTCGCCCCTCTCCTGTCATGTGATGCTTCCATCCTGCACCCCCATGCTGTCATGTGCTACTCCCATCCCACGCACCGATTCTTGTATGTGCTGCCCCATCCTGGTATGTGCTACTCCAATTTTGCTCCCCCATCCTGTCATGCGGTGCTCTCATCTTGTGCCATCATTCTGTAATGTGCTGCTCCCATCCTGCGCCCCATCTTGTCTTGTGCAGCTCCCAGTCTGCGCCCCCATTCTGGTATGTGCTACTCCAATTCTGCGCCCCCGTCCTGTCATGTTTTGCTCTCATCCTGCATCCCCATCCTGTCATGTAGTGCTCACATCCTGTCATGTGCTCCCATCCTGCGCCCCATTCTGTAATGTGCTACTCCCATCCTGTGCCCCCATCCTGTCATGTGCTGCTCCCATCCTGCACCCCCATCTTGTCATGTGCTGCTCCCATCCTGCGCCCCCATTCTGGTATGTGCTACTCAAATTCTGTGCCCCCATCCTGTCAAGTGGTGCTCTCTGTTGTGATCCTAATGGCAGAGGATCTCAGGGTCTTCAGCAAAGTCTGCAAACATGAAAAACTAGCTCATAGGGAGGTGGTAACTGAGCTGACCACATACCTGTTCCTAGCCCACAACTAATAGCAGCCGGGGAACGTACCTACGTTGGTTCTAGACGTCTCGTGCCAGCCGGAGATCTAACTAACCCTTTCAGAGAAAATACAGACCTCACTTGCCTCAAGAGAAAGGTACCCCAAAGTAGATACAGGCCCCCAACAAATAATAACGGTGAGGTAAGAGGAAAGGACAAACGTAAGTATGAACTAGATTCAGCAAAGAGAGGCCCACTAAATAATAGCAGAAATATAGAAAGCGGACTTATGTGGTCAGCAAAAAACCCTGCAAAAATATCCACACTGAATATCCAAGAACCCTTGCACCGACTAGACGGTGTGGGGGGAGAATATCAGCACCCTTAGAGCTTCCAGCAAAATCAGGAATCACATTATGAACGAGCTGGACAAAAAAGAGAACAATACAAATAAACAAAAAACAAAAAGCAGGACTTAGCTTATGCTGCAAAAATCAGGACCAGTAGACAGGAGTAACCAGACAAGGACTGATTACATTGATGCCAGGCAATGGACTAAGAATCCAGGAAGTTTAAATAGGAACACCCAGGGTCTTAACGAACCAGGTGACTACCAACCTGGGGAAAGAATATCCAAGAGCCATACCGCTAGTGACCACAAGAGGGAGCCAAAAAGTATAGTTCATAACAGTACCCCCCCTTTAAGGAGGGGTCACCGAACCCTCCCTACGACCACCAGGGCGATCAGGATGGGCAGCGTGAAAGGCACGAACCAAGTCGGCCGCATGAACATCAGAGGCGACCACCCAGGAATTATCCTCCTGACCATAGCCCTTCTATTTGACCAGATACTGAAGCCTCCGTCTAGAGAGACGAGAATCTAAGATCTTCTCCACCACATACTCCAACTCGCCCTCAACCAAGACCGGAGCAGGAGGGTCAACAGCAGGAACCACAGGCACAATGTACCGCCGCAACAAAGACCTATGGAACACATTGTGAATGGCAAACGACGCAGGAAGATCCAAACGAAAAGACACCGGATTAAGGACCTCCAAAATTCTATAAGGACCAATAAAGCGAGGCTTAAACTTAGGAGAGGAAACCTTCAGAGGGACAAACCGAGAAGACAACCAAACCAAATCCCCAACACGAAGTCGGGGACCCACACCGCGGCGGCGGTTGGCAAAACGCTGAGCCTTCTCCTGTGACAACTTCAAGTTGTCCACCACATGATTCCAAGTCCGCTGCAACCTATCAACCACGGAATCCACCCCAGGACAGTCAGAAGGCTCAACATGACCCGAGGAGAAACGAGGATGAAAACCAGAGTTGCAGAAAAATGGCGAAACCAAAGTAGCGGAACTAGCCCGATTATTGAGGGCAAACTCAGCCAATAGCAAGAAGGTCACCCAATCATCCTGATCCGCAGAAACAAAACATCTCAAATAAGCATCCAGCGTCTGATTAGTTCGCTCCGTTTGGCCATTAGTCTGAAAATGAAAGGCAGACGAGAACGACAGATCAATGCCCATCTTAGCACAAAAAGATCGCCAGAATCTGGACACAAACTGGGATCCTCTGTCAGACACGATATTCTCAGGAATGCCGTGCAAACGAACCACATTCTGAAAAAACAAAGGAACCAGATCGGAAGAGGAAGGCAACTTAGGTAAGGGCACCAAATGGACCATCTTGGAAAAACGATCACACACCACCCAGATGACAGACATTCCCTGAGACACCGGAAGATCTGAAATGAAATCCATGGAAATGTGTGTCCAAGGCCTCTTCGGGACGGGCAAGGGCAAAAGCAACCCGCTGGCACGAGAACAGCAAGGCTTAGCCCGAGCACAAGTCCCACAGGACTGCACAAAAGAACGCACATCCCGTGACAAGGAAGGCCACCAAAAGGACCTAGCCACCAAATCTCTGGTACCAAAAATCCCAGGATGCCCTGCCAACACCGAGGAATGAACCTCGGAAATAACTCTGCTGGTCCATTTATCAGGAACAAACAGTCTATCAGGTGGACAAGAGTCAGGTCTACCAGCCTGAAATCTCTGCAACACACGTCGCAAATCAGGAGAAATGGCCGACAAAATCACTCCCTCTTTAAGAATACCAGCCGGCTCTGAGACTCCAGGAGAGTCAGGCACAAAGCTCCTAGAGAGAGCATCAGCCTTCACATTTTTCGAACCAGGCAGGTATGAGACCACAAAGTCAAAACGGGAGAAAAACAATTACCAACGAGCCTGTCTAGGATTCAGGCGCTTAGCAGACTCGAGATACATCAGATTTTTGTGATCAGTCAAGACCACCACACGATGCTTAGCTCCCTCGAGCCAATGACGCCACTCCTCAAATGCCCACTTCATGGCCAACAACTCCCGATTACCAACATCATAGTTCCGCTCAGCAGGCGAAAACTTCCTGGAAAAGAAAGCACATGGTTTCATCACAGAGCAACCAGAGCCTTTCTGCGACAAAACAGCCCCTGCACCGATCTCAGAAGCATCCACTTCAACCTGAAAGGGAAGTGAGACATCAGGCTGGCACAAAACAGGCGCCGAAGTAAACCGGCGCTTCAGCTCCCGGAAGGCCTCAATGGCCGCAGGAGCCCAATTAGCGACATCAGAACCTTTCTTGGTCATATCCGTCAGAGGTTTAACAACGCTAGAAAAGTTAGCAATAAAACGACGGTAGAAATTAGCAAAACCCAAAAACTTCTGAAGACTCTTAACAGACGTGGGTTGAGTCCAATCATGAATAGCTCGGACCTTGACTGAGTCCATCTCCACAGCAGAAGGGGAAAAAATAAAACCCAAAAAGGAAACCTTCTGCACTCCAAAGAGACACTTTGAGCCCTTCACAAACAAAGCATTATCGCGCAAAACCTGAAACACCATCCTGACCTGCTTTACATGAGAATCCCAATCATCAGAAAAAACTAAAATGTCATCCAGATAAACAATCACAAATTTATCTAGATACTTCTGGAAGATGTCATGCATAAAGGACTGAAACACTGAAGGAGCATTAGAGAGCCCAAAAGGCATTACCAAGTACTCAAAATGACCCTCGGGCGTATTAAATGCAGTTTTCCATTCATCTCCCTGCCTAATGCGCACAAGGTTGTACGCACCACTAAGATCTATCTTGGTGAACCAACAGGCACCCTTAATCCGAGCAAACAAGTCCGACAATAGTGGCAGAGGGTATTGAAATTTAACCGTAATTTTATTCAGAAGCCGATAGTCTATACAAGGTCTCAAAGATCCATCTTTCTTGGCCACAAAAAAGAATCCCGCACCAAGAGGGGAAGAGGATGGACGAATATGTCCTTTCTCCAAAGACTCCTTTATATAAGAACGCATCGCGGCATGCTCAGGTACCGACAGATTAAATAATCGTCCCTTAGGAAACTTACTACCAGGAATCAAATCTATAGCGCAGTCACAGTCCCTATGAGGAGGAAGAACACTGGACCTGGACTCACTGAATACATCCTGATAGTCAAGCAAATACTCAGGGACTTCTGAAGGAGTGGAGGAAGCAATAGACACCGACGGGGAATCGTAATGAATTCCCTGACAACCCCAACTTGACACAGACATAGCCCTCCAATACAGAACTGGATTATGAGCCTGTAACCATGGCAGACCCAAAACGACCAAATCATGCATCTTATGCAGAACAAGAAAACGAATCACCTCCCGATGTTCAGGAGTCATGCACATGGTCACTTGTGTCCAATACTGCGGTTTATTCTCCGCCAATGGCGTAGCATCAATTCCTCTAAGAGGAATAGGATTTTCTAAAGGCTCCAGGATAAAACCACAGCGCCTGGCAAACGACAAGTCCATAAGACTCAGGGCAGCGCCTGAATCCACAAACGCCATAACAGGGTAGGAAGACAATGAGCAAATTAAAGTCACAGACAAAATAAATTTAGGCTGCAAGTTACCAATGGCGACAGGACTAACAAACTTTGTTAGGCGTTTAGAGCATGCTGATATAACATGTGTAGAATCACCACAGTAAAAACACAACCCATTCTGACGTCTATGATTTTGCCGTTCAGTTCTAGTCTGAATTCTATCACATTGCATTAAATCAGGTGCCTGTTCAGACAACACCGCCAAAGGATTAGCGGATTTGCGCTCCCGCAAACGCCGATCAATCTGAATGGCCAGCGTCATAGAATCATTCAGACTTGTAGGAATGGGAAAGCCCACCATCACATTCTTAATGGTTTCAGAAAGGCCATTTCTGAAATTTGCCGCCAGAGCACACTCATTCCACTGAGTAAGCACGGACCATTTCCAAAATTTTTGGCAATACACTTCGGCTTCATCCTGGCCCTGAGAAATAGCCAGCAAAGGCTTCTCTGCTTGAATTTCAAGATTGGGCTCCTCATAAAGCAATCCGAGCGCCAGAAAAAACACATCAATATTTGCCAATGCCGGATCTCCCGGTGCCAATGAGAAAGCCCAATCCTGAGGGTCGCCCCGCAAAAAGGAGATAACAATTTTAACTTGCTGAGCTGAGTCTCCAGACGAACGAGGTCTCAAAGATAGAAACAATTTACAATTATTCCTAAAATTCCTAAATTTAAATCGATCTCCAGAGAACAGCTCGGGAATAGGTATCTTAGGCTCTGACATAGGACTGCTAGTAACAAAATCCTGAATGCCCTGCACTCGAGCAGCAAGCTGATCCACACTAGTAATCAGAGTTTGCACATTCGTGTCTGCAGCAGAGTTTCAAGCCATTCAGAGAAAAAGGGGAAGGAAGAAAGAAAAAAGAAAAAAAAAAAAACCTCAGAACTTCTTTTCTTTTAATCCCACTTCTGCAATGCATTAACTATTCACTGGCCTGGCATACTGTTGTGATCCTAATGGCAGAGGATCTCAGGGTCTTCAGCAAAGTCTGCAAACATGAAAAACTAGCTCATAGGGAGGTGGTAACTGAGCTGACCACATACCTGATCCTTGTCCACAACTAATAGCAGCCGGGGAACGTACCTACGTTGGTTCTAGATGTCTCGCGCCAGCCGGAGATCTAACTAACCCTTTCAGAGAAAATACAGACCTCACTTGCCTCAAGAGAAAGGTACCCCAAAGTAGATACAGGCCCCCAACAAATAATAACGGTGAGGTAAGAGGAAAGGACAAACGTAAGTATGAACTAGATTCAGCAAAGAGAGGCCCACTAAATAATAGCAGAAATATAGAAAGCGGACTTATGTGGTCAGCAAAAAACCCTGCAAAAATATCCATGCTGAATATCCAAGAACCCCCGCACCGACTAGACGGTGTGGGGGGAGAATATCAGCCCCCTTAGAGCTTCCAGCAAAATCAGGAATCACATTATGAACGAGCTGGCCAAAAAAGAGAACAATACAAATAAACAAAAAACAAAAAGCAGGACTTAGCTTATGCTGCAAAAATCAGGACCAGTAGACAGGAGCAACCAGACAAGGACTGATTACATTGATCCCAGGCAATGGACTAAGAATCCAGGAAGTTTAAATAGGAACACCCAGGGTCTTAACGAACCAGGTGACTACCAACCTGGGGAAAGAATATCCAAGAGCCATACCGCTAGTGACCACAAGAGGGAGCCAAAAAGTATAGTTCATAACAGCTCTCATCCTGCATCCCCATCCTGTCATGTGGTGCTCACATCCTGTCATGTGCTGTTCCCATCCTGTACCCCCATTCTGCCATATGCTGCTCCCATCCTGCCCCCATTCTGTCATGTGCAGTAAAAAGTCACTGGCTTGCTGCACTGACATATTTTCTGCATACATTCAGAAGAAAGTGGCTGGATTGCTCCGCTGATGTAGTTTATATATACAGACCCTGTAGTATAAGGCAGCACCCCACAGGCAGACCCCGTAGTAGAAGGCAGCACCCCATTGGCAGACCCTGTAGTATAAGACAGCAATCTATAGGCAGACCCTGTAGTATAAAGCAGCAACTCATAGGCAGACCCTGTAGCATAAGGCAGCACCCCCCACAGGCAGACTCTGCAGTATAAGGCAGCACCCCCACAAACCGAGTCTGCAATAAAAGGCAGCAACCCCCACAGGCAGTCACTGTAGTTTAAGGCAGCACCCTCCACACACAACTCTGTAGTATAAGGCAGCACCCCCATCCATAGGCAGACACTGTAGTATAAGGCAGCACCCCCACAGGCAGACTCTGTACTATAAGGCAGCACCCCCCCACAAGCAGACTCTGTAGTATAAGGCAGCCCCCCAAAGGCAGACTATGTAGTATAAGGCAGCACCCCCACAGGCAGACTCTATAGTATAAGGCAGCCCCCCAAAGGCAGACTATGTAGTATAAGGCAGCACCCCCTACAGGCAGAATCTGTACTATAAGGCAGCACCCCCACACAGGCAGACTCTGTAGTATAAGGCAGCCCCCCAAAGGCAGACCCTGTAGTATAAGGCAGCACCCCACAGGCAGACCCTGTAGTAGAAGGCAGCACCCCATTGGCAGACCCTGTAGTATAAGACAACAACCTATAGGCAGACCCTGTAGTATAAAGCAGCAACTCATAGGCAGACCCTGTAGCATAAGGCAGCACCCCCCACAGGCAGACTCTGCAGTATAAGGCAGCACCCCCACAAACAGATAGACTCTGCAATATAAGGCAGCAACCCCCCACAGGCAGTCTCTGTAGTTTAAGGCAGCACCCTCCACACACAACTCTGTAGTATAAGGCAGCACCCCCATCCATAGGCAGACACTGTAGTATAAGGCAGCACCCCCCACAGGCAGACACTGTGGTATAAGGCAGCCCCCACAGGCAGACTCTTTACTATAAGGCAGCACCCCCCCACAAGCAGACTGTAGTATAAGGCAGCCCCCCAAAGGCAGACTATGTAGTATAAGGCAGCACCCCCACAGGCAGACTCTGTACTATAAGGCAGCACCCCTACACAGGCAGACCCTGTAGTATAAGGCAGCACCCCCCACAGGCAGACTGTACTATAAGGCAGCACCCCACACCCCTCAGGCAGACTCTGTAGTATAAGGCAGCACCCCGACCACAGGCAGACTCTGCAGTATAAGGCAGCACCCCCCTTCACAGGCAAACTCCGTAGAATAAAGGCAGCACCCCCCACAGGCAGACTCTGTAGTATAAGGCAGCACCCCCCACAAGCGGACACTGTAGTATAAGGCAGCAACGCCACACAGGCAGACCTTGTAGTATAAGGCAGCACCCCCCACAGGCAGACCTCTCTTCCTGGTTCCTGCTCTGCTCCTGCTTACCTCCGGACCGCGGGCGCTGGGCAGTGATGTCATCACACCCCGTCAGTGTCGTCGTTGTCAAACGCTGACAGGGGGTGATGGGAGGAGCGCAGCGCTCCTTCCCTCATCAATGCGGTCAGCTGCATCAGCAAGACGCCGATACAGCTGACCCTGTGATGACAGGCGGGGGCCCACTGATGGCACCACCCCCCTGCTCAGAGGCCCATAGCGGCCGGGAGGCAGAGCAGGGACATTGAGTCTTCCTGCTCTGCCGCAGAATGTAACTGTATCGGCGCGCTGTGTACGCCAAAAGTTACAGTAGCGTAGCTCCGGGTGAGCCACCTCTGAGCACCGGGCTTAGGGCGATGGCCCCCCTCTGCCCCTGGTAGCTACGATACTGTTGAGTAGGTAGGTTGTTGTGCCAGAGATCACGCTATACGTTCAATGCTCTGTGGGGTACAGACTGTGCAGGCACATCGCGCTTGCGCAGTCTATAAAGGCTACGGACAGAGTGACGCTCCCAGCATTATATTATAGATATTACATAAAGTCACCTGATGAGATGAGTTGCCGTTGGTGAGGAAGATGAAACCCATAGAAATGAGAGGTTTGGAGAGTGAGTGTGTATACAATACATCACCTCACCTTATATACCGAAATGTGGGGTATATGTTTTTTTTTATTAGTCATCTTCTGACTAAACTTCAGGGGGTGAATTATAGATATAGTTTTACATTTGAAATTAATAAAGTTTAGTTTTAACCTTTTGTCAGCAAACATGAGGAATGACAAGAAACAACCCCTTTAACCCCTTCATGACCTTGGGATTTTCCGTTTTTCCATGTTCGTTTTTCGCTCCCCTCCTTCCCAAAGCCATAACTTTTTTATTTTTCTGTTCATTTGGTCATGCATGTGAGGGCTTATTTTTTGTGGGACGAGTTGTACTTTTGAACGACATCATTGGTTTTACCATGTCGTGTACTAGAAAACAGTAAAAAAAACTCCAAGTGTTTTGAAATTGCAAAAAAAGTGCAGTCCCACACTTGTTTTTGTTTGGCTTTTTTGCTAAGTTCACTAAATGCTAAAATTGACCTGCCATTATGATTCTCCAGGTCATTACGAGTTCATAGACACCTAACATGACTAGGTTATTTTTTATCTAAGTGGTGAAAAAAATTCCAAACTTTGCTAAAAAAAAAAAATTGCGCCATTTTTCGATACCCATAGCGTCTGCATTTTTCATGATCTGGGGTCAGGTGAGGGCTTATTTTTTGCGTGCCAAGCTGGCGTTTTTAAGTATACCATTTCGGTGCAGATACGTTCTTTTGATCGCCCGATATTGCATTTTAATGCAATGTCGCGGCGACCAAAAAACGTAATTTTGGCGTTTTGAAATTTTTTCTCGCTACGCCATTTAGCGATCAGGTTAATGCTTTTTTTATTGATAGATCGGGCGATTCTGAGCGCGGCGATACCAAATATGTGTAGGTTTGATTATTTCTTTATTGATTTATTTTGAAAGGGGGGTGATTTAAACTTTTATATTTTTTTCACATTTTTTTCACATTTTTTTTTAACTTTTGCCATGCTTCAGTAGCCTCCATAGGAGGCTAGAAGCTGGCACAATTCGATCGGCTCTGCTGCATAGCAGCGATCTGATGTTCGCTGCTATGTAGCAGAAATGCAGGTGTGCTGTGAGCGCCGACCGCAGGGTGGCGCTCACAGCTACCGAGGATCAGTAACCATAGAGGTCTCAAGGACCTCTATGGTTACTATTCAGAAGCATCACCGACCTCCGATCATGTGACGGGGGCCGGCGATGCGCTCATTTCCGGAAGCGCCGGATAAATGCCGCTGTCTGCGTTTGACAGCGGCATTTAACTAGTTAATAGTGGCGGGTGAATCGCGATTTCACCTGCCGCTATTGCGGGCACATGTCAGCTGTTCAAAACAGCTGACATGTCCCGGCTTTGATGCGGGCTCACCGCCGGAGCCCTGCATAAAAGCCCGGTATCTGACCTCGGACATACTATCCCGTCCGAGGTTAGAAAGAGGTTAAGAAGATCCAATTTTGGTTAAAACGATTCCAACATTCTGAACATAAAGGCTTCTCCCCTATGTGACATCTCTAATGTTTATTAACAGCTGATTTCCAAGTAAAATATTTTGTACATTAAGAAAATGAAAAAGGCTTCTCTTCTGTGTGACTGCTCTGATGTCTAATAAGATTCGCTTTCCGATTAAAATATTTTCCACATTCTGAACAGGAAAAAGGCTTCTCCCCTGTGTGAGTTCTCTGGTGGCTATCAAGACTCCATTTCCGATTAAAACATTTCCCACATTCTGAACAGGAAAAAGGCTTCTCCCCTGTGTGAGTTCTCTGGTGGTTATCAAAAACCGATTTCCGGTCAAAATATTTTCCACATTCTAAACAGGAAAAAGGCTTCTCCCCTGTGTGAGTTCTCTGGTGGCAATCAAGATTCGATTTCTGATTAAAACATTTCCCACATTCTGAACAGGAAAAAGGCTTCTCCCCTGTGTGGATTCTCTGGTGCTGAACAAAATCTGATTTATAGTTAAAACATTTCCCACATTCTGAACAGGAAAAAGGCTTCTCCCCTGTGTGAGTTCTCTGGTGGTTATCAAAAACCGATTTCCGGTCAAAATATTTTCCACATTCTAAACAGGAAAAAGGCTTTTTCCTTGTGTGAGTTCTCTGGTGCCTAACAAGAATCGATTTCCGGTTAAAACATTTCCCACATTCTGAACAGGAAAAAGGCTTCTCCCCTGTATGAGTTCTCTGGTGGATATCAAGAACCCATTTCCGATTAAAACATTTCCCACATTCTGAGCAGGAAAAAGGCTTCTCCGCTGTGTGAGTTCTCTGGTGGATATCAAGAACCGATTTCAGGTTAAAACATTTTCCACACTCTGAACAAGAAAAAGTTTTCTCTCCTGTGTGAGTTCTCTGGTGGCTATCAAGAACCCATTTCCGGTTAAAACATTTCCCACATTCTGAACAGGAAAAAGGCTTCTCTCCTGTGTGGATTCTCTGGTGCTGAACACATTCTGATTTATAGTTAAAACATTTCCCACATTCTGAACAGGAAATAGGCTTCTCCCCTGTGTGAGTTCTCTGGTGGTTATCAAAAACCGATTTCCGGTCAAAATATTTTCCACATTCTAAACAGGAAAAACGCTTCTCCCCTGTGTGAGTTCTCTGGTGGCAATCAAGATTCGATTTCTGATTAAAACATTTCCCACATTCTGAACAGGAAAAAGGCTTTTCTCCTGTGTGGATTCTCTGGTGCTGAACACATTCTGATTTATAGTTAAAACATTTCCCACATTCTGAACAGGAAAAAGGCTTCTCCCCTGTGTGAATTCTCTGGTGGTTATCAAAAACCGATTTCCGGTTAAAATATTTTCCACATTCTAAACAGGAAAAAGGCTTTTTCCTTGTGTGAGTTTTCTGGTGCCTAACAAGAACCGATTTCCAGTTAAAACATTTTCCACACTCTGAACAAGAAAAAGGTTTCTCTCCTGTGTGAGCTCTCTGGTGCCTAACAAGAATCGATTTCCAGTTAAAACATTTCCCACATTCTGAACAGGGAAAAGGATTCTTCCCTGTGTGGGTTCTTTGGTGGTTAACAAAATGTGATTTCAGTGTAAAATATTTCCCACATTCTGAACATGAAAATGACTTCTTTGCTTTAGGAGCTGTTTGTTTTTTAATGCCTCTTTTGCGACTTTGATTTTCCTTAGTAGTCAGTAATGAATCAGAAGATGAGACCTGTTTCATAGGATGAGATGACAGATATTTGCTGTGATTAGATGATGGTATATTTGGAGTAATAGCAATCACTTCAGTTGTATCTTGTAGGATCTCAAGATCATCAGATTTAAAAATTGAAGATGTCAGCTGTCCCTCTGATCTCCTGGTACAGTCATCTGCTAAGATAAAAAAATATATATTTTTTTAATCAAATATCCTTGAGTTTTATAGTTTTGAACATTTCTACTTAAACTGTCCATAAAAATGGTAAGTCATGTACAAAAAACTTTAATTATTTACAAAGACAATGACAGTCCACAGTCTACTAGAAAAACTTATTGGATGAACCAGTAGTGCGTGGTGTTCAACTGTTTATTCATTCTGCCTCCCAAATATCGAACAAAAAGAAACCAATGTTATGTTATGTTGGCAAAAATAACACCAGTTCTCATCTCACAAAAAACAAGTCTCCATTCAGGTCGATCATCCATCAATGGGAACACAGAGGTTCCCACACTAATAGTGGTTCAAAGGCTGTTAAAAAGCAACAAGGTTTCCATAAACTAATCCAAAAAAATCCAATCTCACTTCTGACTTGCAGTGTGCTCAAACAACATTTAGGATACCTGTATTTAGCAATATTATACTGAGAAGAATCCACTTAATTTACAGTGTGTGTCTCCTGGAGCACAATCTGTGCACTATGTGTTGGATAATAAAATGGCAAATGTGTCATTTTCACACACAAACCTCCACTGCTTGTTAATTTCTGGAAAGTAACTGTGGAGTCAAAATATTCACTTTTCCTATAGATTATAACCCTCAGTGACTTAATTTATAAAATGGAATTTGTCCATTTCTCATCTGGGATCTGTTTCTGCTGTCTAGCTGAAGTAATCTGCTCCCTACTGTTATGCTGTCAGAATCAGGCTGCACTCAGATGTCACCCGAGTGCAGTCCTGTTTGAGTGTGACGATTCAAAGAGGGAAAACGGAGAGTGGACCAGATAGACCGCCCCCTATACAGGGAGAGTTAGGGGCAGGTGTTGTGAACTCTGTTTTCGGACTCCCTCTTGTGGTCACAGGTGGTACTGTGTGACTTTTGCTTTGGGCTCCCCCTGGTGGCTTTGTGTGTTATTCTGCTGGTCTCTGGCTACCAGCTGTCTCGTTATCCTCTGGGAGGTTCCTATATAGCTCTGTTTCACTTCCACTTGTTGCCGGCTGTCGATGTAATCAGTGCTACTCAGTTTCCTTCTGACTACCTTGCTCCCAGTCTCTCCAAGACAAGCTAAGTTTTTGTTTGCTCATTTTTGTTCATCAGTGTTCATCTTGTTTTCTTGTCCAGCTTGCTAAAATGTGATTCCCTCGCTTGCTGTTGCTCTAGTGGACTGAGTTTCTCCCCATGCACCGTTAGTTGGTGCATGGGTTCTTGAAATCTCAGGATGGATATTTTGTAAGGGTTTTTTACTGACCGCATAGATCCCTGTTCTATTTTCTGCTTTCTAGAATTAGTGGGCCTCTTTTGCTGAATCTGATTTCATCCCTGTGTATGTGCCTTCCTCTTACTTCACTGTTAATATTTGTTGGGGGCTTCTATATCTTTGGGAATTATTTCTCTGGAGGCAAGCGAGGTCTTTCTTTCTCTTTAGGGGTAGCTAGTTTCTCAGGCTGGCTCGAGACGTCTAGGAATTTTTTAGGCACGTTCACCGGCTACCTCTAGTTGTGTTGGATAGGTTCAGATTTGCGGTCAGTCCAGTTACCATCTCCCTAGAGCTTGTCCTATTTCAAGTTCTTGCTGGCCTATTTGCGATCCTCAGCCACTAGGATCACAACAGTACAGCCGGCCAACAAAGTGTTAATTGCATGGCAGAAGCAGGAGAAAAGAAGCCTTGAGAAATTTTTTTTTTTTTTTTGCTGCCGTGTCTCTAGCTGCTGTGTGGCTAGCTTCTCTCCTCCTCTTAATCTTGGTGTGGCTCTGAGTTCAGCTGCTGACATGGATGTCCAGAGTTTGGTTTCCAGTCTGGATAATCTTGCTGCTAGGGTTCAAAGTATCCAGGATTTTGTTGTTCGCAGTCCTATGTCAGAGCCTAGAATGCAGGAAATAGAAAAAAATCCAGCTCGACGAGGTGGTGAAAAAGCAAAGTCTTGGTACTTTATTCACTTCATATCAAAAAATAGAGGATAAAACAACAGCACAATATGATTAAAAAACACTATCTACGCGTTTCTGGTGACATAGCACCCTTAGTCATGATAACTTTAGTGCAGCCTGTTCTATGCTTTTATGCTGGCAACCGGTAGGCACACCGGTGCTATGGCTAATTACAGGAGGTAATCTAGTCAAAATGGAAACACATGATAGTGTGTGCAAGCTGCAATTAGTTGCACAAGACAGATAGAAAAAAAGCACAGAAAAAAAACACAACAAGCAGACTACATATATACTTTGGCTATATAAAAGGAAATACAGAATAAATATATGTCATTCCATAATAATTCGTTGTTTACAAATGAAGAATGTGGAGTTACATGACATATAATAATAAATATCCAAAAAGTTTTTAATATATCGAATTCTTTGTGAAGTAGCTGGAAGAAAATCATTAGAGCAATGTCAAAATGAAAGACCTGTTGGGTGTTTCATTTGTATGTTCCAAGATAATCATTCGAAGAGAATTTTTATTCAAAGAAGATTTTTACACAGGATCTTAAGCGATCTCTAAATCGGAGACCTATGAAGATAAATAAATTAATAAAAAAAATTTAAAAAAAATGATTTCCCCCCGGATCTCCAATTTTATATAATAGAGGTTACCCATTTTCTCATGACCACCAATTTTTTCTGCTTCAATCAAATTTATTATATTCAAATCAGCGGTGTCTCAATGGGGGCCAAGTACTCACCATCTCTCGCCAATTTGGTGATGAGCTGGTGGGAGGAGTCATATATTTACAATGAAGAGAATCCATTTAAGGACTGCATATTTTGGTACGGTAGATACACCGATGACATCATTATGGTGTGGAATTCCGATGTATCTACCGTACATAACTTAATCGACTACTTCAATAGTAATCTGTTTAATTTAAGTTTCACCGCTCGCCAGGAACACACAAGCATAGAGTTCCTGGACCTAAAACTCAAAGGTGTAAACAACATTCCTGTAGTGACATCAACTTTCAGAAAAAATACAGCGGGGAATACAATATTGAGGGCAAACAGTCACCATCCTAAGCATACAATCAAAAGCATACCTGTGGGGGAAATGGTTAGGGCAAAACGAAACTGCAGCACACAGGAAGATTATTCTAGAGAGGTTGAGGAAATTAAAGCAAGACTCACACAGAGAGGTTACAGTAAAGGGTATTTACAAAGAGCAGAAAAAATAGTGGAGAAAAAATCACAGTTTAAATCAAAACAGAATAAAAAAACAGGCTCCACTAACCCCATTACCGTTGTCTTTCAATACAGCAACCAATTTGCTTCTATCAGTAAACTGATGAGAAACAACCTAACCATTTTATGGGAAGATCCTGATATTGCGTCCATATTAAAACACGGATGCAGAATTGTGTCAAGAAAAGCACCATCATTGGGCTTTAGTTTATCACCCAGCTCTTTAAACACATCCCATGCTCAGCCTTCCAACTGGCTTAACATTAAGGGCTTCCACAAATGTGGTGCCTCAATCTGTAAAATCTGTAAATTCACACAGAAATGCTCCGACTTCACGGATGCAAATAACCAAAAAACGTACCAAATCAAAACATTCCTTAATTGTAATACCACTAACGTGGTCTACATTATGGAATGTACAATTTGCCATCTTAAGTAGGTGGGGAGCACGATACGTCCACTTAAAACAAGAATCCGTGAGCATATTTATGATGTGGAAAATGGTAACACCCATAGAAATATGTCACAAGTGTCACAACATTTTATTAACCAACATCAATCGAACCTCAACTCATTAAAAGTTTACGCAATTGAGAGGACACATAGACCATTTAGAGGAGGAGATACTGAGATTACCCTTAGAAACAGGGAGACTTGGTGGATCTTTAAGTTGGGGACCAGAATACCTCATGGTCTCAATAAGAGAAAGGATATCATGCTTTTCTATTAGTGTCATTTTCCTTAAAACGTATATAACTCCAAAAAATATTTTTTTTTTTTTTCGGATACAAGTCTTTATACACAATCGAGGTGTTTTATTAAGTATGTATACTAACAAAACATATATATATATTTTTTTAATGACAGGCATCAGCACCTTTATGGTGCTCGAACTCACCTGTCAGATCCGCAGATTTGCGATGTTCTCCTCCTCTCTGTGTAGCTGACCGCTGCTCCATTGTTGCACGTTTACTTTTGCCCCCGAATGTCTTCAATGCAGTCTATAGGTTTCTTATTCAGTAAATTAATACCTGCCTCTTTAATCAATCATTTTTTGTATGTTTATAACCATCACCATGTCAATAATTAGAAAAAAATTTTTTACACACAATCGAGCTGTTTCACTTAGTATGTATACTAACAAAATATATATATTTTTTCTTAATGACAGGCATCGGCGCCTTTATGGTGCTCAAACTCACCTGACAGATCCACAGATTTGTGATGTTCTCCTCCTCTCTGTGTAGCTGACCGCTGCTCCATTGTTTCACGCTTACTTTTGCCCCCGAATGTCTTCAATGCAGTCCATAATTTTCTTATTCAGTAAATTTATAGCTGCCTCTTCAATCATTTTCTGTATCCTTACAACTATCATCATGCCAATAATCAGAATTTTTTATTTATTTATATATCTTCATAGGTCTCCGATTTAGAGATCGCTTAAGATCCTGTGTAAAAATCTTCTTTGAATAAAAATTCTCTTCGAATGATTATCTTGGAACATACAAATGAAACACCCAACAGGTCTTTCATTTTGACATTGCTCTAATGATTTTCTTCCAGCTACTTCACAAAGAATTCGATATATTAAAAACTTTTTGGATATTTATTATTATATGTCATGTAACTCCACATTCTTCATTTATAAACAACGAATTATTATGGAATGACATATATTTATTCTGTATTTCCTTTTATATAGCCAAAGTATATATGTAGTCTGCTTGTTGTGTTTTTTTTCTGTGCTTTTTTTCTATCTGTCTTGTGCAACTAATTGCAGCTTGCACACACTATCATGTGTTTCCATTTTGACTAGATTACCTCCTGTAATTAGCCATAGCGCCGGTGTGCCTACCGGTTGCCAGCATAAAAGCATAGAACAGGCTGCACTAAAGTTATCATGACTAAGGGTGCTATGTCACCAGAAACGCGTAGATAGTGTTTTTTAATCATATTGTGCTGTTGTTTTATCCTCTATTTTTTGATATGAAGTGAATGAAGTACCAAGACTTTGCTTTTTCACCACCTCGTCGAGCTGGATTTTTTTCTATTTCCTGCATTCCTCACGCCTTGACACAGTGTTTCCGTGCTCCGAGCCTCCAGGGACTACACCTATGGTGAGCTGGATTTTTTCTTTTGTCTTCACAGAGCCTAGAATACCTATTCCGGAGTTGTTTTCCGGAGATAGATCTAGGTTCCTGAATTTTAAGAACAATTGTAAGTTGTTTCTTTCTTTGAAATCTCGTTCCTCTGGTGATTCCGTTCAGCAAGTTAAAATTATTATTTCTTTTTTGCGTGGTGACCCTCAAGATTGGGCTTTCGCATTGGCGCCAGGGGATCCTGCATTGCTCAGTGTGGATGCGTTTTTTCTGGCTCTTGGATTGCTCTATGAGGAACCTAATCTTGAGATCCAGGCTGAAAAAGCGTTATTGGCCCTCTCACAGGGGCAAGATGAAGCAGAGGTGTACTGTCAGAAATTTCGGAAGTGGTCGGTGCTTACTCAGTGGAATGAGTGTGCCCTGGCTGCAAATTTCAGGGAAGGTCTTTCTGAAGCCATTAAGAATGTCATGGTGGGGTTCCCTACGCCTGCAGGTCTGAATGAGTCAATGACTCTGGCCATTCAGATTGATCGGCGTTTACGGGAGCGCAAACCTGTGCACCATTTGGCGTTGTCTTCTGAGCAGACACCTGAGTCTATGCAATGTGATAGAATTCTGACCAGAAGTGAACGGCAAAATTATAGATGGCAAAATGGGTTGTGCTTTTACTGTGGTGACTCAGCTCATGTTATATCAGCATGCTCTAAGCGCAAAAAAGAGGTTGATAAATCGGTCACCATTGGTACTTTACAGCCTAAGTTCATTTTGTCTGTTACCCTGATTTGTTCCCTGTCATCTTACCCGGTTAATGCTTTTGTGGATTCAGGTGCTGCCCTGAGTCTGATGGATTGGTCGTTTGCCAGGCGCTGTGGTTTTGATTTGGAGCCTTTAAAATTCCCTATTCCACTAAGGGGAATTGATGCTACACCATTGGCTACGAATAAACCTCAGTACTGGACACAGGTGACCATGTGCATGACTCCTGTTCATCAGGAGGTGATTCGCTTTCTTGTACTGCATAATTTGCATGATGTTGTCGTGTTGGGTCTGCCATGGTTGCAGACTCATAATCCAGTCCTGGATTGGAAAGCAATGTCTGTGTCAAGTTGGGGTTGTCAGGGAATTCATGGTGACGCTCCTGTGGTGTCAATTGCTTCATCCACTCCTTCTGAAATCCCTGCGTTTTTGTCAGACTACCAGGATGTATTTGAGGAGCCCAAACTCAATTCTCTACCTCCTCATAGGGATTGTGATTGTGCTATAAATTTGATTCCTGGTAGTAAGTTTCCTAAGGGACGACTTTTCAATTTGTCAGTGCCGGAGCATGCTGCCATGCGGAGTTATATAAAGGAGTCTTTGGAAAAGGGACATATTCGCCCGTCCTCGTCCCCTCTTGGTGCAGGATTCTTTTTTGTGGCTAAGAAGGATGGTTCCCTGAGACCTTGTATTGATTATCGCCTTCTGAATAAAATCACGGTCAAATTTCAGTATCCTTTGCCATTGTTAACTGATTTGTTTGCTCACATTAGGGGGTCTAGTTGGTTCACCAAGATAGATCTTCGTGGTGCGTATAACCTTGTGCGTATAAAGCAGGGTGATGAATGGAAAACTGCATTTAATACGTCTGAAGGCCATTTTGAGTACTTGGTGATGCCTTTTGGACTTTCTAATGCTCCTTCAGTCTTTCAGTCCTTTATGCACGACATCTTCCGTGAATATCTGGATAAATTTATGATTGTGTATCTGGATGATATTCTGGTTTTTTCTGATGATTGGTAGTCTCATGTTAAGCAGGTCAGGATGGTGTTTCAGGTCCTGCGTGCCAATGCTTTATTTGTGAAGGGCTCAAAATGTCTTTTTGGAGTCCAGAAGATTTCTTTTTTGGGTTTCATTTTTTCTCCTTCTACTATTGAGATGGACCCAGTCAAGGTTCAGGCTATTCATGACTGGACGCAGCCTACATCTGTTAAGAGTCTTCAGAAGTTCTTGGGTTTTGCTAATTTTTACCGTCGCTTCATAGCTAATTTTTCTGGTGTTGTTAAGCCTTTGACGGATTTGACCAAGAAAGGTTCTGATATTACTAATTGGTCTTCTGCGGCTGTGGAGGCCTTTCGGGAGCTGAAGCGCCGGTTTTCTTCGGCTCCGGTCTTATGTCAGCCAGATGTCTCACTTCCCTTCCAGGTTGAGGTTGATGCTTCCGAGATTGGAGCGGGGGCTGTTTTGTCGCAGAGAAGCTCCGATGGCTCTGTGATGAAGCCATGTGCTTTCTTTTCAAGAAAGTTCTCGCCTGCCGAGCGGAATTATGATGTCGGTAATCGGGAGCTGTTGGCTATGAAGTGGGCATTTGAGGAGTGGCGACATTGGCTCGAGGGAGCCAAGCATCGTGTGGTGGTCTTGACTGATCACAAGAATTTGATTTTTCTCGAGTCAGCCAAGCGGCTGAATCCTAGACAGGCTCGTTGGTCGTTGTTTTTCTCTCGTTTTGATTTCGTGGTCTCGTACCTGCCTGGTTCGAAGAATGTGAAGGCTGATGCTCTTTCCAGGAGTTTTGTGCCTGACTCTCCTGGAGATTCTGAGCCGGCTGGTATCCTTAGAGAAGGGGTGATTTTGTCTGCCATCTCCCCAGATTTGCGACGAGTGCTGCAGGAGTTTCAGGCGGATAGACCTGACCGTTTCCACCGGAGAGACTGTTTGTCCCGGATAGATGGACCAGTAGAGTCATCTCCGAGGTTCATTCTTCGGTGTTGGCGGGTCATCCTGGAATATTTGGTACCAGAGACTTGGTGGCCAGATCCTTTTGGTGGCCTTCCTTGTCGCGGGATGTGCGTTCCTTTGTGCAGTCTTGTGGAATTTGTGCTCGGGCTAAGCCTTGCTGTTCTCGTGCCAATGGGTTGTTGTGCCTTTGCCTGTCCCGAAGAGGCCTTGGACGCACATTTCCATGGATTTTATTTCAGATCTCCCTGTCATCTGGGTGGTGTGTGATCGTTTTTCTAAGATGGTCCATTTGGTGCCCTTGCCTAAGTTGCCTTCCTCCTCCGAGTTGGTTCCTTTGTTTTTTCAAAATGTGGTTCGTTTGCACGGGATCCCTGAGAATATCGTGTCTGACAGAGGATCCCAGTTTTTGTCCAGATTCTGGCGATCTTTTTGTGCTAAGATGGGCATTGATCTGTCGTTCTCGTCTGCCTTTCATTTTCAGACTAATGGCCAAACGGAGCGAACTAATCAGACGCTGGAGGCTTATTTGAGATGTTTTGTTTCTGCGGATCAGGATGATTGGGTGACTTTTTTGCCGTTGGCCGAGTTTGCCCTTAATAATCGGGCTAGTTCTGCTACTCTGGTTTCTCCTTTTTTTTGTAATTCGGGGTTTCATCCTCGTTTTTCCTCGGGTCAGGTGGAGCCTTCTGACTGTCCTGGAGTGGATGTTGTGGTGGACAGGTTGCATCAGATTTGGAATCATGTGGTGGACAATTTGAAACTGTCACAAGAGAAGGCTCAGCTCTTTGCCAACCGCCGTCGCTGCGTGGGTCCCCGACTTCGCGTTGGGGACTTGGTGTGGTTGTCTTCTCGCTTTGTTCCTATGAAGGTCTCCTCTCCTAAGTTCAAGCCTCGGTTTATTGGTCCTTATAAGATTTTGGAAGTCCTTAACCCTGTGTCATTTCATTTGGACCTCCCAGCATCGTTTGTTATTCATAATGTGTTCCATCGGTCGTTGTTGCGGAGGTATGTGGTGCCTGTGGTTCCTCCGGTTGAGCCTCCAGCCCCGGTGCTGGTTGAGGGAGAATTGGAATACGTGGTGGAGAAGATCTTGGATTCCCGTATTTCTAGACGGAGGCTTCACTATTTGGTTAAGTGGAAGGGCTATGGTCAGGAGGATAATTCCTGGGTTGTCGCCTCTGATGTTCATGCGGCCGATTTGGTTCGTGCCTTCCATGTGGCTCATCCCAATCGCCCTGGGGGTTTTCATGAGGGTTCGGTGACCCCTCCTCAAGGGGGGGGTACTGTTGTGAACTCTGTTTTTGGATTCCCTCTTGTGGTCACAGGTGGTACTGTGTGACTTTTGCTTTGGGCTCCCCCTGGTGGCTTTGTGTGTTATTCTGCTGGTCTCTGGCTACCAGCTGTCTCGTTATCCTCTGGGAGGTTCCTATATAGCTCTGTTTCACTTCCACTTGTTGCCGGCTGTCGATGTAATCAGTGCTACTCAGTTTCCTTCTGACTACCTTGCTCCCAGTCTCTCCAAGACAAGCTAAGTTTTTGTTTGCTCATTTTTGTTCATCAGTGTTCATCTTGTTTTCTTGTCCAGCTTGCTAAAATGTGATTCCCTCGCTTGCTGTTGCTCTAGTGGACTGAGTTTCTCCCCATGCACCGTTAGTTGGTGCATGGGTTCTTGAAATCTCAGGATGGATATTTTGTAAGGGTTTTTTACTGACCGCATAGATCCCTGTTCTATTTTCTGCTTTCTAGAATTAGTGGGCCTCTTTTGCTGAATCTGATTTCATCCCTGTGTATGTGCCTTCCTCTTACTTCACCGTTAATATTTGTTGGGGGCTTCTATATCTTTGGGGATTATTTCTCTGGAGGCAAGCGAGGTCTTTCCTTCTCTTTAGGGTTAGCTAGTTTCTCAGGCTGGCTCGAGACGTCTAGGAATTTTTTAGGCACGTTCACCGGCTACCTCTAGTTGTGTTGGATAGGTTCAGATTTGCGGTCAGTCCAGTTACCATCTCCCTAGAGCTTGTCCTATTTCAAGTTCTTGCTGGTCTATTTGCGATCCTCAGCCACTAGGATCACAACAGGCAGGCCCGTGAGGGACTATCGCCACGGAAGCTGGAGGACCAGGACGGGAGAAGACCAAGAAGAGGCGGAGATAGTAGGACCACAGGATAGGTGAGTACTGCAGAGAAACAGGACTGATGGGTAAACTGCAGCAGTACAGGGACTGGCGGAGGAACTGAGGAAACGCAGAAGCTAGCAGGATACAAGAAAGACAGGATAAACCCAAAGTCAGAGGGAAAACGAACTTTACAGAGACTAAGAGCTGCCAGGAACACCTGAAGGAACAAATGATAACCAGGCACAGAGGGACGGCAGGAAGCAGTTTAAGATACCTAAAGGCAGGGTAGCACTTCCAGGTAACAGACCTCCAGAACCATAGAGAGGACAATAAGGAGGACTGACTTCTGGGTACTAGTCCTCCAGGACCATAGAGGAGACGAAGAGGAGAGCCGACAGAAGATCAGAAGTGCACACGCGCAGCACTGAACCTGGTATGCGTGCGCGCACGAGAAGCAGAGGCCGGGAGCGAGCGCGGAGGAAGAGACGCTGACTGGGGAGGCGGCAGCAGCGGTATGATACCTACTTCAGCCAATTAGAAAGTACCACACCCTACTAAAGCTCAAAGCATATTGCCAGAATCTGCCAGATACAGCGTTGTTCTCCTCTGGTTCAGTCCTCTGTGCTCAGTATGCGGCTTGTGTTTTTGCTTCCTGTTGTGACCGCGGCCCATTTACTGACTACTCTTGTGTCTTCTGATTCTGTCCCAGTTACCTGACTATTCTTCTTGCCATCTAACACCACAGAATAGCAGATAACACCATGGTCCAAGCCTAGGGGTCCCAGTGTAAGTCCAGATCCATGTAAGGGTGTTAAAGGGTGATGAGCAAGGCAATCCTTGGGATATGGAAAGCAGAGAAGATAGTACCAAGCATGTTCATGGTGGACATCTTATGAGCTGCTAGGTGACCCAATACATTGTGTCTGCAAACTATTCCAGCTAGATCTGTATTCAAATAGCTAAATGGTGCTCCTTCCCTTCTGAACACTGCCATGTGCCCGATGTAATCTATATATATAAGAGGCATCGTGATTACTCGCTAATCCCGCCTCCTGCACAGTAGCTCCGCCCCCACCACATTACCACACACAATCCCGCCCACCCACCACATTACCACACAATCCCGCCCCCACCCCATTATTACACACAATCCCGCCCCCACATAATCCCGCCCTCCACCACATAACCACACATAATCCCACCCCCCACCACATTACCACACATAATTCACCCCCCCACCACATATAATCCCCCCCCACCACATTACCACACATAATCCCACCCCCCACCACATATAATCCCGCCCCCACCACATTACCACAAATAATCCCACCCCCTGCACAGTAGCTCCGCCCCCACCCATCACTACACATAATCCCGCCCCCCCCACCACACATAATCCCACACATAATCCCTCCCCCCACATTACCACACATAATCCCGCCCCCCCACCACATTACCACATAATCCCACACATAATCCCTCCCCCCACATTACCACACAATCCCGCCCCCACCACATTACCACACATAATCCTGCCCCCCACCACATTACCACACATAATCCTGCCCCCCACCACATTACCACACATAATCCCACCCCCCACCACATATAATCCCGTCCCCATCACATTACCACAGATAATCCCACCCCCTGCACAGTAGCTCCGCCCCCACCCATCACTACACATAATCCCGCCCCACCACATTACCACACATAATCCCGCCCCCCACCACATTACCACACATAATCCCGCCCCCACCACATTACCACACACAATCCCTCCCCCCACCACATTACCACACGAGGCTCCGTCCTCACACATTACCACATGAGGCTCGGTCCCCACACATTACCACACGAGGCTCTGTCCCCACACATTACCACATGAGCCTCCGTCCTCACACATTACCACACGAGGCTCTGTCCCCACACATTACCATACAAATCCAGTTTGCTTTTGATTTTACACTGTGAATAAAATGTATTAGTATTATTCTGATTTTTAATTATTATTATTGTTATTAACTTCATTTTAAGTTACTTTACCACCTGCGTAAGCGCTATTGAATGTTGTCATTATTTACTTTAATCACTAGCAGCATTAATTAGATAGCAATGAGCATGCCGAGCGTTAGCTGGCTGGAAACAGGTAGTATTATAATAGATCATCACACGCCTCCTGTTGAAGTAACCACGAAACGCGTGTTGGGGGTGACTGCAATTGCACTGGCTTATATGCAAGTTTCCTTCACACTTTAATGTCTGCATTCTAGGTTTTCCCAATTGGCAATGTCCTCTACTAGTTTTATTTAGTTCATTGGTTTAATACCAGGATATTGATAAAAGGCCTGTATAAGGGTCTTATTGGCATTAGTGTGTAAGCTTAAAGAAATTTTCTTAAAGGTACATACCATTTATAATAATATTACACCGTACTGCAGACATTAGGGCATTTAACTTTTTTTGCCCAAGATAATTGCAGTTTTATAAAGAATACTGTCTTAACTATTTGTATTATCGTACAAAGTTTTGTTTATATTTAACGGCACTTGGCACTTTATGCATTTTATTATTTAGCTGGTGCGTTCCATTCAGTGTTGCTTGACAGCCTCTTGATTGAATTCTTTTGATACTACTATGCGACTGTTATTAATAAAAATTTAATATTTTGGATTATACTCTGGCTCTCTTTTTGGTATATTTAAGTTCTTATTGAGATATCGGTCCAAATCATAATGTTTGTTTAATGACTGGGCAATTTCATGTTAATACCATGTGCCTAGACATTAGTGTACAACAGTATATAGAGTATTGTGCGAAGTTGGAAAATAATTTGTCAGGACAATTTGTTTTCTATTATCCTTTGCGAATAATTTCAAACTTATCACCACAAAGTGACACACGTCAGATTTTAAAAATGGGGCCTAATTAGGAACAAAACTGACTGTGGCAAAATATGTATAGGTATATATATGTGTAGTGAAATATGAATAGATTTATATGTGTAACCAGCAGTAGTTTAGCATCTGTCCTGAGACTTGCAGGCCTCACAAAGGTCACAGCATATGTATCTGAGAAGGCGGTCTACTGTCTACGACCAGGGGGTCGTGTTGGGAACCAAGAAGAAAGGGAAACATTTGACAACTCCTAGCTCTTTGAAGAGAGATGTCAATTACAGCCTGACACTATCTATCCATGAGAAACTTTTTCACAGGGAATCTCAGAGGAAATAATATATTCATTGGGGGAGCGGCCGAGGTCCAATCAAAAACAATCAAGTACAATATTTACCCGAGAGGCTGGTCTAGAAATTTAACCTCCAGAGTAACACTATAAATTAGGCTTGTACGAGTACAAAGTTGTTCACATATTGGGGGTCAGCCTAGCTGATGTGTTCCAGTCCATATTCATCCTACCCTCAGGGAACAGAAAGCAGACTACAAAGTTAGCTATTTTCTGTAAGTTTTCTCCTATTATTTTTATAACCATTTTGCATATTTGTATGTCTCTTTATTACCATATTTTATACCTTTTTTATTATAATCACTGTATCGCTTTGTATTAAAGCATAAAACTTTAAGAAATTAAACCTTGAATGTTCTAAAGAATCCATAGCCTTAAACTGTGTGATCCTTATGATTGGCAGACAGTAGTAGAAATATTTCCGGGACTCATCGCCCGTGTGTTCGGTGAGTGGTGGCAGCGTGTATGAGCAGGTGTGTGGCCTGGGTCGGTGTGATTTATGCTCCCATTACAGCATAGGACAGAGGTTGAATGCTGGACAGAGAGAGGGGAGACAGATTAACCCTTGCAGGCACAACCCCAAGTCACGTGCTGAGAAGTGGGTACGTGACAAATTGGTGGCAGCACAGTGAGGGATCCGTGACAATTGGTGGCAGCACGGTGTGGATCTGTGACACTGACTATAGACAATAACACAACTACTGAAAAGATCAAACACAACAGTCTTCATCAGTAATAAATGAGTAACTAGTGGTGAAACCTCTCTGGTGTAATTATAGTATGGGGCTCGGTGACTTCAAAATCTAAACTATCGTAAGGGCCAATAGTTTCTGTCAGATGAGTTTTAAGAAGAAATATTCGGCATTCAAAGAGAACTGTATATAATAGTGCAGAGCTGAGAAATGTTAAAAGGGTGGCAGGTCAGTGAGGAATCAGCGACCTGTCATAAGCCAATACAGATGAATATGTTATCAGAGAACCACATAAAGCCCCACCCACAGCCCCGCCCCAGAGCACGAGAATCTCATAAACTGAAAACTACAAATAAAGATTAAAGATTAAGGGGCGTGGCCAGGATGCTGAGGAGAGAGGTTGCACGCTGCTGAGCTCCTGCCGGTAACGGCACAAATACCGACTTTTTCCCTACTGAACAGAGTTGGAGGCCGGAGTGGTGAAAGGAACACCCTCGGGAGAAGCGGTGACCGCGTTTGACCCGGAATACAGAGCTCCTGCAGAGTTGTGGCAGCACCGGGCTCAGCGTGCTGGAAACCGGCAGACATCAGATCTGCACGACTAATAACTCACCTGCAGTTCGGCTTCTCGGTGAGTAAAAGACAGCTGAGGGGCTGAAGGGAGTGTCTGGAGGCTGAACGCTGGGTCAGGATCCCCTGAAGCTGTGGAAGGTCTGTGGCGGGAACGGAGCAGAGGGACAGCGGCCATCTTGGGAGCCCTCAACTCGTGGAGGAGGTGGGGAAACTAGTAGTGTGCTGGAGCCATGGACCTGGATTTCTACAGCGGCTGGAGCGTCGGATGTGCCTGGCTGGAGCGGGGGTTAGCTTCTGTGGACTGCAGACTCAGAGGGTGAACATCCTCTTCCTCCCCTGCTTATGGTCCTCATAAACCACACTCTGCAGTGGAAAAGTTGAGAGCCTACGCTAGGGGGACTGGCTCAACAACAACTAAAAAATCCTTACATAAATCAAATCAAGAGGAGACATCACTCCTGCAGGAGTCCGAGGATATGGAGCCAGAACCCACCCTAAAGCAGGTCTCCGCACAACTACTGGTCGCCATTCAGAGTAGCACAGCCTCATTGACTGAGAAATTCGAAGAGGTAAAGACTGACTTGGGTCTCCTCCGAAATGATATGCCTAATTTGGGAGAGAAGGTTAGACAGGCGGAAGATAGAATTTCGACTTTGGAGGACCAAAAAGCACCCTTGCCAGAACATTTCAGAGTCATAGAACAAAAGTTGGAAATGTGTATCCAGAAACATGATGACCTGGAAAATAGATTGAGGAGAAACAATATTCGTATAATAGGATTGCCGGAGAGAGCAGAAGGGAACAATCCTAGTCTCTTTGTAAAAAAAATGGATGCGTGATCTGTTCACGGGGGCCGCCTTCTCTGCTGCCTATGCGGTGGAGCGAGCACATCGGGTGCCTGGAAAACCGAATCCTCCCGGAGCTCCTCCTAGACCTCTGCTCGCCAGATTCCTCAACTGGAAGGACAAAGATTATATTCTACAATTGGCAAGGAAAGCCCAAACAATTAAATATGAAAATACCACTGTGATGTTGTTCCCGGACTTTTCGGCGGATTTACAGAAACGGAGAGCTTCTTTTACTTCAGTAAAGAGACATCTGAAGAACTCTAATGTCATTTATTCGATAGGTTACCCAGCTAGATTGAGAGTGGTGGATGGCGACAGGGCAACTTTTTTTTCAGAACTCGGCGGAGGCAGAGGAATGGATCTCCAAGAGATAAAGATGCCAAAAGTAGTGATGATAATACATGTTAATATTGCACAGTTCATTGTAGGATGTGCGCTGAACATCATATTTCAAATGGTGATTGCTGATTGAACCTTTATACTTTTCATTCTTAATTTTTCACAATACTTGTACTTCATACTTGTGTATGTACCAGGTTAGGTAATTGAAATGATTACTTAGTATATTTTTAACACTGCTTGCTCCCATGTAGCTTTGTTGAAATGTCAATATATTGATTAATTAGATGTTGTCGCATCTTCCCCCCCTCTGAATGTTTTTTTTCCCTAGGACTAGCGTGATATATATTCATATGATTGGTTTGTCCTATATATGCAGACATCTTGGTTCCTGCTCCTTGGGAGGAACAATGGAAACTATTGAGAACTTAAAATGGAAGTGGGGCGTTCATCTTTTGCGGGTGTTAATGCCACTTTTCCTGGTCCGAAAACTCGGCTACCCTAAGAGTTTGGCAAAAGCTGGGTGGTTGGACCAACAATCTTGGTAATGTCTCTCTGTGGTGAGGAATGATGAGAGATGAAGGGGGGGGGGTGGAGAGAGCTACTTTATGGGTATGCATGTTAGGGCTAGCGGAACGCACTGAGTATAGGTAGGAAGCAACAAAGTGCAGCCCGGGGTCCATCGTGCAGAGATATCTGCTGCAAAGTAATGGTGGATAAACTGAGCTCACATGTGGGTTAAGCTTCACCCCGTGTGAACTGAAAGTGATCTCTGTTGCGCTGTACACAAAAACTATTACCCTAACTAGGGTTGTGCTTGCAAGCAAGCCGACGGCTAATTGCCCCCAATGATGCTAACTGCCTGCCTGAGTGTACAGTCCCAGCGCTACAGTCTCACACCACATTATATATATATATATATATATATATATATATATATATATATATATAGTGGTAAAGTATCCACTGGCATAAGCCAAATACCTGAGGTTTGTCGAAGGTGGGAGCCAGCCGAAACCTCTGCCTACACTGAGTTCGCTCCAACCTTCGCTCAATAAAATGAAGGTCGATGCGAGTTGATACAGCTATGAGCTACTCCAGTGTGGCGGGAGTCTCCCTAGTGGCCAAAGCGTCCTTCACATGGTCAGCCAGCCCCCTCCAAAATACCGGGATGAGGGCTTTATCCGGCTGACCATGGATGTACCCTGAGTCAATGCCAGCAGTTGGAGTGCCATATCATGGGTGACTTGAGGTCCTAAAAAGACCTGTTCCAGAGTGCTCAAAAACCGAGGAGCACTCTGCACCACATGATCGTCGCGCTTCCACAGCAGCGTAGCCCACTCCAATGCCCTGTCCGACAGAAGAGAAATAATGAATCCCACCTTTGCCCGCTCTATGGGAAAACTCGAGGTGAATACCGCACTGGCTCAGGAAACCCCTACATGACTTACTGTCACCATAGTATTTCTCTGGCAGCGGGAGGTGGGATAAGGTTGGAACAGGGGTGGCAGTGGTTAAAGTTGCTGCAGCCATGCTAGCAGCCTGTACAGCTATTGCGGTAACATCCACCGCTGAGGTTGCACACTTGAGAGCCACCAACCTGCCCTTCAGCTGGTTGTACCCCTGCAATCGCTGTTCGTCCGCCATTACTTAGCCAGACCCTGGCGGTAGAATACTGTTAGGGGTAGCGGAACACACCGAGTATAGGTAGGAAGCAACAAGGTGCATTCGCAGCCCGGGGTCCACCGTGCAGAGATATCTGCTGCAAAGTAATGGCGGATAAACTCTGAGCTCACATGTGGGTTAAGCTTCACCCCGCGTGAACTGAAATCTCTGTTGCCGCACAGAGTCGCGCTGTACACAAAAAGTATTGCCCTAAATAGGGTTGTGCTTGCAAGCAAGCCAAAGGCTGATTGCCCCCACTGATGCTAACTGCCTGCGTGTACAGTCCCAGTGCTACAGTCTCACAACACATATATATATATAGAGAGAGTGGTAAAGAAACCACTGGCATAAGCCAAATACATTTGATACTAGCGCATGGCCGTGCGGCCAAGTGAACCTTTTATAGTTGCAGCTCTTTCAGGACCTTACTGGAGGACCAATAGGAGCTGCTACAGGGCCTCAGCGTATGACCCCCGACCTCCAATGAGAGTTCCTCCTGTGGGAATGCTCAGTGTGGGCAAAGCAGGACTTAAGTCCCAGAAAAGCCTGCTCGCCGCTGGCCAGTGCTGGCTACAAAGGGAGAGCCTGGAAAGGCAGCAGTAACCCTTCGCACATTATCTGTCGGACGCTATTCACACTAGGGCATCCGACAGACAGCGGTAATTCCACATTCGTCCACTATATGCTCAGTGGTGCCGGCTAGACTTTACCCAGGTTGTCCGGGCTTAATCTAGCTGGTAATCGGGTTGGAGGCTGGGTCACGGCCATGGTCTTTAAATAGTCATTCTGGACTTTGGGCATCGCCGATTATAGCTTGTGTCTTGTGCCTGGTGATCTCGGTCTGGAGTGGTGGTCTAGGAGAAGCTGTTGGTGTATTATCCTTTGTCATATTTCTCCTTCCTATATTTGTATTTGTTTTGCCCTGTGCACATTATAGTGTTTTCCTGTGTGTCTGCGGTGTGGTGCGTTTTTAGTTTTCCCTGTCTGTGCTTTCTGTAGGGGTTGGTGTGTGGTCTTATCACTGGGTGGCGGGTGGAGGTTTCAGCATAGGACTGAAACAGGAGTCAGGGTCAGGCCTGGCGGCCCAGACAAGCACACCATCAGTGTAAATTCTGGGAGAGGGACAGACAGGGTATTCCCTAGTCTGAGGGATATCGCAGGGGCCCAGGTAATCAGCTGTAGTCTACCCAGTACCCATCGTGACAGTATAAGGCTGAGCTAGACTCTGGGACCGATGTCTCCGCTGAGCAGGCTCCACTACGGCCGATGAAGAATGGGAGACCGCAGCAGACATGGTTAAAGATTCCTCCTGTACAGCGGCGGGAACTCGACACCTAACATTGCATTAAATCTGTTATACTTGTTATTAGTGGTTCGGATAAATGGAGGAGAATATGACCAGTTCACTCATGCTTATGCTTCAGTTTAGAGACGTTCATGGGCATCTCTTGTTTTGTTTTTTGTGGCCACCGTTGATCAATAATTCTTAGTTTATTTGGAATCTCAGATAAGACTCAGCATTGCACCTATAATTTAATCTGCATAAATGGTTTGTATGTGATGGAGCTGAATGATCCAAAAGTGAATACTAACCTGTGTAAAGATTTTCTACGAAGTCTACATGGCATCCCTTAAACTCCTGTCGTGGAACATTAGAGGGTTGGGGAGTGCTAGGAAGCAGAATATGGTATTCTCTCAGATACGCCAAATGCAAGTGCAGATAATATGTCTTCAGGAGACTCATTTGACACCAGATACTGTATCCAGGACAAATAAGCCTTGGAGACAATGGCAGAAGCATGCTTCACATACGTCCTATTCCAGGGGAGTGGTTATTATGGTTCACAGGACGTTGAGGTGGTCAGTCCAAGCGATTGAGAAAGATTCAGAAGGAAGATTTATTTTTGTATATGCCTTTATAGATATGGTCCCTTTCATACTGCTCAATATCTACAACCTCCCTCCGGCCAAGATGGAAGTACTCCACCAAGCGATGGTATTTGTATCACAATATCCGGATGCTAAGATATTATGCCTGGGAGATTTCAATATGATTCTTAACCTTTATTTGGATAGAATGAGTGCTGAAAATTCTAGGCCCAGCAGCCAAGATACTACCGTGTTGGGTGCTTTTATAGCGGAGATAGGCTGGATTGATTTACAGTGTGATTCAATTAAGCCACCATTCTGACATGACAGGAAAATGAAATGGACAGTGGTTGCCTATTTTTAGTTAAATAGTAGACGGCAACCATTAGACAGTGTGAGAGAGTGAATGACAAGATAACAAAGTGCAAAAACGTGCATGATAAACACATAGTACCTCACTATAACTGTTCCCTGCTAATGCTATCAAGACTGAGATCACAGTCTTGCATCGGCACTATGCTCATTTGCTTTAACTTTATTCAGCCTGTCTGAGACTAGTCATTATGGCCACAATATTTGGGCCAAATGTTTTACACCCTGTGATAGTATTAGTTTATCTGAAGGGCTTTGTCCTAGGGTGAGTCATCGAGGAATGGGGGCACCATATCCGCTGAACAGTAGGGTGCCAACCCCCACAGCTAGGCAGGCTGACAGCATTAGCAGGGAACAGTTATAGTGAGGTACTATGTGTTTATCATGCACGTTTTTGCACTTTATGTTATCTTGGCATTCACTCTCTCACACTGTCTAATGGCTGCCTTCTTCTATTTAACTGAAAATAGGCAACCACTGTCCATTTCATTTTCCTGTCATGTCAGAACGGTGGCTCAATTGAATCACACTGTTCATAGTCGGCAGATAGGAGCATCAGGGAAAGCCGCCGGTGAGCGGGGGCGCCTATCGCGTATATATTGTAGGGTGCCAACCTCCGCTGTAAAGGTACCGTCACACTCAGCAACTTTGCAACGAGAACGACAACGATCCGTGACGTTGCAGTGTCCTGGATAGCGATCTCGTTGAGTTTGACATGCAGCAGCGATCTGGATCCCGCTGTGCCATCGCTGGTCGGCGCTAGAAGTCCAGAACTTTATTTCGTCGCCAGGTCGGCGTGTATCGTCATGTTTGACATCAAAAGCAACTTTGATAACAATGGATGTAATGGAGCTAACAACCAGCGAGAACGAGAAGTGAGTCGCCGTTACGTCACTGGATCGCTCCTGCATCGATCTGGAGTTGCTGTGTTTGACGTCTCTACAGAGACCTAAACAGCGACGCTGCAGAGATCTAGTTTAGGTCGGCTCGTTGTCTATATCGCCGCAGTGTCGCTGAGTGTGACGGTACCTTAAGACAGGGCTAATCAGCACTAACAGTGTGAGGGACAGATTCATGATTAGATGATTGTATGTTCAATGTTTTAAAGTGAACTTTAAATATTATGTTTTATCCTTAATCTGATAGGACACAAGGTTTTTGTTTTTCTAAATTTTGCGAATGGATTAAATGGTTAAATCGCATGCCGAGAGCTAATATATTGGTAAATGGCGTATTATCTGAATATTTTAATCTGGCCAGGGGGACCAGACAGGGCTGCCCACTATCCCCAATGCTCTTTGCACTGGCGATTGAAACAATTGCGCTTAAAATTAGACAAGACCATTTGGTGGAGGGAATCGACATGAATTCTAGGGTGGATAAGGTAGGATTATATGCTGATGACCTGGCACTTTTCCTGGATAAGATTGGACAGTCCCTTCCTAGAGCGATCGACCTTATTAATTGCTTTGGAGAATTGTCGGGTCTTAAAATTAATTGGAGTAAATCGATAGTTATGTCAATAGTAGATAATATAACAGTACCCGTGTTATTTGGTTTAAAAGTAGTTAAAAAATGTAAGTATTTGGGCATTGTAATTATCCAAAATCCAATGAAAGAAATCCAATGAAAGATCTTGGAGATAATATATACCCCCTCGAGGATATGATGAAAACAGGCTGTTACTTTCTTTTGGGATCACACTATTTTATTACATCCATATATATATATATATATATATATATATATATATATATATATATATATATATATATATATATTTGTATTTAATCTATGTGGTAAATGGCTACCTTTAATAAAGCATTTATATTTTGAGATACATTTTGACTCATGTTCTCCTCATATTTGATTGATCCTTTTGAGTCTGTATTTTTGATATTTTTGATTGTATATATACTGGTGAATTATATAATCAAAATTAAACCAGAGTTGCATTAATTTACGGTGGACAATTGGAGATACTGTGAGTCCTGACCAGAAGACTAGAGAAAATAATATTGCTCCCCAATAAAACGAAAAACAATGTAATTTATGACATTGAGTGAATGCATGAAACCAGGGCTCGAGCCAACACATCTCCTGCAGGCGTGAATAAATGTATATTACAGCCATGAACCATGTACAGCTCAGAGATATATCATGGCACAGGTGTGATGTCTTTTATGTAGTTTATCACAATCCATCTTGAAATTAGTTAGTTTTAATACAAACTAAAAAGTCAGGATGAAGGGAAACTCTGTTATTGTACAGAAATTCACACTTGGCCTCACTGCACATTTAATGTTGGCAATCATAAAAGTAAAGTTTGGCCAGAAAGACTGGACCTGGTATTGCAGGGACCATATGAGCACATTCGGTAAGATATCAGGGTTCTAAAAAGCCAACTGCATCATTACCTTCTGCTTTCTCTTACAGGCCCATCATAATACTTTTCTTCAAGTGATTTTCTAACTTGTCAGCACATTCTACATACGCTGTCATTCGGCTTTGTAGTTTACAGATCTAGGCAGGTAACGGTCAGCGTCTTCTAATCTCAGGGGGTAGATGGATCCTCCAGGTGGTAAGTTCTATATAAAAGGTCTTTCAATGCCCAAAGTCATTTGAACAGTTTTGGGTGGAGGAGAATGTTGTGATCACACGATTGTGATACGGCCGGACTACACCACCGATAAAGCAGCCACAGCCGGTGATTGAGAAGAATCTGTGACTTCTCTGCATTTAGTGGTTACTACTCACCTGGGTAGTCACATGTAGGAATCTCCTCTTTACACCACTCATCACCCCTCACATATGTCTCTGTAGTATTAATATGGGTCAGATCTTCACCCTGAAACAAATATTGTAAAAGTCACAGACAGATGGAAAAGTCACATCTATGATCAGCTCTAATCCTGCCATCTCCACCGTTCTCATTACACAAGTATAAAACATATAATACTGGGGGATAAAACAACACTGGACACAAGACCTTCACAGCCGTCTACACATCATAGGGGAGATCTCCTGACACCTCTCCATCTACCTGATGATCCTGAGGCACATTGGGATCTTCTTGTTTACAGTCCTGTGGAAGAAGAGGACGGGGACATCTCTCTGGTGTTGTCCTCTTACTGGATAGATCTGGAGGAAACACATACAGGGACTGAATTCATTCTTTACATACAGATAATTATAGGCCGTGTGTATTTAGTCCTGTCTATTACCTGGTGATGTGAGGGGCTGGGGAACCTCCATCATGACGTCCTTGTACAGATCTTTGTGTCCTTCTAAATACTCCCACTCCTCCATGGAGAAATAGACGGCGACATCCTGACACTTTATAGGAACCTGACACATACAATGATACCGTCATCACCCCAATCCCTTCATAAAGTTACTGTATAATGTCCCTATGCAAATTGCCTCATCAGAGAAAAAGAGGACTTAAACTCTATAACGCCACCTGTTGGAAGTAGCGATCCTACAAGTCACAATCAACCCTTTAACGACTCGTACAATATGACTTAGGATAAAAGCCAAATCAGTATCTCAATTCGCAGACACGGTGTTTCGGGCTGTTGGCCCTCGTCAGTGCGAAGCATGAGAACTAATTTGGATATGTGAGAGGCCCTGGACTAGGATCTAAGGGGTAAGGTTTCTCCTTATGGAGAGTAACATACCAGCTCTGGCTTGTCAAGGCAAGGAGGCTTATTCGCCATCCAATGCTCCTCTGGGAAATTTAACATGCAAATTGCCTCTTCTGAGAAAAAGAGGACTTGAACTCTATAGCGCCACTTGTTGGAAGTAGCGTTCCTACAAGTCACAATCGTCCCAACATTCCCAGCAGCGTCACCTCTCCAGTTAGCAGCTCAATCATCTTGTAGGCGAGTTCTAGGATCTTCTGGTCATTGATGTCCTCATGTATCAGGGGGTGAGGTGGGGCCCCCGTGATTGGACTCAGGCGTTTTCCCCATCCCTCAGACACAGGGTCCTGACAGCGTTCACTAGAGGTCTTCTTCACTACTGTGTAATCCTGGTTATGGAGAGACACATGAATAAATCTCACTACAGACATTTTCAGAGTCCTCACCTCTCCAGTTCTGTCCATCTGTTTTTCCCATAAATAAGAATTATGTAATGTGACGTCATTAGTGATGAGCGAGTATACTCGTTGCTCGGGTTTTCCCGAGCACACTCGGGTGGTCTCCGGGTATTTGTAAGTGCTCGGAGATTTAGTTTTCATCACTGCAGCTGAATGATTTACATCTGGTAGCCAGCCTGAGTACATGTGGAGGTTGGCTGGTTGCTAGGGAATCCCCACATGTATTCAAGCTGGCTAACAGATGTAAATTATTCAGCTGCGACGATGAAAACTAAATCTCCGAGCACTTGCATCAGAATCTCTCACCTCTCCAGTAAGCCGGAAGAGGATCTCTAGGGTGAGGTGTAATATCCTCTCTGCCATCTGGTCTCTGTCCATATCCATCTCTGATGGGTAAATCAGGAAAATTCTTTTATATAGAAGATCTTCACTGAGATGATCCAATATTGCAGAGACCTGAATCAGAAGAAGATGAGCTGATGTAACATCATAAAAATCCTGTGTAATAATACAATTACAGGAGAAAATAAAAAACATATGAGGAGATTTATAATTTTAAAGTATTTAGTTCTACATCTATATATTGTGGTGCAGTGACCAACGTTACAGCCAGGGGGCGCTGTGTGTGCGCTTCAAGATGCGCTTGGAGGCATAAATGTGATGAGACAAAGTCCGTCAGGAGTGTGAATGGCCGGTGTGTGTGTTGCAGAGGAAGACACTCTGCGCTGTCAGTCTGAAGTTAAGTTGGTGTGCTGGGACCTGTAGTCCCACAAGTAATTGTGTAATGCTAATGGGAGACTGGCAGGGCTAGTTATGAGATGGGAGGGTCAAACTAGCCACACACACCCATACTCCCACCCAGGGGAGTGGTTACACCTAGATAATGTGACCAGAGTGTGGGTCACGTGGGTCAGAGTGTATGGATCCGTTTGGTCCATGTGCAAGGTCCTGGACAGTCGTGTTGGAGTCTCCTGGCAGTGGAGAAGTCCTAGAAGCACCTGAGACTGTGGACCTAGTGGACGGTTAGTGTTGGGAGTCTCCTGGCAGTGGAGATGTCCTGGAAGCACTGAAGAGAGTGAGTCCTGTAATTGCCTGTGTGTTGGATTGTCCTGAAGTGGGCTGGAGTCCTGGAAGCACTGCTGATGCTATGGACTGAATGGTCAAGGGTGTTGGATTGTCCTGGGATGGACTGGAGTCCTGCAAGCACCTGGTAAGATCATGGACTGATGACCTGTGTGCTGGAAGTGCCTGTGATTGGACTTCCTGGAAGTGCATGGAAAGGCTGCATCTACAGAGCCTGAGACAGTTTCTGTGTTGGGGAAGCTACAGTTCCTACTGTGGGTCTGGACTATCCAAGGTGCCCTGGTCACAAGGACGGTGATCCCAGTGAGGCAGTTTCCCTGTGAACCAGCACTGGCAGGAGTCAGTGTGTGGAGCCGGAGCTCCTGAGAGGTAACACCTGGTATGGGAAAAACCTGTAATATACGGCAGAGACGTATCTGCCATTGGAACAGACTGTGGTGATTAATATGTTCCGTTGATGCATGTAATGAACTGTGCAGTCACCTGGTAACTGGAGAAATAAGGCGTGACTATTGAATGCTTTGTAAAGCCACACGTGTTAAAGTAACAGACTATGTGTAAGCTGGTGATGTGTAACCTGGCTTACGGCGCGGTTTATGATGCTTTAATAAACCGTACAGATTGATTTGTGGAGAAATCGTGCCTGTATGCGTTATTCCCGTGCAAAGCGAGTGTCCCCCAAGACCCGAAGTAAGGGAAACGCTACTATATATATAGATAGATTATAGAGATAGATTATATAAATATAATCGTCTCAGGTCCACTTCCGTCTGTTTCCCTGTCACAGAAATCCCGCGTCGCTGATTGGTCGAGGCTGGCTGGGCGCGACCAATCAGCGACAGGCGCAGTCTGGCCACGAAGTGGCGCGGGATTTGAACCCCGATTCGCTAATTGGTCACGCCCGGCCGGCCGAATCCTGTGTATTCATTGCATTATTCTAAAATCTTCATAAATAAACTACATACATATTCTAGAATACCCGATACGTTAGAATCGGGCCACCATCTAGTCTATTAATCAAACCTATATATTTTAGGCCACAGACAACAAGCAGTTTCCTCCTCGGAATCGGCAGCTGAATACATTTCTCATAGACTCATCTTCCATAACCCTAATTCTCGTCTCATTTACCGACACTGGAATCGGCATTAGCAATACTGCAGGAGATATTCATTACACGTGACAGGAGAAATAACTACTTCATAATGAGGACGACATCTTCATCTTCTACTACGGCTCTAGAAACATATTTGGCCAGAGTCGGTCACTGACTCCATCCCCACCGGCCTCTATATGAAGGTTTCCCGTCTTCCCCGCACTGTAATCTTCTATCACGTTATCTCTCATGTCTGATTCACACACAGAAGTTTGAGGCTTTTATAAAAGCTTTTATGTTGCCACAAACATGACGGCTGCAACAAAAACTCTGGCAGTTTAACCACTTGCTGATGTCAAAAGCAAACATGGCATCTAAGAAGATGTGACACAGTTCTGCTGAATGCCCTCCTCCCCCAAGTACTCGATAGTTTGTGTCGGCCTAGTTACTATGGTACTTATATGCCCAATAATGGTGTCTGGGCCTGCAATGTACGAAGGTCTATTGGGCCGGGCCAGACACAGTGTCCAATAAGTTACCTTTTATCGCCACCATACACAGAGTGATATCAGGGGGTTTGGGTGACTATAATGTATCTGGGGGCCTCCCGACAGATGATGTCAGGGCAGAGAAGGATCTGACATCCTGAATTTCAGAGGCTAATCAGTTTGTACTTACTGTAGATAATCCTCCACTAGAGGAGTCTGAAGGCAACTCTCTCATACAGACCACAGGAAAGCTGGAATATTCTTGTGTATGGCGGAGTCGGGAAATATAGCAGTCTGCCAAATGACCGTTCAGCCAACACTTATCTCATGTGTATGGGGCCATTAGTATTACACTGACAGGCAGTGATGATACACGGCATTACAGTAGTAAAGTGCATCACCGGAGCCATCAGAGGCTTGTATGTTGTATGACCGCACTAATCAGGGGTGTATAAGAAAAGAAAAAAATAAGTATTTACCAACCCTGGACATATGGATACGTCATCTCTTTAATGCGGCACCGAGACAGTCAAGGTGATTGCATTAAGGTTCCTGCTGATTTTCACAGCAGGGCACCGTGAGTCGTAGCACAAAAAAAGGGGATAAGTTCCAAAAGGGGATAAGAAAGGACACCATTCAGGAATGCAACGCCCTGCCCCGACAAACCTGGCCTTTGTATAAAAGAATGCTTCAAACTGCACCACACATCCATGGACTACTAAATTTATTTATCAGACTTACACAACTTGCATACACCAATGCCAACCTGATATACTACTTACGTATGCCAACCTGATGCACTCGACACTACTCACGTATGCCAACCTGATGCACTCTACACTACTCACGTATGCCAACCTGATGCACTCTACACTACTGACTTCTGAGCCCTTCTGTGCGGCGAAACAGTAGTTTTCCCCACATATGGGGTATCAGCGTACTCAACAATTTTTGAGGTCCATTTTCTCCTCTTACCCTTGTGAAAAAAAATTTGTGCATAAATGAACATTTTTTTAATGTAAAAAATTAGATTATTCTTTATTTTCACTGCTCAACGTTCAAGGTGCTCACCACACATTTAGATAAATTCCTTGGGGGCGGTCTATTTTCCAAAATTGGGTCACTGGTGAGGGGTTTCCACTGTTTAGGCACATCCTAACTGCATGCCTCATAGCTCCTTTATTGTTGTTTAGAAACAGACTTTTAATTCTTTATGTTAATTAGTTCTTCCAGGCTCTGGGGTGTGCCGTGCCTGGAAGAAAACTCTGCCTCCTGTGTTAATTTGCATACCACCCTCCTCCACGGCACGTCACAGAGATGTGCAGATGTGGCGCCAGACTCTCGTACCTGCGCTCTGCATTCACGTGATTATGCATACTTTTTCCTCACTGCTATGGGCAGTGTCTTTACCATTCATCTGCACAGGCAAGTCACTGAAGTAGCAGTGAGTCGATGGCATCTGCACAGAAGTAAGGTAAAGACACTGCCCATAGCAGAGCAGAAAAGGTATGCATAATTGCACAAGTGCAGGGCGCAGGTGTGGGATTCCAGCACAACAACTGCAAGTCACCTGGCACCATGACATGCAGGGGAGAGGGGTTATCTTTATAATTTTTTTTATATAGCACTAACATATTCCACAGAACTTTAAAATGTGCACACATTATCATCACTGCCCCCGACGGGGCTCACAATCTAAATTCCCTATCAGTGTGTCTTTGGAATGTGGGAGGAAACCAAAGTACCTGAAGGAAACCCATGCAAACATGGGGAGAACATACAAACTTCTTGCAGATGTTGTTCTTGGTGGGATTTGAATCCAGGACTCCAGCGAAAGACTGCAGTGCTAACCACTGAGCTACCATGATGCCCGGTTGTACGCAAATTAACACAGGAGGCAGTTTTCTTCCAGGCAGCACCTGCCCAGGATCCTGGAAGAACTAATTAACTTGAACGTTTTGAAGTCTATTTCTCAACAAGACAGAAGCTATGTGGCATACAGATAGCATTGTCAAAATTGCTCTATCACCTGTATGCCTATCGTAACAGCTTAAAAGCATCCCGGGGTGACAGATTGCCTTTAAAACCTTGAAAATTTCATTTTTTTTTCACAAATGCAAGTAATATCAAACAAATGTTACCGTGATCATGAAGTACAATATGTCATGAATAAACACTCTCAGAATCAGTGGGATCAATTGAAGGGTTCCAGAGTTATTACATCAAAAAGAGACACTGGTCGGAATTGTAAAATTTGGCCTGGACATGAAGGAGAAAACAGGCTTGGGGGTAAAGGGATTAAAGCACTGAAGTTCGGGCTTTGAGCTCAAGTTGGGATTCCGAAACAGTTCGGACAAAACCATCAAACCAGAACATCCACGGGCCACTCATGAGAGCCAGTTTCATCATGATTGATGGTTTTTATGACTGCACTTGATGATTGACTTTTTAGATTGACTTTGTGCTGTAAAGTAATGATGGACTGTTTTTATTTTCAGATGAGCTGTCCCTCTTAATTTTACCTTTATGTGGTAAATATGACATATTGATCTCTTATGATTACATCTCTTGGCTGAGAGTCAATGATTGAAAAATGCCAATTCTGGCCTTTTTATTTTATTTACTTAGATTTTTGTCATATGGGTTTAATAACTTTACCAGTTCACCGATCGCAACTTAATGGATGAAGCAATTCAAAATACATAATATACGTTGTGAGGCAGTGACCCCTGTTACAGCTAGGGGGTGCTGTTTTTGCTCCCGAGAATGTGCACGGAGGCATAGTGAGGCCATGAGGGGGTATTGCAGTCGCAGGTGTGGCTGTGATTACAATGGTGAAGCAGTGACTGATTAAAAGCCCTGTAGTATAGGGAGAGTGTGTCAGTGTTGGTTTTGGAAGCAGACCAAGCAGGAGACTTGTGCAGAGCTCTTTCTGTGTGGAGCAAATAGAGGGCCAGGCAGAGTCTAAAGCCTGTCACCCCAACATACACGGTGTCGTAGTTCATTCACGGCAACTGGTCGCGAACTGTCTTCATTTTTCCCAGCAGAGTACCAGAGGACTCGTTCACTTTCTGTTTGTGAGTACACTGAACAATAAACAAGACTTTATATTGAACTTTTTCCTGGGTCACTGCCATCTCACTGCACAGCAAGGTCACCTCAGCACTACAATGTCAACAAGGAAAAATAGCAGCAGAGTCCTAATATTGTGAGTGATATACTTTCACAAGCATCCAGCCAAAAAACCTCCAAAATGTAGAAAAAAAATTAGAATGGGAGCAGAACTCCAAAGGAAATAATGAAAAATTGACTTCATTCATGCAAATATATACGTTTCAGCCTCTGATTTTAATCCTTTCTCAACCATAACACAAGATACCTGGTGCACATATATGCGACAGCCCATGAGCGCTGTATTGAATCAGTGTCAACACAAACTATCCATCGACTGCAGTTTGCCAAAATGTGCATGAGTAAGATAAAATCCTTCTGAAAAAGCATCTTTTGGACAGATGAGACCATGATAGAGCTTTTTAGTAAAGCACATCATTCTACTGATTACCAAAAAAGGAATTAGGCCTACAAAGAAAAGAACACAGTACCTACAGTCAAATATGGTGAAGTGTCAAAGATGTTGGGGCTGCTTTGCTGCCTCTGGCACTAAGTGTCCTGACTGTGTGCAAGGCATCGTGAAATCTGAAGATCACCAAAGGATTTTGGGTCGCAATGTATTGCCCAGTCTCAGAAAAGCTGGGTTTGCCTCATAGGTCTTCCAGCAGGACAATGACCCCAAACGTACTTCAAGGAGTCCTAAGAAATAGATGGAAACAAGTCCCTGGAGAGTTCTGAAGTGGCAGCAATGATTCTGGGTCTAAATACCATTGAACACGTGGAGAGATCTTAGAACTGCAGTTGGGAGAAAGCGCCATCACATATGAAACATGGAGCATTTTTTAAAAGAAGATTGGTCAAAAATTCTAGCTGAGAGATGTAAGAAGCTTCTCGATGGTTATAGGAAGTGATTGATTGCAGTTATTTATTCCAAAGGCTGCAACCAAATAATAGGATGAGGGTGCTGTGAGAGCAGGACTTATATTTATCTATCCTGACTTCATTTTAGTTTCTTTCTACATGTATTTCTTTCCTTCTGAGATGGAGTCCATGATTAGATAAGGGGTCTCAGGAATGTCTTTGTCATAACAGAGACTTAGAAAAACCAAAGGAACATGAGAAGAACAAAACTTAGGGTACCTTCACACTAAAACGATTTACCAACGATCACGACCAGCGATACGACCTGGCCGTGATCGTTGGTAAGTCGTTGTGTGGTCGCTGGGGAGCTGTCACACAGACAGCTCTCTCCAGCGACCAACGATCAGGGGAACGACTTCGGCATCGTTGAAACTGTCTTCAACGATGCCGAAGTCCCCCTGCAGCACCCGGGTAACCAGGGTAAACATCGGGTTACTAAGTGCAGGGCCGCGCTTAGTAACCCGATATTTACCCTGGTTACCACTGTAAAAAAAACAAAAAAAAAAAAAAACAATACATACTCACATTCTGATGTCTGTCCCCCGCCGGCGTCCACAGGTGTTAAAACTGCTTTCGGCAGGAGCGCTGCTAATGCCGCGCTGCCGAGAGCTTCCCTGCTCTGAATTTGTCAGCGCCGGCAGTAACAGCGGTGACGTCAGCTTTACGGCTGACAGTCAGTGCAGGAAGCTCTCGGCAGCAGCGCAGCATTAGCAGCGCTCCTGCCGAAAGCAGTTTTAACCCTGTGGACGCCGGGGGACGTGACAGACATCAGAATGTGAGTATATACTGTTTTTTTTTTTAACTTTTACAATGGTAACCAGGGTAAATATCGGGTTACTAAGCGCGGCCCTGCGCTTAGTAACCCGATATTTACCCTGGTTACAAGTGAACACATCGCTGGATCGGCATCACACACGCCGATCCAGCGATGACAGCGGGTGATCAGCGACGAAATAAAGTTCTGGACTTCTAGCTCCGACCAGCGATATCACAGCGGGATCCAGATCGCTGCTGCGTGTCAAACACAACGAGATCGCTATCCAGGACGCTGCAACGTCACGGATCGTTGTCGTTCTCGTTGCAAAGTTGCTGAGTGTGAAGGTACCTTTAGGGGCTAGAATATCACCTAGACCACAAGCTGGGTGTTAACAGTGTTAACTTAAGGTACCTTCACACTGAACGATATCGCTAGCGATCCGTGACGTTGCAGCGTCCTGGCTAGCGATATCGTTGAGTTTGACAGGCAGCAGCAATCAGGATCCTGCTGTGCCATCGTTGGTCGGAGCAGAAAGGCCAGAACTTTATTTCGTCGCTGGATCTCCCGTAGACATCGCTGGATCAGTGTGTGACAATGATTCAGCGATGTCTTCACTGGTAACCAGGGTAAACATCGGGTTACTAAGCGCAGGGCCGCGCTTAGTAACTCGATGTTTACCCTGGTTACCAGAGTAAACGTAAAAAAAACCAAACACTACATACTTACATTCCGGTGTCTGTCCCTCGGCGCTGTGCTTCTCTGCACTGTGTAAGCGCCGGCCGGAAAGCAGAGCACAGCGGTGACGTCACCGCTGTGCTTTCCGGCTGGCACTTTGCCCTGCTCTCAGCTCTGCACTCTGTGGCTTTGCTCTACTCTCAGCTCTGCACTCTGTGGCTTTGCTCTGCTCTCAGCTCTGCACTCTGTGGCTTTGCTCTGCTCTTAGCTCTGCACTCTGTGGCTTTGCTCTGCTCTCGGCTCTGCACTCTGTGGCTTTGCTCTGCTCTCGGCTCTGCACTCTGTGGCTTTGCTCTGCTCTCGGCTCTGCACTCTGTGGCTTTGCTCTGCTCTCGGCTCTGCACTCTGTGGCTTTACTCTGCTCTTGGCTCCGCACTCTGCGGCTCCGCTCTGCGGCTCCGCTCCTTGGGGTTCTACCTTGCTCCGCTCCTTGCGGTTCTACCCTGCTCCACTCTTTGCGGTTCTACCCTGCTACGCTCCTTGCAGTTCTACCCTGCTCCGCTCCTTGCAGTTGTGCCTTGCTCCACTCCTTATGTCTCTGCTCTTGGCTCCGCCTCCTACGTTTCTGCTCTTAGCCCTGTCTCCTGTGGTTCTGCTTTGCATTCGCTCTTGCAGTCTTGCTCTACCTCTGTTCTGCAACAGTCTGAACAGATCCCTACCTGTTCTCAAATACCCTGCTGTCTGAACAGGTTCCTACCTGTTTTCACATACCTGCCTGTATAACGCTTCCTACCAGCCCTGCCAGTGTCCCAGCCGTGCCCGCCTGTCTGCCAGAGTGCCAGCTGTTCCCACCTGCCTGCCAGTGTCTCTGCCATACCCATCCACCTGCCAGTGTCACAACCGTGCCTGCCTGACTGTGTTCCGTCCCCTCGGTGGAATCAGCAGCCACAGCCAGACACCACCCTGGAGAGGTACCTGGTAGCTTCCTGCCGCACAAGCCTGACCTCACTATCAGAGGCTCCAGCGAACACCTAGGAAGCTACTTACTTCCGCCCCTTCCAGGGTAGTCTGGTTTGTGGCACAGTTGGGCCACACCCCCGCATGACCGTGCCAACCAATCAGGGAGCGAGCGTAACAAAATCTGGGACTCCACTAAAAGGAGATGAATCAAAATCTTCCTATCCAAAACAATCATATATCCTGACATATAATAAGACAATAAAAGGAGGGATTGGCCCAAAAAAAACAACAACTAAAACAAATCCCAGCTCACTTTCTTTCAAAAGTAACACTAAAGAAGACATTAAACCACTGAAGCCATCTGTGATACCTACAGAGGAAATGGACACCTCTAAATCGTATAAAAGAAAGGGTCTTAAGGTACCGTCACACTCAGCAACTTTGCAAAGATAACGACAACAATCCGTGACGTTGCAGCATCCTGGATAGCGATCTCGTTGTGTTTGACACGCAGCAGAGATCTGGATCCCGCTGTGCCATCGCTCGTCGGAGCTAGAAGTCCAGAACTTTATTTCGTTGCCAGGTCGGCGTGTATCGTCATGTTTGACATCAAAAGCAACGACTCCGGCTGTTTTTGACATGGAGCTAACAACCAGTGAGAACGAGAAGCGAGTCGCCATTACCTCACTGGATCACTCCTGCATCGTTCTGGAGTTGCTGTGTTTGACGTCTCTACAGCGACCTTAACAGCGACGCTCCAGCGATCTAGTTTAGGTCAGATCGTCGTCTATATCGCTGCAGCGTCGCTGAGTGTGACGGTACCTTTAGTGACCAAGAGAATAATGCTAACCCTTCTACAGATGAGTCAGATAGCCTTTCAGACGATTACTCACCTAATAGCCCAGAGAAACAGAGGATTAAAAATGATCACGCTGCCTCCATTTCCCCAATGGCAGCCCCAATTCCCTCAGTTAACCTAGATGAATATCTCGGTTCCAGTAAACAAGTTACTGAGGAATTTTTGGCTGGCCTCTTTAAAAATCCTTCAGTAACTCTATGGGAATCGAGTTTGAGACACAAACTGTCTCTCCAAGAGGTATGCAGTAGTTTCAATCAGAGGTTCAAAAAAAATGAAAAAAGGCTCACTCTGGTGGAGAACGATACCATTTATCTATCCAAACAGACCTCAAATCTGGATCTCGAAGATCGTAACAGGAGGAACAATTTAAAGATTAGAGGCATTCCAGAATCAGTTCCTCAAAATGATCTTTCAGGCTACACGAGAAACTTATTAAAAAAATCGGTACCCAATTTGTCAGATTTGGAACTAAATATCGACCGTATCCACCATCTCCCGCGTTCCCACGGGATTCCACAGGATAAACCAGGAAATACCATCCTCCGAATTCATTTTTTTGAAACCAAAGAAATTTTTTTAAAAAGTATCAGAGAGAGGGGCTCCTTTCCTGAACCATATAAAAATAGTAAGATTTTTCTCAGATTTCTCAAATGCAACCATGGACGCACGAAGGTCCTTCAAAGAAGTGACTTCAAAACTCAGAGAACTTAGGGTTCCCTATAGGTGGGGTTTCCCCACAAAGCTCCTGGTTTGGAATAACAACAAAAATTACCCAATTAACTCATCCCAAGAGGGTTCAAGGTTCATAAATTTTCTTATGGAAGAACCAGCGTTTAAGGGTAAGGGTTAGGAGGGGAAAACATTCTCTTTATATTGTCAATCAAACTCTGAACAATGGGGTCCTTGTGGGATCTTAGCCACAAATTATTGGGTTGCTTTTTTTTCCCCACATTAAGGTGAGACACCAACTGGTTTGGAGTCCTCCAGGAGAACTCCTATTGTTTGTAAGTTAAACTGTTTTGGCACACGTTAAAAGGCCAATTGCAGTCTGTAATTTTTTTTGTCCCTTTTTCCTGTACTATTAATGCATTGTCTTTTATTTGTTAATGAATATTTTGTCATACAATGTTAGGGGTCTCAATAGCCCCAATAAGAGATTTGCTGTATGGAAAGAGATTAACCACACCCATGCTGATCTTGTATGTTTGCAGGACGTTAAAATGGCAATTGACGGCCAACCAGTTTTCCAACACAAAACCTTTCCCCATGTATTCAAATCGTTGCGTTCTTCCAAACAAGCAGGCGTCATCACGATGGTAAGTAGCCCTGTCCCATTCCAGTTTGTCAAGGAGATAAACTCTTTGGGTAGGTATTATATCCTCCTATGCTTACTAAATAACAGGCCTTGCACAGTAGTGAATATACAGTATATGTCCCAAACACTAGACACATTTCATTCCTGAACAAATTACAAAAGAAAGTGAACAAAGTCAAATCCGGGGATCTTATACTGTTAGGAGATTTTAACATGGTTCCTGACAGCACTTTAGACTCCTCCTCCTCTTCCTCAGTTCACTACAAGGCACTGGCGCTAAAAAATTGGCAAGTTCAGAATGAGCTCTACAATACCTTCCGATGGTTAAATACCTTGTCAACACAAATATTCCCACTTTTCAGATGTGCATAAGACGTCGTCCCGCATAGACTTAATACTTACAAATATATTTACTCTGACCAAGGGTAAAAATATAATATTTTTGAAGAAAACTTTATCTGATCATACAATAGTGCTTGCAGAATTTCTCTTGGGCCCCTCTCCTGAATTTACTCATAGCACATTGCTTCTTGCTGACAGTGCAAAGGGCTATTTCTGTGTATGAAGCTCAGAGCATAGGTCAACACCATATAAAGGACAACACGTGGTCTGTAGGACACATATATAAATGTCTCTTAGGAGGGTGTGGGGACTTTTGTCACGTGGGGACTGTCACCTCCTGCCTTCACCATCATTTTCCATGGACATCACACAAGAAAGCAACAGCTGGTAGCCATGATGACCTTCAGATTTCACACAGACAGACGGCTTTTACCATTCAGAACTTTGGGAAAGATGAATATCGAGTGCTGATATCTACACATGGACAATCTGTTCGTAACTATTTCATCTATTTTTGGTGGTTTTTCAGTGAACAATTCAATAAACCACTACATATTTTATCAGAATATCATGACATTTTTCTTTAAGAGTAATGCACCTGGTTAAGTCCTGATTAAATAAATGTGCGAAAATAAGCATATTTAACAGCTTCACAGAAGCGTCAGATGGGACCAAAAGGGTAAATTTAATTAACATAGCTAAAACTTCAAAATCCCAAGGGGCCTTTCTGGCATTAGATGCAGAAAAGGCCTTCGACAGGTTGAACTGGTCATATCTGAAAGCGACTCTTGATAAACTTGGCTTTGATCACAAATTCCTGTCCTCAGTCTTTGCACTTAATTCAGGCCCCGATGCTACAATTTACGCCAATAACTCATTATCAGAGCCAATACCCATTTCCAACGGGACGAGACAGGTATGTCCTTTGTCACCCCTGTTGTTTGTTATTGCTATAGAGCCCCTAGCCGAAAGAATTAGAATGAATATAGAAATTCAAGGATTTAATTTGCTGTCACGTCACTTTAAATTAGGATTGTTTGTGGATAACCTTTTCCTCACGTTACTTGAACCCACAAAATCTATCAAAGCCCTTTCCCTAGAACTGGAGTTATTCTCCAAAACTTCATACTTTAAAATTAACTCCCATAAATGGAATTTACATGGGAGAGAATGGGGATAACCTATCTACGGTAGGAATCAGTATAGCAGACATGAGCAACCGTTAGGAGCAACCTGGATAATATCCTTAACACTGTTTCCCAAGATATCTCATATTTTGCGCAATCAGATCTCTCTATATTTGGAAGAATACTAACAATCAAGTCCTTTATTTTACCCAAGATCCTTTATGTTTTCAAGACCCTCCCAGTAATCCTTCCATACCATTCTATCCATAAGATCCAAAGTCTAATATGTTCTTCCATATGGAACTGTAAGAGGGCTAGGGTGTCGTTAGACATTCTCCATAAACACAAAGGTAGAGGAGGCGCAGGTTTGCCAAATGTGCACGTGTACTACTTGGCTTCATTAGTCAAGCAAAGCTGGCACTGGTTTAATAACAACAAGGTGCACCCTGCTTGGTTTTGCCTGGAGAGGGACGTCAGTAATATGGACTCTGTTCGGGAACATTTTTTCAATTTCCTGTTCCATAAATCAGAAAAGGAAACAACACATCCCATTTTTCAATCCGCAATTTTTGCCTGGAGAACATTGGTTAAACCATACAAAAACTTTAATAAAATTGAACAAGTTACGAAATTTCCTCTACACTTATTAGCTTTAATATTTAACCTCCCTCTGACCGAATCATGGAACAAATCTGGCATTAGGAGAATTGGGAATATTCACAATGGGATTAAATTCCTTACATTCAGCGAGATAAAATCTAAATACAAATTACCTTCTTCTGAACTGGTCCCTTTTATTATGCTATAGGACAGTATACAAAAACTCCTGATGGTAAAGCCTTGAATCTTGAAATCCATTCTTCACCGCTGTGCAACCTAAATAATAAAAACATTTGGAGCCGAAGTAACCTATGTGGTTACTTTATCAAGGAAAATGTTAGCTCTAAAAACGTATATATGAAGAGGTGGAAGTCCGACCTTGGTACAGACTTGGGAACTGAACAATGGGACAGCGCTACAAAAAACACATACCAGTCAAGCATATCAATGGTGTTCCATGAGTCCTATTGTAAAATAATGACAAGATGGTATCTAACGCCCATCAGATTGTCACATATAAACCAGGAACACTCTCCCTTATGTTGGAGAGACTGCGGACAACAGGGTAATCTCTTTCACTTTTTTGGGGTTGACCGAAAATAAAAAATCTCTGGTTCCAGGTATCGCGCCATATTAACTTCTTTTCTGACAACTTTGTGATCACCCCTCAAAGGGCGCTTCTTTCCCTTAACATGGAGCAATTTGACCCCTCGGTTAGATATGTCATCATACAGATCCTCCAAAACATCCAAATTCTCAGATATTTTGGACAAAATTCACCAACATAGCGCTCTGGAATGGAGATTTGCGGCTAACAATAGCAGTGTTTACAAATATTCTAAGAAATGGAAGATCTGGAACAGCAAATTTAAGGCTTAAAATTGCCATTTTGTGCCTCTTTCCTCGGAATTGTATACATTTAAGTATAACATCTACATACAACATTCTTCAAATTGCAAATCAGTATTTGTTTGTTAGAGACTGTTATTAGGTTTCTCTAATTTTATTGATCCCTTCCTCTGTCCACTGTTAACCCTTCCCTTCCCCTCCCTCATTTCCCTAATCCCGGTTTTTAATGCAAAACCTAATAAAAATATTTTAAAAAGAAAAATGAAAATATGGGACTAGTGTATGCAATATTACTGTGCAAAAAGGGAAATAATAAAAGTGCAGATGTGCTGCTAAGTGCTAAACTGATAATTATCCCAATTGTAAAAGATGTTTTTTGCTGTTATTGTGAACAGTTAAGCAAATTAAAGATTAAATGACGTCTAAAAGGCCTAAAGTTATAGATGACACATTTGCCTTTTATTTTAGGCATTTTTTACATTTTAAAAAGTACAAAAATGAAAAGGCGCTGATGAAAAAGTTTGGGCAGGCTTGGAGATGTGTGCGCTCAGATAACTTTGACCCAGGTTTCACACCTTAATTAACCTGTTAGAGCTATCGCTTGTTCACTATCATTGTTAGGAAAGGCCAGGTGATGCAAATTTCCCAGCTTTGTAAAACCCGGCCTCCTCTAACCTTGTGCAGCCATGGGTTCTAAGCAGCTGCCGAGCTCTCTGACAATGGTGGAGGCCCAGGAAGCAGGAGAAGGATATAAGAAGATAACAAAGCGTTCTCAAGTTGCCCTTTCCTCAGTTCTAAATGTTATTAAGAAATAGCAGTTAACAGGAACAGTGGAGGTCAAGATAATGTCTGGAAGACCAAGCAATATATTTCTAATATTAATGCGCCAGTAATGGGGATTCTCCACATACCTTCACTTGCAGAGCCGCACACCACATATATGGCAGTTCCGTGCGCACAGGACCTGTGATGAGGTCACAGGAGGGGAGGAGTCAGGGGTCACATGATCAGGGCCCTCAGTGTATGCAGGACTCTGCTGTGCTGGTTGTCATGGTGCTGGATGAGGGGAAGTTTATGTGTGGGGTCAGGAGGGGTTTACAGTGTGGATGTAGCAGAGCCGTGTGTACAACATATATGGAGTGAAGCTGCCTGTGTACAGGGTTTGGTCAGTGGAGCTACGTGTGTACCAGGTGTACGGTGCTGAGCCGTGTGTGTACAATATGTACAGAGCAGAGTTGTTTGTGTACAGATAGGAGCCATGTTTGTACAGAGTGGAACCGTGTGTCTACGACATGTACTGAGCAGAGTCGTGTGTGTACAACGTGTATAGAGCGGAGCTTTGTTTAATAAGTATTTTTTTTATAAAACAATGATTGGATCCATCTCAATATTCCATGTATTGTTCTCCAATATTTCCTCTCTATTATTCCTATCTGTGTTTTATCGTCTTACGTCTTTTTCCTTCTTCTTCATATTATTCTGTGTTCCGCAGCTGCAGGAGAAAATGGCGAAAGTGATGACTATCATGAAGGAGAATCTTCTCCAGGCACAGGCAAGGGTCTATGACCAACAGCGAGACTGAGGCAGTTCCAGCCCGGGAACCCCATGCTAGTGCTTTCACATGTAAAGCGCCATGGAATAAATGGCACTATAAAAAACTAGCTGTTTCCAGCCAGCTAACGCTCAGCACGCTCATTGCTATCAAATTAACGCTGCTAGTGATTAAACTAAAGTAAATGACAACATTGAATAGCGCTTACGCAGGTGGTAAATTAACTTACAATGAAGTTAATTACAATAATAATCATTAAAAATCTGAATAATACTAATAATACATTTTATTCACAGTGTAAAATCAAAAACAAACTGGATTCAGTAAGATGTGTGTTTTTTATTCATTTCAGCATTTAAACAAATTTCATAACGAACCATAAATTAAGTTAAAATTTCTCTGTAAAACACAACTAAATTGTGGGGACGGAGCCTCATGTGGTAATGTGTGAGGACGGAGTCTCATATGGTAATGTGTGGGGACAGAGACTCGTGTGGTAATGTGTGGGGACGCAGCCTCATGTGGTAATGTGTGAGGTTGGAGCCTCGTGTGATAATGTGTGGGGACGGAGCCTCATGTGGTAATGTGTGGGGACAGAGCCTCGTGTGATAATGTGTGGGGACGGAGCCTCATGTGGTAATGTGTGGGGACAGAGCCTCGTGTGATAATGTGTGGGGACGGAGCCTCATGTGGTAATGTGTGGGGACAGAGCCTCGTGTGGTAATGTGTGGGGACGCAGCCTCATGTGGTAATGTGTGGGGACAGAGCCTCGTGTGATAATGTGTGGGGACGGAGCCTCATGTGGTAATGTGTGGGGACAGAGCCTCGTGTGGTAATGTGTGGGGACGCAGCCTCATGTGGTAATGTGTGGGGACGCAGCCTCGTGTGGTAATGTGTGAGGATGGAGCCTCGTGTGGTAATGTGTGGGGACGGAGCCTCATGTGGTTATGCGGGGGGCAGAGCCTCGTGTGGTAATGTGGTGTGTAGGAACGGAGCCTCGTGTGGTTATGTGTTAGGACGGAGCCTCGTGTGATAATGTGTGGGGACGGAGCCTCGTGTGATGTGTGGGGACGGAGCCTCGTGTGGTAATGTGGGGACGGAGCCTCGTGTGTTAATGTGTGGGGATGGAGCCTCGTGTGGTAATGTGTGGGGACAGAGCCTCATGTGGTAATGTGGGGGGACGGAACCTCGTGTGGTAATGTGTGAGGACGGAGCCTTGTATGGTAATGTGTGGGGACGGAGCCTCGTGTGGTAATGTGTGAGGACGGACCCTTGTATGGTAATGTGTGGGGACAGAGCCTCATGTGGTAATGTATGGGGACGGAGCCTCGTGTGGTAATGTGAGGGGCAGGATTATGTGTGGTAATGTGGTGGGGGCGGGATTATGTGTGGTGATGGGGCAGGATTATGTGGTGGAGCAGAATAATGTGTGGTAATGTGGTGGGGGCGGGATTATCTGTGGTAATGTGGTGGAGGGCGGGATTTTTTGTGATGTGGTGGGGGGCGGAATTATCTGTGGTGATGTGGTAGGGGGGTGGGATTATGTGTGGTGATGTGGTGGGGGGGCGGGATTATGTGTGGTGATGTGGTGGGGGCGGGATTATGTGTGGTAATGTGGAGGGCAGGATTTTCTGTGGTGATGTGGTGGGGGGGCGGGATTATCTGTGGTGATGTGGGGGGCGGGATTATGTGTGGTGATGTGGTGGGGGGCGGGATTATGTGTGGTGATGTGGTGGGGGGCGAGATTATGTGTGGTGATGTGGGAGGTGGGATTATGTGTGGTGATGTGGTGGGGGCGGGATTATTTGTGGTAATGTGGTGGGGCGGGATTATGTGTGGTAATGTCATGGGGGCGGGATTATGTGTGGTAAAGTGGTGGGGGGCGGGATTATGTGTGGTAATGTGGTGGGGGCTGGATTGTGTGTGGTAATGGGGTGGGGGGCGGTATTATGTGTGGTGATGGGGTGGGGGGCGGGATTATGTGTGGTGATGTGGGGGGTGGGATTATGTGTGGTGATGTGGTGGGGGCGGGATTATCTGTGGTAATGTGGTGGGGGTGGGATTGTGTGTGGTAATGTGGTGAGGGTGGGATTATGTGTGGTGAGGGGCGGGATTATGTGTGGTAATGTGGTGGGGGCGGGATTGTGTGTGGTAATGGGGTGGGGGGCGGTATTATGTGTGGTGATGAGGTGGGGGCGGAGCTACTGGGCAGGATTAGCAAGTGTGATGTGGTGGGGGCGGGATTGTGTGTGGTGATGTGGGGGGGCGGGATTGTGTGTGGTGATGTGGGGGGGCGGGATTATGTGTGGTGATGTGGTGGAGGGGCAGGATTGTGTGATGTGGTGGGGGGCGGGATTATGTGTGGTAATGTGGTGGGGCGGGATTGTGTGTGGTAATGAGGTGGGGGCGGTATTATCTGTGATGATGGGGTGGGGGCGGAGCTACTGGACAGGGGGCGGAGCTACTGGGCAGGGGGCGGGATTAGCGAGTAATCACGATGCCTCATATATTTAGATGTATAATAATAATAAAATAATATTAGTGCTTATCTGTATGGTGGAGCAAGATCCTAGCTAAGTGGAAAGGCCCATATGAGGTGGTGGAAAAACTGGGTGAAGTTAATTACAAGGTACACGGCCGGATCGATGGAAGCCGCACCAAGTCTTATCATGTGAACTTGGTAAAACCTTAGCGAGACCAAGAATCGCTGGATGCCCCTTGCCTGGGAGCCAGTCCCAAAGTCACAGTCGACAATGTCACTGTTGCAGAGACTCTAATGCCCACCCAGAGGCAACAGTGTCAGGAGCTGTTGCAGCAGAACCATGTCCTGTTCTCAGAGCTGTCAAGGCATACTCAGGTGGTAGAGCATGACATGTTAACAGAACGGCATGTCAGGGTGAACCTAAAGCCCTATAGAATTCCGGAAGCACGTCAGGAGTTGATTTCAAATGAGGTGAAGAGGATGCTAGATCTCGAGGTGATAGGAGTCAAAAAGTGGATGATCGAGTCCAGTCATCCTCGTGCCAAAGCCTGATGGTGAGTGGCGGTTCTGCAACGACTACTGCAAGCTGAATGAAGTCTAAAGATTTGATGCATACCCGATGTCTTATGTGGACGAGAGAGACTTGGTCCTGCAAGGTATATTACAACCCTAGACCTGACGAAGGGCTATTGGCAAATCCCCATGTCCCATAGTGTCAAGGAAAAGATGGCCTTCTCGATGCTTGATGGGTGTTTTCAATACACCAGAATGACCTTCGGTCTGCAGAGGGCCCGCTAATCTTCCAGAGGGCGATGGATCGGATCCTGACTCTGCATAAGAAGTATGCCGCAGCGTACCTCGATGACATTGTGGTCTTTAGCCCTGACTGGGCTAGTCATCTGCCAAAAGTACAGATGGTTCTGGATGCTTTAAGAAATGCGGGGTTCACCATAATTCCAAAAAATATGCCAAGTACCTAGGCTATGTCGTCGGGGAGGCGAAATTAAGCTACAAATAAACAAGATTGAGGCGATTGAAGAGTGGCTGCAACCACTTCCCAAGAAGCAAGTGAGGGCGTTTCTTGGAATTGTGGGGTACTATCGGCTATTCATTCTGAGTTTCGCCATAATAGCAGCGCCATTGATAGATCTTAAAGGCACCTGTTAAAAAAGTAAAAGTGTTATTTTTTCTAAGTAAGAGCACAGTGCGGATAGAAATGAAAACAATATTGAATTGTGTGGATAAAACAAATCTTGTTTAACGTTCATTCAAAAAATGATTACAAAAATGAAGAAAAGTAAGTTCATAGCACACAAAAATATGTATTAGATTATAGAAGAGAAAACAAGCATTCATTGGTTCTTACATATGGTCTTGAAGTATGATGTGGTCCAGGTTGGAGATTCTCAAGGTATGAGAGATCTCCTGAACAAGAAATAGGTCAGCTTATATACTATTTTGACCCATAGACTTACATTGGCTTCTATTTTTCCTGTCTCATAACCACATATGGTGATCTGCCACTATATTCATAGTCTCTACCATATTAGAAGAACACTAGTAACTCATGGAATATGAATATTAGTTATTTGTACATTAACTCATTTTGAAATACTTAAGCATATAGTCTGTGACCTTTGGGAACCATTTACTATCTCCAAATAGCCACATATTGACAGTTCTTTCAAAAGTCCTATAGTTCTGACAGAGAATAGATGTATGGGCCAAAGTCCTCAGAATAACTCAGTCACCCACTAACCAGAGTCTCTGCTCATATGTTAAGTAATTTATATTTTTTATTATTGAAATATTAATATTTTGCAGTCCACCCCGATTATGATTTGAGAAATATCGTAATCAATCCTAAACTAAATTCTCTCACCATTCGTATCACATCCAGTCTTTATTCTGAAAACATTCTATCAACATCTGTTTTGAATGTCATCTGAATTTTCAAAACTATTGTAAAAATAAAAATTAAAACAGTTATATTTTTCAGTTTTAACATCTCTCTTAAAATATCATCTCCCTTTTTAATTTGTCTTTATCTTTTTATAAATGTTCTTAATTTTACATATAACTATTTGATACATTATACACAGCAAAACCACAATAATTTTAATAACAATCGGATTAGGTAATACATTTCCTGTTGCCATTTTTGCTGAAGACTGTGACCAACTAGTTACTGATTTTCCTAAAATTGTTTGTATTTGTTCCATGATGTAAAATATCTTCTGCGTAGATCACAGATGAAATAGTACAAAGTAGCAGAAATGTGATTCCCTTCAGTAGCTTTTCCTGGGAAATGTCTTCTTCTCCTGAAGGATTGATGTTGAATCCCTTCCATCAAGGACATGGGGTTTCATATTCCAGCCCTTATTGGAATCCATTTCTTCCTAAAAGAAAAGCAGTATCATTATTTTGCAATATACAATTTGCATTGATCGACATGTACCCACACTCTTTGTTGTCTGCGGGTATTTTTAACCACATTAGATGCTTGTTGTACAAGAATCATACCTTGTCCCATGGTTTCGATTATCTGAAAGGGACCTTCCCAGTTACTTTCCCATGGTCCACTCTCCCTGAAAGTTTTAATCATCATCTTGAATTTGGATTTATAGGGTGACTCCATTCTCTGCATTCTTGATGCAACTTGTGGAAGAATAGTTTTCAAGTTTTCCTGCAACAATTGCAACCATTTGGATCTTGCAACAGCTTCTTTTTGAGGTGTGGACAAAAATGGTTCATGTGGAAAAATCAATGGCATTTTTCTTCCTGTCATTAGTTCAAAAGGACTAAATTGAGTTGTGGAAGAAGTTGTTCCTCTCACACTCAACAGTACAAAAGGTACTGCAACAACCCAAGTATTGCCTTTGTCCAATAGCATCTTGGCAATTATGGATTTTATTGTTCTATTCATCCTTTCCAGCGGACTGTGGATGGTAAGGTACATGGAACTGTTGTTGTACCCCTAGAATAGTACATACTTGCATGATTTTTCCTGTAAAGTGACTTCCTCTTTCAGAGGAGATGATTCTGGGGATCCCCAAGTACAAAAGACATGATAAACTATTGCTCTAGCTGTAGACAAAGCATCATCTTTCCTGACAGGTAATATTTCAACCCATTTAGAAAAAACATCTACTACAACCAATGCATACCTGAGACCATTTTTACCTAATGGTAACGGACCAATGTAGTCGATTTGTAATGTAGACCATGGACCATCTGCAGGTGCGGTTCGGAGAAGTGGCGGTTTCTTTCCTTTTGGTTTTAGATAAATTTGGGCACAAATGAGACATGATTGAGCAATACTTTGTACAGTCTCTTCCATCTTTTCCCAGTAAAATTTCTCTCTGAGAATGCCTAACAATTTCTGTTGACCCAAGATTTCATAATTATATCTTGTGAACTCAACCTGTAGATGTTTTGGTACAACAGGACGCAACTCTCCATTTATGTCATGACACAAAACCCCGTTTTCACAAAAGGGAGGTTTTGGATCAACCCGGGAAACAAGAGATGTGTCTTTTTCTTGTTCTTCCGGAACGGATATGCATGTCTGTTCTTTGAACTGCTAAAATCTCAAGAGGTTCAGGTTGAAACACTTCTTCTGTCAGGGCTGCCTCTTTGGCTAACACATCTGTGGTTGCATTTCCAACAGATAATATATCATCAGATTTTTTATGGGCAGGGACTTTGACAATAGCAAAACAATTAGGGTTTTTTGATGCTATCTCAAAAATTTTTTCAGTGTGTCACTATGTACAAGAAACTTATTAGAAGAATCTACATAGCCTCTTTTCCTCAAACTGGCAAATAATCTGTCAGTGATCTAACAACATAGGAGCTATCAATGTAGATTACAATGGGACACTGATCATCAGCTTCGTTCAGCTGTAGTACCATTTTTACCACATCTAACTCTGCCCTTTGAGCTAAAAAATGACTTGGTAATTTGTGTTTTACAACCTGTCCTCTTTTGGGATAAAAAATGGCATATCCTGAATAATAGTTAGTGCCCATCGGAATAGAATCTGGAACCATCTACAAAAATTGGTTCATCTGTTGCCTCTGGCTTCCGTCTGAAAAGCGATGGACTAGGATCATGATAAGCCTGTAAACAATCATAAGTTTGTCCTTCATATTGCATAAACTGAGGAAGAACATATTTGGCCTTATAATCTATCTCAATTTATTTGGGAGACAATGACAATAACCAATGAGCAAATCTCTGTGACACACGTGGGATATTGTTCTCAAAGAGAAGTTTTAGTGTAGAATGAGGAGTTTGCAAAGTGATTTTGATGAACCCAACAAAGTGTTCAGTTGCTTTGACTGCACCTGCCAAGTGTCTTGCACATGTCTCAAACCCTCTTTCAACGGTTGAGAGCTTAGAAAAATAGCCCAAAATTCTCCAGTCTTCTCCCTGCACAGCAGACACAGATGTCTCTGAGGTGTGTACTTGCAAAGCAAATGGAGCCGAAGGATCTACTGTGGACAAAGCAGGTGCATTTTGTAAATTCATTTTCAATTGTTCAAATGAGGTTTGCTGTTCATCACCCCAAGGACCAAAGTAATCACTATTTCACCTTCTAAAACATCATACAAAGGCCTGGCCTTGTCTGCAAAATTTTCAATGAAGTCCCTTCAATAGTTCTAACCCTAAGACCCAAGAAATATTGCAATGCCTTGTGTGATGTTGGAATTGGTAGAGAAGCAATTGACTCTATTCTTTCCTGCAATGGCTTTCTTTTTCCTGGACTCAACAACACTCCCAAAAACCTGACCTTGGTCTGCATCAATTTGACCTTTTTGGTGTTCAATTTCAACCCTGCATCATGCAGCAGCTCAAACAATTCTGTCAGAAGAGAAACATGTGACTCTTTATCCTCAGTAGATAACAGAATATCATCAACATACTGCGAAATACAATCAGGCCTCGAAAATTGGGATAATACCTTTGCCAACGCCTGATGGAAAACACTAGGTAACAAATGTGCTCCTTGAGGGAACCTGCAAAACAGATATTGTTCATCCAGGAAAGTAAATGCAAACTTGTACTGATAACTCTTTTCAAGAGGTATACTGAAAAAAACATTACTGATGTTCAGTACAGAGAAGTATTTGGCCTTTGCATTCAGCCTTGCCATCATGTCATGAGTATCTGCAACAATGGGTGCTACATTGGGAGTATGTTTGTTAAACATCCGCAAATCCAATATCATTCGATAAGAACGTCAGATTTCAAGACACACCACAAAGGATTGTTACTTACAGAATTAGCCTTTCGGATGACACCTTGATCTAACAATTCCTGTATGATCTTTGACATAGACTCAATTGATTCTGGAGGCAATTTATACTGACGCTGAGGAGGAGGATTTTGCCCTTCCACATTTACAACAACATCCTTCATTGTACCAAACTCCTTCCTGAACTGAGCCCAATGATAAGGAAAAAGCTGTACAATTTCTGTCAATACTTCATCACCACCAGTTTCAGGCCACAGCTGATCTGATGACACAACATCATTTAAGCAAATACTTCCAACATGGCTATAATCACTAGGGTCAATGACTTCAGGTTTACAACCATTAGAATCTTTCCAGATCACTTGATTTCCTAGATCGACTACCCATCCAAATTTCTGCATAAAATCTGTGCCAAGTATATTTTGAGAATCACGACAATACCAAATGTCAATTCCTGTTTTGATAGGTATTTCCAAAGTCACATTGGTAACCAAGGTTGCTTTAGTTCCACATTTTCCACTAAAACCAACAATTGTACAAACTGATGAATCTGGTTGTAGCTTCAAATCAAGATTTGCCACACTTAATTGAGCTCCTTTATCAATAAGAAATACAAGATTCTGTCCTGCTAAATTTCCATTGATAAATGGTCTTCCACAGTCATCCAATGTAACTCGAGTCACAAATTACAATGGATGGGGTGTAGGAGTAGTCTGTAATTGTCAGAAAGATGGAGGAGATGGGAGAAGACCAATGTCCTTTTTAAAAGCACTTGGAATTCTGTCCCTGGACTCAGTCTCCTTCACTGTCATCTCTCTGATCTGTCTTATTAATGGTGCATACGGTGACTGTGTCTGTCTGATGTCAGTCTGAGTGAGTGCAGAAGAATGTACTGGAGGTGCGGAAGGTTTGGTGGATGATTTTGGCATGAGTGTTTTCCCTTCCAAGCTTACCTGTTCCTTGAGTACCTGTCTCTGATTCTGCTCTCAAGAATTTTCTGTACTGCCACTTTAAGTGTCCAGGCATTCCACAGAAATAACAATGGATATTGTTCCTTTATGTAGTATTTTTACCTCTATGATCAATGTAATCTCTGTTCTTGGATGTTACTGTGCGTCTAGGTTTCAGCTGACTGTCTTCTTCTCATGAACTACAGCTATTTTAGCCTTGACCTGATTTTGTTTCATGGATCTCCTTACTTTGTCAATAAAAACTGTTGCTTCTTCCAATGACGGCTGTGCACTAGCCAATTGCTCTGAGGCAGGATCTAAATATTTGAACTTTTTTACAAAAAATCTGATCATGGATGTTGGCTCCGGATGAGGCCTAAGATCCATCACCATCCTATAGGCCTGTTCAAATTTTACCAAAAAATGCAAATGGGTCATCATTAATATTAGTTCACAGACTTCCAAGAACATCAATTGTAGGAGTGGATTTGCCTGTAAAGAACAAATTTAATTGTCTAAGTCTGTCTTCTTTTGTACTATGTGTCAATTCATGATCCTCATTTAATCTGGATGTGGTCTGTAACCTTTTTCCCCATATGTGAGGGTAACCATACTTTGAATATCTTGTTTTTTGTTCATCATTAAGACTGAATTTATCTGTGTTTGATTCAATAATGTAGGCGTTATATAAAAAAATATTTAGAATTGAGAGTCCTCAGTGGTTGATACCTTTTAATGGCTAACTGAAAAGATGGTAACAAATTGCAAGCTTCCGAGACTACACAGGTCTCCATCAGGCATAGACTAATACAAATTCTGAAGAATCACATATTTATGCACAACAGCATAGAATAAAAAAAAAAAGGGAAAAACCATGGATAAGACAATTGACATGAAGCAGAATTACCATGGGTGATAAACAGTTATGTCCATAGATATTGGGCCAGTTCTTAGATAAGGATTGCTTTATTGGGGTCTTGTTCTGTTGTGATGACCCCACATGGTCTGAGGGGCAAGTTCCTTTGTTGATGTAAAAAGACATAAATCCGTGTGACACATTCATTCCTGCAGTTAGAGTGTCAAAGGTCGTCATCATATTCCCAGACTCTCCTGTCTTTCTGCGATTTGAAGTTACCTTTTAGTACAAGTAATTTCATGTCCATAATGTTATGATTTGGTAGACAGAAAAGTATTGCCACAGGTAGATCCATTCTTTTTTCTCTTATTGTATGGCGGTGAGAGTTCATCCTTGTTCTCAGTTTCTGCCCTGTCTCCCCTACATACAGACCCCCAGTTGGACATTTAGTACAAATAATTAGGTACACCACATTAGAAGTGACGCAGCTGAAATTACCTGGCATCTTGTACTCCTGATGTGAATTGGGGATCTTTATCTTGTCCGTGGTCATTATAAATGGACAGGTTTTACATTTTTTCTGGTTGCAAGGAAAGGTTCCTGCAGCTGTTGGAGAGGAAGGGAGCTCTTGACAATGATGCTTCTTAGATTTGGGGGCTGCCTAAAACACAGTAGTGGGGGGTCTGGAAAAATGGATTGTAAGCGGGCATCTTTTTGCAGTAAAGGTTGTAATTTCCGTGCAGCTCCCCTTAGCACCTCCAGATTTGGATTGTAGGTAACTACTAGAGGTACCCGGTTATTTTCTTTTGTAATGTAGCAGGTGAGTCCTTAATATTCTGGTCGCTCTTGTAATCTGGTTTTCAATTGTTCATGGATGGTAGCCCTGATTCAAAAAGGTCTTTCTGAGGCGACCTCAGGTCCGCCTATGTTGGCATGCATACCCTATCTTTACCATTAGGCAGGGCCGGACTGGCCATAGGGCACTTCTGGCAAATGCCAGAAGGGCCGGTGCCAGTGGTGGGCCGCTCAATCCGCCGCCCCCGCCGTCGCATTCAACTATACCGGCGTATAGACGCTCCTCTCCCATCATTCCCCGCTCTGCCTCTGACACTGCGGGTGCGCGATGACGTCATATCATCGCGCACCTGCTGTGTCCCGGGCAGACTGCAGCTGCTGAGAAAGGAGCAGGAACCAGGAAGCAACGCTGGGCACGAGGAGAGGTGAGGAGAGTTTTGTTTTTTTTCTGGACTGCCATTCTCGGAGGAGGTGAGGGGAGGAAGAGAAGAGATGTGGGCTGTATATAGTTCCCTGTGGGCTGTGCTCTGTGCTGTATACTGCTGTGGGCTGTATATAGTACTCTGTGGGCTGTGCTCTGTGCTCTATACTACTGTGGGCTGTATATAGTTCTCTGTGGGCTGTGCTCTGTGCTGTATACTACTGTGGGCTGTATATAGTTCTCTGTGGGCTGTGCTCTGTGCTGTATACTGCTGTGGGCTGTATATAGCTCTCTGTGGGCTGTGCTCTGTGCTGTATACTACTGTGGGCTGTATATAGTTCTCTGTGGGCTGTGCTCTGTGCTGTATACTGCTGTGGGCTGTATATAGTTCTCTGTGGGCTGTGCTCTGTGCTGTATACTACTGTGGGCTGTATATAGTTCTCTGTGGGCTGTGCTCTGTGCTGTATACTACTGTGGGCTGTATATAGTTCTCTGTGGGCTGTGCTCTGTGCTGTATATAGTTCTCTGTGGGCTGTATATAGCTCTCTGTGGGCTGTGCTCTGTGCTGTATACTGCTGTGGGCTGTATATAGTCCTCTGTGGGCTGTGCTCTGTGCTGTATACTACTGTGGGCTGTATATAGTTCTCTGTGGGCTGTGCTCTGTGCTGTATACTACTGTGGGCTGTATATAGCTCTCTGTGGGCTGTGCTCTGTGCTGTATACTGCTGTGGGCTGTATATAGTACTCTGTGGGCTGTGCTCTGTGCTGTATACTGCTGTGGGCTGTATATAGTACTCTGTGGGCTGTGCTCTGTGCTGTATACTGCTGTGGGCTGTATATAGTTCTCTGTGGGCTGTGCTCTGTGCTGTATACTACTGTGGGCTGTATATAGTTCTCTGTGGGCTGTGCTCTGTGCTGTATACTGCTGTGGGCTGTATATAGTTCTCTGTGGGCTGTGCTCTGTGCTGTATACTGCTGTGGGCTGTATATAGTTCTCTGTGGGCTGTGCTCTGTGCTGTATACTACTGTGGGCTGTATATAGTTCTCTGTGGGCTGTGCTCTGTGCTGTATACTGCTGTGGGCTGTATATAGTTCTCTGTGGGCTGTGCTCTGTGCTGTATACTGCTGTGGGCTGTATATAGTACTCTGTGGGCTGTGCTCTGTGCTGTATACTGCTGTGGGCTGTATATAGTTCTCTGTGGGCTGTGCTCTGTGCTGTATACTACTGTGGGCTGTATATAGTTCTCTGTGGGCTGTGCTCTGTGCTGTATACTGCTGTGGGCTGTATATAGTTCTCTGTGGGCTGTGCTCTGTGCTGTATACTACTGTGGGCTGTATATAGTTCTCTGTGGGCTGTGCTCTGTGCTGTATATAGTTCTCTGTGGGCTGTATATAGCTCTCTGTGGGCTGTGCTCTGTGCTGTATACTGCTGTGGGCTGTATATAGTTCTCTGTGGGCTGTGCTCTGTGCTGTATACTACTGTGGGCTGTATATAGTTCTCTGTGGGCTGTGCTCTGTGCTGTATACTGCTGTGGGCTGTATATAGTACTCTGTGGGCTGTGCTCTGTGCTGTATACTGCTGTGGGCTGTATATAGTTCTCTGTGGGCTGTGCTCTGTGCTGTATACTACTGTGGGCTGTATATAGTTCTCTGTGGGCTGTGCTCTGTGCTGTATACTGCTGTGGGCTGTATATAGTTCTCTGTGGGCTGTGCTCTGTGCTGTATACTACTGTGGGCTGTATATAGTTCTCTGGGGGCTGTGCTCTGTGCTGTATATAGTTCTCTGTGGGCTGTATATAGCTCTCTGTGGGCTGTGCTCTGTGCTGTATACTGCTGTGGGCTGTATATAGTTCTCTGTGGGCTGTGCTCTGTGCTGTATACTACTGTGGGCTGTATATAGTTCTCTGTGGGCTGTGCTCTGTGCTGTATACTACTGTGGGCTGTATATAGCTCTCTGTGGGCTGTGCTCTGTGCTGTATACTGCTGTGGGCTGTATATAGTACTCTGTGGGCTGTGCTCTGCTGTATACTGCTGTGGGCTGTATATAGTACTCTGTGGGCTGTGCTCTGTGCTGTATACTGCTGTGGGCTGTATATAGTTCTCTGTGGGCTGTGCTCTGTGCTGTATACTACTGTGGGCTGTATATAGTTCTCTGTGGGCTGTGCTGTATACTGCTGTGGGCTGTATATAGTTCTCTGTGGGCTGTGCTCTGTGCTGTATACTGCTGTGGGCTGTATATAGTACTCTGTGGGCTGTGCTCTGTGCTGTATACTGCTGTGGGCTGTATATAGTTCTCTGTGGGCTGTGCTCTGTGCTGTATACTACTGTGGGCTGTATATAGTTCTCTGTGGGCTGTGCTCTGTGCTGTATACTGCTGTGGGCTGTATATAGTTCTCTGTGGGCTGTGCTCTGTGCTGTATACTACTGTGGGCTGTATATAGTTCTCTGTGGGCTGTGCTCTGTGCTGTATATAGTTCTCTGTGGGCTGTATATAGCTCTCTGTGGGCTGTGCTCTGTGCTGTATACTGCTGTGGGCTGTATATAGTTCTCTGTGGGCTGTGCTCTGTGCTGTATACTACTGTGGGCTGTATATAGTTCTCTGTGGGCTGTGCTCTGTGCTGTATACTACTGTGGGCTGTATATAGCTCTCTGTGGGCTGTGCTCTGTGCTGTATACTGCTGTGGGCTGTATATAGTACTCTGTGGGCTGTGCTCTGTGCTGTATACTGCTGTGGGCTGTATATAGTTCTCTGTGGGCTGTGCTCTGTGCTGTATACTACTGTGGGCTGTATATAGTTCTCTGTGGGCTGTGCTCTGTGCTGTATACTGCTGTGGGCTGTATATAGTTCTCTGTGGGCTGTGCTCTGTGCTGTATACTACTGTGGGCTGTATATAGTTCTCTGTGGGCTGTGCTCTGTGCTGTATACTGCTGTGTGCTCTGTGCTATATATAGTACTCTGTGGGCTGTGCTCTGTGCTGTATACTACTGTGTGCTATATATAGTTCTCTGGGCTGTGCTCTGTGCTGTATACTACTGTGTGCTCTGTGCTATATATAGTACTCTGTGGGCTGTGCTCTGTGCTGTATACTACTGTGTGCTATATATAGTTCTCTGGGCTGTGCTCTGTGCTGTATACTACTGTGGGCTGTATATATTACTCTGTGGGCTGTGCTGTATACTACTGTGTGGACTGTGCTGTATACTTCTACGTGGGCTGTGCTGTATACTACTGTGTGGTCTGTGCTGAATACTGCTGTGTGGGCTGTGTTATCTACTACGCGAGCTGTGCTATAGTATGCAGGCTGTGCTGTATACTATGCGGTTTGTGCTATATAATATGCGGGCTTTGCTATATACTATGGGGAGTATATTATATTCTATGGGGGAGGCCATGTTATGTACTATGTGGCTGTGTTATATACTATTGTGGGGGTATATTATATTCTATGGGGGAGGCTGCGTTATATACTATGGGGGGCTGCATTATATTCTATGGGGGGCTACATTATATATTATGGGGAGGTGGGCTGTATTATATTCTATGGGGGTTACATACTCTGGGGTGGCTGCATTATACTCTGTGGGGTGGCTGCATTATACTCTGGGGTGGCTGCATTATACTCTGGGGTGGCTGCATTATACTCGGGTGGCTGCATTATACTCTGGGGTGGCTGCATTATACTATATGTGGGCTGCATTATACTGTATCGAGGACTATGGGGAATACGTTATACTATATGAAGAACTATGGGGTGCATTATACTATGGGAAGTGAATTGTACTACATGGATGACTGTGGCGGTGCATTATACTATATGGAGCACTATGAGGATTGTATTATGCTATATGGAGGACTATGAGGATTGTATTATGCTATATGGAGGACTATGAGGAGTGTATTATACTATATGGAGGACTATGGAGCACATTATAATATATGGAGGACTATGGGGTGTATTTTACTAAACAAGTAAAATGCTGCATATTCGGGTTGTTTTTGCTGGAACAAAAAGCCTTGTTGTCAGCAGCACATTGCCAGTGTAAACTGTAGATGTGCTGCTGAAAACATGATACTGTATGTTGATCTATTAGTGATCGTTCTGTCTCATCATTATTCCTCAGCTGGTGGAAAGAGGCCGGGAAACAAGCGTTGAACAACTTCAGTATTGTCGATCAAACTCGTTTAGCGGCCTGAACTCAGCGCACGTAAATACAACAGAAAGGCTTCTGTGTGATGTGCAATATGTTAGCTTTTGGGGCCCCATTTTAAACTTTGCCTAGGGCCCCACTTTGCCTAAAACCGGCCCTGCCTACAAGTGTACAAAGATATTATACAGTCACCATGTGACAAGTGGGCCTGTGTAACTTCAAATGCCAGGGCTGAATTTTAGTCCCAGTCCGGCCCTGCCATTAGGTACGCAGGCCATGCCTATGTATGCAGATGCTTCCACATGCGTCGTTTTGATGGTGTGGTGACCTGCGCTAAACGAGTTGCAATTTGGTGCGGTCGCCGCACCGTCAAAACGATGCATGTGGAGACATCCGCATACATCTGCATGGCCTGCATACCTAATGGTAAAGATAGCGTACGCACGTCGCATGCCGACGAAGGCGGAGATGAGAGGAGGTGTGGGAGTGGGCGGAGCTTCACAAAGGATGTACGCAGCCCTCCATCCGCAAATGCGAAACTAGCCTTACCAATGTGTTGTGTGATAGTACATGCTTTATGTGCTTGTGTTTCAGTTTTCTTAAAGACTAAATTATTGGACACTCGGACCATGTGCATGACATTTTGAAGCTTCCTTTGTAACTTTTTTACTAAAAAAAACTTATCAATTTTAAGATTCTCTGCTTCACATTGGCTATACAAACTAGACCATAATTGTGAATCTGTATGGCTATGAACAAAAACTCTATACTACTTTTCTTAGAATAATCATGAATAAAATCTAAAATCCATTTTCTCACCTATGGAATATCTTTTCCTCTCCTGGATTAATACAACCGTCAATGAATGGTCCGCTGTGTCTTTACTGACTCCTCAGACCTCCGTCTGGATGGGACACATGCAGCTCTTTATGGTTGGAGACACGAATCCTCATTGTCTGTAGATTCTGTCTGATCCTTATGACGTGAAATAGTGAAATTGCTGCACCTCGAACAACAGGTATTTAGTACCTCATCCTCCGTGTGCAAGGGAAAGGAATCCACACATATAGTACAAAAATCAGATTTGGCTGCACTCGCCAAAATGTTAGAAAAAAATAACACTTTCTTACTTTTTTTTTTTTTTTTTTAAAGTAAGAGCACGGTGAGGATAGAAAGGAACGCAATATTGAATTATGTGGATAAAACAAATCTTGTTTAATGTTTATTCAAAAAGTGATTACAAAAATGAAGAAAAGTAAGTTCATAGCACCCAAAAATAAGTATTAGATTAAAGAGAAAACAAGCATTCCGTGGTTCTTACATATGGTCTTGAAGTTGATGTGGTCCGGGTTGGAGATTCGTAAAGTATGGGAGATCTCCTGAACAAGAGTTAGGTCGGCTTATATACTATTTTGACCCATAGACTTACATTGGTTTCTATTTTTCCTGTCTCATAACAACATAAGATGATCTGCCGCTATGTTCATAGCCTCTACCGTATTAGAAGAACACTAGTAACTTGCAGAATATGAATATTAGTTATTTGTACATTACCTCATTTTGAAATGCTTAAGCATATAGCCTGTGACCTTTAAGAACCATTTACTGTCTCCAAATAGCCACATATTGACAGTTCTGACAAAAGCCCTATAGTTCTGACAAACAGAGAACAGATGTATCGGCCAAAATCCTCAGAATAACTCAGTCCCTCAATATACAGAGTATCTATTTGCTAGTTAGAACCTGCATATGTTAAGTAATCTATATTTTTTTATTATTGAAATACTAAATTTTAAAGTGGCTTACCCTCCTTCTGGAGTGTGTCAATGACTAGACATCTGTCCAGTCAGCAGTCTTCCCCATGATTGTGGAGCCTACTGAAACAGACTAAGGGACCTTTTTTGAACACTTAGAAAGCCACTGCAGGTGTTTTTATTCTAATTTCCTGCAAAATGACTTTTGGGTTTTTGTTGGCTGTAGGATACAGTCATCAACAGAAATAAACACTTGAGATAGATCACTCTAATGACTCTATATATGAGTTTCACTTTTTGCATTGAAGAACTGAAATAAATTAACTTTTTGATAATATTATAATTTAGTGAGAAGCACTTGTATGTGACTATGTAAAAAACAATTAAGAACATAAAAAAGCTTCTCCCCTGTGTGAATTCTTTTTTTTTTAATTCGTTTATTAATTCACAAATCAAAATGTACAAATTAGCATACAACCAAAATAATACATATGCATCTGTCAAAGTAGTAATAAAAGAACAGCAAATTTGTACATCAAATTGTTTGTACAATTTTAGTTTCTCAAGTCCATATAATGCAGTATGGACAATAGATTACCGTATTTTTCGGACTATAAGACGCACCGGACGATAAGACGCACCCCAAATTTTCATAATAAAAATAAGGAAAAAAAAATGTTTCAAATGGGGGTACGTCTTACAGTCCGAATTCAGCTTACCAGTGAAGGGCTCGCCACAGGTGGAGAAGTGGTCACAGGGGCCTTTCGGTGGTCCAGGCTGGTGCATTGGCCTCCAGGAAATCCCATCCCAGGCTGGTGCTCTGTGCTTGGGCAGGGGTGGAGGCTCTGTGTCCGGGGCAGGGGCTGGGCTCTGGGTGCACAGGCTGGGCTCTGGGGGCACAGGCTGTGCTGCCGGCAGTGGCTGGGCTCTGGGGCACAGGCTGTGCTGCGGGGCTGTGGCAGCGGCTCTCTGGGCTCCGACGGCATATACTTACAAATTATGCGGCAGCAGCAGCGGCGGCGGTCCCGATGCAGCCATGCTGGTGCAGCTGTGGCTGTGCTACGGGCAGAGACTGTGCTGCAGGCAGGGGCTGTGCTACAGGCAGGGGCTGTGGCAGCGGCTCTCTAGGCTCAGCGGGGGCTCAGACGGCATTTCTTCAAAGCCCGGAGGCCCCCCGCTCATCCGGCATGTTGCGGTGGCCTCCGAGAACATAGGCGCCAGGAAAATGGCCGCCGGGCCGGCGCACGCTCAGATTCAGATCTTGTTGCCGAGATCTCGCCCCGAGATCTCGGGAGACGAGATCTCGTTGACGAGATTTGAATCTGAGCGTGCGCTGGCCCGGCGGCCATTTTCCTGGTGCCTATGTTCTCGGAGCCTGAGGCCACCGCAACATGTCGGATGAGCAGGGGGCCTCCGGGCTTTGAAGAAATGCCGTCGGAGCCCCCACTGAGCCTAGAGAGCCGCTGCCACAGCCCCACAGCACAGCCCCTGCCTGCAGCACAGTCCCTGCCCGCAGCACAGCCACAGCTGCACCAGCATGGCTGCATCGGGACCGCCGCCGCTGCTGCTGCCGCATAATTTGTAAGTATATTCCGACTACAAGACGCACCCCCATTTTCCCCTTACATTTTTGGGGAAAAAAGTGCGTCTTGTAGTCCGAAAAATACGGTAATTAGCAAATAATCAGAAAATAATATTTAACCAGATATATATTTGGTAGTATATAGCTCAAAATCACACTACATAACTAATTAAACTACAATTATCCGGCTGTCAAGTATAGTTAAACAATATTAATAGTCTTGTGATGCCATAAAATAAAATTCGATGCATTCTAACCATAATATTCATGGTGGTACTAGACCTCTACGTACTAGTATAGTAAGATGAGAAGAGTTCCACCTGTCCCAAATCTTGTCAAATTTCCTAAACACCCCCTTTTCTGATATAGTGTTCTCTCTGTGGTATAGCTAAATTTACTCATTCAATCCAAGCTCTGAGAGAGGGATGTGAACCACCCATCCAACATAATGCCAACACTTCCCTGGCCAGAAAAAGTGTCTCACGCAGGAAAATCCTAGCATAATGTCCCCATGTCTCCTCATCCAACACCCCAAATAAACAGACTAGTGGACTAAAAGGACCAGGGGTTTGTATTAAGGATGTCAGCAACGATGTTACCTCGCTCCAGTAGGAAAGAATAATGGGGCAGTCCGATATCATATGTATAAAATCTGCGTCCAGTGAATGACATCTCAAACATTCTTAGGATTGGAGCCCACCCATTTAAAAAAGTCGTAACGGAGTCTGATATGATTGATATATTATATACAACTGAATCATTTTATTAATAACAGATGGGGATACCTTAATTGGAGATTCAAGAATCTCCTCCCAGTCTTCACCTTCAGCATCAGCGATGAGGCCTTCCCATTTCCCCTTAATTATCATTATAGCAGAGTCAGTTCCCACAGACATGTACGTATATAAAGAAGAAATGAGACCTTGGGGACCTTGTGATTTAAGGATGCCTATTAAAGGGAGAGATGAGATAGTTTGGGTAATATTCATATAACGTAAATACGACTGGAAAGCTGTTCTGAGCTGGAAGTAATGAAAGAATTGGGACCTCGGGATATTATATTTAGTTTGTATTTGTTCAAATGATATTAAAACATCATGATCATATAAATCTTTGACCGAGGAAAAATTATGTAAGATCAAGAAAACAGTGGATTAGTAACATTGGGAAATAAGTACTATTCCATAGCTGCATTTCAGCTATAATGTCCTTAAAGAGGATTACTTTTTTAATTTGTTTCCAAACTGACCGCGCTAATCGAAGTAGGGGCAATAATTGAGGAACATTAAGTTTGTCTGTTTCCAGGAAACCTAACAGGCAATCAACCCTTGCAGCGTGAGCTAGATGACTTTCTGAGTTGGGTAGATAATTATCAAACATCCATTTACCCAAAGCTTTAACCTGCCCGGCCAAATAGTATAAAAAGAAGTCCAGCATTGCCACTCCTCCCAATTGTTTAGACCTCTGCAAAGTATTTAATTTAAGTTTAGGTCTAGTTTTCGCACATATAAAAGACATGATCATGGAATTTACATTTGTGAAAAAGGATTTAGGAACCAATACAGCACTATGTTGTAGGGAGTAGCTAAGCTTAGGAAGTAAAATCATCGTAATTAAATTTATACGATCGGCTACAGATAACGGAAGATTACTCCAAGAGCCAAATTTAAGCTTGACCAGTTCCAATAGTGGAAGAATATTAAGCTGTAGGTCAAGGTCACTGCATTTGGATATATTAATGCCTAAGTATTTAAAATGAGACAATAGGCAATGGAGACAAGCTATCAAGGTGGGCCATTGGGCTATGAGAAAGGGGCAATAAGGCAGACTTATCCCAATTTATGTATAACCCCGAGCATTTATCAAATTAATCTATGGTAGTAATCACCTGTGACGTCTCTTCTGTCTTATCTATAAATATCACCATATAAGCCAGTAGTGTCTAAATGATCTGCTATGTTTATATCCCTAATATTTGGAGAGGACCTTATACGTATTGCCAACACCTCAATCGCAAGAGCAAAGAGGGCCGGAGAGAGGGGGCATCTCTGACGTGTTCCCCTAGATAGAGAAAACGATTCCGATACAGAGTTATTTATAATTATACGAGCTTTAGGTTTTGTGTATATTACGCCAATTCATTTTTTAAATCTAGCATCAAAACCATATTTCTGTAAACATGCAGACAATAAGGGCCATTCAAGGGAGTTAAAGGCCTTAGCCGCATCGAAGGATGCCAAAGCCCAGTTATTATCGGACACCAAAGAACTATATTGAACCACCGACTGGACCCGCCCTATATTAATAGAAGAAACCAGTCTGGTCTGGCTTTATAAGATCCAATATAACCGAGTTCAGCCTAGTGGCCAGAACCTCAGAAAAGATTTTATAATCCACGTTTACCAGCGATATGGGGCGATAAGATCCACATTCAAGGGGGTCCTTCCCTTCATTCCAAGCACAATAATATTAGCCTCATAAAAGGAGTCTGGCAAAGATCCTCCCTCCCAGATCCCTCGAAACATCTTTAAAAGAAGTGGTGCCAATATATCTCGATATTTCCTGTATAATTTCCTGGGGAATCCATCCGGTCCGCTAGCTTTCCCAGAAGCCATATCCATCATGGCACCTTCTGTCAAATCCTCTATAGTAAAATCAGCATCCAGAAAGGCCTGCTGAGTAGGACTCAACGTGGGGAATTTTAAATCTGATAATCAAAACATTCTGGGATACCAAGACCACTCCGAGAGCTATACAATGCTCTATAATAATCAAAGAAACAATGAAGTATATCCTCAGTCGAGGTTACCACTGAACCATCCAATTTTTGAATTTGGAGTATAGTATTAGACGTGTTATGCTGGCTCACCAAAAAAGCCAAAAATTTACTTGCCTGGTTCCCCAGTTCAAAGTAGGATTGACGGGTAAAAAATAGTTTGCGTTTAGATTTGGTGTCCATATATTGGGTATATAGAACTATATGAGGTCAGCCACTCAATTCTATTTTCATTAGTTTGACTAGATATGTACAGAGCTTCTGAGTCCTTCAGTCACTGTTCCATCTCATCGTCCTCCCCTGAAGTTACCCGTTTAATATAAGAAATTGTAGAAGATAAATATCATTTTAACCCCTTAACCCCCAAGGGTGGTTTGCTAATTTTTACAATTCTGACCACTGTCCCTTTATGAGGTTATAACACTGGAACGCTTCACCAGAGCCCCTGATGTGCCTAAACATTGAAACCCCCACAAGTGACACCATTTTGAAAAGTAGACACCCTAAGGAACTTATCTAGATGTGTTGGGAGAACTTTGAACCCCCAAGTATTTCACTACAGTTTATAACGCAGAACCAAGAAAATAAAAAATCATTTTTTCCCACAAAAATAGTTTTTTAGCCCCCCAATTTTTTATTTTCCCAAGGGTAACAAGAGAAATTGGGCCCCAAAAGTTGTTGTCCAATTTGTCCTGAGTACGCTGATACCCCATATTTGGGGGGAACCACCTTTGGGTGCATGGCAGAGCTCGGAAGGGAAGGAGCGCCTTTTGGAATGCAGACTTAGATGGATTGGTCTGCAGGCGTCACGTTGCATTTGCAGAGCCCCTGATGTACCCAAACAGTAGAAACCCCCAAGTGACCCCATATTGGAAACTAGACCCCCCAAGGAACTTATCTAGATGTGTTGTGAGAACTTTTAACCCCAAGTGTTTCACTATAACGCAGAGCCGTGAAAATAAAAAATAATTTCCCCCAAAAAAATGGTTTTTAACCCCCAAATTTTTATTTTCCCAAGGGTAACAAGAGAAATTGGACCCCAAACGTTGTTGTCCAATTTGTTCTGAGTACGCTGATATCCCATATGTTAAGGTAAACCCTGTTTAGGCACACGGGAGAGCTCGGAAGGGAAGGAGCACTGTTTTACTTTTTCAACGCAGAATTTGCTGGAATTGAGATCGGACGCCATGTCGCGTTTGGAAAGCCCTTGATGTGTCTAAACAGTGGTAGCCCCCAATTCTAACTGAAACCCTAACCCAAACACACCCCTAACCCTGACCCCAACCCTAACCACACCTCTAACTCCAACACATCCCTAATCCCAAACATAACCTTAACCACACCCCTAACCCTGACACACCCCTAACACTAATCCCAACCGTAAATGTAATCCAAACCCTAACTTTAGCCCCAACCCTAACTTTAGCCCCAACCCTAACCCTAACTTTAGCCTCAACCCTAACTGTAGCCCTAACCCCAACCCAACCCTAATGGAAAAATGGAAATAAATACATTTTTTAAAATTTTATTATTTTTCCCTAACTAAGTGGGTGATGAAGGGGGGTTTCATTTACTTTTATAGCGGGTTTTTCAGCGTATTTGTATGATTGGCGGCCGTCACACACTAAAAGACGCTTTTTATTTTAAAAAATAGTTTTTGCGTCTCCACATTTTGAGAGCTATAATTAAAAACAGAAATAAACACTTGAGATAGATCACTCTAATGACTCTATATATGAGTTTCACTTTTTGCATTGAAGAACTGAAATAAATTAACTTTTTGATAATATTATAATTTAGTGAGAAGCACTTGTATGTGACTATGTAAAAAACAATTAAGAACATAAAAAAGCTTCTCCCCTGTGTGAATTCTTTTTTTTTAAATTTGTTTATTAATTCACAAATCAAAATGTACAAATTAGCATACAACCAAAATAATACATATGCATCTGTCAAAGTAGTAATAAAAGAACAGCAAATTTGTACATCAAATTGTTTGAACAATTTTAGTTTCTCAAGTCCATATAATGCAGTATGGACAATAGATTAATTAGCAAATAATCAGAAAACAATATTTAACCATATATATATTTGGTAGTATATAGCTCAAAATCACACTACATAACTAATTAAACTACAATTATCCAGCTGTCAAGTATAGTTACACAATATTAATAGTCTTGTGATGCCATAAAATAGAATTCGATGCATTCTAACCATAATATTCATGGTGGTACTAGACCTCTACGTACTAGTATAGTAAGATGAGAAGAGTTCCACCTGTCCCAAATCTTGTCAAATTTCCCTAAACACCCCCTATTCTGATATAGTGTTCTCTCATACGGTATAGCTAAATTTACTAATTCAAAGAACTAAGAAAATACCACTGGAGCTTACCACTTATAGATAGGGATACAAGGGAAATATAGAAAGCAGCTGGAGATTAAAACAGGTTCTGTGTATGTACCTGTGAAAAGTGGGTATGTCAAAAGAGAATAAGATGTAATCTCTGCGCTAACCAAGTTGAAGAAGAGAATATACACCAAAACTAAAACTAAAAATGCCAAAAGATGTATAAATATAAGTATAAGGGTAATGATGGTACTCACTTATTTGGCATAGATTGCTGGTTGGTGTAGCTGTAGCAAGGACTTGACACTTGAAAGAAAGGAATATATATCCTATATACTGGAAATTAATATAATAGTATTAATAAATGTAGGTCCATGTACTATGTTGAGGCAAAAGGAAAGTACTTACAGATGGTAATAGGTGATGCTGCGTGCACTTGAAGGTTGCTTCCCAGTAAGCGACGGGCTGGAACTAGATGGATTACTGGCCCATATAGGAGCAATATAATGAGGGGCTACTGTCGTGCCTAAATAGAATGTATTAATAATACACAGCAGGATCTCCAAAAGTGATGCTTAGCGAATTATATTATATTATAGTGGAACAGCGCACTTACTTTCCAAATGTGTTGCGGAACCTCCACGTAGCAGGAATGTAACGCTGAAGTAGAAAACTGGGACCAGCCGACGGTGTCACAAGGTGCTGGTGCAGAGGGCGGCTGAGTAGGGAGCCTCTAGAGAGAGGCACACTAGTGAGCAGGAGTGCTCGGAAAGATCCGAGGAAGCGGTAATACAGCACCGGGTGCAGGGCTGGGGCTGACCGCCAACTAGGAGAAGATATTGCTGCAAGAGTGGCTGAGTGGAGAGCCACTGGGGCAAGGTATCGGCCGTGTCCCGCGCGCTCCGGCCGTGAGCAACGCTGGGATTCGGCGCGATAGGTGGGCGGGGCTAGAATGTGACGTCACAAGGTAGCGAGGATGGGTGCTCGGCAGGGATTTGACCAACGCGCTATCATAGCCCTGACGAAGAGAGGAGACACATCTCGAAACGCGTTGGTCAAATCCCTGCCGAGCACCCGTCCTCACCGGGGACGGTGGGCTACACAGGGCTCCAGGCGGCATCAGGTAATACAATAATGGTTGATTTATTTTAAGTACAAACTTGTTAGATAGCGTAGTCAAAGGTGGTTTACAGCCCCTTCGTGACTGGTGTTTGTTTCCATGGTGTGCACCTAGATTCTGGGTTATAATCTTGTTAAATAAGACACACTTTGGAGCAACTATACATGTAACACTATATGCCTGTTTCATGCCTGGTGTCTTTGTGTTTTCCCCCATATTCTGGTTTTACCCCTGTCACATCCCTTGTAATTTATATAACTGGTTTCTAATAAAAGTATACAATTTTTAAACTTTATTTATGGTTCTTGGTGGTGCGGTTTTCTTTGTTTGAGTCTTATCCCAATTTATGTATAACCCCGAGCATTTATCAATTTAATCTATGGTAGTAATCACCTGTGACGGCTCTTCTGTCTTATCTATAAATATCACCATATCATTAGCATATAAGCCGATATTGTCTAAACGATCTGCTATGTTTATACCCCTAATATTTGGAGAGGACCTTATACGTATTGCCAACACCTCAATCGCAAGAGCAAAGAGGGCCGGAGAGAGGGGGCATCTCTGACGTTTTCCCCTAGATAGAGAAAACGATTCCGATACAGAGTTGTTTATAATTATACGAGCTTTAGGTTTTGTGTATATTACGCCAATTCATTTTTTAAATCTAGCACCAAAACCATATTTCTGTAAACATGCAGACAATAAGGGCCATTCAAGGGAGTTAAAGGCCTTAGCCGCATCGAAGGATGCCAAAGCCCAGTTATTATCGGACACCAAAGAACTATATTGAACCACCGACTGGACCCGCCTTATATTAATAGAAGAAACCAGTCTGGTCTGGCTTTATAAGATCCAATATAACCGAGTTCAGCCTAGTGGCCAGAACCTCAGAAAAGATTTTATAATCCACGTTTACCAGCGATATGGGGCGATAAGATCCACATTCAAGGGGGTCCTTCCCTTCATTCCAAGCACAATAATATTAGCCTCATAAAAGGAGTCTGGCAAAGATCCTCCCTCCCAGATCCCTCGAAACATCTTTAAAAGAAGTGGTGCCAATATATCTCGATATTTCCTGTATAATTTCCTGGGGAATCCATCCGGTCCGCTAGCTTTCCCAGAAGCCATATCCATCATGGCACCTTCTGTCAAATCCTCTATAGTAAAATCAGCATCCAGAAAGGCCTGCTGAGTAGGACTCAACGTGGGGAATTTTATATCTGATAATCAAAACATTCTGGGATACCAAGACCACTCCGAGAGCTATACAATGCTCTATAATAATCAAAGAAACAATGAAGTATATCCTCAGTCGAGGTTACCACTGAACCATCCAATTTTTGAATTTGGAGTATAGTATTAGACGTGTTATGCTGGCTCACCAAAAAAGCCAAAAATTTACTTGCCTGGTTCCCCAGTTCAAAGTAGGATTGACGGGTAAAAAATAGTTTGCGTTTAGATTTGGTGTCCATATATTGGGTATATAGAACTATATGAGGTCAGCCACTCAATTCTATTTTCATTAGTTTGACTAGATATGTACAGAGCTTCTGAGTCCGTCAGTCACTGTTCTATCTTATCGTCCTCCCCTGAAGTTACCCGTTTAATATAAGAAATTGTAGAAGATAAATATCATTTTAACCCCTTAACCCCCAAGGGTGGTTTGCTAATTTTTACAATTCTGACCACTGTCCCTTTATGAGGTTATAACACTGGAACGCTTCACCAGAGCCCCTGATGTGCCTAAACATTGAAACCCCCACAAGTGACACCATTTTGAAAAGTAGACACCCTAAGGAACTTATCTAGATGTGTTGTGAGAACTTTGAACCCCCAAGTATTTCTCTACAGTTTATAACGCAGAACCAAGAAAATAAAAAATCATTTTTTCCCACAAAAATAGTTTTTTAGCCCCCCAATTTTTTATTTTCCCAAGGGTATCAAGAGAAATTGGACCCCAAAAGTTGTTGTCCAATTTGTCCTGAGTACGCTGATACCCCATATGTGGGGGGAACCACCTTTGGGTGCATGGCAGAGCTCGGAAGGGAAGGAGCGCCTTTTGGAATGCAGACTTAGATGGATTGGTCTGCAGGCGTCACGTTGCATTTGCAGAGCCCCTGATGTATCCAAACAGTAGAAACCCCCAAGTGACCCTATATTGGAAACTAGACCCCCCAAGGAACTTATCTAGATGTGTTGTGAGAACTTTTAACCCCAAGTGTTTCACTATAACGCAGAGCCGTGAAAATAAAAAATAATTTCCCCCCAAAAAATGGTTTTTAACCCCCAAATTTTTATTTTCCCAAGGGTAACAAGAGAAATTGGACCCCAAACGTTGTTGTCCAATTTGTTCTGAGTACGCTGATATCCCATATGTTAAGGTAAACCCTGTTTAGGCACACGGGAGAGCTCGGAAGGGAAGGAGCACTGTTTTACTTTTTCAACGCAGAATTTGCTGGAATTGAGATCGGACGCCATGTCGCGTTTGGAAAGCCCTTGATGTGTCTAAACAGTGGTAGCCCCCAATTCTAACTGAAACCCTAACCCAATCACACCCCTAACCCCAACCCTAACCACACCTCTAACTCCAACACATCCCTAATCCCAACCATAACCTTAACCACACCCCTAACCCTGACACACCCCTAACACTAATCCCAACCGTAAATGTAATCCAAACCCTAACTTTAGCCCCAACCCTAACTTTAGCCCCAACCCTAACCCTAACTTTAGCCTCAACCCTAACTGTAGCCCTAACCCCAACCCTAATGGGAAAATGGAAATAAATACATTTTTTAAAATTTTATTATTTTTCCCTAACTAAGTGGGTGATGAAGGGGGGTTTCATTTACTTTTATAGCGGGTTTTTCAGCGTATTTTTATGATTGGCGGCCGTCACACACTATAAGACGCTTTTTATTTTAAAAAATAGTTTTTGCGTCTCCACATTTTGAGAGCTATAATTTTTGCATCTTTTTGTCCAGAGTCATGTGAGGCCTTGCTTTTTGCTTGACGAGTTGACATTTTTATTGGTATCAATTTCGGGCACGTGACATTTCTTGATTGCTTTTTATTCCGATTTTTGTGAGGCAGAATGACCAAAAACCAGCTATTCATGAATTTCTTTGGGGGGGGGGGGGGGGGGGCATTTATACCATTCCACATTTGGTAAAATTATTATATCTTTAATTATTATATTATATCTTTTTTATGTTTTGGCGCTTTTATATGATAAAAACTATTTTATATAAAAAATAATTATTTTTGCATTGCTTTATTCTGAGGACTATAATTTTTTTTTTTTTTCATTGATGATGCTGTATGGCGGCTCGTTTTTTACGGGACAAGATGACGTTTTCAACTATACCACGGTTACTTATATCCGTATTTTTGATCGGTGTTATTCCACTTTTTGTTCGGCGGTATGATAATAAGGCGTTTTTTGCCTTTTTTTTTTTTTTTTTTTACGGTGATCACTGAAGGGGTTAAATAGTGGGACAGTTTTATAGGTTGGGTCGATACTAAATATGCGTACTTTTATTTTTTTTTAGATAAAGGAATGTATTTATTGGAACTTTTTTTTTTTATTTAGGAATTTTTTTTTTTTTCCTTGATTATTTTTTTTTTACTTTATAACATTGCCCCAGGGGGGGCATCATGTTATAGGGTCAGATCGCTGATCTGACACTTTGCAGAGCACTGTGCCAGATCAGTGATCTGACAGGCACTGCAGGGAGGCTTGCAAGCTCCTGCTCTGCGCAGGCGCTTGCAAGCCACCTCCCTGCAGGACCCAGAAGGCCCCCCGTGGCCATATTGGATCCGGGGCCTGCAGGGAGGAGGTAGGAGACCCTCGGAGTAATGTGATCACATCGCGATGCTTCCCTATACCGCCAGAACACTGCGATCATCTTGGATCGCAGTGTGCCGGGGGTTAATGTGCAGGGCGGGAGCGGTCCGTGACAGCTCCTGGCACATAGTGCCAGATGTCAGCTGCGATAGTCAGTTGACACCCGGCCGCGATCGGCCACGCTCCCCCCGTGAGCGCGGCCGATCGCATATGACATACTATCCCGTCACTGGGAATTAAGTCCCAAGTCACCTTGACGGGATAGTACGTCATATGGGATTAAGGGTTAAGCATGCCTTGAGGGTATCCCAAAACAGTTTAATATTCTGGGGTTCACGATGGGAAGAAATGAAATGATCTAATTGATCAATAGTTCTATCATTAGAACCTATTTGTTTTTTTAGCCACAATGGATTTAACTTCCAGAATATATTGTGGTTCAGTTGGCCAAATCTAATATCGGACTGTGATCTGAGATCCCTTTATTACCATGCTTTATGTCATCAACCCGCCTAGCTAATCTACTGGATCCAAATATATAGTCTATACGGGATAGAGTGCGTCTATTAGATGAGTGACAAGTATATTCCTTCATCTTAGGATGACGCAGCCTCCATAGATCTAGCCACCTACTACCCTCTATGAACAGTGCTAGCTGAGATGAAGATGGAGAAGGGGTCCCTCCCGAAGTCTCACCATCCAGCCTAAGTCTGTCAACATAATTGTCCATGACTAAATTAGTCTACCATGCATATAACGTGCGCATCCGGATAATTAAAAGCAAAGCTCATTGCCATTTGAAGAACTGAGACATTGAATGGGGGAGGATTATAAACACACAATATAACGTACCTACTTGAATTTATCAATGCATATACAAAAATAAAGCGGCTGTCAGGGTCTTTCCGAGCCTCCTTGACCTCCCACCTAACATCTCTATGTATCAATAATGATACCCCCCTTGAATAACTAGTATGGTATGTGTGAATGAACCATTGCACCCATGGCTTCTGTATGCACAGAGCTGAATCTCTGGTTAGGTGTGTTTCAACCAAAGCCACAATATAAGGGTGATAACGCTTAATCTGGGAAAATACCTTAACTCTCTTACGAGATTTGAGACCCCTCACATTCCAAGTCATACACATAATTTCAGAACCCGTTTTCTCATCCAAATATGATATACATTATAAACACATGTAAAATTTAAAGGCAGCATATAAAGACTCTTGGCAGCAGCTTCTACATAAACAACAAACAGAACTGATATAAAAAGAGATCAAAATAAAATTCAAAAATAAAGGAGCAAAGGCCCGTGCTCCTATCATGGATTGAACAAGGGGATACCCTCACTGAACACAATGTCCGGTATTGCTGTTAAACTGGACGCGAGTAGAAAAAGCTCCAATCATACACTTGTTAGGAGAGTTCAAAATTAGCTGCAAGCATATCAGAACTTCTTTTCATGAGATCCCATATGGGATCGGAACCACTTGGCTGCCTCCCCTGGATCCGTAAAAAAATATGGAAGAACCCTCATGGACAATTTGGAGTCGAGCTATATAGATCATTGAATATAGAACATTCTTTTCTCTGAGCTGCTTCTTGATCTCCATAAACTGTGCTAATTTTTTCTGGAGTTCCATAGAGAAATCAAGGAATATTGAAATCGTGGCATTATTGAATTTGATAGGACCCTTTGTTGTGCCATGCGTAGAATACATCTCTGTCTTTGCAATTGAGGAGATGTGCCAGAAAAGGTCTAGGTAGACTGCCCGGAGGAAGAGATTTTGTAGGGACCCTATGAGACCTTTCCACGGAAAATGTGGAGGAGAATTCATCTCCCAAAGTATCCTTTAGCCAACCTTCCAGGAATTGCTCAGGCTGCTGGCCTTCCGAACGCTCCAGTAATCTAATGATTCCTATGTTATTTCTATTTTTCAGATCATCTGCCTTTTGCTTCCAGGCATTTATGGAGCCAGCCACTTTTGTCAGCTTAGTTTCTATAGGTGTAAGATTGTCCTCCAAGTGGGATACTCTTGATACAACTTCTGTAATGTGCCTCCCCATGGCTTGCATATCTTGTGGGATGCACCCTACTTCATAGTGCATATCCTCTACTTTTCCAGTCAGGGTTGTTCTAGTTAAATATATGGCTTGCATTAACTGTTTGGATGCCTGTTTAAGAGTTCGATCCTCTTGGTCACCAACTTCTTTACTATCAGAAATGCGTTTTTTACACTGATTCGCAGTCTTCGCTTGTGATGGATTATTCCTGAGAGGTCATTATCAGATGGATCAAAACTTGCAAACTCTTAGTTTGTTTGCCAACCCTGAACCTTTTGAATGATTCGTGGTTAACAAATATAAAGTATAGCAAGTTGAGAAAACGTGTATTTCTAAAGTTCTCTCTTCCTCTACTTCCAGTTGCAGCAGTATTATTATAAAGCATATATACACACACACACACTTGTCCAGGCACAGTAATATAGAGGAGTGCAAACAGATCCAAGTATTTAGTAAGGTAGAGCGCTGGGTTTTATGGCAAATCTGAAACTGTTGTTCAAGTCCTGGGTAGCAGAATGAGCTATATTTCTCAGAGCTCACACTGCGCTTCCCCCTCTGTTACCTCCAGGATATAGCCGCACTGCTCCATCAGTCCCTCCAGGAGCAAAGTCCACAGCTCCATGCATCCTGCCACCAGAGTGCACAGTAGATAACCGCCGTCCTCCACAGGCCTTATGTCCCGTAGGAACTTCGTCAGAGCCTGACACACCAGAGCTGAGCGTCGCACTTCCCCAAGAGCCGGAGACCTTCAGGAGCCCAGGGGACTACACTGCTTGCAGGTAAACTCGCTCAGGGCTTTAACAAAGTTAGGATTGTGACATGATTATAGGAGTTCTGTCTGGACGCGTCCTCTCCACTCTACTACATCGCCACGCCCCCTGTGTGAATTCTTTGGTGAATTCTTCACAAAACATTTTCCTCATTCTCAACAGGAAAAGGGCTTCTCGCCTGTGTGGGTTTTCTGGTGGCTATCAAGATTCGTTTTCCTGGTAAAACATTTCCCACATTCTAAACAGGAAAAAGCCTTCTCCCCTGTGTGAGTTTTCTGGTGGCTAACAAGATTCGCTTTCTGATTAAAACATTTCCCACATTCTGAACAGGAAAAAGGCTTCTCCCCTGTGTGAGATCTATGATGTTTGACAAGAACGGATTTATCTAGAAAACATTTCCCACATTCTAAACAGGAAAAAGGCTTCTCCCCTGTGTGAGTTTTTTGGTGGGTAACAAGATGCACATTTTGGTTAAAACATTTCCCACATTCTGAACAGGAAAAAGGCTTCTCCCCTGTGTGAGATCTATGATGTCTGACAAGAGCTGGTTTATCTAGAAAACATTTCCCACATTCTAAACAGGAAAAAGGCTTCTCCCCTGTGTGAGTTTTCTGGTGGCTAACAAGATTCGCTTTCTGCTTAAAACATTTCCCACATTCTGAACAGGAAAAAGGCTTCTCCCCTGTGTGAGATCTATGATGTCTGACAAGAGCCGATTTATCTAGAAAACATTTCAAACATTCTAAACAGGAAAAAGGCTTCTCCCCTGTGTGAGTTTTTTGGTGGGTAACAAGATGCGCTTTGTGGTTAAAACATTTCCCACATTCTGAACAGGAAAAAGGCTTCTCCCCTGTGTGAGATCTATGATGTCTGATAAGACCTGATTTATCTGTAAAACATTTCCCACATTCTGAACAGGAAAAAGGCTTCTCCCCTGTGTGAGTTCTTTGGTGGGTAACAAGCTGCGCATTTCGAATAAAACATTTTCCACATTCTGAACACGAAAATGGCTTCTCCCCTGTGTGAATTCTCTGGTTACTGACAAAATTGGATTTCTGGTTAAAACATCTCCCACTCTTGGAACAAGAAAATCTATTGTCTGCTTTGTGAAAGTTTTGTTGTTTGAGAAAGGACTTTTCTAGGGGAAAACTATTTCCATATTCTAAAAATGAAAAGGTCTTCATTGCTTTAGGAGCAGTTCGTTTTTTAATGCTTGTTTTGTTACTTTGATTTTCATTAGTACTAGGTAATGAAACAGAAGACAGGACCTGTTCCAAAGGATCAGATGACAGATCTTTGCTGTGAAGGGATGATGGTATATTTGGAGTAATGGCATTCACTTCAATTGTATCCTGTGGGATCTCAAGATTATCTGATTTAAACATTGAAGAGGTCAGCTGTGTCCTGGTACGGTCATCTGCCAAGAATAAAACCAATTATTATTTTAGAATAAAATATCCTTGAATTCTATATTTTTGAACATTTCCACTTAAACGGTCTGTAAAAATGGCAAGTTATGCAAAATTATTGAATTATTCACCAAGACAATGACAGTTTACAGTTTACTAGACTGTGCTCAAAATCACATTACGCATCCATGCTTTTGGCATTACCATGCCCGGCTCCAGGTTTTTGAGGGCCCCGGGCGAAAGAGTCTCAGTGGGCCCCTCCACTTTAACACATTCCACGATTCATGATGCACAGATACAGCAGAGAATTATAGGTATAGTACAATGCCATATTTCACTTCTTAAATGACTGATAGCTATTGTAAATTCTACAATACCATAAAGCAGAGGGGTTTTATATAAGTCATCCCCCTATATGCAAATTTTTATGACCTACTCCCTCTTCCTGTTACCAGTAGGCATTTTATTGTTAGCTGAACTTGCTGCAAAGAAAAAACTGCATACATTGAATATGACAATTTTTTAATGGAAAACTTTTTAAAGTAAACATTAGAAAGTATTAACGTAGAAAATTTGTAAAAGTTCAAATTGGGTAGCATATAGCACAGCCACGTAGTATATAGCACAGCCACATAATATATAGCACAGCCATAGTATATAGCAGTCATGTAGTATATAGCACAGCCACTTAGTATATAGCACAATCACGTAGTATATAGCACAGTCACGTAATATATAGCAGTCACATAGTATATAGCACAGCCATGTAGTATGTAGCACAGCTCATGTAGTATATAGCACAGCTCATGTAGTATATAGCACAGCTCATGTAGTATATAGCACAGCCACGCAGTATATAGAACAGCCACGTAGTATAAAGCACAGCCACGTAGTATAAAGCACAGCCACGTAGTATATAGCACAGCCATGTAGTATATAGCACAGCTCATGTAGTATGTAGCACAGCCACGTAGCATATAGCACAGTCATGTACAGTTAGGTCCATATATATTTGGACAGAGACAACATTTTTCTAATTTTGGTTATAGACATTACCACAGTGAATTTTAAGCAAAACAAGTCAGATGCAGCTGAAGTTCAGACTTTCAGCTTTCATTTGAGCGTATCCACATTAAAATTGGATGAAGGGTTTAGGAGTTTCAGCTCCTTAACATGTGCCACCCTGTTTTTAAAGGGACCAAAAGTAATTGGACAATTGACTCCAAGGCTATTTCATGGACAGGTGTGGGCAATCCCTTCGTTTTGTCATTCTCAATTAAGCAGATAAAAGGCCTGGAGTTGATTTGAGGTGTGGTGCTTGCATTTGGAAGGTTTTGCTGTGACGTAAACATGCGGTCAAAGAAGCTCTCCATGCAGGTGAAACAAGCTATCCTTAAGCTGCGAAAACAGAAAAAACCCATCCGACAAATTGCTACAATATTAGGAGTGGCAAAATCTACAGTTTGGTACATCCCGAGAAAGAAAGAAAGCACTGGTGAACCCATCAATGCAAAAATACCTGGGCGCCCACAGAAGACAACAGTGGTGGATGATCGAAGAATAATCTCCATGGTGAAGAGAAACCCCTTCACAACAGCCAACCAAGTGAACAACACTCTCCTGGAGGTCGGCGTATCAATATCCAAATTTACCATAAAGAGAAGACTGCATGAAAGTAAATACAGAGGGTTCACTGCACGGTGCAAGCCACTCATAAGCATCAAGAACAAAAAGGCTAGACTGGACTTTGCTAAAAAAACATCTAAAATAGCCAGCACAGTTCTGGAAGAACATTCTTTGGACAGATGAAACTGTTGTGAATTAGACTTTTTGGCTCCCTCTTGTGGTCACTAGTGATATGACACTTTGATATTCCTTCCCTTGCTTGGTACCCACCTGGCCTCGTTAGTCCAGGGGTGTCGCTGTTTGAATTCCTGGATTCCTGGATTTTCAGTCTGGTGCCTGGCATCGTTGTAATCAGATCCTTCTGTTTGCTCCTTTCTGCTGGTCCTGGTTCTTTGCAAAATTAAGCTAAGTCCTGCTTTCTTGTTTTTGGTTATTTATTGTGCTCTTATTTTTGTCCAGCTTGTACTAAATGTGATTCCTGATACTGCTGGAAGCTCTAGGGGGCGGATGTTCTCCCCCCGTGCCGTTAGACGGTTCGGGGGTTCTTGAATATTCCGCGTGGAGTTTTTGTGAGGGTTTTTGCTGACCATATAAGTCATCTTCCTATATTCTACTATTAGTTAGTGGGCCTCTCTTTGCTAAAAACCTAGTTCATTTCTTGCGTTTGTCTTTTCTTCTTACCTCACCGTTATTATTTGTTGGGGGCTTGTATCCAACTTTTTGGGGTATTTCCTCTGGAGGCAAGAAAGGTCTTTCTTTTCCCTGCTAGGGTTAGTTAGTTCTCCGGCTGGCGCGAGACGTCTAGAATCAACGTAGGTACGTTCCCCGGCTGCTGTTATTTGTGTGCTAGGTTCAGGTATATGGTCAGCCCAGTTACCACTGCCCTATGAGCTGGGTTTTATGCTTGCAGACTTCGCTATTTGTCTTTGAGACCCCCTGCCATTGGGGTCATAACATGAAACCAAGATCAACCTCTACCGGAATGATGGAAAGAGAAAAGTATGGCGAAGGCGTGGTACAGCTCATGATCCAAAGCATACCACATCATCTGTAAAACACGGCGGAGGCAGTGTGATGGCTTGGGCATGCATGGCTGCCAGTGGCACTGGGTCACTAGTGTTTATTGATGATGTGGCACAGGACAGAAGCAGCCGAATTAATTCTGAGGTGTTCAGAGTCATACTGTGTGCTCAGATCCAGCCAAATTCAGCAAAACTGATTGGTCGCCGTTCAATACTACAGATGGACAATGACCCAAAACATAAAGCCAAAGCAACCCAGGAGTTTATTAAAGCAAAGAAGTGGAATATTCTTGAATGGCCAAGTCAGTCACCTGATCTCAACCCAATTGAGCATGCATTTCACTTGTTACAGACTAAACTTCAGACAGAAAGGCCCACAAACAAACAGCAACTGAAAACCACCACAGTGAAGGCCTGGCAGAGCATCAAAAAGGAGGAAACACAGCGTCTGGTGATGTCCATGATTTCAAGACTTCAGGCAGTCATTGCCAACAAAGGGTTTTCAACCAAGTACTAAAAATGAACATTTTATTTAAAATTATTGAATCTGTCCAATTACTTTTGGTCCCTTTAAAAACAGGGTGGCACATGTTAAGGAGCTGAAACTCCAAAACCCTTCATCCAATTTTAATGTGGATACCCTCAAATGAAAGCTGAAAGTCTGAACTTCAACTGCATCTGATATGTTTTGTTTAAAATTCATTGTGGTAATGTCTATAACCAAAATTAGAAAAATGTTGTCTCTGTCCAAATATATATGGACCTAACTGTATATAACACAGCCACGTAGTATATAACACAGGCAGCCCACATAGTGTATAACACAGGCAGCCCATGTAGTATATTGCATAGCCAGCCATGTTGTATATTGCATAGCCAGCCATGTTGTATATAGTCTACAGTCCCAGCATCTCTCAGATGCCATACTGTAGGTCTGTTTTGTGTCGGACTACAAGTCCCAGGCAAGTTGCATCCCTCCGCAATGCTTTGGGTCGGACCAGGCAGGAAGGCTCACTGCTTCACTTTCACGTCACGGTCGTAACTCACGAGTCACGCCATCACTGTCGCCCCCGACCGTTGTGGACACAGGGTGCACCCGTCACGTGCACTGACTGCTGCTCGCTGCCACGCTGGACGGTGGACCCGGACCCATGACAATTTGTGTGTGAGCGAGGATGTAGGATGATGAGCTGGTCCTCACTCTCACCCGGAAGTGACGACCGCCAGCCCGGAAGTGACTCTTCGTATCCCCATGGTGAGTATTATTGCAGCTGCGCAGAGTCAGTCCTGACTCCCAGAGCTCTGTGTGGCGCGCCTCCTGCTGCCGGGGATGTCAGCTCCAGCTCCGCCTCCAAGTCCAGGCTGGGAGTTGACTATGTAGTGACAGTCAAGCTCACTAGCACAGGGAGGCATGTAGTCCGGCTTCAGGGGGTCCCAGGAGCACATGATGCGCATCAGTGTCGGCATCAGTGTCTTACCGTTATGGGCCCCCCTGTCTCGCCAGGGCCCCGGCACTTGCCCGGGTGCTGACGCCGGCCCTGGGCATTACTATAGTGAGAAGAGACCACTTATTTTATGGCATGTGTATCTCCTGGAGCACAATCTGGGCACTATGTGTTGAGTAATAACTTGGGATATTTGCAATTTTTAAATAGAAGAAAAAAGTGAATGCCACTGAGATTAGGTGTAAAGAGTTACTTACTGGTATGGAGGGGTCCACTCTGAATCATTGGCATATTATGGGAGTGAAGTCACTAGGTGGAGGGTGCCAGGAATAAACATGTAGATAAATCCAAAATGAAGAATAAAGCAGCAACACTTCCGTTATGTGACGAAGAAACCTTAGTCCTTTATTTCCAATATAAATTCATGGACAAGGTAATCAGAGCAGGGACAGTGCAAGTAAAAGGACGACGTCCGTATTTAAAAAAAAATTTTGTAAAGGAATTTTTTGCAAAATATTTTTTCGTCTTTTCTTGTGGTTAATATGTATGATCTAGTCAATCAACAAAATTAGATATATGTTTGAATTGTCGTGTCATTTGTTAATGATGTGTTCTATATGAACTTTTTAGTTTTCTACATGGTATGTTTTAAACATATGCAAATGCTGTCACATGATCGCTTTTAAAAAGGAAATTACATGCTGCCTGACATATCTGGACCTGTGGAAGCGTGTTTAATGCGAAACGGCCGTCGTCCTTTTACTTGCACTGTCCCTGCTCTGATTACCTTGTCCATGAATTTATATTGGAAATAAAGGACTAAGGTTTCTTCGTCACATAACGGAAGTGTTGCTGCTTTTTTCTTCATTTGGATTTATCTACATGTTTATTCCTGGCAAGCACCCTCCACCTAGTGACTTCACTCCCATAATGTGCCAATGATTCAGAGTGGACCCCTCCATACCAGTAAGTAACTCTTTTCATCTAATCTCAGTGCCATTCACTTTTTTCTTCTATTTGGACTGCTATGTTTGTTTTTAAGGAATAGAGCACGAGAGAGTTTTAGAGTTGCATTATATACTGGTGGTTGTTGATTTGTTGTTTGGGGTATGGATTTTCCCAATACCTTCGATGAGGCACATGGAGTGCAAGATGGGCTGCAAATGGGACGTGCAGATGCAAGTAATTTTTTTGTTGATTGCTATAGTAAAGACGAATTGGAAGTTATCAGCACGAAATCGTTGGAATATAAAAGACAATTCCTGGCCGAGAAGGAGATAAGAATGTTTTGGACTATTGAATTCCTTAAATCTTATATAGACTGCAAAAGGGTGCCGCGGGGTTTGAGAATTTATAAAGAACCTTCTCAGTTTCATGATGACCCCGTTTTTGAAAAAGCATGGATGGCAATTCATCTTGAGTGCTCCCAAAAATTGTTACAGTTAGTAACATCACGGAATGAGCAAGAATACTCATCTACTTGTAGTGAACTTGAAAGAGCGAAAAGCGAATTATCTTCATGTTGTAATGAAGGCCAAGTCAAGAATTTCCAGAAAAAACTTGAAAGGAAATTAATTCTTACACAAATAGAAATGAAACAAAAGAAAAAAAAGAGACATTTTTAAGAGATAAACAAGATTTTGATGCAGGGCGGGTATTCACTTGGAAGCAATTCGGTAACAAAAAACAGACTGTTAATAATATCAGCGGCCGCAATAAGAATTATAAAAAGAAACCTACCACCGATGGGTGGTTTACGGATTCGGATTCAAGCGCAGCTGAGGATCCTGTGGTATCTGATGTCCCTTCGCCCAGTGGTTCATCAGCCCCTTTGGGTGAAAAAAGACTAGACGAGGAGGGAGACGCAATAAATCCGCAAAAGTAGCGCAAACAAGTCTCTTGGAAAAAATAAATACTTCAGAAAAAATAAATACTTCTGATGATATGCGCATAGTGAACTTACCTAATAAGATTCTGTCTGCTGACCATATTTCTGTGCTTTCCAAAGGTTTAAATTATTGCATTCCCACATCTTTCGATTTGACGGAGTTCAAAATCGATATGTTTAAAAGTGTGAGAAAATTGCATTTGCATAAAACATTTAGCGGAAAGAATAAAAACTATCCACAAATGGACACAAGAAATTTAGTCTCCATAGGAACGTTAGGTTTTATGGCATATCCCCCAGAAGACTTGTCTCATTTTGATTATGTAAAAATGCTTACGGATATTTCTTGCTCAGATGATAGTTTGGAGACTGTTCAGACTAATACCTTACCTGCTTTTCCTTTCACAGGTGGAGTAAAATCTAATTTTATACCTCCTTGCACACCAGGTAACGCGATTAATCTGTTCCTCGAGTTGGTAATAAAAGACATTGAGGCTCAAGTGTACCCTAATCCTGAAAAAAAATCTTTCAGAAAAACAACACAGGGCTCTGAAAGATATGCTATCATGGGATGATGTCATTTTTCGCATGTCGGATAAGGGGGGCAATATACTGTATTTTCTGCTTTGTAAGACGCACTTTATTTCCCCCAAATTTGGGGGGAAAATGGGGGTGTGTCTTTCAAAGCGGATATACCGCTTACGGTTACAGGCTGGGATGAGGGGGTGTCCGCCACCGCTGCCGCGGTTGTCCGCTGCTGCGGTTGTCCGCTGCTGCGGTTGTCCGCTGCTGCCCCGGGTGATGCTGAAGGCTCCGGTGCTGCGGGGGGCTCTGGCGACATTTTGTGAAAGACCAGAGCCCCCCGGCATTTTGTACATGCTTTCCTGTATGACTGACTCCGGGAAAATGGCCGCCGGAATCTCGGGAGATGAGATTTCAGGGCTGAGATCTTGGTCCCAAGATCTCCATCTGCGCATGCGCCGCCTCCCGGCGGCCATTTTCCCAAAGTCCACCGCACCGGAAAGCATGGACGAACTGCCGGGGGCTCTGGCCCTTTACAAAATGTTGGCAGAGCCCCCCGCAACATCAGACACAGCCCTGCAGCACCAGAGACAGCCCTGCAGCACCGGAGCCCCCCTGCAGCACCAGAACCCCCCTGCAGACCCCCTCATCCCAGCCTGCAGCACAGGAGCCCCCCCGCAGACCCCCTCATCCCAGCCTGCAGCACAGGAGCCCCCCTGCAGCACAGGAGCCCCCCTGCAGACCCCCTCATCCCAGCCTGCAGCACAGGAGCCCCCCTGCAGCACAGGAGCCCCCCTGCAGACCCCCTCATCCCAGCCTGCAGCACAGGAGCCCCCCTGCAGACCCCCTCATCCTAGCCTGCAGCAATGCTCCACTCCTGCCTCCAGCAACGACCCTGGGACCCTGATCCACCGCAGCCACAACCCCTGGTAAGCAATAAGACGCATGGATTATAAGAAGCCCTTCCAATTTATTAAAAAAAAGTTTTTTCCTATTTTTCTCAACATTTGGGGTGCGTCTTATAATCCGGAGCGTCTTACAAAGCTAAAAATACGGTAGTTATTTTGGAAAAAACATATTATATAGAAGAAGCTTTGTCCCAACTGAATCAAACTAACACCTATATACGGCTGCAAAACAACCCAATTCCTAAATATAAAAACATATTAAGGTCCTTTTTACGAAAAAACGTAGAAAATGGGGTCCTGACAAAAAAAGGAAGGTGAAAAATTATTTCCCCCATTTCCGTGTATTCCACATTGGTATACGATACCTAAAATACACAAGTCAATCTCTCAACCACCCAGAAGACCAATTGTATCTGGAGCCTTTGTCACAGTATCTCGACTGATGTTTAAAACCACTTTTACCACAAATTCCTTCTTTTGTGAGGGATTCTGGTGACTTTCTCAGAGTGTTATGTTCTATTGAGTGGCAACCAAGTTTTGCCTTAACATCAATCGATATAGAAAGTCTCTACACCAGAATCCCTCACGATCTGGGCATTATGGCAGTTAAATTTTTTTTTTACAGAATTCACATAAATCATCTGAGTTAGTCACCTTCATTTTGGAAGGTTTAGATTTTGTATTAACTCATAATGTGTTCAAATTTCTCAATCAGTGGTATTTACAAGTGGTCAGGACTGCCATGGGCACGCTCGTCGCTTGCTTTTTCGCCAATCTTTTTCTTGCGGCTTTTGAAGAAAAATGTATTACCAGTGAAAAAAATCCCTTCTTAAAACACATAAAAAGTTACATACGTTATTATTTTTATCGTCTGGGATGGTAGTAAAATTGAGTTTGATGAGTTCGTTGTATATCTTAATACCGTAAATAACGAAAACATGTGTTTTACATCATGCTTCGGGCAAGATAGTCTAAATTTTTTAGACATTGATATTAGTATTCATGGTTGCAACATTCTAACAAAAGTACACAGAAAATCTACAGCTTCTAATTCGCTGCTGCATTTCGATTCAGCTCATCCTTATTTTACTAAGAAAAGCCGGCCTTACAGCCAAATGCTTCGTTTAAGAAAAATTAATAACGATGACAGTTGTTTTCAGCAGCAAATGGATGCATTAAAAAAGCGCTTTGTCGATAGAGGTTATCCCTTATCATTGTTAAATGAATCTGAACATCGGGTTAAAAATAAAACGCAAGTCGAACTTTTGAAAAGAAAACCGCGTTCCTTGTCATCTCAGACAGCCACATCTGAGCATAAAAAGTTTTTCAATTTCTGCTTTCAACATACGCCTTTGGATAAAGCTATACATGCGTCAATTCGAAAGAATTGGCATATTTTGGCATCAGACAATGCTCTAAGGCTACGTTCACATTTGCATTGTTGGGCGCAGCGTCGGAGACGCGGCGTGACGCAACCAACAACGCATGTACACAACGCAGCGTTTTGCGACGCATGCGTTGTCATAAGATCCTACAGATCGGGACTTTCGGCGCAGAGAAAACGCTACAAGTAGTGTCCCTTCGCCCTGTCTTGTGCGTCTATATGACGCATGCGTCGTAAAACACAGTACAACGCATACGGGCGCATGTCCATGCGCCCCACATGTTAAAGATAGGGGCGCATGACGCATGCGTCGGTATGCGTTGACGACGCTGCGCCCAACAACGCAAATGTGAACGTAGCCTAAATACATGCGGTAAAATAACTCCCCGTTTTGCTTACAAAAGAACACACAATCTAACAGATCTTTTAGTAAAAAATCGTATTTCTCAATCCAATGATAACCGGTTAACTCTGAATACCCCAAAAGGAAACTTTAAATGTGGGGATTGCAGTTTTTTACAGATTGGAGTTTCTTACAGATTGGCCCTTTGCAACATAAAATAAAGGATTTGATTACTTGCAAGACAAAATATGTTGTTTACATCATGTTTTGTCCCTGCTCTCTCTTTTATATTGGGAAAACTATTAGATCGCTGAATATTAGATTTCGGGAACACTTCCATTCAGTCTCCACCGGCAAAGGTTCACCTCGTTTTATACAGCACGTTCAGACAGCACATGATTCCAATCCCCGCTGCTTGCGGTTCGCGGGTTTAGAAGTAAATGACATGCTACCTGACATATCTGGACCCGTGGAAGCATGTTTAACGCGAAACGGCCGTCGTCCTTTTACTTGCACTGTCCCTGCTCTGATTACCTTGTCCATGAATTTATATTGAAAATAAAGGACTAAGGTTTCTTCGTCACATAACGGACGTGTTTCTGCTTTTTTCTTCATTTGGATATATTTGCAATTTTCACTTTCCAACATCCACAGCTCGTGTTAATATCTGGAAACTGCCAGTGGAGTCAAAATAGTCACTATTCCTATAGATTAATTTATTGATGGTTATAACTTACAAAATGGAGTCACTTTAAAGGGATTTAATCTGCTCTGGTTTTATGCAATTTTGTCATATTAGGGATTCTGCAAATGGTGTGCCCCATTTCCTCTGCGATCTGCTCCTGCGATGTCTGCTTCAGACACCAGACGCGGCTTACTAATTCTGCAGGCGATGCTGGTAACAGAGGTGGGGTTGGAACCAGAAGCTCTTGGCGGTGCAGGCTCTTCTCAGCCACTAAGATTAGGGTGCCTGGTATCTGTAGTACCATCCAGTCTGGCAGTATGGGTGTGTGTGCATTCAGCTGCAGTAATCTCTTCCCTGTCTTAGCCAATTGGAAAGCACCACACCTTTTTTATTCAGATACATTTGTATTAACCGTAACAAGATTTACAACAGATCACATGCTCATTAATACTCGTTTTATGTTTTACAGTAAATTAACCCCCCCATGGAGACCATATCAGGAACAAACAATAATTCGTCCAAAGTTGACAATATCAACCAGAGTTCCAGTTTACCATAAGTTGTACTCTATAATACTATATACTGGTATAACCAGGGCCGTATTTGCCACTAGGCACTTGAGGGCACGTGCCTAGGGCGGGGACAATGCAGGGGGCGGCACCTGAGCACGGTTAAAAAAAAAAAAAAAATTATTTTTTTTTTAAAGTCCGGGGTCGCCCTGCCCACCCACCTCAGTCCCGGCTGCTGCGGGGGGAGGGGGTCTCAGGCGCAGGCAGGGCCGCCATCAGGGCATTACAACCCTTACTTGTGTAAGGAGCCCGGTGATCAAAGGCAAGGAGGGAGGGCCCGGACTTACTGAGACACGCAGGCAGCATGTCTGACACACTTCGGGCCCCACCTCTTTTCCTCCTGATAACCAGGCCCCAGGGACAGGGGTGGCAGCACTGTCCTGCTGGTCTGGAGGCATTAGAGCTGACACTGCATCGCTCGCTCCTCTCTGACGTGGCTGCACTCAGTGCAGCAGACGCGATTCACTAGGTGCTAGGCAGTGGCACTAGTTATGTGCAGAGCTCGGGACTGGCTCCGCCTCCGTCATCTCTCACCCTCTATCTACTCCTGAAAAAGATGGCAACAGTGACTGACCGGAGCTCTGCAGGAAGAGGCTGGAGCCAGAAAAGGTGAGCAATTCAGTGATACTGGCTCCAGAACTAGGGCTTCTGACTGGGCTGCAGGAGGGACCCCCGGGACCCCACTATTCCTGTGGGAACAAGCTGCCAGCATTGCACTAGGCTACACTGTCCCTCTAGTACTGGTTTGGAAACTGCTGTGCCTCCCTGTACTCTCATCACCTGCTGCAGTCGGGACCAGGGGAGGGGGAGGGGGTGACAAGTGTCTGTACTGGAAGAGGAAGCAGCCATCATAGTCTTCTGCTGACTGCTGCCCTGTCTGTCCACTGTCCTGGGATGATGGGGCAGGTGGTGAAGGGCCAGGCCCTGCAGCATAGGTATATATAATAGTGTGTGTATGGTAGTATGCGTATATAGCGTATGTAATATACACTGTAGTGTACAGTATATGTATTTTCTTGTTTGTAAATGAGTGTGTATGGGTATACTGCAGATGATATTTCTGTATGTAATAGTGTATCTGTAGTATATAGTGTATGGAATGTATAGTCTACAGTATGTATGTATATATATATATATATATATATATATACATACACACACACACACTATATATATATATATATATATATATATATATATATATATATATATATATATATATATATATATATATATATATATATATATATATATTAGTCTTAGTTACTCACCGGTTAACGGTGTTTTTCGGAGTCCATGACAGCACTACGGAGAGAGGGGATCCGCCCTTCAGGAACAGGAAACCTACAGATACACAAGGGCGGCACCTCTCCCACGCATCAGTTGGTTTACAGAGCACAAGAGGACCACCAAGGTTAATAGCATACATAATAAACAATGACACAAATAACTAACTATTCACTACCCGTGAAATATATAACTAAAGGAAGAGGTGTACACCCAGAACTTAAGAAGACGGGAGGGTATGTACAGGTGCTGTCATGGACTCCGAAAAACACCGTTAACCGGTGAGTAACTAAGACTTTATCGGTCGTCCATGACAGCACTACGGAGAGAATTACAGAGAGTAACTAACTAGGGAGGGACTACAGCTTGCAGCACCCTTACACCAAAAGAGAGGTCAGAAGAGGCACCCAAGTTCAATCTATAGTGGTTATAGAATGTGTTTGGGGAAGACCAAGTAGCAGCCTTACAAATTTGGTCGATCGACACCTCCAATCTTTCCGCCCACGAAGCCGCCATAGCTCTAGTGGAATGCGCTTTCAGACCTTCAGGCGCTGGCTTGCCCTTTGAGATGTATGCCAGCGAGATAGCCTCCCTGATCCATCTAGCTAAAGTAGATTTTTATGCCCTGTGACCCTTCCTACTACCCTGATAGGACACGAATAGGGCGTTATCTATCTTCCAGGGATCAGTTACTGCCAGATATTCCAGGATACATCTTTTTACATCTAAAGTGTGTAGCTTCCTTTCCTTATCGTTAGTAGGATTGGGGAGGAAAGATGGAAGAACTATTTCCTGTGTTCTGTGGAACCTGGACACTACTTTAGGAAGATATGCTGGATCAGGGGATAGTATCACTCTATCATCCCTAAGCTGCATGTAAGGGGGAACCCTGGATAATGCTTGGATGTCGCCTATCCTACGCGCCGATGTTAGGGCCACCAGGAAGGCTACTTTAAGGGATAAATTTTTAATAGAGGCTGATGCAATTGGCTCAAATGGAGCCTCTGTCATGGCTGAGAGGACTAGGTTCAGGTCCCATGGCATGACCCTATTCTTCACCATTGGCCTAGACCGTTTTGTCGCTCTGATGAATCTGCTGACCCAGTGATTCTCAGCAATGTTGCAGCCAAAGAGGGCCCCTAAGGCTGATACCTGCACTTTAAGTGTATTTGGGAATAACCCCATATCCAACCCCTTCTGTAAGAATTCTAAAATCTGGTCTATTGGTATTGACTGACCAGCTATTACCCCCGAGTTTTGAAGGAACTTCTTCCAGATCCTAACATAAATCTTTGTGGTGATTATTTTTCTGCTCTTCAGCAGAGTGTTAATGAGGCCCGGAGAGAACCCCCTATCCTTTAACAGCGCCCGCTGAAAATCCACGCCGTCAGATGAAGGCCAACCGCCCGAGGATGGTAGACTGGGCCCTGGGATAGGAGATCCGGGATGTCTGGCAAGACCCATGGGTCGGATATCGACATAGCCCTCAGGCATGGAAACCACGTTCTTCTGGGCCAGAAGGGGGAAATTAATTATCACTGTGGCTTTGTCCTTCCCGATTTTCCTCACCACCAGAGGAAGTAGAGACAGGGGAGGAAAGGCGTAGGCTAGCCTGAAGTTCCAGTCTATGAGGAGGGCGTCTACTGACAGAGGATTTTCTCTGGGGCTGAGAGAGCAGAATTGTGCCACTTTCCTGTTTTCTTTTGTGGCAAACAGGTCTACCTCTGGTTGACCCCATCTTTCCACGATGAGGTTGAAGATGGAGTCGTTTAGGGACCACTCTCCCTGCCTCAATGTGTTGCGGCTTAAGAAATCCGCCGTAGTGTTTTCTGCCCCTCTTATGTGAAGAGCCGTCAATGAGAGAAGATGTTGCTCTGCTAGATGGAATAGACGATCTGCTACGCACATTAGGGATTTGGAACGAGTCCCGCCTTGGTGATTTATGTATGCCACGGCGACCCGATTGTCCGAGAATACCCGCACGTGGTGGCCCTGTAGATAGACAAGGAGTGATTTAACTGCCTGTTCCACAGCCGTTAACTCCTGTAGGTTGGAAGACATTTCTATCTGATCCCGATCCCAAAGCCCCTGGACCAACGTATCCCCCATGTGAGCCCCCCACCCAGAAGGGCTAGCGTCCAAGGTGACTATACGAGTTACATTATATTCCCAGGGGACCCCTGTGGACAGGTTCTCTTGGTCTAGCCACCATCCGAGGGACATAATAGCGTCTTGGGATAGGGTCATCAGGCTCTCCAGACACCCCCCCAACCTTTTTTGTTGTAACAGCACCTCGCCCTGAAGTATCCTCGTATGATACTGGGCCCATCGGACCGCTGGAATACAGGACGAGAGAGAGCCCAACAGAGACATGGCTCTTCTAAGGGACATGGTGGGGTTTTTAGAGGCATTCAGCACCTGAAGGTGCAGGCGATCAATTTTCTCTTGAGGCAAACGGCATTCCTGAACCTGGGAATCCAGGGTCAGGCCTAAAAATCGCTGCACCGTCATGGGCTGTAAGCATGATTTTTTAACATTTAGCATCCACCCCAGACGCTCCAGAGCAGACATCACTTTATGTAACTGTTCCAGACAGTGATGCGCCGTTTTACCTACGATAAGGAGATCGTCCAGGTAGGGGATTATTAGAATGTTGGACTCATGCAGGTGTGCCATAACTTCCGAACTTCCGCCATAACTTTGGTAAACACTCGAGGGGCGACCGATATACCAAAGGGGAGGGCCCTATACTGGAAGTGTCTGATTACCCCATCCAACCTTACCGCAACCCTCAGGTATCGTTGGTGACCTGCATAAATAGGGATATGGTAATAGGCGTCCTTCAAATCCAATACTACCATAAAGCAGTTTTTAAACAGCAGCTTTATTGCGGTGTTAATAGTTTCCATCTTAAATGATTGGACGGTCAGGAAATTATTAAGAGCCCTAAGGTTAATAATTGTTCTGAAGGAGCCATCAGGTTTACTTATTAGGAATAGAGGAGAGTAGAATCCTCTACCCTGTTCTCCTTCCGGAACCTCTGACAGGACATTCTTATTGAGCAGGTCCTGAACTTCTGCTTCCAGGGCCGCCTGTTCTGCTGGAGAGGACCTGAGTGGGGTAACTCTGAAGAAGTTCTGAGGGATGGAAGAGAACTCTAGCCGCAGACCCGTAGCTATTAACCCCAAAATCCAATCACTACTGGAGATTTTGGACCAGGCCGGGTAGAAGGCAGATAGTCTACCTCCCACCGGGGCGACTAGTCATTGGGGTGGTTTTTTGACCTCACGGGATGGCTCCTGACGTCCTCCACCTCCAAACATAAATCCAGTACCTTTCTTCTTTTTCTCATCCCATCTGCTCTGGTCTCAGGCTGGTCTCCTCCGAAAGAATCTCTTCCCTGCGAAGGGACGCCTGTAAGAGGTAGTTGGTAGATTGGGAAACTTTTTCTTCTCGTCTCCAGCTTTCTCCAGCAGTTCGTCTAGGACTGGACCAAACAGGTATTCCCCTTCGCATGGGATAGAGCACAGACGGGATCTGGATTGAAGGTCACCCGGCCAACATTTCAGCCATAGGGCCCTGCGTGTTGCGTTTGATAGTCCGGCCGCCCTAGCCGCCATTCTTGCCGAATCCGCAGATGCGTCCGCGAGAAAGGCAGCGGCATTCTGAATTGTTGGCAGGAATTTCAACATAGAATCTCTGGAAACACCGCCTTCCAACTTAGACCCTAGCTGATCCAGCCAGACCATCATCGATCTGGCTGCACATGTTGCGGCTACAGCAGGTCTCAGGGCACCCGCCGACATCTCCCATGTCCCTTTAAGGAATGAGTCAGCCTTCTTATCGAGAGGATCCTTTAGGGAAGCCATGCCGTCGAAGGGGATAGATGATTTTTTAGACGCCTTAGACACCGCTGCGTCCAATTTCGGCGCCTTATCCCATGTATTCACCATGGGGTCCTCAAAGGGATATCTGCGTTTAAAGGCAGGTGGAAAAGAGCCTTTCTTCTCTGTTTTTTTCCATTCCCTTTTGATGAGGTTCTGGACCTTGTCATTGAGCGGAAAAGACCTACGTTTTTTTAGGGTCTAGACCGCCAAACATTAGGTCCTGTGTAGAGAGTTCTGGCCTTTCATCAGCCACACCCATGGTGGATCTAACTGATTTAATTAGTTTGTCCATTTGGTCCAATGGGAAACAGAACCGGTTAGACTCCTCTTCCGAAGAGGACGCTGAGGAGACAGAGGCGTCTGACTCATTCTCCCTACTAGGGCCAGCAGACGAATCCGAATCTGAGGCGCTAGGCTCCCTTCTTCTTTTGGAAGGCTCCCGGGACAGGGATTTCAGGGAATCTTTCACCTCCTTCCTGATAATCTCCCTAAGGTTTGATGTGAAATCAGGAGACTCTTCCGCCACCTATGGGAGCGGAGAAAAAGGCTATGTAATTTATCTGGCGCTACCGCTATCACAGTCCCCATCAATTTATTTCCTACCGTCTGCCGTACACACGACTGACAAAGTCTCTTAGGGTAGGCGTCTGGCAAAGGGCAAGCGCATAGCGCGCACTCCTTGTTTTTTGTTTTACCAGCGCTTTTTTTCCCCTACGGAAATAAACATAGGAAAAGACTGCATCAGGGTACATTCACGAAGATCTCTTACCCAGGCAGTAGCGGTAGGTACCGGATTACTGGGGGGTCGGTCCAGATCCTTCTGTTTATATCTGCGACCGGGCTGGTTACTGCGTCCGCGGGCCTTCGGCTGGGGGTTCGCATGGGACTTCGAGGATCTGTCCTGCTCCTGCTCCAGCAGACCGATGGCAGCTTCCGGCTCATCCATAGCTGCAGATGGGCTCACAAGCAGCCCTGCAGCGTTATGCTCGGCTATATATAGCCCACCCCCGAATCCAGAACATGTGCAGGTGTGTGGCCAGAATCTTCTCCTCCACCTGCAAATCCGTGCCCCCCCCCCCCCCGCCCCCGCCGCATGCAGGACAGTGGTGATTTTTGCAAAAAAAACAGGCCGGCGTCCAACTTCCGGTTTTAGCCCCGCCCCCTGCGCGTCACTTCCGGTATCGGCCTGAGGGCTCAGGAACGCACCCGGAAGCCGGGGACAGCATCGCCGGACCCCCTAGCCGCCCGCCGCTACACCACCGCCGCCCGTGGCCGCAGCACAGCGGCGAAAGCAGCAGACTGAGCGGACTCCGGGGGGGCATACTCACCTCGCTGACCACTGGGGATGGACCTCCTCCGGACGTCGCTCCACCCTGCACCGCTCACTGTCGTGGAGTCCTACCCGGACCCACCGTGGCGCTTCCAGGGACCCGCACTGCCCGAGGTAGGAGACCCCCTCGCTACCTGGGTCGGACAGCAGGCCTGGGTATTGATAGGAGAAATGAAGTCGTATCTGAAAGGAATCCTGTCCTCTCAGGAACAGGAAACCAACTGATGCGTGGGAGAGGTGCCGCCCTTATGTATCTGTAGGTTTCCTGTTCCTAAAGGGCGGATCCCCTCTCTCCGTAGTGCTGTCATGGACGACCGATAAATAAATATATATATATATATATATATATATATATATATATATATATATATATATATATATATATATATATATATATATATCCTCGTATATGTAATGGTGTATCTGTAGTATATAGTGTATGGAATGTATAGTGTACAGTATATATATATATATATATAGATCCTCGTATATATGTAATAGTGTATCTGTAGTATATAATGTATGGAATGTATAGTGTGTGTATACAGTATATCTATATATATGATCCTTGTATCTGTAGTATATAGTGTATGTAATGTACAGTATATGTATTTTCCTGTTGATAAATAAGTGTGTGAGCCTATCCTGCCTATGGTTCTAGTGTATGTGTGATCAGGCCCGAAGTAATAATTAACCCTTCCTGGCAGATTCCCATTGGACCCCTGGTGTAATAGACCCCCCTGATAAAGGATCCCCCGGAGGGTGCTGGTATATGTGGTGCTATCAGTGTACAGCAACTGTAGAGCAGCCATCTGCAGATGAGCGCTGCGCTCTGTACCCTAAAACCAGCACACAACGCGTGTATGTTCATGAATTATCGAACTCAAACAGCCTCATCTTTAACCCCCGGGGCTTTTTTCGTTTTTTGCTCCCCTCCTTCCCAGAGACATAACTTTTTTATTTTTCCATCAATATGTTCATGTGAGGGCTTGTTTTTTGCCGGACGAGTTGTATATTTGAATGACACCAATGGTTTTACTACGTTGTGTAACAGAAAACAGGAAAAAAATTCCAAGTGTGGAGAAATTGCAAAAAAAAAGTGCAATCCCACACGTGTTTTTTGTTTGGCTTTTTTACTACGTTCACTAAATGCTAAAACTGACCTGCCATTATGATTCTCCAGGTCATTACAAGTTCATAGACACCAAACATGTCTAGGTTATTGTTTTTATCTAAGTGGTGAAAAAAAAATTCCAAAATTTGCTAAAAAAATTGCGCCATTTTCCGATAACGGTAGCGTCTCCATTGTTCGTGATCTGGGGTTGGGTGAGGGCTTATTTTTTGCACGCTGAGCTGATGTTTTTAATGATACCATTTTGGTGCAGATACGTTCTCTGTTATTACATTTTAATGCAATGTCGCAGCGACCCAAAAAATGTAATTCTGGCGTTTTGATTTTTTTTCTCGCTACACCGTTTAGCAATCAGATTAATCCTTTTTTTATTGATAGATCGGGCGATTCTGAACACGGTGATACCAAATATGTGTAGGTTTGATTTTTTTTCTTTTTTTAAAATTTTGATTGGGGCGAAAGGGTGGTGGGCTTAGCGCCGGAGCACACCTCAAAGTGGGGGATGCTTCCAGCTGACGTACTATTACGTCAGCTGGCAGAAAGGGGTTAATAGCACACCTCATCTATAATGCGTGAGTAGACGTCATATACCTGTATACTGTATGTATATAAGTGAGCATTTTACAGTAGCCGCAAAATATTTTTTTCTTGAGTTGTGTGTTCTTTTAAAAAATTGCAGCGTGTCAATTCTTCCAGAGTTTTGCTGCATTTCTTTTACCTTTTTAAATGAATGCATCAAAAATGCACATAATGTGCGCAGCAGGTTTCCTGCCAACACTGCATTTTTTTTAGCAGAAAACTGGCATCCAAAAAAGCAGTATGTGAACAAGTTGAGAGCACAGGTGGGATCCAGTGTTTCTGCATTCTCATGTTTATCATTATATAATGGACGGAATAGTCCATGCAGTAAAGCCGCGGTTATTTCACTATATGTAGGTGTAGAGATGAGTGCGGTCAGGGTCCGCAGTGATTATCATGTCAGTTTTATATGGTCGCTGAGGTCTCTTTATCTTTTCACAAACTATTACATGTATGACCCAACACCACACGAGAGCCCTGGGGAAAGCAAATGCCGACACCACAGGAATGACGCCGCACGGGTGGTGAGTACAGGCTTTATTATTTTACGGGGCCGAACATTAACATCAAGAAGGGGTTGTCCTAGTAGTGGACAATCACTTTAATATATAATGCCTGTGGACCCTTTGTTGTGCACATCCTCTGTTGTTACACCTGGAAATGTGTGTATAGCGCCTGGCCTAAGCAGACACAACCTGATGTTGCCTATATGGCTACAGCTGCTGGACAAAGCCATTTACTGTGTGCCGTGCAATTCTTAGAACTGCAGCTTTCACTCGATGGTTTAAATTTATCAGTCGCATTGCAAAATCTGTATCCCAGGCCTAACTGACAACTAGGGATCACCATTCCCCTCCTAAATAAGATGCGTCCATACAGTCTGAGGCCGGTTTCACACGTCAGTGTCTCCAGTACGTGAGGTGACAGTTTCCTCACGTACCGGAGACACTGACACACGTAGACCCATTAAAATCAATGCATCTGTGCAGATGTCATTGATTTTTTGCGGACCGTGTCTCCGTGTGCCAAACACGGAGACATGTCAGTGTTCGTCAATGGGTCCGTGTAAAACACGTACCGCACACGGACGTTCTCCGTGTGCGGTCCCTGTGGCATGCAGGAGACAGCGCTACAGTAAGCACTGTCCCCCCCACATGGTGCTGAAGCCGCGATTCATATCTTCTGTGCAGCAGCGTTTGCTGCATAGAAGATATGAATAAGTGTTTAAAATACAGATCTATGTGTCCGCCGCCCCCCCACCCCCTGTGCGCCCCTCCGCTGTAAAGAAAATACTCACCCGCTCCCACGTTGGCTGTCACTCCTTCCTGGTCTGGCCGCGGCTTCTACTGTATGCGGTCACGTGGGGCCACTCATTTACAATCATGAATAGTCGGCTCCGCCCCTATGGGAGGTGGAGCCGCCTATTCATGACTGTAAATGAGCGGCCCCACGTGACCGCATGCAGTGGAAGCCGCGGCCAGACCAGGAAGGAGCGACAGCCAACGAGGGAAGCGGGTGAGTATTTTCTGAACAGCGGGGGGGGGGGGGGGGGGGCGCACAGGGGGTGGGGGGGCGGCGGACACATAGATCTGTATTTTAAACACTATTATTCATATCTTCTATGCAGCAAACTATGCTGCTGCAGGTGAAGATATGAATCGCGGCTTCAGCACGATGCAGGGGACAGCGCTAAACTTTAGCGCTGTCTCCTGCACGCTCCGTGTGGTACCCACTCGCCACACGTGTGCCGCACGTATGGCCTACGTGAGCTTACGGGCACACGGACACGGATAACTCCGGTACCGATTTTTTCCGGTACCGGAATTATCTGGACGTGTGGGACAGCCCTGATACTGTCAGCAGTGATCAGCCAAGATTAGACTGGTAGGGACACACAGATGAATGGTGTCAGCCATTTGTCAATTTATTCATGTGAAGACAAAAGAAAAAATCCAGCTCACCATAGTTGTAGTCCCTGGAGGCTCGGAGCACGGAAACACTGTGTCAAGGCGTGAGGAATGCAGGAAATAGAAAAAAATCCAGCTCAACGAGGTGGTGAAAAAGCAAAATCTTGGTACTTTATTCACTTCATATCAAAAAATAGAGGATAAAAGAACAGCACAATATAATTAAAAACACTATCTACGCGTTTCTGGTGACATAGCACCCTTAGTCATGACTCTTGTAAAGTCCACCTGCTATCTGAGCACAATATGGCCACTTTATGGGGGTAGAAATGGTTATATTAGGGTATTCTTATCTCTGACTAAAGTACAGGTGTATGTCTGTATATCTTGACCATGGAATTAGAACGTTCCCTGTCCCATCAGGGATATTTATGGCATATTGATGGGGTATATAATCTATGTTACATACATAAATGTCCCACCAGGGTCATTCAGAAATTTTCGCAGTTCCTATAGAAATGAATGGAGAGAATGGCACATGCGCTGTCATCTTCCTTTTCTGGAAGCCACCGCTGGGTCTCAATTTTTTCCGTTCAACAGTAGAACATTAATCTGACATACACTACGTGGCAGATCCTTTCAGTTCGTCATTATTATCTGTTTATTATATGGTGGTAATATTTTGTCTGGACATGGTGTGGTGGTGTTTGTCCCTTGTATGTGGTATTATTTGTTCACTATGTGATGGTAATATGTGATCTGGTTATGGTGTGGTGGTATTTGTCCCTTGTATGTAGTATTATAGGTCATTCTGTGGTGATAATATGTGGTCCAGTCATGGTGTGGCGGTATTTGTTCCTTGTATGTGGTATTATTTGTTCATTATGTGATAGGCAAATTTTCTCGGGTTCCCTCTTATTTAGCAAGCTTTCTGGATAGAGCGGGCCATTCAGCTGATCGGCTCCACAGCTGCATGTGTCACAGCTGTGTCACAGTCAAGACACATGCATGGATGGCCTGTTTGTTGTGCTCTTCATGCATGTGTCGTGACTGTCACACAGCCGCGACACATGCAGCTGCTGAGCCGAACATCTGATTGGCCCGCAGGTTCCCTCTGCAGCATGCCAAATAAGAGGTAACCTGAGCAAATTCACTTATCTCTAATGGTAATACTGTATGTGGACTTGTCATGGTGTGACAGTATTTGTCTCTTGTATATGGTATTATTGTTCATTTAAAAAAATGTATGTGACACATTCCCTTGAATAAAAATATACCTAAAAAGAGTATTGGATATTTAAATAAATTTTTAATAGGTTAGAGTATTACTGTCCCAAAAGAGTCTACCTTGCCGTGGTGGCGTATGAAAAAATCTTTTGGCCAAAACAAAAGCTGTTGGTTATGTATGTGATCTGATATTCGATGGGAACTGATAATTTGTGATTGGTGAGGACACGGTGCAGAAGTGGAGTTTTTCCAAGGGTGGGCAGTAGGATTGTGGAAGATTGGATGGGTGGAGGCGGAGCTGAGGTGTAGCCTGGGCGGAGTCTCAAGGGGGCCCTGAAAATTTTGCCAGTATGGGGCCCTGAAATTCCTGGTGGCAGCCCTGGGCGCAGGGCTGCCATCAGGGTTTTACAGCCCTGACTACTGTATGAGGCAGAAATGGGTGCTGTACCTTTAAGCAGCAGCAGGCCCAAGTGCATCATGGTCCTGACGCCGGTCATGTGACACGCTGCGCGCTCTTCTTAATGTAAGAGCACTGGAGCAGACTGCAGAGAAGCAGGTCATGTTTGTGGGAGAAGATACTGAAGTCGGCGGTGAGCAGGGAGAGGAGGCGGGCAGTGTGTGAGGACTCAGAGGAAGCTGCAGAGAGAAGTGAGGTGAGAGAGGAGACGGGAGTCTGCTGATGTGAGTGAGGAGAGGGGAGGCTGCTAAGGGGAGGAGATGAGAGGCAGGAGAGAAGGTGAGAGGCTGGTAAGGAGAAAAGATGAGAGTCTGGTAAGGAGAGGAGATGAGAGGCTGGAAAGGAGAGGGGATGAGAGGCTGGTGAGGGGAGGCTGCTGAGGAGAGGAGATGAGAGGCTGCTGATGTCAGTGAGGAGAGGGGAGGCTGCTAAGGGGAGGATATGAGAGGCTGGTAAGGAGAGGGGATGAGAGGCTGGTCTCATGCTGTATATGGGGAGGCTGTGTGGGGCTCATGCAGTATATAGGGAGCCTGTGTGAGGCTCATGCTGTATATAGGGAGGCTGTGTGGGGCTCATGCAGTATATGGGGATGAGAGGCTGGTCTCATGCTGTATATGGGGAGGCTGTGTGGGGCTCAGCTCATGCAGTATATAGGGAGGCTGTGTGGGGCTCATGCAGTATATAGGGAGGCTGTGTGAGGCTCATGCTGTATATGGGGAGGCTGTGTGGGGCTCATGCTGTATATGGGATGGCTGTGTGGGGCTCATGCTGTATATAGGGAGGCTGTGTGGGGCTCATGCTGTATATAGGGAGGCTGTGTGGGGCTCATGCTGTATATAGGGAGGCTGTGTGGGGCTCATGCTGTATATAGGGAGGCTGTGTGGGGCTCATGCTGTATATATGGAGGCTGTGTGGGGCTCATGCTGTATATGGGGAGGCTGTGTGGTGCTCATGCTGTATATGAGGGGCTGTGGGGGGTTTAAAGATATATAGGGGGTGTCAGCATACTTATTTCTGCTCAATATTAAGTGATACAATTAATATTAATTCATATTGAGTAGAATTATTTTCATGCTATTGGTTCGGCCTCCACAACAGTCATGATCTTTCATCTGGCCCCTCGGGAAAATAAATTGCCCACCCCTGATCTAGAGACATGGAGTGAGAAGCCCACAGACGATAGCAACAGATTAGTCAGTTCTCTCACTAAATTACCCATCCAGCTCTTCAAACTGTTCTCTCTGAAACATCCGAGCATTGCAGAGATAACTTCCCTGTTTGCAGTCTGAGTGATGCTGCCCGTGGTTTTGGTAGTATGAATCGACTGACAGGTTCCCCTTAAAAATCTGTCAGCCAAACCTTGCAACAGTGGCAGAATCAACTGACCATGTGCGGTGTATGAGATCCACCAGATCCTCACATGACAACCAATGGAAAGGTTTGCTAAGGCTACTTTCACATCAGCGATTTTCTCCGTTCGCGGCTGATACTGCAGTTTTTCCGCATCTGTCGCGTAACATATCACTTTAGGGGCCGGCAACTCTGCGTTCGGCCTCATTCATTCCCTATGGGACTTGTGGACATGAGCGGCACTTGAGGTGAGACAAAAAAAGCACTGCTAGCAGCATTTTTTTTTCCTGTTTTCCCGCATTTCCAGGATCGCAGCAAAACCGCAAGTGCCGCAAGTCCCATAGGGAATGAATGAGGCTGAACACAGTGTTGCCATAAGTGATCCGTTACGGATGTGGAAAAACTGCCGGATCTGCCGCAAATGTCAAATCGCTGATGTGAAAGTAGCCTAAGTCACTGCCGATAGTGTCTGCATAAGGCCGGAGACACACTGGTGCGAGAGACGGCCGAGTCTCGCTGGTTAAAAGCAAGCTGTGGCACCTGCATTCCGGAGCTGAGCGTGCAGCTCCATGTATTGCTATGGAGCCGCACGCTCCGCTCCGGAGTGCAGGTGCCACAGCTTGCTTTTAACCAGCGAGACTCGGCCGTCTCTCGCACCAGTGTGTCTCCGGCCTTAGTCATACTCGCCAATAGGGGAGGCAGCACGAAAAGTGCCTAGGGCAGCAGAAACTCTAAATACGGCCCTGGGTATAACATTAATCCTATCCAACCACAGCTGCCATAATTTATGGAAGAAATCCAGCTTGTCCCTCCTGGTGTAAATGCTTTTCTCAAGCTCAGTTATGTGGTTCATTTGAGCAATGAATTCACGTCTGGACGGAGGCTCCTCTCTAAGGCTACTTTCACACTAGCGTTAACTGCAATACGTCGCAAATGCGTCGTTTTCCCGAAAATACGCATCCAGCAAAAGTTCTTGCTGGATACGTTTTTTCGTCATAGACTAACATTAGCGACGCATTTGCGACGCATTGCCAAACGTCGCGTCCGTTTTGCGACGCTTGGGCGTGTGGTAGCGGACCGTCGGGAGAAAAAAACGTTATGTTTTTTGCTCCCGACGGTCCGCTTTTTCCGACCGCGCATGCGCGGCCGGAACTCCGCCCCCACCTCCCCGCACCTCACAATGGGGCAGCGGATGCGTGGGAAAAGTGCATCCGCTGCCCCCGTTGTGCGACGGAGACCACGCTAGCGTCGGGAACGTCGGCCCGACGCACAGCGACGGGTCTTTCCCGACGCTAGTGTGAAAGTAGCCTAACCCAATATTTTGCAATCAGTTTCCTTGCAGCAAACAATAATCTTGCAATTACAATTTTAGTCGTATCGTCAGTTAATATTTCTTCCACATACCCTAATATAGATATCAACGGATCCCTAGGGATAACGCACCCAATGCAGTTCAACACTACAATTCAATAGGAGAAAATCTGGGACAATGCCAAAGAATATGCAATATGTCCGCCTGAGATTGAGAACACCTTGGACAATCAGATTTAGACTTCGAAAGCACTACACCTTACTACAGCTTCAAGAATATTGCCAGAAGCTGCCAGATACAGCCTTGATCTCCTCTAGTTCAGTCCTCTGTGCTCAGCTCCCGGCTTGTGTATTTGTTTCCTGTTGTGACCCCGGCCTGTTTACTGACTACTCCTATGTCTCCTGAGTTAGTATTTTCTCTGGCCTCTAGGTTCTGACACGGTTATCTGTCTATTCTTCTTCCCATCTTACTCCACAGAACAGCAGGTAACACTGTGCCTCAAGTCTAGGGATCTCTGTGTAAAGGTACCTTCACACTAAGCGACTTTGCAACGATAACGATAGCGATCCGTGACATTGCAGCGTCCTGGATAGCGATATCGTTGTGTTTGACATGCAGCAGTGATCTGGATCCTGCTGTGATATCGCTGGTCGTTGCTGAAAGTCCAGAACTTTATTTGGTCGTCAGATCGGCGTGTATCGTCGTGTTTGACAGCAAAAGCAACGATGCCAGCAATGTTTTACAATGGTAACCAGGGTAAATATCGGGTTACTAAGCACAGGGCCGCGCTTAGTAACCCGATATTTACCCTGGTTACCATTGTAAAAGTGAAAAAAAAAACAGTACATACTCACCCTCTGATGTCTGTCACGCCCCCCCGGCGTCCGCGCTGCTGCTCAGAGCTTCCCGCACTGACTGAGTGCCGGCTGTAAAGTAAAAGCAGAGCACACCGCTGCGCTCTGCTTTTACTTTACGGCCGGCACTCACAGTCAGTGCGGGAAGCAGACGGCGAGGGACGTGACACCGGAATGTGAGTATGTACTGTTTTTTTTTTTTTACATTTACGATGGTAACCAGGGTAAACATCGGGTTACCTGTCTGAATAGGCCTCAATACTAATGCACAAGCAGGATGCAGCGGACCCAAATGAAATAGCAAATGCACAGGTGCAATACCTGATGAGACAGCCAGCCTTCAATAAGGGTTTGGCCGTGTGGTGCACCCGTGCACTAAGATAAAAACTGTATGTGGCGTGTTCACACAGGGAATGCAGGCATCTGGCTCCAGCCTATTAATAACGCCCTATGGCGGGCTGCCCAGTGCCAAAATGCATCCCGTGTGAACAGAGGCCACAGTGTACAGAACCAATTGGGCCCAGCTGCACCCTGCAAAAAGATATACGTGCAAAAACAAAACATATAAATATATGTAAGGTATTGGTTGATATTCTGGCCATAATATGGAAGCTGGCAACCCACGTCAAGGGTCCTTACTTATTGCCAGTCCTACACTAACATGAAAAACACCAAAAAAGGAAATCCATATTATGGCCAGAATATCAACCAATACCTTACATATATTTATATGTTTTGTTTTTGCACGTATATCTTTTTGCAGGGTGCAGCTGGGCCCAATTGGTTCTGTACACTGTGGCCTCTGTTCACACGGGATGCATTTTGGCACTGGGCAGCCCGCCATAGGGCGTTATTAATAGGCTGGAGCCAGATGCCTGCATTCCCTGTGTGAACACGCCACATACAGTTTTTATCTTAGTGCACGGGTGCACCACACGGCCAAACCCTTATTGAAGGCTGGCTGTCTCATCAGGTATTGCACCTGTGCATTTGCTATTTCATTTGGGTCCGCTGCATCCTGCTTGTGCATTAGTATTGAGGCCTATTCAGACAGGTAAGCATCTCTGCCTGTTTTTGGTGTTTTTTCTTGGATTGTTCCTTTTTTGGTGTTTTTAAACATCGGGTTACTAAGCGCGGCCCTGCGCTTAGTAACCCGATGTTTACCCTGGTTACCCGGGGACTTCGGCATCGTTGGTCGCTGGAGAGCTGTCTGTGTGACAGCTCCCCAGCGACCTCACAACGACTTACCAACGATCACGGCCAGGTCTTATCGCTGGTCGTGATCGTTGGTAAATCGTTTAGTGTGAAGGTACCTTAAGTCCAAATCCATTTAGAGGTGTTAAAGAAGTTAAAGGGTAATGGGCAAAACTGTGACTATAGACAATAACACATCTACTGAAATTATCAAGCTGAACAATCATCCTCAGGAAAAAAAAAAGCCGGATTACTTACCGGTAATGCTCTTTTAATGAGTCCACGACAGCACCCCACATGAGAGAGAGGGATCCGCCCATAGGAACAGGAAACCTACAGAATAAAATGAGGCGGTCCCCTCTCCTCCTCAGTTTAGTTTACAGAGTATTATTATTACTATTATTATTTATTTATATAGCGCCATTAATTCCATGGTGCTGTACATGAGAAGAGGTTAAATACAAAGTTATAGATATAATTTACAGTAAACAAATTTACAGTGACAGACTGTTACAGAGGGGAGTGGCCCTGTCCTTGCGGACTTACATTCTACAGTGTATAAAAAGGGAACCGCAAAAGCTTTAGTATTAATTCTTATTCAGCAACATAATCGTCTTAAACTCTATGTAACCATTATTTGTGAGCTTAAAAGAAAGAAACTGTGCATAATTAGGGAGGGTAGTAAATGGGTGCTGTCGTGGACTCATTAAAAGAGCATTAGCAGAAAGTAATCCGGCTTTTTACCCTTCGCAACGACAGCACCCCACATGAGAGATTTTCAGAGAGTCATTATCTGGGTGGGATTACTGTAGTAAGGACAGCTCTACCAAAGGTCAGGTCAGAAGATGTAGATAGATCAAGTCTATAATGGTTGTAAAAAGTAGAAGGTATAGACCAGGTTGCGGCCTTACATATTAAATGGATTGGTACATCTGCTTGTTCCGCTCAGGAGGAAGCCATGGCTCGTGTTGAATGTGCTTTTATACCCACTGGAGGAATCTCGCCCTTTGATGTATAGGCCAAGCAGTTGGCTTCTCTGATCCACCGAGATATGGTAGCTCTTGTGACCCCATGTCCTTTCTTGTGGCCCTGAAAGGAGACAAACAGAGCCCTACTCTGCCTCCATGTCTGAGACCTTTCTATATAGGTCAGGATGGCTCTTCTGACATCTAAGGTGTGGAACTTATGTTGTTCTGGAGTTACAGGGGAATCAAAAAAGGAAGGGAGAAAAATTTCCTGTGATCTGTGGTAGGTGGATGCCACCTTAGGGACGTATGAGGGGTCTGGTTTTAGGACTATTCGATCTTGAAATACTAGTAAGAAGGGTGGGTCTACTGACAGGGCCTGGATGTCGCTAACCCTTCTAGCTGAGGTTAGGGCTACCAGTAGGGCTACTTTATATGTTAGGACATTTAGAGGTATGGAATCTAGTGGCTCAAATGGGGAGCTGGTTAAGGCCTCCAGTACTAGATTTAAATCCCATGGAGGTAGATGGGGAATATGGACCGGGTTACTACGTTCACAAGACTTTATAAATCTGGAGATCCACCTATTAGCTGCTATATTGCATCCATATAGGGCTCTGTTGTGAATTCTGCTTTTGGGCTCCCTCCGGTGGTCTTAGGAGGTAATGCAGTTGTCCCTGAGTTGCAGTCCTGGGCAGGTGTTTCTGCTAATTGCAGTTCTGACTGGGGTACTTAGGCTTGCAGGATCCATTGGTCCTTGCCAGTTGTCCATTGTTTTTGGAGGTTTTGTCCTTGCCTGGTTCTTTCCTGCCTTGCTGCCAAGTCTTCAAAGATAAGTGTCTGGTTTTTGTGACACACATGCTGTGTGCTTAAGGTTTTGGCGAGCCTTTTGTGCTAGGCTGGGTATTGATTTATCTTTTTCCTCTGCATTCCATCCTCAGACAAATGGCCAAACTGAGCGAACTAATCAGACCTTGGAGACTTATTTGAGATGCTTTGTGTCTGCTGATCAGGATGATTGGGTGGCCTTTTTGCCATTGGCTGAGTTTGCCCTTAATAATCGGGCAGTTCGGCTACTTTGGTTTCGCCTTTTTTTTGTAATTTTGGTTTCCATCCTCGTTTTTCTTCTGGGCAGGTTGAGCCTTCTGACTGTCCTGGTGTGGATTCTGTGGTTGACAGGTTGCAGCAGATTTGGACTCATGTGGTAGACAATTTGGTGTTGTTTCAGGAGAAGGCTCAACGTTTTGCTAACCGTCGTCGGGGTGTTGGTTCCCGGCTTTGTGTTGGGGATCTGGTCTGGTTGTCTTCCCGTCATGTTCCTATGAAGGTTTCTTCTCCTAAGTTTAAGCCTCGGTTTATTGGTCCTTATAGGATTTCTGAGATTATTAATCCTGTGTCTTTTCGATTGGCACTTCCGGCCTCTTTTGCTATCCATAATGTCTTCCATAGATCTTTATTGCGGAAATATGTGGGGTACCCGTTGTTCCCTCTGTTGATCCTCCGGCCCCTGTGTTGGTTGATGGGGAGTTGGAGTATGTGGTTGAGAAGATTTTGGATTCTCATTTTTCGAGGCGGAAGCTTCAGTGTCTTGTCAAATGGAAGGGTTATGGCCAGGAGGATAATTCTTGGGTTTTTGCCTCTGATGTCCATTCTGCTGATTTGGTTCATGCTTTTCATCTGGCTCGTCCTGATCGGCCTGGGGGCTCTGGTGAGGGTTCGGTGACCCCTCCTCAAGGGGGGGGTACTGTTGTGAATTCTGCTTTTGGGCTCCCTCCGGTGGTAGTAGGAGGTAATGCAGATGTCCCTGAGTTGCAGTCCTGGGCAGGTGTTTCTGCTAATTGCAGTTCTGACTGGGGTACTTAGGCTTGCAGGATCCATTGGACCTTGCCAGTTGTCCATTGTTTTTGGAGGTTTTGTCCTTGCCTGGTTCTTTCCTGCCTTGCTGCCAAGTCTTCAAAGATAAGTGTCTGGTTTCTGTGACACACATGCTGTGTGCTTAACAATTTAGTGCTATTCAGTGTTTTTTTTGTCCAGCTTAGATTGTATCAGTGTTTTCTTAATCTTGCTGGATTCTCAGGAGCTGCAGATATACATTCCATGTCTTTAGTTAGATTGTGGAACTTTTTGTATTTTCTGCTGTGGATATTTTTAGAGTTTTATTACTGACCGCTTAGTATTCTGTCCTATCTTTCCCTGTTTAGGTAGATTGGCCTCTTTTGCTGAAATCTGTTTCCGCCTGTGTGTGTGCTCCTCTCCTATTCACAATCAATATTTGTGGGGGGCTGCCTATTCTTTGGGGTTCTGCTGAGGCAAGATAGTGTTTCTATTTCTATCTATAGGGGTATTTAGTCCTCCGGCTGTGTCGAGGTGTCTAGGGTCTGGTTAGGCACACCCCACGGCTACTTCTAGTTGCGGTGTTAGTTCAGGGTCTGCGGTCAGTATAGATTCCACTTCTCCTGAGAAAGTCTCATGCGGCTCCAAAGCCACCGGTTCATAACAGGGCTCCTAATGCTGAGACTTGAACTCTTAAGGTATTTACTGACAACCCTAATTCTCTGCCTTTTTGTAAGAACTCTAGGATAGGTGTCACCGGAACTTGCTCAGTGAACGGTACTGTATAAAAATTTAAGAATTTATTCCATACCCTACTATATATTAGGGTGGTAGATCTTTTTCTACTTAGTAAAAGGGTGTTTACTAGTTCCACTGAAAACCCCCTTGAACTTAATAGTTGCCTCTCAAATTCCACGCCATCAAGTGAAGACCTTTCTTCCAGGGGCCCTGGAACAGCAGCTCCTTGTCTGATGGAAGAATCCATGGGTCGCATAGACACATGGTCTGGAGACAAGAGAACCATGGTCTTTTTGGCCAAAAGGGTGCAATGAGGATTAGTCTTGCTTGTTCCCTTCTGATTTCTCTGATCACTAGTGGAATCAGAGACATCGGAGGAAAGGCGTATGCCAGTTTGAACTTCCAAGGATGGTGGAGAGAGTCCGACATGTCTGGATGATCCATGAAGTTCAGGGAAGCGAACCTTTTTACTTGTCTGTTGTCTCTTGTGGCAAACAGATCTATCTGTGGTATACCCCATGTTCTTGTTATCATTTTGAATATGGTCCTGTTTAAGGTCCATTCCCCTTGGCGTAACATGTTTCAACTGAAGTAGTCTGCTTTGATGTTTTCTACACCTCTGATGTCTAGGGCTGTTAGGGATGCGAGATAAATCTCTGCTAGCTGGAAGATGTCTGCTGCTATGGTCATCAGACTTCCTGACCTTGTACCATCTTGACGGTTCACATATGCCACTGTGGTGGAATTGTCCGAGAAAACCCTTACATGTGCTCCTTGAATCTGTGGAAGAAAATGATTTAAGGCATATTCTACCACTCTTAACTCTTTCGAATTGGAAGAACATGTTAATTCTGCCTGATCCCAGGTATCTTGGGCCAGATCATTCTCCATATGTGCACCCCACCCCATAGGGCTGGCGTCGGTAGTAATTATCTTAGAAGGGTCTATTATCCATGGTACACCCTTTGAAAGGTGCTCCATATCTAGCCACCAGGATAGGGATTCTATGACATCTTTGGAAAGAGTTAGTTTACTTTCCAGATGTTCTTCTTTTCCCTGAGCCGACAATACTTCATACTGTAATTGACGGGTATGAAATTGTGCCCATGGCACAGCTGGGATACACGAGGATAATGATCCCAGTAAGGACATAGCTTTCCTTAGTGTCATGTGTGGGTTGTCCATTGCCTCTGACACTTTTGATTGTATAGTCACTCTTTTTGACTGCGGGAGGAAGCATTTCTGACTTACGGAGTCTAGCTGGATTCCTAGAAATGTTTGAACGGTTTCTGGATTCAGCCTGGACTTTTCGAAGTTGACGATCCAACCTAACTCCTGTAGGGATGAGATCGTATTAGATAATCAAATTTTACATTGAAGTATAGAATTTCATACTACTAGAAAATCATCTAGGTAGGGTATTATCAAAGTGTCCCGTTGCCGTAGATAAGCCATCACTTTTACTATCACTTTTGTGAAGATGCGGGGAGCCATAGAAAGCCCAAATGGCATTGCTACGTACTGAAAGTGACGAACCTGTCCTGCCAGGATGACTGCTACCCTTAGGTACTGCTGATGTTCGGCATGTATGGGAAGATGATAGTAGGCATCTTTTAGGTCTATCCCGGCCATGACACATCGAGGGAACAAAAGTTTGATGGTAGAACTAATGGATTCCATTTTAAAAGTATGGTTACGCAAAAAAAATTAAATTTTTTGAGATTTATGATGGTTCTGAATGAACCATCTGGTTTATTGATCAAGAATAAAGGGGAATAGAACCCTCTCCCTTCTTGATCCTGGGGAACCTCTATTAGGACTTTTTTAGATAGAAGAGATAGGATCTCTGATTCCAGAGCCCTTTGTTTCTCCCGTCCTTTTGGTGATGTTACTATAAAAGAATCCCAAGGGATTCGATCAAACTCCAATTTTAGACCGTATTGTATAATGTCCAGAATCCATTGGCTAGATGTTATTTGTTCCCATCTGGGAAAGAAAAATTTTAATCTGCCACCCACTTCATGGTTAGCGGTATTTGTTACGCTTTGGATTATAGGATCCGCTAAACAAAGCACCTTTTTGTTTTGGATCTTTCGTCTCCCATTGCTCTCTTTGTTCAAACGGTTTGATTCTGGTAAAGGGGCGTCTTCTGAAGGCTCTCCTGTAAGATGGAAGAGATTGATTAGGGAAGCCTTTCTTTCTTTCTTTCTTTTTTCCGCTTTATTCAGGAGTTCATCCAATGTTTTCCAAAAAAGGAATTCACCCTGGCAGGGGATGGCACAAAGTTTTGCTTTTGCCTGTGCGTCCCCTTCCCAGTTTTTCAACCAGAGTGCTCGCCGGGCTGTGTTCACTATGCCGGCTGATCTGGCTGCTAGGCGTAGCGAATCCACAGAGGCATCTGCCAGGAATGCTATTGCTTCTTTAATTAGAGGGATTTTCGGTAAGATTGACTCTCTCGAAGTTCTACCTCTAATTTGTTCCTCCAGCTGTTCCATCCACACTAGTAGTGACCTTGCAGTGCAGGTACTAGAGATAGCTGGCCTGAATGCCCCCGTGTTAGCCTCCCACGATCTTTTTAGTAAGGCTTCTGCTTTACGGTCTAAGGGCTTGTTTCCACTTGCGAGAAACAAGTCCGTGTCTCGCATGTGGAAACCAAGCTCTGGTGCCGGCACTTGGGAGCGGAGCGTGCAGCCGCATAGCAACACATGGAGCTGCACGCTCCGCTCTGGAGTGCCGGCGCCAGAGCTTGGTTTTCACATGCAAGACACGGGCATGTTTCTCGCAAGTGGAAACAAGCCCTAACGGGTCTGTCAGGACCCCCGAATCCTCAACCGGTAAGACCGATTGTTTAGACGTGGAAGCGACTGCGGCATCAACCTTTGGCACCTTTGACCAGGAATTTAGTTCCTCATTGCTGAAGGGATAGCGTCTCTTAGAGGATGATGGTAGGAAACCTCTTGTATTTTGCTTATCCCATTCTTTTTTAATTATTTCTTTAATAGTGGGTATGACGGGGAAGGATCTACTTTTTTTCTGTCCTAACCCCTCAAACATGATGTCTTGAGCTGATTTTTTCCCCTTTCTCGTCTGGGCACCCCATTGTGCTCCTGACAGATTTTATTAAGTTGTCTACACTGATGTTAGGTAGACAAAGACCCTCTTCATTCTCGGATGAACTTGGCTTGGATCCAGATTCGTCCGAGGATCTATGTACATCCTCTGATTCTGAGCTTGCTGGAGATCGGGACCTGCTTGGTTGGCGGGTACTGGTGCTACTTGTATGCGCCAAACCTTGCATTTCTTACCCGGATTATGGCTCTAACATCAGAAGGAGTCATTATATTCTCCTGCCGTAAGGTTAGCACGATACATTCTGAGCACAACCTTTTGGTATAAGAATCCGGGAGGGGCTGCGCACATAAGGCACATTCCTTGTGCTTGGACTTGTGTGTCCTTTTCTTAGCCTAGAGGAAGGGGATACAGGAGGAACATATATCAGCATATAGGAAGAGGCTCTTTTAAAACTCACCCAGTGAAGCTGACAGGTACCGGTTCTGGAGGCGGATTTTTTGGCAAGTGATCCTTCTGTTTGGTGGTAGATCTCTTTTCTGGAGGTCGGCCACCACTTTTAGTGCTGCTCCTAGAGCTTCTCTCCTTGCTGGGAGAACGCTGCTCTGCTGCAGGTAGGTGTGCTTCGTCAGCCGGTGAAGCCATCTCATACACACCGGTCCGACGTCAGCGCCGCTCTTTTAAAACTGGCGCCGAATCTCCTGCCTCCCCGGACCCAACCCGGAAGTTCTCCGGCGACTTCCGGGTTAGACGCACCGCTCTCTGCACCATGCGGCGGCTGTGGATATTAAGTAGGCCGCTGCAGCGTGCGCGCACGTCCTCATGGAGCCGGGCGGACCAGCGGTGACCGGACCCGGACCATGGATGGCTGGCCAGACGAGGGGGGAGGCTGCAAGCAGGGGCTCCCCCGCCGCTGCTTCTGGAACCGCAGCCCCTGCCATTCCCACAGACACCGACGCAGGTGGGTGCATGGCCCAGGGATCCTCTTCATCTGTAGGTAAGCAGGGATTCCTATAGGAACAGGAAACCTAGACTGAGGAGGAGAAGGGACCGCCTCCTTTTATTCTGTAGGTTTCCTGTTCCTATGGGCGGATCCCTCTCTCTCATGTGGGGTGCTGTCGTGGCGAAGGGTAAAATGAGTAATGGTGAAACTTCTCTGGAGTAATTGGAGTATGGGACTCGGTGGCTCTAAGCAATATAAACTATCGTAAGGACCAATATTTTCTGTCAGATGAATGTCAAGAAGAAATATTAGACATTTAAATAGAACTTTTTATAATAGTGCAGAGCTGAGGTGTCTTAAATTTAGATTTCAGGCATTTGGTAACTGAAACCTTTTTTTAAAACACTCCCAGGGAGTTACAGACTCAGGTAAGTGAGACAGGCTAATCCCACCACAATCAAATTATCATAAAAAAATGAACTTGTAAAAAAAAAAAAAAAGTTACATCCTCAACAACATATGTATGAGGGGAGAACGCCAACACTAAACCGGAGTTGCACTCATTTATGGTGGACTACTGGAGCTACTATGAGTCCTGACCAGAAGAGTAGAGAAAGTATTAGCGCCCCCATTTCAGGAGAGATTACTGCACAATCCGAATTATTTAGGATTGAAAACATAATGTAATTTATGACGTAGAGTGAATCCATGAAACCAGGGCTCGAGCCAACACATCTCCTGCAGGCAAGCATACATTAAGGCTGCCGTCACACTAGCAGTATTTGGTCAGTATTTTACATCAGTATTTGTAGCCAAAACCAGGAGTGGAACAATTAGAGGAAAAGTATAACAGAAACATATGCTCCACTTCTGCATTCATCACCCACTCCTGGTTTTGGCTTACAAATACGGATGTAAAATACTGACCAAATACTGATAGTGTGATGGCAGCCTTACAGTGGGTACAGAAAGTATTCAGACCCCTTTAAATTGTTCACTCTTTGTTTCATTGCAGCCATTTGATAAATTCAAAAAAGTTCATTTTTCTCATTAATGTACACTCTGCACCCCATCTTGACTGAAAACAAAACAGAAATGTAGAAATTTTTGCAAATTTAATATAAAAGAAAAACTGAAGTATCACATGGTCATAAGTATTCAGACCCTTTGCTCAGACACTCATATATAAGTCACATGCTGTCCATCTCCTTGCGATCCTCCTGGAGATGGTTCTACGCCTTCATTGGAGGCCAGCTGGGTTTAATTAACCCCCGAAGCTAGGTTCACTAAATGCTGAAACTGACCTGCCATTATGATTCTCCAGGCCATTATGAGTTCATAAACATAAGGATGAATGACCTCCAGGAGATCAAAACATCCAACACCGCGGTGACACCATCACGTGTTTCTCAACGCAGTGATCCAGAACACTGCCCCCATCCCTTATGGCAAATATGCAAATGCATGTAGAAAAGCCGCGGAGACACCATCACGTGTTTCTCAACGCAACCAATGAATAGCCAGGTCTTTCACCGGGAAGGAACAACCACGGGAAGGGCAGCATCTAATAAAGGAAAACCACCTATACCAAAACATGGTATCCATCCACAGACAGCTGTTTCGGGGTATTTGCCCCTCATCAGTGTGGAGTAGGAAACTGGCTATTAGGAGCAGTGCCTAGTGAAAAGGCTATAAACATAAGGATGAGTTCATAGACACCAAACATGTCTAGGTTCTTTTTTATCAAACTGGTGAAAAAAAAAAAAAAACTTTGTTAAAAAAAAAATTGTGCAATTTTCAGATACTTGTAGTGTCTCATTTTTCGCGATCTCGGGCTGGGTGAGGGCTTATTTTTTGCGCGCCGAGCTGACTTTTTTAATGATGCCATGCTGGTGCAGATAAGATCTTTTGATCGCCCGTTACTGCATTTTAATGCAATGTCGCGGCGACCAAAAAAGAATTTGTGGCATTTAGACATTTTTTTCTAGCTACTACGTTTAGCAATCAGGTTAATCCTTTTCTTATCAGGCAATTCTGAACATGACGATACCAAATATGTGTAGGTTTGATTTTATTTTTATTGTTTTATTTTGAATGGGGCAAAAGGGGGGCAATTTGAACGTTTATATTTTTTATTTTTAAAACCTTTTTTTTGTTAAACTTTCGGCATGCTTCAATGGTCTCCTTTGGAGACTAGAAGCTGCCACAACATGATCGGCTCTGCTACATAGAGGTGATGTTCAGATGGCCTGTGTATAGTGTGTATAACGGATTTAGTCACTGGCTATAAGTGACGACCACTGGGTGGCGCTCACAGGAAGATGGCACTGACAACCATAGAGGTTTCCTGGAGACCTCAGATTGTCATGCCAACATACCGGTGACCAGTGATCACGTGACGGGGTCACCGGTGTGCGTATTTTTGGCGCGATTGCCAGAAGCGAAATTTAAATGCCGTTGTCAGAGTTTGACAGCGGCATTTAACTGGTTAATAGCCGCGGGTGGATCTCGATTCCACCCACGGCTATTGCGAGCACATGTCAGCTGTTCAAAACAGCTGACATGTCCCCAGAAAGATGTGGGCTCACCGCCGGAGCCCACATCAAAGGGAGGGAGTCAGATATCGGCGTACTATTACGCCCGATGTCGGTAAGGAGTTAAATTGATAGGACTTGATTTGGAAAGGCACACACCTGTCTATATAAGACCTCATAGCTCACAGTGCATGTCAGACCAAAAGAGAATCATGAGGTCAAAGGAACTGGCCAAGGAGCTCAGAGACAAAATTGTGGCAAGGCACAGATCTGGCCAAGGTTACAACAGAATTTCTGCAGTACTCAAGGTTCCTAAGAGGACAATGTCCTCCATAATCCTTAAATAGAAGAAGTTCGGGACCATCACAAGTCTTCCTAGACCTGGCCATCCAGCCAAACTGGGAGAAGAGCCTTGGTGAGAGAGGTAAACAAGAACCCAAAGATCGCTGTGGCTGTGCTGCAGAGATGCAGTAGAGAAATGGGAGAAAGTCAACTATCACTGCAGCCATCCACCAGTTGGGCCTTTATGGCAGAGTGGCCCGACGGAAGCCTCTCCTCAGTGCAAATGTAAATATAATTTGGCCTGCACTCTAAATTTAGATCGGGGTGCTGGTGAGACAGACCGTAAGGTCTAGTATCAGTATTATTGAAATCCACCGCACTCCCTGTGTGGAATATCTTAGAAACAAAAGGATTTTTTTTAAATTTGCTAATTTATTCAAGTGAAAAACAGAAAATCAAATGTGACAGATCAAATAGTAGGCAGTCTACTGCCTACTATTTGATCTGTCACATTTGATTTTCTGTTTTTCACTTGAATAAATTAGCAAATTTAAAAAAAATCCTTTTGTTTCTAAGATATTCCACACAGGGAGTGCGGTGGATCTCCTCAGTGCAAGACATATGAAAGCCCACATAGAGTTTGCTAAAATACACATGAAGGACTCCCAAACAATGAGAAATAAGATTCTCTGGTCTGATGCGACGATATGTGTTTTGAAAACCAGGCACTGCTCATCACCTGCTCAATACAATCCCATCAGTGAAACATGGTGGTGGCCGCATCATGCTATGGGGGTGTTTTTCAGCAGCTGCAGGGACAGGGCAACTGGTTGCAATTGAAGGAAACATGAATGCGGCCAAGTACAGAGATATCCTGGATGAAAACCTCTTCCAGAGTGTTCTGGACCTCAGACTTGGCCGAAGCTTCACCTTCCAACAAGACAATGACCCTAAGCACACAGCTAAAATAACAAAGTAGTGGCTTCTGAACAACTCTGTGACCATTCTTGACTGGCCCCGCCAGAGCCCTGACCTAAACCCAATTGAGCATCTCTGGAGAGACCTGAAAATGGCTGTTCACCAACATTCACCTTCCAACCTGACGGAACTGGAGAGGATCTGCAAGGAAGAATGGCAGAGGATCCCCAAATCCAGGTGTGAAAAACTTGTTGAATCATTCCCAAGAAGACTCATGGCTGTACTAGCTCTAAAGGTGCCTCTACTCAATACTGAGCAAAGGTTCTGAATAATTAAGACCATGTGATATTTCAGTTTTGTTTTTTTTTATAAATTTGCAAAATTTACTACATTTCTGTTTTTTTCAGTCAAGATGGGGTGCAGAGTGTACATTAATGAGAAAAAAATTGAATTTTTTTGAATTTACCAAATGGCTGCAATGAAACAGAGTGAAAAATGTAAAGGGGTCTGAATACTTTCCGTACCCACTGTATATTACAGCCATCAGCCACGTACAACTTAAAGCCATATCATGGCGCAGGTGTACTGTTTATTATGTAGTTTATCACAATCCTGTCTGAAGTTAGTCGGTTTTATAAGAAATTGTAAAATCAGGATAAAGGGAAACTCTGTTGTTATTGTACAGAAAATCACACTTGGCCTCACTGCACATTTACTGTTGTCGATCATAAAAGTGAAGTTTGGCCAGAAAGACTGGACCTGGTCTTATAGGGATCATATGATCACATTCAGCAGCACAGAAGGGAGAGAAGGTGGGTCATTTTTAGATCCCTGATATTGGATGAATCTAAGTGATCCATAATAGGATGACCAGCCAGAGACATAATATTAGGAAAGGTGTAATCTGTCTGTTTCGGCAAAAAACGTCAGCATAGGCGCGGTTTAATTAATGAATTAAGCAACTGGATCAGTGACGCCGTTCTGGAGGATATAAAACATCCACAATGTATCATTTGTATATGCCTGAGGAAGGAGCTGGTTCACATCGGAAATGGGTAGAATATTAAGGCTAAGTTCACACGTAGCAGAACTGCCACGGAAATTTCCGCGGCAATTCTGCGCCTCCTGCCGCGGGTATATCGCATGCAGAATTTGCATGCATATACCCGCAGAAAACTAGCGTTTTGCAAGCATAATTAGCTTGCAGAATGCTAGAGTTTTCCAAGCGATCTGTAGCATCGCTTGGAAAACTGTTTGACAGGTTGGTCACACTTGTCAAACATAGTGTTTGACAAGTGTGACCAACTTTTTACTATAGATGCAGCCTATGCAGCATCTATAGTAAAAGGTAGAATGTTAAAAATAATAAAAAAAAAAAAGAAAAAAAAAAAGGTTATACTCACCTCAGCGGCTTCCGTTCCTAATGCTGTGTGTTCAGGACCTTCCATTGACGTAGCGGTCACGTGACCGCGGTCATGTGACCGCGCCGTCATCGCAGGTCCTTCACACACACCACGGAAGCCGCTGAGAAGGTCGGGCCGCCAGAAGGTGAGTATATCGCTATTTTTTATTTTAAATTTTTTTTTTTTACCACTTATATGGTGCCCAGTCCGTGGAGGAGACTCTCCTCTCCTCCACCCTGGGTACCAACCGCACTTGATCTGCTTATTTCCCGCATGGTGGGCACAGCCCCGTGCGGGAAGTAAGCAGATCAATGCACTCCTAGGTGTGCGGAATCCCCACAATTCCACAATTTTAATGAACATGTTGCGTTTTTTTCTGGAATGCGATTCCGCTCAGGAAAAAAATGCAGCATGTGCACAAAAAATGCGGAATGCATTCTGTTACATAGGATGCTTAATGTTAGCATTTTTTTCGCGGTTTTATAGCGTTTTTATAGCGAAAAAAAACGCAAAAAATCTGCTACGTGTGCACACAGCCTTAAAATGAAAAGGTTTTTTTTTTTTTTGGGGGGGGGGGTTTACGTTCATTTGTTTTGATACGCAACTTTATGGCTCAGCACTTGGCAGCACTTTTCTAAGCCCTGATTTTTTTCCTTCTTCCCACATCAGGGATTTTGGAAGCCCACAGCATCATTACCCTCCGTTTTCTCTAAAAGGTTCATCATAATATTTTTCTAACTTGTCAGCACATTCTACGTACGCTGTCATTTGCCTTTGTAGTTTACAGATCTGGGCAGGTAACGGTCAGAGTCTTCTAATCTCAGGGGGTAGTTGGATCCTCCAGATTGTAAGTTCTATAGAAAAGGGCTTTCAATGCCCAAAGTCATTTGAATAGTTTTGGGTGGAGGAAAATGTTGTGGTCTAGAGGCAAATTGGTGAACACATGATTCCGATACGGCCAGACTACAACAACAATAAAGCAGCCACAGCCGGTGACTGAGAAGAATCTGTGACTTCTCTGCATTTCATGGTCACTACTCACCTGGGTAGTCATATGTAGGAATCTCCTCTTTACACCGCTCATCACCCCTCACATATGTCTCTGTAGTATTAATATGGGTCAGATCTTCACCCTGAAACAAATATTGTAAAAGTCACAGACAGATGGAGAAGTCACATCTATGATCAGCTCTAATCCTGCCATCTCCACCGTTCCCATTACACAAGTATAAAACATATAATACTGGTAACATAGTTATTAAGGTTGAAGGAAGACTTTAAGTCCATCTAGTTCAACCCATAGCCTAACCTAACATGTTGATCCAGAAGAAGGCAAAAAAAAAACATGTGGCAAAGGGTAAGCTCCACATTGGGGGAAAAAATTCCTTCCCGACCCCACATTCGGCATTCAGACTAGTTCCCTGGATCAACGCCTTATCAAGGAATCTAATATATATACCCTGTAATATTATACTTTTCCAGAAAGGTATCCAGTCCCCTCTTATATTGAAGCAATGAGTCACTCATTACAACATCATACGGCAGAGAGTTCCATAGTCTCACTGCTCTTACAGTAAAGAATCTGCGTCAGTTATTATGCTTAAACCTTCTTTCCTCCAGACGTAGAGGATGCCCCCTTGTCGCTGTCACCGGTCTATGATTAAAAAGATCATCAGAAAGGTCTTTGTACTGTCCCCTCATATATTTATACATTAAAATAAGATCACCCCTTAGTCTTCGTTTTTCCAAACTAAATAGCCCCAAGTGTAATAACCTATCTTGGTATGGCAGACCCCCCAGTCCTCTAATAACCTTGGTTGCTCTTCTCTGCACCCGCTCTAGCTCAGCTATGTCTTTCTTATACACCGGAGACCAGAACTGTGCACAGTATTCTAAGTGTGGTCGCACTAGTGACTTGTATAGAGGTAAAATTATGTTCTCCTCATGAGCATCTATGCCTCTTTTAATGCATCCCATTATTTTATTTGCCTTTGTAGCAGCTGCCTTACACTGGCCACTGAATATGAGTTTGTCATCCACCCATACACCCAGGTCTTTTTCATTGACGGTTTTGCCCAGAGTTTTAGAATTAAGCACATAATTATACATCTTATTACTTCTACCCAAGTGCATGACCTTACATTTATCCCCATTAAAGCTCATTTGCCATTTATCAGCCCAAGCTTCTAGTTTACATAAATTATCCTGTAATACAAAATTGTCCTCCCCTGTATTGACTACCCTGCAGAGTTTAGTGTCATCTGCAAATATTGAAATTCTACTCTGAATGCCCCCTACAAGGTCATTAATAAATATGTTAAAAAGAAGAGGGCCCAATACTGACCCCTGTGGTACCCCACTGCTAAGCGCAACCCAGTCCGAGTGTGCTCCATTAATAACCACCCTTTGTTTCTTATCCCTGAGCCAGCTCTCAACCCACTTACACATATTTTCCCCTATCCCCATTATTCTCATTTTATGTAACAACCTTTTGTGTGGCACCGTATCAAAAGCTTTTAAAAAGTCCATATACACTACATCTACTGGGTTCTCTTGGTCCAGTCCAGAACTTACCTCTTCATAGAAGCTGATCAGATTAGTCTGACATGAACGGTCCCTAGTAAACCCGTGCTGATACTGGGTCATGAGGTTATTCCTCTTCAGATACTCCAGTATAGCATCCCTTAGAATGCCCTCCAGGATTTTACCCACAGTAGAGGTTAAGCTTACTGGCCTATAATTTCCGAGTTCAGTTGTTGTCCCCTTTTTGAATATTGGCACCACATTTGCTATACGCCAGTCCTGTGGTACAGACCCTGTTATTATGGAATCTTTAAAGACTAAAAATAATGGTCTATCAATGACTGTACTTAATTCCTGCAGTACTCAGGGGTGTATCCCATCCGGGACTGGAGATTCGTCAATTTTAGTGATTTTTAGACGCCGCCGTATTTCCTGCTGGGTTAAGCAGGTGACACTTAATGGGGAATTTTTGTTATCACCGATCATATTGTCTGCCATGGGAATTTCTTGTGTAAGTACTGATGAAAAAGTGATTTAGCAGATTGGCTTTTTCCTCATCCTTATCCACCATTTGACCCAGACTATTTTTAAGGGGGCCAACACTATCATTTTTTAGTGTTGGATAAAGCATTCACCAGTGGTTTTCAGACTGGACGGTCGCATCTTGGCACTGTCCACTTGAAAACTATTTAGCCCCCAGACATGGATTACAGAGTGGGACAGAACGACGGACAGGTATGGTATATTGTTGTTTTTTTATGTTACTTTTATTATAGATCGAGGTCTTCGGTGGAATTAGACAATGCAGTAAGTATGGTATCATTGAGATTATAAAGGAGTCTGTGTCATTTTTTCAATTAGAGGATTTTATTCTAGCTGTGTCTTTATTTACATACTGTACTGTATAGGATTAGTAATGGATAGGTGTCTTATAGACACTTCTCCATTACTAAGCCATGGGCTTGATGTCACCTGACAATATAAAGGTGACATCAACCCCACAAATATTAGCCCCAATTGCCACCGCTACAGGGCAAGTGGGAAGACCCGGGCAAAGCACCAGAATTGGCGCATCTAATAGATGCGCCTTTTCTGGGCAGCTGTGGCCTGCTGTTTTTAGGCTGGAGGGGCCCCAAAAGCAATGACCCCTTACCAGTAAGAGAATACCAGCCCCCAGCTGTGAGCTTTAGCGAGGTAGGTTGCCAAAAATGCGGGGGACCCCATGCCTTTTTTTTTAAATTATTTATTAAAGTATTTAAAAACAAACATAGCATGGGGACCCCAGTGTGAGGATATGGCCGCTTACTAAAGACTATAGGACAAATGGACATACAGTAGAGCGGTGGTCTCCGTGCTAAGACAAAGACTTTTTCCAGCATGGAGCACCGGTTTCATCAATATCATTGTACTTTAATAGTTAATTTGCTTGCTTTATTTTATTAGTGATTTTCTTGCTCAGCAGTTCATGCTCAGGAATCAATGTTTCTATTCAGTGGCAGTCAGCAGAGGAAGACGAGCAGGCTAGAGCTTATGTGAACCTAAGGCCAGACTATCAATCTCATTTGTATGAAGGTCTCCGCTCCCATTGTACTCCCAAACCTAGGCCCATTGTGTGGTTGGGGATAGTAGACTCGGGGAGCCATCACCACGGGAGGTCTCACATACAGTCCCAGCTGATGGAATAGGCCTTGTTCTGTGAGCTAAAGGAAAATGTTTAAGGGGGCGAGAGAAAAAGACATAGGGTTGAATCAGGCAGTTTCTGGAGCGATTTCGATGGAAAAGGATCCAAGCTGGAAAGGATGGATGATCTATGGAGCTTTGGAGATTGTTGGCTGGAGGGGTATCCATGAGCTACGGTCGGGATATCCATCGTCTGGAGGAACATAGGCTGTGACTGCACACTATATCAGCTGGAGATACAAAATCTGTGGGCCAACCAAAAGTTGGGAGACAGTGGGCATCGCCTGGTATGGAGCCAGTGGAACTACCGATCTCAGATTGGGAACTTGTGGACTGAGGACATTGTATGTCCATACAATGTACCTGGATTTTTTAAACAACCATGGATGTATGGAATAAAAAAAATTAGTTGCATCGTTAACCTGCCTAGGTGATTTTTATAACCCACAACCTCAGATCTTCACACCCTCTATTCTTGATAACCAGCCTTGCTGAAGCTGAGGGTTGCAGCCCCCAGCTGTGAGTTTTGCCTCATTGGTTCAAGAAGATAGGGGGGAACTAACACCGGGATTTTCATTCATTTATTTCATTATATCGCAAGTCGCGGCTGAGGAATACCCCGATCATCCGCTCCTGCTGTCACTGTTATTAGCGGCAGCAAATGTTGGATGATGGGAGTAAGAGTCCCAAAAGCCCCCACCTGCTGTCATCGTTCAGACTTTAATATAACTCATCATTCTCTTCTGCTCCTGACGATCGCCGGCAGAGCAGGGGAGAACGATGAGAGCCGTCTTCAGCACCCGCCACCGGGGAACAGCGCTTACAGTAGCGCTTCTTCCCCGGCGGCCGTCTGTGTGGTACTGAGGCGGTACACGGATGCCACACGTGTGCCACCAGTATTACAGACACGGACACTGATATCTCCGGTATCGGTTTTTCCGTGACCGGAATTAAATGGAAGTGTGAAATCGGCCTAAGGGAGATCTCATGACACCTTCTCTCCATCTACCTGATGATCCTGAGGAACATTGGGATCTTCCTGTTTACAGTCCTGTGGAAGAAGAGGACGGGGACATCTCTCTGGTGTTGTCATCTTACTGGATAGATCTGGAGGAAACACATACAGGGACTGAATTCATTCTTTACATACAGATAATTATAGGCTAAGTGTATTTAGTCCTGTCTATTACCTGGTGATGTGAGGGGCTGGGGAACCTCCATCATGACGTCCTTGTACAGATCTTTGTGTCCTTTTAAATACTCCCACTCCTCCATGGAGAAATAGACAGCGACATCCTGACACCTTATAGGAACCTGACACATACAATGATACCGTCATCCCCCCGATCCCTTCATAGCATTACTGTATAATGTCCCAACATTCCCAGCAGGGTCACCTCTCCAGTCAGCAGCTCAATCATCTTGTAGATGAGTTCTAGGATCTTCTGGTCATTGATGTCCTCATGTATCAGGGGGTGAGGTGGAGGCCCCGTGACTGGGCTCAGGGGTCTTCCCCATCCCTCAGACACAGGGTCCTGACAGCGCTCACTAGAGGTCTTCTTCACTACTGTGTAATCCTGGTTATGGAGAGACACATTAATAAATCTCACTACAGACATTTCCAGAGTCCTCACCTCTCCAGTTCTGTCCATCTGTTATTCCCATAGATAAGAATGATGTAATGTGACATCATCAGAATCTCTCACCTCTCCAGTAAGCCGGAAGAGGATCTCTAGGGTGAGGTGTAATATCCTCTCCGCCATCTTGTCTCTGTCCATATCCATCCTTGGTGGGTAAATTAGGAAAATTTTCTTATATAGAAGATCTTCACTGAGAGGATCCGATATTGTAGAGACCTGAATGAGAAGAAGATGAGCCGATGTAACATCATAAGAATCCTGTGTAATAATACAATTACTGGAGATAATAAGGGAAACATATGAGGAGATTTATTATTTTACAGTATTTAGTTTCCTTCTTTACATCTCCTAATAAAACCTATATATTTCGGCCACAGACAACAAGCAGTTTCCTCCTCGGAGTCGGCAGCTGAATACGTTCCTCATAGACTCATCTTCCATAACGCTAATTCTCGTCTCATTTACCGACATTGGAATCCGCATTAGTAATACTGCAGGAGATATTCATAAGGCCTCTTTCACACTTCCGTCTTTTAGCTCCTGTCAAAATCCGTCGATTTTTGAAAAAACAGGATCCAGCAAATTTTTCCGCTGGATCTTGTTTTTTTCTCATAGACTTGTATTAGCGACGGATTGTGAAGGATGGCCATCCGTTTCATCCGTCGGAAAATTGCTGTCCGTCGGGCGGGGACAACGCGCAGAGGAACCTTTTTCTGTACGTCGGAAAATCGCTCAGTGACGGATCCTGCGCTTTCTGTCGTTGGCTATAATGGAAGCCCATGGACGTAGGATCCGTCGCCGACTGTCAAAAGCCGGAACCCAGCGACGGATGCTGTCTTTTGAAATTGAGCATGGGAGGAAGAATTTCCAGTCAGGGAAATTCTCTCTCACTCGCACGCTGTCTTTTTACTATTATATTATATATTATACAATTATCAATAGTAACAAGATATGTTAAAAATAATTTAAAAAAAAAAAAAAAAAAAAAAAAAAAAATCGCAATATTCTCACCTTCCGGCGTCCCCCTCAGCGTTACCGATGCGAGACCACGATGTCATCAGAGGTCATTGCACGCAAGGCATTACTGGGAACGCCAGCTGCCAGGAGCATCGGTAACGCTGCGCAGGACGCCGTAAGGTACAAATATTGTGATATTTTTTTTTTTTATTATTTTGACCTGAGTTGTGTTGTGTATGCATTTTCGCAGCGGAAAACCGCTGCGAAGACGCATACACAACAGGTGCACATAGCCTCGACGGGTCCGTCAGAAAAACGGGCCCAGTGCACCCATTTTTACAATCTGCACAGGATCCGTCATTTCAATATTTTGATGGATCCTGTACAGATTGTAAAAATGGAAGTGTGAAAGAAGCCGAACACGTGACAGGAGAAATAACGACTCCATGGTGAGGACGACATCTCCATCTCCTACTGCGGCTCTAGGAACAGATCTGTCCAGAGTCGGTCACTGACTCCATCCCCACCGGCCTCTATATGGAGGTTTCCCGTCTTCCCCGCACTGGAATCTTCCATCACGTTAGATCTCAGCTCGGAGTCACACACAGAAGTTTGAGGCTTTTATAGGAGATTGTCGGTAAGAACAAGACAGGAGATATCTGAGGCCGATGTCTCCATGTACGGGGTTTATTTCTCCAGATATGATGGTTTTCTTTGGTACTTTCCCCCATTAGAAGGGACACCGGTGGATATTGGGGTCTTTACCTGCTACAGTCCTGGGGGGATTTACTCGGTACAGTGGCCGCTGGACAAATCTCACCATCAATTCCCCTCAGACTGAAGGAACATCGCTCCTCTACTCGGCTCTATGGATCCAGGATGAAATCCACTGCGGCCCCTGCAAGAAAAGAAGGAGGAAGAGCAGAAGTTGGGGGAGACCACCGTGGCCTGAGATTTCTACGGCTGCTCTGTGCGCACAGGACCTGTGATGAGGTCACATGAGGGGAGGAGTCAGGGGTCACATGATCAGGGGCCTCAGTGTATGCAGGACTCTGCTGTGCTGGTTGTCATGGTGCTGGATGAGGGGAAGTTTCTGTGTGGGGTCAGGAGGGGTTTACAGTGTGGATGTAGCAGAGCCGTGTGTGTACGAGGTGTACGGAGCGGAGCCGTGTGTGTACGAGGTGTAGGGAGCGGAGCCGTGTGTGTTCAAGGTGTGCGGAGCGGAGCCGTGTGTGTACGAGGTGTATGGAGCGGAGCCGTGTGTGTGCGAGGTGTATGGAGCGGAGCCGTGTGTCTACGAGATGTACAGAGCGGAGCCGTGTGTACGAGGTGTACGGAGCGGAGCCGTGTGTGTACGAGGTGTACGGAGCAGAGCTATGTGAGTACAAGGTGTACGGAGCGGAGCCGTGTGTGTACGAGGTGTACGGAGCGGAGCCGTGTGTGTACGAGGTGTATAGAGCGGAGCCGTGTGTGTACGAGGTGTACGGAGCAGAGCCGTGTGTACGAGGTGTACGGAGCGGAGCCGTGTGTGTACGAGGTGTACGGAGCGGAGCCGTGTGTGTACGAGGTGTATGGAGCGGAGCCGTGTGTGCGAGGTGTATGGAGCGGAGCCGTGTGTCTACGAGATGTACAGAGCGGAGCCGTGTGTACGAGGTGTACGGAGCGGAGCTATGTGAGTACAAGGTGTATGGAGCGGAGCTATGTGAGTACGAGGTGGACGGAGCTAAGCCGTGTGTGTACGGAGCAGAGCCTGGTGTGTACTGAGCGGAGCCCTGTTTGTATGGGGTCCTGTGTACTGACCAACCGTATACCCCCAGCTTCTGTCGCAGACCCCTCTGTGTACACTGTATATACCCTATACCCTCAGCTTCGGTCACAGACCCCTCTGTGTACACTGTATACACCCGTAAACCCCCAGCTTCTGTCGCAGACCCCTCTGTGTACACCCGTATACCCCCAGCTTCGGTCACAGACCCCTCTGTGTACACTGTATACACCCGTATACAGAAAAAAGGAAATAATTCAGCTCCCCCTTATGATGGTATTCTCACAGCCTATTAGAATTTTGATCCGAGCACGGAAACGTCTCTGCTTGACGCCAGGTACTTGTGCATGAAAATGAAGGTATCCAGCTCAGGAAATAAAATCAAAAGTCTTTATTTGGAGAAATTTAAAAAGTAAGCTGCTTGACAAACCAGTGCATACCGGGGGAAGGAATGTCTTGAATAACTGGACGCGTTTCGAACACATATAGTGCTCTTGGTCCTCAGTTTCACAATGAGCAGTCTTGCCACAAGTTAAAATACGCCCCTAACAGGTGGGGAACAGAGTGAAATGATTGCTCCACAGAATGAAATTAACACTTGAATAGCATGACATGCAATGAAAAGTGCACAAAGAGGAAAAAAGCACACACCACATTCAATTACAAATAATGTTAACTATAATCAATCAATAATGCAACATAATTTCCTTCTTCAAGTTCAAACCCAGAGGTACTCGAGTATTTAATAGGTAAATCCAAAAGGCTTCCCTATCCCGCAGTTTCTTTTCTCTATCTCCACCACGTATATTCCTATGCACTTGTTCTATTGCAAATACACTGAAGTGTGCAATTTGTCTGTTGTGCGATTTTATGAAATGGTTGGATGCGTTAGATACATGATGAGTTGTGGGCTGAGTAATATCATAAAGATGCTCCCTGATCCTGTCTTTTAATCTCCTGATTGTAGAACCCACATATAATAGTTCACATGCTGAACATTCTATTATGTATACTACGTGATCTGAGTTACAATTGAGAAAAAATTTTATTTTAAACTTTTTGATTTTTTGAGCAGGAAAAAACAGAGCTTTCTTGGAGCATAAATATGTTTTGCAGAGAAATTGCCTGCATCTGAAAAACCCTGTGGTGGGCAACCAAGTAGAGAAGTTTTTTGTTTTAGTAACATCATAAAGGCTGGGGGATAACGAATTAGCTAAAGTTGGAGCACGTCTGGATACAATCCTAATACCATCTTTTAATATAGTGTCCATAACATCATCGTCTCTTAGAATGTTCACATTTCGGTGAACTATATCAGAAATTGACCTGAAATGGGTGCTATACGTAAGAACCAAAACTGGTTGTTCTGAATGGGAATTAATGTTGTGCCTTTTAATTTGATTCTGATTCTGACAATTGGAATCTGACTTAGAAATCGTTGTAATAAGTTCAGCTCTCGATTTTTTATCAACTATATTATAGGCACGGTTCACAGTCCAATCAGGATATTTCCTATTTTTAAGGTGCTATTATTATTATACATTATTATTATTATACATTTTTATAGCGCCATTTATTCCATGGCGCTTTACATGTGAAATACGGGGCAAATATAGACAAATATAGACGTCACCGCTGTGATCTGCTTTCACTTTACGGCGGCACTCAGTCAGAGCGGGAAGCAGACGACAAGGGACCTGACGGACACCGGAATGTGAGTATGTACTGTTTGGTTTTTTTTACTTTTACGATGGTAACCAGGGTAAACATCGGGTTACTAAGCGCAGGGCCGCGCTTAGTAACCCGATGTTTACCCTGGTTACCCGGGGCCTTCGGCATCGTTGATCGCTGGAGAGCTGACTGTGTGACAGCTCCCCAGCGACCACACAACGACTTACCAACGATCACGGCCAGGTCGTATCGCTGGTCGTGATCGTTGGAAAGTTGCAGAGTGTGACAGTACCCTAAGAGCACTATACGTGTTCGAAACGCGTCCAGTTATTCAAGACATTCCTTCCCCCGGTATGCACTGGTTTGTCAAGTAGCTTTTTTAATTTGTCCAAATAAATTGGACTTTTGATTTTATTTCCTGAGCTGGATACCTTCATTTTCATGCACAAGTACCTGGCGTCAAGCAGAGACGTTTCCGTGCTCGGATCAAAATTCTAATAGGCTGTGAGAATACCATCATAAGGGGGAGCTGAATCATTTTCTTTTTTCTGTTCAGTTTTCTGCTTTTTCATGCTCCCCTTATCAAAAAGTGACTAAAATATGCAGCCGTTCATTGAATAAGCTGCTGTCTTTGTCATACACAAAGAGGATATTTTGCCTTATGACTTTGAATTTGGGAAGGATGTCGCTGTCTTGTTTTTAAAATATCACTTTTAAATTTTTGTTTGCTCCAGCACATTGTTTATCTTGACTCCATTTGCATGGAGACATTAATTGATCCTTCCAGAAGAGAGCGTGCTGCACAGGTGTTTCAATCAGTGAGCAAAAATGTAGACACATCACCTGATACATTAAATACTATGCTTGCAATAAAGAAACTTTCTCTTAATGAGACACGCATCTGGTGGGATCAAACTACTCTTGAGAATTATATCTCACAGGACATTATACCAAGAGGACTAAGAATAAAGAAAATCCCAACCACGGTATATAATGATGATTTTGTGTCTGACTGGAACACCATATTATCTGAGTACTCCAAAAAACTGATGCAACTTATTGTAAAGTATGAAAATAAAGAATTGTCTACTATTAAAACTAACCTGAATAAGGATCTATTGTCTTTAAAATCTACTGTCACTGTGGAGAAATATGAAAATTTTCAAAAAGATCTAAAATCTAAGATACATTCCCTAGAAGAATCCATTATCGTAATAAAGAAAAAGAAATTTAGTAGGGATGTATTTGACTACACGAACAATCAAGTTTATGAATGGGGAAGATGAGAAAGGCAACCTACTCCACCCAGATCGATATTAAAGAAACGCACTTGCACTTTTTTTTCTTCTGCACATTGAAATCAAGTAACTTTTTCTTCTTCGGACCTAGAATCAGATGTTTTTGCAGAGTCTTCTAATAATTCTGATGATAACATGCACCAAGCAACTCATGGAAATAAATCTCAAATGAGTTATTATCACAAGCAAAAAAGATTTAATAATGTGTCAAAAAACGTACCAGGAGAAGCGGCAGGAAACACCGCAAACATTCCCTCTATATTCAAGAACTGACTGAGAAGTCATTCCAAGACGTCTCGTTAAACGTAATAAATTTGTCTTCTGTTGTTTTATCGGAAACAGAAACTAGAGTGCTATCATTAGGTTTGAACTTTGCTCCGACAAATACAGATCTAAATATTTTTTCTACTTTAAAAGACATTAATAAATTTGTCAGGGATCTGACAGTGAAAAAACATTTCTTCACAGAAGAGAAGACGCAGGTCCCAACACCAGCTTGTGTTACTAATGAGTTTACTGGAAAGTGTTTTTGGAACAAAATGGACTGTTATCTCTCATGGACTTGGATACTACTGATTAGGGTTGAGCGACCTTGACCTTTTTAGGGTCGACTCATGTTTTGCGAAACCCGACTTTTTGAAAAGTCGAGTCGGGCGAAATCGGCCGATTACTGCGAAAAGTCGAGGATCGGCCGGAACACGAAACCCTATGCACGTCAATGGGGATCTCTCTCTCTCTCTGTCCCATATTCCCCTCCGTCCCAGCACAGAAAATCTCGTGTTACACATTGCAAATCCCTACTGCGCACAAGCGATAAAATGATGATAGCCGTGCACGCCCCTAACCCCTGTGTCATCACTCTGCCCACACTCCTTCATTGGCTGAAAAAATGGCGCTAAATGTGTCATACGAAACGCGACTTTGGCGCCAAGATCGCGTACCGCATGGCCGACCCCACACAGGGATCGGGTCGGGTTTCATGAGACGCCGACTTTGCCAAAAGTCGGCGAATTATGAAAATGAACGATCCGTTTCGCTCAACCCTACTACTGATATGATTGCAAAGGACATTAATTTAATTTCCACCTTTAAAACCAGAAATCCATCTTTTTATCCGGAACATACTAGAACTGAATCCATGGAACGTTTTCAGGATAATATAGAACGGGATTTGCGTAATCTTGCATCAGAGGCTGCATCTCGTTCTCACAAATGCAATCTGTCAAAAGAAGAACGGGATGCTTTAACTAAATTAAAGACAAACACCGACATCATTATTAAGATGTCAGACAAAGGTGGATCTGTAGTGGTTCTTAATAAATCTGATTACGCAAATGCCATTCATGATATGTTATCACTTATCAGACAACGACATTTATCATTTACTTGAATCGGACTCCTCAGTAGAATTTTCCAAAATTTGCAAATGTGTGATTGATGAGGGACTCAGCCAGGGTTTTCTCACTGAAAAACAAGCTGAATATTTGCACATACAAAATCCAGTCATTCTGATTTTACATGCATTACCAAAAACGCACAAAAATACGCACCTTCTATGAGCTCCATAGTGTCAGGGACAGGATCTTTCAGTGAACACTAACCATTCCCGTATGACACAATTTTACATCCATTAGTTCAAAGAACACCTGGCTACCTGAAGGATTCTAAGGACGTACTCAGCATGTTTAGTGGGGTGGTTTGGGATCCAGAATGGTCATGGTTAACCTGTGATGTAGTTGCCCTATATACGTCCATTCCACATAGGATTGCACTGCATGCTGTCCAGTTCCATTTACATAAATATAGTGCATATGATTAGGAGTTCCAAATGTATATTATTTCAGTTCTTGCTTTTCTCTTATCTCACAAATTCTTTTTGTTTGATGGAATTTTTTTACTCCAAAACAACGGAGTTTCAATGGGAGCTAAATTTTCTCCGTCAGTAGCGAATTTGATCGTGGCATGGTGGGAGGAGCAGTACATTTTTTGCACAGATAACCCATTTTTTATCAATATTAAATGGTATTCTAGGTACATAGATGACCTGCTACTAGTGTGGCAGGGAGATCCAGTTTCTTTAGAATTATTTCAAATTTATATTAATAACAATCCTTTCAACCTTTAATTTACTTATACATTCGATAAAAAAGCATACATTTTTTTAGATTTATGTTTATCCAGTACAAATTAAACTAAAAGGTACAACATTAATTCCCGTTCAGAGCAACCAGTTTTGGTTCTTACGTATAGCACCCATTTCAGGTCAATTTCTGATATATTTCACCGAAATGTGAACATTTTAAGAGACGATGATGTTATGGACACTATATTAAAAGATGATGTTAGGATTGTATCCAGACGTGCTCCAACTTTAGCTAATTCGTTATCCCCCAGTTTTTATGATGCTACTAAAACAAAAAACTCCTCTACTTGGTTGTCCACCATAGAGTTTTTTAGATGCGGGCAATTTCTCTGCAAAACATGTTTACGCTCCAAGAAAGCATGTTTTTTCCTGCTCAAAAAAATCTAAAGAATTTTGAAATAAATAATTTTCTTAATTGCAACTCAGAGAATGTAATATACATAATAATATTCAGCATGTAATCTATTATATGTGGGTTCCACAATCAGGAGATTAAAAGACAGGATCAGGGAGCATCTTTATGATATTACTCAGCCCACAACTCATCATGTATCTAACGCATCCAACCATTTCATAAAATTGCACAACAGACAAATTGCACACTTCAGTGTATTTGCAATAGAACAAGTGCATAGGAATATACGTGGTGGAGATAGAGAAAAGAAACTGCGGGATTGGGAAGCCTTTTGGATTTACCTATTAACCCATTCCTGACCTGTGACGCCATTTAGGCATCATGAAAGTCGGTGCCAATCCGATCTGTGATGCCTATGTGGCGTCATGGCAGGATTGCGTCCCTGCAGATCGGGTGAAAGGGTTAACTGAAATTTCACCTGACCTGCAGGGACAGGGAGAGTGGTACTTGAGCCCAGGGGGGTGGATTCTTCCCCCCCCCCCTAGCTACGATCACTCTGATTGGCTGTTGAAAGTGACGTTTCACTTTCAAACAGAGCAATCGTAATATTTCACCAATGAAAATTGGTGAAATATTACAATCCAGCCATGGCCGTTGCTGCAATATCATGGGCCATGGCTGGAGACCACTATCTGCCCCCGCCACAAATCTCCCCTCCGTCCTCCTGTCCACTGCCCCTGTGCTCTGATCCCACCCCCATGCTCCGATCCCACCCCCTCATAATTACCGACCTCCGGTGTCCCGTTGTCTGTCCGTCTTCTGCATGGGCGCTGCCATCTTCCAAAATGGCGGACGCATGCGCAGTGTGCCCGACAAATCTGCCGGCCGGCAGATTCGTTCATTCATTTTGATCACTGTGATACATCATATCACAGTGATCAAAATAAAAACAAATAGTTAATAAACCCCCCCTTTATCACCCCCATAGGTAGGGAACATATTAAAATAAAAAAAATATATTTATTTTTCCACTAGGGTTAGGGTTAGAACTAGGGTTAGGGTTAGAACTAGGGTTAGAACTAGGATTAATGTTAGAACTAGGGTTACGGTTGCAATTAGGGTTAGGGTTGCAATTAGGGTTAGGGTTACGGTTAGAATTACGGTTAGAATTAGGCTATGTGCACATGGTGTGGACTTGGCTGCGGATCCGCAGCGGATTGGCCGCTGCGGAGTCGTAGCAGTTTTCCATCACATTTACAGTACCATGTAAACTTATGAAAAACCAAATCCGCTGTGCCCATGTGCGGAAAATACTGCTCGGTATTTTCTGCATGTCAATTTTTTGTGCGGATTCCGCAGCGTTTTACACTTGTTTCTGTATAGGAATCCGCTGGTGAAATCCGCACAAAAAACACTGGAAATCCGCGGTAAAAAACGCAGTGCATTTTACCTGCAGATTTTTCAAAAACGGTGCGAAAAACTCCGCACACAAATCCCCAACGTGGGCACATAGCCTTAGGGATGGATTTAGAGTTAGGGTTGGAATTAGGGTTATAGTTGGAATTAGAGTTAAGATTAGGGTTAGGGGTGTGTTGGGGTTAGGGTTAGGCTTGTGGTTAGGGTTATGGATGGGATTAGGGTTAAGGGTGTGTTGGGGTAAGGGTTGGGATTAGGGATGTGTTGGGGTTAGTGTTGGAGTTAGAATTGAGGGTTTTCCACTGTTTAGGCACATCAGGGGGTCTCCAAACGCGACATGGCGCCACTATTGATTCCAGCCAATCTTGCGTTCAAAAAGTCAACTGGTGCTCCCCTCCCTTCCGAACCCCGACGTGTGCCCAAACAGTGGTTTACCCCCACATATGGGGTACCAGCATACTCAGGACAAACTGGACAACAACTTTTGGGGTCCAATTTCTCCTGTCACCCTTGTGAAAGTAAAAAAATTGGGGGCCAAAAAATCATTTGAGGAAAGAAAAATGATATTTTTATTTTCACGGCTCTGCATTAAACTTCTGTGAAGCACTTTGGGGTTCAAAGTGCTTACCACACATCTACATAAGTTCCTTGGGGGGTCTGGTTTCCAAAATGGGGTCACTTGTGGGGGAGCTCCAATGTTTAGGCACACATGGGCTCTCCAAACGCGACATGTTGTCCGCCAACGATTGGAGCTAATTTTCCATTCAAAAAGTTAAATGGCGCTCCTTCCCTTCCGAGCCCTGCGTCCAAACAGTGGTTTACCCCACATATGAGGTATCTGTGTACTCAGGAGACATTGCCCAACAAATTTTAGGATCCATTTTATCCTGTTGCCCATGTGAAAATGAAAAAATTGAGGCTGAAAGAACTTTTTTTGTGAAAAAAAGTACTTTTTCATATTTACGGATCAATTTGTGAAGCACCTGAGGGTTTAAAGTGCTCACTATGCATCTAGATAAGTTAATTGGGGGGTCTAGGTTCCAAAATGGGGTCACTTGTGGGGGAGCTCCAATCTTTAGGCACACAGGGGCTCTGCAAACGCAACTTGGTGTCCGCTAAAGATTGGAGCCAACTTTTCAGTCAAAAAGTCAAATGGCACTCCTTCCCTTCCGAGCCGTCGTGCGCCCAAACAGTGGTTCCCCCCACATACGGGGTATCAGCGTACTCAGGACAAATTGGAACACAACTTTTGGGGTCCAGTTTCTCCTTTTATCCTTGGTAAAATAAAAAATTGTTGCTAAAAGATCATTTTTGTGACAAAAAATTTAAATGTTCATTTTTTCCTTCCATGTTGCTTCCACTGCTGTGAAACACCTGAAGGGTTAATAAACTTCTTGAATGTGGTTTTGAGCACCTTGAGGGTGCAGTTTTTAGAATGGTGTCACTTGTGGGTATTGTCAGCCATATAGACCCCTCAAACTGACTTCAAATGTGAGGTGGTCCCTAAAAAAAAGTGTTTGTAAATTTTGCTGTAAAAATAAGAAATCGCTAGTCAAAGTTTTACCCTTATAACTTCCTAGCAAAAAAAAAAAAATTGTTTTCAAAATTGTGCTGATGTAAAGTAGACATGTGGGTAATGTTATTTATTAACTATTTTGTGTCACATAACTCTCTGGTTTAACAGAATAAAAATTCTAAATTTGAAAATTGCGAAATTTTCAAAATTTTTGCCAATCTTCTTTTTTTTCCACAAATAAACGCAAAAATTATCGACCTAAATTTACCACTAACATGAAGCCCAATATGTCACGAAAAAACATTCTCAGAATCGCTACGATCCGTTGAAGCGTTCCTGACTTACTACGTCATAAAGGGACACTGGTCAGAATTGCAAAAAATGGGCAGGTCATTAAAGGGAACCTGTCACCTGAATTTGGCGGGACCGGTTTTGGGTCACATGGGCGGGGTTTTCGGGTGTTTGATTCACCCTTTCCTTACCCGCTGGCTGCATGCTGGCCGCAATATTGGATTGAAGTTCATTCTCTGTCCTCCGGAGTACACGCCTGCACAAGGCAATATCGTCTCCTGACGAAGGCAATAGCGCCGAAACGCGCGTTGGGGTGGACGCTGTCTTGGAGCCCTGGGTCCCATATTATACTCTGTAAGTTATACCTAATACTACTAGTACTGAACTACTATCACAATTCTTGTAGACCCAGTGTCTACCTTGCACTACTTGATAATCTATTTCTATATGCTAGCACATTTTACATGATTCACCTTGCTTATTACTTCACCGTAGCACTTTTTTTTTTCACTTGAGTTTAATAGTGAGCTATCATGGTTTGGAGATGCTCAATTTCTAATTTCTATTTTTAAAGATCACTTTTTTACTTGTTTGCATTTTTACTTATTTTTACTGTTGGAGAGCATTTTTCTTTTCTTTTTAGCATTGAGTAATAGGCTTCCTTTTCTTCTTTTTTATCATATTGTGCTATTCACATGCATAAACTCTAACTGTAACAGCGTCCTTTTTTCGATTAACCTGTGAATTTCCCCGTAACATTGTTTTTAACCCCTTAAGCCCCGAGGGTGGTTTGCACGTTAATGACCGGGCCAATTTTTACAATTCTGACCACTGTCCCTTTATGAGGTTATAACTCTGGAACGCTTCAACGGATCTTGGCGATTCTGACACTGTTTTCTCGTGACATATTGTACTTCATTTTAGTGGTAAAATTTCTTCGATATAACTTGTGTTTATTTGTGAAAAAAACGAATATTTGGCGAAAATTTTGAAAATTTTGCAATTTTCCAACTTTGAATTTTTATGTCCTTAAATCACAGACATATGTCACGCAAAATACTTAATAAATAACATTTCCCACATGTCTACTTTACATCAGCACAATTTTGGAACCAAAATTTTTTTTTGTGACGGAGTTATAAGGGTTAAAAGTTGACCAGCAATTTCTCATTTTTACAACACCATTTTTTTTTAGGGACCACATCTCATTTGAAGTCATTTTGAGGGGTCTATATGATAGAAAATACCCAAGTGTGACACCATTCTAAAAACTGCACCCCTCAAGGTACTCAAAACCACTTTCAAGAAGTTTATTAACCCTTCAGGTGTTTCACAGGAATTTTTGGAATGTTTAAATAAAAATGAACATTTAACTTTTTTTCACACAAAATTTATTTCAGCTCCAATTTGTTTTATTTTACCAAGGGTAACAGGAGAAAATAGACCCCAAAAGTTGTTGTACAATTTGTCCTGAGTACGCTGATACCCCATATGTGGGTGTAAACCATTGTTTCGGCGCAGGGCAGAGCTCGGAAGGGAAGGAGCACCATTTGACTTTTCAATGCAAAATTGACTGGAATTGAGATGGGACGCCATGTTGCATTTAGAGAGCCCTTGATGTGCCTAAACATTGAAACCCCTAACAAGTGACACCATTTTGGAAAGTAGACCCCCTAAGGAACTTATCTAGATGTGTGGTGAGCACTTTGACCCAACAAGTGCTTTACAGAAGTTTATAATGCAGAGCCGTAAAAATAAAAAATCATATTTTTTCACAAAAATGATCTTTTCACCCCCAATTTTTTATTTTCCCAAGGGTAAGAGAAGAAATTGGACCCCAAAAATTGTTGTGCAATTTGTCCTGAGTACACTGATACCCCATATGTGGGTGTAAACCATTGTTTGGGCGCAGGGCAGAGCTCGGAAGTGAAGGAGCGCCATTTGACTTTTCAATGCAAAATTGACTGGAATTGAGATGGGACGCCATGTTGCGTTTGGAGAGCCCCTAATGTGCCTAAACATTGAAACCCCCCACAAATGACACCATTTTGGAAAGTAGACCCCCTAAGGAACTTATCTAGATGTGTTTTGAGAGCTTTGAACCCCCAAGTGTTTCACTACAGTTTATAACGCAGAGCCGTGAAAATAATTTTTTTTTTTTTTTTTTTTCACAAAAATGAAATTTAGCCCCCAGTTTTGTATTTTCACAAGGGTATCAGGATAAATTGGACCCTAAAAGTTGTTGTCCAATTTGTCCTGAGTACGCTGATACCCCATATGTGGGGGGGAACCACTGTTTGGGCGCATGACAGAGCTCGGAAGGGAAGGAGTGCCATTTGGAATGCAGACTTAAATGGATTGGTCTGCAGGCGTCACGTTGCATTTGCAGAGCCCCTGATGTACCCAAACAGTACAAACCCCCCACAAGTGACCCCATATTGGAAACTAGACCTCCCAAGGAACTTATCTAGATGTGTTGTGAGAACTTTGAACCCCCAAGTGTTTCACTACAGTTTACAACGCAGAGCCGTGAAAATAAAACATATTTTTTTTCCCACAAAAATGATTTTTAGCCCCCCAAATTTTTATTTTCCCAAGGATAACAAGAGAACTTGGACCCCAGAATTTGTTGTTCAATTTGTCCCGAGTACGCTGATAACCCATATGTTGGGGTAAACCCCTTTTTGGACACACGGGAGAGCTCGGAAGGGAAGGAGCACTGTTTTACTTTTTCAACGCAGAATTGGCTGGAATTGAGATTGGACGCCATGTCGCGTTTGGAGAGCCCCTGATGTGCCTGAACAGTGGAAACTCCCCAATTCTACCTGAAACCCTAACCCAAACACACCCCTAACACTAATCCCAACGGTAACCCTAACCCTACCCCTAACCTCACCCCTAACCGTTTACTGAACATTTTCTGACAGTCATAAGTGCCACGTATATAAGTGCCACGTATATAAGTGCCACATATTTAAGTGCCACGTATTTAAGTGCCACGTATTTAAGTGCCACGTATTTAAGTGCCACGTATTTCAGTGCCACGTATTTCAGTGCCACGTATTTCAGTGCCACGTATTTCAGGCACTGAAAAATACGTGGCACGTAAATACTTCAGTGCCACGATATTTCAGTGCCACGATATTTCAGTGCCACGTATTTCAGTGCCACGTATTTCAGGCACTGAAAAATACGTGGCACGTATATACGTGGCACTGAAATACGTGGCACTTAAATACGTGGCACTTAAATACGTGGCACTTAAATACGTGGCACTTAAATACATGGCACTTAAATACGTGGCACTTATATACGTGGCCACTGAAATATCGTGCCACTTATATACGTATATAAACGTATATTTCAGTGCCACGTATTTCAGGTTAGGGGTAGGGTTAGGGGTAGGGTTAGGGTTAGGGGTAGGGTTAGGGTTTTTTGTTTTTTTCTTGTTTTCTTGTGTTTTTCTATAAAAACGCATGCGTTTTACCGCGTTTTCATGCATTTTTTCACACATGCGTTTTTTTTAAAAAACGCATGCAGATAAAAACGCAAGTGTGAAATCAGACTAAAAGACGCTTTTTATAGCAAAAAAGTTTTTGCGTCTCCACATTTTGAGACCTATAATTTTTCCACATTTTGGTCCACAGAGTCATGTGAGGTCTTGTTTTTTGCGGGACGAGTTGACGTTTTTATTGGTAACATTTTCGGACACGTGACCATTTTTTATCACTTTTTATTCCGATTTTTGTGAGGCAGAATAACCAAAAACCAGCTATTCATGAATTTCTTTTGGGAGAGGCGTTTATACCGTTCTGCGTTTGGTAAAATTGATAAAGCAGTTTTATTCTTCGGGTCAGTACGATTACAGCGATACCTCATTTATATCATTTTTTTATGTTTTGGCGCTTTTATACGATAAAAACTATTTTATAGAAAAAATAATTATTTTGGCATCGCTTTATTCTGAGGACTATAACTTTTTTATTTTTTTTCTGATGATGCTGTATGGCGGCTCGTTTTTTGCGGGACAAGATGACGTTTTCAGCGGTACCATGGTTATTTATATCCGTCTTTTTGATCGCGTGTTATTCCACTTTTTGTTCAGCAGTATGGTAATGAAGCGTTGTTTTTTGCCTCGTTTTTTTTTTTTTTCTTACGATGTTTACTGAAGGGGTTAACTAGTGGGGCAGTTTTATAGGTTGGGTCGTTACGGACGCGGCGATACTAAATATGTGTACTTTTATTGTTTTGTTTTTTTAATTTACATAAAGAAATGTATTTATGGGAATAATATTTTTTTTTTTATTATTATTTATTTAGGAATTTTTTTTTATTTTTTTTTTACACATGTGGAAAATTTTTTTTTTACTTTTTTACTTTGTCCCAGGGGGGGACATCACAGATCGCAGATCTGATAGTGTGCACAGCACTCTATCAGATCGGCGATCATACTTTCATCGGAGCAGGCTGCAGCTTTCATCTGCAGTCTGCTCCGACCCGGAAGTGCTCCCTGCAGGACCCGGATGCAGCCCCGCGGCCATTTTGGATCCGGGGCCTGCAGGGAGAAGACGTTCGGTACGAGGTGAGTACATCACCTTGTACCGATCGTCTCAGGGAAGCACGCAGGGAGCCCCCTCCCTGCGCGATGCTTCCCTGTACCGCCGGTACACCGCGATCATGTTTGATCGCGGTGTGCCGGGGGTTAATGTGCCGGGGGCGGTCCGTGACCGCTCCTGGCACATAGTGCCGGATGTCAGCTGCGATATGCAGCCGACACCCGGCCGCCGATCGCGTATGACGTACTATCCCGTCGGTGGTCATGGGGGCCCACCCCACCTCGACGGGATAGTACGTCAAATGTCGGGAAGGGGTTGATATTGTAACCTATTTAATAAACGTTATCTTAAGTGGATTTATGGTCATTTTTGGTGCTCCTTCTTTGGTTGTCATAGGCTGTGAGAATACCATCATAAGGGTGAGCTGAATTATTTCCTTTTTTCTGTTCAGTTTGCTGCTTTTTCGTGCTCCCCTTTTCAAAAATTGACTTTAAAATATGCAGCCATTCATTGAATAAGCTGCTTCCTTTGTCATACACAAAGAGGAGATTTTGCCTTATGACTTTGAATTTGGGAAGGATGTCGCTGTCTTGTTTTTAAAATATCACTTTTACATTTTTGTTTGCTCCAGCACATTGTTTTTCTTGACTCCATTTGCCCTCCACATGGAGACATTAATTGATCCTTCCAGAAGAGAACGTGCTGCACAGGTGCTATAGGGGTGCTGCCTTATTACAGGGTCTGCCTATAGGGGTGCTGCCTTATTACAGGGTCTGGCTATAGGGGTGATGCCTTATTACAGGGTCTGCCTATAGGGGTGCTGCCTTTATTACAGTCTGCCTATAGGGGTGCTGCCTTATTACAGTTTCTGCCTATAGGTGTGCTGCATTATTACTGAGTCTGACTATGGGGGTGCTGCCTTTTAACAGGGTCTGACTATGGGGGCTGCCTTATTACAGGGTCTGACTATGGGGGTGCTGCCTTATTACAGGGTCTGACTATGGGGATGCTGCCTTATTACAGGGTCTGCCTATGGGGGTACTGCCTCATTACAGGGTCTGCCTATGGGGGTGCTGCCTTATTACTGTGTCTGCCTTATGCTATAGAGTCTGCCTATAGCGAGTGCATTATACTATATTGTGGACTATTTGGTGCATTATGCTATATGGAGGCTATCTAGGGGGCCATCATACAGTATGGAGATTACAGTGAGGGGGTCATCATATTGTTGGGGCCATTAAACAGTTTGGGGGCTACTAAGAGGTCAGTATAGTGTGTGGGTGGTACTATACAGTGAGGAGACATTATACTGTGTTTAAGAGAGCATCACACTGTGTATAGGAGAGCTGTACAGGGGGAGACTCGGGACATTATTAAATGTAAAGTGGGCATTTATTGTTATAGGGAACTTAGGTTACTGTGACTATCAAAGGGGCACACAGGGCAATATTTTCTAGGGGGCAAAATATGGGCAATGTTTTCTAGTGCACTTGCACTCGGCATTACTATATTATAGAGGGTTCCTATAGAATTTAGAGGGCGCAGAGAACCACACAGCAGGTGCAGTAATAGGGACACACATGGCGGCAGCGGCTCAGTATTGGGGTATCAAGTGCAGTAATAGGGACACATAAGGCAGCAGAGGCTCAGTTATTGGGGTATCAGGTGGAGTAATAGGGACACATAAGGCAGCAGCGGCTCAGTATTTGGTTATCAGGTGCAGTAATAGGGACACATTCGGCAGCCGCTGCTCAGTATTTGGTTATCAGGTGCAGTAATAGGGACACATGGCAGCAGCGGCTCAGTATTGGGATATCAGGTGGAGTAATAGGGTCACATACGGCAGCAGCGGCTCAGTATTGGGGTATCAGGGGCAGTAATAGGGACACATACGGCAGCAGAGGCTCAGTATTGGGGTATCAGGGGCAGTAATAGGGACACATACGGCAGCAGAGGCTCAGTATTGGGGCATCAGGGGCAGTAATAGGGACACATATGGCAGCGGCTCAGTATTGGGGTATCAAGTGCAGTAATAGGGACACATACGGCAGCAGAGGCTCAGTATTGGGGTATCAGGTGCAGTAATAGGGTCACATGCAGCAGCAGCTCAGTATTGGGGTATCAGGTGCAGTAATAGGGACACATGGCAGCGGCTCAGTATTGGGGTATCAAGTGCAGTAATAGGGACACATACGGCAGCAGAGGCTCAGTATTGGGGTATCAGGTGCAGTAATAGGGTCACATGCAGCAGCAGCTCAGTATTGGGGTATCAAGTGCAGTAATAGGGACACATAAGGCAGCAGAGGCTCAGTATTTGGTTATCAGATGCAGTAATAGGGACACATACGGAAGCAGCGGCTCAGTAATGGGCTATCAGGTGCAGTAATAAGGACACATACGGCAGCAGCGGCTCAGTATCCTGGTATCACCAGGATGAGGAGTTTGTGCAGGTTGGACATAGATGGTGATGGGGATGGAAATATGAGCATTCAAATGTGTCTTTGTTGTAACCTCTTCAGCCGACTCCTGGCTGGAGAAGTCATGTCGGTTTGGGCCAGATGGAAAAGATGAACGATTTCATAAGAATGAACATCAGCTGTAAGTCACTATCTGTTCCTGTACTGTAATCTCCTATATGTTCTGCAGCACTGGTATCTACCACTATATGGTCACCATATGGCGGTAGTGTTGGTCTTTGTTTACTGATTTAATTTTGGTTACAGCAGGATCATCTGCTGAGGTTCCCCTATACCCATGATTAAAGTGTGCCACCATAGTAGTAATCAAGGGTTAGGGGCTCACTCAGATGGTTTGCCCTCCTGAGCTGAACCTCTAGCTACACCTCTGAGCACATGACAAGATGGAGGCGCACAAAACAGAAAGGGGGTGCAGGATGGGAGCAGCACATGACAGGATGGGGGCACAGGATGGGAGCAGCACATGACAAAATGGGGGCACAGGAGGGGGCAGCACATGACAGGATGGGGGTGCAGAATTGGAGCAGCACATACCAGGAAGGGGGCAGCACATACCATAATGGGGGTGCAGGTTGGGGGCAGTACATACCAGAATGGGGGCACAGAATGGGAGCAGCACATGACAGGATGGGGATGCAGAATGGGAGCAGCACATGACAGGATGGGGGCGCAGGATGGGAGCAGCACATGACAGAGGGGATGCAGAATGGAAGCAGCACATGACAGGATGGGGGCACAGGATGGGAGCAGCTCATGATAGAATGGGGGCTCAGGATGGGGCAGCACATTACAGAATGGGGTCACAGGATGGGGGCAACACATTGCAAAATGGGAGCAGCACACAACAGAATGGGGGCGCAGGATGGGAGCAGTACAAGACAGCATGGGGGCGCAGAATGGGAGCAGCACATGACAGAATGGGGGCGCAGGATGGGAGCAGCGCATGACAAAATGGGGTGCAGAATGGGAGCAGCACATGACCGGATGGGGGCACAGGATGGGAGCAGCTCATGACAGAATGGTAGCTCAGGATGGGGGCAACACATTGCAAAATGGGAGCAGCACACAACAGAATGGGGGCACAGGATGGGAGCAGCACATGACAGAATGGAGGCACAGGATGGGAGCAGCACATGACAGAATGGGGGCGCAGGATGCAAACAGCACATGACAGGATGGGGATGCAGGATGGGAGCACCACATGATAGGATGGGGGCGCAGAATTGGAGTAGCACATATCAGGATGGTGGCAGCACATTCCATAGTGGGGGCGCAGGATGAGAGCAGCCCATGACAGCATGGGGGTGCAGGATCTGAGCACTGTTATGACCTGGTGGTAAGGTCCACACGGAGAAGACCTGGTGATTAGGTGCACACTGTATGACCTGGTGGTTAGGTGCACACTGGATGACCTGGTGGTTAGGTGCACACAGATGACCTGGTGGTCAAAACAAAACCTGAGACAAGCTCTGAGGAGGTGGTAACTCTACTGACCGCAATCCCTAATCCTGACACCAACACTAGAAGTAGCCGTGGAGCATTCCTAACTCTCCCTAGACGCCTCTTCACAGCCTAAGAGCTAACTACCCCTAAAGATGGAAAATAGAAACCTACCTTGCCTCAGAGAAATTCCCCAAAGGAAAGGTAGCCCCCCACATATATTGACTGTGAGTTAAGAGGGAAGTAATAAACGTAGGAATGAAAACAGATTTTAGCAAAGGAGGCCACAACTATACTAGATAAAGAATAGCAAAGGGAACTGTGCGGTCAGTACAAAAACTAAAAATCCACGCAGAGTATGCAAAAAGACCTCCACACCGACTCACGGTGCGGGGGGGGGGGGCAACTCTGCACCCCAGAGCTTCCAGCTAGCAAACAAATATCATAATGGCAAGCTGGACAAGAAAAATAGCAAACACAGAGGAATAACCTCACATGCAAATGAACACAAAAATCATAAGCAAAAACTTAGCTTCTGCTGGAATGGACAGGCCATCTGAGAAATCCAAGAGAGATCTGAACCAGTCCTGAGACATTGACAGCTGGCATCAACTAACTAGCTAGCAAGGCCCAGTTAAATAGAAAACCAGCAGAAACAATGAGTGCTTCCAGCTGAGAAAGCACCATCAAGGAACAGCCGTTCCACTCAAAGCCACCAGAGGGGGCCCAAGAACAGAAATCACCAAAGTACCATTAACAGCCACAGGAGGGATTCCAAGAACGGAATTCACAACAGTACCCCCCCTTGAGGAGGGGTCACCGAACCCTCACCAGAGCCCCCAGGCCGATCAGGACGAGCCAAGTGAAAGGCACGAACCAAATCGGCAGCATGGACATCGGAGGCAACAACCCAAGAATTATCCTCCTGGCCATAACCCTTCCACTTAACCAGGTACTGAAGCTTCCGCCTCGAAATACGAGAATCCAAAATCTTCTCCACCACATACTCCAACTCGCCCTCCACCAACACCGGAGCGGGAGGATCAACGGAGGGGACCATGGGCTCCACATATCTCCGCAACAAAGATCTATGGAACACATTATGGATGGAGAAAGAAGCTGGAAGGGTCAAACGAAAGGACACAGGATTGATAATTTCAGAAATCTTATAAGGACCAATAAAACGAGGCTTGAACTTAGGAGAAGAAACCTTCATAGGAACATGACGAGAAGACAACCAGACCAAATCCCCAACGCGAAGCCGGGGACCAACACAGCGACGGCGGTTAGCAAAACGTTGAGCCTTTTCCTGAGACAGCGTTAAATTGTCCACCACATGAGTCCAGATTTGTTGCAACCTGTCCACCACAGAATCCACACCAGGACAGTCAGAAGGCTCAACCTGCCCCGAAGAAAAACAAGGATGAAAACCAAAGTTACAAAAAAAAGGCGAAACCAACGTAGCCGAACTAGCCCGATTATTAAGGGCGAACTCGGCCAACGGCAAGAAGGTCACCTAATCATCCTGATCAGCAGAAACAAAGCATCTCAAATATGTTTCTAAGGTCTGATTGGTTCGCTCAGTTTGGTCATTTGTCTGAGGATGGAACGCTGAAGAAAAAGACAAATCAATGCCGATTCTAGCACAAAAGGACCGCCAAAACCTAGAAACAAACTGGGAACCTCTGTCAGACACAATGTTCTCCGGAATGCCATGTAAACGAACCACATGCTGAAAAAATAATGGAACCAAATCAGAGGAGGAAGGCAACTTAGGCAAGGGTACCAAATGGATCATCTTAGAAAACCAGTCACAAACCACCCAGATGACAGACATCTTCTGAGAAATAGGAAGATCAGAAATAAAATCCATGGAAATATGCGTCCAAGGCCTCTCCGGGATAGGCAAGGGCAAAAGCAACCCACTGGCATGAGAACAGCAAGGCTTGGCCCGAGCACATGTCCCACAGGACTGCACAAAAGAACGCACATCCCGCGACAAGGAAGGCCACCAAAAGGATCTAGCAACCAAATCTCTGGTACCAAAAATCCCAGGATGACCAACCAACACTGAACAATGAACCTCAGAGATTACCTTACTAGTCCATCTATCAGGAACGAACAGTCTGCCCACTGGACAGCGGTCAGGTTTATCAGCCTGGAACTCCTGAAGCACCCGCCGCAGGTCAGGGGAGATGGCAGAAAGAATCACCCCCTCCTTGAGAATACCAGCCGGCTCAAGGATTCCCGGAGAATCAGGCACAAAACTCCTAGAAAGAGCATCAGCCTTCACATTCTTAGATCCCGGGAGGTATGAGACCACGAAATCAAAAAGGGAGAAAAACAAAGACCATCGAGCCTGTCTAGGATTCAATCGCTTGGCAGACTCGAGGTAAATCAGATTTTTATGATCAGTCAAGACCACCACGCGATGCCTGGCTCCCTCAAGCCAATGTCGCCACTCCTCAAATGCCCACTTCATAGCCAACAACTCCCGATTGCCAACATCATAATTACGCTCAGCAGGCGAAAATTTTCTGGAGAAGCACACGGTTTCATCGAGGAACCATCAGAACCTCTCTGAGACAAAACGGCCCCTGCCCCAATCTCAGAAGTGTCAACCTCCACCTGAAAAGGGAGAGAAACATCTGGCTGACGCAACACAGGGGCAGAAGTAAAACGACATTTAAGCTCCTGAAAGGCGTCAACGGCCGCAGGGGACCAATTCATCACATCGGCGCCTTTCTTCGTCAAATCAGTCAAAGGCTTAACCACACTGGAAAAATTAACAATGAAGCGGCGATAAAAATTAGCAAAGCCCAAAAACTTCTGAAGACTCTTCACAGATGTAGGTTGAGTCCAATCATAAATAGCCTGAACTTTAACAGGGTCCATTTCCATAGCTGAAGGAGAAAAAATGAAGCCCAAAAAAGAAACCCTCTGAACTCCAAAGAGGCATTTAGACCCCTTCACAAATAGCGCATTAGCACGAAGGACCTGAAACACCATCCTGACCTGCCTCACATGAGACTCCCAATCATCCGAAAAGACCAAAATATCATCCAAATATACAATCATGAATTTATCCAGATACTTGCGGAAGATATCATGCATAAAAGACTGAAACACAGATGGAGCATTAGAAAGACCGAAAGGCATCACTAGATACTCAAAATGGCCTTCGGGCGTATTAAACGCTGTCTTCCATTCATCGCCCTGTCTTATGCGAACAAGATTATACGCCCCTCGAAGGTCAATCTTGGTAAACCAACTAGCCCCCTTAATCCGAGCAAACAAATCAGAAAGCAAAGGTAAAGGGTACTGAAATTTGACCTTGATCTTATTGAGAAGGTGATAATCTATACAGGGTCTCAAAGAGCCATCCTTCTTGGCAACAAAAAAGAACCCCGCTCCCAATGGTGACGAAGACGGGCGAATATGCCCCTTCTCCAAGGACTCCTTTACATAACTCCGCATAGCAGCATGTTCTGGCACAGACAGATTGAAGAGTCGGCCCTTAGGGAACTTACTACCAGGAATCAAATCAATAGCGCAATCACAGTCCCTATGAGGAGGTAGAGAACTGGATTTGGGCTCGTCAAAGACATCCTGAAAATCTGACAAAAATTCAGGAACTTCAGAAGATGGGGAGGAGGAAATTGACATCAAAGGAACATCACTATGTATCCCTTGGCAACCCCAACTAGTCACAGACATCGACTTCCAATCCAGAACTGGATTATGTACCTGTAACCATGGAAAACCCAGCACAACAACATCATGCAAATTATGCAACACCAAAAAGCGAATATTTTCCTGATGTGCGGGAGCCATGTACATGGTCAATTGAGCCCAGTACTGAGGTTTATTCTTGGCCAATGGCGTAGCATCAATCCCCCTTAAGGGAATAGGGCTCTGCAAAGGCTCCAAGGAAAAACCACAGCGCCTGGCAAATTCTAAGTCCATTAAGTTCAGGGCAGCGCCAGAATCCACAAATGCCATAACAGAAAAGGACGACAATGAGCAAATCAGAGTAACAGACAAGAGAAATTTAGGCTGTACAGTACTAATGGTGACCGACCAAGCGAACCTCTTAGTACGCTTAGGACAATCAGAAATAGCATGAGTAGAGTCACCACAGTAAAAACACAGCCCATTCTGACGTCTAAGTTTTTGCTGTTCATCTCTAGTCAAAGTCCTATCGCATTGCATAGGCTCAGGACTCCGCTCAGATGACACCGCCATATGGTGCACAGTTTTGCGCTCACGCAGACGCCGATCAATCTGAATGGCCAAAGACATTGATTCGTTCAAACCAGCAGGCGTGGGGAACCCCACCATAACATCTTTAAGGGCTTCAGAAAGACCCTTTCGGAAAATTGCTGCCAGGGCATACTCATTCCATTGTGTAAGCACAGACCACTTTCTGAACTTCTGGCAATATACTTCTGCTGCTTCTTGACCCTGACACAAAGCCAGCGAAGTCTTTTCTGCGTGATCCACAGAATTGGGTTCATCATACAGCAAGCCGAGCGCTTGAAAAAATGCATCTACATTAAGCAATGCAGGATTTCCTGGCTCAAGAGAGAAAGCCCAGTCTTGCGGGTCGCCACGCAGCAAAGAAATTATAATCTTAACCTGCTGAATGGGGTCACCAGAGGAACGGGGTTTCAGAGCAAAAAACAATCTGCAATTATTTTTGAAGTTCAAAAATTTAGATCTATCCCCAGAAAACAAATCAGGAATAGGAATTCTAGGCTCTGACACCGGAGTCTGGACAACATAATCCTGGATACTCTGTACCCTTGCAGCAAGTTGATCCACACGAGAACACAAACTCTGAACGTCCATATCAGCACCTGAGTCTTGAACCACCCAGAGATTAAAGGGAAAAAAAAGACAAAACAAGCTGCAGAGAAAAAAAAATTGACTCAGGACTTCTTTTTTCCCACTTTTGAGATGCATTAACACTTTATGGCCAGCTGTACTGTTATGACCTGGTGGTAAGGTCCACACGGAGAAGACCTGGTGATTAGGTGCACACTGTATGACCTGGTGGTTAGGTGCACACTGAGATGACCTGGTGGTCAAAACAAAACCTGAGACAAGCTCTGAGGAGGTGGTAACTCTACTGACCGCAATCCCTAATCCTGACACCAACACTAGAAGTAGCCGTGGAGCGTTCCTAACTCTCCCTAGACGCCTCTTCACAGCCTAAGAGCTAACTACCCCTGAAGATGGAAAATAGAAACCTACCTTGCCTCAGAGAAATTCCCCAAAGGAAAGGTAGCCCCCCACATATATTGACTGTGAGTTAAGAGGGAAGTAACAAACGTAGGAATGAAAACAGATTTTAGCAAAGGAGGCCACAACTATACTAGATAGACAAAGAATAGCAAAGGGAACTGTGCAGTCAGTACAAAAACTAAAAATCCACGCAGAGTATGCAAAAAGACCTCCACACCGACTCACGGTGCGGGGGGGGGGGGGGGGGGGCAACTCTGCACCCCAGAGCTTCCAGCTAGCAAACAAATATCATAATGGCAAGCTGGACAAGAAAAATAGCAAACAGAGGAATAACCTCACATGCAAATGGACACAAAAATCATAAGCAAAAACTTAGCTTCTGCTGGAATGGACAGGCCATCTGAGAAATCCAAGAGAGATCTGAACCAGTCCTGAGATATTGACAGCTGGCATCAACTAACTAGCAAGGCCCAGTTAAATAGAAAACCAGCAGAAACAATGAGTGCTTCCAGCTGAGAAAGCACCATCAAGGAACAGCCGTTCCACTCAAAGCCACCAGAGGGGGCCCAAGAGCAGAAATCACCAAAGTACCATTCACAGCCACAGGAGGGATTCCAAGAACGGAATTCACAACAGAGCACCACATAACAGGATGGGGACACAGGATGGGAGCACCACATGACAGGATGGGGACGCAGGATGGGAGCACCACATGACAGGATTGGGGCGTAGGATGGGAGCGCATGACAGGATTGGGGCCTCAGGATGGGCGCACATGACAGGATGAGGGCACAGGAAGAGAGTAGCACATGGCAAGATGGAGGTACACAAAGCAAGATGAGGGCACAGGGTGGGGGCGCAGGATAGTGGCTGCACATGACAGGATTGGGGCGGAAGATGGTAGCACCACATGACAGGATTATGGCCCAGGATGGAAGCAGCACATACCAGGATGGAGACCATATACCAATATAAATGTAGAACGGGTTCAATAGCTAGTTCATTTATAAGTGTACAGTATCTATTGACCTTATAAATTGATTTCAAGTGATATATCATGAGACTGAAGTTGGCTTCTTATTCGTCAGTTTCTTATTCAGCAATTTTTTCCTTTCTCTTTTTTATAGGTTTAACAACAAAAAATAAGTAGCACAATAATAACATACAATGCAGTGAGGTGCCCTAATGTGAATACACTTAAAATCAGCTACAAAAATTATAAAATAGGCACAAAAGTGGGCATCAAAGTGGGCATCGAAGGGCGTTAATGAAAGGGTTAAATGACTTTGGGCCACTGATCTCACACTTAGAATACATAGATGGTGATGCTCCACATCAAAACCAGATATCTCCAGCCAGCCTGTCCCAAATGCGTTCTGGACATCAGAACTGCCATCAAAGTTGGCAGGCACTCGATTTTGGCAAATTGAATAAGTAGCTGGTGTTTTTAAGGGGTTAAATGACTTTAGGCCACTGATTTCACACTAAAAATTCATAGATAGTGATGCCCTTCATCAAACCCAGGTCCCGTTAGCCTGGCCCAAATGGGTTCTTGGCATCAGAACTGGCATCAAAGTGGGCAAACAGCCAATGTTCACATATTTGAATAAGTAACTGATGTTTTTCAGGGGTTAAATGACTTTTGGCCATTGATCTCACACTATGAATACACAGATAGTGATGCCCTGCAACAAACCTAGGTCCCTCCAGTTTCTCTCTCTCAATCTCTTTATACAGAGGCATGTAACCTATTTTGGGACTTAACAAGTATCCCTCATTCAGTATTTATATAAAGGGTAAAAATGGAGACAAGATCAAGTAGCATTACTTGATTATGTAAACTATTTCAATAGTTTTTCCCTTTCTGCTTTAGAAGTCAACAAACTGGCTCCATAATACAATGCATAATTAGCATATTAAGCAAACATCAGTAGTGATTAAGGATAAGCGCACAAAAAAAGTCAATATTACAGGCTTAAACAAACAAAAGTCTGTTTTCTTAACCAACCAGAAATCAATACTTAAATTTGAAAGCCAACATACAGATAATAATCTTTTATTCTTTGCTAAATATAGTCGTCTGGTTAATTAAGATATAATGATGTATGTCTTCACAATGCCAAAAGTAAAAAAAAGTTTTTAAAAATATAATATAAAAAATAGTAAAAAACCCATAAAAGTTCAAATTACACCCTTTCGCCCCATTCAAAATAAAACAATAAAAAAATCAAACATATACGTATTTGGTATCCCTGAGTTCAGAATCGCTCGTTCTATCAGTATGAAAAAGAATTAACCTGATTGCTAAACTGCGTAACGAGAAAAAAAAAGTAAAAATGTCAGAATTAAGTTTTTAGGTCACCACAACATTGCATTAAAATGCAATAATGGGCGATCAAAAGATCGTATCTGCATCAAAATTGTATTGATTAAAAATGTCAGCTCAGCACACAAAAAGTAAGCCCTCACCCAACCCGAGATCATGAAAAATGGAGACGCGACAGGTATCGGAAAATGGTGCAATTCTTTTACACTTTACCTAATAAAGATGAGTTATTTTTACAGATTTGCTTTATCCTATAAAACTCCCATATAATATTCTCACCTTGAATTTATCCTATAAAACTCCCATATAATATTCTCACCTTGAATTTATTCTATAAAACTCCCATATAATATTCCATCCTTGAACGCACGCCGCGCGCATCATGTTTTTATACAATTTGTCAATAACATATATAGTTTCTCCCTGTCTGAGTTATTTTTGATGGTCAACAAAATACGATTTTCTTGTAATTCATTTCTCACACTCTAGGTATGATAATTAGTGATGAGCGAGTGTACTCGTTGCTCGGGTTTTCCCAGCCACGCTTCGGTGGTCTCCAAGTATTTATGACTGCTCGGAGATTTAGTTTCCATCCTGGCAGCTGAATGATTTACAGCTACTATCCAGCTTGATTACATGTGGGGATTCCCTAGCAACCAGGCAACCCCCACATGTACTCTGGCTAGTAACTGTAAATCATTCAGCGGGGGCGATGAAAAACCGGATTACTTACCGGTAATACTCTTTTATAGAGCCACGACAGCACCCACTTGAGAGAGGGGATCCGCCCCTATGAACAGGAAACCCTATGGAGAGATAAAAGGGGTGATCCCCCTTGCTCCCACAGTTGGGTTACAGAGATTGCGAGGAATCGCCCACCAGTTTTAGTAGGCAATCCAATATTATTATCTTTTAGCTATCAGTGCTCTTATGAGATAATAACTATTAGGGAGGGAAGTGAAGGGGTGCTGTCGTGGCTCCATAAAGGAGTAATACCGGTAAGTAATCCGTTTTTTTCTCTTCGCCACGACAGCACCCACTTGAGAGACTTTCAGAGATAGTCATGTGGGGAGGATCATCGTGTTATGAACTGATCTACCGAAAGATAAGTCAGATGAGGAAGATAAGTCCAATCTATAGTGACTATAAAAGGTAGTAGAAGACCAAGTTGCAGCCTTACATATCAGTTCTATTGGGACTTTTGCTCTTTCAGCCCATGATGAAGCTATCGCCCGGGTAGAATGTGCCTTTACGGTTTCAGGCGGATTCTCCACTTTTGATGAATAAGCCAAGCAAATTGCTTCCTGAATCCACTGGGATAATGTGCTCTTCGTGATACCAGAACCTTTCTTATGGCCCTGGAAGGAAACAAAGAGAGCCCTGCTCTTCCTCCAGGGGCTAGTTCTGTCTAGGTAAGCTATTATAGCCCTTCTTACATCTAGTGTATGGTATTTTTCCTCTTCCTGATTTGTGGGGTTACTAAAGAAGGAAGGAAGGAAGATTTCTTGAGATCTATGGAATTTTGAACCTACTTTAGGCAAGTAAGAAGGGTCTGTTTTTAGGACAATTCTATCCTGGAATATTGACAGAAAGGGAGGATCTATTGACAATGCCTGGATGTCACTTACTCTTCTCGCTGATACTAGGGCAACGAGAAGAGCTGTTTTAAGGGAGACAAATGTTATGGTGACCGAGTGTAGTGGCTCGAATGCGTCCCCTATTAGGGCCTCTAGAACTAGAATAAGATCCCACGGTGGTATGTGGGGAATTTGGACTGGTTCTGACCTTTGGCATGCTGAAATAAATCAGGCTATCCACCTGTCTCCGGCAATACTGTGACTATACATGGCTCCTAGAGCAGAAATCTGTACCTTCAAGGTACTGACTGATAGGCCTAAGTCACGCCCTCTCTGGAGAAATTCTAAGATAGAGGATATGGGAATTTTTTTTGACAGACCTGCTGGGTAGAAGGTAAGAAATTTTTTCCATACTCTTAAATGTATAGTTGTAGTTCTTTTTCTACTTAATAAAAGGGTATCAATCAATTTTCCTGAAAAGCCTCTTCGCTTTAGTAGCTGCCTTTCAAATTCCAGGCTGTCAACCGTAGGCCCTTCACATGAGGGTGGTTGAAGAGACCCTGGGAGAGGAGGTCCTGAATCTCTTTGAGAATCCATGGATCAGAGATTAACATGGCTCTGAGGCAGGAAAACTATGGTCTCTTGGGCCAAAATGGTGCTATTAGGATTATGTTTGCTCTGTCCTCCCTTATCTTCCTGATTACGGTTGGAAGGAGTATTAATGGAGAAAATGCAAATGCTTGCCGGAATGTCCATGGAACTTGGAGGGCATCGAGCATATTGGGGTTGTCGGACAGGAATAATGAAGCAAACTTTTTGACTTGTCTGTTTCTTGTTGCAAAAAGGTCTATTTCAGGAGTGCCCTATTTCTTGGTTATCATTGTGAAGATATGATGATTGAGCACCCATTCTCCTTGGTGGAGAGTGTGACGGCTGAGAAAATCTGCCTTTGAATTGTCCACTCCTCTGACATGTTTTTAACTAAATTTTTGATTGCTGTTATTACTGGAAAGGTTGATCTTTTCCTTTCTGATAATACTGCAAACATTATATCCTGTGGTGTTTTGGGGTCTTTGGTATCCTTAATACCCATGGTGTCACAGACATATTTTACAAGATTATCAATGCTTTCTGTTGGAAAGCACGTGGCTTGTTCACCTTCCGAGGAAATACATTCCTGGGAAATATCCGTATCTCTATCTTCATTACCAGTAGAACAGTCGAATTTTGGTGAATTATATTTCTTGCTTTTACTTTCAGGAATACTCTCTGAACTACGTAAGGCCCGCAATTCGTCCCTGATAATTTGTCTGATGTCATCTGATCTTACTGAGGATTCTTCATGTAATGTGGTTTCAATACAAGTGTAACACATTCTCTTTGTATGACTATCCGGGAGGGGCTGGGTACATAAAGCACATTGTGTTTTGATTTTTCGGTTCTTTTTGCCTAGGGTGCATAGAAAAAAAGAGGGAGCAACAATCAGCTTAATAGGGTTGGATACACACTCACCCCAGTGAAGCTATCGGTCAAGGTACCGGCTGGAGAGGAGGAGATGGAGGCACAGGCTGAGAGGTGGATCAGTTGGATCTTTTCTCCTTAGTGCTTCATGTGGAGGATCTGCTGTTTGGATCGTCCGCTGCTTGTACAGCTGCGAAGTGCATTGGCTGTGTCTTCTAACGAAGGCACCGCTTAGTCCTGAGGTGATGCCATGCTTGGACGCTGGGGTATCAGCGCTGGCGTCCTTTTACACTGGAGGCCACCATCTTCTTCCTGTTGTACCCGGAAGTCTTCGTCACTTCCGGATCACGGCCATCTTACGTGCACCTGCGCACTGCCTGCTTTCCTGCGCCATCTCTCTCCTTCACTCACCCCGGAAGCTTTTGTTTCACTTCTGGGGGAACACACATCGGCCCCACACTCGCGCGTACGCCCACCGAAAGCGGCATCGTGCTTACCTGAGTACGTTTTGCCCTCCACAGGCCAGCTGAAGCATCCTCCTCCGTGAGCCAGGTGACTCCCCGATCCTGGCCTCACGGTGCCTGCCAGCAGAGGGGGAGCTGAACCAGGACCCCCGACGCTGCTTCCAGCACTGGAGCCCCTGCCGTCCTCTAAGGTAAACTGCGCAAGTGGCGTCCAGGCCAGGTATCCTCTTCTCCACGAGTTCCCTTAGGAACAGGAAACCAACTGTGGGAGTGAGGGGGACCGCCCCTTTTATCTTTCCAAAGGGTTTCCTGTTCCTAGGGGCGGATCCCCTCTCTCAAGTGGGTGCTGTCATGGGAAAGAGAAAAACTAAATCTCCGAACACTAAGAAATACTCAGAGATTACCCGAGTATGCTAGGGAAAACCCGAGCAACGAGTACACTCGCTCATCACTAATGATAATGACTAGTGATGAGCGAGTGTACTCATTGCTCGGGTTTTCCTGAGCATGCTCGGGTGACCTCCGAGTATTTATGACTGCTCGGAGATTTAGTTTTCATTGCGGCAGCTGAATGGTTTACAACTACTAGCCAGGCTGAGTACATGTGGTATTCCCTAGCAACCAGGCAACCCTCACATGTACTCAGCCTGGCTAGTAGCTGTAAACCATTCAGCCGCCGCAATAAAAACTAACTCTCCGAGCAGTCATAAATTCTCGGAGGTCACCAGAGCAACGAGTACACTCGCTCATAATTAATGACTTCCCTCTGTGTGGGATTTTTGATGTTTAAAAAGGTTGTCCACTACTTGTACAACCTCTTCTCATTCCTCATGTTTGGTCCTAATAAAATAAAAACACTTATACAAACCTCCCACACCGGAACCATTTCAGCAGTGTGGGTACTGTGGTGATACGCTACCTGAGTGTGTTGGGGAATACTCGCTTGGCAGCAGGACAAACACTTCAGGCACGATATCTCACACATAACAGTCTTATTTGGGTTTATTAAAGTGTCATAAACCACATGACGTACAGTCCATTGCATTACATTTCATTATGTCCGTGATCTCATCACGGACACCAGTCTGTTTATGCAGCAGATAAACTTCTCTGCCATATATTACAATCCTCTTGTCCGGGGTTACCTTTCAGGAGTACGACTCCTCATGCTGACAACCAGTCAGTCCCATGGTCCTCACCACATTGACCATTCAGGTCGACGGACTCCCAGTGCTTCCAGGACGACTGCAATCCCATGAGCCTCCAACACTGACCGTACATCAGGTCCACGGTCTCAGGTGCTTGCAGGACTCCAGTCCATACCAGGACAATCCAACACCGACCGTCCAGGACCTTGCATAGGAACCTCACAGCTCCATACACAGGAACCTCCCAGCTCCATACACAGGAACCTCCCAGACACATGTGACCCACACCCTGGTCACATTACATACTTGTAACCACTCCCATGGGTGGGAGTATGGGTGTGTGTGGCTAGTCTGACCCTCCCATCTCTCATGACTAGCCCTGCCAATCTCCCATAAGAACTATACAATCAGACGTGGGACTACAGGTCCCAGCGGACCAACTTACATTCAGATTGACAGCGCAGAGTGACCTCCTCTGTGACACACATACTGGTCATTTATAATCCTGCCAGACTTTCTCTCTTCACCATCATGCCTCCAAGCGCATCTTGAAGCACACACACAGCGCCCCCTGGCTGTAACGTGGGTCACTGCACCACATACCTCCCCGCTTTGTTCAACCCTATTGGGGTGGACACATGACATAAACCCGTGGTTCCGATACCGGGAACCCACGTCACCTTTGACAGGCCTCCCCCCTATGTCAGTTTGTCGGTTTTGAGCTTTAGCCCTCAAGTGACAGTCCGTCTGCGTTAGTAGATTTTTAGTCACCACCTTTTTGTTACAAGGTCTCCCTCCTATGTCACTCATCCCTGAGTCAACTGAGGTGGCACTACCGCTTTTATTAGGCTGGGTACTTCCACCCTTTTTCTTGTCCACATTTCGGGTCAAACGTGGCAGCCATCTTCCATCAACAGGGCGCAGCAGTCCTGTAAGGCGCCGTCCTTCAACCCTTAACTGCTCCATTTCCTTCAGAAATACCATACGATATTCCAGCAGAGTCCGTATTTTGCCAAGGTTCTCCTCTGTTCCCGCAACTAGGAAAGGAACCATACCCTTTTCTCGAGGTAACTGGTCTTCATGGACACCCGGTACTCTCAACTTTACCACTCCAGATTTATCCACCATTTCTTGCATGGCTTGACCATTCCTTCCAATGACTCTTTTTACCATAGAGACGGGTACCTGAAGACTCCGAGCTTTCCTCATATGCTCCAGCCGCCTAGCAGCATCTTCATTCCTCAAGTGGGCCATCCACTTTGTGCGCACATATCTCAAATGCATGTCACTCAGGGTAGCTACTCTCTTCGTTGTGACATCAGTTGTGGACAGTACCACTAACTGGCTTGTTTCCGGGGTCCAGCTGACCTTACACGCCCCCACAGCCTTCTTGAACCCTTCATGCATAGACTCCCTAGCACACGCCTCTCTCAGGTCTTCAGGTACGTCTATCACGCACTTGAACAAGGAACTCTTCTTTTCTTCTGCTGTCATTAGACACCCATCTTGTTCAGCTTTCAGAGCCAACTTCCTCTGAACATCACCAGTTTCCAGATGTTTGGCCAGGAAAGACACCTGCCGCTCCACCTTCTCCCAGGCTGCTTTATGCACAGACTGGCTTTCTTCCAGGCGACCTCTGAGCTCCGCCACCTCTTTCTCTAAGGCACTCACACGGCACTCAGCAGCCCGTCTCCGTAGCTCCTCTTGCTTTAACTGGGTTTGTAGTTCAGACCCCACTCCTTTGGTGGCCTTCTGCACTTCTTCACAAGGTGCAACTAGTACCACTTCTTTGCACCCTTTACGTCTCCAGCGATGGGAAGACTTTTTTATTTTGGTGGGGATCTTCTTTACTGTACTCCTTTGCTTCCTCAGAGTCACAGTCACCCGCATAGTCTGTGTCACACCCCACAGTATGGTGAACGCCCAAGTCACTCTCTAAGTGGGTGTCAGCTCCACAGGTTCTATTTACCACATTACAAACCGTATTGGGGCACACATCAGGTGACATCATGTCCGTAAGTTGGGCCCATCCACGACTTCCTTTGGTCACCAGTTTATCTGACCCGTCAGTTTTGGGAGGTGTTACTGCCAAAGTCGTGTCACTAAGTTTGGCCCGTCCACCATTTTCCTTGGTCACGCCCGCCTTAGGACTGTCAACTATCGGGGGTGCATTCTCTGCAACAGTTTTCACACACAGTAATCCCACAGACACTTTCCCTTTTAACCACCAGTCCCACCGGGTTTCCAAGTCTCGCCCTATTACGATAGTATACCATAAGTCCGGGACTACCCTTACTTCATGGTACAGGGACTCCTCTGTTGTGTCAATGTAGAGGCAGGCTGTCAAATGTTGTTTAACGTCCCCACCTGTGTCATTCACTCTTGTCCCTAACCCAGGTGACACAGTGCATTCAGAAGGGGTTCTCAGTAAAGTCGCTTTACTCCCTGGGTCTATCAGTCCCACCACACTTTCTCCATCCAAAGAAAAAGAGCACTGTCGTGGCAAAACATTAGCTGAGCAATTCACAGCATAGTATGGACCTGGATAGCACAACTGCGCCTGGGGCCCACTGGTCTGTGCCACCCCTTTAACTTCAGGAGGCTCCACCCCCTTTTTGACCTCTGCCCCCATTAGGGTCACCACCCCCTTAAGGGACTCTACCCCCTTTTGGACACCAACTCCCTTTTTGGATGCCGCCCCTTTTTGGGACTCCGCCCCCTTTTGGGATGCCATCCCTTTTTGGGTTTTCCGCACCATTTTTGGGACACCACCCTTTATGGACACCACCCCTTCCCTGGGGTACACCCCGTAGACTCCCCACAGTACTTTCAGGCCCCAGTTCACACAGTACACCAATGTGACTTTGGCCCTTTAAGAGTCTGCAAACAAAAAAAAATGTTTTTTTTTTTCCCCTTCAACTCTTCACCAGCTCCTGCTGGCAATCACGAGCCGCTTGTCACCTTTGTGCACCCGCCGATCCACAGCAGACCGCTTGTCACCTTCGTGACCCCGCCGAGCCACAGCAAACTTCGTGACCTCACCGAGCCACAGCAAGCTTCGTGACCTCACCGAGCCACAGCAAGCTGACTTGAGAAAAAAAACTTCACAGTCTCTCACTGACCCAGTGAGCATAGCACAGACTCCTGTCTGTTACACACGGTCCTCAGACTGTTTACTCCTCTGGCTCACATCAGCCAGTGCTGCAACATGTGCTTCTTGGACCGTTCCCGCATTCGAAACACCAAATGTGGTGATACGCTACCTGAGCGTGTTGGGAAATACTCGCTTGGCAGCAGGACAAACACTTCAGGCACGATATCTCACACATAACAGTCTTATTTGGGTTTATTAAAGTGTCATAAACCACATGACGTACAGTCCATTGCATTACATTTCATTATGTCCGTGATCTCATCACGGACACCAGTCTGTTTATGCAGCAGATAAACTTCTCTGCCATATATTACAATCCCCTTGTCCGGGGTTACCTTTCAGGAGTACGACTCCTCATGCTGACAACCAGTCAGTCCCATGGTCCTCACCACATTGACCATTCAGGTCGACGGACTCCCAGTGCTTCCAGGACGACTGCAATCTCATGAGCCTCCAACACTGACCTACATCAGGTCCACGGTCTCAGGTGCTTGCAGGACTCCAGTCCATACCAGGACAATCCAACACCGACCGTCCAGGACCTTGCACAGGAACCTCACAGCTCCATACACAGGAACCTCCCAGCTCCATACACAGGAACCTCCCAGGCACGTGACCCACTCCCTGGTCACATTACATACTTGTAACCACTCCCATGGGTGGGAGTGTGGGTGTGTGTGGCTAGTCTGACCCTCCCATCTCTCATGACTAGCCCTGCCAATCTCCCATAAGAACTATACAATCACACGTGGGACTACAGGTCCCAGCGGACCAACTTACATTCAGATTGACAGCGCAGAGTGACCTCCTCTGCGACACACATACTGGCCATTTATAATCCTGCCAGACTTTCTCTCTTCACCATCATGCCTCCAAGCGCATCTTGAAGCACACACATAGCGCCCCCTGGCTGTAACGTGGGTCACTGCACCACAGTACTTGCATTCTTGGGTCTCTTGAGGTTTTTACGTCATGTGAGCCCTGTGCCCAAACAGCGCTGACATCACTGTCCCCACCTTCAGACAAATCGAGCATCATGAGGCAGTCAGAGACCAGTCGCAGCCTTGGCTTCCTGCTGATGTTCAATATGTCCGAAGGAAGGAACAGTGAAGCTGCCACTGATTGGGCGCAGAGCTCGTGTGATGTGATAAACTCACATAAGCCCCGGAACGGTGAGTCTCAACACCGCTGAAGTGTAGCCGGCACACCAGAAGAGTATGAGTGTTTTTATTTTAATGAGGCCAAACATGAGGAATGAGTTCACGGAGAAAAATATATATATATGTATATAATTATCCCTTGAATAGAAGATTCACTGACAAAAGGATAAGACTAAACTTTATTAATTCCTTATGTAAAACTATACCCATAATTCATCCCCTGAAGGTTAGTCAGAAGGTGACCAATAGAAAAAAACATGTACCCCACATCTCAGTATATAAGGTGAGGTGACATATACACACTCACTCTCCAAGCTTTCTGTCTCTACGCGTTTCATCGTCCTCCCCAAACACGACTCATCAAGAGACTATTAAATATTGACCTATATTCAAGCGAGACTAGACGAAAAAAAAATTTAAATCATGTATCATGTCATCTGAAATAGTCAGAAAACTAGCCACATATTGGCAGATCACAGACTTCAAACTATGTACTTAGTAAGTTTATAAGCCACTCCAGTGTCAGGAATAGATAGTATGTGAAAATACAGTACATACCGCTCAGGGAACACAACTTAATTTCCATATTCATACTAAATAATAGCACAGATCTCCCAGACATTATGGTTGCACATATCCCTAGTCCTTATAATGATATTGTACTCATTGCTTGACAGACCGCAGCATGGCCATTACTTACTGTAGAAGCTGCTAATGATCTTTGGAGCAGATAAGTTTCCCTGAGTGGTACATATTTGGCCATCTGAAAACTGAGTTCAGTCTAGGACAATTTGCCTGCACTACTAATAGACAGCTGTTACAATAACAAATAAAAAAAACAATAATTATATTGTATTTTCACATACTTTCTATTCCTGACTGACAGCCACTGGAGTGGCTTATAAACTTACGAAGTATATACCGTAGTTTGACGTCTGGGATCTGCCTATATATGGCTAGTTTTCTGACTGTTTTGGATAACATGATACACAATTTTAGTTGTTTTTCCCCATCTAGTCTGACTTGAATATAGGTCAATATTAAATAAAGTCTCCCGATGAGTCGTCTTTGGTGAGGACAATGAAACCCATAGAAGTGACAGGCTTTGAGAGTGAGTGTGTATACCTCACCTCACCCTATATACTGAAATGTGGGGTACATGTTTTTTCTATTAGTCACCTTCTGACTTACCTTCATGGGGTGAATTATGAGTATAGTTTTACATTTGGAATTAATAAAGATTAGTTTTATCCTTCTGTCAGCAAACATGAGGAATGACATGAGACAACCCCTTTAAGAAGATCCAATTTTGGTTAAAACTATTCCAACATTATGAACATAAAAATGGCTTCTCCCCTATGTGACATCTCTGATGTTTATTAACAGTTGATTTCCAAGTAAAATATTTCCCACATTAAGAAAATAAAAAAAGGCTTCTCCTCTGTGTGACTGCTCTGATGTCTAATAAGATGCTCTTTCCGATTAAAGCATTTCCCACATTCTGAAAAGGAAAAAGGCTTCTCCCTTGTGTGAGTTCTCTGGTAATTAACAAGATTTGCATTACAGTTAAAACATTTCCCACATTATGAACAGGAAAAAGGCTTCTCCCCTGTGTGAATTCTCTGGTGGTAATCAAGATGCGCTTTCGTGTTAAAACATTTCCCACATTCTGAACATGAAAAACGTCTGTCCCCTGTGTGAGTTCTCTGGTGTCTAACAAGAACCTCTTTCCGGTTAAAACATTTCCCACATTCTGAACAGGAAAAAGGCTTCTCCCCTGTGTGAGTTCTCTAGTGGTAATCAAGATGCGCTTTCGTGTTAAAACATTTCCCACATTCTGAACATAAAAAAGGTCTGTCCCCTGTGTGAGTTCTCTGATGTCCAGTAAGATGCTCTTTCCGATTAAAACATTTCCCACATTCTGAACAGGAAAAAGGCTTCTACTCTGTGTGACTGCTCTGATGTCTAATAAGATGCTCTTTCCGATTAAAGCATTTCCCACATTCTGAACAGGAAAAAGACTTCTCCCTTGTGTGAGTTCTCTGGTGACTAACAAGATTTGCATTACAGTTAAAACATTTCCCACATTCTGAATAGGAAAAAGGCTTCTCCCCTGTGTGACTGTTCTGATGTCTAACAAGAAGCGCTTTCTGGTTAAAACATTTCCCACATTCTGAACAGGAAAAAGGCTTCTCCCCTGTGTGTATTCTCTGGTGTCTAACAAGAAGCTCTTTCCGGTTATAACATTTCCCACATTCTGAACAGGAAAAAGGCTTCTCCCCTGAGTGAGTTCTCTGGTGGTGATCAAGATGCACTTTCGTGTTAAAACATTTCCCACATTCTGAACATGAAAAAGGTCTGTCCCCTGTGTGAGTTCTCTGATGTCTAATAAGATGCTCTTTCCGATTAAAACATTTCTCACATTCTGAACAGGAAAAAGGCTTCTCCCCTGTGTGGGTTCTCTGGTGCTTAACCAAATCTGATTTCCATTGAAAACATTTCCCACATGCTGAACAGGAAAAAGGCTTCTCCCCTGTGTGGGTTCTCTGGTGCTTAACCAAAATTGATTTCCCGCTAAAACATTTGCCACATTCTAAACATGAAAAAGGTTTCACCCCTGTGTGGGTTCTGTGGTGCGTAATCAAAGCAGATTTCCGTTTAAAACATTTTCCACATTCTGAACAGGAAAAAGGCGTCTCCCCTGTGTGGGTTCTCTGGTGCTTAACCAAATCTGATTTACAGTGAAAACATTTCCCACATTCTGAACATGAAAAAGGCTTCTCCCCTGTGTGAGTTCTTTGGTGCCTAACTAAATCTGATTTCCAGCGAAAATATTTCCCACATTCTGAACAGGAAAAAGGCTTCTCCCCTGTGTGGGTTCTCTGGTGTCTAACAAGAAGCTCTTTCCGGTTAAAACATTTCCCACATTCTGAACAGGAAAAAGGCTTCTCCCCTGTGTGAGTTCTCTGGTGGTAATCAAGATGCGCTTTCGTTTTAAAACATTTCCCACATTCTGAACATGAAAAAGGTCTGTCCCCTGTGTGAGTTCTCTGATGTCCAGTAAGATGATCTTTCCAATTAAAACATTTCCCACATTCTGAACAGGAAAAAGGCTTCTCCCCTGTGTGAGTTCTCTGGTGGTTATCAAGATGCGCTTTCGTGTTAAAATAATTCCCACATTCTGAACATGAAAAAGGTCTGTCCCCTGTGTGAGTTCTCTGATGTCCAGTAAGATGATCTTTCCAATTAAAACATTTCCCACATTCTGAACAGGAAAAAGGCTTCTCCCCTGTGTGAGTTCTCTGGTGGTTATCAAGATGTGCTTTCGTGTTAAAATAATTCCCACATTCTGAACATGAAAATGACTTCTTTGCTTTAGGAGCAGTTTGTTTTTTAATGCCTCTTTTGTGACTTTGATTTTCCTTAGTAGTCGGTAATGAATCAGAAGACATCATCTGTTTCAAAGGATCAGCTGACAGATCTGTGCTGTGAATGGATGATTTTATAACTGGAGTAATAGCATTCACTTCAGTTGTACCTTCTAGGATCTCAAGATTATCATATTTAAAAATTGAAGAGGTCAGCTGTCCTTCTGATCTCCTGGTACAGTCATCTGCCAAGATAAAAAACAATTATTTTTTAATAAAATATCCTTGAGTTTTATATTTTTTAACATTTCTAATTAAACTGTCCATAAAAATGGCAAGCTATGTAAAAAAAACTTAAATTATTTACCAAGACAATGACAGTTCACAGTCTAATAGAAAACCTCTTTAGATGAACCAGTAGTGTGTGGTGTTCAACTGTTTGTTCATTCTGCCTCACAAATATAGAGTAAAAAGAAACCAATCAATGTTATGTAGGCGAAAAAAATACCAATTCTCATCTCCCAAAAAACAAGTCCAAACAGGTCCATGATCTGTCAATGGAAAAACATTAGGCTATGTGCACACATTGCGGATTTTGATGCGGATCTGCAGAGTTTTTGGACGAACGGAATTGCATAAAATCCACAGTGTAGTGCACAAGCAATATTAGTCTATGTGAAATTGACATTTGTAGTGCACATGCAGAGGAAAAATGCGTGGAATTGCTGTTTTTTTCCCAAAGCATGTCAATTCTATTTGTGGATTTTCTGAACCCATTGACTTCCATTGTGTTAGGCCAATCCACAGCAATATCGCAGGTTTAAAAAAGATCTGCGGATGTGCCTGTGAGAAACACTGCAGGTGGGGAGGAGGGTGTGGGCGGAGACTGTGTACGGAGAAGATGTGCGTGTCTGTGTGTGTATCTGTGTGTGTGTGTATCTGTGTGTGTATGGCTGTGTGTGTGTATCTGTGTGTGTGTGGCTTTGTGTGGGCAGGCATCTTCCGATCGGACCACTAGTCCCATCCGGCTATGCCTGCTACAGTGACAGGAAGCCGGATAATGGGACAGTAGTAGTACCATCATCTGGCTGCTGTGTTCAAGTTTAAAAAAAAAAAAAAATCATACACATCATACATACTGACCATACACCTAGTCTCCGAAGCCTTTGATCACCTGTAAAAAAAATAAAAATAAAAAACCAACAGTATACTCCCTGATCCGATGTGATCCATGTAATAATGAGCGTCCAATGACGATCTCCCGTGGAGAGCTGTCATATGAGCAGATGCGACCGCTCTCCAGGGGCTCCGGTGATACAGTGAGAGGAGGTAATCTTCTGCACTGTATCCCTTCGCCGTGAGTTCAGTATAGTTCATACTGTCACTTGCGACAGCGCTGCGTGGGAAAATTCTCACGCAGCATTGCCGTCAAGTGAGAGCCTGAACTCAGGTAACCTCTTCAGTGTTGCACTGCAGGAGCCATTGTCTCCTGTCAGTGTGTCACTGGAGGCCTATAGTTCTGTCACATCTGCTGATGTGAACCCTTTATAGGGGAGTTCGTCGTGGGACAGTCGTTATTAAATGAATTTCATCGGACCAGGGAGTATTTGTGTTGGTTTATTATTTTTTCTTTTTTTTGCAGAAGATCGAGGGCGTCGCATGGATTGGCAGAACAATAAAGATGGCAAAACTGTGTAGTGTTTAATTTCATAAAATACTTTTTTCTGGCTGTGTCTTTGTTTATTTAACCCATTAACAACTATAGCATTAGTAATGGATAGGTATTTTATTGACGCCTCTCCATTACTAAGCCGGCTTGAAGTCACCTTACAATTCAAAGGTGGTATCAACCCCCAACTACTACCCCATATGCCACCGCTACAGGGGAGTGGGAAGAGAGGCTAAGTGCCGGAATAGGCGCATCTTATAGATGCGCCATTTCTGGGGCGGCTGTGAGCTGGTGTTTGTAGCCGGGGAGGGGGCAATACCCATGACCCCTTCCTAGGCTACATATATCAACCCGCAGCTGTCTGCATAGCCATTTCTGGCTAATAATTATAGGGGGACCCCACATAGTTTTTTTGGGGGGGCCCCTATTTTAATAGCCAGTAAAAACTAAATATACAGCTACAGGGGTGATATTCATAACCTGGGAAGATCCATGGGTATTAACCCCTTCCCAGGCAATAAACATCGGCCCCTAGTCGCTGGCTTTCCCCTCTATGGTGCAGAAAATTGCGCAGGAGCACACGCCATTTTTTTTAAATAAATTAAACAGATATTGCGTTTAAGGCCGGGGTCACACTTGTGAGAAACTCGCACGAGTCTCTCGCATGAATACTCAAGCCCTGCTGCCGGCGCTCGGGACCGGAGTGTACGGCTGCATGTATTTCTACATCCCCGAGTGCCGGTGGCAGTGCCGGGTATTAAGGTCCGAGACTCTTGCGATTTTCTCGCAAGTGGGACCCCGGCCTAACGCAGATTTTGTGTGTGTCTTTATTTCAGTTTTTTATGTACTGTTTTATTATGTTTATTCCTAAACATCGGGCTTGGCATTATATATCTATAGATCTATCTATTATCCATCTATCAATCTATGTATCTATCTATCTCTTTATTTCTGTGTGTGTAAACATTATTGTTCAATAGAGTATGTAAATGAAGAGGTTGGACAAGAAATTACATCAATTCTTTTTTTTCTTTCTATATTTAGCTTTCAAAAACGCATACCAATCCAAATAAAAAAAAGCATGAAAATAAGCATCAAATCCATGTGGATTTTTACGTGTGCTATCTGCCAAGAGATGCAGAATCTGCGCAGAAAATTTCACAGGCAATTCTGCAATGTATGCACATACCTGTAGTGGCTCAAAGGCTGTTGAGAAGCAACAGGGTTTCTATAAACCAATCTAGCAAAATGTCACCGGTGATGGCGGCGCCTGTGCAGTAGCATCTATAAGTAAGAGATAGATGCTACTGGACAGGAGCCTCCGGTGTCATTTTGCTGGATGTTATTTTTTTTCTAAGCCTCATAATAGCCACAATATTATAGGCAAAATCAACAATAATATCAACACCATTGTATGCATTATGTAAAATAGGGGGCAGGTCACTGAGGGATCAGTGACCTGTCATAAGCCAATACAGATGAATATGTAATCAGAGTACAAAATAAAGCCCTGCCCACAGCCTCACCCACAGCTCCGCCCACATTCCCAGCCACACCCACAGCCCCGCCTCAGTGCACGAGAATCTCATTAACTGAAAACTACAAATAAAGATTAAACAACAACGACAAGACGGATTTCGTCACCAGGTATCAATATGATCAGTATAACGGCACCGACCTGACACTGTCTGTAGGTTACTGTGCACAATCCAGCTGACAGGTTCACTTTAAATTTAGATCTTCAGCATTTGGAAGAGGCGATGGAGAGCTTTTTTTAAGACTATCAGTTACACACTCACATAAGTGAGGTAGGCAGATCCCACCACAATCAAAATAACATACAGAATGAACAGGTAGAAAAAAGACAAAGAATAAAAAAGTATGTTACATCCCCAACAACAATGTATGTACAAGGGAAGAACTCCAACACTATACCAGAGTTGCAATCACTTATGGTGGACCAGTGGAGCTACTATGAGTCCTGACGAGAAGAGTAGAGAAAGTGTTAGCGCCCCCATTTCAGGAGAGATTGTGCAGTAAGGTGAACTCCTTAGGATCGAACACATAATGTTATTTAGGACGTGGAGTGAATCCATGAAACCAGGGCTCGAGCAATGTCAACATATCTCCTGCTGGTGTGAATAAATGTATATTACAGCCATCAGCCGTGCACAGCTTAGAGATATATCATGGCACAGGTATAATGATTTTCCTGTAGTTTATCACAATCCTGTTTGAAGTTAGAAGGTTTTAAAAGAAATTTAAAAGTCAGGATAAAGGGAAACTCTGCTGTTATTGTACAGAAATTCACACTTGGCCTCACTGCAAATTTAATGTTGTCAATCATAAAAGTAAAGTTTGCACAGGAAGACTGGACCTGGTCTTGTAGGGACCATATGAGCACATTCAGCAGCACAGAAGGGGAGAAGGTAGATTCACCTAATAAGATATCAGGGATCTAGGAAGCCAACAACATCATTACCCTCTGCTATTGTCAAGGTGAAAATATATTTCCTTATATACTTTTGTACTTTTATACTATTATACTGTGAAACAATAAGTTTTTCCTAATTGCTTGCTAATGCAAATGTAACTGTATTAAAGATGGCTGCTAGTGTTCATTCTTCACTTTAGTTTAGAATTCGAAGGGTTAAGTTTCATCTCTTCAGAAATGAAACTTAAGGAATGAGAAGAAGAGGAGGAATCCACCAGAAGACGTCAGGACAAATCAGGAAGACTGGATGCTAGCTTAAACCCCGCCTAATGCACGCCTTCCCCTAACACTCAATATAGTATTGTGTATTTTAGAATAAAGCCAGTTGCTGTGACCGTGGCTGAGACATATAGTCACACGAGCATGCACTGAGATTGAACCAGCTACCTGTCTGACTCATTCTTACCCGGTACCACATGCTTATAGTTTAATTTGGAATGACTGGTGAATGAGGGTATATTGTCGTTACGACCCCGACAATTTGGCGCGACCAACGTGGGGCGTGGCCAGCGAACCGAGACCCTCTGGACCCATGCCTGGATGTCTGTGGATGATACCCGTAGTGGCTGACCTCGAGGACTGATCACCCTCCGCACACGGTAAGTGGCGATCATATACATTGTATGTGTCACACTTGCTAGTGTCTCAGCCGTTATTGGTTTGTCTGTGGTCTCCTTGGGTCTGGGGAGTGACCGGTCGAGTGGTGAGACCGAACGTGATCCTGTGCCACGCTCTGAACCAGCAACTGAGAGACGTCGCATCTTGCGCGTTCTCGGGTACACCACACCTCCTCCACCTGTCATTGTACTCCGTTCAACCACCCTACCCGTGACTATTGTCCAGTAGTGAAGTGGAGTGATAGATTGAGAAAGTTGTCGAGTGTGGGGCAGCTTAGAGGAAGGGATAGGAGACGCAGCCTCTGTGATATTGTACCAGCTAGGTAACTTAAGACGTCCCGAGAAGGGACCACCTGTATTTCTGTGGAGGGCTCTCACTAGGAGACCGCCTCCCGACTGTTGGAATATCGTGGTAGGATAGTCTGTTAATCACTGTTGTTCTGGTTTAGGGACAGGAAATATTGAGCGCGAGGCTCTTTTCCTAATACGTTGAGCGAGATTCCGTATTGTGGAACACAGTGTTGATATCGCTACCAGTGGTTTACTGCAGAAAACCATAGTATTCTGTGAGCCAAGCTGCGTATCTTAAAGCAGAAGAAGTCTGTGCCCCACAAGTTAGATGAGGATGCCGTGGAAGTCAAGACAATAGTCACGGGAGGGCAAGAGGCAGTCAAGAAGCTTATCTGCGAGTTGCGCGAGGCTTAAAGAACAAAGGATGAAAATAGGTTGATGGAGAGGGAGGATCAGAGAATACAGAGCCCGTATTTGGTTATAAAATGCCTTAGAACTGTGATCCCATAGATTGTAAAATGGCCGCCGTGCCACTGATGATGAAAATGCAGTCTCAGCCAGCGCCCTGAAATGGCGACGGGACGAGCTCTCCAGAAGCATGGGTGTGTCCTGTTTGTGTTGTGCAGAATCCAACCTGGGTGGAAACCTGCCGTGTGTGTGCATACGGGCCGTCCTTGGGGCTCCACCCAGACCACGGAGGATCATAGGAAAGTTTTGTAGAAATTAAGTCTGAAAACTGCTGTAGTTTGTTACTTTGTAGAAGATACGGAACTCTTATCAGTGCTGTGTGGGAGATGGGAGGGCAAGAGCGGACCGCTGCGAGATTTCTTTGTCAGTTCTCCTCTTTTCTCCTCTTCTGCGCTGAGGAATGCAGTGACTTCCTTATCTCCTGTTTCTGGTGAGGAGGGGGGACGAGCGCGTAGCTCCGCTTTTGAGTCTCCCTGTGTTTATTTGGTGTAGATTACGCACTGGTAGATTTGGGTTTTGCTTAAAGCGACAATATTGTTTTGAAGTACAAAGAAATATTATAATCTGGAAATTGAAAGTGAAATAGACCTGTGCCTAGTCTTAGAGGAAAACTTGTAAGTAATTGAAAGATTGGTAAAAGGCACCAATATATCCTGGATTGCCGAGAAGTTCTATGGGCGTCTTATGGTAGTATTTAAAGATCTGGGATTCCCATTGTAACAAAAAGCCCATTCATACCTTTTGTAGTAGATCCGATATTGAGATTTCCACTCCGGATGATGCATTGAAAATAGTAAAGAGTTTTCAAAAGAATTTAGCCCAGCAGGAAAGGCAAGGGTTAAATCACTAGCCGTAGTAGTTCTTGCTCGTTCACTAGCCCCCACCCCTGCAGCTGCGAGATCACAGTGTTCCTTATCTCTATGTAACAGATTCCAGTTTCTGCTCTCCTCCTATTGTACACGCAAGTCCAGCTTCACACTGCAATACGCCTTTAACCCTGTATAGGAATCTCACTCCCTCCCAGCTTCCTCATGTCAATTTTCAGACCAAGAGCTTGCTTTGGTCGGTGTAAATGGCAGACCCCCCAGCCCGGAAAGGCCCCTAGATCTCCTCTTCCCATGAAACCTTCACACTTACAAGGCCAGACTTTCTAGGAATCTGAAGTTTGGTTTCCCTGTCATTCACGCTGCTACATCACACCTCAGGGCTCCCAGGTTCTTTTCTCAGTGGGGTATGGGGACATAATTACCCACCAGGCAGGAGCCATAGTGAACCCAGCTAACTCTACCCTGTCACATAGAGGTGGTTTGGCCCAACAGATAGCTAAAAAAGAGAGGCCCAGTCATAGTCCAAGAGTGTCAGGCCTATCTTGCCGTTTATGGCCCCTTGCAGCTAGGAGACGCTATGTCCACCCAAGGAGGGAATTTGCCCTGTGATACAGTATTGCAGACTGTCTTGCAGACAGTGCTCACCTATGCAGGACATGCTACGGGTGTGCTGACTCAGCTTCATGGAGACAGAGATCTGTTGCTTATTACAGCGGCTGCCTGAATACGGTGGCAAGAGGAAATCCTTTATGTGTTTGGGCTGTGTTGTCTGTCCAGCTGTTGCTACACAAGTCTTCAGAGATTGTTTTGGATCACCCACTGATGGTCCACACCCCACACGATGTACATAGTATCCTTAACCAAGTACAACCTAGCCACATGTCCATGGCTGGACAGCTGCGACTTCAGTGTGCTATTCTCATGCCTACTAATGTGACTTTGAAAAGGTGCACTGTTCTGAACCCCGCTACTTTTCTCCTAGTTCCTATGGATCCAAAGGGGGGAGGAGTAGGTGACATGAAAAATGACACTCTTTTTCTTTCTAGAATGGATCCAGAGGAACAAGATTAGGTTTCCAAACCACATGATTGTCTAGAATTGATGTCTCAGGAAACGGCTGGTCTCTAGTGTGCCTATTCTAATGCTGATTTTGAGCTTTTTGTAGATGGATCCCGTCACCAAGATGACCAAGGACGCTTCTGTACCAGATATGCTGTGGTCTCAGAACATGAGGTAATCAAGGCAGAGTCAATGTCAGCTCATATGTCTGCACAAGAAGCTCAAGGTGCTCATAGAAACGTGCAAACTAGCAGAAGGTAAGACTGTAAATATCTACACTGATTCCAGGTATTCTTTTGGTATTATACACGATTATGGGCCTATTTGGAGAGCCAGGGCTTTCCTGACAGCAAATGGCCACCCCTTTAAACGTGCTGAGGCAGTCCAGCAACTTATGAATGCACTACAGCTTCCCACCCAAGCAGGCATCATAAAGGTAAAGGCACATACCAAAGGCACTGATGGACGGACAAAGGGTAACGCACTGGCAGACCAGGCTGCCAAGAAAGCAGCAAGCACTCCTGTGGTCTCTCAAGTACATCACCTAGACACCCCACCATCTCCACTTGTGTTGAAAGACATCTTAGCCCGGTTACAAGAACAGGCAAGTAAGGAGGAGAAAAATAGGTGGCAAAAGATAGGGGCTTGCTCTGATACCGTCACTGGACTATGGGGGAGGGGTGAAAAGGTCTGCCTACCACAGGTACTGTACCCAATGATTGCACAGGTTCTGCACGGGAATGTGCACCACTCGAAGACGGCCATGTGTGACACCCTACAGAAACAATGGATTGCCCCCGGGTTTTCCACCTGCGCAGAAAGGCAGGTACAGAGCTGCATGATATGTGCCACACATAATCAGGGTAGGACAGTGAAAACCCCATCCAAACACACTCCCCGGCCCTTTAACCCATTCCAAAGACTGCAGATTGATTATATTCAGTTGCCTAGGGTAGGGACGTATGAGTATGTGTTGGTCTGCATTGATTTATTTTCAGGTTGGCCAGAAGCCTACCCAGTTGCCAAAGCTACGGCTAAGACAACGGCGAAGAAACTGATGGCTGAGATCATATGCAGGTATGGAGTGCCTGAAGTCATTGAAAGCGATCAGGGTTCCCATTTTACTGGAGAGATCATGTCAGAGGTAATGGCAGCACTGGGGGTAAGTCAAGCATTGCATACTCCATACCATCCGCAGAGCAGTGGAAGAGTGGAGAGACTAAATGGAACTCTTGAGCTTAAAATCCAGAAGGCAATGGCAGAGACTGGTAAACCATGGACAGAATGCCTCCCTCTAGCTTTGTTTTCAGTAAGATATACCCCAAACAGGAAGACAGGACTGTTACTGTATGAGATTCTGTTTGGCAGGGGCCCCAATCTTGAATGTTTCTTTCCACAACAGTTGCAGCTCAAGTACCAGGACTTGACTAGCTATGTGCAGGCCTTACATGGACACCTTGCCAAAGTGCATTTAACTGTCTTCAGTTCTCTTCCAGACCCAGACAAGGTTCCTGGACACCATCCCTTTGTGCCAGGAGACCTGGTGTATGTGAAAAAGTTTGTGCGCAGAGATTGTCTCCAGCCGAGATTTGAAGGACCCCACACGGTGATCCTGGTTACCCCCACTGCAGTAAAACTTGAAGGAAAGAGCACCTGGATCCACGCTTCACACTGTAGAAGAGACCGAACCAGTGTTTAGTCACAGTAGTGACTGAAGGGAAATGTTGCTGTTGTTTTTAATCCTGGAACTGAGGGCCATCCTCGCCCCTACCTCTTCGGCCCCTATTGCAAAAATAAGAATTCTGGTCCCACTATTCTCTGGGTAAACCTGACAGCCCCGGCAAATATCTGGCGATTTGATTTCTGTGATGTAGTCAAGTGCCCGAGACTGAACGGGTGGTAGAGGGGATCATCCAGATTTATATATGTGTTACCAGAAATGACAACAATAACTGTTATTATTGGACAGATGCTGCCTGGAATACGGGAGATGATTGGGGATATAAACCTAGCGAAGCCATGTTCCCTAAGGATGGGACGGGTAGGAGTCTTTGTGAAAGAATGCATCTAACAGCCCTTCTGCAACCACTTAGAGGCTGTAAATGGGGTAAAAGTTGTCACCCCTTCCTCCTAAATCTTGAAAGCCCCCAATCTGCTGATCTGCAGACGTATGTACTGGGAAGACATTATAATTATGTATTTAGTAGTGGATATCATGGGAGTTTAGGCCATATACAGTTCCAGGATATTAGCTTCAGACCAACCAAAGCCCCTGTTCCCAGTACAGCTAAAGCAAGCCCAGGTGAGCGTTTGCAAAATGTAGTTAATGAAGTAATCCCCATTCCAGATCTCAGTTGGCAAGAAGTTTTCTCCATAGAAACTCAAACAGCCCCAAGGAAAAACCTATGGTTAGAATGGGTGAGATACAATGTAAGAATCCAGAGTATCTCTGTAGGATGTATTGCTTGTGCTGCTGCGAATACACATCTATACACATCTATACACACATGCATTGCTTTTTCCTGATGACAACACCACTGCCTGTGTCATGAATCTGTTGAAAGGTTTGAAGCCCACCGATTGCCCAGACTATGTCCCACCAATTCATGAGAAACCCAAACTAAAGGTCCCAGGAGAAGTAACCGTATTAGCTGACAATTACACCAGTAGGGATCCTCGAGACAGGTTTCTGCAAAGAGAACAGTTCTTTGGATACTGACTTGCTAATCAAATATACACATTATATGTACGACATTTATTGGTTATGTGGAGACGGTAAGCTCCGTCCCAGGTTGCCTAATGCCTGGATAGGCCAATGCACCCTTGTTAAACTAGCTATGCAGTTCAAGATTTTACCTTGGGATCCAAAGACACCTGATGAACCTACCAGAAAGAGGAGAAGTCTCGATCAGCTCCACATGAGTTATGAAGAAGATCCACTAGTATATATTGATGCCATTGGAGTGCCAAGGGGGGTGCCTGACCAGTTTAAAGCCCACAACCAGATTTATGCTGGCTTTGCTTCTATAATCCCACAGGTGCAGATTAATAAAAATGTTGAATGGATCAAATATATATATATATTACAGTGAACAAAGGTTTGTCAATTTTAGCCAAGATGCCTTCCAGGGTATAGTTCAGGATTTGGGCCCTAATACTTGTATGACCCGTGCTGCAACCCGACCTAAAAGAATTACACTGAATCCTGTCCAGACAAGATCACATGCAGTGATATAAGAAGCTGACACAGGATTGTGGTTGGTGGATAGTGGAGACATTAACTTTTGGGAGTAGGCTGACAGTAATCCTTTTGGGAAGGAGCTGTAGACCAGCATGTCATGTCACCCCCACCACCAGAGAACCAACCACATCAGGTAGGGTAAGACAGATGCAGGAGTATTATCCCTGGAGGCCCTCTGACTAGCTGGCTATGTAAAAATAATTGGCTGACCCTGAGAACCAACCTTTCCCATTTTACAGACAAATAATGACAATATGATGGATGTATAAGTGCACCTAGGCAGGCCTAGGTAGTTGGTGAGCACAAAAACAGGTGACGTGCTAGGACGCAAATTAGGACTTTTTACAGATGTGACAAAAGGAGAGAGTGTAGAGCTATACTTTGGACGGTTACAGCTGAAATGGGAAGACATGGGGTACAGTCTCATAAACCCACTTGATGTTAGAGTATTGGTAAATACATTCATTGACGGTATGACCAAAGACATACGAGACGAAATATAGACAGCCAGACCTGAATGGCGAAATGTAGATCCAAGAGACCTGAAAGTTGCAAAAAGAAGTTGAACAAATTAGGACAATAAGACGACGTGTCATGTATGCTGGAGTAGACACATCTTTCTTTTCCGGCTGGTTGGGTGGGCTCAAGGGATTCCTTCAACAAGCTTGTTTAGTACTGATTGCCCTCCTTATAACTGAATCAATAATCCTCTGTTGTGTTATTCCCTTGTATAAAAAGTTATTGCCAAAGCAACTCCAACTGGCACCTTCCTCAATCAAGAAGTAGACTCACCAGAGTACGATGGTACTGATCCAGGGGAGATTCCTAAGTATGTCCCCCTCAAGAGAGTAGACAAAACCCTCCATTCTCAGATGATGCTAAGAGATTTAGTTTAGGGATAGTGGGAGAACTCCATGTGAGGTTAGTGAAGGGTTCAGCTGCCTGGAGGCCTCTCGCTAGGGGAGAGTTTCTGAAGTGTCTGGATGAAGAAATCCACCTCCCCTTTTCCCATTACATGGACAGTCTCGAAGGATCTTTCTTTAAGGGAAAAACTTAGTGTTTAGGGGGGATTGTCAAGGTGAAAATATATTTCCTTATATACTTTTGTACTTTTATACTCTTATACTGTGAAACAATAAGTTTTTCCTAATTGCTTGCTAATGCAAATGTAACTGTATTAAAGATGGCTGCTAGTGTTCATTCTTCACTTTAGTTTAGAATTCGAAGGGTTAAGTTTCATCTCTTCAGAAATGAAACTTAAGGAATGAGAAGAAGAGGAGGAATCCACCAGAAGACGTCAGGACAAATCAGGAAGACTGGATGCTAGCTTAAACCCCGCCTAATGCACGCCTTCCCCTAACACTCAATAAAGTATTGTGTATTTTAGAATAAAGCCAGTTGCTGTGACCGTGGCTGAGACATATAGTCACACGAGCATGCACTGAGATTGAACCAGCTACCTGTCTGACTCATTCTTACCCGGTACCACATGCTTATAGTTTAATTTGGAATGACTGGTGAATGAGGGTATATTGTCGTTACGACCCCGACACTTTCTCTTACAGACACATCATCATATAATTCTTCAAGTGATTTTCTAACTTGTCAGCACATTCTACATTCACTGTCTTGACTTTGTTGTTTACAGATCTGTTGTGAATTCTGTTTGTGGGCTCCCTCTGGTGGCTGCTGGTGGTACTGGAGGACTTATGTGCTAGCGGTCTCCAGTCCATCTGTTTCCATCAGGAAATGGGAGTTCCCTATTTATCCTGGTTTCTTTGTCATTCCCTTGCCGGCTATCAATGTTACCAGAGTTTCTCTGTAGCTCTTGTTACCTGCTCCTAGTCTGCTGGATCAGCTAAGTTGGATTTTTTGTCCTTTGTTCACTTTTGTATGTTTTTGTCCAGCTTGCAGTAATATGAATCTTTGCTGCTGGAAGCTCTAGTGAACTGAAATTGCCACTCCGATGCCATGAGTTGGCACCGGAGTTTAAGGTAATTTCAGGATGGTATTTTGAAGGGTTTTCAGCTGACCGCGAAGCCTCCTTTTGTATCCTCTGCTATCTAGCTAAATGGGCCTCATTTTGCTGAATCTATTTTCATGACTATGTACGTGTTTTCCTCTTAACTCACCGTCATTATATGTTGGGGGCTACTATCTCTGTGGGGAAATTTCTCTGGAGGCAAGCCAGGTCTGTGTTTCCTCTGCTAGGGGTAGCTAGATCTTAGGCTGGCGCGAGACGTCTAGAGTCACCGCAGGCACGTTCCCCGGCTATTATTAGTTGTGTGTTAGGTTTAGCATCGCGGTCAGCTCAGCTTCCATCATCCTAGAGCTAGTCCTGTTTTTGTCTATGTCCGTGTTATTTTCCTGCCATTGGAAATCATGACAGTATAGCCGGCCCACAATGTGTTAAGTGTATTGGCGGAAGTAGGAGTTTAAAGAAGTCTGAGGAACCTTTTTTTTTTCCTCTCTCACTCAGAGTTTGCTGCCTAGCCATAATTGCAGTCTGCTGCTTCTTTTCTCCTCTTAACCCTTGAATGGCTTAGATCTTAGCTGTGGAAACATGGATGTCCAGAGTTTGGCTTCTAACTTAAATAATCTCGCTACTAAGGTTCAAAATATACAGGATTTTGTCGTGCATACTTCTATGTCTGAGCCTAGGATTCCTACCCCAGAGTTTTTTTCTGGAGATAGATCTCGTTTTTTGAATTTCAAGCACAATTGTAAATTGTTTCTTTCTTTGAAATCCCGCTCTTCAGGAGACCCCGCTCAGCAGGTCAAGATTGTTATTTCTTTACTGCGGGGTGACCCTCAGAATTGGGCATTTGCATTGGCGCCAGGGGATCCTGCGTTGCTCAGTGTGGATGCGTTTTTTCTGGCTTTAGGTTTGCTCTATGAGGAACCTAACTTGGAGATTCAGGCTGAAAAGGCTTTGATAGCCCTCTCTCAGGGGCAAGATGAAGCTGAAATATATTGTCAAAAATTTCGAAAATGGTCTGTGCTTACTCAGTGGAATGAGTGCGCCCTAGCAGCGAATTTCAGAGAAGGTCTCTCTGATGCCGTTAAAGATGTCATGGTGGGGTTTCCTGCGCCTACAGGTCTGAATGAGTCTATGACAATGGCTATTCAGATTGATCGGCATTTACGGGAGCGCAAACCTGTGCACCATTTGGCGGTGTCTTCTGAGCAGGCACCAGAAAATATGCAATGTGATAGTATTCTGTCTAGAAGCGAACGGCAGAATTATAGGCGGAAAAATGGGTTGTGCTTTTATTGTGGTGATTCAGCTCATGTTATATCGGCATGCTCTAAACGCACAAAAAAGGTTGATAAGTCTTGTGCAATTGGCACTTTGCAGTTTGCAGTTTATTTTGTCTGTGACTCTGATTTGTTCATTATCATCCATTTCCGTCGATGCATATGTGGATTCTGGCGCTGCTCTGAGTCATATGGATTGGTCCTTTGCCAAGCGCTGTGGGTTTAGTCTAGAGCCTCTGGAAGTTCCTATCCCTTTGAGGGGAATTGACTCTACACCATTGGCTAGGAATAAACCACAATACTGGACACAAGTGACTATGTGTATGACTCCCGTTCATCAGGAGGTGATTCGCTTCCTTGTGCTGTATAACTTGCATGATGTTGTAGTGCTTGGCCTGCCATGGTTACAAACTCATAATCCAGTCCTTGACTGGAAAACAATGTCTGTGTTATGCTGGGGATGTCGGGGGGCTCATGGTGACACCTTTGGTTTCCATCGCTCCATCTACTCCCTCTGAGGTCCCGGCATTTTTGTCCGACTATCGAGATGTTTTTGAGGAGCCTAGACTCAGTTCGCTTCCCCCTCACAGGGATTGTGATTGTGCTATTGATTTAATTCCTGGCAGTAAATTTCCTAAGGGTCGTTTGTTCAATCTGTCAGTGCCTGAGCTGTCATGATTCTCAATGGCAAGAGAACTTAGAAAAGCATAAATCAGGACTAGCTCTTGGATGATGGAAGCTAGAGCTGACCGTGAGCTAAACCTACCGCACAACTAACAGTGGCCGGGTAGCGTGCCTACGTATATCCCTAGACGCCCAGCGCCAGCCGGAGGACTAACTAACCCTGGCAGAGGAAAAACAGGCCTGGCTTACCTCTAGTGGAAATTCCCCAAAAAGGCGACAGAAGCCCCCCACATGTATTGACGGTGAGTTCAGAGGGAAAAGACATACGTAGTATGAAGGCAGGTTCAGCAAAGCGAGGTCCACTTACTAGACAGTAGGAAAATAGGAAAGGGAACTTCACGGTCAGCTGAAAACCCTATTTACAAAACCATCCTGAAATTACTTTAAACTCAAGTATCAACTCATGAGACTGGAGTGGTAATTTCAGCTCACAAGAGCTTCCAGCTACAGAAATATACCATAACTGTGAACTGGAACAAAAATGCAAAATAATACTCAGGACAAGAGTCCAACTTAGCTGATCAGAAGACTAGGAGCAGGAACATGCAACAGAAAGCTCTGGTTACATTGATGACCGGCAAGGCAATGACAGAGCAGCAAGGCTAAATAGGAGACTCCCATATCCTGGAGGAAACAGGTGAACAGAGAAAGTGAAGACAAGTCCAGTACCACCAGTGACCACCGGGGGAGCCCAAAACCAAATTCACAACAGTACCCCCCCCTTAAGGAGGGGGCACCGAACCCTCACAAGAACCCCGAGGGCGATCAGGATGAGCCCTATGAAAGGCACGGACCAGATCAGAGGCATGAACATCAGAAGCTGTCACCCAAGAATTATCCTCCTGACCGTAACCCTTCCACTTGACCAAATACTGAAGTTTCCGTCTGGAAACACGGGAGTCCAAGATCTTCTCCACGACGTACTCCAACTCACCCTCAACCAACACCGGAGCAGGCGGCTCAACAGAAGGCACAAGAGGTACCTCATACCTGCGCAATAATGACCGATGGAAGACATTATGAATAGAAAAAGATGCAGGGAGTTCTAATCGAAAGGACACAGGGTTAAGAATCTCCAAAATCTTATACGGGCCGATGAACCGAGGCTTAAACTTAGGAGAAGAAACCCTCATAGGGACAAAACGGGAAGACAACCACACCAAGTCCCCAACACGAAGATGAGGACCAACACGACGACGGCGGTTGGCAAAACGCTGAGTCTTCTCCTGAGACAACTCCAAATTGTCCATTACCTGCCCCCAAATCCGATGCAACCTATCCACCACAGCATCCACTCCAGGACAATCCGAAGACTCCACCTGACCAGAAGAAAAACGAGGATGAAACCCCGAATTGCAAAAAAATGGAGAAACCAAAGTGGCAGAACTAGCCCGATTATTGAGGGCATACTCCGCCAACGGCAAAAAGGCAATCCAGTCATCCTGATCCGCAGACACAAAACACCTCAAATAAGTCTCCAATGTCTGATTAGTTCGTTCGGTCTGGCCATTAGTCTGGGGATGGAACGCAGACGAAAACGACAAATCAATGCCCATCCTAGCACAGAACGCCCGCCAAAATCTAGACACGAACTGGGTCCCCCTGTCAGAAACGATATTCTCCGGAATGCCATGCAAGCGAACCACATTCTGAAAAAATAGAGGAACCAACTCGGATGAGGAAGGCAATTTAGGCAAGGGAACCAAATGAACCATCTTAGAGAAACGGTCACACACCACCCAGATGACAGACATTTTCTGAGAAACAGGGAGATCAGAAATAAAATCCATAGAGATGTGGGTCCAAGGCCTCTTCGGAATAGGCAAAGATAACAACAATCCACTGGCCCGAGAACAACAAGGCTTGGCCCGAGCACAAACATCACAAGACTGCACAAAAACTCGTACATCTCGAGACAGGGAAGGCCACCAGAAGGACCTAGCCACCAAATCCCTGGTACCAAAGATTCCAGGATGACCTGCCAACGCCGAAGAATGAACCTCCGAGATGACTCTATTGGTCCAATCATCGGGAACAAACAGTCTACCAGGCGGGCATCGATCAGGTTTATCCGCCTGAAACTCCTGCAAGGCCCGTCGCAGGTCCGGGGAGACAGCAGACAATATTACACCATCCTTAAGAATACCAGTAGGTTCAGAATCACCAGGGGAATCAGGCTCGAAACTCCTAGAAAGGGCATCCGCCTTCACATTTTTAGTACCCGGTAGGTATGAAACCACAAAATTAAACCGAGAGAAAAACAACGACCAGCGCGCCTGTCTAGGATTCAGGCGCCTGGCAGACTCAAGATAAATCAAATTCTTGTGATCGGTTAATACCACCACCTGATGTCTGGCCCCCTCGAGCCAATGACGCCACTCCTCAAAAGCCCACTTCATAGCCAAAAGCTCCCGATTACCAACATCATAATTTCGTTCAGCAGGCGAAAACTTTCGAGAAAAGAAAGCACAAGGTCTCATCACGGAGCAGTCGGAACTTTTCTGCGACAAAACTGCCCCCGCTCCGATCTCGGAAGCGTCGACCTCAACCTGAAAAGGAAGAGTAACATCAGGCTGACGCAACACAGGGGCAGAGGAAAAGCGGCGCTTAAGCTCCCGAAAGGCCTCCACAGCAGCAGGGGACCAATCAGCAACATCAGCACCCTTCTTGGTCAAATCAGTCAAAGGTTTAGCAACATCAGAAAAACCAGTAATAAATCGACGATAAAAATTAGCAAAGCCTAAAAATTTCTGAAGGCTTTTAAGAGAAGAAGGCTGCGTCCAATCACAAATAGCCCGAACCTTGACAGGGTCCATCTCAATGGACGAGGGGGAAAAAATGTACCCCAAAAAAGAAATTTTTTGAACCCCAAAAACACACTTAGAACCCTTCACACACAAGGAATTAGACCGCAAAACCTGAAAAACCCTCCTGACCTGTTGGACATGAGAGTCCCAGTCATCCGAAAAAATCAAAATATCATCAAGATACACAATCATAAATTTATCCAGGTATTCACGGAAAATGTTATGCATAAAGGACTGAAAAACTGAAGGGGCATTTGAAAGACCGAAAGGCATTACTAGATACTCAAAGTGGCCCTCGGGCGTATTAAATGCGGTTTTCCACTCATCCCCCTGCTTAATTCGCACCAAATTATACGCCCCACGAAGATCAATCTTAGAGAACCACTTAGCCCCCCTTATTCGAGCAAACAAATCAGTCAGCAGTGGCAGAGGATACTGATATTTGACTGTGATTTTATTCAAGAGTCGATAATCAATACACGGCCTCAAAGAGCCATCTTTTTTAGATACAAAGAAAAAACCGGCTCCTAAGGGAGAGGAAGATGGACGAATATGTCCCTTTTCCAGGGACTCCTTAATATATTCTCGCATAGCAGCATGTTCAGGCACAGATAGATTAAATAAACGACCCTTTGGAAATTTACTGCCCGGAATCAGATCTATGGTACAATCGCAATCTCTGTGAGGAGGTAGTGAACCAAGCTTAGGCTCCTCAAAAACATCACGATAATCAGATAAAAATTCTGGAATCTCAGAGGGAATAGATGACGAAATGGAAACCAAAGGTACGTCCCCATGAGCCCCCTGACATCCCCAGCTTAACACAGACATTGCTTTCCAGTCAAGGACTGGATTATGGGCTTGCAGCCATGGCAATCCAAGTACCAGAACATCATGTAGATTGTACAACACAAGGAAGCGAATCGTCTCCTGATGGTCCGGATTCATACGCATAGTCACTTGTGTCCAGTATTGTGGTTTATTACTAGCCAATGGCGTAGAGTCAATACCCTTCAGAGGTATAGGAACTTCCAGAGGCTCTAAATTAAACCCACAGCGCCTGGCAAAGGACCAATCCATAAGACTCAAAGCGGCGCCAGAGTCGACATAGGCGTCCGCGGTAATTGACGACAAAGAACAAATCAAGGTCACAGATAAAATAAACTTAGACTGCAAAGTGCCAATTGAAATAGACTTATCAACTTTTTTTGTACGTTTAGAGCATGCTGATATAGCATGAGTTGAATCACCACAATATAAGCACAACCCATTTTTTCGCCTAAAATTCTGCCGTTCGCTTCTGGACAGAATTCTATCACATTGCATATTCTCTGGCGCCTTCTCAGGAGACACCGCCAAATGGTGCACAGGTTTGCGCTCCCGCAAACGCCGATCAATCTGAATGGCCATTGTCATGGACTCATTCAGACCTGTAGGAACCGGGAACCCCACCATAACATCTTTAATGGCATCAGAGAGACCCTCTCTGAAATTCGCCGCCAAGGCACACTCATTCCACTGAGTAAGCACAGACCATTTGCGAAATTTTTGACAGTATATTTCAGCTTCCTCTTGCCCCTGAGATAGGGCCATCAAGGCCTGAATCTCTGAATTAGGTTCCTCATAAAGCAACCCCAAAGCCAGAAAAAACGCATCCACATTGAGCAACGCAGGATCCCCTGGTGCCAATGCAAATGCCCAATCCTGAGGGTCACCCCGCAGTAAGGAAATCACAATCCTGACCTGCTGTGCGGGGTCTCCAGCGGAGCGAGATCTCAAAGACAGAAACAACTTACAATTATATTTGAAATTCTGAAAACGAGATCTATCCCCGGAGAAAAATTCTGGTAAAGGAATTCTAGGTTCAGATACAGGAGCATGAACAACAAAATCCTGTAAATTCTGAACCTTCATAGCAAGATTATTCAAACCTGTAGCCAAACTCTGAGGATCCATTTTAATTAGGTGAGATCAGAGCCATTCAAGAATTAGAAGGAGAGAGAGACAAAGGCTGCAATTTAAGCAGAAATGCTAAAGAGCCAACTATTGAGCAAGCTCAGAAAAAGAAAAAAAAAAAAATCTGCAGACTTCTTTTTCTCTCCTTTCTTCTGCCAATAGTTTTAACACTTGGCCGGTCATACTGTCATGATTCTCAATGGCAAGAGAACTTAGAAAAGCATAAATCAGGACTAGCTCTTGGATGATGGAAGCTAGAGCTGACCGTGAGCTAAACCTACCGCACAACTAACAGTGGCCGGGTAGCATGCCTACGTATATCCCTAGACGCCCAGCGCCAGCCGGAGGACTAACTAACCCTGGCAGAGGAAAAACAGGCCTGGCTTACCTCTAGTGGAAATTCCCCAAAAAGGCGACAGAAGCCCCCCACATGTATTGACGGTGAGTTCAGAGGGAAAAGACATACGTAGTATGAAGGCAGGTTCAGCAAAGCGAGGTCCACTTACTAGATAGTAGGAAAATAGGAAAGGGAACTTCACGGTCAGCTGAAAACCCTATTTACAAAACCATCCTGAAATTACTTTAAACTCAAGTATCAACTCATGAGACTGGAGTGGTAATTTCAGCTCACAAGAGCTTCCAGCTACAGAAATATACCATAACTGTGAACTGGAACAAAAATGCAAAATAATACTCAGGACAAGAGTCCAACTTAGCTGATCAGAAGACTAGGAGCAGGAACATGCAACAGAAAGCTCTGGTTACATTGATGACCGGCAAGGCAATGACTGAGCAGCAAGGCTAAATAGGAGACTCCCATATCCTGGAGGAAACAGGTGAACAGAGAAAGTGAAGACAAGTCCAGTACCACCAGTGACCACCGGGGGAGCCCAAAACCAAATTCACAACACTGAGCATACTGCTATGCGAGAGTATATTAAAGAGTCCTTGGAAAAGGGACATATTCGTCCATCCTCATCCCCTTTAGGAGCAGGTTTTTTTTTCGTGGCCAAGAAAGACGGTTCCCTGAGGCCTTGTATTGATTATCGGCTTCTGAACAAAATTACAGTCAAATATCAGTATCCGTTGCCATTGTTGACTGATTTATTTGCTCGTATTAAGGGGGCTAAATGGTTCTCTAAGATTGATCTTCGGGGTGCGTATAATCTGGTGCGAATTAAACAGGGGGATGAGTGGAAAACCGCATTTAATACGCCCGAGGGCCATTTTGAGTATTTGGTAATGCCTTTTGGTCTTTCTAATGCTCCTTCAGTCTTTCAGTCCTTTATGCACGATATTTTCCGCGAATATCTGGATAAATTTATGATTGTGTATTTGGATGATATTTTGATTTTTTCTGATGACTGGGAGTCGCATGTTCAACAAGTCAGGAGGGTATTTCAGGTTTTGCGGGCCAGTTCTTTGTTTGTGAAGGGTTCAAAGTGTATGTTTGGGGTTCAGAAGATTTCTTTTTTGGGGTACATTTTTTCCCCTTCTACTATTGAGATGGATCCCGTCAAGGTTCGGGCTATTTGTGATTGGACGCAACCTACATCTCTTAAGAGTCTTCAGAAATTTTTGGGCTTTGCTAATTTCTACCGCCGGTTTATAACTAATTTTTCTTGTGTTGTTAAACCTTTGACTGATTTGACTAAGAAGGGTGCTGATGTTGCCGATTGGTCCCCTGTGGCTGTGGAGGCCTTTCGGGAGCTTAAGCGCCGCTTTTCTTCTGCCCCTGTGTTGCGTCAGCCTGATGTTTCTCTCCCTTTTCAGGTGGAAGTTGATGCTTCCGAGATCGGAGCGGGGGCGGTTTTGTCGCAGAGAAGTTCCGATGACTCAGTGATGAAGCCATGTGCGTTCTTTTCTCGGAAATTTTCGCCCGCCGAGCGAAACTATGATGTTGGTAATCGGGAGCTCTTGGCTATGAAGTGGGCATTTGAGGAGTGGCGTCATTGGCTGGAGGGTGCTAGACATCAGGTGGTGGTCCTGACTGATCACAAGAATCTGATTTACCTTGAGTCTGCCAGGCGTCTTAATCCTAGACAGGCGCGCTGGTCGTTGTTTTTCTCCCGGTTCAATTTTGTGGTCTCATACCTACCGGGTTCAAAGAATGTGAAGGCAGATGCTCTTTCTAGGAGTTTTGAGCCTGACTCTCCTGGTGATTCTGAGCCTACTGGCATCCTTAACCCCTTCCCGACCCATGACGCCACATAGGCGTCATGAAAACCCGTGCCAATCCGACCCATGACGCCTATGTGGCGTCATGGAATGATCGCGTCCCTGCAGATCGGGTGAAGGGGTTAACTCCTATTTTACCCGATCTGCAGGGAGAGGGGGAGTGGTACTTCAGCCCAGGGGGGGTGGCTTCACCCCCCCGTGGCTACGATCGCTCTGATTGGCTGTTGAAAGTGAAACTGCCAATCAGAGCGATTTGTAATATTTCACCTAAAAAACTGGTGAAATATTACAATCCAGCCATGGCCGATGCTGCAATATCATCGGCCATGGCTGGAAACACTAATGTGACCCCACCCCACCGATCGCCCCCCCAGTGCTCCGTTATAGGGTCCGGTCCCCTCCGTCCGCCTGCCGGCTCCCCCGTCCTGCTGTCCGCTCCCCCGTCCTCCTGCCCGCTCCCCCCCTGCTCCTATGTCACCCCCCCGTGCTCCGACGCCCCCCCCGTGCCCCGATCTCCCCCCCCTTATACTTACCGAGGCTCCCGGTCCCCGTCCGCCTCCATCATGGGCGCCGCCATCTTCCAAAATGGCGGGCGCATGCTCAGTGCGCCCGCCGGCCGGCAGATTCATTAGAGGTACATTTTGATCGCTGTGGTAGGTTCTATCACAGCGATCAAAATAAAAAAATAATAAATAAACCCCCCCCTTTATCACCCCCATAGGTAGGGACAATAATAAAATAAAGAAAATATTTTTTTTTTCTTTTTCCACTAGGGTTAGGGTTAGAACTAGGGTTAGAACTAGGGGTAGGGTTAGGGGTAGGGTTAGGGTTACGGGTAGGGTTAGGGGTAGGGTTATGGCATGTGCACACAGAGCGGATCGGCCGCGGATCCGCAGCGGATCGGCCGCGGATCCGCAGCGGATCGGCAGCGGATCCGCAGCGGATCGGCAGCGGATCCGCAGCGGATTGGCAGCGGATCCGCAGCGGATCCGCAGCGGATCGGCAGCGGATCCGCAGCGGATTGGCAGCGGATCCGCAGCGGATCGGCAGCGGATCCGCAGCGGATCGGCCGCGGATCCGCAGCGGATTGGCCGCGGATCCGCAGCGGATTGGCAGCGGATTGGCCGCGGATCCGCAGCGGATTGGCCGCTGCGAATTCGAAGCAGTTTTCCATCAGGTTTACAGTACCATGTACACCTAAGGAAAACCAAATCCGCTGTGCCCATGGTGCGGAAAATTCCGTGCAGAAACGCTGCGTTGTATTTTCCGCAGCATGTCAATTCTTTGTGCGGATTCCGCAGCGTTTTACACCTGTTCCTCAATAGGAATCCGCAGGTGAAATCTGCACAAAAAAACACTGGAAATCTGCTGTAAATCCGCAGGTAAAACGCAGTGCCTTTTACCTGCAGATTTTTCAAAAATCATGAGGAAAAATCTCACACGAATCCGCAACGTGGGCACATAGCCTTAGGGTTAGGGTTGGAATTAGAGTTAGGGTTGGAATTAGGGCTAGGGTTTGAAATAGGGTTAAGATTAGGCTTGTGGTTAGGGTTACGGATAGGGTTAGGGGTGTGTTGGGGTTACAGTTGTGGTTAGGGTTGGGATTAGGGTTACGGTTGGGATTAGGGTTAGGATTAGGGTTGGAATTAGGGTTACGGGTGTGTTGCGGTTAGGGTTGTGGTTAGGGGTGTGTTGGGGTTAAGGTTGTGATTAGGGTTATGGCTACAGTTGGGATTAGGATTAGGGGTGTGTTGGGGTTAGTGTTGAAGTTAGAATTGAGGGGTTTCCACTGTTTAGGCACATCAGGGGTCTCCAAACGCAACATGGCGCCACCATTGATTCCAGCCAATCTTGCGTTCAAAAAGTCAAATGGTGCTCCCGCCCTTCCAAGCCCCGACGTGCGCCCAAACAGTGGTTTACCCCCACATTTGGGGTACCAGCGTACTCAGGACAAACTGGGCAACAACTGCTGGGGTCTAATTTCTCCTGTTACCCTTGCAAAAATAAAAAATTACTTGCTAAAACATAATTTTTGAGGAAAGAACAATTATTTTTTATTTTCACGGCTCTGCGTTATAAACTTCTGTGAAGCACTTGGGGGTTGAAAGTGCTCACCACACATCTAGATAAGTTCCTTCGGGGGTCTAGTTTCCAAAATGGGGTCACTTGTGGGGTGTTTCTACTGTTTAGGTACATCAGGGGCTCTGCAAATGCAATGTGACGCCCGCAGACCATTCCATCAAAGTCTGCATTTCAAATGTCACTACTTCCCTTCCGAGCCCTGACGTGTGCCCAAACAGTGGTTTAACCCCACATATGGGGTATCAGCGTACTCACAACAAACTGGGCAACAAATATTGGGGTCCAAATTCTCCTGTTACCCTTGTGAAAATAAAAAATTGCTTGCTAAAACATCTTTTTTGAGGAAAGAAAAATGATTTTTTATTTTCACGGCTCTGCGTTGTAAACTTCTGTGAAGCACTTGGGGGTTGAACGTGCTCACCACACATCTAGATAGATTCCTTGGGGGGTCTAGTTTCCAAAATGGGGTCACTTGTGGGGGGTTTCTACTGTTTAGGCATATCAGGGGCTCTGCAAACGCAACCTGACGCCCGCAGAGCATTCCATCAAAGTCTGCATTTCAAAACGTCACTACTTCCCTTCCGAACCCCGACGTGTGCCAAAACAGTGGTTTACCCCCACATATGGGGTATCAGCGTACTCACAACAAACTGGGCAACAAATATTGGGGTCCAAATTCTCCTGTTACCCTTGTGAAAATAAAAAATTGCTTGCTAAAACATCTTTTTTGAGGAAAGAAAAATGATTTTTTATTTTCACGGCTCTGCGTTGTAAACTTCTGTGAAGCACTTGGGGGTTGAACGTGCTCACCACACATCTAGATAAGTTCCTTGGGGGGTCTAGTTTCCAAAATGGGGTCACTTGTGGGGGGTTTCTACTGTTTAGGCATATCAGGGGCTCTGCAAACGCAACCTGATGCCCGCAGAGCATTCCATCAAAGTCTGCATTTCAAAACGTCACTACTTCCCTTCCGAACCCCGACGTGTGCCAAAACAGTGGTTTACCCCCACATATGGGGTATCAGCGTACTCACAACAAACTGGGCAACAAATATTGGGGTCCAAATTCTCCTGTTACCCTTGTGAAAATAAAAAATTGCTTGCTAAAACATCTTTTTTGAGGAAAGAAAAATGATTTTTTATTTTCACGGCTCTGCGTTGTAAACTTCTGTGAAGCACTTGGGGGTTGAACGTGCTCACCACACATCTAGATAAGTTCCTTGGGGGGTCTAGTTTCCAAAATGGGGTCACTTGTGGGGGGTTTCTACTGTTTAGGCATATCAGGGGCTCTGCAAACGCAACCTGACGCCCGCAGAGCATTCCATCAAAGTCTGCATTTCAAAACGTCACTACTTCCCTTCCGAACCCCGACGTGTGCCAAAACAGTGGTTTACCCCCACATATGGGGTATCAGCGTACTCAGGAGAAACTGGACAACAACTTTTGGGGTCCAATTTCTCCTGTTACTCTTGCAAAAATAAAAAAATTCTGGGCTAAAAAAATATTTTTGAGGAAAGGAAACACATTTTTTATTTTCACGGCTCTGCGTTATAAACTTCTGTGAAGCACTTGGGGGTTCAAAGTGCTCACTACACATCTAGATAAGTTCCCTTGGGGGTCTAGTTTCCAAAATGGAGTCAATTGTGGGGAGTTCCTACTGTTTAGGCACATCAGGGGCTCTGCAAACGCAACCTGACGCCCGCAGAGCATTCCATCAAAGTCTGCATTTCAAAACGTCACTACTTCCCTTCCGAACCCTGACGTGTGCCAAAACAGTGGTTTACCCCCACATATGGGGTATCAGCGTACTCAGGAGAAACTGGACAACAACTTTTGGGGTCCAATTTCTCCTGTTACCCTTGGGAAAATAAAAAATTGTGGGCTAAAAAAATCATTTTTGAGAAAAGAAAAATTATTTTTTATTTTCATGGCTCTGCGTTATAAACTTCTGTGAAGCACTTGGGGGTTCAAAGTGCTCACCACACATCTAGATTAGTTCCTTGGGAGGTCTAGTTTCCAAAATGGGGTCACTTGTGCGGGAGCTCCAATGTTTAGGCACACAGGGGCTCTCCAAACGCGACATGGTGTCCGCTAATGATTGGAGCTAATTTTCCATTCAAAAAGCCAAATGGCGTGCCTTCCCTTCCGAGCCCTGCCGTGCGCCCAAACAGTGGTTTACCCCCACATATGGGGTATCATCGTACTCAGAACAAACTGGACAAAAACATTTGGGGTCCAATTTCTCCTATTACCCTTGGGAAAATAAAAAATTCTGGGCTAAAAATCATTTTTGAGGAAAGAAAAATTATTTTTTTATTTTCACGGCTCTGCGTTATAAACTTCTGTGAAGCACCTGGGGGTTATAAGTGCTCACTATGCATCTAGGTAAGTTTCTTGGGGGGTCTAGTTTCCAAAATGGGGTCACTTGTAGGGGAGCTCCAATGTTTAGGCACACAGGGGCTCTCCAAACGCGACATGGTGTCCGCTAACGATTGGAGCTAATTTTCCATTCAAAAAGTCAAATGGCACGCCTCCCCTTCCGAGCCTTGCCGTGCACCCAAACAGTGGTTTACCCCCACATATGAGGTATCGGCATACTCAGGAGAAATTGCCCAACAAATTTTAGGATCCATTTTATCCTGTTGCCCATGTGAAAATGAAAGAATTGAGGCTAAAAGAAATTTTGTGTGAAAAAAAAGTACTTTTTCATTTTTGCGGATCAATTTGTGAAGCACCTGGGGGTTTAAAGTGCTCACTATGCCTCTGGATGAGTTCCTTGGGGGGTCTAGTTTCCAAAATGGGGTCACTTGTGGAGGAGCTCCAATGTTTAGGCACACAGGAGCTTTCCAAACGCGACATGGTGTCCGCTAACGATGGAGATAATTTTCCATTCAAAAAGTCAAATGGCGCTCCTTCCCTTCCGAGCCTTACCATGTGCCCAAACAGTGGTTTACCCCCACATGTGAGGTATTGGTGTACTCAGGAGAAATTGCCCAACAAAATTTAGGATCCATTTTATCCTGTTGCCCATGTGAAAATGAAAAAATTGAGGCTAAAATAATTTTTTTGTGAAAAAAAAGTACTTTTTCATTTTTACGGATCAATTTGTGAAGCACCTGGGGGTTTAAAGTGCTCACTATGCTTCTAGATAAGTTCCTTGGGGGGTCTAGTTTCCAAAATGTGGTCACTTGTGGGGGAGCTCCAATGTTTAGGCACACGGGGGCTCTCCAAACGCGACATGGTGTCCGCTAAAGATTGGAGCCAATTTTTCATTAAAAAAGTCAAATGGCGCTCCTTCCCTTCCGAGCCCTGCCGTGCGCCCAAACAGTGGTTTACCCCCACATATGAGGTATCAGCGTACTCAGGACAAATTGGACAACAACGTCCCTGGTCCAGTTTCTCCTTTTACCCTTGGGAAAATAAAAAAATTGTTGCTAAAAGATCATTTTTGTGACTAAAAAGTTAAATGTTCATTTTTTACTTCCATGTTGCTTCTGCTGCTGTGAAACACCTGAAGGGTTAATAAACTTCTTGAATGTGGTTTTGAGCACCTTGAGGGGTGCAGTTTTTAGAATGGTGTCACTTTTGGGTATTTTCAGCCATATAGAACCCTCAAAATGACTTCAAATGTGAGGTGGTCCCTAAAAAAAATGGTTTTGTAAATTTTGTTGTAAAAATGAGAAATCACTGGTCAAATTTTAACCCTTATAACTTCCTAGCAAAAAAAAAAATTGTTTCCAAAATTGTGCTGATGTAAAGTAGACATGTGGGAAACGTTATTTATTAACTATTTTGTGTCACATAACTCTCTGGTTTAACAGAATAAAAATTCAAAATGTGAAAATTGCGAAATTTTCAAATTTTTTGCCACATTTCCGTTTTTTTCACAAATAAACTCAAAAATTATCGACCTAAATTTACCACTAACATGAAGCCCAATATGTCACGAAAAAACAATCTCAGAATCGCTAGGATCCGTTGAAGCGTTCCTGAGTTATTACCTCATAAAGGGACACTGGTCAGAATTGCAAAAAACGGCAAGGTCATTAAGGCCAAAATAGGCTGGGTCATGAAGGGGTTAAGGATGGGGTGATATTGTCTGCTGTCTCCCCAGACTTGCGGCGTGCCTTGCAGGAGTTTCAGGCGGATAGGCCTGATCGTTGTCCGCCTGAGAGACTGTTTGTTCCAGATGATTGGACCAGTAGAGTCATCGCGGAGGTTCATTCTTCTGCGTTGGCAGGTCATCCTGGAATCTTTGGTACCAGAGATTTGGTGGCTAGGTCCTTTTGGTGGCCTTCTTTGTCACGGGATGTGCGTACTTTTGTGCAGTCTTGTGATGTTTGTGCTCGGGCCAAACCTTGCTGTTCTCGGGCTAGTGGATTGTTGTTGTCCTTGCCTATTCCGAAGAGGCCTTGGACGCACATCTCGATGGACTTTATTTCAGATCTCCCTGTCTCCCAGAGAATGTCTGTCATCTGGGTGGTGTGCGACCGTTTTTCTAAAATGGTTCATTTGGTACCCTTGTCTAAATTGCCTTCATCATCTGAGTTGGTCCCTCTGTTTTTTCAGAATGTGGTTCGTTTGCATGGGATTCCGGAAAACATCGTTTCTGACAGGGGATTCCAGTTTGTGTCTAGATTTTGGCGGGCGTTCTGTGCCAGGATGGGCATTGATTTGTCTTTTTCGTCTGCATTCCATCCGCAGACGAATGGCCAGACGGAACGGACTAATCAGACCTTGGAGACTTATTTGAGGTGTTTTGTGTCTGCTGATCAGGACGACTGGGTTTCCTTTTTGCCGTTGGCAGAGTTTGCCCTCAATAATCGGGCTAGCTCTGCTACCCTCGTTTCTCCTTTCTTTTGTAATTCGGGGTTTCACCCTCGTTTTTCATCTGGTCAGGTGGAATCTTCGGATTGTCCAGGAGTGGACATGGTGGTGGGTAGGTTGCATCGGATTTGGGGACATGTGGTGGACAATTTGAAGTTGTCCCAGTAGAAGACTCAGCAGTTTGCTAATCGCCGTCGTCGTGCTGGTCCTCGTCTTCGTGTTGGGGACTTGGTGTGGTTGTCTTCTCGTTTTGTTCCTATGAAGGTTTCTTCTCCTAAGTTTAAGCCTCGGTTTATCGGTCCTTATAAAATCTTGGAGATTCTTAACCCTGTGTCTTTTCGTTTGGACCTCCCGACATCTTTTGCTATCCATAATGTTTTCCATCGGTCGTTATTGCGGAGATATGAGGTACCGGTTGTTCCTTCGGTTGAGCCCCCTGCTCCTGTGCTGGTGGAGGGTGAATTGGAGTATGTTGTAGAGAAGATCTTGGACTCTCGCGTTTCCAGACGGAAACTCCAGTATTTGGTTAAATGGAAGGGCTACGGTCAGGAAGATAATTCTTGGGTGGTAGCCTCTGATGTCCATGCCCCTGATTTGGTCCGCGCTTTTCATGGGGCTCATCCTGATCGTCCTGGAGATTCTCGTGAGGGTTCGGTGCTCCCCCCTCAAGGGGGGGTACTGTTGTGAATTCTGTTTGTGGGCTCCCTCTGGTGGCTGCTGGTGGTACTGGAGGACTTATGTGCTAGCGGTCTCCAGTCCATCTGTTTCCATCAGGAAATGGGAGTTCCCTATTTATCCTGGTTTCTTTGTCATTCCCTTGCCGGCTATCAATGTTACCAGAGTCTCTCTGTAGCTCTTGTTACCTGCTCCTAGTCTGCTGGATCAGCTAAGTTGGATTTTTTGTCCTTTGTTCACTTTTGTATGTTTTTGTCCAGCTTGCAGTAATATGAATCTTTGCTGCTGGAAGCTCTAGTGAACTGAAATTGCCACTCCGATGCCATGAGTTGGCACCGGAGTTTAAGGTAATTTCAGGATGGTATTTTGAAGGGTTTTCAGCTGACCGCGAAGTCTCCTTTTGTATCCTCTGCTATCTAGCTAAATGGGCCTCATTTTGCTGAATCTATTTTCATGACTATGTACGTGTTTTCCTCTTAACTCACCGTCATTATATGTTGGGGGTACTATCTCTGTGGGGAAATTTCTCTGGAGGCAAGCCAGGTCTGTGTTTCCTCTGCTAGGGGTAGCTAGATCTTAGGCTGGCGCGAGACGTCTAGAGTCACCGCAGGCACGTTCCCCGGCTATTATTAGTTGTGTGTTAGGTTTAGCATCGCGGTCAGCTCAGCTTCCATCATCCTAGAGCTAGTCCTGTTTTTGTCTATGTCCGTGTTATTTTCCTGCCATTGGAAATCATGACACAGATCTGGGCAGGTAACGGTCACTGTCTTCTAATCCCAGGGGGTAGGTGGATCATCCAGGTGGTAAGTTCTATAGAAAAGGGCTTTCAATACCCAAAAGTCATTTGAACAGTTTTTGGTGGAGGAGAATGTCGTGGTCGGGAGGCCAAATGGTGATCGCACGATTGTGATACAGTCAGACTACACCACCTATAAAGCAGCCACAGCCGGTGGCGGAGAAGAGTCTGTGACTTCTCTGCATTTAGTGATTACTACTCACCTGGGTATTCATATGTAGGAATCTCCTCTTTACACCACTCATCACCCCTCACATATGTCTCTGTAGTATTAATACGGGTCAGATCTTCACCCTGAAACAAATATTGTAAAAGTCACAGACAGATGGAGAAGTCACATCTATGATCAGCTCTAATCCTGCCATCTCCACCGTTCACATTACACATGTATAAAACATATAATACTGGGGGATAAAACAAGACTGAGGACAAGACCTTCACAGCTGTCTACACTTCATAGGGGAGATCTCATGACACCTTCTCTCCATCTACCTGATGATCCTGAGGAACAATGGGATCTTCTTGTTTACAGTCCTGTGGAAGAAGAGGATGGGGACATCTCTCTGGGGTTGTCCTCTTACTGGATAGATCTGGAGGAAACACATCATTCTTTACATACAGATAATTATAGGCCGTGCGTATTTAGTCCTGTCTATTACCTGGTGATGTCAGGGGCTGGGGAACCTCCATCATGACGTCCTTGTACAGATCTTTGTGTCCTTCTAAATACTCCCACTCCTCCACGGAGAAATAGACAGCGACATCCTGACACCTTATAGGAACCTGACAAATACAATGATACAGTCATCCCCTGATCCCTTCATAGCGTTACTGTATAATGTCCCAGCATTTCCAGCAGTGTCACCTCTCCAGTCAGTAGCTCAATCATCTTGTAGATGTGTTCTAGGAACTTCTGGTCATTGATGTCCTCATGTATCAGGGGGTGAGATGGAGGCCTTGTGATTGGGCTCAGGAGTCTTTCGCATCCCTCAGACAAAGGGTCCTGACAGCGTTTACTAGTGGTCCTCTTCTCTACTGTGTAATCCTGGTTATGGAGAGACACATTAATAAATCTCACTACAGACATTTCCAGAGTCCTCACCCTTCTCCAGTTCTGTCCATCTGTTATTCCCATAGATAAGAATGATGTAATGTGACATCATCAGAAACTCTCACCTCTCCAGTAAGCCGGAAGAGGATCTCTAGGGTGAGGTGTAATATCCTCTCCGCCATCTTGTCTCTGTCCATATCCATCTTTGATGGGCGATTCAGAAAAATTCTCTTATATAGAAGATCTTCACAGAGAGGATCCGATATTGAAGAGACCTGAATGAGAAGATGAGCCGATGTAACATCATAAAAATCCTGTGTAATAATACAATTACTGGAGATAATAAGGGAAACATATGAGGAGATTTATTATTTTACAGTATTTAGTTTTCTTCTTTACATCTACTAATAAAACCTATATATTTAGGCCACAGACAACAAGTAGTTTCTTCCTCGGAGTCGGCAGCTGAATACGTTTCTCATAGACTCATCTTCCATAACGCTAAGGCTACTTTCACATTAACGTCGTGCACTGCACGTCACAATGCGACGTTGCGGCGCACGACGCAAACTCTGAAAGCGCCACACAACGGTGGCAGTGCAGTTTTACAACGCATCCGCTGCCCCATTGTGATGTGCGGGGAGGCGGTGGCGGAGTTTCGACCGCGCATGTGCGGTCGAAAAAGACGGGCACGACGCACAAAAAACGTTACATGTAACGCTTTTTGTGCCGACGGTCCGACGCAACACGTGTGGCAATGCGTCGCACTGCGTCGCTAATGCAAGTCTATGGAGAAAAAACGCATCCTGCAAGCAATTTTGCAGGATGCGTTTTTTCTAGAAAACGACGCATAGCGACGTGCAGTGCACGACGCTAGTGTGAAAGTATCCTAATTCTCGTCTCATTTACCGACACTGGAATCGGCATTAGCAATACTGCAGGAGATATTCATTACACGTGACAGGAGAAATAACTACTTCATGATGAGGACGACACCTTCATCTTTTACTATGGCTCTAGAAACATATTTGGCCAGAGTCCGTCACTGACTCCATCACCACCGGCCATCTATATGAAGGTTTCCCGACTTCCCCGCACTGTACCACTTTAGATCTTATGTCTGATTCACACCCAGAAGTTTGAGGCTTTTATAAAAGCTTTTTTTTTTTCCACAAACACCGCGGACAGAAATTATCTCATCCCAACGTCTCCATGTACAGTGTTTTATGGGGTTTATTTCTGTCACTAGGCTTTCCTATATTACAAGAAAAACACCAGAAAATGAACACATATTAAAATGTTTCTAAAGAAAATTCTTTGTAAAAGAAAAATACATGGAAAAAGCAGAAGACACATTTTATTTTTCACACAATAAACAATTGTTTAAAAAAAATTAAGTCTTTCGGGCACCAGAACATAGATGTACACTGCAGGGACGGTACAGGGTGTCTGCAACAAAAACCCTGGCAGTTTAACCACTTACTGCTGCCAAAAGTAAACATGGCATCTAGGGTGTGAGAGTTACACTGAATGGCCTTCTGCCCCCAAGTACTCGATAGTATGGGGCAGCCTAGTTACTACGATACTTACATGCCTAATAATTGTGTCTGGTCCTGCAATGTACGAAGGTCTATTAGGCCGGGCCAGAGGCAGCGTCCAATAAGTTACCTTTTATCGCCCCCATACACCTTAGAGTAAAGTTACATGAAAGCACTGATTTTGGGGGTTTGGCCGACAATATAATGTATTTCAGGGCCTCCCAACAGATGATACTGGGGCAGAGAAGGATCTGGCATCCTGAATTTCAGAGGCTAATCCGTTTGTTGTTCCTGTAGATAATCCTCCACTAGAGGAGTCTGGAGGCGACTCTCTCATACAGACCACAGGAAAGCTGGAATATTTGTGTGTATGGGGAAGTCGGGAGAGATATCCATCTGCCAAATGACCATTCAGCCAACAGTTATCTCATGCGTATGGGGCCGTTAGTATTACACTGACAGCAGTGATGATACATGGCACTACAGTAGTACAGTGCACCACCGGAGCCATCAGAGGCTTGTATGTTGTATGATCGCACTTATTAGAGGTGTTTAAAAAAGTTTTACAAAAGGTTTAATGTGAAAAAAAATTCCCAGTTTTAGCAATAAGAAATATACTTCACTATAGGGAAAACAGAATCACTGCACAATGTTAGTTAAGTCACGTCCATAACAATTTTATTATACTTTATTATCCTATACACTGTGGTGTAGATAGAAATCACAGGTCTGACAGCAATAGCTGGAATTGGGCCCACAATCTCAAGAGGAAAAAAATAGAAAATAGAAAATATATTTTAATGTCACCTACAGGTGTTTCTCAAAAAAATAGAAGATCATCAAAAAGTTAATTTATTCCAGTTATTCAATACAAAAAGTGAAACTCTTATATTATATATAGTCATTACAAAAAGAGTTATCTATTTCAAGTGTTTATTTCTGGTAATGTTGATGATTATGGCTTACAGCCAATGAAAACCAAAAGTCATTATCTCAGTAAATTAGAATAATTAACAAAAACACCTGCAAAGATTTCCTAAGCATTCAAAAAGGTCCCTTAGTCTGTTACAGTAGGCTCCTCAATCATGGGGAAGACTGCTGACTTGACAGTTATCCATTGACACACTCCACAAGGATGGTAAGCCACAAAATGTCATTGCTGAAGAAGCTAGCTGTTCACAGAGTGCTGTATCCAAGCATTTTAATGGAAAGTTGAGTGGAAATTAAAAGTGTGGTAGACAAAGATGCACAAGCAACCGGGATAACCGCAGCCTTGAAAGGATGGTTATGAAAAGGCCATTCCAAAAATTGGGGGAAATTCACAAGGAGTGGACTGCTGCTGGAGTCATTGCTTCAAGAGCCACCGCACACATACATATCCAGGACATGGGCTACAAGTGTCGCATTCCTTGTGTCAAGCCACTCATGATCAATAGACAGCACACGAAGCGCCTTACCTTGGCCAAGGAGCAAAAGAACTGGACTGTTGTCAGTGGTCCAAGGATTTGTTTTCAAATGAAAGTAAATTTTGCATTTCATTTGGAAATAAAGGTCCCAGAGTCCGTAGGAAGAGTGGAGAGGCACACAATCCATGCTGCTTGAGGTCTAGTGTGAAGTTTCCACAATCAGTGATGAGGAGTCATGTCATCTGCGGGTGTAGGTCCCTTGTGTTTTATCAAGACCAAAGTCAGTGCAGCCGTCTACCAGGAAATTTTAGAGCACTTCATGCTTCCCTCTACCGAAAAGCTTTTTGGAGATGGAAATCTCATTCTACAGCAGGACTTGGCACCTGTCCACACTGCCAAAAGTATCAATACCTGGTTTAAAAACAACAGTATCATTGTGCTTGATTGGCCAGCAAACTCGCCTGACCTTATAGAGAAACTATGTGGTATTGTCAAGAGGAAATTGAGAGACAACAGACCCAACAATGCAGTCGAGCTGAAGGCTGCTATCAAAGCAAACTGGGCTTCCATAACACCTCAGCAGTGCCACTGGCTGATCACCTCCATGCCACACCAATTGATGCAGTAATTGATGCAAAAGGAGCCACAACCCAGTATTGAGTGCATTTACTGAACATACATTTCAGAAGGCCAACATTTTGGAATTTAAAATAATTTTTCAAGCAGGTGGTCTAAAGTATTCTAATTTACTGAGATAATGACCTTTGGGTTTTCATTAGCTGTAAGCCATAATCATTATCAGAAAGAAACACTTGAAATAGATCACTCTGTTTGTAATGACTCTATATAAGAGTTTCACTTTTTTGTATGGAAGAACTGAAATAAATTAACTTTTTGATGATATTCTAATTTTGTGAGAAGCACCTGTAGATGACATTACTAATTTATGGGGGCACGTAGGTGACATTACTAATATATGGGGGCACATAGGAGACATAATATATATATTGGGGACATAAGTGACATCACTAATATATGGGGTCATATAGCTGACATTACTAAACTATGGGGGCACATAGGTGACATTACTAATATATGGGGGCTGTGAGGCAGGGGGGATCATATGTGAATGGTGATATGTATCCCCCAGGATGTGGACGAAGTCCTATTAGACCTGCTGGAGTGCCTTGTGGTCACAACAGGACGCCTGTGAGTCACAAAACAAAGTAAAAGTAAGCATGGCCTGGTCAAGCTATTTGACCAAGAAATTTTCCAGGAAAACCCGTTAAGGAAATTTATTTTTGAAACTGACTACAGGAAGGTAGCTGGGCAGTGCGTTTCCTCCAGATAGGTCTTGCAAGTGGCCCATGGCCACAGATTCCTGGTTAAAACCCCTGCTGCACGAGTTTTGGTGTGTCAGTTTAGAGTTTGTCACTTGCGGAGCGGTCAGCTCTGCAGAAGTTCAGTCTGTGTGAGTTAACAAAGAGCCAGCAGAATTAGCTCCTGGCACCCCGCAGAGTGATATGGTGGTGCCGTCGCCCACAGCAACCAGACACACATGGACTGTTTTGTTTCCCCGCTGTGATCTGGATGCTGTATAATGTGTGAGTGTGGACACTAAAACACGTTTGCTGTGAACTTTTCCTGTCGTCACTGTCTGTCACACTGAACCATCCCCACTGCACTACAGTTTGCCACATTGCAACCCAGGCCTGTGGACAAAATGGAGGAAATCCTGAGGCAGCTGGTTCTCACACAGCAACAACAGCAAGAAACCAATAACCAGTTGCTGCAGCAAATTGCAGCCCTGCGTGAGGCACCTCCACCGCTGACCCTGGAATGTCGCGAGGCCCAAGAAAAGGTTTGCTCTGCTTTGAGGAAATTGAGTCTGGAAGAGGATGTGGAAGCTTTCCTCACCGTCCATGAGCGCACGGCAGAGCGGGAGAACCTGCCAACGTTCCAGTGGGCCAAAGTGGTGGCTCTATTCCTGAGGGGTGATGTGCTAAAGGCCTACTTTGACCTCAGTTGGACGGACGCCCAGGACTACACCATGCTAAAAGGTGAGATCCTCGCCCGACTGGGGGTTAATACCTTCATGCCATACAGCATTGGGTGGGGACCAGTGCACTCTGGACCAGGTGATCAGGGCAGTCGTCAGCACCCGGCGTACCTGGGCAAGTGCCGGGGCCCTGGCAAGACAAGGGGGCTCATTCAGGGCTGGCATTAGGGGCAGGCAGCTGCCTGGGGCCCCCGCTCCCCCAGGGGCCCTCAGCTAGCGGCACATCACGCAGCCACTATGGGGCCTCTGTGAGGCAGGGGGGCCCGCCTGTCACCAGCGCCAAGTCCCCCACCACCGCATTGAACTATATGGCGGTATACCGGCGTCTGCCTATAACAAAAAGGCCATGGTTCGCTCCTTTAACGTGGGAGATCAGGTGTTGGTTTTGGTGCCCACTACCGAAAGCAAGCTTATGGCCAAGTGGCAAGGGCCGTATGAAGTTTGGGAAAAAGTGGGCGAAGTAAACTACAGAGTGTACCAGTCTGGGGAAAGAAAACTTGAAGTTGTATCACATTAATCTGTTGAAAGCGTGGAAGGACCGGGAGTGTATGCTTACGAAGGCGACTCCCAACATATCATCTGGGGACCTTCCGATATCAGCCCAGACGGAGGCCGAGGGAGAGGTAAAGATAGGAGACACCCTCTCGAAACAGCAGCAGCGAGAGGTGCGGAAATTGGTAAAAGGGAATACTGATGTATTATCGGGTTTACCCGGTCAAACCTATGTCATCCAGCAGGACATTGTCACCGAGCCTCATGTGACGGTATAAATGAAACTGTACTGTGTGTCCGAGGCACGCAGACAAGCGATCGTAAGTGAGGTGAAACAAATGCTTCTGCTGGGAGTAATTGAGGAATCCCGGAGTAACTGGGCTAGCCCGATGGTGCTAATTCTGAAGCCGGATTGGTCATATTCATAACAGTTCTGTATTGACTTCCGTAAGTTAATTGAGGTGTCAAAGTTCGACCTTTACCTAATGCCCAGGGTAGACGAGCTGATCGAGCACCTGGGTCAGGCCAGTACATCACCACGCTCAAATTGACTAAGTGATATTGGCAGGTGCCTCTTACAGAGTCGACAAAGGAAAAGACCGACTTCATAACACCGGAGAGTCTGTACCACTATGTCAGCCTGCCCTTTGGACTACATGGGGCCCCAGCCAGGTTCCAGAGGTTAATGGACATAGTACTGGAACCCCATTGGAAGACGTTTTCATCTTTAGTACTGACTGGCATGCCCACTTGTTCTAGGTGCAAGCGGTAGTAGATTTGCTGAAAGCCGTGGGCCTGATGGCGAATACCAAGAAATGTGCTGTAGGCAGGTGCGCGCTGGGCTGGGTGGCAGAGAGGCATTTGCCCCGAGCCAGTTAATTAGCACCTGCCCACCCTGCAGCGTGTACAATGAAAGAACACCTGACTGCGGCCCGCGGTAGTGGAGAGCGGCCAACCACACACAGCTGACAGCGGGGCGGGCGGGACTCACTGCAGGCTGAGAGCGCATTGCTATGGCACCCAGTGGCATGCTGGGATTGGATCCAGCTGGGGTTCAGAGAGTCTTGTCATGTATAGCCTAATACGTAAGCACGCCTCTGAACCCTCCGAATCTGAGGCTGAGAAGACAGGCAGTGGCCGCCATTACAGTTTGCCACAGGCCCACAGCTCACAGGATAGTCTGAGTTCCACTCCTACTCCAGTCCCTGCTGCTCAGTGCCTGTGTCCTGCGGTAAGTGGTGTCCACGTCCAATATTATCCCAGATACCTTTGGGTAGTATTATGCCATTTTTTGAATAGCAAACTGAATTAGATGGTATTAACATGAATATATGCAACGATAGGGTTTTTGCCAGTTTTATTAGTGCATTTGCTCAGTTGAATACTTAAAGGGAACGTGTCACCTCGTTTTGCTGCTGTAAGATGCGGCCACTGGCTTTCGGGGCTTATCTACAGCATTCTATAATGCTGCAGATAAGCCCCCGGTCTGTTATGATCCGGTGACCCTGGAGCCGCATGAGACTATCTCTGGAGTAGGTGGTACCTGTACTGACCGCAACCTTAAACTGACACCACATCTAGAAGTAGCCGTGGGGTGTACCTAACACGGCCTAGACACCTCGACACAGCCGGAGGACTAAATACCCCTAAAGTTGGAAATGGGAATTCTATCTTGCCTCAGAGCAGACCCCCAAAGGATAGACAGCCCCCCACAAATATTGACTGTGAATTTAAGAGGAAGGACGTACGCAGGCAGAAAAACAGGATTTAGCAAAAGAGGCACTTCTAGCTAAATAGAAAAGGATAGGACAGAATTCTAAGCGGTCAGTATTAAAACCCCTAAAAATATCCACAGCAGAAAATACTATATTCCACATCTAACTAAAGACATAGAATGTATATCTGCATCTCCAGAGAATCCAGCATGACAGGAAATTCCAAACAAAGTCGAAGCTGGACAAAAACACAATAAATTGCACTGAACAGTAAAGCACACTGCAAGTATGCTGCAGGGACAAAAAAACAGACACTTATCTTAGCTGAATTGACAGCAGGGCATGAGGAGCCAGACAGACATGCAATCCCTCCAAGAACAATTGACAACTGGCAGGGACTCCTGGATCCTATACACCTAAATACCTAATAGAGCTGCAATAAGCAGAAACACCTGCCCTGGATTACAACCCAGAGACAACTGCACTACCACTAACAACCACCGGAGGGAGCCCAAGAGCAGAATTCACAACAGTACCCCCCCTTGAAGAGGGGTCACCGAACCCTCACCAGAGCCCCCAGGCCGATCAGGATGAGCCAGATGAAAGGCACGGACCAAATCAGCAGCATGGACATCAGAGGCAAAAACCCAAGAATTATCCTCCTGGCCATAACCCTTCCACTTGACAAGATACTGAAGTTCCGCCTCGAAAAACGAGAATCCAAAATCTTCTCAACCACATACCCCAACTCGCCATCAACCAACACAGGGGCAGGAGGATCAACAGAGGGAACCATGGGCACCACATGTTTCCGCAATAAAGATCTATGGAAAACATTATGGATGGCAAAAGAGGCCGGAAGGGCCAAACGAAAAGACACTGGATTGATAATCTCAGAAATCCTATAAGGACCAATAAACTGAGGCTTAAACTTAGGGGAAGAAACCTTCATATGAACATGACAGGAAGACAACCAGACAAAATCCCCAACCCGCAGCCGGGAGCCAACACACCGACGACGGTTAGCAAAACGCTGAGCCTCCTCCTGAGACAACACCAAATTGTCCACCACATGAGCCCAAATCTGCCGCAACCTGTCAACCACCGAATCCACACCAGGACAATCAGAAGGCTCAACCTGCCCTGAAGAAAAACGAGGATGAAAACCAAAATTACAAAAGAAGGGCGAAACCAAGGTAGCCGAACTAGCCCGATTATTAAGGGCAAACTCAGCCAATGGCAAGAAAGCCACCCAATCATCCTGATCAGCAGACACAAAGCATCTCAAATAAGTTTCCAAAGTCTGATTAGTTCGCTTGGTCTGGCCATTTGTCTGAGGATGAAATGCGGAAGAAAAAGACAAATCAATGCCCAGCCTAGCACAAAAGGCCCGCCAAAACCTAGAAACAAACTGGGAACCTCTGTCGGACACAATATTCTCCGGAATACCATGCAAACGAACCACATGCTGAAAAAACAACGGAACCAAATCAGAAGAGGAAGGCAATTTAGGCAAAGGCACCAAATGAACCATCTTAGAAAACCGGTCACAAACCACCCAAATAACCGACATCCTCTGGGAAACCAGAAGTTCTGAAATAAAATCCATAGAAATATGCGTCCAGGGCCTCTCAGGTACCGGCAAAGGCAAAAGCAACCCACTAGCACAACAAGCACTAGAACAACAAGGCTTGGCCCGCGCACAAGTCCCACAGGACTGCACAAAAGAACGCACATCCCGTGACAAAGAAGGCCACCAAAAGGACCTACCAACCAAATCTCTGGTACCAAAAATCCCAGGATGGCCAGCCAACACAGAACAATGAACCTCAGAAATCACCTTACTAGTCCATCTATCAGGAACAAACAGTTTCCCCACTGGACAGCGGTCAGGTTTGTCAGCCTGAAATTCCTGAAGAACCCGTCGTAAATCAGGGGAGATGGCAGAAAGGACCACCCCTTCCTTCAGAATGCCGACCGGTTCAAGGACCCCAGGAGAATCAGGCAAAAAGCTCCTAGAGAGGGCATCAGCCTTAATATTCTTAGAACCCGGAAGATACGAGACCACGAAATCAAAACGGGAGAAAAACAGGGACCATTGAGCCGGTCTAGGATTCAGCCGCTTGCCAGACTCGAGGTAAATCAGATTTTTATGATCAGTCAAGACCACAATACGGTGCTTGGCTCCCTCAAGCCAATGTCGCCATTCCTCGAACGCCCACTTCATAGCCAACAACTCCCGATTGCCGACATCATAATTGCGCTCAGCAGGCGAAAACTTTCGGGAAAAGAAGGCACATGGTTTCATCAAGGAACCATCAGAATTCCTCTGAGACAAAACGGCCCCTGCCCCAGTCTCAGAAGCGTCAACCTCAACCTGAAATGGAATAGAAACATCCGGCTGACGCAACACCGGGGCAGAAGTAAATCGGCGTTTAAGCTCCTGAAAGGCAGAGACAGCCGCAGAGGACCAATTCGTCACATCAGCGCCTTTCTTCGTCAAATCGGTCAGGGGTTTAACCACACTGGAGAAGTTAGCAATGAAACGGCGATAAAAATTAGCAAAGCCCAAAAATTTCTGAAGGCTCTTCACGGATGTGGGCTGAATCCAATCATGAATGGCCTGAACCTTAACCGGATCCATCTCTATAGACAAGGGAGAAAAAATGAAGCCCAAAAAAGAAATGTATATCTGCATCTCCAGAGAATCCAGCATGACAGGAAAATCCAAACAAAGTCGAAGCTGGACAAAAACACAATAAATTGCACTGAACAGTAAAGCACACTGCAAGTATGCTGCAGGGACAAAAAAACAGACACTTATCTTAGCTGAATTGACAGCAGGGCATGAGGAGCCAGACAGAGATGCATTCCCTCCAAGAACAATTGACAACTGGCAGGGACTCCTGGATCCTACACACCTAAATACCTAATAGAGCTGCAATAAGCAGAAACACCTGCCCTGGATTACAACCCAGAGACAACTGCACTACCACTAACGACCACCAGAGGGAGCCCAAGAGAACTCACAACACCGGTCCAACCTGAAAGATAAGAAAAACAAATTTTATTATACTCACACGGGGGGCGGTCCGATGCGGTCCACTCCGATGGGAGTCGCAGGTCTGGGTCCGGTGCCTCCAATTTCCATGCGATGTCGTCATCCTGCTTGCTTCGCATTGTGCTCCTGTGCAGGCGTACTGATCTGCCATGTTGAGGGAAGAGCAAAGTCCTGCAGTGCCCAGGCGCCGGGAAAGGTCAGAGGCCCAGCGCCTGCGCACTGCAGCACTTTGCTCTGCCCTCAACAGGGCAAATCAGTACGCCTGCACAGGAGTACGACACGAAGCAAGCAGGATAACAACATCGCATGAAGATGGCAGGCTTTTCTTATCTTTAACCCCTTCCCGACCTTTGACGCCACGTAGGCGTCATGAAAGTCGGTGCCAATCCGACCCATGACGCCTATGTGGCGTCATGGAATGATCGCGTCCCTGCAGATCGGGTGAAAGGGTTAACTCCTATTTCACCCGACCTGCAGGGAGAGGGGGAGTTGTACTTCAGTCCAGGAGGGGTGGCTTTGCCCCCACGTGGCTACGATCGCTCTGATTGGCTGTTGAAAGTGCAACAGCCAATCAGAGCAATTTGCAATATTTCACCTATGAAAATGGTGAAATATTGCAATCCAGCCATGGCCGATGCTGCAATAGCATCGGCCACGGCTGGAAATCATGTTCTGCCCCCCCCCACCGCCCCCGATCTCCTCCCCAGTCCTCCGTTCTGTCCGGTACCCCCCTCCATCCCCCTGTCCGCTCCCCCGTGCTCCTGTCCGCTCCCCCTGTCCTCCAATCCCCCCCCCTGTGCTCCGATCCACCCCCCCACCCCCTCATACTTACCGAGCCTCCCGAAGTCGGTCCGTCTTCTCCCTGGGCGCCGCCATCTTCCAAAATGGCGGGCGCATGCGCAGTACGCCCGCCGAATCTGCCGGCCGGCAGATGCGTTCCATGTACATTTTGATCACTGTGGTAAACTTATCACAGTGATCAAAATAAAAAATAGTAAATGACCCCCCCCCTTTATCACCCCCATAGGTAGGGACAATAATAAAATAAAGAAAATATTTTTTTTCACTAGGGTTAGAACTAGGGTTAGAGTTAGAACTAGGGTTAGGGTTAGGGGTAAGGTTAGGGTTAGAACTAGGGTTAGCGTTAGAATTAGGCTATGTGCACACGGTGCGGATTTGGCTGCGGATCCGCAGCGGATTCATAGCAGTGTTCCATCAGGTTTACAGTACCATGTAAACCTATGGAAAACCAAATCCGCTGTGCCCATGGTGCGGAAAATACCGCGCGGAAATGCTGCGCTGTATTTTCTGCAGCATGTCAATTCTTTGTGCGGATTTCGCAGCGTTTTACAGCTGTTCCTCAATAGGAATCCGCAGGTGAAATCCGCATAAAAAACACTGGAAATCCACGGTAAATCCGCAGGTAAAACGCAGTGCCTTTTACCTGCGGATTTTTCAAAAATGGTGCGGAAAAATCTCACACGAATCCGCAACGTGGGCACATAGCCTTAGGGTTAGGGTTGGAATTAGAGTTAGGGTTGGAATTAGGGCTATGGTTGGAAATAGGATTAAGAATAGGCTTGTGGTTAGGGTTATGGTTAGGGGTGTGTTGGGGTTAAAGTTGTGGTTAGGGTTGGGATTAGGGTAAGGGTTGGGATTAGGGTTAGGGTTGTGGTTAGGGGTGTGTTGGGGTTGGGTTGTGATTAGGGTTATGGCTAGAGTTGGGATTAGGGTTAGGGGTGTGTTGGGGTTAGGGTTGGGATTAGGGTTAGGGGTGTGTTGGGGTTAGTGTTGGAGTTAGAATTGAGGGGTTTCCACTGTTTAGGCACATCAGGGGTCTCCAAACGCAACGTGGCGCCACCATTGATTCCAGCCAATCTTGCGTTCAAAAAGTCAAATGGTGCTCCCTCACTTCCGAGCCCTGACGTGTGCCCAAACATATGGGGTACCAGCATACTCAGGACAAACTGGGCAACAATTATTGGGGTCCAATTTCTCCTGTTACCCTTGCGAAAATAAAACATTGCTTGCTAAAACATAATTTTAGAGGAATGAAAAATGATTTTTTATTTTAACGGTTCTGCGTTATAAACTTCTGTGAAGCACTTGGGGGTTCAAAGTGCTCACTATACATCTAGATAAGTTCCTTGGGGGGTCTAGTTTCCAAAATGGGGTCACTTGTGGGGATTTCTACTGTTTAGGCACATCAGGGGCTCTGGAAATGGAATGTGACGCACGCAGACCACTCCATCAAAGCCTGCATTTCAAAACATCACTACCTCCCTTCCGAGCCCCGACTTGTGCCCAAACAGTGGTTTACCCCCACATATGGGGTATCAGTGTACTCAGGAGAAACTGGACAACAACTTTTGGGGTCCAATTTCTCCTGATACCCTTGTGAAAATAAAAAATTGCTTGCTAAAACATCATTTTTAAGGAAAGAAAAATGATTTTTTATTTTCACGGCTCTGCGTTGTAAACTTCTGTGAAGCACTTGGGGGTTCAAAGTGCTCACCACATATGTAGATAAGTTTCTTGGGGGGTCTAGTTTCCAAAATGGGGACACTTGTGGGGGGTTTCTACTGTTTAGGCACATCAGGGCTCTGCAAATGGAATGTGACGCACGCAGACCACTCCATCAAAGCCTGCATTTCAAAACATCACTACCTCCCTTCCGAGCCCCGACTTGTGCCCAAACAGTGGTTTACCCCCACATATGGGGTATCAGCGTACTCAGGAGAAACTGGACAACAACTTTTGGGGTCCAATTTCTCCTGTTATCCTTGGGAAAATAAAAAATTGTGGGCTAAAAAATCATTTTTGAGAAAAGAAAAATTATTTTTTATTTTCATGGCTCTGCGTTATAAACTTCTGTGAAGCACTTGGGGGTTCAAAGTGCTCACCACACATCTAGATTAGTTCCTTGGGAGGTCTAGTTTCCAAAATGTGGTCACTTGTGGGGGAGCTCTAATGTTTAGGCACACAGGGGCTCTCCAAACGCGACATGGTGTCCGCTAACGATTGGAGCTAATTTTACATTCAAAAAGTCAAATGGCGCTCCTTCCCTTCTGAGCCTTGCCGTGCACCCAAACAGTGGTTTACCCCCACACATGAGGCATCGGCGTACTCAGGAGAAATTGCCCAACAAATTTTAGGATCCATTTTATCCTGTTGCCCATGTGAAAATGAAAGAATTGAGGCTAAAAGAAATTTTGTGTGAAAAAAAAGTACTTTTTCATTTTTGCGGATCAATTTGTGAAACACTTGAAATGACCTGATAGGTAAACCAGAAATATCGGACAAGCTCTGGGAATGTGGGAACTTTACTGGCCGCAACCCTGATCCTATCAACACACACTATAGGCAGACGTGGAGCGTTCCTGACTCTGCCTAGATGCCTCTTCACAGCCTGAGAGCTAGCTACCCCTAGAGAGAAACAAAGCCTCACTTGCCTCAGAGAAATTTCCCCAAAGTATAGACAGCCCCCCACAAATAATAACGGTGAGTTAAGGGGAAAACACAAACATAGAAATGAAAACAGGTTTTAGCAAATGAGGCCCGCTAATAACTAAATAGTCAGAAGATAGCAAGGGGACTGTGCGGTCAGTATAAAATACTACAAAATTATCCACGCAGAGAATACAAAAAGACCCCCACACCGACTCACGATGTGAGGGGCGCAACTCTGCACCCCAGAGCTTCCAGCTAGCAAGGAAATAGCATATAAGCAAGCTGGACTGAACTGATCATATACAGAGAAACATTTTTCAAAAGCAATGAGCAAAAATGAACTAGCATGAACTTAGCTTCTCCTGGAGGAGACAGGTCACAAGAGAAGTCCCAGAGAGATCTGAACCAATACTGAATACAACGACAGCTGGCAACAAGCAAAGATCCAGGTGGAGTTAAATAGGCAGCCAGCATAGCAGAAAAAAAGGCAGCTGGGAGCCCAGCTAAAGACCAGCCGTATCACTCAAAGCCACCAGAGGGAGCCCAAGAACAGAACTCAACAAAGTACCACTCATGACCACAGGAGGGAGCCCGAGAACGGAATTCACAACAGTCCGCTAACGATGGAGATAATTTTTCATTCAAAAAGTCAAATGGCACTCCTTCCCTTCCGAGCCTTACCATGTGCCCAAACAGTGGTTTACCCCCACATGTGAGGTATCGGTGTACTCAGGAGAAATTGCCCAACAAATTTTAGGATCCATTTTATCCTGTTGCCCATGTGAAAATGAAAAAATTGAGGCTAAAATAATTTTTTTGTGAAAAAAAGTACTTTTTCATTTTTACGGATCAATTTGTGAAGCACCTGGGGGTTTAAAGTGCTCACTATGCTTCTAGATAAGTTCCTTGGGGGGTCTAGTTTCCAAAATGGGGTCACTTGTGGGGGAGCTCCAATGTTTAGGCACACGGGGGCTCTCCAAACGCGACATGGTGTCCGCTAAAGATTGGAGCCAATTTTTCATTCAAAAAGTCAAATGGCACTCCTTCCCTTCCGAGCCCTGCCGTGCGCCCAAACAGTGGTTTACCCCCACATATGAGGTATCAGCGTACTCCGGACAAATTGGACAACAACGTCCGTGGTCCAGTTTCTCCTTTTACCCTTGGGAAAATAAAAAAATTGTTGCTAAAAGATCATTTTTGTGACTAAAAAGTTAAATGTTCATTTTTTCCTTCCATGTTGCTTCTGCTGCTGTGAAACACCTGAAGGGTTAATAAACTTCTTGAATGTGGTTTTGAGCACCTTGAGGGGTGCAGTTTTTAGCATGGTGTCACTTTTGGGTATTTTCAGCCATATAGAACCCTCAAATTGACTTAAAATGTGAGGTGGTTCCTAAAAAAAATGGTTTTGTAAATTTTGTTGTAAAAATGAGAAATCACTGGTCAAATTTTAACCCTTATAACTTCCTAGCAAAAAAAAAATGTGTTTCCAAAATTGTGCTGATATAAAGTAGACATGTGGGAAATGTTATTTATTAACTATTTTGTGTCACATAACTCTCTGGTTTAACAGAATAAAAATTCAAAATGTGAAAATTGCGAAATTTTCAAAATTTTCGCTAAATTTCAGTTTTTTTCACAAATAAACTCAGAAATTATGGACCTAAATTTACCACTAACATGAAGCCCAATATGTCACGAAAAAAACAATCTCAGAATCGCTAGGAACCGTTGAAGCGTTCCTGAGTTATTACCTCATAAAGGGACACTGGTCAGAATTGCAAAAAACGGCAAGGTCATTAAGGCCAAAATAGGCTGGGTCATGAAGGGGTTAAGGTCAGACCGGGGGCTTATGTACAGCATTATAGAATGCTGTAGATAAGTCCTGAAAGGCAGAGGCCGCATCTTATAGCGGAAAAACGAGGTGACAGGTTCCATTTAAAATCGTCTATCTGATATTTATTGATTTAATGATAAATGCTTGACTTGCTAGGAGAATGTTTTAGTATGGGATAACAGAACCATCTGATGGCTAATTGTGGAAATAGCAACTACTACTGCATATTATGATTGTATTTAAGGCACAAATGAAATGTTAGTACATTTTTCTGCACTAAGCACTTTATAGCATTATAGCACCTTTTTTGCACATGTACCTTTTTACTTAGGATCAAGCCCAAAAATAATCATTGGCAATTACTGATATAAGCTATATGTTCTATGTCATTAAAAATTAACATGTGGACTTTATGAGACAGCCTCCACCATCCAGTACCTTTTGTTCCTGTTATTTTGATCAATTTTTGTATGAATTAATACATTTCATCATTTTAATATATTTTCTTTGGTCACTTCAATTTAATTTTTGTTCCTAATGGGATATGCAAAAATTTGTGTTTAATATATACTGCACCCTGTATATAGTACCTGTATATACTGCACCCTGTATATAGTACCTGTATATACTGCACCCTGTATATAGTACCTGTATATACTGCACCCTGTATATAGTACCTGTGTATACTGCACCCTGTATATAGTACCTGTGTATACTGCACCCTGCATGTAGTACCTGTATATACTGCACCCTGTATATAGTACCTGTGTATACTGTACTATATATATACTGCACCCTGTATATAGTACCTGTGTATACTGCACCCTGTATATAGTACCTGTATATACTGCACCCTGTATATAGTACCTGTGTATACTGCACCTGTATATAGTACCTGTATACTGCACCCTGTATATAGTACCTGTGTATACTGCACCCTGTATGTAGTACCTGTATATACTGCACCCTGTATATAGTACCTGTGTATACTGTAACATATATACTGCACCCTGTATATGGTACCTGTATATACTGCACCCCGTATATAGTACCTGTGTATACTGCACCCTGTATATAGTACCTGTGTATACTGTACCATATATACTGCACCCTGTATATAGTACCTGTATATACTGCACCCTGTATATAGTACCTATGTATACTGCACCCTGTATTTAGTACCTGTGTATACTGCACCCTTTATATAGTACCTGTGTATACTGTACCATATATATACTGCACGCTGTATATAGTACCTGTATATAGTACCTGTGTATACTGCACCCTGTATATAGTACCTGTGTATACTGCACCCTGTATGTAGTACCTGTGTATACTGCACCCTGTATGTAGTACCTGTGTATACTGCACCCTGTATATAGTACCTGTGTATGCTGTACAATATACAATATATATACTGCATCCTGTATATAGCACCTGTGTATACTGCATCCTGTATATAGTACCTGTATATACTGCAGCCTGTATATAGTACCTGTATATACTGCACCCTGAATAGACGGTTGCTCTGAGAGCTCTGATGCTGTGAGGAAATTAATATATTCCATCCGACAGTACCGCTCTTTCAATCACATGTTCACTGACTGACAGCAGGTCCTAAAGCATAGTTAGCTGTCAGTCAGTGCAGCGGGAACAGTCACAGCCACTGCTCCCTATACACAGAGTGATGACTGAACCCACGCCGGCAGTAACCACGTGACTGAAAGAGTGAGACTGCCAGATGGAATAAGGTGAATTTCCTCCCAGCATCAGAGCTCTCAGAGCAGGTGCCTCACGGTGTCAGAACACTACTAACCTGCAGATTATCCACATATCTGCAGCTTAATAGTTTTAGGGACATGCTAGGTTTCCTTTAAGGCCGGTTTCACACTAGCGTGTGTGATGCGAGAAACTCGCATAGAAATACATGCAGCCGCACGCTCCAGTCCGAGGGCCGGCGGCAGCACAGGGTGAAGATGTGAGAGACTCACATAGAAATACAGTACATGCAGCCACACGCTCCAGTCCGAGGACCGGCGGCAGCACTGGGTGAAGATGTGAGACACTCACATAGAAATACATGCAGCCGCACACTCCGATCCGAGGGCAGGCGGCAGCACAGGGTGAAGATGTGAGAGACTCACATAGAAATACATGCAGCCGCATGCTCCAGTCTGAGGGCAGGCGGAAGCACAGGGTGAAGATGTGGCAGACTCACATAGAAATACACGCAGCCGCACGCTCCAGTCCGAGGGCCGGCGGCAGCACAGGGTGAAGATGTGAGACTCACATAGAAATACATGCAGCCGCACGCTCCAGTCCGAGGGCAGGCGGCAGCACAGGGTGAAGATGTGAGACTCACATAGAAATACATGCAGCCGCACGCTCCAGTCCGAGGGTCAGTGGCAGCACAGGGTGAAGATGTGAGAGACTCACATAGAAATACATGCAGCCGCACGCTCTGGTCCGAGGGCAGGTGGCAGCACAGGGTGAAGATGTGAGAGACTCACATAGAAATACATGCAGCCGCACGCTCCAGTCCGAGGGCCGGCAGCAGCACAGGGTGAAGGTGTGAGAGACTCACATAGAAATACATGCAGCCGCACGCTCCGGTCCGAGGGCCAGCGGCAGCACTGGGTGTTGATGCGAGAAACTGGCATAGAAATACATGGAGCCGCACGCTCTGGTCTGAGGGCCGGCGGCAGCACCGGGTGTAGATGTGAAAGACTAACATAGAAATACATGGAGCCGCACGCTCTGGTCTGAGGGCCGGCGGCAGCACAGGGTGAAGATGTGAGTCTCACAAAGAAATACATGGAGCCGCACGCTCTGGTCTGAGGGCCGGCGGCAGCACAGGGTGAAGATGTGAGTCTCACAAAGAAATACATGGAGCCGCACGCTCTGGTCTGAGGGCCGGCGGCAGCACAGGGTGAAGATGTGAGTCTCACATAGAAATACATGGAGCTGCATGCTCCAGTCCGAGGGCAGACTGGCTGTGACTTTTGATTAAGTTATACAGATAGAATAAAAAACATAAAATTGGCAACCCTGATTTCATATCAGCTGGTTATAAGTCAGGTATCTACTGTCCTTTTGTAAGTGTGGCATTTAAAATACAAATGAAAAATGCCAAGTTACATAATCTTTTTTAAAGGGAACCTGTCAGCTGTTTTGGCTGATATAAGACACTGCCACTGCCTTTCAGGGCGGTCCGGTCTGATGGGTGTCACAGGTACGGCACCTCCCATCTTCTTATGATCGCCGCCCTCCTGCTTGCTTCATGGCTACCCTGCATCGCACTACTGCGCAAACGTACTAATCTACCCTGTTGAGGGCAGAGGAAAGTCCTGCAGTGCGCTGGCACTGGGCCTCTGACCTTTCCTGGTGCCTGCGCACTGCAGTACTTTCATCTGTCCTCAACAGAGCAGATAAGTACTCCTGCGCAGGAGAGCGATGCCAAGACCCATTAAGCAAGCAAGAGGATGGCGATCATAAGAAGATGGGAGGTGCTGGATCTGGGTCTGCGACACCCATTGGACCGGACCGCCCCCGGGTGATTATTGTCAGGAAATATGACGTATTTGATTCTACATTATCATGCACACTGAGCTCTGCTACATCCATTAGGTCTGTGTAAGACACATGCTGCAGTTGAGGTTCCCCTCCACAGCTCCTCCTTCTCACTGCCTAGAAAGCTCCCCTTCTCAATCTGTGGAATTTTATACCACTCATTCCCCCTCTCTCAAGAATGTGTTGGTTAGCAGAAACCAGTTCTTTGTTTGCAGCCATATGCTTCCATTTGTGTATGAGAGTTATTCAAGATGGAATAACTCGAACCCCAAGTAGTGGTATAGGTGTGAAAGTTACATATTTGGGATGTGCAACGATAGAGCTACACACCAGTGTGTTTCCTAATTTCCCGTACCAGCAGAATCCATTACAGATAAGATTACAGCTTAACCGAGGCATATACCCAAATCGTGTTTAGACTTAAATGAACATCCCTTTCATGCTGAGAAAAATGATAATTTTGTCTTCCTTCTATGGGCTTCCCCACCAGGAATTATGGCGAATAGCTGGATTTCATAACTTTCAAAAAAAGGGGAGTATCCAGCCCCTCAGTGATGTCACAAGCCGAGGGTATAAGAGACTCAGCCTCATTTTAGGAGTGTCTTTTGCCCAGGAAGTCAGCTAACAGAAACTCTGCAACCTGCTCTGATGCATTGGAATGTGTTGCCCTTCCCGCCAGCCACACAGCCTGCCATATGAGAACTGTAAGTGTTTTTCAACTTTAATCCCTTTTATTTTGTAAACATTTTGTACATACTATAATAGTCTCATCTCGTATTATCATTTTTTATACTTTTTGTAAACACTGCCTAATCTTTTTGGAGTGAAAGCTATAATATCTACTAGTCTTGTTCTCCTTGCTCTAAAACGTACGTCCTCTGAAGTAAATCACGCTACTGATTGGGTTGGCTCCTGACTCATTATTAATCATAGTAATAGGAGCTGGTGGCAGCAAAGCGTTCTGAGCTGGTTGGGCAAAACTGGCAGCGACAGACAGTGTTTGATAATTATAATACCTGCCTGAGCGGGAGTAGTTATATCGTCTTCGCTGCAGTGTGTCCAATAGTCAGTACATAGCAAGGCAGCCTTTCTGCCCAATAATTATCCTAGGTGCAGTTCCCTGACTGACCTAAGGGTAAGGGGGCACCAGAGAGCTGCAAGTTCCAAACCGGAACTGGGAAGTGGGATATAAATAAATCCCTGAAGAACTGGGGCAACCAAACAACCCCGCTTCATGACAAGTATAATAAAACTTATTTTTCTTGTCTTACAGGTCAGATCGTGGGCTTATCTATGGCATTCTAGAATGCTGTAGATAAGTCCTGAAAGTCAGTGGCCACATCTTATAGTGGCAAAACGAGGTGACAGGTTTCCGTTAAAAAATGTCAGAAGGTCGTAGGGCTGTATGCAGTCACTCTTACTTGTTTATAAAAATAAATTACTTGTTACTTAATCTATTTCTTTAAATTATGGCTGAAAATGTTTAAAAAGTACCAATCATATGCAAACATTTTTTAAATATTATAAAGACTTTTGTGTTTCCAGTCATTGGGGTTTCCCGATTAGTCAAAAGAATGGTCTGAAATGCCTAGCTCCTGCAACAGCCGAGTGCATAGAGCATTGTATGGGCTCAATAGTAAGTCTATTGGTCCACATACCTCTCTGGCATGAGATACACCATAAGGCTGCTTTCACAATCGGCAAATTTTCCAAAAACGGATCCGGCGTAAATTTTGAAAAAACTGATGCACCGGATCCGTTTTTTACCTGGATCGAGAGAGAGAGAGAGAGAGAGAGAGTCCTCAGTGGTTGATACCTTTTAATGGCTAACTGAAAAGATAGCAACAAATTGCAAGCTTTCGAGACTATTCAGGTCTCTTTATCACTCATGGTAATTCTGCTTCATGTCACCTGTCTTATCCATGATTATTATGTTTATTTGGTTTCTGCACGAATATCTTTAAGCCGCAGTAACACCTAAATGTATGATCATTTTCATTATCCACTAAAATTGGTTGAGCTTTTGGCAGTTTCAAGACCAATGAAATGTCACCATGTCCATATTGCTTTAAAGATTTACAATTTTCATATGTTTAATAGTAAAACTCATAGAAAAGAAACAATGCACTTGTCAGAGCCCAGGGTTACTGATGGGCCAGACCTAAGTAGTGTATCTTTCATATTACTCATCAAACTCAATTTGACAGGTGGACCCGCCCCTATCAAAGTGTATCAAAGTGTGTAACCCCTCCCCTCCCTGTCTGGCAGCTGTCCCTGTGTGTCTGCTCTCCCCTTTTGATACAGTTTGATACTGTTAATTTGATACAGTGATTATTATCCCAGTATTTGTTTATATATTAGATTTTTCGTATTATATGTAGCTGCTGTGAGATTATTCTGTAAGATGTATTTTAGAAGCAGTGTTTCTGTCTGCAGCCTGTTATGTGAAACGGATTCTCATTTATATGTGTTTTATAACATAACTGCTAGCAGATACTAGTTATCAGTGTGAAACTGACACACAAGCACAGCTGTGTCTCTATACAAGACATTCACCACTACTGTCAGAGTGTCTGGAGAAACAAAAACATCCTTACATATAACTCATCAAACTCAATTTGACAGGTGGCCCCTAGCTGTCTATTCCCAAGGACGCTACAAAAACATATTCTCATTTTACACAAACAGATGTAGTTCTGCAAGACACACATTCACGTACACAACCGTGACCAAAGCAACAAAAAACATATGGAGTATGTAGACACAGAGCTGTTTAAAATGTTTATTGTCAGAACTAAATGCAAATAAAAAACACATAAGGTAGCAATGCCACACACAACAGCATGGAATGTTAAATAAAAAACACATAAGGTAGCAATGCCACACACAACAGCCTGGAATGTTGGGCATTAGGGAATTTAGCTAATTGCTAGCAGATGCTAGCTAACAGTGTGAAGCTGACAAGTACATTTTTGATTAAATTAGTAATTTCTGAAAGAACAACGGGTTAAACTTGAAAATTTTGATGACACAAAATCTGATACGATTCTATCATTACTCTGCAAGTCAGAAGTGAAACGCTGTAAAAGCTTCTTGAATGGTAACCCGTGTGCTAAATGATGTAATACATATACGCAATAATGGCTGCATACATGGCTATACAAATCCTGGATTTGCGCGTTCTGGTAACAATATGATTCACAATTCTTGTTCAGGAATGTCACAAAATCGCGTGGGAAGATTATATTGGCCGGACAAAAGCCATAACTATCAAAAAATATGCCCGTCTTATCATCGCAGAGTACGATTAATACCCAGTGGCATCCAGCTCGATTCGCCGGGTCTGTATTCACGATATATGCCACGGGTCTCTGAGTCACTCTCTCTTCCGGAAGCAAATCACACGGAAACACACCAGCGCATATGCGCTCTGTATAATTATCGGCCCTCAATACCGCTGTAAGCTGCAGACTGTCCATCGTTACTTAATTAAAATCGTACAAGATCTCACGCCTATTATTAATTTCCAGAATGGTGTGGTTGACTGCAAAAACAATCATATTTATCGTGTGGGGATGTCGCTAGCGCAAAGCGGACTTCAGCACGTAGGTTACCTGTTTTAATGAGCGAGAAATGTCCTCCAGGCTCTTGATCAGGCGATAAATCAAAAGCAAATAGAGTGAATCCAGCCATAAATTCTTCACGATCTATCGCCATGGCACAATCAGCCTTTTGCTTGCCAGATATATGGGCAAGCGCCATATACTCTCTGATGGCTAAATCATCATTAAAATTAGGATTATAAGGTCTCGCGGGTATCTGTTGGCCATCCAGATATAATGCAGCGTTGACATGGACGTGGTAGTGGTGGAAGTGCAACGGGTTTTTCGCGTAAGAACCGCTGAACGCCTCATTATCTACAAACCCCAATATAACAGTTTTTGGTATCTGTCCTAGGAAGAGGTTCTCGTGGTTCGTGATCCGTGTCCCCGCGGCGATGCTGTACACTTTCATGCATGTTCGGTCAATAGCGAACTTGGCTGTTGCGGATAGGAGGGCCTGGCTGTGACCGATTCGGACAGCCGGAGATACCTGCACTCTTTTCACATAGAGAGCCGCTTGTGAGATTTGCACCTTCAGCGGCTCGGCTTCTGAGGACATGAGGCAGAAAGCATCCTTATTTCTTGTAAACTGAACCTTAAGGTCAAGTCCATTCAAAATTAACTTTGGTTGATTAAATATATCCCCAAAAATGGGCCCCAAGAGGTCGATGGGCTTTGAGCGGGAAGCTGCATTGGCTCTTTTGATAAACCCTGCATTTGAGCCATCCAAGCTCCGGTCATTATGATGGCCCGCAGTGTCTTTATAGAACAAACCGGCTGTAAATTGTGATGACAGCGTCTGCGAGCTGTAATTTAAAAGGGTCTCTATGTACGCTCTATAGCTGTAGTGATTGTCCGATTGTGAGATAAGTCGGTCTCCCAGAGTAATATCGACCTGGTTAAAAAGAGTGGCTAGAGGGTAGTTTATGAGAGCCACACGGGAGCCATCGGCGATAGACGTATTATCATGCTTCACGATGCGACAGCTTATGTACAGCAGCGTGTTGTTCAGATCATAATAATAATTGCCGCTCCCAGATATGAAAAATTCCAACGGTCCATTATCTATACTTGTTTGTGTCGGGGGTACGTCAAAAATATCCAGTTCAGATTTTGCGCACTCTACAGAAGCGTCATGCAGGAAAGCCATGATAACTGATTAGAAGATGTCGTCCACAGAGCGTCTTACTCGTTTCTGACGGGGGCGTCTCTTGGTGGTATTTTTATTCATGAGCATCGGCGCTAAAGGCGGGCAAGCGCGCCTCTTTCCTTTTAGTGCTTTTTTAGTGACATAAATTATCCCAGATCCGTCTTGCTGAGGTTGTGTATTTAGCCGTTTCATAAGGGCCGTTGAGGCGGTCATGACGGCGTCCGTCGCGATGTTCCGTACCGCTGTCTTAACGTGCGGTTTTAATAATTCTAGGCCTTTTCTGAAAAGCGACACGGCGTGGCGAAATAAGCCTTTAAATATTCCGGCCAGGCCAGAGCCATACATGTACTCACTCCCGCGGAACCCCTCTAGACCGTGCCCTGACTGGGCAGTATAGTAGCGGGCATAAACAGCGGGATCTCCATACACCCTTTGAGACACCATTTTATCGTGTCAATACTGTCGTGGTCTAAAATGTAATCGCACTATACACTTTCCGTATCTGAATTTAACCTGCGTACCCTGGTCCGACATGACTGTAATATTTATGGAGTCAAAGTATTGTTTGCACAGCGGTATGTAATCAGACGCGAGTAGCGCATCGTGACAATATCATTATCATCGCCGCTAACTTCTACGGTTCGTAACAGTTGAACGTAACTGTCCCCTACAAGCTGATGTTGAATTATATCAGTGTTTACAAAAAGCGAATAAAAACCAGCCTTTGAATCAGGGTCAAAGCGGCGATTCCACGGCATTAAAGCAACGGGGGGAGTCATCGAGGGTCTGTAGGCCGAAAATAAATTTTAGCTTAGTACCCAGAGCAAACTGTATAGGGGCTGGGTCGGGCAGGATCACCTCTCGGCGTAGCTCATCATACCGTATTCTGTAGGCAGGCGTGGATAAATTCAGCGCTTCTATTCGGGCATTGACCGCGCCAACCAGCTTATGAATGTTTGAGTAAAATCCTGATTTTATGTGATAATGTTCTAATGGATCGTTGTGTTTAGCCGCGTAGAAGTTCCCTTCAAAAGCCTCAAACATGTTCCACGTATGGGGGTACTGTATTTCTGTTAACGCCACTTCATAAGCGTCTGAAAGTTGAACGGCCTTCGCTAACTTGGTATTGTAGCTCGATATGGTGTTTTCGGGGTAGATTTTGATTGAGGAATTGCTGGGTAATGTGACGAAAAATGAACCAGCTTCCATGGCTATATATCTGTCAACTCCGAAGCCGGGATCCAACTATTGAATTTTTCGGGGTACCCCAGCCATTTGACAAAGCAGTGACTCACACCCCCTACGCGTTTTTTTCTCAAAATCTTTTCTACTCTGTAGACACGATTCTCATCCATAGGTATTTTTTGCAGCTCTTCCTTATAAAATGACCCCTCTACAGCGTCGCCGGCTAAATCACTAATTTTATAACGAGGTTTATGAAATTTATTGGAGACGCCGGTAATTAAAAAAATCTCTTCGCTGTACGTTTTCTCATAGGCCTTACAGAATGTTCCCTTATAGTGGGAAATTCTGACATGATCTCCAACTTTTAAAGATGGTTTAATCCTTTTATTAGTAATAGTAGAACTGTAAATATTGCGCCAGATTTGCATCGCGTTTTGCGAACTCACTTCAGCTGGGCTACAGCGTATAGTTGAGTGATAAGTATGGTTGTATCTATGCACCAAATCCGGTAAAATATCAATGTACCTAAAGGTATTATGCTTCGTAAGATAGCGCCACATACGAGTTTTTAATGTTCGATTAAAGCGCTCCACCATAGCGGCTTTCACGTCATTGTTGGTAAAAAAGTGGTGAATATTATGCATATTACATAGTTGCCTGAGTGATGAATTTATAAATTCTTTGCCGCGGTCCGTCTGCAATTTCCTCGGTATGCGCATATCATTTTGAAACATTCATTCGAATGATCTGGCTACACTCGCACCGGTTTTGTTTGATAAGGCCACGCACCATGCGTATCTCGATAGAGTATCAATCACCGTCAGGATGTATTTGACATTATCATTTTCCCTTGAATAGTCAATTAAACTTACGAGATCTGCTTGCCACTGTGCATCAATGCCCGAGACGTAAATTTTATTTGTCAAAAAGCGTTTTCTAACAGGTTTGTGTAGAGTGTAGGCATCTTGTTTATTCAACCAGTCAGTCACAACAGATTTCTTTATTCCGCGGTCTCTTGTCTCTCTAAATAATTTGTCAATACCGCAGAATGATCCGGGGGCCTTAGGTGTAAAATATTGTTTCTCTAATATTTCATGATACGAATTAGACGCCATGATTGAATAAAATGATTGTGTCGATAATCGACAACCGCCTGCTTTTTTCAGAAATTCAATTGTATAAAATTTCAAGTTTTAATCTGGCTATATCATGATTGAGTTAGTACAAGCAATAATTGTCTGTATGGGTGTGTTCTGGGTGTTAAGAGAAGGCGTGTGGCGGGGCGTAACTGGGTGTGTTTCTGGGTGTTAACAGTTGGCTTGTTTTCTGACAGTCAGAATAAATACAGCTGCCTATAGCAATGCATTACACCAAACATCCACCAGAAGTCAGACCAGACTAACCGCAGAGCTATTCTAAATGTAAGTATATAAAGAGTGCCGCATTATTCTATTTTGTCTTATTATTCGCAAGTGGTTAATTATATTTAACTATGCATCTCTAAAACCATAATTAAGGTTGTTATTTGGTTTAATAATTTAGTATTATATTGATGGTTAGCTGCATTATTTGTTTTAATAATTTAACCGTATATTTATTATGACATAATTTGTGTAATACAGTAGTTAATAGCTGTTATTACATCATAACTAGCCTATTCATCGTTTGAGGTATTTAACCATGTATAAAGACTTATTACATATGTTTTGCATGACAAACATATTTATACAGTAGGCGCAAATTTAGTTGTGCTGTATAATATAGTTTTACGGTATAACCCGTATTATGGTGTAAAATTAATATAGAAAGACTTATCCGTATTACCTATGTTTTGCTTAGTATAGCCATATTTATGCAGTAGGCGCAAATTTATTTGTTACGGTATATAAAATGTGTTTGTCTGTGGTGTAAAATTAATATAGATAGCACAAAAATTTACAGTTAATTTATTTTAGATGGAATCCCAAAATTGTTTGGATTTTTCCGACCAAGTTGAGGATTCGCTATTAGGTATGTTTCAAGCTTTATATAAATGCATCTGTTAGTGTGCCATTCTAAGTAAGGGGTGTTTTGTATATTATTTTTATATTGTTTTATTCTTTCTTGTTTAAGATGAACCCATGAGGAGCATCCCCGATGATTTTTTTACACGCCTTCAGCGTGCCTGCTCTGGAGTGTGATACACCCGGAGCTGAGTATAGTAACACTAATGAGGCTGACGCAGCGGTGTGGGATTTGGCGCAAGACATCATAGGTGCGTTGTGTGTGTCTGTGTGTGTGTATATATATATCTTTTAAGTATTTAGACGTGTAAATATATATTAATTCTTTACAGATGTCGACCTGATTCCAGAACCAATTACCTCGGAACACAATCAGATGTCAGCTGAAGACCTGTTGTACCAGACCCCCACACCGAGAAACAGCCCTGTTTCTAGAACCCCTAAAAAAACGCGAGTGCCTGCGAACAAGAAAGGAAAAGGTAGCAATCGTATGAAAACGTGTTTTTGCACAACCGCTCTGAGAAAATCCCCCTCGCCTCTACTAAGTCCTCTATCTTTATTTATAGCTTGTAAAGTTAAGCCTAGGAGAATTGTATACACAAAAGAGAATATACCGCTGCTAATGGAGAACCTCACAGAAGCTCCAGAAGCCGCCACGGCAATCGTCCACCCCACATCGCTAGTCCGTAAGTGTATATTTTGATATATATATATATGCATAGCCTCTGTACAATCAATGATACAAGTGCTTCTCCAGCGAGTTCCTGGTCTCACACATATCTGGCACATGTATAATCTTTCCAGCAGCTAAGCACCGCGCCATGCAGCGGTCTCGCACATAACTGACACATGTATAATCTTTCCAGCAGCTAAGTGCAGCGACATGCGGCGGTCTCGCACATATCTCACACATGTAATCTTTCCTGCAGCTAAACGTAAAGTCGTGAGAAAAATGCCACCAGCACCTCTACAGCCGCTACAACTCTCCGTGAATGGCGCGTCACCAGTGTGGTCTGCAATACAGCCGTCTAATGGTCCTGTTAGAACAGCCCCGGTATCGCCAATCTGTGTGGTGCACGGTCTGGGAAACCCTGTGCCAGCGGCCCAGCGTGAAATACCCCATTCAAGTAGTGACCAGCCATCGACCAGCCGTGTGAATGACCCAGCGCTACTATATCCAGAAGTGGTAGAGGCACCCCGAAAACATAAGGGAAAAACAAAGCATATTACAGAGCCAGCAAGCACATCCAGCGCCGTGGGTGCCACAGCCCCGCTGACTGGTAAAGCGCTTGATCGTGCGATTGATCAGCTCGCTGATGGTAAGCAATCAGCCATAGAACCGATCATTATACGTATGGCACACACTATGCAGCCGCCAGCGGCATATCTAACTGTACCTGCTAATTCCTCTGGTGCCGGTCCCTCAGGACCCTCTAATTTGGGTGGCACATCTCATGCCTGTGTATCTAACTCTGTTAATGTTAAGAAATGGTTAAAGAGGTCTTTACCAGTGACTGTTAAGGTGTGTAAAAAGCCAAGGATTCAAGCGGCATCTACAAATCTGCTGCATGAATCCGTCGGTTGGGGCCCCGCTGAAATGGCTGTGTTTCAGGAACAGTTCAGCCGCTACTTACGCTACAAACTCTGGGTCCCCAACATAATTTTTTTTGTGATACTTTTGAAAAATTATTATCAACACTAGCCCCAACACATGCTAATAAGGCCGAACTATATGCACTCCGGAATCTGAGTTGGATGGCGAGACAACATCTGCAGCTAGCCCATTATGACTGAATATGGTCGGCCACGGCATGCATAAACCACCTAAACCAACACTACCCAGGTATAATAGGGCTAGAGTTATAAAGAGGGCTCTAAAATTGTTGGTCAGCGCTAAACGCGTGCTATGTGCTAGGAGGCATCTTGGTGGGTTGTGTCCTGCAATAGCTCTACAGACGCCACAGTTGTCGCCACAAGAGTCAGAAACCATTCACATAGCCATGATAACTCTGCAAATGTCCTGCATGCATCTACACAAAATTCACAAGCCTCAGACGCTGACTTTGTCGCTGATGGTGATGTGCAGAGCACCGATCATACAGTGTTTTTGCAACACATTCATCATCATCAAAGGGCCCTCCGCAATTTCAACGGCCATATACATACAGATCATTTTAGATTTGTAAATTTGGTGCGTGTACGATCATTTGAAGAGGGTGTGAACATTGTTCATGACGGCATTCAGTCATTACTGGATAGAATCATCAGGGACATTAACCTGGCGACTTTGTACAGTTAAGGCTTGAAGGTGGCAATACTTTAGACCCTATTTTCACTACAAAACAAACCCGTGAAGATTTTAATTCCGAATCTTTTTTAAATGCCGTTGCCAGCACACTTAAAAGTAACGCTGAATGCATATCATCCAATTCGCTAAAGCTAGTCGTCACCATCATTAAAAACCGATGCGGTGGTGTAAAAAGGCGCTTGAAATCTATAGCGAGCAGTCGGGTCATTAAACAAAAGGTGCGATGGCTGTATGATTTTAACAATTACACGACAAATCTGTGTTTGGCTGCTAGTGTGTGCGCCCTGATGGACGACACGGATGTCGCTGATGATGTTTTAGTGAGCCGCTCTAAAAACATACACACAGCCCTGGGCATCCCTGATGATCAATTAGTGAGTTTTAGCGACATTCCGGCATTTGAAAAATATTTGGCGATTACCATTAAAGTGCTGTACTATAGTCATGGTGATTGGCGTTACTTTCAGAGTGGCAATACAGCTAATGGTAAAACCGTATTCATATTGTTCCATGATAATCACTACTACGGTATCAAAAATATGAAGGGTTTTATCAGCGCTGATTACTTTTGTGAGCTCTGCAATTCAGTGTTTCATCACAAGAACAATCATTCCTGCCAGCATTTTTGTAGGGCCTGTCAGAGAGAGGAATGTGCAGAAGGCACTGCCGACCAGCAGCCCAGATGTCCTGTTTCCCGGGTTTATTGCCGCTCGAGCGCGTGCTTAGATTATCACACACAATTGGGTGTAGACGACTTGGCCTTCTGCAGGCTTAAAACATTTTGTGATGAATGCAACCGTTTTGTTTTCAGAAATAGCGAGACTGAGCATAAATGTAATGGTTTGCGCTGTCCTGTATGTTGCAGCCGTATAAATAAATTTGATGCTCATCTTTGTTACATGCGGAGGTATGTAGCACAGGATGAGTCAGATTGTTATATCTTTTATGATTTTGAATGTATGCAGGAGACAGGCACGCACATCCCGAATTACATTTATGCTACAACGCTGTATGGTCACCCCTCCTGGGAGATTGAGGGGGATACCTGTACCCATGACTTTGTACAGTTCTTTACAAGCGGTAAATTTTCAGATCATACATTTATTGCCCACAATGGTGGAAGATACGACTCATACTTTATTGTTAAGGAACTGATTTCTGAAAAACTACAGGTACAGTTGATACCCAAGGTGGCCGTCTCTTGTGTGTAACGCTACCCGATTTGTCTATAAGGTTCATAGACTCTCTAAATTTTATCCCCATGAAACTCAGTAAATTACCACAGGCCATGGGTTTTTCAGACGGCAAAGGACATTTTCCACACTTTTTCAATACCAGAGAAAACCAAAGCTATGTAGGCCCCACAACTGATGTAAAATATTATGGGGTGGAGTACATGTCACCTGGTGAGAAGATAGAGTTCCTGGAGTGGTATGAGACACAGGTAAACACAACTTTTAACTTCAAGGATGAGCTAAAATCTTATTGCAAACAGGATGTTGAAATTTTGAGACGCTCCTGCGAGATCTATAGAGAGCGTATTATGCAAATGACACAGAAAAAAGTAAACAAATACTGTAAGCGTCAAAAGCAAACGATTGTAGTGAGCAGATGTGTTGATCCTTTTCAGCTCCTCACCCTAGCCTCGGTGTGTATGGCAATGTACCGATTTAAATTTCTTCCAAAAAAGACCATCGCCATTTTGCCAGGTGATAATTATCACAAGTCAAAAAAGCGCTACTCGTCACCCGCTATACAGTGGCTCATGTATGTAGCCCACTCCGAGAACATCGACATACAGCACGCTTTGAGAGGCGGTGAAAAACTGGTCGGGAAATATTTTCTAGATGGTTATGCCTATGTTAACGGCCAACACATAGCCTTTGAATTTCAGGGTTGTTTTTACCACGGTTGTCCCGTGTGCTATAATGAAAATGACACGAATAAGGTCACAAACACGTCCTACGGCCAGTTATATTATACCTTTTTAGCTAAAAATCGTAGTTACTTACCGATAACGGTATTTCTCTGATCCCATGATGGCACCACGGAGAGAGGGGTCCGCCCCCAGGGACAGGAAACCTACAGGTGAAAAAGGGCGTACCTCTCTCCCACATCAGTTGGTTTACAGAGCCTTATACAGAACTTCAGCTGCAACTTAATATTTACACAAATTAAGCTTAACAATTTTAACTTAACAGAGGCACCGTGACTAAACTAATTATCAACATTATTATTATGTGCACACCTGTGTGTGAAAAGGGAGGGAATATACGGGTGCCATCATGGGATCAGAGAAATACCGTTATCGGTAAGTAACTACGATTTTCTCTATCCCCATGATGGCACCACGGAGAGATTTACATAGATTGTAACTTTTTTAGGGAGGGACCACTGCCTCTAGAACCCTTCGACCAAAGGTGAGATCAGAGGAGGTCAAGTCTAAGCGGTAGTGTTTGAAAAATGTAGACTGGGAAGACCAAGTGGCCGCTCTACATATCTGTTGTATTGAAGCGCCCGCTTTTTCCGCCCAGGATGATGCCACTGCTCTGGTCGAGTGCGCTTTTATATTCTCCGGGATGGCCGCCCCGCTGGAAGAGTAGGATAGGGCGATGGCATCTCTTATCCACCTCGCTAGCATAGCTTTTGACGCTTTCTGTCCCTTCCGTGGACCCTGGAAGCAGACAAACAGAGCCCTATCCTTCCTGCACTCCCTAGTGGCTGACAAGTATTGGAGTAGGCACCTCCTAACATCAAGGGTATGTAGTGTTTTTTCTCCCTCATTCTTGGGGTTGGGACAGAATGAGGGCAGGGAGACCTCTTGTGTCCTGTGAAATTGAGACGCGACTTTTGGGAGGTAAGCCGGGTCTGTTTTTAGAATGACTCTGTCCTCGAGAATTTGAGTGAAGGGAGGGCCCGCGGACAATGCTTGTATGTCACTAACGCGACGGGCTGAGGTTAGGGCCACTAAGAGTGTTGTTTTTAAAGATAGAATCTTTAGGGGTGCGTCTGCCAAGGGCTCAAAAGGAGATTTGGTTAGTGCATTTAGAACAAGGTTTAAATCCCATGGAGGGGCATTATGCAAAGGAACCGGTCTTGATCTACCCGAGGCTTTGATGAATCTCACGATCCATCGGTTTCTGGCTAGATCGTAATTATACAGCGCTCCCAAGGCTGCTACCTGAACCTTTAGAGTACTTGTAGCTAGCCCTTTTTCCAAACCCTTTTGCAGGAATTCGAGAATTTTATCTATTGGGATTTCCCCCCCTGGGTCAGCTCCCGATACAGACATGAATTTTTTCCACACTTTGCCATATATTTTGGTGGTTACGGGTTTCCTACTCTGTAGTAATGTGGACACCAGATTGGATGAAAACCCTTTGCTACTTAGTAGCTTCCTTTCAAAAGCCAAGCTGTCATATGTAGGCTTTTTACATTGGGGTGACACACTGGGCCCTGGGATAACAGATTTTGCGTGTCTGGTAGAACCCACGGGCTGTCTAAGGACATCTTTCTCAGCCAAGAAAACCATATTCTGCGAGGCCAGAATGGAGCTATGATTATCACTGTTGCCCCCTCCTCCCGAATTTTCCTCAAGACTAGGGGAATGAGGGATATTGGAGGGAACGCGTAGGAGAGGCGATAGTTCCAGGGGACTGTAAGAGCGTCCAGAGCTACTGGCCCTCCCCGGGGATCGATTGAGCAGAACTTTCTCACTTTCCGGTTCTGATAGTCCGCGAATAGGTCTATTTCTGGCTCTCCCCAACGTTTCACTATTTGGTTGAATACCGACTGTTTCAGCTCCCACTCCCCCTGTTTCAAGCGTGTTCTGCTGAGAAAGTCTGCGGTCTGGTTTTCTGAACCCTTTATGTAAAGGGCTGTTAGGGACTTCAGATTGTGTTCTGCAATGTAAAAGATGGATCGGGTCTTTTCCATCAGTGTTTGTGACCTGGTACCCCCTTGGTGGTTTAGGTATGCTACCACTACCTGATTGTCCGAGAAGACTTTTACGTGGTGGGAGCGGATGATTTTTAGAAAGTGTATTAGGGCGAGTTTTACCGCTAGCAGTTCTTTCATATTTGATGAGGTTAGTTCTTGATTTTTGCTCCAGTTCCCTTGTGTCACCTGACCGTCTATATGAGCACCCCACCCCCAGGGGCTTGCATCCGTCGTTAGGATTTTTTCTGTCGGTAGTGACCAGGGGACCCCCCTGGTAAGATTTATCGGGTCCGCCCACCACTGTAGGGAGTGTAGCGTAGTTGGTGATATGCTTAACTGCCCGTCTAAATTTCCTCCCAGACACAGGCTTGAACTTAAAGTCTCCCATTGTAAGTCCCGGGAATGGCACTGTGCCCACTGCACGGCCGGGATACAGGATGTCATGGAGCCCAGCAGGGACATGGCTTTCCTGAGCGTGGTGACCGGGGATGCTGACAACTGTACTGCTGCCTGTGTCATTTTTTGAATCTTCCCCTGAGGAAGATAACACATTTGTGTGGTTGAGTCGAGGACTATCCCCAAGTACTCCTGTACCTGTGATGGGACTACTTTGGATTTGGTAAGGTTCAGCAGCAGGGCCGGTTTTAGGCAAAGTGGGACCCTAGGCAAAAGTTTAAAATGGGGCCCCAAATGCTAACATATTGCACCAACAGAAACATTTTGGTTGTAGCTACATGTGCTGATTTCAGGCCACTAAACGAGCGTGATCAACAATATTGAAGTCATTCGCCACTTGTTTCCAGCCTCTTTACACTGGCTGGGGACAGAATGATCACTAGTAAATCAATCTGTCCCCATACAGTATCATCTTAGCAGAATATCTGCAGTTTTAACTGGGCGATGTGCTGATGAGAACAATGATTTTTGTTCCGGCATATACTGTACATACATACACCGTACATACACACAGATACACATACCGTACATACACACAGACATACACATTACATGCATACACACATACAGTTATATACACATATAGTATACACATACCGTACATACATATACCATACATACACACAAATACACATACATACACCGTTCGTACACACAGATACACATACAAATACAGTATATGCAAACACATACATATATCATACATACAAACAGATACACATACATATACCATCATACATACACATACCGTACATACACATGCATATACCGTACATTCACACAAATGCCGTACATACACACAGATACACACACATATACCGTACATACACAGATACAGTTATATACAGTACATATAGTATACACATACCGTACATACATATAAAATACACCCAAATGCACATACCGTACATACATACATATACCCTACATGCATACACACACATATACCGAACATAGATACACATACACGTAGCGTACATACACACATACAGTATATACACATACCGTACACACATATACATACACATATACTGTATGTACATGCACATAAACATACATATATACCATATATCCATACAAATTATTGCACATACACAGATACACACATACTGTACATGCATACACACACAGCCATACAACTATACCATACATACACACATATACTGTACATACACAGATACACACACAGATAGAAACATACACATAGATACACACAGATGCACACATACATATACAAGCATATACATACATACATACTAATCTTGTATAGGTGGTCAGATGAGCCCTGCAGGTCAGTTCAGCTGGAGAAGGCTGCAGACCCCACTGTGGGGATGGGGCACAGAGCAGGCAGCACTGATATCGGCCCCCTGCTGCTGCCGTGCTGCCCCTGCAGTGAGCTCCTCCCCCATCTCTTCTCTGTGAGGAGACGCTGCAGCCTGCTCTGAACAGAACAGTGGAGGGAGCAGAAGACCCCCTGTAAGTCCTGCTCTTCCTCCATGACGGCTCTATGTGCTGTGCAGCCGGGGCCCCTGACTGTAGGCGAGCACTCACCATTGGGACGCTCCATGCAGCAGGACAGACGGCAGCCAGTGAACGCTCTCCTCAGTCTGGTCACTGTGAGGTAAGGAAAGCGTTCATTGGCCAGCGTCTCTCCTGCATGACACGCCCCCTTTTTGATCTCCTGCACTTCGCGCCCCGCTCTCTCCCCGGCACTCGGTGTTCCGTGATTACAGGAGGGAGTGAGAGGGGCCCGACCCTGCATGATACCGGGCCTGCCTGCAGGGGCCCCCCTCCACCTCTGGGCCCCAGAGCAGTGCCATCAACAGTATGTCTGCCCCTGGCTGGGGGCCCCTAGGGCAGCGGGGGCCCCAGGCAGCTGCCTAGTCTGCCTGCCCCTAACGCCGGCCCTGTTCAGCAGCCAACCTAGACTTGACAGAGAAGTCATAACCAAATCCAACTGCTGTTTGCAGTGATGGAATGATGTCCCTGCTACAAGGAGGTCGTCCAGGTAGGGAACTATCAGGATATTCTGTTCTCGTATATGAGCCATCACTTCCGACATTAGTTTCGTGAATACCCGGGGTGCGACAGCTAACCCAAATGGGAGGGCCCGAAACTGATAATGTTTCACCTCCCCCTGGATATTCACTGCTAGCCGGAGGTACTTTTGATGATCCTTGTGGATCGGTACATGATAGTATGCATCTCGTAGATCTAGAACAGTCATGAAACACCTGGGAAAGAGTATTTTTACGCAAGATTTTATTGTCTCCATTTTGAAGTGTGGGATCTCGAGAAAACTGTTTAACTTTTTGAGATTTATTATCGTCCTGTATGATCCATCTGGCTTCTTTCGGAGGAAGAGGGGAGAGTAGAAGCCCATGCCCCTTTCCTGGTGTGGGACTTCCTGTAGGACTTCCTTCTGGACTAGGCCTAGAATTTCTTCCTGAAGAGCCGACTGTTCTTGAGACTGTCTCTGTGGTGTCACCATGAAGAGGTTGTTGGGGGGAATGCGGAACTTTAGCTTGAGCCCTTCTCGTACTATGCCTAGTATCCAGGGACTGCTTGAAATTTTTTCCCAGGCTGGAAGAAACCCTTTCAGTCTTCCGCCAACCTGGTGGACACCTTCATTGAGTTTTTTTGTTGTCGGGAGTAGGTTTGTTGAATAGGAACCCTCTGGTTTTATTTCTTTTTTCCTCCCACGTTTCTTTGTTCCCTTTCGGAGGTTTTCTCCGCATAAATTTTTTATTCCGAAAGGAACGTCTGTAAGATTGGTTGGGGAAACCAGGGAAAGACTTTTTCTTGTCCTCGGCTTTCTCGAGGATGTCATCTAGCGTTGCGCCGAACAAGAATTCACCCTCACAGGGTATTGAACACAGTCTTGTTTTTGTCTGAAGGTCCCCTGGCCAACATTTTAGCCACAGGGCACGTCTTGCGGCGTTCGAGAAGGCGGCAGCCCTGGCTGCTAGTCTGGCCGAATCTACAGATGCATCCGCCAAAAAAGCTGCTGCACCTTTCATTACGGACACTGATTTTTGAATTGTGTCTCTTGAGACTTTTTCTTTTAATTGGGAATCCAAGTGTTCGAGCCACACCATTAGCGCGCGAGCCGTGCAGGTGGCCGCGACAGCTGGTTTAAGCCCGCCTCCTGCCGCTTCCCAGGAATTTTTTAGGAAACCCTCGGCTTTTTTGTCCATCGGGTCTTTTAAGGTACCCATGTCCTCAAAAGGTAGGGCAAACTTTTTTGAGGCCTTTGCTATGGCCACATCTAATTTTGGTGCCTTACTCCAGGACGAGCAGGCTGGGTCATCAAACGGGTATTTTCTTTTGGGGGTCAGGAGAGCTTTTTTGTCTGGCTTTTTCCATTCTCTTTTGATTAGCGAGTGAATTTTCTCATTTACTGGAAATGCTCTTTTCCTTTTTTGTTCCAGGCCGCTGAACATTATGTCCTGCGCTGTTCTTTTAGGTCGCTCATCTACTAGCCCCATTGTTGCTCTGACCGCTTTCACCAAAGCGTCTGTTTCCTCGATAGGGAAGCAACTGCGTCCCCCCTCAGAGGATACTGAAGAGGTGTCAGAGGCTGACGAATCATTTGAGTCAGATAACTCGCTTTCTGACTCGTCCGCACTAGACTCAGGGAACTCCGGTCTTTTTTTTATGTTTTTTCTTTGTGGTTTTAATGTTTTTAATGGCACTTTCCACCTGGCTTTTTATTAATGACTTTAATTCTGAGGCAAATGATGGGGTTTCCTCCTGAATCGTCTTTTTTATACAACCGCTGCATAATCTCTTCTCCCAGGAGGAAGGCAGCTCGTCTGAACATATGGCACATTCCTTGTGCTTAGTTTTGCTTGTACATTTTTTACCCTAGAATAAAAAGAGTAACCCCATATTAAACTCAGCACTTTCACGTAGATCACTCACCCCCTGTGGATCAGAGATACCGTCTCAGGCCTGGGGACTGTATCCGCTGGAATCGTCGCTGGCCGTGTGGTTTTTGCAGATCCTCGACTGCGTTGAGACTCTGATCGTCCGCTGCTGCTGCGCTGTACAGAGGAAGAGTTTCCTTTGCGCTGCTGCTGTAAGTGCAGACGCCGCTGCACATGTGCCTGCTCAGGAGATTGCTGGACAGCTTCCTGCATAACCTGCTGCTCGTTTTCGCTCATAGTGGCCTCCGCACTGTCTGGTGCACTTGGAGTTTGAATTTGCCACACTTTTCTGTTTGCTGGCGTTCTTTTATTGTATTTGTGCCGGCGATACCGGAAGTGGCGGTCTGCGCATGCGCCCGCCCCACTTCCGGTTCCCTGGATCGCCGGCCTCACATGGGGAAAGATATGCGCTGGGACACCGGCGCGCGCGTACTAGCGCTCTGTCGGCGCCTACACTTCGGCGGTAACGGTTCTGCCGGTAATGGCGCCGGTGTCTTTGCCCACATCGTCCGGTCATGGTTCGGCCATTGCAGCCCCGATCTTGCCTGGGCTTATGGAAAGGTAGCCGCCGCTACCTCCATGCGGTGGTATAGAGCTCTTTTGGCGGCCGCCGTCACCCGCTCCTTCCTACCCCCTTTTTTTTTTTTTTTTTTTTGTGAGGAAGGCAGACTTGCTTCCTTTCACTGCCTTCCCCCCTCACTCACCCATGAGGCCCGCCGACCCCTGTGGTGGTGCTTCAGGGAAGGGAAAAAAGGGGGGAGAAAACCGCTCAATCCAGCCGTGACAGGGCGCCCCCTATCAAGAAATCGACTGGACCAGCCCCTGGAATCCCACGAAGAATCCTTCAGGTACGTGCTGTAGGTTCCCCGTCAGGGACAGGAAACCAACTGATGTGGGAGAGAGGTACGCCCTTTTTCACCTGTAGGTTTCCTGTCCCTGGGGGCGGACCCCTCTCTCCGTGGTGCCATCATGGGGATAGAGAAAAGCATTACTTACAGTGCTGCGGGTACACAGTAAGAGTGATGTGGGAGCATGCGTGGAATGAAATGGTTGAAAATGATTCTAACCTTCAAGCATTTCTCCACCAGATGGAATTCCCCGTTCCTTTAGACCCCCGTGATGCACTTTATGGCGGCCGAACTAACGCCATTAAGCTCTATCACTATCTGGAAGAAGGGGAGACTTTGTGAAGGAACAAATTATGAAAGGTTCTCCATTTTGTGCTAGATTCTCCATTTTGTGTTTTTGACTCCATTTTCTTGTTGCTTAAAGATAAATTCTGTTATTTAATTAGGTAAAAGGTTACATCTGCCATGAAGTAACTTTATCTTGTTGTTCACAAGCCTGTTATGCAATTAGGCTATGGTTCATAATTGGTATAAAGACCTTGAGTCTTCTGACTCGAGCCAGATAATAGATTCAGGGGTGTATCGCTATACAAGACTGAGGCATCTGTTAGAAAAACACATACTATGCCAAGAAGTTATGACCATATCTGTAGTTTCCATTTTTCCTGTATCCTCATGGGTTAAGTTTTTCCTGCATTCTTATAGGTTAAGAACTGTGAGCGTGTTTTTATGCTGATTGGTTGAAGTATAATTTCTATGACTATGAAAACTCATACACAATAAACGGGGGCCAGAGATCTGCTCGATCCCCCATACAGAGGCACACGTCTCCGTCTGGTCATTTTCAGTTGCCGGCAACGCCCTGTAGATTAATTTGGAAATCACTGAGTCAACCGTGAAGGATCAATTTAGATCCTCCCTCAACAACTTTACATTACTACGATTTCACCAGTCTGTACCCCTTTGTAAACAAAACTAAAACATACCCTGTAGGCCATCCAGACATCATCTATGACAATTTTGGATTCATTAAAAAATACTTTGGCATTGCTAAAGTCAAGGTCTACCCACCGAGAGATTTATTTTTTCCAGTTCTACCGGTAAAACTCAACAAAAAATTAATGTTCCCCCTTTGCCACACATGTGTTGTAAACTCCCAGACAGATATTTGTGCTCATAGTGATGAAGAACGTGCCCTGACAGGCACCTGGTGCACTATAGAGCTCGAGATGGCGATAGAAAAAGGGTATCGGATCGCACACATCTATGAAATATGGCATTTTCCTAAAACCACTGATGATCTGTTTGCACCCTACATTAAATTACATCTTAGGGATAAGCAGGAAGCCTCTGGTTATCCTAGCTGGTGCACTGATGACGACAAGAAAAGGCAGTACATTGACTCTTTTCTTGAAAAAGAAGGTGTCCAATTATGGCCTGAAAATATAGCTGTCAATCCTGCTAAGAGACGGATCTCCAAGCTTTTCTTAAATTCTTTATGGGGAAAGTTTGCTCAGAGGTCTAATCTATCATGTACCAGCATTGTTAGGGATCCAGATGAGCTTTTTACGTATTTGTTCCTGCCTTACTATGACATCTCGATGTTACATTTCCTTGATGATGACACCGCAACCATTAACTGGAAATAGGCAAAAGGCTATCACACTCAACAAAAACACAAACATTTTTATAGCGTGTTTTACAACAGCGTATGCCCGGCTAGAGCTCTATTCGCTGCTGGACAGGCTGCAGGAGAGGTGCCTTTATCACGACACAGATTCTGTTATTTTTGTACAGAGAGATGGTGAGTGGCAGCCGCCTTTAGGCGATTACCTGGGGGAACTGACCAGTGAAATACCCGATGGTACACACATCACAGAATTTGTATCCGCGGGCCCCAAAACTTACGGGTACAAACTCAACACCGGTAAAACGGTCTTAAAAGTTAAGGGGATAACACTAAATGTCGGTAACTCTCAATCTATTAATTTCAACAGTCTAAAAGACCTAGTTCTGGACTACCCGCGCAATTCTGACACAGATACACAGAAACGTATTGTCATACAGCAGCCGTCCATTGTGAGAAATAAAAAGTACTGGGAGATTGAGACGAGGACATTACGCAAAACACAAAAGTGCGTTTACACAAAGCGGCGACTAATTGACGATTTCACTACCTTACCTTTTGGGTATTAGTCGAGTATTGTGATGGATACACGCCTGCAACACCCATTCTCATGCATTCTAGCAGGACCGTCTAATTCTGGAAAGAGCTATTTTGTAAAACAACTGCTATATAATATTGAAACTAATTTTTCTCAGAAACCTGATAATATTGTTTGGTTTTATTCGTGTTGGCAAAAACTATATGATGAAATCTCTCTCTCTCTTTTCCCAACGCCAGATTTGTGGAGGGTCTGCCGAATACATTCGTAGATGACGAATTATTCCCGCCAGAGAACGTGAATTTGGCTATTGTTGACGATCTTATGGAGAGTGCTAGTGAAAATTGTGAGATAGAAAAAGCCTTTACTAAGTATGTCCACCACAGAAATCTCAGCATTTTCTACCTGGTACAAAACATATTTTGCCAGGGTAAGAAAAGCCGCAAGATAAATTTAAACACCAAGTACATGGTGCTTTTTAATAACCCCCGAGATAAATTACAAATTAACTCTAGCTCGTCAGATGTATCCCGGAAAAACACGTTTTTTCCTAGAAGCTTTTGAGGATGCCACGCGGGAGCCTTATGGGTATTTGCTTGTAGATTTGAGAGCTAATACCCCTGAGGATCTTCGCTTAAGGACCGGATTCTTTCCACCAGCATTGCCTGCTGTCTATGTTCAAAAGAAAAACACTTCTAAAAAGTGAATTTTACCCGGTATCAGACATTCTACGCTGTGTGCGTTGTGATGTAAAGATGTCTGAGAGACTCCGGCGTAACTGGGCGCTCTTAAAAACTCTGGTGAAAGCAACCCCCGCTGTCAGAAAGTCTATTTTGCGCAATTCAAGCAATGATTTAATTACAGCCATAGGCAAGATTGCTTTAAACATTTTAAAAGGCAGGATTCCGCTGAAAGAGCGTCAAAAAGGCATATTAAAGAAGTGGCGTAAAGCTATAAGAACCCTGAGCGACAGATCTCAGCCCATAAAGAAAAAGAAGCGGCTACTAAAGCAGGCCGGCGGGTTTATCGGCCCTCTTTTAGCTTTTGCAATTCCAATAATAACAAGCCTGCTCGCAGGAAAATAATGGAGCACACAGAGAAAATGTATCGAGTCTCCAAACAGGAGCTAGACAAACTAAGACCCGGTACTACAGATAACATACGCGACAGTGTTATTCGATGCCTTGATGGTGAAATTAGCGCCATTTTACAACGTCGTGACATTCCCGATGATGTGAAAATTAAAATGTATAGCTCCGTGCTACAGCGCTACTTGGTACATACGAGACACAGCTCAAAAGAAGTAACGGCTTTAAATCTCGTTAGCACTCCTGATCCTGATCAGCAACAATTGTCAAATACCGACTGATAAAAATCAAGAGATCGCTGAAATTGTCAGCCATATAAACCAAAGATATAAAAAGAATGCTGAATTTTTACTAAACAGGTTACTGCAGAATAAAAATGTTACAGCCTGGAATAATAAAGCTGAATTTATTTTCAAAGGATCCGTAATACCAGGGTTTAACTTACTGGATTTGGTACGTAGTACAATGCAGAGTCATGCTCTGACCGGCAGAAATTTACTACCGGGTTGGGATTCATTTATGCAAGCTATGGCCGAGCTAAATATACCGTCTACAGTTGTGGGTAATCCCACTACTAGGAAGCTTTAGATGAATTAAAAATTTCCAGCAGTGAGACACACGCTGTATCTACACCACAGAAGCTAGCCCCAACGCCGCGTACAATTCAATCTTTACATTCCCCGTCATTAGGTACCACACGCGGAACTCTGCTACCTAAAAAAAAGGTCTCTTCCGATACTACAAACTATGTGGCTCACAATGTAAAGAATGTACTGGATAAATGCTGTACTTGGCTTGTAACACTATATTATTTATTTTGTAAGAAGTGTAATGTTAATTGTACTTGTGATACTATTTACTTATTTATTTTGTAAGAAGTGTGTTGATGTATGATCACTGTACTATTTAATGTTTGCTTTTTTTATATTCTGTAAGAATTTTATAGTATTGAAATGTCTTTGAGATGTATTTATTTTACAACAATAAAATCTTTTAAACTTTTACAATATCGTGTCTTTGGTTTTTTATAAATGTATAAAACACACCGCTTCATACTTGCGGGTGTTGTAATATGGCCATATACATAATGTGCCCATATAATGAGACTGGTGTTATAAACCACGTGTAAAAATGAGAATCCTAGGATATAAAATTATATAATTGCCCCGGTGTGTTATAAAACACAATTTTGCACTATATGTGCTCATTGGTAATAAAACACATCTTACAGAATAATCTCACACCAGCTACATATAATACAAAAAATAAAACACACTGCCCTGATTACAGAATAATCTCACAGCAGCTACATATAATACGAAAAATCTAATATAAAAACAAATACTGGGATAATAATCACTGTATCAAATTAACAATATCAAACTGTATCAAAAGAAGAGAGCAGACACACAGGGACAGCTGCCAGACAGGGAGGGGAGGGGTTACACACTTTGATACACTTTGATAGGGGCGGGTCCACCTGTCAAATTGAGTTTGATGAGTAATATGTAAGATACACTACTGACCTATATTGGTTTAGGTGGTAGTGCGGCATTAAAGCGCTATAAACAAAAGACCTTTGTTTTTACTGACACAAATCTTTTCTTAGGGAACAGATGAAACCCCAAAAAGTAATACTGAGGAGATTTTGGCTGATCCAAGTGAACTTTCAAGCTGTCCAAAAATGTTACATACAAATGAAGGAGATTTGGACGCTAATGCTAGTGATATAGAGGTTTTCCCTGAAAGCAGCTCACGGCAGAGCTTTCAGCCACAATCACACAGTGCTTCCCAAGCAGAACAAATGAACCTTCCAGAGCAAGAGGTCACCATGATATCAGAAAGCAATTACTTAGATGTAGAAAAAAAATATACCAGCCTTTCATTTGTGCTATCTTCATCAAGTTCTGTTGCTGAAAAAATTGCATTTGTAGATCAACCTACTACCTTGGATTGCGACCACATCCCATTTAGGGAGGCAGATTTCTATTATCGGAGGAAACAAAATGGAGATCATGTTGTGCGCTCTTGGCTAACCTTAAAGGTGATAAATCGAAAAATTGAAGCATTTTTCTGCAGCATATGCATTGGCTTTTCAAATGCTGTTTCACATTTTACTGATGGCTCTACAAATTTTAGACACTGCTACCAAGCTGTTATAAAACATGAATTATCAAACAGTGATTGTGATGACGATAATGCAAAGAAAATCAAAACCATCGACGTATTAATAAACCCAGGTCAAGCTTCAAAATGAAAGAAGGAAGTACTTCAGAATATTGAAGTCATGAAATGCATTTTTGATGTGGTAAAACTATTAGGGAAGCAAGGCTTGCCTTTTCGTGCCCATGGAACCAACGAGTCACTCTACAACCTTAACAATAGTGAAATTAACCATGGTCATTTTTTGGAAATGACCTTACTGTTATCCCATTATGATGTACCATTAAAAAATCACCTTGAAAAAAGTATTCAAAAGAGTGAAAAAGGAAAAAAGAGGAAAAGCTGGGAAAATGGCAGTTGGTCATGGAAGTTTAGTGACTTTTTATCATACAAGACCGCTAATAAACTTGTTATGGCAGTGGGTCATTGTGTAAAACAAGCCATAGTCTCTGGAATTGGTGAAAAGAGATTTAGCATCCAAGTTGATTCCACTCAAAATGCAGGGATTGTAGATCAAGCAACATGTCTCTTAAGGTATGTGAAAAATGAAGAGATTCAGGAACGACTCATTTCTGTTCTTCCAGTTAAAGATGCATCTGGTCGAGGATTTCATGAACTGTTAATGGCCAACTTCAAAGTACTTGGACTTGACTACCATAAGATCGCTGAAGAATCATTTGATGGTGCAGCAAATATGTGAAGTTCATATGTAGGCTTACGAGCACAGATTGCTAAAGAAGTGCCTGACTCTATTTACATCTGGTGCTACAGTCACATCCTCAATCTCTGTATCTCCGATTGTTGGGAGGTCCTTGAGGCAAAAAACTGTTTTGGGCTGTTAAATCGCATGGCATCCTTTATTGGAGATTCACACAAGCGAATGAACATTTGGGGAGAACAACTTCAAAAACGCCATGGTCATGAAAAACTTTTAAGAGTACAGAAAATTGGAGAAACAAGATGGTGGGCAAAGGAGAAGGAACTTAATTGGCTATTTGGGGAGAAGCAATCTCTTTTTCTGGATGCCATTGAGGTTTTATTTTTAATCTCACAAATGCACAACTGTGATTCAAGAAATTCATCTGAGGCTGCATCCCGGTATGAAAAGCTGTGCGAGTTCAAGACCATTTTAACAGCACACGTGTTTCTTCCTATTTTTTATGTTATTATCGGGCCTGTTTCAGAATATTTGCAGACAAGTAGCCTTGACTTCATGGTAGCATGGGCAATGATTGAAAATGCGATTGGCCAGCTTAAGAAGATAACATGTGAACATATTAAAGAAACTGATACACAGTTTGCATAAACAATGAATGATAAAATATCGAGTCGTGATATTATTTCTTGGAAATTGAAACATAAATCCAAGTGAAGCGGACTGGCAGAAGGAAAAGAATAAAAAGGAAAAAAAAAAAAAGAAACAAAATAGGATAACAAATAAATATAATTACAAATAATATCTACTATATAATTGTCTAAGGGTCACTTCCGTCTTTCTGTCTGTCACGGAAATCCCAAGTCGCTGATCGGCCAGCTGGCCGCGACCAATCAGCAACAGGCACAGTCCGGCCGTGAAATGGCCGCTCCCTACTCCCCTGCACTCAGTGCCCCCTCCATACTCCCCCCCCCAGTCAGCGCCCACCACCCACATAGCATTGTAGCAGTCTGTTAAACCGACTGCGTTACACCGTAGCATAACGCGGTGTAGCGCAGTCTGTTAACGCTGGTATTAACCCTATGTGACGAACTTTTTACTATACTAATTACTAATTTACTAATAGTAAAAAGATCTAATGTTAAAAATAATAAAAAAATGGAAAATCGTGCTATTCTCACCTTCCGGCGCCTTTCCTGTTCCTCGCGACGCTCCGGGCCATGCATTGCGGTACTCCCATCAATATTAACTAAGTATACTCAAAAAAGTGCATGGTGCAATATAGAATGTATATATAAATTAAATAGAAAAAGATATCAAAATATAATGAAAATATAAGTGCAAAGACCTAAAGTGTGGATGATATAGCATACATATACTGTATGTATAATATATATATATTGTGATGCAGTGACCCCTGAAACAGGTAGGGGGCGCTGCATGGTCTCTCCAGCATATGCACGGAGGCATATTGAGGCCATGGGTATGCATGGATGTGGTAGTGAGACAGTGTCTGGCATTGTGGTTAATGGGAGGTATGTGTCACAGGGATTGATGCTCCCTGCGATGCAACCCGGAGTATCTTGTCATTAGAGCACGTAAGCACTGATGATGTCATTTAGTGCACCTGGGTCCGGGTTGTGCGTAGCTATGAGAGATGGGAGGGTCTGGCTACCCACATACCTCACCACTGGGTGAGGGCACTCACTGTACCTTTTTCCCTGCAGGAATATGAGGACCTGGAGTGATGTCATGATCACGTGATCAGCCCATGTGATATACCTCACCTATGGGGCGTGGTTACAAGGTACATAATGTGACCAGGGTGTGGGTCACAGGTCTCTGTGTAAGTTCCTGTGTTGGAAGACCTGGGAGGAGGCTTCCTGAAAGCACATGCTGGTGTTGGGAGGTCCTGGGAGGAGGACCGGATCCCTGAACAGCACAAGGAAAGGACTATGTGTTTTATTGAAGGTCAGTTACTGAACTGTGCGGCATGCAGTCACCCAGGACAACTGGACAAAGTAAGGTCCTGCATGTTGACCGATTGTGCTTCAAAGCCATATACTGTGAAGTGCTAAGTATTATGTGAGGTCTGTGATGTGGAACATGGCCTTCCGTGGTCTATGCTGAGTGGATAATAAACCACATGGACTATTTATGAGAAAAAACCGTGCCTGTCTATGTTTATCCTGCTGCCAAGCGAGTATTCCCCAACCCGCAAGTAGGTGCAATCTTACTATATATATATATATATATATATATATATATATATATATATATATATATATATATATATATATATATATATATATATATATATATATATATATACACACACACACACACACACACACACACACACACTCACTGAGTTCCAAATTATTATGCAAATTGGATTTAAGTGTCATAAGGATTTAATTTTTTTGTTTTTCAAATAAACTCGTGGATGGTATTGTGTCTCAGGGCTCAATGAATCACTGAAATCAATCTTAAACACGTGATAATTAGTTTTCCAGGTGATTCTAATGAAAGGAAAACTACTCAAAAATGATGTTCCACATTATTATGCAGGTCACAGTTTTCAAGCAATATGGGAAATAAAAAGGATCTCTCTGCTGCTGAAAAGCGTTAAATAGTGCAATGCCTTGGACAAGGTATGAAAAAATTAGATATTTCACGAAAACTTAAGAGTGATTATCTAACTCTAATGAGATTTGTGACTGAAACAGAGCGCAGACAGAGTTCATGCAAATAAAGGCATAATGAGGAAGTTTTCTGGCAGAAAAATTCATTAAATTAAGAGAGCAGCTGCCAAAATACCATTACAAAGCAGCAGTTATTTGAAGCTGCTGGTGCGTCTGGAGTCCCTCGAACCTCAAGGTGTAGGATCCTTCAAAGGCTTGCTGTGGTGCATAAACCTACTATTTGGCCACTCCTAAACAGTGTTCACAAGCAGAAACGGTTGCAGTGGGCCTAGATATACATGAAGACTAATTTTCAAACAGTCTTGTTTACTGATGAGTATTGAGCAACCCTGGACGGTCCAGATGGATGGAGTAGTGGATGGTTGGTGGATGGCCACCATGTCCCAAAAAGGCTGCAACATCAGCAAGGAGGGGGAGGAGTCATGTTTTTGGCTGGAATCATGGGGAACCAGCTGGTAGAGCTCTTTAAGGTTCCTGAAGGTGTGAAAATGACCTCAGCAAAGTAAATAGCGTTTCTGACTGACAACTTTCTTCCATGGTCTAAAAAGCAGAAATGTGCCTTCAGGAGCAAAATCATCTTCATGCATGACAATGCACCATATCATGCTGCAAAGAATACATCTGAGTCTTTGGCTGCTATGGGCATAAAAGGAGATAAACTCATGGTGTGGCCACCATCTTTCCTAGACCTCAACCCTATAGAGAACCTTTGGAGTATCATAAAGCAAAAGATCTATGAGAGTGGGAGGCAGTTCACATCAAAAAAGCAGCTCTGGGAGGCTATTCTGACTTCATGCAAAGATACAAGCAGAAACTCAATGGATGCAGGAATTGTGAAGGTGATATCAATGAAGGGCTCCTATGGTAACATGTAACTTGGCCTGTTAGGATGTTTTGGAGTTAAATAGCTTTTTTGTTCAGTGAATGTGACCTCCTAATGCTGCAAATTCCACAAATGAGCATTTTCAGTTCTTTAAAGCATATCAAATGTTTAGAAATTCTACTGTGCCTAATAATTTGGAACAGTGCATTTTGAGTTCTATTCATTTTGGAGATTATACTGTTATCATTGGGAGGTTTCTTCAATAAAATTCGATGTATACTCTAACGGGTGATGACTTTTATTAGACTGACTGTCATTTACACTGACCATTTAGGAAAATCCGAGAAAAATGTAATTTGCATAATAATTTGGAACATAGTGTGTATATATATATATATATATATATATATATATATATATATATATATATATATATATATATATATATATATATATATATATACACTCACCGGCCACTTTATTAGGTACACCTGTCCAACTTCTTGTTAACACTTAATTTCTAATCAGCCAATCACATGGCGGCAACTCAGTGCATTTAGGCATGTAGACATGGTCAAGACAATCTCCTGCAGTTCAAACCGAGCATCAGTATGGGGAAGAAAGGTGATTTGAGTGCCTTTGAACGTGGCATGGTTGTTGGTGCCAGAAGGGCTGGTCTGAATATTTCAGAAACTGCTGATCTACTGGGATTTTCACGCACAACCATCTCTAGGGTTTACAGAGAATGGTCCGAAAAAGAAAAAAAATCCAGTGAGCGGCAGTTCTGTGGGCGGAAATGCCTTGTTGATGCCAGAGGTCAGAGGAGAATGGGCAGACTGGTTCGAGCTGATAGAAAGGCAACAGTGACTCAAATCGCCACCCGTTACAACCAAGGTAGGCCTAAGAGCATCTCTGAACGCACAGTGCGTCGAACTTTGAGGCAGATGGGCTACAGCAGCAGAAGACCACACCGGGTACCACTCCTTTCAGCTAAGAACAGGAAACTAAGGCTACAATTTGTACAAGCTCATCGAAATTGGACAGTAGAAGATTGGAAAAACGTTGCTTGGTCTGATGAGTCTCGATTTCTGCTGCGACATTCGGATGGTAGGGTAAGAATTTGGCGTAAACAACATGAAAGCATGGATCCATCCTGCCTTGTATGGAGCATCTTTGGGATGTGCAGCCGACAAATCTGCGGCAACTGTGTGATGCCATCATGTCAATATGGACCAAAATCTCTGAGGAATGCTTCCAGCACCTTGTTGAATCTATGCCACGAAGAATTGAGGCAGTTCTGAAGGCAAAAGGGGGTCCAACCCGTTACTAGCATGGTGTACCTAATAAAGTGGCCGGTGAGTGTATATATATATATATATATATATATATATATATATATATATATATATATATATATACACATACACATACACACACACACACACACACAGTATATATATATATATATATATATATACACATACACACACACACACACACACACACAGTATATATATATATATATATATATATATATATATATATATATATATATATATATACACACGCACACACACACATCTCCCATGCATATATTCAATACGCACACCAAAGTTGTGTATAAAATCTAAAGATTCTCCAAGTACAGCGCACCCCAACGCGCGTTTCGGATAAATCCTTCGTCACGGGAAGGATTTATCCAAAAAGCGGGTCGGGGTGCACTTTTTTGACCATATTGTCATTATATTTTGATCTTTCTTCCACTTAATTTATATATACATTCTATATTGCACCATGCACTTTTTTGAGTACACTTAGTTAATATTGATGGGGGTTTATTGCACATGTATATATTATAATATATATTTTCTTTTTTTTAAATCAGATATTTTTTATTAAAGTTTTCAGAACATAACAGAATTTTTTCCAAAATACCCCACAGTCTTTTCCCATTCCCAACAACTTCCCCCCCCCCCCCCCCCAACCCTGGTCCAATGATAAAATATATCACAAGAAAAATACAGACATAGATAAGGCACATATCCCAAGGCACCAGTCATGGAGTACAACTAAATCACTTTCAGGGTGATATAAACATGGTATCACGAGAATAAACTTACAGACGGTAAGCCTGGAACATTCAACCATCCTGCCCAAATTTTCTCAAACACTGCCGGTCTACCCCGTTTAAGATAAATGGCCTTCTCTCTGCATAGTATGAGGTTTAGCTTATTTACATACTCCTTCCTCGTGGGAACTTTATCTGAGATCCAGTGATATGCTATTAATTTTCTAGCAGTAAAAAGCATTCTGGCAACAGCTATTTGTGAATGATCATCTCCTCCCGCCTCCTCAACATATCCAAGCACACAGACAATAGGATCTCTGGGAATATCCTGCTCTGTGGCCATATATATTAAGTTGAGAACCATAAATAATATATATTTTCTAGTATTGATTTTTGTGCACACCATACCTCCCTTTTATCTGATGGTTATAGAATATTTTATGTGATATTATACTTTATCTTTGCATTTGCTTTTTCACCTCTGCCGCCATTATTTGTACAATAATACACATTAATTTTTTAAAATTATTTTTAAATTATTGTTGTATCTGCTTTCCAAGTACGGGCACAATGCTACCATTTACCAAATAATATATAAAAAAGGCATTTTTTATTGTATCATCCTAGCATGTTTTGTTTTATTATATATTTAGATAATTTTTAATTATATTTATTCGTTATCCTATTTATTTATTTTTTTGTTCTTTTTAGTTATCCGAATGGTCAGCCATTCAATTTTTTAGCATTTTAGCAGTCACATTTTGGTTTGTTTGACCCTATTGATAATATGAGTTTAAGATATTTTATATTTACCTTTATTATGGTCTGGCTGGGAAATAAGGCTGCTATTTCAATTGTTTAGAAAGAAAAGAATGGCAGGTGAAAGCTCAGTTGATGAACGGCCGGCTGATCAAACACAACGTTTTCGTGTGGAAGTATACAGGCCAATTTTAGATCAGATTTTGACAAGCCTCACTGAAAGATTTTCAGAAAATAAACAGTTGATAATTGATACTCAATTTTTGCAGCCAACATTTTTTGAAAATATTCAAAATGACCCCAACCTACTCAAGGAAGGCAACCTAACAAGAATCTCAGAATTATCAAAAGTTAATGAAGAAGCTCTTATTAGTGAGCTCAAAAGTTTTGCAAACCTCTTTCCTAAGTTGATGGTACACTTGGATGAACCAGAAAAAGCAACTGCAGCTACAGAAGAATATGGAGGAGATGGAGATGAATGGGGTGTACCTACAGACGTTGTCAAAATGAAATGCAAGTCATGTAAAAATTGCTTCCTCTGCTGTCACCGATTACTCATGAAGTACAATCTCTACAGCTGCCTATGAGACTCTGACTGTGGCATATGAGTACTTACTGACTCCATCTTTCTCACAAGTTTCATGTGAAAGAGCATTCAGCAAGCTTTAACTCATGAAGACAAGACTGCGGGTTACAATGGGACAAGACCTGCTTGAAGCCTTTATGATCATGTCCGTGGAGCGAGATCTCTTGGAACTAGTTCAATTTCAAGATGTGCTGGAAATTATTTGTGGAAGTTCACCTCTGATGAGATCTTCGCTAACTGTATGAGAATTCTCAGTGTTTAAAGCACCACTCTAGCAATTTGTTTTTCTTCAGTGCTGGAGTGGTGCTCTAAATGTAAGTCTCCTGCTCCCTGCTTTATACTCACCCTCCGCCATCATCATCTGTTTCCAGTGTTGCTCCCATTGGGCTCCTTTGTGACCTTCCGGCAGATCCAGTGTTTCATGGAGTGTATCGGAGGTCACTAGTGATGAGCGAATATACTCGTTACTCGAGATTTCTCGAGCATGCTCGGGGGGCCTCCGAGTATTTTTTAGTGCTCAGAGATTTAGTTTTTCTTGCCGCAGCTGAATGATTTACATCTGTTAGCCAGCATAAGTACATGTGGGGATTCCCTAGCAACCAGGCAATTTGTTAATTGAGCACTTGTGTTATCGATGGTGATACAATATGTAAGATTGCGCTCACTAACGCATTGGGGAATACTCGCTTCGCAGAGAATTCAAGCACACGGGCACGTTTTTCACTTAAACACAGTCTATGCGGTTTATTATGGCATCATAAACCGGGTTATGCACAGTTCATTACACTTCGTGGAACACAATAGTCACCAACCGGTGACATTAAGTTGCAGCTTTACCTTAAGGTACCTTCACACGAAACGACGCTGCAGCGATAGCGACAACGATGCCGATCGCTGCAGCGTCGCTGTTTGATCGCTGGAGAGCTGTCACACAGACCACTCTCCAGCGACCAACGATGCCGAGGTCCCCGGGTAACCAGGGTAAACATCGGGTTGCTAAGCGCAGGGCCGCGCTTAGTAACCCGATGTTTACCCTGGTTACCAGCGTAAAATGTAAAAAAACAAACAGTACATACTTACATTCGCGTCCCCCGGCGTCCGCTTCCTGCACTGACTGACTGACTGAGCGCCGGCAGTAGCAGGGCACAGCGGTGATGTCACCGCTGTGCTGTGCTTTCACTTTCACTTTGCGGCGCTCAGTCAGTGTGGGAAGCAGACGGCGGGGGATGCGAATGTAAGTATGTACGGTTTGTTTTTTTTACATTTTACACTGGTAACCAGGGTAAACATCGGGTTACTAAGCGCGGCCCTGCGCTTCGTAACCCAATGTTTACCCTGGTTACCAGTGTAAAATATCGCTGGTATCGTTGCTTTTGCTGTCAAACACAACGATACACGGCGATCGGACGACCAAATAAAGTTCTGAACTTTATTCAGCGACCAGCGACATCACAGCAGGATCCTGATCGCTGCTGCGTGTCAAACTAAACGATATCGCTAGCGAGGACGCTGCAACGTCACGGATCGCTAGCGATATCGTTACAAAGTCGTTTCGTGTGAAGGTATCTTTAGACACTTCATATCTCGGCTTTATCTCACGGACACTAAACATGCTGGACCTCACACTTCGTCCAGTTACCATGGGTGTCCGTAAGCCGAACAGTTCACCAATGTCCCTAGTCAAATAGCGCACATGACATTGGGTCGCGGTCTCTAAACACCCTGAACCTCGCTTCGTTCAGTTACCGTAAGAGACCACACAGTTCATAGCATATCACAAGCACCAACAGTCAATGGTACCTTATGGGAGCTCCTGCTCCACCTGCTGACTCCTCGTCAGTCCTCTTGTTGAGGAGAGCCATAAGATCAAATACTTAATTAACCTCAACACATAAGGTAATTGAGAGAAATAACCCATAACATGTATTGTTTAACCTTACATAAGTTTTCCTCAGACAAAGTAAGACACTTAAGATGGCTGCCATCTCCTGTATCAGAGCCGTGTGCTCTGGTATATGAACAATGAAGACACTGAAGATGGCTGCCATTTCCTGTCTCAGCAGACCATGCGGTCTGGTATCCAAGATGACGCCCACACTGATGACCTCATGGATCCACCCACAGCAACGCCCACTCTGATGACCTCACGGACCAACCCACCTTGATGACCTCATGGATCCGCCCATGGACTTGCTCATGCCCAACCCACTAACCAATGGAATACATCCGATCACTCCCATTTTAGAGCTAACCGAGCCCCCTTACAGGAGATATATAACATTGTGTTTTCACTAATAAAAGTTTCTTCTTCTTCTTCTTCTTCTTGGAGCTGAGCCACCCATTGATCAAGGAGAGTTACAGCTGACTGTGTCTGGTGTATTTCTTTAGTGCACATGATCAATATCCATTAGGCCAGGAGTAGGCAACTAGAAAATTGAACATTTATATTAATTGTTCAACCCTAATATTTGGCCGCCCAACGGGGGGCCAGCAGAGGAAGAGCCCTGAACCCTGTAAAACCGGCGAGTGGAACGGCTGGATGCACTGAGTACCCCGAATCTGGAGACTGATCACCTCTTTAACAGAACACGGTAAGTCTGCTGATTTTTTATAATCTGTAGTCTTTACCTGTGTCTTTCGGGGTATCCTGTGCAGATTGCCTGACCGTGTCCGGTTTTCTTGGTATCTGTAAGACGGCAGAAAGGGTATCTCCGCTGCTGGTCATTTAATTGCAAGAACCGTCACGTTTTAGTTGCCTACTGCCTGTTACATGTTGTGGAGAGGGGAGATGACAAATAGAAGTGTTTACAGAGGGCTACAGGCAAGTGATAAAACAGGAAAAAACAGGGTATGTACTGGTAGTTAAAGAAAAGCATTGTGTTTGGAACAAAGCAGGTTACTAGGAAAGAATAAACAGGTTTGTTTACAGAAAGAAAAGCATGTGGTAGGACGAGAAAAACAGGTTTTGTTTTTAAAGAAGGAAAGAAAGCAAGTGTAGGAAAAAATAATAATAATTTTTGTCTGTGGTATACGGTTGTCGCCTGTGATAAGATTTTCAGTTCTGTACATGAGGACTAGGACCTGGAGTAATTGACTCGGCCTAGGGGGACCCGGTAAATCTTGGAGCAATTGGCTCAGTTCGGGCATAAGAAATTGTGTAGCGGCTCATTGAAACTTGGAGCAATTGGCTCAGTTTGGGCCAATTAAATTTATAGTTTTTCTTTTTTTGCCCCGTGACATCGAGTAATTGACTCTGCACGGGGACCGGTAAGTTAGGGAGCAATTTGACAAAGTAGGGAATAATTGGTTTGTAAAGTACGGAGCACGGAAGTCAGACAGGGACCACGTGACAAGAAGCAATAGGAACTGGGTACTGCAGACTCAGTTCCCTTTAGAATCTCAGGTTTGAGTCATCTCCCCCGTCTTATTGTTTGTTTGGTGTTTGTTATCTTGATAGATAGATAGATATATATATACTGTATATCTATAGAAAGATGGAGAAATTAATGCAGTTCTGCCGCATGGGCACTAAGCCAAATTCAGATGGCAAGTTAGACTCATGCACATTAGTGGAAATTGTGTGGAATGCCAGAGGGGGGATGGTTACAGCCCCTGGAGTGGAAGCTTGTCTTGAAAGAAAGAAAAGGTACCCTAGAAGATAATGGATTGTTGTCTATTGCTAGGGCAGGAGAAAGAGTCTCTGAAAGTCTATATAAAAAAAAAAAAAAAAAAAGGAAAAATTGGAAATTGGGTAGAAGAGAAAAGGAATAGAAAGAATAGAGTTTTGAGTTGTGTATTACAAAAATATATCCTGTGAGCGGCCACCACCGTATAATGGTGGCCCAGAGCCATGTGGTAAATGTAATGGTCGCCATTTTGTTAATGGCCAATGTGTTAAATGTAATAGCAGCCAAAATGGTGGCTCAGAGCCATGTGGTAAATGTAATGGTCGCCATTTTGTTAATGGCCAATGTGTTAAATGTGATAGCAGCCAAAATGGTGGCTCAGAGCCATGTGGTAAATGTAATGGTCGCCATTTTGTTAATGGCCAATGTGTTAAATGTGATAGCAGCCAAAATGGTGGCTCAGAGCCATGTGGTAAATGTAATGGTTGCCATTTTGTTAATGGCCAATGTGTTAAATGTGATAGCAGCCAAAATGGTGGCTCAGAGCCATGTGGTAAATGTAATGGTGGCCATTTTGTTAATGGCCAATGTGTTAAATGTGATAGCAGCCAAAATGGTGGCCCAGAGCCAGGTGCTAAATGTAATGGCGGCCATCTTGGAGGTGGTAAATGTAATTCTAATAGCGGCCATCTTGGAGGTGGTAAATGTAATTCTAATAGCAGCCATCTTGGTGGTGGTAAATATAATTCTGACGGCAGCCATGTTGTGGATGGCGAATGTGCTGCTCCTGGTGTTGAACATCTCAGATTAAGGCTACACACCACATCACCAAATCCTTGTTACCCAGTAATGACCACTAATGGCCAATACTATATTCCTTCGGGAAGTGAACAGGCTTTACCCATGTTTCCTATCTCAGTTGTTTCCAATGGGGCACCAACCCTTTTCCTCTATCACTCCTGTTGTGAATCCAGCAGTCCTCCCACCTGGATCGTCCCCAGCACCTACCCTTTCTACTCTCACTTCCACTGCCAATTTAGCCGCACACCCACATGAGATGCTCCAAGCAGCGGCCTCTCCTCCCAATGCTTCCACAACAGCACTCTCACGCAGCCTACATAACCCTATGCCCAGTACCTCACAGGCTGTCTCGCAGCCAAGCGCACACCTGTATGGGACGGTGGCAACTGTAACAAGGGGGGCTCAATGTGGGAGGGGGATACCAATAGCACAGGAAGCACAAAGGGGAGGGAATGTTGGCAACCTATTTTTGAAAAAGAACTTCCTGAGGGACCCTTGTTAGTGGTGGGAAAGGGTGACATAACAATGGAGACAGACGCTATTGTTAATGCTGCCAATTCTCGGTTAGAACACAATGGAGGTGTAGCTAGAGCTATAGTGGAAGCAGGAGGGGTGACTATTCAAGCTGACAGTCATATCATTGTTGAGTCACGTGGTCAGATAGCTGTTGGGGACATAGCGGTGACTAAAGCTGGCAATCTTCCATGTAGAATGATCATACATGCTGTGACCCCTACTTATGACCCTATTCATCCAGACGTTAGTGCTCAACAACTTCGTGCAGCAATAACTCGCATTAATGAGGACAGGACTGTTAAAGCTTTTAAGACTGCCTGCGTCACCTGGAGCCCATACCATGATACTGGAGCTGCCCAAATAGAGCCCTTCATTCCAGTTCTGTTACCTCCTCCGGCTCCTCATACACAAGGGACTACATCTGCACTCCCGGTGCCATCTCTACTCCCGCTTCAGGTGCCACCGCCAACAGTGCCAATGCTCATGTCTGAGGAGCCCACCATCTGTGTCAAGTTTACACCCCGGCACGCTGCTACTCTGTTGAACCAAGTTCTAGATCCAGAAAAACAGCCAATGCCTTTCTACAGGAGCATGACGAGACATGGGACTCTGGTGTTGAGTTCTGCCAAGAACCTAAGACAAGGGCCTCAGATGAGTTGGCTGACCTATCAATTATTATTGTTGCCAAAGGTTTCCAGATGCCTCAAAGCTGATGCAGCCATTGTACGATGACCTCAAGACATCAGCGTTTCCACTATGTACTAAATCCGTGGAAGCTTTCTACGCTCTTAAACAGGCCATACAGTCTGCACCAGCTCTTGGAATCCCAAATTATCAACTACCTTTTTACTTGTTTGTCAGTGAAGTAGCAGGACATGCTTCCGGAGTCCTAGCACAAAAACATGGGGGAAGAACAAGACCAATCGGCTACTACTCTGCCCGCCTGGACTCTGTATCTCAAGCTTCCCCGACTTGCCTCAGAGCTGTTCATGCTGCACATATGCTTCTGGACAAAACTTCTGATATCATCTGAGGACATCCAGTTCTCTTAATGGCTCCACACGACATAATTGCTATTGTTGGAACCTAAACATCTGTTGGTACAGCATCATATGAGACTCCAATGTTCGCTCTTGGTTCCGGATAATGTCACTCTTGTCCGCTGCAGCATCTTCAAACTGTCCACGCTGCTTCCTCTTTCCAGGGGGGATGTGGATGATACTGATGCTCTCGGAGAAGATGCCTCTACACACTCAGAGGATCATGACTGTCTCGAACAAATGCATGAAGAAGTAGCCTCCCAGAAAAGCGTGTCTGAAGACCCACTCCCACATGCTGACCTGACGTTCTTCACTGATGGTTCCAGATTTGCAGATGAAACAGGAAGATTCCATACGGGATATGCCGTGGTTACACATGACCAGGTCATCTCAGCTGGATCGCTACCACCGCACATGTCTGCACAAGAAGCGGAACTTAAAGCTTTGACGTTGGCTTGTCAGGAAGCGACGGAGAAGGTGGTCAACATCTATACGGATTCAAGATACGCTTTTGGAGTGGCTCATGACTTCGGCAGTATCTGGGCAGCCAGAGGATGCCTAACGTCCAGTGGAACTCCTGTAAAACATGCTGCTACCATGCAAGAACTTGTAGTCACTCTGAATCTACCTTCAAAGGTTGCAGTGATCGAGATCAAAGCTCACGGGAGACTGGATTCTCCAGAAGCAAGGGGGAACTTCTTTGCTGACAAAACAGAAAAAACCTATGCTGTGGATCCATTTGGGAAAGAAAAAGCAGCGGTGTACGTGTCACAAGACACTGAAGAAGGGACTAAAGGCTCTCTTAAGATGATCATCCATCTACATCAAGACAAGACATCAGATGATGAAAAGAAGTCATGGCAAGAAGGAGGAACTAAAAAAGGATGAAGATGGAGTCTGGAGGGTGAACACAAAGGTCTACCCCGTAATCTGTACCCCTCAGTGACAGAATGGGCACACGGTATCACCCACAGAGGCAAGAATCGGATGAATGACATGATTTGGAAGATTTATATGGCACCTGGGATCTCTACTGTCAACCAAAAATATTTCAAGTCCTGCCTTGTGTGTGCAGCATGCAATCCAGCACCGCCTCAGAAAGTTACTCAGAAACATTTGGCTAAACCACTCTATCCCTTTCAGAGAATTCAGATTGACCACATTCAAATGCCAAAAGTAGGGAAGTGCGAGTATGTACTGGTAGTGACTGACATGTTCTCAGGATGGCCCGAAGCCTATCCAGTAACAAACATGACTGCCAGAGTGACTGTTAAGAGACTGATGACTGAAGTAGTCTGCAGATATGGGGTCCCAGAGGTAATTGAGAGTGACCAAGGACCTGCGTTCATTGCAGCACTGTCTAAGGAACTATGAACATTAGTGGGAGCGGATTTGGGTTTACATACTCCATATCACCTACACAGCAGTGGGAAAGTAGAAACACTGAATGGCACCTTGAAAAATAAAATACTGAAAGCCAGTTAGGAGGTCAGACTTGGACGGACATTTTGCACGTTGCCTTATACTCAGTCAGAAACACTACAAGGGGTCCCACTAAACTTACACCATACGAGATTCTTTTTGGGGGGGCCTCCAAGGTTGGGTCAATATTTTCCACAACAGCTAGCCTTGGGAAGTGATACTCTTGTAAATTCTGTAATTGTTGTTAATTGTTGTTACTAAAGAACTGTCAATAACACATGTACAAGTTTTATCATCCATTCCAGGTCCAGATTCCAGTGACGGTACCCATACTTTCTAACCTGGTGACTACATGCTAGTAAAGAAGTCCATCCGAAAAGACATTCCTGGAGTCGAGATTTGAGGGTCCCTACCAAGTGCTCCTGACTACTCCTACTTCAGTCAGGATTGCTGAGCGCCTCCTGGATCCATCTCTCACATTATGAACTTGTTAGACAGTTAGGGACAGAGTAGGATCTGACCTGCTTGTCAAAGTCCAGCTACAAAGGGAGGTTTTCCACAAGGGAAAACTTGTCTCAAACTGGTGAAAACTCCAACTCCCCCTCCCGGGCAAGACGGTCAGATCTAGGATGTGTACAACAGGGTTAGTCACATGTGTATTTTACTGTAAGTAACCATGGAGATGGGAGATTGGAGAGTAATAGATCCAGCAGGTTGGGAAGTCCCGAGGACACTGGTAACACGCTCCGATATACCTCCGCAGTATACCCATAATTAGTCATACATTCTCTGGTGTCTATAGCATCCATATTGTCATGAAGCTTCTGATGTCATAATAACACTTAACATCGGTGGGTTAGGGAACCACGGTGGGATCAAGATAAAAGAAAAGGTTAATAAAGTATTTAGGGGGGACTGTTGAGGAGAGCCATAAGATCAAATACTTAATTAACCTCAACACATAAGGTAATTGAGAGAAATAACCCATAACATGTATTGTTTAACCTTACATAAGTTTTCCTCAGACAAAGTAAGACACTTAAGATGGCTGCCATCTCCTGTATCAGAGCCGTGTGCTCTGGTATATGAACAATGAAGACACTGAAGATGGCTGCCATTTCCTGTCTCAGCAGACCATGCGGTCTGGTATCCAAGATGACGCCCACACTGATGACCTCATGGATCCACCCACAGCAACGCCCACTCTGATGACCTCACGGACCAACCCACCTTGATGACCTCATGGATCCGCCCATGGACTTGCTCATGCCCAACCCACTAACCAATGGAATACATCCGATCACTCCCATTTTAGAGCTAACCGAGCCCCCTTACAGGAGATATATAACATTGTGTTTTCACTAATAAAAGTTTCTTCTTCTTCTTCTTCTTCTTGGAGCTGAGCCACCCATTGATCAAGGAGAGTTACAGCTGACTGTGTCTGGTGTATTTCTTTAGTGCACATGATCAATATCCATTAGGCCAGGAGTAGGCAACTAGAAAATTGAACATTTATATTAATTGTTCAACCCTAATATTCTCTCCTGGGGAAACTGCCTTACAGGGTTCACCAACTTGCCTGGCCAGCACACATCAGTCAGTCCAGAGCCACCAAAGGACGGTAGCTTCCCCAACACAGACCATCCAGGTCCACAGTCTCTCAGGTGCTCCACTCACAGGAGCTTCCAACACAGACTGTCCAGGACCATAGTCTTACTGTGCGCTATTCAGGACATTCATCCCACATGGGACCGCCCAACACACAGGTATGTGACCTGTCCAGGTGCTATTCAGGACATCTGTCCAACACCCCAGGCCACCTGGTCCAAAGCCCCACCACGTGCTCTTCAGGGAGACGACACTCCCAACACAAAGGTTCTCCACGACCTTCCAGTATAGACCATTCAGGTCCACACTCAGCGAACATGTGACCCACAACCTGGTCATATTATGCAGCTGTAACCACTCCCACAGGTGGGAGAGTGTGTGTGTGGCCAGTTTGACCCGCCCATCTTTCATAACTAGCCTAGTAAGTCTCCCTTACAACTATACAAATACTTGAGAGACTACAGGTCCCAGAACAACAACATTACATCAGACTTACCACGCGGACTCCCTCTGCGGCACATATCCGCCACTTACAATTCTGCCAGTCACTGTTTCACCACCATTATAACAACAGATACGCCTCCATGCATATCCTGAGGCTCACACACAGCGCCCCCTAGCTGCCACAGGGGTCACTGCATCACAAATAACAGAGCATTTTTTCTATTGATAAGTATTTATTGTTCCTCAACCATTTTTATGAAATGGGTTGTTAGAAGGTGTACCTCTGTGGCACATGTGCTATACTCAAGTGCTACTACAGGAGACCCAAGCCTTAAGATGGGCCCCGGCCCACGTCACAGTGGGCCACTGCATTATGCTTGCCCCCAGGCTAAAATTTGCCAGCCAGCCCCTGGCTCCTGATGTGCCAAACAGTGGAAACCCCCACATGTGACACCATTTTGGAAACTAGACCCCTTTGGGACCTTATCCAGATTTGTATTGAGCACCTTGAACCCCCAGGTGCTTCACAGACGTTTATAACATTAGGTTGTAAAAATTAACCCCTTCATGACCCAGCCTATTTTGGCCTTAATGACGTTGCCGTTTTTTGCAATTCTGACCAGTGTCCCTTTCTGAGGTAATAACTCGGGAACGCTTCAACGGATCCTAGCGATTCTGAGAATGTTTTTTCGTGACATATTGGGCTTCATGTTAGTGGTAAATTTAGGTCGATAATTTCTGCGTTTATTTGTGAAAAAAAATGGAAATTTGGCGAAAATTTTGAAAATTTTGCAATTTTCACATTTTGAATTTTTATTCTGTTAAACCAGAGAGTTATGTGACACAAAATAGTTAATAAATAACATTTCCCACATGTCTACTTTACATCAGCACAATTTTGGAAACAACATTTTTTTTGCTAGGAAGTTATAAGGGTTAAAATTCGACCAGTGATTTCCCATTTTTTTTAGGGACCACCTCACATTTGAAGTCAATTTGAGGGTTCTATATGGCTGAAAATACCCAAAAGTGACACCATTCTAAAAACTGCACCCCTCAAGGTGCTCAAAACCACATTCAAGAAGTTTATTAACCCTTCAGGTGTTTCACAGCAGCAGAAGCAACATGGAAGGAAAAAATGAACATTTAACTTTTTAGTCACAAAAATGATCTTTTAGCAACAATTTTTTTATTTTCCCAAGGGTAAAAGGAGAAACTGGACCACGAAAGTTGTTGTCCAATTTGTTCTGAGTACGCAGATACCTCATATGTGGGGGTAAACCACTGTTTGGGCGCACGGCAGAACTCGGAAGGGAAGGAGCGCCATTTGACTTTTTGAATGAAAAATTGGCTCCAATCTTTAGCGGACACCATGTCGCGTTTGGAGAGCCCCCGTGTGCCTAGACATTGGAGCTCCCCCACAAGTGACCCCATTTTGGAAACTAGATGCCCCAAGGAACTTATCTAGATGCATAGAGAGCACTTTAAACCCCCAGGTGCTTCACAAATTGATCCGTAAAAATGAAAAAGTACTTTTTTTTTCACAAAAAAATTATTTTAGCCTCAATTTTTTAATTTTCACATGGGCGACAGGATAAAATGGATCCTAAAATTTGTTGGGCAATTTCTCCTGAGTACGCCGATACCTCATATGTGGGGGTAAACCACTGTTTGGGCGCATGGCAAGGCTCGGAAGGGAAGGCACGCCATTTGGCTTTTTGAATGGAAAATTAGCTCCAATCGTTAGCGGACACCATGTCGCGTTTGGAGAGCCCCTGTGTGCCTAAACATTGGAGCTTCCCCACAAGTGACCCCATTTTGGAAAGGAGACGCCCCAAGGAACTTATCTAGATGCATAGTGAGCACTTTAAACCAACAAGTGCTTCACAGAAGTTTATAACGCAGAGCCGTGAAAATAAAAAATAATTTTTCTTTCCTCAAAAATTATTTTTAGCCCAGAATTTTTTATTTTCCCAAGGGTAACAGGAGAAATTGGACCCCAAAATGTTGTTGTCCAGTTTCTCCTGAGTACGCTGATACCCCACATGTGGGGGTAAACCACTGTTTGGGCACACGTCGGGGTTCGGAAGGGAAGTAGTGACGTTTTGAAATGCAGACTTTGATGGAATGCTCTGCGGGCGTCACGTTGCGTTTGCAGAGCCCCTGATGTGCCTAAACAGTAGAAACCCCCCACAAGTGACCCCATTTTGGAAACTAGACCCCCAAAGGAACTTATCTAGATGTGTGGTGAGCAGTTTGAACCCCTAAGTGCTTCACAGAAGTTTATAACGCAGAGCCGTGAAAATAATAAATACGTTTTCTTTCCTCAAAAAAAATTTTTTTAGCCCTGATTTTTTTATTTTCCCAAGGGTAACAGGAGAAATTTGACCCCAAGAGTTGTTGTCCAGTTTCTCCTGAGTACGGTGATACCCCATATGTGCGGGTAAACGACTGTTTGGGCACATGCCGGAGCTTGGAAGTGAAGTAGTGACGTTTTGAAATGCAGACTTTGATGGAATGCTCTGCGGGCATCACGTTGCGTTTGCAGAGCCCCTGATGTGCCTAAACAGTAGAAACCCCCCACAAGTGACCCCATTTTGAAAACTAAACCCCCAAGGGAACTTATCTAGATGTGTGGTGAGCACTTTGAACCCCCAAGTGCTTCACAGAAGTTTATAACGCAGAGCCGTGAAAATAAAAAATCATTTTTCTTTCCTCAAAAATAATTTTTTAGCCCGCAATTTTTTATTTTCCCAAGGGTTACAGGAGAAATTGGACCCCAAAAGTTGTTGATCAGTTTCTCCTGAGTACGCTGGTTACCCCATATGTGGGGGTAAACCACTGTTTGGGCACACGTCGGGGCTCGGAAGGGAGAGAGCACCATTTTACTTTTTCAACGCAAGATTGGCTGGAATCAATGGTGGCGCCGTGTCGCGTTCGGAGACCCCCTGATGTGCCTAAAAAGTGGAAACCCCTCAATTCTAACTCCAACACTAACCCCAACACACCCCTAACTCTAATCCCAACCCTAACCACAACCCTAACCCCAACACACCCCTAACCCTAGTCTTACCCCTAATTCCAACCCTAACCCTAAGGCTATGTGCTCACGTTGCGGATTTGTGTGGATTTTTCCGCAGTTTTTGAAAAATCTGCAGGTAAAACGCACTGCGCTTTACCTGCGGATTTACCGCGGATTTCCAGTGTTTTTTGTGTGGATTTCACTTGCGGATTCCTATTGAGGAACAGGTGTAAAACGCTGCGGAATTGCACAAAGAATTGACATGCTGCGGAAAATACAACGCAGCGTTTCCGCGCTGTATTTTCCGCACCATGGGCACAGCGGATTTGGTTTTCCATAGGTTTACATGGTACTGTAAACGTGATGGAAAACTGATACGAATCCGCAGCGACCAATCCGCTGCGGATCCGCAGCCAAATCCGCACCGTGTGCACATAGCCTAATTCTAACCCTAATTCCAACCCTAACCCTAATTCTAACCCTAATTCTAACCCTAGCCCTAAGTGCAACCCTAGCCCTAAGTGCAACCCTAGCCCTAAGTGCAACCCTTGCCCTAAGTGCAGCCCTAAGTGCAACCCTAGCCCTAAGTGCAACCCTAGCCCTAAGTGCAACCCTAAGTGCAACCCTAAGTGCAACCCTAGCCCTAAGTGCAACCCTAAGTGCAACCCTAACCCTACCCCTAACCCTACCCCTAACCGTACTCCTAACCCTACCCCTAACCCTAACAGTAACCCTAATGGAAAAACAAAAATAATTATATTTTCTGTATTTTATTATTGTCCCTACCTATGGGGGTGATAAAGGGGGGGATTTATTTACTATTTTTCTTATTTTGATCGCTGTAATAGAACTCACAGCGACCAAAATGTGCAGGAACGAATCTGCCGGCTGGCAGATTCGGCAGGCGCACTGCGCATGCGCCCGCCATTTTCCAAGATGGCGGCGCCCATGAAGAAGACGGCCGGACACCGGGAGGGACATCGGAGCTAGGTAAGTATGGGCGGGTGGGACCGGAACACGGGGGGGGGACAGGAGGACCGGGGGAGCCGACAGGAGGGAGATGGGGAGCGGAACGGAGATCGGGGCAAAAAGGACGACTGGGGAGGCGATCGGTGGGGTGGGGTGGGGGCAGATCGGGGTCTCCAGCCATGGCAGATGCTATTGCAGCATCGGCCATGGCTGGATTGTAATATTTCACCATTTTCATAGGTGAAATATTACAAATCGCTCTGATTGGCAGTTTCACTTTCAACAGCCAATTAGAGCGATCGTAGCCACGGGGGGGGGGGGTGAAGCCACCCCCCCTGGGCTGAAGTACCACTCCCCCTGTCTCTGCAGATCGGGTAAAATGGGAGTTAACCCTTTCACCCGATCTGCAGAGACGCGATCATTCTGTGACACAGCATATGTGTCACAGGTCGGATTGGCACCGACTTTCATGACGCATACGCTGTGTCACAGGTCGGGAAGGGGTTGAAAAATCACATTTTTCCCACAATTAATTTTTTTTTAGCTACAAATTTTGTACTTTCACAAGGGCAAAAGGAGAAAATGGAGAATTTCTCCTGAGTTCACCCATACCCCATATGTGGTCGAAAACTACTTTTCAGTCACAGTGCAAAGCTCAGAAGGGAAGTAGCACCATCTTACAGTGCAGATGTACCCCCCATAAGGGACCCCAATTTGGAAATTATAACCCTTTGGGGAATTTATCTACAGATGTAGGGACTATTTTGACACTATAGGTGTTTTCCAGAAACAGGCAGCAGTGGATGTTGCAGAGTGAAAATTGCAAACTGCTATTGTAGTGACCAGTACTCTGCAGTGACCAGTATACTGTAGGGACCAGTACATTATGCCCAGCTCATGCTTCTGGAGACACGCACCTGTAAATTAGGTAGGCTCTCATCACTACAGAAATGCCAAACATGTGGGTGCTAATCGTTGTTTAGGCACAGTGGGGCTCAGAAGGGAGGGGGCATTTGGATTTGGGAGCGGAAAATTTGCTGAATTTCTTTTGACGGATGAAGAGCCATTTTGCTTTTCCAGAGCCTTTGTACTACCAGTAACGTGGAAGCCCCCTATATTTCCGTTAACAGATGACAGATCTGAGTGGGGACTTTCTTTTTTTGTGGATTGAGTGATCTGATCTGGTACTGCTGATTATCAGATCAGCGATCTGTCAGGCAGTGAAGGAGGCTTCTCAGGTCCTGCTTTAAGAAAGCGCTGACAAGTCACCTCCCTGCAGGACCCGGAAGGACCCCGTGGCCATCTTGGTGCTGGGGGTTGACCCTCAGGACAACGCAATCACATTGCATTGTTCTCAGGAAAGCACGCAGGGAGCCCCCTTCCCGTGCGATGCTTCTCTATGCTGCTGTCACTACTGATAGAGGCATCAAAGGAGTTATACACCCATTTCCGGTGATAGCACCGATCATGGGCATTGCTGCTGGGTGTCAGCTGTCACATACAGCTGACACCCACACGCGATCGCCGCGGCCCTCACCGTGAGGCCGTGGTAATCGCGGCGCTGTACTAGCACTGCTCCGGGCACAATCGCACCTCCTGCTGAGCAGTACTAGTACGGCACATGTCATGAAGGGGGTGGATTTGGGAATGTTTATCTTGCAAAAAGAAGGCCAAGAGGAGACTTAATTGTCTAAAAATATTTGAATGGATGTTACAGTATAGAGGGATCATCCTTATTCTCATTTGCACATGGAAACACGAGAAGCAATGGAATATAACTAACTATGATTCTAAGTATAAAACATATAATACTGGTGGATAAAACAAGACTGGACACAAGACCTTCACAGCCGTCTACACATCATAGAGGAGATGTCATGACTCCTTCTCTCCATCTACCTGATGATCCTGAGGAACATTGGGATCTCCTTGTTTACAGTCCTGTGGAAGAAGAGGATGGGGACATCTTTCTGGTGTTGTCCTCTTAATGAATAGATCTGGAGGAAACACATACAGGGACTGAATTCATTCTTTACATACAGATAATTATAGGAAGTGTGTATTTAGTCCTGTCTATTACCTGGTGATGTGAGGGGCTGGGGAACCTCCATCATGACGTCCTTGTACAGATCTTTGTGTCCTTCTAAATACTCCCACTCCTCCATGGAGAAATAGACAGTGACATCCTGACACCTTATAGGAACCTGACACATACAATGATACTATCATCCCCTGCTCCCTTCTTACTGTATAATGTCCCAGCATTCCCAGCAGTGTCACCTCTCCAGTCAGCAGCTCAATCATCTTGTAGGTGAGTTCTAAGATCTTCTGGTCATTGATATCCTCATCTACAGGGTCCTGACAGCGCTCACTAGAGGTCTTCTTCACTACTGTGTAATCCTGGTTATGGAGAGACACATTAATAAATGACACTACAGACATTTCCAGAGTCCTCACCTCTCCAGTTCTGTCCATCTGTTATTCCCATAGATAAGAATGATGTAATGTGACATCATCAGAATCTCTCACCTCTCCAGTAAGCCGGAAGAGGATCTCTAGGGTGAGGTGTATTATCCTCTCCGCCATCTTGTCTCTGTCCATATCAATCCTTGATGGGTAAATTAGGAAAATTCTCTTATACAGAAGATATTCCCCGAGAGGATCTGATATTGTAGAGACCTGAATGAGAAGAAGATGAGCCGATGTAACATCATAAAATCCTGTGTAATAATACAATTACTGGAGATAATAAGGGAAACATATGAGGAGATTTATTAGTTTACAGTATTTAATTTTCTTCTTTACATCTACTAATAAAACCTACCGTATATACTCGAGTATAAGCCGAGATTTTCAGCCCATTCTTTTAGGCTGAAAGTGCCCCTCTCGGCTTATACTAGAGTCATTGTCCCAGGGAGGTCAGGACATTTTTCTCGGATTTTCCTAAATGGTTTGTGCAAATGACAGTCAGTCTAATAAAAGTCATCACCCGTTAGAGTATACATCGAATTTTATAGAAGAAACCTCCCAATGATAACAGTAAAATCTCCAAAATGAATAAAAACTCAAAATGCACTGTTCCAAATTATTAGGCACAGTAATATTTCTAAACATTTGATATGTTTTAAAGAACTGAAAATGCTCATTTGTGGAATTTGCAGCATTAGGAGGTCACATCCACTGAGCAAAAAAGCTATTTAACTCCAAAACATGCTAACAGGCCAAGTTACATGTTAACATAGGAGCCCTTCATTGATATCACCTTCACAATTCTTGCATCCATTGTACTTGTGAGTTTATGGAGAGTTTCTGCTTGTATTTCTTTGCATGAAGTCAGAATAGCCTCCCAGAGCTGCTGTTTTGATGTGAACTGCCTCCCACCCTCATAGATCTTTTGCTTGATGATACTCCAAAGGTTCTCCATAGGGTTGAGGTCAGGGGAAGATGGTAGCCACACCATGAGTTTATCTCCTTTTATGCCCATAGCAGCCAATTACTCAGAGGTATTAATTGTCAGCTTGAAGATGATTTTGTTCCTGATGACACGTTTCTGCTTTTTAGACCATGGAAGAAAGTTGTCAGTCAGAAACTCTATTTACTTTGCTGAGGTCATTTTCACACCTTCAGGAACCTTAAAGGGCCCTACCAGTTGGTTCCCCATGATTCCAGCCCAAAACATGACTCCTCCACCTCCTTGCCGACGTCGCAGCTTTGTTGGGACATGGTGGCCATCCACCAACCATCCACTACTCCATCCATCTGGACCGTCCAGAGTTGCTCGACACTCATCAGTAAACAAGACTGTTTGAAAATTAGTCTTCATGTATGTCTGGGCCCACTGCAACCATTTCTGCTTGTGAACACTGTTTAGGAGTGGCCGAATAGTAGGTTTATGCACCACAGCAAGCCTATGAAGGATCCTACACCTTGAGGTTCGAGGGACTCCAGACGCACCAGCAGCTTCAAATAACTGTTTGCTGCTTTGTAATGGTACTTTGGCAGCTGCTCTCTTAATCCAATGAATTTGTCTGCCAGAAAACTTCCTCATTATGCCTTTATTTGCATGAACTCTGTCTGTGCTCTGTTTCAGTCACAAATCTCATCAGAGTATGATGATCACTCTTAAGTTTTCGTGAAATATCTAATTTTTTCATCCCTTGACCAAGGCATTGCACTATTTAACGCTTTTCAGCAGCAGAGAGATCCTTTTTATTTCCCATATTGCTTGAAACCTGTGACCTGCATAATAATGTGGAACATCATTTTTGAGTAGTTTTCCTTTCATTAGAATCACCTGGAAAACTAATTATCACATGTGTTTAAGATTGATTTCAGTGATCCATTGAGCCCTGAGACACAATACCATCCACGAGTTTATTTGAAAAACAAAACAATTAAATCTTTAAGACACTTAAATCCAATTTGCATAATAATTTGGAACACAGCATATACTGTGTATGGAGGGAACTTCGGTACTGTGAGAAGATTATACTATGTGTGGGGGTACGGCGGAACTGTGGAAATATATTTTGTCTGAGAGAAGCCAGTACTGTAGAAACTTTATACTGTGTGAGGGGCATCATATATACAGCATAAGGGGTGTAAAAAGGTGTGTCATAAGAAGAACAATTCCACAGGGCTGTGCGGCATTTGTACAAAAAGACTGGCATCTGCCGTCCAGACGGGACCCTGCGGAATCAATGGGAAGAGGGAGGGTGTCAGCAAGGAAGAGTCTAGAAGGTACACCAGGTCAAGCGACCTTGATGATGCAATTTCCTGTTATTATAAAGGCCATAGCCCCAAAGCCAGAACAGATTTGGCACCAAACAAAACAATGGGGTGCCAGGGAAGAATGTAATGTACCAGGCCATGGTAAAGTGCCCGAGGCAGCTGGTTGTCGCAGAACCCAGCCAAGGCCTGAGAACCACATCTGAGCTGGTCAAGACCCAGAGTCCAGAATATGCCTGCCAAGGCCTAAGAACCTGACCTGCAGCGGTCAAGACCTAGAGTTCAGACTCCGCCAGGGAAGAACAGAGTCCCAGCTTTCATTTCTTCTGGAACAAGAGACATCTGCTGTTGGTCAAGCACTGAGGATCTGTAAGGAGACTCCGCTCAGTAGTATAGGCCTGCAGTGCAGAGCAGGAGGTGCAAGTGAGCCGGGCCATTGCTTCCAACACTGAAGTCAGTACAGGTGTTGGCCTAGGGCAGTGGTGGGGAACCTCAGACCCCAGGGCCATTTACGGCCCTCGGTGACCTTTTATCAGGCCCCCGAGCAGATTCTCAGGGACCGCATTCTTGGGCAAGGAGCTGTATTTTGATTGCCACAAGCTCATTAATTTCTTCTTGCTCTGTTAGCACACACACGTAGTGATCACTACTGGACACTGAAGGGCATGCAATGAAAGATTACGTCCTGAAACCAATGCCAGAGTCAGGATGTACTTTGTGGGTGGAGTTTATACTGTCCCTGAAGGATGGTATAAATATCCAAATGGCCCTTTGCAGAAAAAAGATTCCCTACCCCTGGCCTAGGGTAATACAAGAGACAAGGAGGAAGCTGGTGGAAGTGAAGGCGGCCCAGCGAGCCCTGATAGGCTTTATTAGGAGGACTTATGGCCTAACGGGAAGAGGCGGAGACCCCGCTATGGCCGGTGTTCACAGAGTAGAGTGTTGTCGACTATAGGTGCCAGGAAAATCCCCCTTGTCAGTAGCTAAAGTCACATGTGGTTAGAGGCTGCTATTAGTGAGAGTGAGGCGGAGAATTCATTGTGTATCTGATATTGGATATTTCACCTCGTAATCACCCTGTTCTGCATTATTCACTGTTGCCGTAGTGACCACAATTCCCATTATCAGGAAATAAATAATTATATTGGTTACTTCCATCTTGTGTTTGTCGGTGTGTTGTATCCGGTCACCTGATTACAGGGGCATAATGGGGGCATTACACTGTGTGGGGGCATCATATATACTGCATAAGGGGCAAAATGGGGGCGAAGAAAGGGGCCCTGTACTGTGAGAACCATACGTTCCCTCACTTCCTGTCTTCCATAGTTGGGCCGTATGTATCTATTACAGGAAACAGAACAAAAACGCAATAATTCTTATAAAGTGGCAACAGAAACCTCAAGAGTCTCAGTGCTGAAGGGGTTAATGTCCCCCACGCCCAGTAATGGGGAATCTCCACCACTTACCTCCACCTCCAGAGCCGCACTCCACATATATGGCTGCTCTGTGCGCACAGGACCTGTGATGAGGTCACGGAGGGGAGGAGTCAGGGGTCACATGATCAGGGGAGTGAATGATATCCAGAGTAAAGAGGCTACATGGAAACTTCTCCTCAGTCAGTGACATTCCCGCCATTATTCCCCCTCACTACTGGCACAATTACCTCACGCCGCCTTTTCTGCACAGTGTTATGTGTGGAATGTAACGTGTGATTTCTCTGGAGACAAATAGACCCCACACATGAGGGAATTATCACCAGTTACCGGACGTCTAGTATATGGCGGCATATGATTGTGCTATCGACTCCACACCAGGAGCTAAAATGCCGAAATCTCATTTATCCCCTTCCAGTGCCCGGCTGAGGGCTCATTTCCACATGTGAGGCACACGTCCGTATCTCGCATGTGGAAACCAAGCTCTGGCGCCGGCACTTTGGAGCGGAGCTGTGCAGCTCCATGTGTTCCTATGCGGCCGCACGCTCCGCTCTGGAGTGCTGGCGCCAGAGCTTGGTTTCCACATGCGAGATACGGACGTGTGCCTCGCATGTGGAAATGAGCCCTAAGGGTCATATACAACCATCCACCTCTCCAGTCACTGTGAGAGGTTTTTTTAATAGGATGGAGGGCTACGTCCATGCTTGGATTTTAGAGAGATTAGTAAAATCACGGTGCCCAATCCCTATACTTTACCCTTTATACCTGATCTGTTTAGCCAATTACCTGGAGATAAATGAATTCACGAACTCAACGTGAGAGGGGTATATAACCTTATCCATGTGACGGATGGAAGACCGCATTCAATACACCTGAGGGGCAGAGTGAAAATTTGGTGTTGCCATTCGGATTAAGCAATGCTCCATCAGTCTTTGAACATTTCATAAATTATATGTTTTCCTCACTGGTTGGTAGATTTGTGGTGGTTTACCTGGATGATATATTGAGTTACTCACGTACTCTGCAGGAGCATCATGAGCATGTCAGACAGCTGGAGAGGGAAAAACATTACTCAGCAATCCTCCTTTGACATTTGGAAGAGCTCCATTGAAAAATGTCCTAGCACCAAGAAAGATAAAAAAAGAAGAAAGATTCACTAAAAGTGGCATGTCTTCCGAATAAAATCATTACATGCGATCTTAGTGATGAGCGAACAGGCTCGCCACTACTCGTTACTCGCCCGAGAATCACTGTGCTCGGTGTGCTCGGCGAGTACCGAGCATTTCCAGGATTATTCGGTGGGAGCTCGGGTCTCCGCCCTGCAATTCTGGCTCTTTAGAGCTCCAATCAACATGCAGTGATTGTCTGCCACGTACTGTAATACTGCAGCCATCTTTGTTGTGGTATTACAGTGATTGGCTGGCCGCACAGCGTCATCAGGTCTATAAGAGACCTGCCGCCGCCCTGCTCCTCACAGTCATGTCCGGAATCAGACAGTGTAGGGAGAGCTGCTGCCGAGATATGGACAGATTTGTGCTGTTATTACATACTTTGGGTATACCATCCTAGAACCCACAAATCCAGCTAAACCAACAGTCCTTCTAAGGACTAATTACGGGGTATATAATAATAATAATAATAATCTTATTTTTATATAGCGCTAACATATTCCACAGCGCTTTACAGGTTGCACACACATTATCGTCACTGTCCCCGTTGGGGCTCACAATCTAAATTCCCTATCAGTATGTCTTTGAAATGTGGGAGGAAACCGGAGTGCCCGGAGAAAACCCACGCAAACACAGAGAGAACATACAAACTCTTTGCAGTCCTTAGTGGGGCTTGAACCCAGGACTCCAGCGCTGCAAGGCTGCTGTGCTATCCACTGCGCCACCGTGCTGCATATATAGATTGTAGTGCTAGGGAAGCAGGGAGTGCACAGTATGTGCGTATATACACATCAGTACGAGGCCTGCAGGCACTGTATGTGGGTATATACATATCATTGCATGCATCAAAAGGCTCCATTACTGTCTGCTGCTGACTATTACATATATACCTAGTTCCAGGTATCAGTGGCTAGGAATATTTTTTTTTTGCACCTCAATCCTGATAATTTTATTCCAAAACAATACAGATCCCTTTTTTTGTTTTTTAATATTTCACATGTGTTCGATAATCAATATGCAGTGGGCGTTTTAGCAAAATGCAAAATATTAAAAAACAATTTATGGGACATCCTTTGTCCAAACATTTCTATGAACACCCTAACAGCACGGTGTAAGACATGACAATAATGGGCATTGAGATTATTCACCCGTAATGGAGAAAAGGGGACTTTGTAAAACAAATGTCCAGGGCAGAAAGCAAATAGATCTATCAATTGGACACTCTGAGACCGAAGGGGTAAAACAGTGAAATGGAGCTCTTTGGATTTTATAACCTCTCAATTATCTAATTGTCAGCAAGGATATTTGTAGCCAGACTTTAGCAGCAGTCTGAGGAAGAAGGCCGCCTTCTTATAAACGCAATATTAGGGATGGCGGCACACACCAAATAATATTAAGGAAAATATAAGGTGCGTTCGCAGCCCGGGGTCCACCGTGCAGAGATGACACCTGCTGCTCGGTAATGGCAGACAGTATATGGCGGTATAATGTGAGCACACACAGGTTAGTTTCACCCGGTATGTAAGGAGGCGAACCCTCTTGCGTCACAGGGCCGCAATACCACAGAGTGAACGCTAATGTTTGGTCACAGAACTCTACCCCAAGGACACAGGGTTAGAGTCCCTCTAGACCCACTAGCGTTCGATGCCGCAACTGCTGTGCCAGAGAGAAAACTGAACTTAAAGATTTACCGCATAAAGTGCATACAGAGCCGCTCTGGTGGACGCCACTAACCACCCTAAACTTGGGCAGCAAAGCCCACCAATTGCGCATGGCGCTGCTCTGACGGATGCTGCAATGGACACAGTACTCTCATGCCTAGTGCTGGATGGCACAATCTGGCGCTAGTTAGCTCCAATCACCCACACTCAGGTAGCAACACTAGAGAAGGGGTTCATCAGATTGCACACACTCATCCACACATACACGATTTTAGATTCATACTAGCGCATGGCCGAGTGGCCATGCAAACTTTTTATAGTTGCGTCCTTCCGGGAACTTCCCGGTGGTCCAATTAGGGCCACTTCAGGAACTGAGCATGTGACCCCTGACCTCCAATGAGAGGTTGTCCCACGAGCATGCTCAGTTGACCAAAAAGCAGGACTTAGTCCCTGGAGCGTCTGCTCACCGCTAATTACTGCTGGTTACAATTGCTGAACCTGGGAGGGCAGCAGTAACCAGACGCTCAGTATCAGCTTGAGCAGCCTACTCTGCGGCTGGGGAAGAATGGGAGTCCGCAGATGACATGGTTTGAGATTCCCCCCGTGCAGCGGAGAGAACTCGACACCTAACATGCGTAGGATGCTAGGATTGCTTTGGTACACTTGCTGCTCCATACAGAAGATCAGTCGCGTGATTCTCACATGATCAACAATGTCATGTAGGTCCTGACGTTACCATACTACACAGAAGACGCGCCTGTATTATAGGATGAATATTGAGCACCTGTCACTGGCCGTGACAGCGCCCCACTGACTGTACCTCCATATTGCTGACCATCGGAGGTGAGACAGCATTTACCCCATAACTTCTATACTACATCTGTACATGAAGCCTGCTCTCGCAGAATTTAATCATTATGCATGGCTTTACCAAATACAAGGTAAATGAACCTCCCTATTGGTCTAACTCACGCTAAAACTTTATGGTAGGATCACTAGTCCACTATAACATGTAGTGATTTTCAATTTTGAATCTACATTAGGATCAGTGACGTATTTATTACTTTTACATGTTCTATAGGGTGTTGATCCAGGGAACTAGTCTGATTGCCGTATGTGGAGTCAGGAAGGAATTTTTTTCCCTAATGTGGAGCTTACTCTTTGCCACGTGGTTTTTTTTTGCCTTCCTCTGGATCAACATGTAGGGCATGTGAGGTTAGGCTATGGGTTGAACTAGATGGACTTAAAGTCTTCCTTCAACATTAATAACTATGTTACTATGTTATATGTGGGGTCAGATGTCATTGTTTTCCCTTCTTAACACTAGAATCGTTTTTCTCCCTAACCATACTCCTTTAGCACAAATTCACATTCATTGATTTGTGGTTATTTTTTATTTGCAGCTGAGCAGTTATTTGGTATAATAGCACCACTATTATTTATTTCCCAAATATTACAAACAACTGAAAATATTCCCTAGAGAGGAGGTTCCCCCACAGGTTCAGAATCGCATTGGACAACTGAATCGGAAAGAAACCTTTTTGATTTATAAACTAAACACCTTACTCCAAATGGACTCAACGAAGTTACAGATTTACAGATGTATTTTTGTGATGACCTTTTTGACTTCATAAATTGTATTATTTGTTATAAAATGTTATTGTCATATTCATCATAAATGTTATTGATCTATTCATTGAGGATCTTAACTATTTTAATATTTTTAACATACTTCTAATACATTCATAAATGTCATTGTTATATTTCTTATCACCCTTATTTATAATACAGTTTTAATAGATTTGTACTATAATAACACATAGTTTGTTTATATCAAATCGGGTAATTATTCTTTTCATATCCTGATATATACTATATCATATACTACACGCCTGCCAACAATTCCTGTGTGTGTAGTTTGTTCCCCCAGTGTTTTTTGTTGTCTCCAGCATCCAGAGCGCTCCTCCAATGGATCCTCCGTTCTGTAGCCTGAGTGATCAGCCGATGCTCTTTGTATCGCATTATTCACCTAATCTACAAAACCTCCCTCATTTTCCCTCACTCCTATTCACTACACGTTCTATCAGCTTCCACCATAGTATCTTGACCCTGATACATGCTCAATAGGTTTATGTCTCCTGCTACTAGAACAGCCGCGATCAGGAACCAACACGCGCTCTTCGAATATCCAGTATCCGCTGTTTCAGATGCTGCATATCTCATATCTTCACAGCATAGACAATTGCCTTCAGATGACCCCAACATCTGAAACAACCTGTGCTAGCATTTCTTCTGCGGTGTTGCTATCAGTGTGTCAAGAGTGGGAGAAGAGGGTTGCATTGACAATCCAACCCAATGGGCAGCACTTTGAACACATTGTATAAGTTGTCGTAAACTTGTAAATAACTGATAAAAGAATAAAATTACGTTAAAACCGAGCACACCATTGTTTTTCTTGTGAAATTCTCAATACGTTTGATGTGTCACGTGACCCTCTTCCCATTAGAAAAAATAAAGTTGCATCCAAAATGGCCTACTTCAAAATGGCCACCATGGTCACCACCCATCCTGAAAAGTTTTCCCCCTCCCATATACTTGTTCTAAAAATGGCGGGCACATGCGCAGTGTGCCCGCCGAATCTGCCGGCCGGCAGATTGGTTCATTCATTTTGATCACTGTGATAGATCATATCACAGTGATCAAAATAAAAATAGTTAATAAACCCCTCCTTTATCACCCCCATAGGTAGGGAACATATTAAAATAAAGAAAATATATTTATTTTTCCACTAGGGTTAGGGTTAGAACTAGGGTTAGGGTTAGAACTAGGATTAGGGTTAGAGCTAGGGTTAGGGTTGCAATTAGGGTTAGGGTTGCAATTAGGGTTAGGGTTAGAATTAGGCTATGTGCACATGGTGCGGACTTGGCTGCGGATCCACAGCGGATTGGCCGCTGCGGATTCGTAGCAGTTTTCCATCACATTTACAGTACCATGTAAACCTATGGAAAACCAAATCCGCTGTGCCCATGGTGCAGAAAATACCGCTCTGTATTTTCCACAGCATGTCAATTCTTTGTGCGGATTCCGCAGCATTTTACACCTGTTTCTATATAGGAATCAGCTGGTGAAATACCCACAAAAAACACTGGAAATCCGCAGTAAATCCGCAGGTAAAACGCCGTGCATATTACCTGCGGATTTTTCAAAAATGGTGCGGAAAACTCCCCAACGTGGGCACATAGCCTTAGGGCTAGATTTAGACTTAGGGTTGGAATTAGGGTTAGGCTTGGAATTAGAGTTAAGATTAGGGGTGTGTTGGGGTTAGGGTTAGGCTTGTGGTTAGGGTTATGGTTGGGATTAGGGTTAGGGGTGTGTTGGGGTTAGGGTTGTGGTTACTGTTGGGATTAGGGTTAGGGGTGTGTTGGGGTTAGGGTTGTGTTGGCGTTAGGGTTGTGATTAGGGTCATGGTTAGAGTTGGGATTAGGGTTAGGGATGTGCTGGGATTAGTGTTGGAGTTAGAATTGAGGGGTTTCCACTCTTAAGGCACATCAGGGGGTCTCCAAACATGACATGGCGCCGCTATTGATTCCAGCCAACTGGTCTCCCTCCCTTCTAAACCCCGACGTGTGCTCAAACAGTGGTTTACCCCCACATATGGGGTACCAGCGTACTCAGGACAAACTGGACAACAAATTTTGGGGTCCAATTTGTCCAGTCACCCTTGTGAAAATAAAAATTGCGGGCTAAAAAAATCATTTTTGGGGAAAGAAAAATGATTTTTTATTTTCACGGCTCTGCGTTATAAACTTCTGTGAAGCACTTTGGGGTTCAAAATGCTCACCACACATCTAGATAAGTTCCTTGGGGGGTCTAGTTTCCAAAATGGGGTCACTTGTGGGGAGTTTCTACTGTTTAGGCACATCAGGGGCTCTGCAAACGCAACGTGACGCCGGCAGACCATTCCATCAAAGTCTGCATTTCAAAACGTCAGTAATTCCCTTCCGAGCCACGAAGTGTGCTCAAATAGTAGTTTACTCCCACATATAGGGTACCAGCATACTCAGGACAAACTGGACAACAACTTTTGGGGTCCAATTTGTCCAGTCACCCTTGTGAAAATAAAAATTGCGGGCTAAAAAAATCATTTTTGGGGAAAGAAAAATGATTTTTTATTTTCACGGCTCTGCGTTATAAACTTCTGTGAAGCACTTTGGGGTTCAAAATGCTCACCACACATCTAGATAAGTTCCTTGGGGGGTCTAGTTTCCAAAATGGGGTCACTTGTGGGGGAGCTCCAATGTTTAGGCACACACGGGCTCTCCAAATGCGACATGTTGTCCGCTAATGATTGGAGCTAATTTTCCATTCAGAGTTAAATGGCGCTCGTTCCCTTCCGAGCCCTGCATCCAAACAGTAGTTTACCCCCACATATGAGGTATCTGTGTACTCAGGAGACATTGCCCAACAAATTTTAGGATACATTTTATCCTGTTGCCCATGTGAAAATGAAAAAATTGAGGCTGAAAGAACTTTTTTTGTGAAAAATAAGTACTTTTTCATATTTACGGATCAATTTGTGAAGCACATGAGGGTTTAAAGTGCTCACTATGCATCTAGATAAGTTCCTTGGGGGGTCTAGTTTCCAAAATGGGGTCACTTGTTGGGGAGCTCTAATCTTTAGGCACACAGGGGCTCTCCACACTCAACAAGGTGTCCGCTAAAGACTGGAGCCAACTTTTCATTCAAAAAGTCAAATGGCGCTCCTTCCCTTCCGAGCCCTGTCGTGCGCCCAAACAGTGGTTCCCCCCACTTATGGGGTATTGGCGTACTCAGGACAAATTGGACCACAACTTTCAGCGTCCAGTTTCTCCTTTTACCCTTGGTAAAATAAAAAAATTGTTGCTAAAAATCCTTTTTGTGACTAAAAATTTAAATGTTCATTTTTTCCTTCCATGTTGCTTCCGCTGCTGTGAAACACCTGAAGGGTTAATAAACTTCCTGAATGTGGTTTTGAGTACCTTGAGGGGTGCAGTTTTTAGAATGGTGTCACTTTTGGGTATTTTCAGCCATATAGACCTCTCAAACTGACTTCAAATGTGAGGTGTTCCCTAAAAAAAATGGTTTTGTAAATTTTGCTGTAAAAATGAGAAATCCCTGGTCAAATTTTAACCCTTATAACTTTCTAGCAAAAAAACATTTTGTTTTCAAAATTATACTGATGTAAAGTAGACATGTGGGTAATGTTATTTATTAACTATTTTGTGTCACATAACTCTCCGGTTTAACAGAATAAAAATTCAAAATTTGAAAATTGGGAAATTTTCTAAATTTTTGCCAAAATTTCCGTTTTTTTCACAAATAAATGCAAAAATTATCGACCTAAATTTACCACTAACATGAAGCCCAATATGTCACGAAAAAACATTCTCAGAATCGCTACGATCCGTTGAAGCGTTCCTGAGTTATTACCTCATAAAGGGACACTGGTCAGAATTGCAAAAAATGGCCAGGTCATTAAGGTCAAAGTAGGCTGGGTCAAGAAGGGGTTAGTTCTTCAGGGTTGAACTTGAAGAAGGAAATTATGTTGCATTATTGATTGTTTATAGACAATATTATTTGCATGTTATGCACATTCATAATAGTTTTCTTTTTTTTTGGGGGGGAGGGTTATTTTTTTTCTTCTTTGTGCACTTTTCATTGCATGTCATGCTATTCAAGTGTTAATTTTATTCTGTGGAGCAATCATTTCACTCTGTTCCCCACCTGTTTGGGGCGTATTTTAACTTGTGGCAAGACTGCTCATTGTGAAACTGAGGACTAAGAGCACTATATGTGTTCGAAACGCGTCCAGTTATTCAAGACATTCCTTCCCCCGGTATGCACTGGTTTGTCAAGCAGCTTTTTAAATTTGTATAAATAAAGACTTTTAACTTTATTTCCTGAGCTGGATACCTTCATTTTCATGCACAAGTACCTGGCGTCAAGCAGAGACGTTTCCGTGCTCGGATCAAAATTCTCATAGGCTGTGAGAATACCATCATAAGGGTGAGCTGAATTATTTCCTTTTTTCTGTTCAGTTTTCTGCTTTTTTGTGCTCCCCTTATCAAAAAGTGACATTAAAATATGCAGCCGTTCATTGAATAAGCTGCTTTCTTTGTCATACACAAAAGGTGATATTTTGCCTTATGACTTTCAATTTGGGAAGGATGTCGCTATCTTGTTTTTAAAATATCACTTTTAAATTTTTGTTTGCTCCAGCACATTCTTTTTCTTGACTCCATTTGCATGGAGACATTAATTGATCCTTCAAGAAGAGAACGCGCTGCACAGGTGCTATAGGGGTGCTGCCTTATTACAGGGTCTGCTTATAGGGGTGCTGCCTTATTACAGGGTCTGACTTTGGGGACTGCCTTATTACAGGGTCTGATTATGGGGGTGCTACCTTATTACATGGTCTGACTATGGTGGTGCTGCCTTATTACAGAGTCTGACTATGGGGGTGCTGCCTTATTACAGGGTCTGCCTATAGCGGTACTGCCTTATTACAGGGTCTGCCTATAGGGGTGCTGCCTTATTACAGGGTCTGAGTATGGGGTGCTGCCTTATTACAGAGTCTGACTATGGGGGCTGCCTTATAACAGGGTCTGCCTATAGGGGTGCTGCCTTATTACAGGGTCTGCCTATAGGGGTGCTGCCTTATTACAGGGTTTGACTATAGGGGTGCTGTATTATTACAGGGTCTGCCTATAGGGGTGCTGCATTATTACAGGGTCTGCCTATAGGGGTGCTGCATTACTAGAGGGCCTGCCTATAGGGGTGCTGGATTATTACAGGGTCTGCCTATAGGGTTGCTGTCAGTATTCTGGGTTTTCCAAGTCACCTTGTGAATGATCTTGCCCTTTGTTAAGATGGAGTTTCCTGTTTTTGTCTGCCCTATTTCCTGTTCGTTTGTTTAAAACCCGGCTCAGGTGTCAGCCTCCTTGCTGGAGTATTCTGCTTCCGTTTCCCCTTCAGCTTAGCTGCTTGTTCTACTGTGTTTCTACCCGTGGCTCTGGACATTCTTTGCCTATGTAAGCTACACTCTCAGTTATCTTTAGTCTGTTCATTTTGGAACTTAACCCTTGGTTCACTCCTCCTGGTAGGAACTCTGTTTTTGAACTGTTTTGGATTTATGTTGCTGGACTGTGTTTTTGCCACTTAATCCTTCATTTACTCCCCCCGGTGGGAGCTACTGGAATCTACACCAGTATAATAATTTAATGTGAACTTGTTCTGGACTTACCTGTGTTTATACCACAACTGAGATCAACTTGATAACTTTTTTCTGGACTTACCCGTGTTCATGCCACACCTGGGATTAACCTGAGGACTTGTTCTAGACTTCCCTGTGTTTACTACATACCCGGATTTGACTCTTTCGGCACTGACAGGGTTTTGGATCTGCACCACGTCACCTGTCACACTCACCTTGCCAAGGACTCTGCCTTAAGAACTCTGCCGATTTGCTATATATGGTTGAGGGACTTGTTTCATTGCGGGATATCAGTATATTGTTTTGGGTGTTATTGCTGTGGTACAAATACACTATTTGCACTAAAGAAATCGGTCTCTGTCTTTTCATTGCCCCACGCTACCAGAATCCTTGAGTTCCTACAATAATATTACAGGTGCTGCCTTATTCCAGGGTCTGCCTATAGGGGTGCTGCCTTATTCCATGGTCTGCCTATAGGGGTGCTGCCTTATTCCAGGGTCTGCCTATAGGGGTGCTGCCTTATTACAGGGTCTGCCTATAGGGGTGCTGCATTATTCCATGGTCTGCCTATGGGGGTGCTGCCTTATTACAGTGTCTGCCTTATGCTATAGAGTCTGCCTATAGCGAGTTCATTATACTATATTGTGGACTATTTGGTGCATTATGCTATATGGAGGCTATCTAGGGGGCCATCATACAGTATGGAGATTACAGTGAGGTGGTCATCATACATTGTTGGGGCCATCAAACAGTTTGGGGGCTACTAAGGTGTCAGTATAGTGTGTGGGTGGTACTATACAGTGAGGGGACATTATACTGTGTATAAGAGAGCATCACACTGTGTATAGGGGAGCTGTACAGGGGGAGACTCGGGACATTATTAAATGTAAAGTGGTCACTTATTGTTATAGGGAACTTAGGTTACTGTGACTATCAAAGGGGCACACAGGGCAATATTACTTTCTAGGGGGCAAAATATGGGCACTGTTTTCTAGTGCACTTGCACCCGGCATTACTATATTATAGAGGGTTCCTATAGAATTTAGAGGGCGCAGAGAACCACACAGCAGGTGCAGTAATAGGGACACACATGGCGGCAGCGGCTCAGTATTGGGATATCAGGTGGAGTAATAGGGTCACATATGGCAGCAGAGGCTCAGTATTGGGGTATCAGGTGGAGTAATAGGGTCACATATGGCAGCATCGGCTCAGTATTGGGGTATCAGGGGCAGTAATAGGGGCACATACGGCAGCAGCGGCTCAGTATTGGGATATCAGGTGGAGTAATAGGGTCACATATGGCAGCAAAGGCTCAGTATTGGGGAATCAGGTGCAGTAATAAGGACACATACGGCAGCGGCTCAGTATTGGGTTATCAAGTGCAGTAATAGGGACACATACGGCAGCAGAGGCTCAGTATTGGGGTATCAGGTGCAGTAATAGTGACACATATGGCAGCAATGGCTCAGTATTGGGGTATCAGGTGCAGTAATAGGGACACATACCGCAGCATCGGCTCAGTATTGGGGTATCAGGAGCAGTAATAGGGGCACATACGGCAGCAGCGGCTCAGTATTGGGATATCAGGTGGAGTAATAGGGTCACATACGGCAGCAGCGGCTCAGTATTGGGGAATCAGGTGCAGTAATAGGGACACATATGGCAGCGGCTCAGTATTGGGTTATCAAGTGCAGTAATAGGGACACATACGGCAGCAGAGGCTCAGTATTGGGGTATCAGGTGCAGTAATAGGGTCACATACGGCAGCATCGGCTCAGTATTGGGGTATCAGGGGCAGTAATAGGGTCACATACAACAGCAGCGGCTCAGTATTGGGGTATCAAGTGCAGTAATAGGGACACATACGGCAGCAGCGGCTCAGTATTGGGGTATCAGGTGCAGTAATAGGGACACATACGGCAGCAGCGGCTCAGTATTGGGGTATCAGGTGCAGTAATAGGGTCACATACAACAGCAGCGGCTCAGTATTGGGGTATCAAGTGCAGTAATAGGGACACATACGGCAGCAGCGGCTCAGTATTGGGGTATCAGGTGCAGTAATAGGGACACATATGGCAGCAGCGGCTCAGTAATGGGGTATCAGGTGCAGTAATAGGGACACAAGGCAGCAGCGGCTCAGTATTGGGGTATCAGGTGCAGTAATAGGGTCACATATGGCAGCAGAGGCTCAGTATTGGGGTATCAAGTGCAGTAATAGGGACACATATGGCAGCAGAGGCTCAGTATTGGGGTATCAGGTGCAGTAATAGGGACACATAGGGCAGCAGCGGCTCAGTATTGGGTATCAGGGGCAGTAATAGGGTCACATACAGCAGCAACGGCTCAGTATTGGGTATCAGGGGCAGTAATAGGGACACATACGGCAGCAGCGGCTCAGTATTGGGTATCAAGTGCAGTAATAGGGACACATATGGCAGCAGAGGCTCAGTATTGGGGTATCAGGGGCAGTAATAGGGACACATACAGCAGCAGCGGCTCAATATTGGGTATCAGGTGCAGTAATAGGGTCACATACAGCAGCAGCGGCTCAATATTGGGTATCAGGTGCAGTAATAGGGACACATACGGCAGCAGTGGCTCAGTACTGGGTATCAGGTGCAGTAATAGGGACACATATGGCAGCAGTGGCTCAGTACTGGGGTATCAGGTGCAGTAATAGGGTCACATACAACAGCAGCGGCTCAGTATTGGGGTATCAAGTGCAGTAATAGGGACACATACGGCAGCAGCGGCTCAGTATTGGGGTATCAGGTGCAGTAATGGGGACACATATGGCAGCAGCGGCTCAGTAATGGGGTATCAGGTGCAGTAATAGGGACACAAGGCAGCAGCGGCTCAGTATTGGGGTATCAGGTGCAGTAATAGGGTCACATATGGCAGCAGAGGCTCAGTATTGGGGTATCAAGTGCAGTAATAGGGACACATATGGCAGCAGAGGCTCAGTATTGGGGTATCAGGTGCAGTAATAGGGACACATAGGGCAGCAGCGGCTCAGTATTGGGTATCAGGGGCAGTAATAGGGTCACATACAGCAGCAACGGCTCAGTATTGGGTATCAGGTGCAGTAATAGGGACACATACGGCAGCAGCGGCTCAGTATTGGGTATCAAGTGCAGTAATAGGGACACATATGGCAGCAGAGGCTCAGTATTGGGGTATCAGATGCAGTAATAGGGACACATACAGCAGCAGCGGCTCAATATTGGGTATCAGGTGCAGTAATAGGGTCACATACAGCAGCAGCGGCTCAATATTGGGTATCAGGTGCAGTAATAGGGACACATACGGCAGCAGTGGCTCAGTACTGGGTATCAGGTGCAGTAATAGGGACACATACGGCAGCAGTGGCTCAGTACTGGGGTATCAGGTGCAGTAATAGGGACACATACGGCAACAGGGACTCAGTATTGGGGTATCAGGGGCAGTAATAGGGACACATACGGCAGCAGAGGCTAAGTATTGGGGAATCAGGGGCAGTAATAGGGACACATACGGCAGCAGGGACTGAGTATTGGGGTATCAGGGGCAGTAATAGGGACACATACGGCAGCAGAGGCTAAGTATTGGGGAATCAGGGGCAGTAATAGGGACACATATGGCAGCAGAGGCTCAGTATTGGGGTATCAGGGGCAGTAATAGGGACACATACGGCAGCAGCGGCTCAGTATTGGGGTATCAGGTGCAGTAATAGGGACACATACGGCAGCAGCGGCTCAGTATTGGGTATCAGGGGCAGTAATAGGGACACATACAGCAGCAGCGGCTCAATATTGGGGTATCAGCAGGATGAGGAGTTTGTGCAGGTTGGGAATAGATGGTGATGGGGATGGAAATATGAGCATTCAAATGTGTCTTTGTTGTAATCTCTGCAGCCGAGTCCTGGCTGGAGAATTCATGTCAGTTTGGGCCAGATGGAAAAGATGAACGATTTCATAAGAATGAACATCAGCTGTAAGTCACTATCTGTTCCTGTACTGTAATCTCCTATATATTCTGCAGCACTGGTATCCATCACTATGTGGTCACCATATGGCGGTAGTTTTGGTCTTTGTTTGCTGATTTAATTTTGGTTACAGCAGGATCATCTGCTGAGGTTCCCCTATACCAATGATTAAAGTGTGCCACCATAGTAGTAATCAAGAGTTAGGGGCTCACTCAGATGGTTTGCCCTCCTGAGCTGAACCTCTAGCTACACTGTTATAGAAATTTGGCTCGGGGTGAATTTAACTCCGTGTGTATGCTGTGTGCGTTCCCAATTATTATCAGATCAGATCTATTGAGCGCTCAAGAAAGAATGAACTCTGACACAAAGTGACAGTATAACATTCCATCCAGATCTCTGGTTTATTGATTGATACATGATCTTATAAAAGCGTATAAAATGGGAGTGGTTAGTAAATTAACATTCAATTTAGCTATTATTTCATTGGCTGACTGAGTACATAATGCATTTAACTGAGTACATGGCATCTTTGAACTATGGTCTACCTAGCAACAAACTGATTTTGCACTTTCGGAAACATCTGCCACCTTTATCCTGCTAGTCAGCAACATTTTGGGACATTAGTTTCGAACCATCTGCTTTAACTTCCCTGTTCTCTGGCGATCTAGACATACCAGAAAGTCCCAAGGTCTGTCTTGCCTAACTCATGTGATTAAATTGAGCAATTGATCATAAAATAGCTGAATATATTTGCTTTTAAGCTAGGACATGATTTAAAGGGATATACATGCAAGTGAGATCTACATGATATATATATATATTTCTATCACAACACCTCTGAGCACATGACAAGATAGAGGCGCACAAAACAGAAAGGGGGTGCAGGATGGGAGCAGCACATGACAGGATGGGGGCACAGGATGGGAGCGGCACATGACAAAATGGGGACACAGGATGGGGGCAGCACATGACAGGATGGGGGTGCAGAATTGGAGTAGCACATACCAGGAAGGGGACTGCACATACCATAATGGGGGCGCAGGTTGGGGGCAGTACATACCAGAATGGGGGCGCAGAATGGGAGCAGCACGACAGGATGGGGGCGCAGAATGGGAGCAGCACATGACAGGATGGGGGCGCAGGATGGGAGCAGCACATGACAGAATGGGGACGCAGAATGGGAGCAGCACATGACAGGATGGGGGCACAGGATGGGTGCAGCTCATGATAGAATGGGGGCAGCACATTACAGAATGGGGCACAGAATTGGGGCAGCACATACCAGAATGGGGGCACAGGATGGGAGCAGCACATGACAGGATAGGGGTGCAAAATTAGAGCAACACATACCAGGATGGGGGCAGCACATACCATAATGGGGGCGCAGGATGGGGGCAGCACATACCAGAATGGGGCGCAGGATGGGAGCAGCACATGACAGAATGGGGGCGCAGGATGGGAGCAGCGCATGACAGAATGGGGTGCAGAATGGGAGCAGCACATGACTGGATGGGGGCACAGGATGGGAGCAGCTCATGACAGAATAGGGGCTCAGGATGGGGCAACACATTACAGAATGGGGAAGCAAAATGGGAGCAGCACACGACAGAATGGAGGCGCAGGATGGGAGCAGCACATGACAGAATGGGGACGCAGGATGAAAGCAGCACATGACAGGATAGGGGTGCAGAATTAGAGCAACACATACCAGGATGGGGGCAGCACATACCATAATGGTGCAGGATGCGGGCAGCACATACCAGAATGGGGCGCAGGATGGGAGCAGCACATGACAGAATGGGGGCGCAGGATGGGAGCAGCGCATGACAGAATGGGGTGCAGAATGGGAGCAGCACCTCACCGGATGGGGATGCAGGATGACAGCACCACATGACAGGATGGGGACGCAGGATGAGAGCACCACATGACAGGATGGGGGCGCAGAATTGGAGTAGCACATATCAGGATGGTGGCAATACCATAGTGGGGGCACAGGATGAGAGCAGCCCATGACAGCATGGGGGTGCGGGATCTGAGCACCACATGACAAGATGGGGACGCAGGATGGGAGCACCACATGACAGGATTGGGGCGTAGGATGGGAGTGCATGACAGGATTGGGGCCTCAGGATGGGCGCACATGACAGGATGAGGGCACAGGAAGAGAGTAGCACATGGCAAGATGGAGGCACACAAACCAAGATGAGGGCAGAGGGTGGGGGCTGCACGACAGGAAGGGGGCGCAGGATGGGGGCTGCACATGACAGGATTGGGGCGGAAGATGGGAGCACCACATGACAGGATTAAGGCCCAGGAAAGAAGCAGCACATACCAGGATGGAGACCATATACCAATATAAATGTAGAACAGGTTCAATAGCTAGTTCATTTATAAGTGCACAGTATCTATTGACCTTATAAATTGATGTCAAGTGATATATCACGAGACTGAAGTTGGCTTCTTATTCGTCAGTTTCTTATTCAGCAATTTTTTCCTTTCTGTTTTTTATAGGTTTAACAACAAAAAATAAGTAGCACAATAACATACAATGCAGCGAGGTGCCCTAATGTGAATACACTTAAAATCAGCTACACAAATTATAAAATAGGCACAAAAATGGGCATCAAAGTGGGCACCGAAGGGCGTTAATGAAAGGGTTAAATGACTTTGGGCCACTGATCTCACACTTAGAATACATAGATGGTGATGCTCCACATCAAAACCAGGTATCTCCAGCCAGCCTGTCCCAAATGCGTTCTGGACATCAGAACTGGCATCAAAGTTGGCAGGCACTCGATTTTGGCAATTTGAATAAGTAGCTGGTGTTTTTAAGGGGTTAAATGACTTTAGGCCACTGATCTCACACTAAGAATTCATAGATAGCGATGCCCTTCATCAAACCCAGGTCCCGTTAGCCAGGCCCAAATGGGTTCTTGGCATCAGAATTGGCATCAAAGTCGGTAAACAGCCCATTTTCACAGATTTGAATAAGTAACTGATGTTTTTAAGGGGTTAAATGACTTTGGGCCACTGAACTCACACTAAGAATACATAGTGATGGCCCGAATCAAATCCAGGTCTCTCCAGCCTGGCCCAAATGGGTTCTGGGCATCAGAACTGGCATCAAAGTGGGCAAACAGCCAATGTTCACATATTTGAATAAGTAACTGATGTTTTTCAGGGGTTAATGACTTTTGGCCATTGATCTCACACTATGAATACACAGATAGTGATGCCCTGCAACAAACCTAGGTCCCTCAAGTTTCTCTCTCTCAATCTCTTTATACAGAGGCATGTAACCTATTTTTGGATTTAACAAGTATCCCTCATTCAGTATTTACATAAAGGGTAAAAATGAAGACAAGATCAAGTAGCATTACTTGATTATGTAAACTATTTGCATAGTTTTTCCCTTTCTGCTTTAGAAGTCAACAAACTGGCTCCATAATACAATGCATAATTAGCATATTAAGCAAACATCAGTAGTGATTAAGGATAAGCGCACAAAAAAAGTCAATATTACAGGCTTAAACAAACAAAAGTCTGCTTTCTTAACCAAGCAGAAATCAATACTTAAATTTGAAAGCCAACATCTACTATATAATTGTCTAAGGGTCACTTCCGTCTGTCTGTCGCGGTTATTCATTCGCTGATTGGTCTCGCCAGCTGCCTGTCATGGCTGCCGCGACCAGTCAGCGACGGACACATTCCGTAAGAAAATGGCCGCTCCTTACTCCCCGCATTCACTGCCTGTCGCCCGCATACTCCCCTCCGGTCACCGCTAACACAGGGTTAATGCCGGCGGTAACGGACCGCGTTATGCCGCTGGTAACGCACTCCGTTACCGCCGCTATTAACCCTATGTGTCCCCAACTTTTTACTATTGACGCTGCCTATGCGGCATCGATAGTAAAAAATGTAATGTTAAAATCAATAATAATAAAAAAAAAACTGCTATACTCACCCTCCGTTGCCGCTCGCGCCGGCCGCCATCCTCCGTTGCAGGCTCCGGTGGCAGAAGGACCTGCCATTACGTCACAGTCATGTGACCGCGACGTCATCACAGGTCCTGCGTTGATACCAACCCTGGGACCGGAAGCTGCCATGGACTACAAGGGCTCCCTCGGAAAGGTGAGTATATGTTTATTTTTTATTTTTTAACCTGTGACAAACCTGGCTGGGCAATATACTACGTAGCTGGGCAATATGCTGTGTGCCTAGCCAATATACTACGTGGCTCTGTGCTGTATACTACTTCGCTGTGCAATATGCTACGTGGCTCTGAGCTGTATACTACGTCACTGGGCAATATACTACGTGGCTGGGCAATATACTACGTGGCTGGGCAATATACTATGCGGCTGGGCAATATACTACGTGGGCTGTGCAATATACTACGTATACATGCATATTCTAGAATACCCGATGCGTTAGAATCGGGCCACCATCTAGTACAGATAATATTCTTTTATTCTTCGTTTGCTAAATATAGTCCTCTGGTTAATTAAGATGTAATGATGTATGTCTTCACAATGCCAAAAGTAAAAAAAAATGTTTTTAAAAATATTAAAAAAAGTAAAAAAAAAACATAAAAGTTCAAATTACACCCTTTCGCCCCATTCAAAATAAAACAATAAAAAAATCAAACATATACGTATTTGGTATCCCTGAGTTCAGAATCGCTCGTTCTATCAGTATGAAAAAGAATTAGCCTGATTGCTAAACTGCGTAACGAGAAAAAAAAGTAAAAACGCCAGAATTAAGTTTTTAGGTCACCACAACATTGCATTAAAATTCAATAATGGGCGATCAAAAGATCGTATCTGCATCAAAATTGTATTCATTAAAAATGTCAGCTCGGCACACAAAAAGTAAACCCTCACCCAACCTGAGATCATGAAAAATGGAGACGCGACGGGTATCGGAAAATGGTGCAATTCTTTTACACTTTACCTAATAAAGATGAGTTATTTTTACAGATTTGTTTATCCTATAAAACTCCCATATAATATTCTCACCTTGAATTTATTCTATAAAACTCCCATATAATATTCCATCCTTGAACGCACGCCGCGCGCATCATGTTTTTATACAATTTGTCAATAACATATATAGTGTAACAACTCTGCTGGCATCACGGCATGGCCTCGCATTTCTCACACTATCTTACCCACTGCTCCAGGCCATGATGTGGTTTCTGTTTCTTGCCAGCTCCATGTTCTGTGTCTCTGCTCTCTGCATGCTTCATGGTTCTGTGTATAGAGGGGCGGCGCCTGAACTCTCTGGTTCTTATAGGAATCAGGTGCATCTGTCCAATCTGTTCCTGACCAATTGCCAGGAGACCTCCAGTATTTAGTTCAGCTCCACCCAGTGTTCTGGGCCTGTGCAATGTGTTAGCTCAGTTTGTGTCTTCCTTCTGAGTTTGCCTGGCCTTGCTCTGAGTTACTCCCTCTCTGGAGGATTCTCTGTGTTATTTCCTTGGTCTTGTTGTCCGCCCACCAGGAGGCAGTATATCCTGGTCCCAGTGTCTTTGTCCTTGTGTCTTGTTCCATTGCCTTGTCTGCACTTAGTCTTACCTCTGTCTCCTAGTCTTTGGCTTCCTTCCCTGTTGTCTTTCCTTGTATTCTCAGTCTGCTTACACTCCGCACTCTTGCAGCTCTGCCTGCTCTGAACCTTTGTGACTTTACCTCTGCTCCTCACTTCTGCGTTTCTGCTCCTTTCTACTCAGCTTATCTTCTGCTGTTGCAGTTATCCCTTGCTGCAGCTTCTCTCCACATTCTTTGTGGCTCTGCTCAGCTTTGCTGCAGAGACCCCTCCCGCAGCTCCTCTCCGCTCCTTGCGGTTTTACCTGGCTCCGCTCCTTGCGGTTCTACCTGGCTCCGCTCCTTGCGGTTCTACCTGGCTCCGCTCCTTGCGGTTCTACCTGGCTCCGCTCCTTGCGGTTCTACCTGGCTCCGCTCCTTGCGGTTCTACCTGGCTCCGCTCCTTGCGGTTCTACCTGGCTCCGCTCCTTGCGGTTCTACCTGGCTCCGCTCCTTGCGGTTCTACTTCTCCTGCACTTGGCTCCGTCGCCAGCTCTTGGCTCCGCCTCCTGCCTGTCTGCACTTGGCTCCGCCTCCAGCTCTTGGCTCCGCCTCCTGCCTGTCTGCACTTGGCTCCGCCTCCAGCTCTTGGCTCCGCCTCCTGCCTGTCTGCACTTGGCTCCGCCTCCTGCGGTTTTGCACTTGGCTCCGCCTCCTGCGGTTTCGCACTTGGCTCCGCCTCCTGCATTTCTTTACTTGTCTCTAGCTCCTGTGCTTTCGCTCTGCATCCGCTCTTGCGGTCTTTATCTACTTATTCCTAGGTCCTCGTGTCTGAACAGGTTCTTACCCGTTCTACATACCTGCCTGCAGACCGGTCCCTACCGGTTCTTCCAGTGTACCAGTCTTGTCCACCAGTCCAGCCAGAGAGCCAGCCGTGCCCGCCTGCCTACCAGAGAGCCAGCCGTGCCCGCCTGCCTGACAGTGTTCCTGTTGTACCCATCTGCCTGCCTATGTGCCAGCCGTGCCCGCTTGCTTGTCTATGTTCCGTTCCCCGGTGGGATCAGCAGCCACAACCAGACTCCACCCTGGAGTGGTACCTGGTAGCTTCCTATTGCACAAGTCTGAACTCACCATCAGAGGCTCCAGCGAACACCTAGGAAGCTACTTAGTTACGCCCCTTCCAGGGAGGTTTGGTCTGTGGTCCCTGTCTGAGTTATTTTTGATGGTCAACAAAATACGATTTTCTTGTAATTCATTTCTCACACTCTAGGTATGATAATTAGTGATGAGCGAGTGTACTCGTTGCTCAGGTTTTCCCGGGCACGCTCGGGTGGTCTCCAAGTATTTATGACTGCTCGGAGATTTAGTTTTCATCCCGGCAGCTGAATGATTTACAGCTACTATCCAGCTTGATTACATGTGGGGATTCCCTAGCAACCAGGCAACCCCCACAAGTACTCTGGCTAGTAACTGTAAATCATTCAGCGGGGGCGATGAAAAACCGGATTACTTACCGGTAATACTCTTTTATAGAGCCACGACAGCACCCACTTGAGAGAGGGGGGATCCGCCCCTAGGAACAGGAAACCCTATGGAGAGATAAAAGGGGTGATCCCCCTCGCTCCCACAGTTGGGTTACAGAGATTGCGAGGAACCGCCCACCAGTTTTAGTAGGCAATCCAATATTATTATTTATCTTTTAGCTAACTTAAGTGTGGCTAACTACAAGAACCATTCACCCTTATCAGTGCTCTTATGAGAAAATAACTATTAGGGAGGGAAGTGAAGGGGTGCTGTCGTGGCTCTATAAAAGAGTATTACCGGTAAGTAATCCATTTTTTTCTCTTCACCACGACAGCACCCACTTGAGAGACTTTCAGAGATAGTCATGTGGGGAGGATCACCGAGTTAAGAACTGATCTACCGAAAGATAAGTCAGATGAGGAAGATAAGTCCAATCTATAGTGACTATAAAAGGTAGTAGAAGACCAAGTTGCGGCCTTACATATCAGTTCTATTGAGACACTTGCTCTCTCAGCCCAGGATGAAGCTATCGCCCGGGTAGAATGTGCCTTTACGGTTTCAGGCGGATTCTCCCCTTTTGATGAATAAGCCAAGCAAATTGCTTCCTGAATCCACCGGGATAACGTGCTCTTCACGACACCAGAACCTTTCTTATGGCCCTGGAAGGAAACAAAGAGAGCCCTGCTCTTCCTCCAGGGGCTAGTTCTGTCTAGGTAAGCTATTATAGCACTTCTTACTTCTAGTGTATGGTATTTTTCCTCTTCCTGATTTGCGGGGTTACTATAGAAGGAAGGAAGGAAGATTTCTTGAGATCTATGGAATTTTGAACCTAATTTAGTAAGAAGGGTCTGTTTTTAGGACAATTCTATCCTGGAATATTGACAGAAAGGGAGGATCTATTGACAATGCCTGGATGTCACTTACTCTTCTCGCTGATACTAGGGCAACAAGAAGAGCTGTTTTAAGGGAGACAAATTTTATGGGGGCTGTTGTGGATTCTGTTTGTGGGCTCCCTCTGGTGGTTACTGCTGGTACTGGGTGACTTTGGTGGGTTGCGGCCTTTGGTTTCCACCTGTCCATCAGAGGCTGGGTGTTTCCTATTTTACCTGGCCTTTCTGTCATTTCCCTTGCCGGCTATCAATGTGTTCAGATGTGCTCTGTTTGGTTCCTGCCTACCTGCTCCCAGATCTTTCAGGATAAGCTAAGTGCTGATTTTCAGTTGTTTGGTTTTTGGTCCAGCTTGCTTAGAATGTCTCTATGCTAGCTGGTTGCTCTAGTGGACTGAGGTTCTCCCCATGTGCCATGAGTTGGCACATGGGTTCTTGTAATCTCAGGATGGTTTTTTTGATTAGGGTTTTTTGCTGACCGCTCAGTCCCCTTTTGTATCATTCTGCTTTCTAGTTTTCAGCGGGCCTCTATTTGCTAAAGCTATATACATCATCTCTATGTGTGTGCCTTCCTCTCATTTCACCGTCAATACATGTGGGGGGCAACTATACCTTTTGGGGTTAATTCCTCTGGAGGCAAGTGAGGTCTTTGTTTTCTCTGCAGTACTAGTTAGCTCTTAGGCTGGTGCGTGGCGTCTAGAACCAACGTAGGCACGCTCCCTGGCTATCTCTAGTTGCGTTTGTCAGGCGTAGGGCAGCGGTCAGCCCAGGTTCCATCACCCTAGAGCTCGTCCGATATTTGTTATACTTTGCTTGTCCTGTGCTATCCCTAGCCATTGGGGATTCATGACAGTATAGCCGGACCACAAAGTGTTAATTGTTTGGGCTGAAGCAGGAGAAAAAGAAGTGTTCAAGGGAATTTTTTTTTTTTTTTTCCCTTCAGAGTTTTGCTGCCTAGCCCTTAATTGCTGTCTAGCTGCTTCTTACCTCCTCTTAACCCTTGAATGGCTCTGATCTTAGCTGTTTATCATGGATGTACAGAGTTTGGCTTCCAGCCTGAGTAATCTCGCGGCAAAGGTTCAAAACATACAGGATTTCGTTGTTCACACTCCCATGTCTGAACCTAGAATTCCTATTCCAGAGTTTTTTTCTGGAGATAGATCTACCTTCCTGAATTTCAGGAACAATTGTAAATTGTTTCTCTCTTTGAAATCTCGCTCCTCTGGAGACCCTGCTCAATAGGTCAAGATTGTTATATCGTTCCTACGGGGCGACCCTCAGAATTGGGCATTTGCATTGGCACCAGGGGATCCTGCATTGCTCAGTGTGGATGCGTTTTTTCTGGCATTGGGATTGCTCTATGAGGAACCTAACCTAGAGATTCAGGCTGAAAAGGCTTTATTAGCCCTCTCTCAGGGGCATGATGAAGCGGAAATATATTGTCAGAAATTTCGGAAATGGTCGGTGCTTACTCAGTGGAATGAGTGCGCCCTGGCTGCAAACTTCAGAAATGGTCTTTCTGAGGCCATTAAGGATATTATGGTGGGGTTCCCTGCGCCTACAGGTCTGAATGAGTCTATGGCTATGGCCATTCAGATTGATCGGCGTTTACGGGAGCGCAAACCCGTGCACCAGTTGGCGGTGTCTTCTGAACAGGCACCTGAGACTATGCAATGTGATAGAATTCAGTCCAGAAGTGAACGGCAAAATTATAGGCGGAAAAATGGATTGTGTTTTTATTGTGGTGATTCAGCTCATGTTATATCAGCATGCTCTAAACGCACAAAAAGGGTTGATAAATCTTTTGCCATTGGTACTCTGCAGCCTAAGTTCATTTTGTCTGTGACTCTGATTTTTTCACTGTCTTCCATTTCCGTCGATGCCTATGTGGATTCAGGCGCTGCCCTGAGTCTTATGGATTGGTCATTTGCTAAACGCTGCGGTTTTAGTCTAGAGCCTCTGGAAGTTCCTATTCCTCTGAAGGGAATTGATTCTACACCATTGGCTATGAATAAACCGCAGTATTGGACACAAGTGACCATGCGCATGACTCCCGTTCATCAGGAGGTGATTCGCTTCCTTGTACTGTATAATTTACATGATGTACTAGTGCTTGGTCTGCCATGGTTACAAACTCATAATCCTGTCCTGGACTGGAAAACAATGTCAGTGCTAAGCTGGGGATGTCAGGGGGTTCATGATGATGCACCTCCGATTTCTATCGCTTCATCTACTCCTTCGGAAATCCCTGCGTTTTTGTCGGATTATAGGGATGTTTTTGAGGAGCCTAAGCTCAATTCGCTCCCTCCTCATAGAGAGTGTGACTGTGCTATAGAATTGATTCCTGGCAGTAAGTTCCCTAAGGGTCGTTTATTTAATCTGTCACTGCCAGAGCATACTGCTATGCGGAATTATATTAAGGAGTCCTTGGAAAAGGGACATATTCGTCCATCTTCGTCCCCTCTGGGAGCAGGTTTTTTTTTCGTGGCAAAAAAAGATGGTTCCCTGAGGCCTTGTATAGATTATCGCCTTCTGAATAAGATTACAGTCAAATACCAGTATCCATTGCCATTATTTACTGATTTGTTTGCTCGCATTAAGGGGGCTAGGTGGTTCACTAAAATAGATCTTCGTGGTGCGTATAATCTGGTGCGGATAAAACAGGGTGATGAGTGGAAAACCGCATTTAATATGCCTGAGGGCCATTTTGAGTATTTGGTAATGCCTTTTGGACTCTCCAATGCTCCGTCAGTCTTTCAGTCCTTTATGCACAATATTTTCCGTGAATATCTGGATAAGTTTATGATTGTGTATTTGGATGATATTTTGGTGTTTTCTGATGACTGGGAGTCTCATGTTCTACAGGTCAGGAAGGTGTTTCAGGTTTTGCGGGCCAATTCTCTGTTTGTGAAGGGCTCAAAGTGTCTCTTCGGAGTCCAGAAGATTTCTTTTTTGGGGTACATTTTTTCTCCTTCTACTATTGAGATGGATCCCGTTAAGGTTCAGGCTATTTGTGACTGGACACAACCTACATCTGTTAAGAGCCTTCAGAAGTTCTTGGGGTTTGCTAATTTTTATCGTCGGTTCATTGCTAATTTTTCCAGTATTGTTAAACCTTTGACTGATTTGACTAAAAAGGGTGCTGATGTTGCTGATTGGTCTCCTGCGGCTGTGGAGGCCTTTCGGGAACTTAAGCGCCGGTTTTCTTCTGCTCCTGTGTTGTGTCAACCAGATGTTTCACTTCCTTTTCAGGTGGAGGTTGATGCTTCCGAGATTGGAGCGGGGGCGGTTTTGTCACAGAGAAGTTCTAATGGCTCGGTGATGAAGCCATGTGCTTTCTTCTCTAGAAAATTCTCGCCCGCCGAGCGCAATTATGATGTGGGTAATCGGGAGCTTTTGGCCATGAAGTGGGCATTTGAGGAGTGGCGTCATTGGCTTGAGGGTGCTAAACATCGCGTGGTGGTCTTGACTGATCACAAGAATCTCATTTACCTTGAGTCTGCCAGGCGTTTGAATCCTAGACAGGCTCGTTGGTCGTTATTTTTTTCTCGTTTCAATTTCGTGGTTTCATACCTGCCAGGTTCAAAGAATGTGAAGGCAGATGCTCTTTCCAGGAGTTTTGTGCCTGACTCTCCTGGAGACACTGGGCCTGCTGGTATCCTTAGGGATGGGGTAATATTGTCCGCCGTATCCCCAGACTTGCGACGCGCATTGCAGGAGTTTCAGGTGGATAAACCGGATCGATGTCCACCAGAAAGACTGTTTGTTCCGGATGATTGGACCAGTAGAGTCATCTCCGAGGTCCATTCTTCTGTGTTGGCTGGTCATCCTGGAATATTTGGTACTAGAGACTTGGTGGCCAGGTCTTTTTGGTGGCCTTCCTTGTCTAGGGATGTGCGTACCTTTGTGCAGTCTTGTGAAGTGTGTGCTCGAGCTAAGCCTTGCTGTTCACGGGCTAGTGGGTTGTTGTTATCATTGCCCATCCCGAAGAGGCCTTGGACGCACATTTCCATGGATTTTATTTCTGATCTCCCGGTTTCACAGAAAATGTCCGTTATCTGGGTTGTGTGTGACCGCTTTTCTAAGATGGTTCATTTGGTGCCCTTGCCTAAGTTGCCCTCCTCCTCTGAGTTGGTTCCTTTGTTTTTTCAGAACGTGGTTCGTTTTCATGGGATTCCGGAGAATATTGTTTCTGACAGGGGATCCCAGTTTGTGTCTAGATTTTGGCGGACGTTTTGTGCCAAGATGGGCATTGATTTGTCTTTCTCGTCTGCATTCCATCCTCAGACGAATGGCCAGACGGAGCGAACTAATCAGACCTTGGAAACTTATTTGAGGTGTTTTGTTTCTGCTGATCAGGATGACTGGGTTGCTTTTTTGCCACTGGCCGAATTTGCTCTTAATAATCGGGCTAGTTCTGCCACGTTGGTCTCTCCTTTTTTTTGTAATTCGGGGTTTCATCCTCGTTTTTCCTCTGGTCAGGGGGAATCTTCGGATTGTCCTGGAGTGGACGTGGTGGTGGACAGGCTACATCAGATTTGGAATCAGGTGGTGGACAATTTGAAGTTATCTCAGGAGAAGACTCAGCAGTTTGCTAATCGCCGTCGCCGCGTGGGTCCCCGACTTCTTGTTGGGGACTTGGTGTGGTTGTCTTCTCGTTTTGTCCCTATGAAGGTCTCTTCTCCTAAGTTCAAGCCTCGGTTCATCGGTCCTTATAGGATCTCGGAGATTCTTAACCCTGTATCTTTTCGTTTGGATCTCCCAGCATCGTTTGCTATTCATAATGTGTTCCATCGGTCGTTGTTGCGGAGGTATGAGGTGCCCGTTGTTCCTTCGGTCGAGCCTCCTGCTCCGGTGCTGGTGGAGGGAGAATTGGAGTATGTTGTTGAAAAGATCTTGGATTCTCGTGTTTCCAGACGCAAACTCCAGTATTTGGTTAAGTGGAAGGGTTATGGTCAAGAGGATAATTCCTGGGTGGTCGCCTCCGATGTTCATGCGACTGATTTGGTCCGCGCCTTCCATAGAGCTCACCCTGATCGCCCTGGGGGTTCTCGTGAGGGTTCGGTGACCCCTCCTCAAGGGGGGGGTACTGTTGTGGATTCTGTTTGTGGGCTCCCTCTGGTGGTTACTGCTGGTACTGGGTGACTTTGGTGGGTTGCGGCCTTTGGTTTCCACCTGTTCATCAGAGGCTGGGTGTTTCCTATTTTACCTGGCCTTTCTGTCATTTCCCTTGCCGGCTATCAATGTGTTCAGATGTGCTCTGTTTGGTTCCTGCCTACCTGCTCCCAGATCTTTCAGGATAAGCTAAGTGCTGATTTTCAGTTGTTTGGTTTTTGGTCCAGCTTGCTTAGAATGTCTCTATGCTAGCTGGTTGCTCTAGTGGACTGAGGTTCTCCCCATGTGCCATGAGTTGGCACATGGGTTCTTGTAATCTCAGGATGTTTTTTTTGATTAGGGTTTTTTGCTGACCGCTCAGTCCCCTTTTGTATCATTCTGCTTTCTAGTTTTCAGCGGGCCTCTATTTGCTAAAGCTATATACATCATCTCTATGTGTGTGCCTTCCTCTCATTTCACCGTCAATACATGTGGGGGGCAACTATACCTTTTGGGGTTAATTCCTCTGGAGGCAAGTGAGGTCTTTGTTTTCTCTGCAGTACTAGTTAGCTCTTAGGCTGGTGCGTGGCGTCTAGAACCAACGTAGGCACGCTCCCTGGCTATCTCTAGTTGCGTTTGTCAGGCGTAGGGCAGCGGTCAGCCCAGGTTCCATCACCCTAGAGCTCGTCCGATATTTGTTATACTTTGCTTGTCCTGTGCTATCCCTAGCCATTGGGGATTCATGACAGGGGGCCGAGTCTAGTGGCTTGAATGGGTCCCCTGTTAGGGCCTCTAGAACTAGAATAAGATCCCACGGTGGTATGTGGGGAATTTGGACTGGCTCTGACCTTTGGCATGCTGAAATAAATCGGGCTGTCCACCTGTCTCCGTCAATATTGTGACTATACAAGGCTCCTAGAGCAGAAATCTGTACCTTTAAAGTACTGACTGATAGGCCTAAGTCACGCCCTCTCTGGAGAAAATCTAAGATAGAGGAAATGGGAATTTCTTTTGACAGAGCTGCTGGGTAGATGGTAAGAAATTTTTTCCATACTCTTACATATATAGTTGTTGTAGTTCTTTTTCTACTTAATAGAAGGGTATCAATCAATTTTCCTGAAAAGCCTCTTCGCTTTAGTAGCTGCCTTTCAAATTCCAGGCTGTCAACCGTAGGCCCTTCACATGAGGGTGGTTGAAGAGACCCTGGGAGAGGAGGTCCTGAATCTCTGGGAGAATCCATGGATCCGAGATTGACATGGCTCTGAGGCAGGAAAACCATGGTCTCTTGAGCCAAAATGGTGCTATTAGGATTATGTTTGCTCTGTCCTCCCTTATCTTCCTGATTACGGTTGGAAGGAGTATTAATGGAGAAAATGCATATGCTTGCTGGAATGTCCATGGATCTTAGAGGGCATCGAGGATATTGGGGTTGTCGGAGAGGAATAATGAAGCCAACTTTTTGACTTGTCTGTTGTTTCTTGTAGCAAAAAGGTCTATTTTGGGAGTGCCCCATTTCTTGGTTATCATTGTGAAGATATGATGACTGAGTACCCATTCTCATTGGTGGAGAGTGTGACGGCTGAGAAAATCTGCCTTTGAATTGTCCACTCCTCTGACATGCAGTGCTGACAAAGATAGATGTATCTCGGCTATAGATAGGATGTTGTCTGTTATAAACATGATAGCTCCTGATCTCGTTCCTCGATGGTTTATGTATGCAACAGATGTCATGTTGTCTGATAGTATTCTTGTGTGAGTTCTGTGTAACTGTGGAAGGAATTTACATATGGCATGATAGATTGCTTTTAGTTCCTTTCCATTAGATGAATCGTTTGACTCACTAATAGACCATTGCCCTTGAACTATCTGGTCTCCTAGATGTGCTCCCCAACCACTAGGACTGGCATCAGTAAAAATTGTTTTTGAAGGTTTTACTACCCAAGGAACCCCACCTACAAGGTGATTCGGCTCTAACCACCAGGTCAGGGACTCTATTACATTTAATGGAAGGTATAGGCGGCTACCTAAATGACCTTGTATTTTCTCTTCTACCTGTAATATTGTATACTGCAACCGTCTAGTATGGAATTGAGCCCATGGGACCGCCGGAATGCATGATGTAAAGGAACCCAGAAGGGACATACCTTCTCTGAGGGAGATTACAGGGTAATTAATTACTGATTATACTGTGTTTTTTATTTGTTAACTGTTTGGATTCTGGAAGGAAACACCTCTGACTTTCAGAGTCTAAGATAAGACCCAAGAATGTTTGACGGGTTGTTGGAGACAATCTGGATTTTTCCCAATTAATCAACCATCCCATTTCCTGTAGGGATGAAATCGTATTAAACAGGCGCTGATGACATTGTAAAGGGGAATTTCCCACCACTTAAAGGTCATCTAAGTATGGAACTATGAGAGTACCAAATTAATGTCATACTTAAGATTAAAAGATAAAGACTCTGGGAGCTATTGAAAGTCCAAAGGGCATTGCTATATATTGGAAATGACATATCTGTCCCTTCATCATGATCGCCACATGCAGATACTGCTGATGTTTGACATAAATTGGTAGATGGTAATACGCATCTTTTAAGTCGAGGACTGCCATGAAGCACCCGGGGAACAGAATTTTTACAGTGGATATGATAGACTCCATCTTGAAGGTTTGGTTTTCTAAAAAGATATTCATTTTCTTAAGATTTATTATAGTTCTATATGACCCATCTGGTTTTGGAACCAAGAATAAGGGGAATAAAATCCCTTTCCTCTCTGATGAAACGGGACTTCTACTAATACTCTTTTGGATAGGAGATTTATTATTTCCTGCTCCAAAAACTGTTGTTGAGATTGAGACTTTAAAGAAGTCAACAGGAATGAATCCGGAGGGACTTGGGCAAATTTTAATTTTAGGCCTGAAGTTATGAGGCTAATTGCCCAAGAGTTGGAGGTTACTATACGCCATTGTGTGGAGAAAAAAGACGATCTACCACTTACTGGTAGATCTGTTCTAACGTGGTTTGTCTTCCATTTTAAATGGGTGTTCTCCGAAAAAAGAACCTTTTTGTTTGGTATCTCTATTGGCCCAGCGGTCCTGGTTTCTAAAATCCTTTCTCTTATTAAAAACAGGCTTCCGGAATGCTCTCCTATAAGATGGAAAATAATTAATAGGGAACCCCTTTTTCCTCTCACCCACTTTGGTCAGGATTTCATCTATTTTTGTTCCAAACAGGTACTCACCCTGGCATGGAAGGCCACAGAGCTTTGATTTTGTTTGGGCGTCTCCTTTCCAACCCTTTAGCCAAAGCGCTCGACATGCCGTGTTGGTTAGGCCCGCTGATTTGGCTGCTAACCGAAGAGTCAGCAGATGAATCCGCCAGGAATGCTGTAGCGCCTCTGATCAGGGGTAAAGAAGAGATTATCTTATCTCTGGAGAGGCTGCCTTTTAGGGTATGTGCACACGTCCGGATTTCTTGCAGAAATTTCCTGAAGAAAACCGGAAATTTTCTGCAAGAAATCCGCATTGTTTTTTTGCGTTTTTTTAGCATTCTGCAAGCGTAATTAGCTTGCAGAATGCTAAAGTTTTTTAAGCGATCTGTAGCATCGCTTGGAAAACTGACTGACAGGTTGGTCACACTTGTCAAACATAGCGTTTGACAAGTGTGACCATCTTTTTACTATAGATGCAGCCTATGCAGCATCTATAGTAAAAGATAGAATGTTTAAAAATAAAAAAAATTAAAAAAAAAAATGCTTATACTCACCTGCAGGCGTCCGTTCCTATAGATGCTGGTGTGGTTCAGGACCTTCCATGAAGTCGCGGTCACGTGAGCGGTCACATGACCGGTCTCGACCAATCACAAGACCGTGACATCATCGCAGGTCCTTCACCGCACACCAGCTATAGAAACCGAAGCAGCAGCATGCAGCGGAGAGGCGGGAAGACATCGAAGGCGAGTATAGGACTATTTTTTATTTTAATTCTTTTTTTTGGACCAATTATATGGTGCTCAGTCCGTGGAGGAGAGTCTCCTCTCCTCCACCCTGGGTACCAACCGCACATAATCTGCTTACTTCCCGCATGGTGTGCACAGCCTAGTGCGGGAAGTAAGCAGATCAATGCACTTCCAGGTGTGCGGAATCCCCTGCAATTCCGCATTTTAATGAACATGTTGCTTTTTTTTCCGCGATGCGATTTTTTCGCAGAAAAAAAGGCTACATTTGCACAAAAAATGCGGAATACACTGAAAATAATGGGAGGCATATGTTAGCGTTTTTTTCGCGTTTTTATCACATTTTATAGCGAAAAAACGCAAAAACGTGAAAAATACTGAACGTGTGCACATGGCCTTAGACCTTCTTCTAGGTCTTTTAGCTACACTAACATGGACCTTGCCGTACATATACCTGATATAGCCGGTTTAAATGCCCCTGTACATGATTCCCATGCCCTCTTTAACAGAGAGTAGGCATTGCGATCCAGCGGGTCTTGTAGAAAACCAGAATCCTCTACTGGAAGTAAGGATTTTCTGGATGTGGACGCTACTGCCGCTTCTACTTTTGGGGCTTTAGCCCAAGTAAACATGTCCTCATCATTTAAGGGATAACGCATCTTCGATGATGAAGGGAACCGTTTTTGCCCTTGGCTCTCCCATTCTTTTTTAACTAAATTTTTGATTGCTGTTATTACTGGAAAGGTTGGTCTTTTCCTTTCTGATAATCCTGCGAACATTATATCTTGTGGTGTTTTGCGGTCTTTGGTATCCTTAATACCCATGGTGTAACAGGCAGATTTTACAAGATTATCAATGCTTTCTGTTGGAAAGCACGTGTCTTGTTCACCTTCCGAGGAAATACATTCCTGGGAAATATCCGTATCTCTATCTTCATTACTAGTAGAACAGTCCGATTTGGTGAATTATATTTCCTGCTTTTACTTTCAGGAATACTCTCTGAACTACGTAAGGCCCGCAATTCATCCCTGATCATTTGTCTGATGTCATCTGATCTTACTGAGGATTCTTCACGTAATGTGGTTTCAATACAAGTGTAACACATTCTCTTTGTATGACTATCCGGGAGGGGCTGGGTACATAAAGCACATTGTGTTTTGATTTTTCTTTTTTGTTTTGCCTAGGGTGCATAGAAAAAAAGAGGGAGCAACAATCAGCTTAATAGGGTGGGATACACACCCCAGTGAAGCTATCGGTCAAGGCACAGGCTGAGAGGTGGATAGGTCGGATCTTTTCTCCTTAGTGCTTCATGTGGAGGATCTGCTGTTTGGATCGTCAGCTGCTTGTACGGCTGCGAGGTGCATTGGCTGTGTCTTCAAACGAAGGCACCGCTTAGTCCTGAAGTGATGCCATGCTTGGACGCCGGGGTATCAGCGCTGGCGTCCTTTTACACTGGAGGCCGCCATCTTCTTCCTGTTGTACCCGGAAGTCTTCGTCACTTCCAGGTCACGGCCATCTTACGTGCACCTGCGCACTGCCTGCTTGCCGCCGCCATCTCTTTCCTTCACTCACCCCGGAAGTGTTTGTTTCACTTCCGGGGGAACACACTTTGGGCCCCACACTCGCACGTATGCCCAGCTTAGTGCGTTTAGCCCTCCGCAGGCCAACTGAAGCGTCCTCCTCTGTGAGCCAGGCGACTCCGCGATCCTGGCCTCACGGTGCCTGCCAGCAGAGGGGGGAGCTGAACCAGGACCGACGCTGCTTCCAGCACTGGAGCCCCTGCCGTCCTCTAAGGTAAACCGCATGCAAGTGGCGTCCAGGCCAGGTATCCTCTGCTCCATGAGTTCCCTTAGGAACAGGAAACCAACTGTGGGAGCGAGGGGGATGGCCCCTTTTATCTCCCCATAGGGTTTCCTGTTCCTAGGGGCGGATCCCCTCTCTCAAGTGGGTGCTGTCGTGGCGAAGAGAAAAACCAAATCTCCGAACACTAAGAAATACACGGAGATCACCCGAGCATGCTAGGGAAAAACCGAGCAACGAGTACACTCGCTCATCACTAATGATAATGACTAGTGATGAAAGCGTGTACTCATTGCTCGGGTTTTCCTGAGCATGCTCGGGTGACCTCCGAGTATTTATGACTGCTCGGAGATTTAGTTTTCATTGCGGGAGCTGAATGGTTTACAGCTACTAGCCAGGCTGAGTACATGTGGGATTCCCTAGCAACCAGGCAACCCGCACATGTACTCAGCCTGGCTAGTAGCTGTAAACCATTCAGCCGCCGCAATGAAAACTAAATCTCCGAGCAGTCATAAATTCTCGGAGGTCACCCGAGCGCGCTCGGGAAAACCCAAGCAATGAGTACACTCGCTCATAATTAATAATGACTTCCCTCTGTGTGGGATTTTTGATGTTTAAAAAGGTTGTCCACTACTTGGACAACCTCTTCCCATTCCTCATATTTAGTCCTAATAAAATAAAAACACTTATACAAACCTCCCACACCAGCACCATTTCAGCAGTGTGGGTACTTGCATTCTTGGGTCTCTTGAGGTTTTTACGTCATGTGAGCCCTGTGCCCAAACAGCGCTGACATCACTGTCCCCACCTTCAGACAAATCGAGCATCAGAAGGCAGTCAGAGACCAGTCGCCGCCCTGGCTTCCTGCTGATGTTCAATACATCCGAAGGAACAGTGAAGCTGCCACTGATTGGGAACAGAGCACGTGTGATGTGATAAACTCACATAAGCCCCGGAGCAGTGAGTCTCAACACCGCTGAAGTGTAGCCGGCATGCCAGCAGAGTATGAGTGTTTTTATTTTAATGAGGCCAAACATGAGGAATGAGTTCAACGAGAAAAAAAAAATATATATGTATATAATTTTCCCTTGATTAGAAGATTCACTGACAAAAGGATAAAACTAAACTTTATTAATTCCTTATGTAAAACTATACCCATAATTCATAAATAAGGACACCGCGCTAACTAGATAAAGTAGTAGAGGAATAAAAAGTGAACGTCTAACTAAACAAGACGTGCACCACAATAGGAGTATAAGCAATATAGGCAATCAGTAACCAATACAAGAAAGAGCAGAGCAGGTGCCTATTAAAGCAGAGATTTCACATCAAAGTGCGTGGCAAGTAAAAGTAAAAAAAGCACACTTACTGAATAATAGTAATACTGCTTATGAAGGTGCTAACGTGCTCCCAGTGAAGGCTGTAGCCGTCCAGATGGGTATGGGAAGGGAAACACCAGCGGCCCAAGTAGATAGTATTACGATATCCAAAGTGGAAGCATGGGGCGGTACAAACACCTGGTGGTATGGGGAGCGTCCTCCCTGGTGAGTGTATGCCCGCCGCGCACGACAGGAGCGCTGCTGACCGGCACACGTGGACCGGAAAAAAGCCGCTGCACAGAGCGGTGAAAGGAAGGGGCGTGATTTGGGTGACGTCACCAAAAACAAAAAGCAAAGGACGGATGCCGCACAGGACCACAATTGCCTACGCGTTTCGAAGGTCTCCGGACCTTCTTCGTCAGGGCTACTGACTATTGTGGTGCACGTCTTGTTTAGTTAGACGTTCACTTTTTATTCCTCTGTACTACTTTATCTAGTTAGCGCGGTGCCCTTATTTATTAATTATTCTCTTTCGTCACTTGACAGAGTCAGCACAGTAGCTGTCTAGGCACCTGCAGCTTTCTAGTTTCATCCTTCTGGGAGCGCCAGTGTGTTTTTATTTCTTTGTTGTTATACCCATAATTCACCCCCTGAAGGTTAGTCAGAAGGTGACCAATAGAAAAAAACATTTACCCCACATCTCAGTACATAAGGTGAGGTGAGACATATACACACTCACTCTCCAAGCTTTCCGTCTCTACGCGTTTCATCGTCCTCCCCAAACACGACTCATCAAGAGACTATTTAATATTGACCTATATTCAAGCGAGACTAGACGAAAAAAAAATTTAAATCATGTATCATGTTATCCGAAATAGTCAGAAAACTAGCCACATATTGGCAGATCACAGACTTCAAACTATATACTTCGTAAGTTTATAAGCCACTCCAGTGTTGGGAATGATAGTATGTGAAAATACAGTATATACCACTCAGGGAACACAAGTTCCAGAGATAATTTCCATATTCATACTAAATAACAGCACAGATCTCCCAGACATTATGGTTGCACATATCCCTAGTCTTTAAACTAGTCTATAAACTTACGAAGTATATAGTTTGATGTCTGGGATCTGCCTATATATGGCTAGTTTTCTGACTGTTTTGGATAACATGCTACACGATTTTACTTGTTTTCCCCATCTAGTCTAGCTTGAATATAGGTCAATATTAAATAAAGTCTCCCGATGAGTCGTCTTTGGTGAGGACGATGAAACCCATAGAAGTGAGAGGCTTTGAGAGTGAGTGTGTATACCTCACCTCAATCTATATACTGAAATGTGGGGTACATGTTTTTTCTCTTAGTCACCTTCTGACTTACCTTCAGGGGGTGAATTATGGGTATAGTTTTACATTTGGAATTAATAAAGTTTAGTTTTATCCTTTTGTCAGCAAACATGAGGAATGACATGAGACAACCCCTTTAAGAAAATCCAATTTTGGTTAAAACTATTCCAACACATTATGAACATAACAATGGCTTCTCCCCTATGTGACATCTTTGATGTTTATTAACAGTTGATTTCCAAGTAAAATATTTCCCACATTAAGAAAATCAAAAAGGCTTCTCGTCTGTGTGACTGCTCTGATGTCTAATAAGATGCTCTTTCCGATTAAAGCATTTCCCACATTCTGAACAGAAAAAAGGCTTCTCCCTTGTGTGAGTTCTCTGGTGACTAACAAGATTTGCATTACAGGTAAAACATTTCCCACATTATGAACAGGAAAAAGGCTTATCCCGTGTGACTGCTCTGATGTCTAACAAGAAGCGCTTTCTGGTTAAAACATTTCCCACATTCTGAACAGGAAAAAGGCTTCTCCCCTGTGTGGGTTCTCTGATGTCTAACAAGAAGTGCTTTCCGGTTATAACATTTCCCACATTCTGAACAGGAAAAAGGCTTCTCTCCTGTGTGAATTCTCTGGTGGTAATCAAGATGCGCTTTCGTGTTAAAACATTTCCCACATTCTGAACATGAAAAAGGTCTGTCCCCTGTGTGAGTTCTCTGGTGTCTAACAAGAACCTCTTTCCGGTTAAAACATTTCCCACATTCTGAACAGGAAAAAGGCTTCTCCCCTGTGTGAGTTCTCTGGTGGGTATCAAGATGCGCTTTCGTGTTAAAACATTTCCCACATTCTGAACAAGAAAAAGGCTTCTCCCCTGTGTGAGTTCTCTGGTGACTAACAAGATTTTCATTACAGTTAAAACATTTCCCACATTCTGAACAAGAAAAAGGCTTCTCCCCTGTGTGAGTTCTCTGGTGACTAACAAGATTTTCATTACAGTTAAAACATTTCCCACATTCTGAACAGGAAAAAGGCTTCTCTCCTGTGTGACTGCTCTGATGTCTAACAAGAAGCGCTTTCTGGTTAAAACATTACTCACATTCTGAACAGGAAAAAGGCTTCTCCCCTGTGTGATTGCTCTGATGTCTAACAAGATGCTCTTTTAGGTTAAAACATTTCCCACATTCTGAACAGGAAAAAGGCTTTTCTGTGTGACTGCTCTGATGTCTAATAAGATGCTCTTTCCGATTAAAACATTTCCCACATTCTGAACAGGAAAAAGGCTTCTCCCTTGTGTGAGTTCTCTGGTGACTAACAAGATTTGCATTACAGTTAAAACATTTCCCACATTCTGAACAGGAAAAAGGCTCCTCCCCTGTGTGACTGCTCTGATGTCTAACAAGAATCGCTTTCTGGTTAAAACATTTCCCACATTCTGAACAGGAAAAAGGCTTCTCCCCTGTGTGTGTTCTCTGGTGTCTAACAAGAAGCTCTTTCCGGTTATAACATTTCCCACATTCTGAACAGGAAAAAGGCTTCTCCCCTGTGTGTGTTCTCTGGTGGTAATCAAGATGCGCTTTCGTGTTAAAACATTTCCCACATTCTGAACATGAAAAAGGTCTGTCCCCTGTGTGAGTTCTCTGATGTCCAGTAAGATGCTCTTTCCGATTAAAACATTTCCCACATTCTGAACAGGTAAAAGGCTTCTCATCTGTGTGACTGCTCTGATGTCTAATAAGATGCTCTTTCCGATTAAAACATTTCCCACATGCTGAACAGGAAAAAGGCTTCTCCCCTGTGTGGGTTCTCTGGTGCTTAACCAAAACTGATTTCTCGCTAAAACATTTTCCACATTCTAAACATGAAAAAGGTTTCACCCCTGTGTGGGTTCTGTGGTGCGTAACCAAAGCCGGTTTCTGTTTAAAACATTTTCCACATTCTGAACAGGAAAAAGGCATCTCCCCTGTGTGGGTTCTCTGGTGCTTAACCAAATCTGATTTCCATTTAAAACATTTCCCACATTCTGAACATGAAAAAGGCTTCTCCCCTGTGTGAGTTCTCTGGTGCCTAACCAAATCTGATTTCCAGGGAAAATATTTCCCACATTCTGAACAGGAAAAAGGCTTCTCCCCTGTGTGGGTTCTCTGGTGTCTAACAAGAAACTCTTTCCGGTTAAAACATTTCCCACATTCTGAACAGGAAAAAGGCTTCTCCCCTGTGTGAGTTCTCTGGTGGTAATCAAGATGTGCTTTCATGTTAAAACATTTCCCACATTCTGAACATGAAAAAGGTCTGTCATCTGTGTGAGTTCTCTGGTGTCTATCAAGAACCTCTTTCCGGTTAAAACATTTCCCACATTCTGAACAGGAAAAAGGCTTCTCCCCTGTGTGAGTTCTCTGGTGGGTACCAAGATGCGCTTTCGTGTTAAAACATTTCCCACATTCTGAACATGAAAAAGGTCTCTCCCCTGTGTGAGTTCTCTGATGTCCAGTAAGATGCTCTTTCCGATTAAAACATTTCCCACATTCTGAACATGAAAAAGGTCTGTCCCCTGTGTGAGTTCTCTGATGTCCAGTAAGATTCTCTTTCCGATTAAAACATTTCCCACATTCTGAACAGGAAAAAGGTCTGTCCCCTGTGTGAGTTCTCTGGTGGTTATCAAGATGTGCTTTCGTGTTAAAATATTTCCCACATTCTGAACATGAAAATGACTTCTTTGCTTTAGGAGCAGTTTGTTTTTTAATGCCTCTTTTGTGACTTTGATTTTCCTTAGTAGTCGGTAATGAATCAGAAGACATGATCTGTTTCAAAGGATCAGCTGACAGATCTTTGCTGTGAATGGATGATTTTATAACTGGAGTAATAGCATTCACTTCAGTTGTATCTTGTAGGATCTCAAGATCATCATATTTAAAAATTGAAGAGGTCAGCTGTCCTTCTGATCTCCTGGTACAGTCATCTGCCAAGATAAAAAACAATTATTTTTTAATAAAATATCCTTGAATTTTATATTTTTGAACATTTCTAATTAAACTGTCCATAAAAATGGCAAGCTATGTGAAAAAAACTTTAATTATTTACCAAGACAATGACAGTTCACAGTCTAATAGAAAATCTTTTTAGATGCGAACTCTGCTTCAGGAAAATGGCCACCGCGATCTCCATCTGCGCACGCGCGGCATCCCGCGGCCATTTTCCTGAAGCCGCGGCCAGCAGAGCGCCGCTTCTGCGCATGCGCGGCCAAAGGAAGATGGCCGCCCCCACCGATCACCAATGAAATAGTGCACATCGCGCTCTTTCCACTCCCCTGTGCAGTGGATTCGGGACCTTGGACATGCGCACACCACTACGCCACCAACGGAAAACTAAGCAAGATCTGGGGAAAGACACCACGCCCATCTGACAGAACCAGCCTGATTGACAGGCGAAAACGACTACTTTGGTAACGTATTTCGGCAGCATAGGTGGGGAAACGGGGTCCACAAAATACACTATTGCAATGCACAGCTCAGGCCCTATTTAACAGTATTTTTATCTCATACGGAAAAAACGGGGTGACAGGTGCCCTTTAAGGCCGGGGTCACACTTGTGAGAAACTCGCACGAGTCTCTCGCATGAATACTCTGCACTGCCGCCGGCACTCGGGACCAGAGTGTACGGCTGCATGTATTTCTATGCAGCTTACCACTCCAGTCCCGAGTGCCGACGGCAGTGCCAGGTATTAAGGTCCGAGACTCTTGCAAGTTTCTCGCAAGTGGGACCCCGGCCTAACGCAGATTTTGTGTGTGTCTTTATTTCACTTTTTTATGTACTATTTTATTATGTTTATTCCTAAACATCGGGCTTGGTATTATCTATCTATAGATCTATCTATTATCCATCTATCAATCTATGTATCTATCTATCTCTTTCTTTCTGTGTGTGTAAACATTATTGTTCAATGGAGTAGGTAAATGAAGAGGTTGGACAAGAAATGAAATCACAATTCTTTTTTTTTCTATATTTAGCTTTCAAAAACGCATACAAGTCCGAAAAAAAATAAACGCATGAAAATAAGCATCAAATCCGTGCGGATTTTTACCTGTGTTTTCTGCCAAGAGATGCAGAATCTGCGCAGAAAATTTCACAGGCAATTCTGCAACGTATGCACATACCTGTAGCGGCTCAAAGGCTGTTGAGAAGCAACAGGGTTTCTATAAACCAATCCAGCAAAATGTCACCAGCGATGGCGGCGCCTGCGCAGTAGCATCTATAAGTAATAGATAGATGCTACTGGACAGGAGCCTCTGGTGTCATTTTGCTGGATGTTATTTTTTTTCTAAGCCTCATAATAGCCACAATATTATAGGCAAAATCAACAATAATATCAACACTATTATATGCATTATGTAAAATAGGGGGCAGGTCACTGAGGAATCAGTGACCTGTCATAAGTCAATACAGATGAATATGTAATCAGAGTACAAAATGAAGCCCCGCACACAGCCCCGCCTCAGAGCACGAGAATCTCATTAACTGAAAACTACAAATAAAGATTAAACAACAACCACAAGACGGATTTCATCACCAGATATCAATGTGATCAGTATAACGGCGCTGACCTGACACTATCTGTAGGTTACTGTGCACAATCCTGCTGATAGGGTAACTTTAAATTTAGATGTTCGGCATTTGGAAGAGGCGATGGAGAGTGTCAGGACTCTGAACATTTTTTATTACCTTTTGTGCATTACTGCCCTTTTTCAAGATGGCGTCTTTGGTCTCATGTGCACTTGTCTTCCTGCTATAAAACTCCACCCCAGCCTTCAGTCTGTGCTAGAGTATTCTGCTTTGCATCCAGCTCCTGATTACTCCCTGGCCTTGCAACTGCACCTGTGAACCTGTGTTGGAGATCCTGCCACTCTGCTCTGAGTTCCTGCTGCATACCCCAGTGTTCAGTAATCCTCCTTCATCTGCTGTTCGTGTTACTTTCATCTGCATTCGCTGGACATGTAAGCTGTAAACCTGAGACTGTTAATCAGGCCTCCCTGGTTGAGCTAAGTTATGATTTGAACTTCCTTATAAGCATATCTATCTGTGTCTGGACTAAAGACAAGGATTTATTCGTGTCAAGTATCCTCAAGAATAACTGTGCTTCATAGACTTTCTGCTTGTTTGCATTTTCCTCTGAAGTTTCCTATAGACTGCTGAGCTGCGTTTAATATTTACACCAAGTGTTATGGACTTGAGTTTCTCTCTGCACCTGTTTGTATAACCGTGTTATAATATAAACTTTACCACTTATAAACTGTGTCCTGTTGTCTTGTTCCACGCAAAGAGTCTCCTGAGTTATCCCCTATAATTATTACAAAGAGCTTTTTTAAGACTATCAGTTACACACTCACATAAGTGAGTTAGGCCGATCCCACCACAATCAAACTATCATACAGAATGAACAGGTAAAAAAAAGACAAAGAATAAAAAAGTATGTTACATCCCAAACAACAACGTATGTACGATGGGAGAACTCCAACACTATACCAGAGTTGCACTCATTTATGGTGAACCATTGGAGCTACTATGAGTCCTGACCAGAAGAGTAGAGAAGGTATTAGTGCCCCTATTTCAGGAGAGATTGTGCAGTAAGGTAAACTCCTTAGGATCGAACACATAATGTCATTTAGGACGTGGAGTGAATCCATGAAACCAGGGCTCGAGCAATGTCAACATATCTCCTGCAGGTGTGAATAAATGTATATTACAGACATCAGCCGTGCACAGCTTAGAGATATATCATGGCACAGGTAAAATGATTCTCCTGTAGTTTATCACAATCCTGATTGAAGTTAGAAGGTTTTAAAAGAAATTTAAAACTCAAGATAAAGGGAAACTCTGCTGTTATTGTACAGAAATTCACACTTGGCATCACTGCACATTTAATGTTGTCGATCATAAAAGTAAAGTTTGCACAGGAAGACTGGACCTGGTCTTGTAGGGACCATATGAGCACATTCAGCAGCACAGAAGGGGGAGAAGGTAGATTCATCCAATAAGATATCAGGGATCTAGGAAGCCAACAGCATCATTACCCTCTGCTTTCTCTTACAGACCCATCATAATATAATTCTTCAAGTGATTTTCTAACTTGTCAGCACATTCTACATTCACTGTCTTGACTTTGTTGTTTACAGATCTGGGCAGGTAACGGTCAGTGTCTTCTAATCCCAGGGGGTAGGTGGATCATCCAGGTGGTAAGTTCTATAGAAAAGGGCTTTCAATACCCAAAGTCATTTGAACAGTTTTTGGTGGAGGAGAATGTCATGGTCGGGAGGCCAAATGGTGATCGCACGATTGTGATACTGCCGGACTACACCACCTATAAAGCAGCCACAGCCGGTGGCGGAGAAGAATCTGTGACTTCTCTGCATTTAGTGATTACTACTCACCAGGGTAGTCATATATAGGAATCTCCTCTTTACACCACTCATCACCCCTCACATACGTCTCTGTAGTATTAATACAGGTCAGATCTTCACCCTGAAACAAATATTGTAAAAGTCACAGACAGATGGAGAAGTCACATCTATGATCAGCTCTAATCCTGCCATCTCCACCGTTGTCATTACACATGTATAAAACATATAATACTGGGGGATAAAACAAGACTGAGCACAAGACCTTCACAGCCGTCTACACTTCATAGGGGAGATCTCATGACACCTTCTCTCCATCTACCTGATGATTCTGAGGAACATTGGGATCTTCTTGTTTACAGTCCTGTGGAAGAAGAGGACGGGAACATCTCTCTGGGGTTGTCCTCTTACTGGATAGATCTGGAGGAAACACATACAGGGACTGAATTAATTCTTTACATACAGATAATTATAGGCCGTGTGTATTTAGTCCTGTCTATTACCTGGTGATGTGAGGGGCTGGGGAACCTCCATCATGACATCCTTAAACAGATCTTTGTGTCCTTCGAAATACTCCCACTCCTCCATGGAGAAATAGACAGCGACATCCTGACACCTTATAGGAACCTGACACATACATTGATACAGTCATCCCCTGATCCCTTCATAGCGTTACTGTATAATGTCCCAGCATTCCCAGCAGTGTCACCTCTCCAGTCAGCAACTCAATCATCTTATAGATGTGTTCTAGGAACTTCTGGTCATTGATGTCCTCATGTATCAGGGGGTGAGATGGAGGCCTCGTGATTGGGCTCAGGAGTCTTTCGCATCCCTCAGACAAAGGGTCCTGACAGGGTTCACTAGTGGTCCTCTTCTGTATTGTGTAATCCTGGTTATGGAGAGACACATTAATAAATCTCACTACAGACATTTCCAGAGTCCTCACCTCTCCAGTTCTGTCCATCTGTTATTCCCATAGATAAGAATGATGTAATGTGACGTCATCAGAATCTCTCACCTCTCCAGTAAGATGGAAGAGAATCTCTAGGGTGAGGTGTAATATCCTCTCCGCCATCTTGTCTCTGTCCATATCCATCTTTGATGGGCGATTCAGAAAAATTCTCTTATATAGAAGATCTTCACTGAGAGGATCCGATATTGTAGAGACCTGAATGAGAAGATGGAGAAGATGAGCCGATATAACATCCTAAAAATCTTGTGTAATAATACAATTACTGGAGATAATAAGGGCAAACATATGAGGAGATTTATTATTTTACAATATTTCGTTTCCTTCTTTACATCTACTAATAAAACCTATATATTTAGGCCACAGACAACAAGCAGTTTCTTCCTCGGAGTCGGCAGCTGAAAACGTTTCTCATAGACTCATCTTCCATAAGGCTAATTCTCCACTCATTTACCGACACTGGAATCGGCATTAGCAATACTGCAGGAGATATTCATTACACGTGACAGGAGAAATAACTACTTCATGATGAGGACTAGTGTTGAGCGATACCGTCCGATACTTGAAAGTATCAGTATCGGATAGTATCGGCCGATACCCGAAAAGTATCGGATATCGCCGATACCGATACCCGATACCAATACAAGTCAATGGGACACCAAGTATCGGAAGGTATCCTGATGGTTCCCAGGGTCCGAAGGAGAGGAAATATTAAAATAAAAAATATTGATATACTCACCTCTCCGACGCAGCCTGGACTTTACCGCTGTGAACCGGCAGCCTTCTTTGCTTAAAATGAGCGCGTTCAGTACCTTCCGCGGCACGCGACCAATCAGAAGCCGTGACGTCATGGAAGGTGCTGAACGCGCTCATTTTAAGCAAAGAAGGCTGCCGGTTACTACCAGGGCGCGTCCAAGGGTGAGTATATCCCTATTTTTTATTTTAATTCTTTATTTTTTACATGGATATGGATCCCAGGGCCTGAAGGAGAGTTTCCTCTCCTTCAGACCCTGGGAACCATACACTGGGAACTTCCGATTCCGATTCCCGATACCACAAAAGTATCGGATCTCGGTATCGGAATTCCGATACAGCAAATATCGGCCGATACCCGATGCTTGCGGTATCGGAATGCTCAACACTAATGAGGACGACATCTTCATCTTCTACTACGGCTCTAGAAACATTTTTGGCCAGAGTCCGTCACTGACTCCATCACCACCAGCCGTCAATATGAAGGTTTCCAGTCTTCCCCGCACTGTAATTTTCTATCACTTTAGATCTTATGTCTGATTCACACACAGATGTTTGAGGCCTTTATAAAAGCTTTTTTTTTTTCCTCAAACACCGCGGACAGAAATTATCTGATCACAACGTCTCCATGTACAGTGTTTTATGGGGTTTATTTCTGTCATTAGGCTTTCCTATATTACAAGAAAAACACCAGAAAATAAACATATTAAAATGTTTCAAAAGAAAATTGGCTCCAACAATTCTTGTAAAAAGAAAAACACATGGAAAAAGCAGAAAACACATTTTATTTTTTCACACAATAAACAATTGTTTAAAAAAAATTAAGTCTTTCGGGCACCAGAACATAGATGTACACGGCAGGTACAGAGTCGCTGCAACAAAAACCCTGGCAGTTTAACCACTTACTGCTGCCAAAAGCAAACATGGCATCTAAGGTGTGAGAGTTCGACTGAATGGCCATCTGCCCCCAAGTACTCGATAGTATGGGGCGGCCTAGTTACTACGATACTTACATGCCTAATAATGGTGTCTGGGTCTGCAATGTATGAAGGTCTATTAGGCCGGGCCAGAGGCAGCATCCAATAAGTTACCTTTTATCGCCCCCATACACCTTAGAGTAAAGTTACATGAAAGCACTGATTTAGGGGGTTTGGCCGACCATATAATGTATTTCGGGGCCTCCCGACAGATGATGTCAGGGCAAAGAAGGATCTGGCATCCTAAATTTCAGAGGCTAATCCGTTTGTTGTTCCTGTAGATAATCCTCCGCTAGATGAGTCTGGAGGCGACTCTCTCATACAGACCACAGGAAAGCTGGAATATTTGTGTGTGTGGGGAATTCGGGAGAGATATCCATCTGCCAAATGACCATTCAGCCAACACTAATGTGTATGGGGCCGTTAGTATTACACTGACAGCAGTGATGATACACGGCACTACAGTAGTACAGTGCATCACCAGAGCCATCAGAGGCTTGTATGTTGGATGATCGCACTGATCAGAGGTGTTTAAAAAAGTTTTAAAAAAGGTTTAATGTGAAAAAAAAAAAAATCACAGTTTTAGCAATAAGAAATATCCTTAACTATAGGGAAAACAGAATCACTGCACAATGTTGTTTAAGTCACGTCCATGACAATTTTATTATACTCTGTTATCCTGTACACTGTGGTGTAGATAGAAATCACAGGTTTGACAGCAATAGCTGGAATTGGGCCCACAATCTCAAGAGGAAAAAAATATAAAATAGAAATATATTTATAATGTCACCTACAGGTGTTTCTCAAAAAATTAGAATATCATCAAAAAGTTAATTTATTCCAGTTATTCAATACAAAAAGTGAAACGCTTATATTATATATAGTTCCTTAACATACAATCCTCTGTCTCAAAGCACAGGCAGCCCCCTCACGCTCTCTCCTGCTCCCACCTGCTAACACTATCTCTGCTCCTTCTCACTGCTGGTGATATCTCTCCAAATCCTGGTCCTCCTCACCATATTCCCACAGTCATTTCTACCTCCCATCCACGCTCCATCACAAACTTCCGTAACCTCTCTAACCTTATACCCATTCGCCCAGCCCCCGCTTCCCCAGTCCCACTAACAGGAGCTCTGTGGAACGCTCGCTCTGTCTGTAACAAGCTTTCCTACATCCATGATCTTTTTGTTACTACCAAACTTTCCTTCCTCGCCATCACCGAAACCTGGCTCACCCCTTCTGACACGGCCTCCCCTGCTGCACTCTCTTACGGTGGCTTCCACCTTTCTCACACACCCCGCCCCAGCAGCAAGCATGGTGGAGGAGTTGGTTTTCTCCTGTCAGATAACTGCTCCTTCACCCCAATCCCACTGCCACCCTCTGTTACCCTCCCTTCCTTTGAGGTGCACTCTGTGCGCATCTACTCCCCCTCCAACCTCCAACTTGCTGTCATTTACCGCCCCCCAGGGCCAGCCACCACCTTCTTTGACCACTTCACCACCTGGCTACTTCATTTCCTTTCTGCGGACATCCCCACTATCATCATGGGCGATTTCAACATACCCATTGACACTTCCCTCTCAGCTGCCACTAAACTTCTATCTCTCTCTTCCTCCTTCGGCCTCACTCAATGGTCTTCTGCAGCCACTCACAAAGATGGTCACACACTGGACCTCATCTTCACCCGCCTCTGCTCCCTATCTAACCTCTCTAACTCGCCTCTTCCTCTCTCTGACCACAACCTTCTCACATTCTCATCTCTCTCCACTCCATGTCTAGAGTCCCCACCCCACAAACTTTCACACCCTCGCAGAAATCTTAAACATCTTGACCTACATTCATTCTCTGAATCCCTCCTCCCTCTCACAGACATAATTTCCATACACAATGCGGATGACGCTGCCGCTCTATATAACACCACAATAGCTGTAGCTTTGGAATCTGCTGCCCCACTTACACATACCAAAGCTCGCAAAATCAACAGACAGCCCTGGCACACCAGCCTGACCAAAGAACTGAGGCGAGCTTCCAGGGCTGCTGAGCGCAGATGGAAAAGATCCCACTCCAACGACCACTTAATCGCATTCAAACAGTCCCTCACTACTTTCAAGACCGCACTCGCCACAGCTAAACAAACCTACTTCTCATCTCTCATATCCTCCCTGTCTCACAACCCTAAACAGTTATTCAACACCTTCAATTCTCTCCTCCGTCCCCCAGCACCTCCTCCCTCCTCACTTATCTCTGCTGAAGACTTTGCCTCATTCTTCAAGCAGAAGATTGATAACATCAGAGACAGTTTTGGTCAACAAGCCCCAGAGCCCTTCCTCCCAACTTCCCTACCCTCCACCTCCAAAACCAACTACTCCACCATTACAGAAGATCAACTCGCCACTCTACTCTCAAGATCGCATCTCACCACCTGTGCACTTGACCCGCTCCCAACCCACCTCATCCCAAACCTCACCACAATCTTCATCCCAACCCTAACCCATCTCTTCAACCTATCACTAACAAATGGTGTTTTCCCCTCAAGCTTTAAACATGCCTCCATCACACCTATCCTCAAAAAGCCCTCTCTTGACCCATCCTCTGTATGTAGCTATCGCCCTATATCACTTCTCCCCTATGCCTCAAAACTACTGGAACAACACGTCTACCTTGAACTGTCCTCCCATCTCTCTTCTTGCTCCCTCTTTGACCGCTTACAATCTGGCTTCCGGCCACACCATTCCACTGAAACTGCCCTAACTAAGGTCACCACTGACCTTTTAACCGCCAAGAGCAAGCGACACTACTCTGTTCTCCTCCTCCTCGACCTGTCGGCTGCCTTTGACACAGTGGACCATTCCCTATTATTACAGACCCTCTCATCCCTTGGCATCACAGACTTGGCCCTATCCTGGATCTCATCATACCTAACAGACCGGACATTCAGCGTCTCCCACTCACACACCACCTCCTCACCTCGCCCCCTCTCTGTCGGAGTCCCACAAGGTTCAGTCCTTGGGCCCCTGCTCTTCTCCATTTACACCTTTGGCCTGGGACAGCTCATAGAATCTCATGGCTTTCAGTATCACCTCTATGCTGATGACACACAGATCTACATCTCTGGACCAGATATCACCTCCCTACTAACCAGAATCCCTCAATGTCTGTCCACTATTTCATCCTTCTTCTCCGCTAAATTTCTGAAACTTAACATGGACAAAACAGAATTCATCATCTTTCCCCCATCTCACGTGACCCCCCCAACGAACCTATCCATTACAGTAAATGGCTGCCCACTCTCCCCAGTCCCACAAGCTCGCTGCCTCGGGGTTATCCTGGACGCTGATCTCTCCTTCAAACCACATATCCAAGCCCTTTCCACTTCCTGCCGACTTCAACTCAAAAATATTGCACGAATCCGTTCATTCCTCAACCAAGAATCTGCAAAAACCCTAGTCCATGCCCTCATCATCTCTCGTCTTGACTACTGCAACCTCCTGCTCTGTGGCCTGCCCTCAAACACTCTCGCACCCCTCCAATCTATTCTAAACTCTGCTGCCCGACTAATCCACCTGTCCCCCCGCTATTCTCCGGCCTCTCCCCTCTGTCAATCCCTTCACTGGCTCCCCATTGCCCAGAGACTCCAGTACAAAACCCTAACCATGACGTACAAAGCCATCCACAACCTGTCTCCTCCTTACATCTGTGACCTCATCTCCCGGTACTTTCCTACACGCAACCTCCGATCCTCACAAGATCTCCTTCTCTACTCCCCTCTTATCTCCTCTTCCCACAATCGTATACAAGATTTCTCTCGCGTATCACCCCTACTCTGGAACCCTCTACCACAACACATCAGACTCTCGCCCACCATCGAAACCTTCAAAAAGAATCTGAAGACCCACCTCTTCCGACAAGCCTACAACCTGCAGTAACCACCGATCAACCAACCGCTGCACGATCAGCTCTATCCTCACCTACTGTATTCTCACCCATCCCTTGTAGATTGTGAGCCCTCGCGGGCAGGGTCCTCACTCCTCCTGTACCAGTTATGACTTGTATTGTTCAAGACTATTGTACTTGTTTTTATTATGTATACCCCTCCTCACTTGTAAAGCGCCATGGAATAAATGGCGCTATAACAATAAATAATAATAATAATAATAATAGTCATTACAAAAAGAGTTATCTGATGGCAAATCCCAAGAAATGTGCTGTAGGCAGGGGCGGGCTGGGCTGGGTGGCAGAGAGGCATTGGCCCCGAGCCAGTTAATTAGCATCTGCCCGCCCTGCAGCATGTACAATGAAAGAACACCTGACTGCAGCCCGCGGTAGTGGAGAGCGGCCGGCCACACACACACAGCTGACAGCGGGGCGGGCGGGACTCACTGCAGGCTGAGAGCGCGTTGCTATGGCACCCAGTGGCATGCTGAGATTGGATCTGGCTGGGGTTCAGAGAGTCCGGTAATGTACAGCGTGCTACGTAGGCACGTCTCTGAACCCTGAGGCTGAGAAGACAGGCAGTGGCCGCCATTACAGTTTGCCACAGGCCCACAGCTCACAGGATAGTCTGAGTTCCACTCCTACTCCAGTCCCTGCTGCTCAGTGCCTGTGCCCTGCGGTAAGTGGTGTCCACGTCCAATATTATCCCAGATACCTTTGGGTTGTATTATGCGTATTATGCCATTTTTTGAATAGCAAACTGAATTAATAATATACAAAATCCCAAAATCATAGCGACAATCTGGGAGAATACACAACCAAGTGGTGAACCCCCAGGAAAATTGGATCCGCTCCACCAATATATGTAAACCCGGAGAACAAGGAGCAAGGCACGGAATTGTATATTAAAACGATTATTTTATTGCTCTCTGGCTGTGCCCTTCCCTCCTCACCTCTCCTGTGGTAAGCATACCTGTCTTTCCTGCGTACATGCCCTGAATGCCTACATGACGTGTGATGTTACCCCTATGCTAGGGATGGATTACTTAAGGCACATAGCGTACTCAGTCTTATATGGGTTTATTTAGGGAATATCTCTGCAGGGATCTTATTTCACCTGGGCTATTGCCCACGGATTGTGAGGGGTTTGTGGGGAGGTGGTTTTTCCCTCTATTCATTCACTGGAAACGTCTGTACATTGACCTATTACTGATAATCATTCCATCCGACAGTCTCGCTCTTTCAATCGCGTGTTCACTGACTGACAGCGGGTTCTAATGCATAGTTAGCTGTCAGTCAGTGCAGCGGGAACACTCACAGCCACTGCTCCCTATACACAGAGTGATGACTGAACCCACGCCGGCAGTAACCACGTGACTGAAAGAGTGAGACTGCCAGATGGAATAAGGTGAATTTCCTGCCAGCATCAGAGCTCTCATAGCAAGTGCCTCACGGTGTCAGAACACTACTAACCTGTAGATTATCCACATATCTGCAGCTTAATAGTTTTGGGGATATGCTAGGTTTCCTTTAAGGCCGGTTTCACACTAGCGTGTGTGATGCGAGAAACCCACATAGAAATACATGGAGCCGCACGCTCCGGTCCGAGGGTCGGCAGCAGCGCCGGGTGAAGATGTGAGAGACTCACATAGAAATACATGCAGCTGCATGCTCCAGTCCAAGGGCAGGCGGCAGCACAGGGTGAAGATGTGAGACTCACATAGAAATACATGCAGCCGCACGCTCCAGTCCAAGGGCAGGCGGCAGCACAGGGTGAAGATGTGAGAGACTCACAAAGAAATACAGTACATGCAGCCATACGCTCCGGTCCGAGGGCCGGCGGCAGCACAGGGTGAAGATGTGAGAGACTCACATAGAAATACATGCAGCCGCACGCTCCGGTCCGAGGGCCGGCAGCAGCACAGGGTGAAGATGTGAGAGACTCACATAGAAATATATGCAGCCGCATGCTCCAGTCCGAGGGCAGGTGGCAGCACAGGGTGAAGATGTGAGACTCACATAGAAATACATGCAGCTGCACGCTCCAGTCCGAGGGCCGGCGGCAGCACTGGGTGTTGATGCGAGAAACTGGCATAGAAATACATGGAGCCGCACGCTCTGGTCTGAGGGCCGGCGGCAGCACCGGGTGAAGATGTGAAAGACTCACATAGAAATACATGGAGCCGCATGCTCCAGTCCGAGGGCAGACTGGCTGTGACTTTTGATTAAGTTATACAGATAGAATAAAAAACATAAAATTGGCAACCCTGATTTCATATCAGCTGGTTATAAGACAGGTATCTACTGTCCTTTTGTAAGTGTGGCATTTAAAATACAAATGAAAAATACCAAGTTACATCATCTTTTTTAAAGGGAACCTGTCAGCTGTTTTGGCTGATATAAGACACTGCCACTGCCATTCAGGGCAGTCCAGTCTGACAGGTACGGCACCTCCCATCTTCTTATGATCGCTGCCCTCCTGCTTGCTTCATGGCTACCCTGCATCGCACTCCTGCGCAGACGTACTAATCTATCCTGTTGAGGGCAGAGGAAAGTACTGCAGTGTGCTGGTACTGGGCCTCTCTGACCTTTCGTGGCGCCTGCGCACTGCAGTACTTACATTTGTCCTCAACAGAGCAGATAAGTACTCCTGCGCAGGAGTGCAATGCCAAGACCCATTAAACAAGCAAGAGGATGGCGATCATAAGAAGATGGGAGGTGCTGGATCCGGGACTGCGACACCCATCGGACCGGACCGCCCCCCGGGTGATTATTGTCAGGAAATATGACGTATTTGATTCTATATTATCATGCACACTGAGCTCTGCTACATCCATTAGGTCTGTGTAAGACACATGCTGCAGTTGTGGTTCCCCTCCACAGCTCCTCCTTCTCACTGCCTAGAAAGCTACTCTTCTCAATCTGTGTAATTTTATACCACTCATTCCCCCCTCCCTCAAGAATGTGTTGGTTAGCAGAAACCAGTTCTTTGTTTGCAGCCATGTGCTTCCATTTGTGTATGAGAGTTATTCAAGATGGAATAACTCGAACCCCAAGTAGTGGTATAGGTGTGAAAGTTACATATTTGGGATGTGCAACGATAGAGCTACACACCAGTGCATTTCCTAATTTCCCGTACCGGCAGAATCCAAGTAGGGGACTACAGCTTAACAGAGGCAAATACCCAAATTGTGTTTAGACTTAAATGAACATCCCTTTCATGCTGAGAAAAATGATAATTTTGTCTTCCTTCTACAGGCTTCCCCCCCAGGAATTATGGCGAATAGCTGGATTTCATAACTTTCAAAAAAGGGGAGTATCCAGCCACTCAGTGATGTCACGAGCCGAGGGTATAAGAGATTCAGCCTTATTTTAGGAGTGTCTTTGGCCCAGGAAGTCAGCTAACAGAAACTCTGCAATCTGCTCTGATGCATTGGAATGTGTTGCCCTTCCCGCCAGCCACACAGCCTGCCATGATATGAGAGAACTGTAAGTGTTTTTCAACTTGAATCCCTTTTATTTTGTAATCGTTTTGTACATACTATAATTGTCTCATCTCGTAATATCATTTTTTATATTTTTTGTAAACACTGCCTAATCTTTTTGGAGTAAAAGCTATAATATCTACTAGTCTCTAAAACGTACGTCCTCTGAAGTAAATCACGCTACTGATTGGGTTGGCTCCTGACTCATTATTAATCATAGTAATAGGAGCTGGTGGCAGCAAAGCGTTCTGAGCTGGTTGGGCAAAACTGGCAGCGACGGACAGCGTTTGAAAAAATATAATACCTGCCTGAGCGGGAGTAGTTATATCGTCTTCGCTGCAGTGTGTCCAATAGCCAGTACATAGCAAGGCAGCCTTTCTGGCGAATAATTATCCTAGGTGCAGTTCCCTGACTGACCTGAGGGTAAGGGGGCGCCAGAGAGCTGCAAGTTCCAAACCGGAACTGGGAACTGGGATATAAATAAATCCCTGAAGAAAGAACTGGGGCAACCAAACAACCACGCTTCATGACAAGTATAATAAAACTTATTTTTCTTTATAAGTAAGTAAGGTAACTTCAAATCTAAAAGAGACAGAAGCGTTTGGGAATATAAGCTGACGATGATCTTTGACACTCAGTGCAGGAATGAATGTGTGGCATGGATTTATGTCTTTTTACATCAACTAAGGAATTTGCCCCTCAGACCATGTGGGGTCATCACAACAGAACCAGACCCCAATCAGAGGACAATAAAACATTCCTTCCTTATCTAAGAACTAGTCCAATATTTATGGACAAAACTGTTTATCACTCATGGTAATTCTGCTTCATGTCACCTGTCTTATCTGTTTTTTTTTTCTGTGATGTGCTGTGCATAAATATGTGTTTCTCCAGAATTTCTTTTAGTCTATGCCTGATGAAGAGACCTGAGTAGTCTTGAAAGCTTGCAATTTGTTACCATCTTTTCAGTTAGCCATTAAAAGGTATCAACCACTGAGGACTCTCAATTCTAAATATTTTTCTATCCAATGGCTAACACGGCACCAAGATATATCTTTCCTGTATCAAAATGGATTTTCTTGAGCATATTATGTTTATTTGGTTTCTGCACGAATAGCTTTAAGCCGCAGTAACACCTAAATGTATGATCATTTTCATTATCCACTAAAAATGGTTGAGCTTTTGGCAGTTTCAAGACCAATGAAATGTCACCATGTCCATATTGCTTTCAAGATTTACACTTTTCAAATGTTTAATAGTAAAACTCATAGAAAAAACAATGCACTTGTCAGATCCCAGGGTTACTGATGGGCCAGACCTACCGTATATACTCGAGTATAAGCCGAGATTTTCAGACCATTTTTTTGGGCTGAAAGTCCCCCTCTCGGCTTATACTCGAGTCATACCCAGGGGTCTGCAGGGGAGGGGGAGCAGGGGCTGTGTAATTATACTTACCTGCTCCCGGCGCGGTCCCTGCACGTCCCTGGTTCCAGCGCTGCATCTTCTTCCTGTACTGAGCGGTCACATGGTACCGCACATTACAGTAATGAATATGCGGCTCCACCTCCCATAGAGGTGGAGCCGCATATTCATTTCTGTAATGTGCGGTACCATGTGACCGCTCAGTACAGGAAGAAGATGCAGCGCTGGAACCAGGGACGTGCAGGGACCGCGCCGGGAGCAGGTAAGTAGACGGGGAGGGGGAGCGCTGAGCGATAGTCACCTCTCCTCCGTTCCGGTGCGGCTCCGTCTTCGGCGTCCTCTGGCTGTGACGCTCAGGTCAGAGGGCGCGGTGACGTGGTTAGTGCACGCTCTCTGCCTGAACGTCAGTGCGGAGAACGCTGAAGACGGAGCCACACAGGAAAGAGGAGCAGGTGAAAAGTGCAGGGGGCCTGAGCGACGGAGAGGTGAGTATGTGATTTTTTTTTTTATTGCAGCCACAGCATATGGGGCAAGTGCCTGTATGGATCATCTATGGGGCCATAACGTTTGTGCAGCACTATAAGGGGCAAGTGCCTGTATGGATCATCTATGGGGCCATAACATTTGTGCAGCACTATAAGGGGCAAGTGCCTGTATGGATCATCTATGGGGCCATAACATTTGTGCAGCACTATAAGGGGCAAGTGCCAGTATGGAGCATCTATGGGGCCATAATGTTTGTGCAGCAATATAAGGGGCAAGTGCCTGTATGGAGCATCTATGGGGCCATAATGTTTGTGCAGCACTATAAGGGGCAAGTGTCTGTATAGAGCATCTATGGGGCCATAATGTTTGTGCAGCACTATAAGGGGCAAGTGTCTGTATGGAGCATCTATGGGGCCATTATTAACCTTTATGCAGGATTATATGGGGCATATTTTGTATGGAGCATCTTATGGGGCCATCATAAACGTTATGGAGCATTATATGGGGCTCCTGATTCAATATGGATATTCAAAAACACTTAACCTACTGATGTCTCAATTAATTTTACTTTTATTGGTACCTATTTTTACTCTTGAAATTTACCGGTAGCTGCTGCATTTTCCACCCTTGGCTTATACTCGAGTCATTAAGTTTTCCCAGTTTTTTGTGGCAAAATTAGGGGGGTCGGCTTATACTCGGGTCGGCTTATACTCGAGTATATACGGTATATTGGTTTACGTGGTAGTGCGGCATTAAAGCGCTATAAACAAAAGACCTTTGTTTTCACTGACACAAATCTTTTCTTAACCCCTTAACGACCGCCGATACGCCTTTTAACGGCGGCCGCTAAGGGTACTTAAACCACAGCGCCGTTAATTAATGGCGCTGTGGAAAAAGTGAATAGCGCCCCCCAGAGTCGGATTTTCTCTGGGGTCTCGGTTGCCGAGGGTAGCCGAGACCCCAGAGAACATGATTCGGGGGGTTTTTACCGACCTCCGAGTTGCGATCGCCGGTAATTAACCGTTTACCGGCGGTCGCAACAAAAAAAAACAAAACGCGATTTGCCATTTAATTTCTCTGTCCTCCGATGTGATCGCACATCGGAGGACAGAGAAATAGTGTCCCCGATGGTCCCCAATAGCCCCCCAATACTCACCTATCTCCCCCAGTGCTCCTCGTGGCTCCCGATGGGCGCCGCCATCTTTTTTCCGTGAAAAAATGGCGGGCGCATGCGCAGTGCGCCCGCCGCCCGGAAGATCTTTGGGATCTCGGCTGCCGGGGGTAGCCGAGACCCCAAAGAACATGATCGGGGTCGGTTTTTACCGACTGCTGTTTTGCAATCGCCGGTAATTAACTGTTTACCGGTGACCGCAAAAAAAAAAAAAGAAAAAAAAAAGCGATCTGTAATTCTCTGTCCTCTGATGTGATCGCACATCAGAGGACAGAGATATAGGGGAATTCGGGGACCCTATCATACTCACCCGGTGTCCCCAGGTCCTCCTGCGTCTCCTCTTGCCGGCCGGCTTCTTCCTCTGCAAAGAAAATGGCGGGCGCATGCGCAGTGCGCCCGCCATCTGCTGCCATCTGCCGGCCGGCAGGAGAGACGAGTTGGGGCTAAAATTAGGGTTAGGGTTAGGGCTAGGGTTAGGACTAGGGTTAGGGCTAGGGTTAGGGCTAGGGTTAGGGCTAGGGTTGGGGCTAGGGTTGGGGCTAAATTTAGGGTTAGGGCTAGGGTTAGGGTTAGGCTACTTTCACACTAGCGTTTTTTGGCTTCCGTCGCAATGCGTCGTTGGAGAAAAAACGCATCCTGCAAAAGTGCTTGCAGGATGCGTTTTTTTCTCCATTGACTTGCATTAGCAACACATTGCGACGGATTGCCACACGTCGCATCCGTCATGCGACGGATGCGTCGTGCTTTGGCGGACCGTCGGCACAAAAAAACGCTACATGTAACTTTTTTTGTGCGACGTGTCCGCCACTTCCAACCGCGCATGCGCGGCCGGAACTCCGCCCCCGCCTCCCCGCACCTCACAATGGGGCAGCGGATGCATTGAAAAAACAGCATCCTCTGCACCCGTTGTGCGGCGCTTACAACGCTAGCATCGGTACGTCGGCCCGACACACTGCGATGGGCCGAGTACGACGCTAGTGTGAAAGTAGCCTTAGGCTTCTTTCACACTTGCGTCGGTACGGGGCGGTCGCAATGCGTCAGCCCGACGTACCGACGCACGTTGTGAAAATTGTGCACAACGTGGGCAGTGGATGCAGTTTTTCAACGCATCTGCTGCCCAGTCTATGTCTTGGGGAGGAGGGGGCAGAGTTACGGCCACGCATGCGTGGAAATGGCGGACGCGACGTACAAAAAAAGGTTACATTTAACTTTTTTTGTGACGACGGTCCGCCAAAACACAACGGATCCAGTGCACGATGGACGCGACGTGTGGCCATCCGTCGGTAATACAAGTCTATGGGCAAAAAAGGCATCCTGTGGGCACATTTGCAGGATCCGTTTTTTGTCCAAAACGACGGATTGTGACGGATGCCACACGACGCAAGTGTGAAAGTAGCCTTAGGGTTAGGGTTGGGGCTAAAGTTAGGGCTAGGGTTAGGGTTAAATTTAGGGTTAGGATTGGGGCTAAAGTTAGGGTTAGGGCTAGGGTTGGGGCTAAAATTAGGGTTAGGGTTAGGGATGGGGCTAAAGTTAGGGATAGAGTTGGGATTAGGGTTAGGGTTTGGATTAGGTTTGGTATTAGGGTTACGGTTGGGATTAGGGTTACGTTTGGGATTAGGGTTGGGATTAGGGTTAGGGTTGGGATTAGGGTTAAGGTTAGGGTTGGGATTAGGGTTAGGGGTGTATTGGGATTAGGGTTAGGTTTGAGGTTATGGTTGAGATTAGGGTTAGGGGTGTGTTGGATTTAGGGTTTTGATTAGGGTTATGGTTAGTGTTGTGAATTCCGTTCTCGGGCTCCCTTCTGTGGTCGTGAATGGTACTTTGGTGAGTTCTGTCCTTGGACACCCTCTGGTGGCTTTGAGTGGAACTGCTGATCTTTGAGGCTGCTGCTAGCTTCCCTATTTAACTCTGCCCAGGTCGTTAGTTCATGCCAGCTGTCAATGTCTCAGTACTGGTTCAGATCTCTCTTGGATTTCTCTGATGACCTGTCTACTCCAGCAGAAGCTAAGTCCTTGCTAGTCCATTTGCTGTTCATTGTTTTTTTGAATATATTTCTCAGTATATGCTATGTTTTTGTCCAGCTTGCTATTATGATATTTCCTTGCTAGCTGGAAGCTCTGGGGGTGCAGAGCTGCACCTCCACACCGTGAGTCGGTGTGGAGGTCTTTTTGCACACTGCGTGTTTTTTGTAGTTTTTAATACTGACCGCATAGTTCCCTTTCCTATCCTCTGTCTGTCTAGAGAAGATTCGGCCTCCTTTGCTAAAATCTGTTTCATTCCTGTGTTTGTTACTTCCTCTTAACTCACAGTTAATATTTGTGGGGGGCTACCTTTACTTTGGGGAATTTCTCTGAGGCAAGGTAGGCTACTATTTCTATCTTTAGGGGTAGTTAGCTCTTAGGCTGTGAAGAGGCATCTAGGGAGAGTCAGGTACGCTCCACGGCTATTTCTAGTGTGTGTGATAGGATTAGGGATTGCGGTCAGTAGAGTTACCACTTCCTCAGAGCTTGTCCCAGGTTTTTCCATTTTAACCATCAGGTCATTTCTGGTGCTCCTAACCACCAGGTCCATAACAGGTTAGAGTTGAGATTAGGGCTGTTTTGGGGTTAGGGTTGTGATTATCGTTAGGGTTGTGATTAGGATTATGGATCGGGTTGAGATTAGGGTTAGGGGTGTGTTGGAGTTAGGGTTGGAGTTAGAATTGGGGGGTTTCCACTGTTTAGGTGCATCAGGGGGTCTCCAAACACGACAGACAATTTTGCGCTAAAAAAGTCAAATGGTGCTCCCTCCCTTCTGAGCTCTGCCGTGCGCCCAAACAGTGGTTTACCCCCACATATGGGGCATCAGTGTACACGGGATAAATTGGACAACAACTTTTGGGGTCCAATTTCTCCTGTTACCCTTGTGAAAATAAAAATTTGGGGGCTAAAAAATCTTTTTTGTGGGAAAAAAATATATTTTTTATTTTCACTACTCTGCATTATAAACTTCTGTGAAGCACTTGGGCATTCAAAGTTCTCACCACATATCTAGATAAGTTCCTTGGGGGGTCTATTTTCCAAAATGGGGTCACTTGTTGGGGGTTTCTACTGTTTAGGTACATTAGGGGTCTGCAAACGCAACATAATGCCAGCAGACAATTCTATCAAAGTCTGCATTCCAAAACGGCGCTCCTTCCCTTCCGAGCTCAGCCATGCGCCCAAACAGTGGTTTACCCCCACATATGGGGTACCACCATACTCAGGACAAATTGGACAACTTTTGGGGTCCAATTTCTCTTGTTACCCTTGTGAAAATAAAAATTTGGGGGCTAAAAAATCTTTTTTGTTAAAAAAAAAAATATTTTTTATTTTCACGACTCTGCATTATAAACTTCTGTGATGCACTTGGGCATTCAAGGTTCTCACTACAAATCTAGATAAGTTCCATGGGGGGTCTAGTTTCCAAAATGGGGTCACTTTTGGGGGGTTTCTACTGTTTAGGCACATCAGGGGCTCTCCAAACGCGACATGGCGTCCGATCTCAATTCCAGTCAATTTTGCATTGAAAAGTCAAATGGCGCTCCTTTGCTTCCGAGCTCAGCCATGCGCCCAAACAGTGGTTTACCCCCACATATGGGGTGTTGGCGTACTCAGGACAAATTGTACAACAACTTCCGGGGTCCATTTTCTCCTGTTACCCTTGGTAAAATAAAAATTTGGAGGCAAAAAGATCATTTTTGTAGAAAAAATGCGATTTTTTTATTTTCACTGCTCTACGTTAAAAACTTCTGTGAAGCACTTGGGGGTTTAAAGTGCTCACCACACATCCAGATAAGTTCCTTAAGGGGTCTAGTTTCCAAAATGGTGTCATTTGTGGGGGGTTTCTACTGTTTAGGCACATCAGGGGCTCTCCAAACGTGACATGGCGTCCGATCTCAATTCCAGCCAATTCTACATTGAAAAAGTAAAACGACACTCCTTCTCTTCCAAGCTCTGCGGTGCGCCCAAACAGTGGTTTACCCCCACATATGGGGTATCGACGTACTCAGGAGAAATTGTACAACAACTTTTGTGGTCTAATTTCTCCTGTTACCCTTGTGAAAATAAAAATTTGGGGGCAAAAAGATCATTTTTGTAGAAAAAATGTGATTTTTTATTTTCACGGCTCTACGTTATAAACTTCTGTGAAGCACTTGGGGGTTCAAAGTGCTCACCACACATCTAGATAAGTTCCTTAAGGGGTCTAGTTTCCAAAATGGTATCACTTGTGGGGGGTTTCTACTGTTTAGGCACATCAGGGGCTCTCCAAACGCGACATGGCGTCCGATCTCAATTCCAGCCAATTCTGCATTGAAACAGTCAAACAGCGCTCCTTCACTTCCAAGCTCTGCGGTGCACCCAAACAGTGGTTTACCTCCACATATGGGGTATCGTCGTACTCAAGTTTACCAATAGAAACCCCCCATAAAACTACAATACTTTATTGAATAACCCAGACACAAGAATAAATAGATAACGCCCTACCTCATAGGTCAGCTAGAGTACAAGGGAAGGGGTAAAAATCCCCAAATAGACCTTTACAAATATAAGATATATAACAAGGTTTGAGGATGTCTTCACACATGTGATGCACACACATAAACTATAAGGGTGTACAGATATAAATGAAGTATCCCTATAGGCTAAGAGTTGGCCCTAGAGATACAACTACCTAGATGCGGGGGTTGGCACCCTTAAAGAAATCGAGAATGGCGCCCCCGCTCGTGCGATGACTTACCCTAGTCTCCTGGCTCATCCCTACAAGGGATAGAGTGAGAAACAGAACGCCAGATGGCTGTAAATAACTTGTAAATATATATACATATGTGTGGTGCCTCTTACATAACGTCTCAGGCCCTCCCCTCCAGTGTGCTGTAAGACCCAAGGATAGAGATCATTGTACATATATATAACACATTTGATGGGGGGGTATATATAAACGGAGAACCTTGTATAGTAGAGGGCACCAAAAAAGTACAAAGCTGAAGACGCCAATCTAAAAAACAAACCTACTCAAGCTGACCAATACCAATGTATATACCACATAGATAATAAAATGACACCACATATAACTGGAACAAATTATTTGCAGAAACTCAAGGGATAAAGTCAAATAGATGCATTAATTCAAGATGATGTTATACTCATCTGTTGAAGACTGCAAATCGTCCAGATATCATGGCTCACATTGATGACTTAGAAGCAAGAAATACCTCACCACTACTCTCGACGCGTTTCCCCCACATGGTTGGGTTCATCAGGAGAGACTAGATGAAAATATGGCAGTATAAGAGTAGAAGAGCTAATGCTCCCATTCATATGTGCTAGCATGTTATACTTATGTATAGATATATTTACTGTATCTTACCCTGTATTTTACTGCCTTGACTGCCAGGTTATGTGGTATGCGCTACCGCTAATGGCAATGCGGTTTTGGTTGTATGCCTTTATTTTTTAATATCTGAGCTTTTTACCGTTCTTACCAATTTCCATGTGTGCGCACCATATAGGTGCATTTGTTTACGGCGCAAATACTCTACACTGTGGCAGCCCTTCATCATCGGGGTATGCTACTATACATACTGGTCTTTTATTGCCTGCGCTCTGGTGTTGTCTGACATCATCAGCCCTCGTTGCTGGGCGCATGCGCCGTATTCAGCAGCGGCCGCTGGCTACACCTCTCCTTCTGAGCCGCTAGAGCATGCTAGGTTTCTTACCTTTGTATGGGGGCGTTCCTGGACTCCACTGGCATGGCGGCTATTGGAGCTTAGCATTGCGCTCCCGGGATTTGTGTCTGTAGAAATCAGGCAACGGTATAGCACATCGTTAAACAGGAAGTGTCTGGATATGAGCGCGTATATGAAGGAGGCACCTCTAGGTAATCACCGCAGCCCTATTTGTTTTCAATCATCTATACTGCCATATTTTCATCTAGTCTCTCCTGATGAACCCAACCATGTGGGGGAAACGCGTCGAGAGTAGTGGTGAGGTATTTCTTGCTTCTAAGTCATCAATGTGCCATGATATCTGGACGATTTGCAGTCTTCAACAGATGAGTATAACATCATCTTGAATTAATGCATCTATTTGACTTTATCCCTTGAGTTTCTGCAAATAATTTGTTCCAGTTATATGTGGTGTCATTTTATTATCTATGTGGTATATACATTGGTATTGGTCAGCTTGAGTAGGTTTGTTTTTTAGATTGGCGTCTTCAGCTTTGTACTTTTTTGGTGCCCTCTACTATACAAGGTTCTCCGTTTATATATACCCCCCCATCAAATGTGTTATATATATGTACAATGATCTCTATCCTTGGGTCTTACAGCACACTGGAGGGGAGGGCCTGAGACGTTATGTAAGAGGCACCACACATATGTATATATATTTACAAGTTATTTACAGCCATCTGGCGTTCTGTTTCTCACTCTATCCCTTGTAGGGATGAGCCAGGAGACTAGGGTAAGTCATCGCACGAGCGGGGGCGCCATTCTCGATTTCTTTAAGGGTGCCAACCCCCGCATCTAGGTAGTTGTATCTCTAGGGCCAACTCTTAGCCTATAGGGATACTTCATTTATATCTGTACACCCTTATAGTTTATGTGTGTGCATCACATGTGTGAAGACATCCTCAAACCTTGTTATATATCTTATATTTGTAAAGGTCTATTTGGGGATTTTTACCCCTTCCCTTGTACTCTAGCTGACCTATGAGGTAGGGCGTTATCTATTTATTCTTGTGTCTGGGTTATTCAATAAAGTATTGTAGTTTTATGGGGGTTTTCTATTGGTAAACTTGTTTGTTTTCCCTCTATTTATATATTTTCATTGTTAGCCGTTTAGTTCCTTTTTTCATATGGCTGGCTTTTTATCTGGGCCTATCAACACTGACCAATGGGTTGAGGATGCTAATTTAGCCTTTTCTACGGATTGTGGTCCGTCAAGGAATAGCAGCTCGTTGTCCATTAAGAATTTGTTCAATGAACTATTTGTGGGTTATAAAAATAACATTAAATCATTTTGGGAAATTAAGGCCCTTGAAAACTATCTGAAAAATAACATTGTGCCTAATGGTCTGAGAATCAATCTTTCTCCGTCACCAAGATTGGTTAATCCTCAGCTTATGCTAGCTTGGGAAAAAGAATCTATAGTGTCCTCATGTAGATTCATGAAAATTCTAATTGAGGAGGAGAAAATTAATTTTGAACGTACGAGTAAAATATTGGGAGAACTTATTGATAAAACTTTGGTTTTTAAATCTGATCCCGAATTCACGAGGAGGGAATCTCTACTACAAACCTCTGTGGAGAAATTTCAGGCGAACATTAAAGATAGGAAACACTTTCAATTCACGAGAGATTTTACCGAGTTCAAAGAAAATAGGGCATATAACTTCCTTAATTCCCAACGAGAGTATCGTACTGACATTTCATCATCAGAAACAGACAATTCTGACAGGGATCGGTCTAACTCAAGAGGGAGGTGGAGACAGAGGGGGAGAACACGAGGTAGAGGACAAAGACGCAGATGGCAGAATCACAATACGCATCTGGGTGCCCCTATGGGACCAACAGGGGATATGCGGCCACAGACGGGGTCTCACACAAATACCTCAGTGATTACAACGGGCGAACCGTCACTAGGGACGCCAGTATCTATACCCTCATCCCATTCATCCTCCTCTTCTGCCTCTTTTTTGGAGCAGAGGACCCCACTTGGATACCCACTGAGAAACAGAATGACCTAAATCCTGTGGGGTCGGGACAAATTATTAATCTCAGTAATTATAAATTGTCGTACGACGAATACAGTGTATTACTCAAGGGCCTTAATTTTGTACCCACAACTAGATATGATGCATTTGGTTGGGTTAAGGACGTGAACCTTTTTGCACGTAAACTCAAATGGCACAAGTTTTATCTTCAGAAAGACAGGGAAAGATGTGAGAGTATGGGGATTCCGGTTGAGGATCTTGAGGCCGTTGATATCTTGACTGAACTGCTGAGTGACAGTGAACACAATGTTGGTCTGGGTCCTTTTACGTCGCTTAAACGGAAGAGCACTAGAGCACCCCCGGCTGGGGGGTTGGACTCTGTGGATATCTTTCTGAAAGTGGTAGAGGAGGAATTGTTGAGGATTAACCCCAAAGATAGGGGGTGGGATCCACCACCTAACCTCACCGTATCAGAGTCAAAGGCCCTAACGGAATTAGAAAAGAATAAAGAGATTGTCATCAAGCCCTCCGATAAGGGGGGCAACATGGTCTTGATGAATCATGACCAATATATGACTATGTGCCAGCTGATATTAGATGACAGAAAGACGTATGAAATTCTCAAGAGAGATCCAACCTTGCTCTACATTGATATCCTCATAGATATTTTAGCCAAAGGTCTAGACCTTGGATTACTAACCAAGGATGAGTTTGATTTTCTCTCCCCGTCTTTCCCCCTGGTGCCTGCCTTTTACTGTCTCCCTAAAATACATAAGGGAGTTGCTCCGTTGAAAGGACGTCCTATCGTGTCTGGTGTTGATTCCCTGGGTCAAAATGTGGGGATTTATGTTGATCGGATTCTTCGTCCATTTGTAACCTCACTACCCTCGTATTTGAGGGATACTATGGATTTACTTACTAAACTTGAGGACATGGACATTGGGACAGACACCTTCCTTGCGTCCATTGACGTAGAAGCATTATACAGCAATATTCCACATGAGGCAGGCATCAGGGGGGTGGAATATTTTCTGAGAACCCGAGCCAATCAATGTACCCCGCATAACAAATTTGTTGTTGAACTCATGATGTACATCCTAAATCACAATTACTTCCTGTTTTTTGGGAGGACCTACCACCAGCTCAGGGGAACTGCGATGGGGAGTCCTTGTGCCCCATCGTATGCTAATCTTTTCCTGGGCTGGTGGGAGGAGACTACTATCCTGGTGGAGGAGGCCTGGTGGTTCCCTAAGATTTTATTTTGGTCGAGATTCATCGACGATGTGTTTATGCTATGGACTGGCACTATGGATGAATTTAACCACTTTATCCTGTGTATTAATGATAATGAAATCAATATGAGGTTTACTTCAGAGATACATGAGGAGTCCATCAACTTTCTTGACCTTAATATTCAGAAAAATCACAAGGGAGGGATCTCTACCAGGACCTTCAGGAAACCAACGTCCACTAATGGTCTCCTTAGATGGGATAGTTTTCATCCAGGCACATTGCGCAAGGGTATCCCTAAAGGTCAATTCCTACGTATCAGGAGAAATTGTTCTGACAATCAAGAGTTCACTACACAGGCTCATGATCTCAAATGTAGGTTTAGCCAGAGGGGTTACCCGGGAGTGGTTTTGGATGGGGCATGGAGAAATGCAGCTGGTTGTACCCGTCATGATCTACTTCACCCATCACCTAAAACAGATATATGTGAGGTCCCGAGAATTATCGGCATGTTCGATAACAAGTCTAATATGGTACAGAGCATTATAAAAAAACACTGGGGGATATTAAGAGCTGACCCCGACCTTAAGGATTTTGTCCCGCCCACCCCAAAAATTACGTATAAAAAGGGCAGATCGTTGAAAGACAGATTAGTCCATAGTTTCTACGATCGACCCAAACCACCAGGCACATGGTTGGATCGCAAACCTTGTGGTACCTTTAAATGTGGTGATTGTAAATTTTGTTTGTGGGTGAGGAGGGAAAAAACATTTAAGAGTACCACATCGGCCAGGATCTATTGTATGAGGGACTTTGCTAACTGTAAGTCGGAAGGAGTGATTTATATGGCCACATGCCTGTGTCCTCTTAATTATATTGGTAAAACCAAGAGAGAGCTACGGAGACGCATAGGCGAGCATCTCGGTGATATAAAACATAAGCAGGACACACCAGTGGCAAAGCATGTCAGATTGACCCATTCCAATGATAGTAGAGCTATTTCTTTCTGTGTCCTTGAAGTGGTGCGACGTAACCCACGGGGCGGAAATTTGGACAAATTACTTTTACAAAAAGAATGTCAATGGATTTTCAGGCTGCGAACCCTTGTACCGGATGGTCTAAATGAACAGCAAAATTATTGCTGTTTTTTGTAAGTCAGTAGTCCATTATCACTAGCCAGACCTTTTAACTTGGGATATTTGCCCGGTTCTTTTCATTATTTATCTGGTGTTTTTCATCATGTTGTATGTTTATTTGTACACATTGATTTGTTGCGGGTTATAGGTCCTCCATGTTTCGCTCATAAAAGATGTTGCCATGAAGAGCTAATGCTCCCATTCATATGTGCTAGCATGTTATACTTATGTATAGATATATTTACTGTATCTTACCCTGTATTTTACTGCCTTGACTGCCAGGTTATGTGGTATGCGCTACCGCTAATGGCAATGCGGTTTTGGTTGTATGCCTTTATTTTTTAATATCTGAGCTTTTTACCGTTCTTACCAATTTCCATGTGTGCGCACCATATAGGTGCATTTGTTTACGGCGCAAATACTCTACACTGTGGCAGCCCTTCATCATCGGGGTATGCTACTATACATACTGGTCTTTTATTGCCTGCGCTCTGGTGTTGTCTGACATCATCAGCCCTCGTTGCTGGGCGCATGCGCCGTATTCAGCAGCGGCCGCTGGCTACACCTCTCCTTCTGAGCCGCTAGAGCATGCTAGGTTTCTTACCTTTGTATGGGGGCGTTCCTGGACTCCACTGGCATGGCGGCTATTGGAGCTTAGCATTGCGCTCCCGGGATTTGTGTCTGTAGAAATCAGGCAACGGTATAGCACAACGTTAAACAGGAAGTGTCTGGATATGAGCGCGTATATGAAGGAGGCACCTCTAGGTAATCACCGCAGCCCTATTTGTTTTCAATCATCTATACTGCCATATTTTCATCTAGTCTCTCCTGATGAACCCAACCATGTGGGGGAAACGCGTCGAGAGTAGTAGTGAGGTATTTCTTGCTTCTAAGTCATCAATGTGAGCCATGATATCTGGACGATTTGCAGTCTTCAACAGATGAGTATAACATCATCTTGAATTAATGCATCTATTTGACTTTATCCTATGAGTTTCTGCAAATAATTTGTTCCAGTTATATGTGGTGTCATTTTATTATCTATGTGGTATATACATTGGTATTGGTCAGCTTGAGTAGGTTTGTTTTTTAGATTGGCGTCTTCAGCTTTGTACTTTTTTGGTGCCCTCTACTATACAAGGTTCTCCGTTTATATATACCCCCCCCATCAAATGTGTTATATATATATGTACAATGATCTCTATCCTTGGGTCTTACAGCACACTGGAGGGGAGGGCCTGAGACGTTATGTAAGAGGCACCACACATATGTATATATATTTACAAGTTATTTACAGCCATCTGGCGTTCTGTTTCTCACTCTATCCCTTGTAGGGATGAGCCAGGAGACTAGGGTAAGTCATCGCACGAGCGGGGGCGCCATTCTCGATTTCTTTAAGGGTGCCAACCCCCGCATCTAGGTAGTTGTATCTCTAGGGCCAACTCTTAGCCTATAGGGATACTTCATTTATATCTGTATACCCTTATAGTTTATGTGTGTGCATCACATGTGTGAAGACATCCTCAAACCTTGTTATATATCTTATATTTGTAAAGGTCTATTTGGGGATTTTTACCCCTTCCCTTGTACTCTAGCTGACCTATGAGGTAGGGCGTTATCTATTTATTCTTGTGTCTGGGTTATTCAATAAAGTATTGTAGTTTTATGGGGGTTTTCTATTGGTAAACTTGTTTGTTTTCCCTCTATTTATATATTTTCATTGTTAGCCGTATCGTCGTACTCAGGAGAAATTGCACAACTAAATTTGTGGTTAAATTTCTGTTTTTACACTTGTGAAAATTACAAAAAATGGTTCTGAAGTAAAATGTTTGCAAACAAAGTTAAATGTTCATTTTTTTCTTCCACATTGTTTCAGTTCCTGTGAAGTACGTAAAGGGTTAATAAACTTCTTGAATGTGGTTTTGATCAGGTTGAGGGGTGCAGTTTTTAGAATGGTGTCACACTTGGTTATTTTCTATCATATAGACCCCTCAAAATGACTTCAAACTTCAAAGGTGATGTGGTCCCTAAAAAAAACATGGTGTTGTAAAAATGAGAAATTGCTGGTCAACTTTTAACCCTTATAACTTCCTAACAAAAAAAAATTTTGTTTCCAAAATTGTGCTGATGTAAAGTGGACATGTGGGAAATTTTATTTATTAACTATTTTTCGTGATATATCTCTCTGATTTAAGGGCATAAAAATACAAAGTTTGAAAATTGCAAAATTTTAAAAATTTTCGCCATATTTCCGTTTTTTTTTTCATAAATAATCGCAAGTAATATCGAAGAAATGTTACCACTAACTTGAAGTACAATATGTCACGAAAAAACAATCTCAGAATCAGCGGGATCCGATAAAGAGTTCCAGAGTTATAACCTCATAAAGTGACAGTGGTCAGAATTGTAAAAATTGGCTCGGTCATTAAGTACCAAATTGGCTCTGTCACTAAGGGGTTAAGTAACAGATGAAACCCCAAAAAGTAATACTGAGGAGATTTCGGTTGATCCAAGTGAACTTTCAAGCTCTCCAAAAATGTTGCATACGAATGAAGGAGATTTGGATGCTAATGCTAGTGATATAGAGGTTTTCCCTGAAAGCAGCTCATGGCAGAGCTTTCAACCACAATCACACAGTGCTTCCCAAGCAGAACAAATTAACCTTCCAGAGCAAGAGGTCACCATGATATCAGAAAGCAATGACTTAGATGTAGAAAAAAAATATACCAGCCTTTCATTTGTGCTATCTTCATCAAGTTCTGTTGCTGAAAAAATTGCATTTGTAGAACAACATCCTTATCAACCTACTACCACCTTGGATTGCGACCACATCCCATTTAAGGAGGCAGATTTCTATTATCGGAGGAAACAAAATGGAGATCATGTTATGTGCTCTTGGCTAACCTTAAAGGTGATAAATCGAAAAATTGAAGCATTTTTCTGCAGCATATGCATTGGCTTTTCAAATGCTGTTTCACATTTTACTGATGGCTCTACAAATTTTAGACACTGCAACCAAGCTGTTGCAAAACATGAATTATCAAACAGTGATTGTGATGACGATAATGCAAAGAAAAACAAAACCATCGACGTATTAATAAACCCAGGTCAAGCTATGCCCCCTCCATACTCCCCCCCCCCCCCCCAGTCAGCGCCCGCCACCCACATAGCGTTGTAGCAGTCCGTTAGATCGACTGTGTTACACCGCGGCATAACGCGGTGTAGCGCAGTCTGTTAACGCTGGTATTAACCCTATGTGATGAACTTTTTACTATTGATGCTGCCTATGCAGCATCAATAGTAAAAAGATCTAATGTTAAAAATAATTAAAAAAATTAAAAAACATGCTATTCTCACCTTCGGCGCCTTTCCTGTTCCTCGTGACGCTCCAAGCCATGCATTGCGGTACTCCCATCAATATTAACTAAGTATACTCAAAAAAGTACATGGTGCAACATAGAATGTATATATAAATTAAATAGAAAGAGATATCAAAATATAATGACAATATAAGTGCAAAGAACCAAAGTGTGTGTAATAATTATAGGGGATAACTCAGGAGACTCTTTGCGTGGAACAAGACAACTACAGGACACAGTTTTATAAGTGGTAAAGTCTATATTATCACACGGTGATTCAAACAGGTGCAGAGAGAAACTCAAGTCCACAACACTTAGTGTAAATATTAAACGCAGCTTAGCAGTCTATAGGAAACTTCAGAGGAAAATGCAATCAAGCAGAAAGTCTATGAAGCACAGTTGTTCTTGAGGATACTTGACACGAATAAATCCTTGTCTTAGACCAAACACAGATAGATAAGCTTATAAGGCAGTTCAAATCATATCTTAGCTCAACCAGGGAGGCCTGGTTAATAGTCTCAGGTTTTTGAAGAGCAGCAAAGCTTACATGTCCAGCAAATGCAGATGGAAGTAAACAGGAGCAGCAGATGAAGGAGGATTACTGGAAACTGGTGTATGCAGCAGGAACTCAGGGCAGAGTAGCAGGATCACCACACAGGTTCACAGGAGCAGGTATATAGCCAGGGAGTAATCACAGGTCAGGAGCTGGATGCAAGGCAGAATACTCTAGCACAGACTGAAGGCTGGGGTGGAGTTTTATAGCAAGAAGACACAGTGCACATGAGACCAAAGACGCCATCTTGGAAAAGGGCAGTAATGCACAAAAGGTAAAAAATGTTCAGAGTCCTGACATTACTCCCTCCTTAGAAGCGGCCTCAGGACGATCCTGGACCTGGTTTCTCAGGGAATCTCGGATGAAAACGAGAAATCTTCTGTTGGGCATTTATGTTTTCCACAGGTTCCCAAGACTCTTCCTCGGGGGGATATCCCTGCCATCTTATCAGATATTGGAGCCGATTCCTGCGAATCCTGGAATAATTTCCTCCACCACAAATTGTTCTTGTCCATCAATCACCACAGGCTGCGGAGGTGGCACAACACATCCCTGGAAGGTATTAGGAGATACAGGCTTTAGTAAAGATACATGAAAAACTGGGTGTACCTTCATAGTCCTAGGCAGCTTCAGCTGGCAGGCCACAGAGCTCACAATACCATTGATCTTGAAAGGGCCAATGAATTTCTGTCCAAGTTTTTGTGAAGGAACGTTTAACTTCAGATTCTTAGTTGATAACCACACGGAATCTCCTACCTTGAACATGGGTGCAGGTTTACGGAATCTATCAGCTGATCTCTTATAACGTTCTTGAGCTGTGGTCGGGGATTCCTTCAGAACCTCCAGATTTTGTCTCATCGCAGTCAGCCTTTCCTCCACTGCCGGAACAGGAGAATTAATTGGAGACCTAGGTAAAATACACGGATGATAACCCAAATTGGCAAAGAAAAGTGTAAATTTAGTGGAGGTGCTCTGAGAATTATTATATGAAAATTCGGCTAACGGCAGCAACTCCAGCCAATCATCCTGGAGATGGCTGACATAGCATCTTAGATATTGTTCCAGCGTCTGGTTGGTATGCTCAGTCTGACCATTTGCCTGGGGATGGTAAGTGGAAGAGAGACAGACATTAATATTGAGTGCAGAGCAAAACCCATTCCAGAATCTTGAAGTGAACTGTACTCCACGGTCAGAGATGATCTCATCCGGAACCCCATGCAACCGAAAGACATTCTGTATAACCAAGTTCACTGTATCTTTAGCTGAGGGGAGGCCGGTGCATGGAACAAAATGAGCAGCTTTAGTCAGGCGATCAACTACCACCATGATTGTATTCATGCCCCCCGATGTAGGCAGCTTCACAATAAAGTCCATTGATATAGACCCCCAAGGGCGGGACGGAACAGGTAATGGTTGTAGAAGACCCGTAGGTGCCACATGAGGAGTCTTGTAACGAGTACATACCTCGCAAGAGAGAACATAGTCCTTGGTATCCTTCTGGCAAGTTGTCCACCAGAAGAATCGGCTCAGGAACTCTTGTGTCTTCTGTACCCCCCTGTGACCAGCCAACTTGGACTCATGTACCAACTTGAGGATCTGCAGACGGACGACCTCAGGGACGTAGATACGTCGATCTCTGAACCACATGCCACCCTTAAAGACAAGATTAATATCCACAGGTGGGTTGGCCAGAAATACATCACCGTCATAGGCCTTCCTGCACTCCTTCCACAAGTCCTGATCGTGGATAACTCCGATGAAATTGGCATCAGATAGAATGGTCTTGGACGGAGCTCCAGGTACGGAAACCGCAGCATGGATTCGGGATAAAGCATCAGCCTTCCCATTACGAGAAACTGGACGGTACGAGATAACAAAGTTAAATTGATTTAAAAATAAGTTCCAACAAGCCTGACGAGGAGAAAGACATCTAGCGGGTCTAAGGAACTCTAAATTGCGATGGTCAGTTAGCACTATGATCTGTTGTGCAGCTCCTTGCAGATGATGCCTCCATTCTTTGAAAGCCGCAGTAATAGCCAGCAATTCCTTGCCTCCCATGTCGTAATTCTTTTTTGCTGAGGTTAGTCTACGGGAAAAGAAAGCACAAGGATGTAGCAGACCCTTCTCTCCAGTTCTTTGGGAGAGAATAGCCCCCAAAGCATTATCAGAAGCGTCCACCTCCACAATGAATGAAAGTGTTGGATCTGGGTGTATCAACAGTGGTGCTTATGTGAAACAGATCTTAAGCCGATCAAAAGCTTCTTGAGCCTGTGATAACCACTTAAAGGGCTTTTCTTTCTTTGTCAAGGAAGTAATGGGATGGACAATATCAGAAAAATTTAGAATGAAGCGTCTGTAGAAATTTGCAAAACCAATAAAACGTTGGACCTCCTTAACGTTCTTGGGTACTGGCCAGTCAAGGATAGCCTGAATCTTACCAGATTACATGTTCAGCCCCTGGGGAGAGATGATATAACCTAAGAACTGTATCTCAGAACGATGGAACTCGCATTTCTCCGGCTTGATATACAGATGGTTCTCTTTCAGACGTCTTAAAACAGCTTTGACATTTTCTTCATGTTCCTGTAGAGAGTCAGAAAAGATTAGAATATTGTCCAAATAGATCACCACAAACTGGTGCAACAAATCTCTGAAAATGTCATTAGCAAGGTGTTGAAACATTGCAGGGGCATTACAAAGCCCGAAGGGCATCACGAGATATTCAAAGTGTCCATACCGGCATCAGAATGCTGTCTTTCACTCATCCCCTGGACGAATACGCACCAAATTATAAGCCCCACGAAGATCCAGTTTAGAGAATACCTTAGCATGGCGGACTCTTTCCAGTAATTCGGGAATCAGAGGCAAAGGGTAACGGTTTCGTACGGTTACCTTATTGAGTTCCCGATAGTCAACACAGGGTCTCAGGGTCCCATCCTTCTTTTTTACAAAAAATATAGGTGCCCCTGCTGGTGAGGAAGAAGGACGCATGAAGCCTTTGGCCAAATTTTCATCAATATACTCCTTTAAGGCTTGAAGCTCAGGTGCCGCCAAAGGGTATACGTTACCAAAAGGAATAGCTGCCCCAGGAAGCAGCTCAATGGGACAGTCATAATGCCTGTGTGGAGGAAGCTGATCTGCATTCTTCTTGTCACAGATGTCAGAGAACTCTTTATAGGCTGGAGGTAAAGAAAATACCTGTACATGTGGTTCCGTAGCCGTGGACTCAGGGACAGCTTCTGTTAACGCTGAGTTGCTTCTTGTTGGAAAGATAATCTCCTTGGTCTCCCAGTTAATAATTGGGTTCTGAGAACGCAACCAAGGAATGCCTAAAATCACAGGAAAATGAGGAGAAGAAATTAGCAAGAAAGAAAGTTGCTCCTGATGATTAGGCTCCAACAAAATTTCAAGGGGTACGGTCTCCTGATCCATAGGCTCAGAGATTAAAGGTGACCCATCCACTGTTTCCATGGTAATTGGAGAGGCTCTTTGCTGAATTTCAATACCATGTTCCTTGGCAAATGCGATATCCATGAAATTGCCACCTGCACCAGAGTCAATCATAGCTGCACTGGAAATCCACTGTCCTGAACACAGGATCTTAATAGGGAGAGAACAGTGAGAGTTCTTCTCCTTCAGCTCCTTGGGGGGTGAAGTCATAGAAAGTGAATGGAATACAGCGTTTAAAGGCAGGCTACATTCAGAGATGTCAGATTCATCATCACAGTTGTCATACTCCCCTACTGCTGCTAGCACCTTGTTAGGCCGTCAAAGACACTTAGGACAATTGATCAAGAAGTGGTCAGACTGGAAGCAGTAGAAACATAGACTTTCACGAAGGTGATGCTCCCGGCGCTCATTGATCTCGCGCCTCTGAACGGAATCAATTTGCATGGGCACCTCCTCCACCTCCCGAAAGGTTTTACCTGCAGGCTCTTTAGAAGGAAGGGAAAAGTTAGAAATACGGTTATATGCAGCAAATTTCTCCTGCCTACTTAAGGTCTTATGATCCGGTGACCTTGGAGCCGCATGAGACTTTCTCAGGAGTAGGTGGAACCTATACTGACCGCAATCCCTAAACTGACACCGCAACTAGAAGTAGCCGTGGGATGTACCTAACAATCCTAGACACCTCGACACAGCCAGAGGACTAAATACCCCTATAGATGGAAATGGGAATCGTATCTTGCCTCAGAGCAGAACCCCAAAGGATAGACAGCCCCCCAAAAATATTGACTGTGAGTATTAGAGGAAAGACACACGCAGGCAGAAAACAGGGTTTAGCAAAAGAGGCCACTCTAGCTAAACAGGAAACGATAGGACAGAATGCTAAGCGGTCAGTAATAAAACCCTGAAAATATCCACAGCAGACAATACAAAAATTCCACCATCTAACTAAAGACATGGAACGTATATCTGCATCTCCTGAGAATCCAACTTGACTGGAAAATTCCAGGCACAGTCTAAGCTGGACAAGAAAAAACAATGAATAGCACTGATCTGTAAACCACACAGCATGTGTGCTGCAGAAACAAAAACCAGACACTTATCTTTGCTGAATTGGCAGCAGGGCAGGAGGAACCAGACTGAGATCCAAACCTTCCAAGAACAATGGACAACTGGCAAGGACTAATGAATCCTGCAACCTTAAATACCCCAGTCAGCACTGCAATCAGCAGGGACACCTGCCCAGGATTGCAACCCAGGGACAACTGTATTACCACCAACAACCACCGGAGGGAACCCAAGAGCAGAATTCACAACAGTACCCCCCCTTGAGGGGTCACCGAACCCTCACCAGAGCCCCCAGGCCGATCAGGACGAGCCAGATGAAAGGCACGAACCAAAATCAGCAGCATGGACATCAGAGGCAAAAACCCAAGAATTATCCTCCTGGCCATAACCCTTCCATTTGACAAGGTACTGAAGCCTCCGCCTCGAAAAGCGAGAATCCAAAATCTTCTCAACCACATACTCCAACTCCCCATCAACCAACACCGGGGCCGGAGGATCAACAGAGGGAACAACGGGCACCACATATTTCCGCAATAAAGATCTATGGAAGACATTATGGATAGCAAAAGAGGCCGGAAACGCCAATCGAAAAGACACCGGATTAATAATCTCAGAAATCCTATAAGGACCAATAAACCGAGGCTTAAACTTAGGGGAAGAAACCTTCATAAGAACATGACGGGAAGACAACCAAACCAGATCCCCAACCCGAAGCCGGGAACCAACATACCGACGACGGTTAGCAACACGTTGAGCCTCCTCCTGAGACAACACCAAATTGTCCACCACATGAGCCCAAATCTGCTGCAACCTGTCAACCACAGAATCCACATCGGGACAGTCAGAAGGCTCAACCTGCCCTGAAGAAAAACGAGGATGAAAAACAAAATTACAAAAGAAGGGCGAAACCAAAATAGCCGAACTAGCCCGATTATTAAGGGCAAACTCGGCCAATGGCAAGAAAGCCACCCAATCATCCTGATCAGCAGACACAAAGCATCTCAAATAAGTCTCCAGGGTCTAATTAGTTCGCTTGGTTTGGCCATTTGTCTGAGGATGAAATGCGGAAGAAAAAGACAAATCAATGCCCAGCCTAGCACAAAAGGCCCGCCAAAACCTAGAAACAAACTGGGAACCTCTGTCGGACAGAATATTCTCCGGTATACCATGCAAACGAACTACATGCTGAAAAAACAATGGAACCAAATCTGAAGAGGAAGGCAATTTAGGCAAAGGCACCAAATGAACCATCTTAGAGAACCGGTCACAAACCACCCAAATAACCGACATCCTCTGGGAAACCGGAAGATCAGAAATAAAATCCATAGAAATATGCGTCCAGGGCCTCTCAGGGACCGGCAATGGCAAAAGCAACCCACTAGCACGGGAACAACAAGGCTTGGCCCACGCACACGTCCCACAGGACTGCACAAAAGAACGCACATCACGTGACAAAGAAGGCCACCAAAATGACCTACCAACCAAATCTCTGGTACCAAAAATACCAGGATGGCCAGCCAACACAGAACAATGAACCTCAGAAATCACTCTACTAGTCCATCTGTCAGGAACAAACAGTTTCCCCACCGGACAGCGGTCAGGTTTGTCAGCCTGAAATTCCTGAAGAACCCGTCGTAAATCAGGGGAAATGGCAGAGAGGACCACCCCTTCTTTCAGAATGCCGACCGGTTCAAGGACCTCAGGAGAATCAGGCAAAAAACTCCTAGAGAGGGCATCAGCCTTAATATTCTTAGAACCCGGAAGATACGAGACCACGAAATCAAAACGGGAAAAAAACAAGGACCATCGAGCCTGTCTAGGATTCAGCCGTCTGGCAGACTCGAGGTAAATCAGATTCTTATGATCGGTCAAGACCACAATACGGTGCTTGGCCCCCTCAAGCCAATGTCGCCACTCCTCAAACGCCCACTTCATAGCCAACAAGTCCCGATTGCCGACATCATAATTGCGTTCGGCAGGCGAAAACTTACGGGAAAAGAAGGCACATGGTTTCATCAAGGAACCAACAGGATCCCTCTGGGACAAAACGGCCCCTGCGCCAATCTCAGAAGCGTCAACCTCAACCTGAAACGGAAGAGAAACATCCGGTTGATGCAACACCGGGGCAGAAGTAAATCGGCGTTTAACCCCTTAGTGACAGAGCCAATTTGGTACTTAATGACCGAGCCAATTTTTACAATTCTGACCACTGTCACTTTATGAGGTTATAACTCTGGAACGCTTTATCGGATCCTGCTGATTCTGAGACTGTTTTTTCGTGACATGTTGTACTTCAAGTTAGTGGTAACATTTCTTCGATATTACTTGCGATTATTTATGAAAAAAATGGAAATATGGCGAAAATTTTTAAAATTTTGCAATTTTCAAACTTTGTATTTTTATGCCCTTAAATCAGAGAGATATGTCACAAAAAAATAGTTAATAAATAACATTTCTCACATGTCTACTTTACATCAGCACAATTTTGGAAACAATTTTTTTTTTTGTTAGGGAGTTATAAGGGTTAAAAGTTGACCAGCAATTTCTCATTTTTACAACACCATGTTTTTTTTAGGGACCACATCACCTTTGAAGTGATTTTGAGGAGTCTATATGATAGAAAATAACCAAGTGTGACACCATTCTAAAAACTGCACCCCTCAAGCTGCTCAAAACCACATTCAAGAAGTTTATTAACCCTTTACGTACTTCACAGGAACTAAAACAATGTGGAAGAAAAAAATGAACATTTAACTTTTTTTTGCAAACATTTTACTACAGAACCATTTTTTTTAATTTTCACAAGTGTAAAAACAGAAATGTAACCACAAATTTTGTTGTGCAATTTTTCCTGAGTACGCCGATACCCCATATGTGGAGGTAAACCACTGTTTGGGCGCACCGCAGAGCTTGGAAGTGAAGGAGCACCGTTTGACTGTTTCAATGCAGAATTGGCTGGAATTGAGATCGGACGCCATGTCGCGTTTGGAGAGCCCCTAATGTGCCTAAACAGTGGAAACCCCCCACAAGTGACACCATTTTGGAAACTAGACCCCCCAAGGAACTTATCTAGATGTGTGGTGAGCACTTTAAACCCCCAGGTGCTTCACAGAAGTTTATAAAGTAGAGCCGTGAAAATAAAAAAAAAATCGCATTTTTTCTACAAAAATGATCTTTTTGCCTCCAAATTTTTATTTTACCAAGGGTAACAGGAGAAAATGGACCCCAGAAGTTGTTGTACAATTTGTCTTGAGTACGCCGACACCCCATATGTGGGGGTAAACCACTGTTTGGGCGCATGGCTGAGCTCGGAAGCAAAGGAGCGCCATTTGACTTTTCAATGCAAAATTGACTGGAATTGAGATCGGACGCCATGTCGCGTTTGGAGAGCCCCTGATGTGCCTAAACAGTAGAAACCCCCCAAAAGTGACCCCATTTTGGAAACTAGACCCCCCAAGGAACTTATCTAGATATGTGGTGAGAACTTTGAATGCCCAAGTGCTTCACAGAAGTTTATAATGCAGAGTAGTGAAAATAAAAAATATTTTTTTTCCCACAAAAAAGATTTTTTTAGCCCCCAAATTTTTATTTTCACAAGGGTAACAAGAGAAATTGGACCCCAAAAGTTGTTGTCCAATTTGTCCTGAGTATGCTGGTACCCCATATGTGGGGGTAAACCACTGTTTGGGCGCACGGCAGAGCTTGGAAGGGAAGGAGCGCCATTTTGGAATGCAGACTTTGATAAAATTGTCTGCGGGCGTTATGTTGCGTTTGCAGACCCCTAATGTACCTAAACAGTAGAAACCCCCAACAAGTGACCCCATTTTGGAAAATAGACCCCCCAAGGAACTTATCTAGATATGTGGTGAGAACTTTGAATGCCCAAGTGCTTCACAGAAGTTTATAATGCAGAGTAGTGAAAATAAAAAATATTTTTTTTCCCACAAAAAATATTTTTTTAGCCCCCAAATTTTTATTTTCACAAGGGTAACAAGAGAAATTGGACCCCAAAAGTTGTTGTCCAATTTGTCCTGAGTATGCTGGTACCCCATATGTGGGGGTAAACCACTGTTTGGGCGCACGGCAGAGCTCGGAAGGGAAGGAGCGCCATTTTGGAATGCAGACTTTGATAGAATTGTCTGCGGGCGTTATGTTGCGTTTGCAGACCCCTAATGTACCTAAACAGTAGAAACCCCCGACAAGTGACCCCATTTTGGAAAATAGACCCCCCAAGGAACTTATCTAGATATGTGGTGAGAACTTTGAATGCCCAAGTGCTTCACAGAAGTTTATAATGCAGAGTAGTGAAAATAAAAAATATTTTTTTTCCCACAAAAAAGATTTTTTTAGCCTCCAAATTTTTATTTTCACAAAGGTAACAAGAGAAATTGGATGCCAATATTTGTTCTCCAATTTGTCCTGAGTATTCTGGTACCCCATATGTGGGGGTAAACCACTGTTTTGGCACACGGCAGAGCTCGGAAGAGAAGGAGCGCCATTTTGGAATTCAGACTTTGATAGAATTGTCTGTGGGTGTTATGTTGCGTTTGCAGAGCCCCTGATGTACCTAAACAGTAGAAACCCCCACAAGTGACCAAATTTTGGAAACTAGACCCCCTAAGGAACTTATCTAGATATGTAGTGAGAACTTTGAAAGCTCAAGTGCTTCACAGAAGTTTATAATGCAGAGTAGTGAAAATAAAAAAATATTTTTTTTTCCAACAAAAAAGATTTTTAGCCCCCGAGTTTTTATTTTCACAAGGGTAACAGGAGAAATTGGACCCCAAAAGTTGTTGTCCAATTTATCCCGAGTACGCTGATGCCCCATATGTGGGGGTAAACCACTGTTTGGGCGCACGGCAGAGCTCAGAAGGGAGGGAGTACCATTTTACTTTTTTAGCGCAAAATTGGCTGTCGTGTTTGGAGACCCCCTGATGTACCTAAACAGTGGAAACCCCCAAATTATAACTCCAACCCTAACTCCAACACACCCCTAACCCTAATCTCAACCCGATCCATAATCCTAATCACAACCCTAACGATAATCACAACCCTAACCCCAAAACAGCCCTAATCTCAACCCTAACCATAACCCTAATCAAAACCCTAAATCCAACACACCCCTAACCCTAATCCCAACCCTAACCCTAATCCCAACCCTAATCCCAAACGTAACACTAATCCCAACCCTAATCCAAACCCTAACCCTAATCCCAACTCTAACCCTAACTTTAGCCCCAACCCTAACCATAACTTTAGCCCCCGTCGTCACAAAAAAAGTTCAATGTAACCTTTTTTTTGTACGTCGCGTCCGCCATTTCCGCGCATGCGTGGCCGTAACTCTGCCCCCTCCTCCCCAGGACATAGACTGGGCAGCGGATGCGTTGAAAAACTGCATCCGCTGCCCACGTTGTGCACAATTTTCACAACGTGCGTCGGTACGTCGGGCCGACGCATTGCGACCGCCCCGTACCGACGCAAGTGTGAAAGAAGCCTAAGGCTACTTTCACACTAGCGTCGTACTCAGCCCATCGCAGTGTGTCGGGCCGACGTACCGACGCTAGCGTTGTAAGCGCCGCACAACGGGTGCAGCTGATGCTGTTTTTTCAACGCATCCGCTGCCCCATTGTGAGGTGCGGGGAGGCGGGGGCGGAGTTCCGGCCACGCATGCGCGGTCGGAAATGGCGGACACGTCGCACAAAAAAGTTACATGTAGCTTTTTTTGTGCCGACGGTCCGCCAAAGCACGACGCATCCGTCGCACGACGGATGCGACATGTGGCAATCCGTCGCAATGCGTCGCTAATGCAAGCCAATGGAGAAAAAACGCATCCTGCAAGCACTTTTGCAGGATGCGTTTTTTTCTCCAACGACGCATTGCGACGGAAGCCAAAAAACGCTAGTGTGAAAGTAGCCTAACCCTAACCCTAGCCCTAACCCTAAATTTAGCCCCAACCCTAACTCTAACCCTAACTCTAACCCTAACTCTAACCCTAACCCTAACCCTAACCCTAACCCTAACCCTAATTTTAGCCCCAACTCGTCTTCTCCTGCCGGCCGGCAGATGGCAGCAGATGGCGGGCGCACGTGCATGCGCCCGCCATGATGAAAAAGCCGGCTGGCAGGAGAAGACAGAAGAGGACCCAGGGACACCGGGTGAGTATGTTAGGGTCCCCGAATCCCCCTATTTCTCTGTCCTCTGTTGTGCGATCACATCAGAGGACAGAGAATTACAGATCGCTTTTTTTTTTTTTTTTGCGGTCGCCGGTAAACTGTTAATTACCGGCGATTGCAAAACAGGGGTCGGTGCAAACAGACCCCGATCATGTTCTTTGGGGTCTCGGCTACCCCCGGCAGCCGAGACCCCGAAGATCTTCCGGGTGCCGGGCGGCGGGCGCACTGCGCGTGTGCCCGCCATTTTTTCCCGGAAAAAAGATGGCGGCGCCCATCAGGAGCCACGAGGAGCACCGGGGGAGGTAGGTAAGTATCGGGGGGCTATTGGGGGCCATCGGGGACCACATTTCTCTGTCCTCCGATGTGCGATCACATCGGAGGACAGAGAAATTAAACGGCAAATCGCGTTTTTTTTTTGTTGTTGCGACCGCCGGTAAACGGTTAATTACCGTCGATCGCAACTCGGGGGTCGGTAAAACCCCCTGAATCATGTTCTCTGGGGTCTCGGCTACCCTCGGCAACCGAGACCCCAGAGAAAATCCGACTCTGGGGGGCGCTATTCACTTTTTCCACAGCGCCGTTAATTAACGGCGCTGTGGTTTAAGTACCCTTAGCGGCCGCCGTTAAAAGGCGTATCGGCGGTCGTTAAGGGGTTAAGCTCCTGAAAGGCAGAGACAGCTGCAGAGGACCAATTCGCCACATCAGCGCCTTTCTTCGTCAAATCGGTCAAGGGTTTAACCACGCTGGAGAAGTTAGCAATGAACCGGCGATAAAAATTAGCAAAGCCCAAAAATTTCTGAAGGCTCTTCACGGATGTGGGTTGAATCCAATCATGAATGGCCTGAACCTTAACCGGATCCATCTCGATAGATGAGGGAGAAAAAATGAAGCCCAAAAAAAGAAACCTTCTGCACTCCAAAGAGACACTTAGACCCCTTCACAAACAAAGCATTATCACGAAGGATCTGAAATACCATCCTGACCTGCTTCACATGAGACTCCCAATCATCGGAAAAGATCAAAATGTCATCCAAATATATAATCAAGAATTTATCAAGATACCGTATATACTCGAGTATAAGCCGACCCGAGGATAAGCCGACCCCTCTAATTTTGCCACAAAAAACTGGGAAAACTTATTGACTCGAGTATAAGCCTAGGGTGGAAAATGCAGCAGGTACCGATGAATTTCAAAATTAAAAATAGATACTCCATACCGTTCATTATGGCCCCATAGATGCTCCACACAAAGCTGTGCCATATATACAATGCTCTGCACCATTGCCCCATAGATACTCCACATAAAGCTGTGCCATATATACAATGCTCTGCACCGTTGCCCCATAGATAGCTGTGCCATATATATAATGCTCTGCACCGTTGCCCATAGCTGTGCCATATAGTGCTCTGCACCGTTGCCCCATAGCTGTGCCATATATATAATGCTCTGCACCGTTGCCCCATAGCTGTGCCATGTAGTGCTCTGCACCGTTGCCCCATAGCTGTGCCATATATATAATGCTCTGCACTGTTGCCCCATAGCTGTGCCATATATATATAATGCTCTGCACCGTTGCCCCATAGCTGTACCATATAGTGCTCTGCACCATTGCCCCATAGCTGTGCCATATAGTGCTCTGCACCGTTGCCCCATAGCTGTGCCATATAGTGCTCTGCACCGTTGCCCCATAGCTGTGCCATATAGTGCTCTGCACCGTTGCCCCATAGCTGTGCCATATAGTGCTCTGCACCGTTGCCCCATAGCTGTGCCATATAGTGCTCTGCACCGTTGCCCCATAGCTGTGCCATATAGTGCTCTGCACCGTTGCCCCATAGCTGTGCCATATAGTGCTCTGCACCGTTGCCCCATAGCTGTGCCATATAGTGCTCTGCACCGTTGCCCCATAGCTGTGCCATATAGTGCTCTGCACCGTTGCCCCATAGCTGTGCCATATAGTGCTCTGCACCGTTGCCCCATAGCTGTGCCATATAGTGCTCTGCACCGTTGCCCCATAGCTGTGCCATATAGTGCTCTGCACCGTTGCCCCATAGCTGTGCCATATAGTGCTCTGCACCGTTGCCCCATAGCTGTGCCATATAGTGCTCTGCACCGTTGCCCCATAGCTGTGCCATATAGTGCTCTGCACCGTTGCCCCATAGCTGTGCCATATAGTGCTCTGCACCGTTGCCCCATAGCTGTGCCATATAGTGCTCTGCACCGTTGCCCCATAGCTGTGCCATATAGTGCTCTGCACCGTTGCCCCATAGCTGTGCCATATAGTGCTCTGCACCGTTGCCCCATAGCTGTGCCATATAGTGCTCTGCACCGTTGCCCCATAGCTGTGCCATATAGTGCTCTGCACCGTTGCCCCATAGCTGTGCCATATAGTGCTCTGCACCGTTGCCCCATAGCTGTGCCATATAGTGCTCTGCACCGTTGCCCCATAGCTGTGCCATATAGTGCTCTGCACCGTTGCCCCATAGCTGTGCCATATAGTGCTCTGCACCGTTGCCCCATAGCTGTGCCATATAGTGCTCTGCACCGTTGCCCCATAGCTGTGCCATATAGTGCTCTGCACCGTTGCCCCATAGCTGTGCCATATAGTGCTCTGCACCGTTGCCCCATAGCTGTGCCATATAGTGCTCTGCACCGTTGCCCCATAGCTGTGCCATATAGTGCTCTGCACCGTTGCCCCATAGCTGTGCCATATAGTGCTCTGCACCGTTGCCCCATAGCTGTGCCATATAGTGCTCTGCACCGTTGCCCCATAGCTGTGCCATATAGTGCTCTGCACAATTGCCCCATAGCTGTGCCATATAGTGCTCTGCACCGTTGCCCCATAGATACTTCACATAAATCTGTACCATTGCTGCTGCTGCAATAAAAAAGAACAAAAAAACATACTCACCTCTCTTGCTTGCAGCTCCTCAGCGTCCCGTCCCGGCGTCTCTCCGCACTGACTGATCAGGCAGAGGGCGGCGCGCACACTATATGCGTCATCGCGCCCTCTGACCTGCACAGTCAGTGAGGAGAGACGCCGGGAAGATGGCGCGACGCCCGGCGTGTGGAACGAGGACAGGTGAATATGCGATACTTACCTGCTCCCGGCGTCCCGCTCCTTCCCCCGGACAGCTGTTCTTTGGTGCCGCAGCCTCTTCCTCTGTCAGCGGTCACCGGCACCGCTGATTAGAGAAATGAATTATGCGGCTCCGCCCCTATGGGGGGTGGAGCAGCCTATTCATTTCTCTAATGAGCGGTCCCACGTGACCGCTCAGGGGAAGAGGCTGAGGCACCGGAGACAGTGGGACTGCAGGGACAGCGCCAGGAACGCCGGGACTAGGTAAGTATATGACAGTCCTCACCCGCCGACCCCACCACCGATCATGACTCGAGTATAAGCCGAGAGGGGCACTTTCAGCCCAAAAATTTGGGCTGAAAATCTCAGCTTATACTCGAGTATATACGGTAAGTCCGGAAGATATCGTGCATGAAGGACTGAAAAACAGATGGAGCATTAGAGAGCCCGAATGGCATCACAAGGTATTCAAAATGGCCTTCGGGCGTATTAAACGCAGTTTTCCATTCATCACCCTGCTTAATACGAACAAGATTATATGCCCCCCGAAGGTCAATCTTAGTAAACCAACTAGCCCCACTAATCCTAGCAAACAAATCGGAAAGCAGAGGTAAAGGGTATTGAAACTTGACCGTGATCTTATTCAAGAGGCGATAATCAATACAGGGTCTCAAGGAGCCATCCTTCTTAGCAACAAAAAAAAATCCCGCTCCCAACGGTGAAGAAGATGGCCCAATATGCCCTTTCTCCAAAGACTCCTTAACATAACTCCGCATAGCGGTATGTTCAGGCACAGACAGGTTGAAAAGTCGGCCCTTAGGAAACTTACAGCCTGGAATCAAGTCAATAGCACAATCACAGTCCCTATGCGGTGGAAGGGAACTGGACTTGGGCTCATCGAATACATCCTGAAAATCAGACAAAAACTCTGGAATTTCAGAAGAGGAAGAAGAGGAGATTGACATCAAAGGAACGTCATTGTGAACCCCCTGACAACCCCAACTAGTCACAGACATAGACTTCCAATCCAACACAGGATTATGTACCTGCAACCACGGAAAACCCAGCACGATAACATCATGCACATTATGCAACACCAGGAATCGACAATCTTCCTGATGGGCTGGCGCCATGTACATGGTCACCTGTGTCCAAAACTGAGGCTTACTTTTAGCCAAAGGTGTAGCATCAATCCCCCTTAAAGGAATAGGATTCTGCAAAGGCTGCAAGGGAAAACCACAACGCCTGGCAAACTCAAAGTCCATTAAGTTCAAGGTGGCGCCTGAATCCACAAACGCCATGACAGAAAATGAAGACAATGAGCAGATCAAGGACACAGATAACAGAAATTTCGGTTGTACAGTACTGATGGTAAATGAACTAGCGATCCTCTTTGTACGCTTGTGGCAGACTGAAATGACATGAGAAGCATCGCCACAATAAAAACACAACCTATTCTGACGTCTGAATCCCCGTTGTTCCGTTCTAGACAGAATCCTATCACACTGCATTGGCTCAGGCATCTGCTCTGAGGACAACGCCACAGCGCGCACAGTTCTGCGCTCTCGCAAACGCCGATCAATCTGAATGGCCAGAGACATAGAATCACTCAGACCGGAAGGCGTGGGAAACCCCACCATAACATCTTTAACGGATTCACAAAGACCCTTTCTGAAAATTGCCGCCAAAGCATCATCATTCCATTTAGTCAACACAGACCATTTTCTCTTTCTCAATTTCTGACAATACAATTCTGCCGCTTCTTGACCCCGAGACAGGGCCAACAAGGTCTTCTCTGCTTGATCCACAGAGTTTGGTTCATCATATAATAATCCTAAAGCCTGAAAGAAGGCGTCTACATTAAGCAAGGCCGGATTCCCAGATTCCAGGGAAAATGCCCAATCCTGAAGATCGCCACGCAGCAGGGAGATGACAATTTTAACCTGCTGAATGGAATCACCAGAGGATCGAGGTCTCAGAGAAAAAAACAGTTTACAGTTATTTTTAAAACTCAGAAATTTGGACCTGTCACCAAAAAACAAATCAGGAATAGGAATCTTAGGCTCTAAAACCGGAGTCTGAACAATATAATCAGAAATACCCTGTACCCTAGCAGCAAGCTGGTCTACACGAGAAGCTAATCCCTCAATATCCATGCTAGCACCAGACTCCTCAGCCACCCAGAGAAAAAGAGGGAAGAAAAGACAAAGCAGGCTACAGAAAAAAAAATGGCTCAACACCTTTCTTCCCTTCTTCTGAGATGCATTTAACTCATTGAGGGCCAGTTGTACTGTTATGATCCGGTGACCTTGGAGCCGCATGAGACTTTCTCAGGAGTAGGTGGAACCTATACTGACCGCAATCCCTAAACTGACACCGCAACTAGAAGTAGCCTTGGGATGTACCTAACAATCCTAGACACCTCGACACAGCCGGAGGACTAAATACCCCTATAGATGGAAATGGGAATCCTATCTTGCCTCAGAGCAGAACCCCAAAGGATAGACAGCCCCCCACAAATATTGACTGTGAGTATTAGAGGAAAGACACACGCAGGCAGAAAACAGGGTTTAGCAAAAGAGGCCACTCTAGCTAAACAGGAAACGATAGGACAGAATGCTAAGCGGTCAGTAATAAAACCCTGAAAATATCCACAGCAGATAATACAAAAATTCCACCATCTAACTAAAGACATGGAACGTATATCTGCATCTCCTGAGAATCCAACTTGACTGGAAAATTCCTGGCACAGTCTAAGCTGGACAAGAAAAAACAATGAATAGCACTGATCTGTAAAGCACACAGCATGTGTGCTGCAGAAACAAAAACCAGACACTTATCTTTGCTGAATTGGCAGCAGGGCAGGAGGAACCAGACTGAGATCCAAACTTTCCAAGAACAATGGACAACTGGCAAGGACTAATGAATCCTGCAACCTTAAATACCCCAGTCAGCACTGCAATCAGCAGGGACACATGCCCAGGATTGCAACCCAGGGACAACTGTATTACCACCAACAACCACCGGAGGGAACCCAAGAGCAGAATTCACAACAGTAAGGCTTATGTCCTGAAAAACCCGTCCATACTGGGACTCTATGCCAGCAAGTTTGTTTTCCTGGGCTGCCATGCGGTTGCTTAAGTCCTGCAAAGTTTGTCCAAAACACTTGTTGATTGTGTTCAAAGCTTCCAAACTTCTTTTGCAGACCTTCCACATCTTTCTGCAGTGATCTAATTATGGAAAACACCTGCTCTAATCTGCTTTCTGCAGTCATTGTTCCAGCAGTCTCCTTTTTTTTAGGCTAGAGTATCCTGTAATAATTATAGGGGATAACTCAGGAGACTCTTTGCATGGAACAAGACAGCTACAGGACACAGTTTTATAAGTGGTAAAGTCTATATTATCACACGGTGATTCAAACAGGTGCAGAGAGAAACTCAAATCCACAACACTTGGTGTAAATATTAAACGCAGCTTAGCAGTCTATAGGAAACTTCAGAGGAAAACACAATCAAGCAGAAAGTCTATGAAGCACAATTATTCTTGAGGATACTTGACACGAATAAGTCCTTGGTAGTCCAAACACAGATAGATATGCTTATAAGGCAGTTCAAATCATATCTTAGCTCAACCAGGGAGGCCTGGTTAATAGTATCAGGTTTTTTCAGAGCAGCAAAGCTTACATATCCAGCAAATGCAGATGGAAGTAAACAGGAGCAGCAGATGAAGGAGGATTACTGGAACTGGTGTATGCAGCAGGAACTCAGAGCAGAGTAGCAGGATCACCACACAGATTCACAGGAGCAGGTATATAGCCAGGGAGCAATCGGAGGTCAGGAGCTGGATGCAAGGCAGAATACTCTAGCACAGACTGAAGGCTGGGGTGGAGTTTCATAGCAGGAAGACACAGTGCACATGAGACCAAAGAAGCCATGTTGGAAAAGGGCAGTAATGCACAAAAGGTAAAAAATGTTCAGAGTCCTGACAGTGGGTGATATAGCATGCATATATATATATATATATATATATATATATATATATATATATATATACACACAGTACAGACCAAAAGTTTGGATACACCTTCTCATTTAAAGATTTTTCTGGATTTTCATGACTATGAAAATTGTAAATTCACACTGAAGGCATCACAACTATGAATTAACACATGTGGAATTATATACTTAACAAAAAAGTGTGAAACAACTGAAAATTTGCCTTATATTCTAGGTCCTTCAAAGTAGCCACCTTTTGCTTTGATGACTGCTTTGCACACTCTTGGCATTCTCTTGATGAGCTTCAAGAGGTAGTCACCAGAAATGGTCTTCCAACAATCTTGAAGGAGTTCCCAGAGATGCTTAGCACTTTTTGGACCTTTTGCCTTCACTCTGCGGTCCAGCTCATCCCAAACCATCTCTATTGGGTTCAGGTCTGGCGTAGCACCCCATCACTCTCCTTCTTGGTCAAATAGCCCTTACACCGCCTAGAGGTGTGTTTGGGGTCATTATCCTGTTGAAAAATAAATTATGGTCCAACTAAATGCAAACCAGATGGAATAGCATGCCGCTGCAAGATGCTGTGGTAGCCATGCTGGTTCAGTATGCCTTCAATTTTGAATAAATCCCCAACAGTGTCACCAGCAAAGCACCCCCACACCATCACATCGCCTCCTTCATTCTTCATGGTGGGAACCAGGCATGTAGAGTCCATCTGTTTACCTTTTCTGCATCGCACAAAGACACGGTGGTTGGAACCAAAGATCTCAAATTTGGACTTATCAGACCAAAGCACAGATTTCCACTGTCTAATGTCCATTCCGTGTGTTCTTTAGCCCAAACAAGTCTCTTCTGCTTGTGGCCTGTCCTGTTGTGAATTCTGTTGTGGGTTCTGCTCTTGGGCTCCCTCCGGTGGTTATAAGTGGTAGTGCTGCTGTTTGTCCTTCACAGCAGTCATCAGGTGCTTCCACTTTGGACGGGGCTATTTAGTCTGGCTTCACCCTTTAGTGAGTGCCAGTTGTCCATTGTTTTTCTGGAGGATTCACATCTCTGCTTGGTTTCTCCTGCTGGATTGTCCAAATCATCAAAGATAAGTCCTGGCTTTGTTTTTGCAGTCCACATGCGGTGGACTTTATAGTTCAGTGAATTGCTATGTTTTTTCTTGTCCAGCTTTGTCTGTGTAAGGATTTATTCAGCCAAGCTGGAAGCTCTGGAGTCGCAGAGTTACCCTCCATGCCTTTAGTTAGGTGTGGAGATTTTTGTATTCTCTGTGGTGGATTTTTGTAGTATTTTAATACTGACCGCACAGTACTCTGTCCTGTCTTTTCTTTCTAGGTAGCGTGGCCTCCTTTGCTAAATTCTGTTTTCAGTCTGCGTTTGTAATTTCCCTCTCCTCTCACAGTCAATATTTGTGGGGGCTGTCTTTCCTTTGGGGATTTTCTCTGAGGCAAGATAGTTTTCCTGTTTCTTTCTTTAGGGGTAATGTTATGATTGAACTGGTGGTTAGGAGCACTAGAAATGACCAGATGAGCAAACTAGTAATACAGGACGAGCTCTCGGAAGTGGGAGCTTTGCTGACCGCAACCCCTAATCCTATCACAACAACTAGAAATAGCCGTGGAGCGTTCCTGACTCTGCCTAGACGCCTCTTCACAGCCTAAGAGCTAACTACCCCTAAAGATAGAAAATACAGCCTACCTTGCCTCAGAGAAATTCCCCAAAGAAATAGGCAGCCCCCCACACATATTGACTGTGAGTTAAGATGGAAATCACAAACACAGGAATGAAATAGGTTTCAGCAAAGGAGGCCAGACCTTACTACACAGACTGAGGATAGAAAAGGTATCTTTGCGGTCAGCATAAAAAACTAACAAAAAACCACGCAGAGTGTGCAAAAGAGAGCGCCGCACCGACTCACGGCGCGGTGATGCCACTCTGCATCCCAGAGTTTCCAGCTAACAAGACTGCTCCAATCTCAGAAGCATCCACCTCGACCTGAAACGGGAGCGAAACATCTGGCTGACACAACACAGGGGCAGAAGAAAAACGACGCTTCAGCTCCTGAAAAGCCTCAACGGCCGCAGAGGACCAATTGACCACATCCGCACCTTTCTTGGTTAAATCAGTCAATGGTTTAACAACACTAGAAAAATTAGCGATGAAGCGCGGGAAAAATTAGCAAAGCCCAGGAATTTCTGAAGGCTCTTCACAGAAGCAGGCTGAGTCCAATCATGAATGGCCTGAACTTTAACAGGGTCCATCTCGATAGTAGAAAGGGAAAAAATGAAGCCCAAAAATGAAACCTTCTGAACTCCAAAGAGACATTTAGACCCCTTCACAAACAAGGAATTAGCAAGAAGGATCTGGAACACCATTCTGACCTGCTTCACATGAGACTCCCAATCGTCCGAAAAGACCAAAATATCATCCAAATATACAATCATTAATCTATCCAGGTACTTTCGGAAGATGTCATGCATAAAGGACTGAAACACAGATGGAGCATTAGAAAGGCCGAATGGCATCACCAAGTACTCAAAATGGCCCTCGGGCGTATTAAATGCTGTTTTCCATTCGTCGCCCCGTTTAATACGCACAAGATTATACGCCCCTCGAAGATCTATCATGATGAACGAGCTAGCCCCCTTAATCCGAGCAAACAAATCAGACAGTAGCGGCAAAGGGTACTGAAATTTGACGGTGATTTTGTTGAGAAGGCGGTAATCTATACAAGGTCTCAGAGAACCATCCTTCTTGGCCACAAAAAAGAACCCTGCTCCCAACGGTGACGACGACGGGCGAATATGCCCTTTCTCCAAGGACTCCTATATATAACTCCGCATTGCAGCGTGTTCTGGCACAGATAAATTGAACAGTCGGCCCTTCGGAAACTTACTACCAGGAATCAAATTAACAGCACAATCGCAATCCCTATGAGGAGGTAGGGCACTGGATTTGGGCTTATCAAATACATCCCGGTAATCTGACAAGAACTCAGGGACTTCAGAAGGATGGGAAGACGAAATAGACAACAATGGGACATCCCCATGTACCCCTAGACAACCCCAACTGGATACAGACATTGATTTCCAATCCAATACTGGATTATGGACCTGTAGCCATGGCAAACCCAAAACGACCACATCATGCAGATTATGCAACACCAAAAAGCGAATATCCTCCTGATGTGCAGGAGCCATGCACATGGTCAATTGAGTCCAGTACTGAGGCTTATTCTTGGCCAAAGGTGCAGCATCAATTCCTCTCAATGGAATAGGATGCTGTAAGGGCTCCAAGAAAAAACCACAGCGCCTGGCAAACTCCAAGTCCATCAAATTCAGGGGAGCGCCTGAATCCACAAATGCCATAACAGAATAGGACGACAAAGAGCAAATCAGAGTAACGGACAAAAGAAATTTTGGCTGTACCGTACCAATGGTGGCAGACCTAGCGAACCGTTTAGTGCGCTTAGGACAATCAGGACAATCAGAGATAGCATGAGTGGAGTCACCACAGTAAAAACACAGCCCATTCTGACGTCTGTACTCTTGCCGTTCAGCAAAAGAGAGCACCGCACCGACTCACGGCACGGTGATGCCACTCTGCATCCCAGAGCTTCCAGCTAACAAGACCAAATAATAATAGCAAGCTGGACAAAAACACAGTGGTAACAAATAAGCTAGCAGGGACTTAGCTTTTGCTGAAGTAGACAGGTCATCTGAAAGATCCAAGAGAACTGAACCAGTACTAGGACATTGACAGCTGGCATCAAGTAAAGATCTGAGTGGAGTTAAATAGAGCAGCCAGCCAAAGCCTAAATGAGGTCAGCTGGAGAAGGAACCTCAGAACCAGCAGCTCCACTCACAGCCACCAGAGGGAGTCCATGGACAGAACTCGCCGAAGTACCATTCATAACCACAGGAGGGAGCTCGAGAACAGAATTCACAACAGGGTAATTAGTCCTCCGGCTGTGACGAGGTGTCTAGGGAGTGACAGGAACACCCCACGGCTACTTCTAGTTGCGGTGTTAAGTTCAGGGTCTGAGGTCAGTATAGAGGCCACCTACTCCAGAGCTCGTCCATGCTGCTCTTAGGCCACCAGATCATAACACTGTCCTTAGCAGTGGTTTCCTAGCAGCTATTTTACCATGAAGGCCTGCTGCACAAAGTCTTCCCTTAACAGTTGTTGTAGAGATGTGTCTGCTGCTAGAACTCTGTGTGGCATTGACCTGGTCTCTAATCTGAGCTGCTGTTAACCTGCGATTTCTGAGGCTGGTGACTCGGATAAACTTATCCTCAAAAGCAGAGGTGACTCTTGGTCTTCCTTTCCTGGGGCGGTCCTCATGTGAGCCAGTTTCTTTGTAGCGCTTGATGGTTTTTGCAAATGCACTTGGGGACTCTTTCAAGGTTTTCCCAATTTTTCAGATTGACTGACCTTCATTTCTTAAAGTAATGATGGCCACTCATTTTCTTTAATTAGCTGCTTTTTTCTTGCCATAATACAAATTCTAACAGTCTATTCAGCAGGATTATCAGCTGTGTATCCACCAGACTTCTGCACAACACAACTGATGGTCCCAGCCCCATTTATAATGCAAGAAATCCCACTTATTAAACCTGACAGGGCACACCTGTGAAGTGAAAACCATTCCCAGTGACTACCTCTTGAAGCTCATCAAGAGAATGCCAAGAGTGTGCAAAGCAGTCATCAAAGCAAAAGGTGGCTACTTTAAAGAACCTAGAATATAAGACATATTTTCAGTTGTTTCACACTTTTTTGTTAAGTATATAATTCCACATGTGTTAGTTCATAGATTTGATGCCTTCAGTGTGAATTTACAATTTTCATAGTCATGAAAATACAGAAAAATCTTTAAATGAGAAGGTGTGTCCAAACTTTTGGTCTGTACTGTATATACACACACACACACACACACACACACACACATCTCCCATGCATATATTCAATACGCACACCGAAGTTGTGTATAAAACCTAAAGATTCTCCAAGTACAGCGCACCCCAACGCGCGTTTCGGATAAATCCTTCGTCACGGGAAGGATTTATCCAAAAAGCGGGTCGGGGTGCACTTTTTTGACCATATTGTCATTATATTTTGATCTTTTTTCCACTTAATTTATATATACATTCTTTATTGCACCATGCACTTTTTTGAGTACACAGTTAATATTGATGGGAGTTTATTGCACATGTATATATTATAATATATATTTTCTAGTATTGATTTTTGTGCACACCATACCTCCCTTTTATGTGATGGTTATAGAATATTTTATGTGATATTATACTTTATCTTTGCATTTGCTTTTTGTTCACCCTGCCGCCATTATTTGTACAACAATACACATGTATTTTTTTAAATTATTTTTAAATTATTGTTGTATCTGCTTTCCAAGTACGGGCACAATGCTACCGTTCACCAAATAATATATAAAATAGGCATTTTTTATTGTATCATCCTAGTATGTTTTGTTTTATTATATATTTATATCATTTTTAATTATATTTATTCGCTATCCTACTTTGTTTTTTTTTGTTCTTTTTAGTGTTCCGAATGGTCAGCCATTCAATTTTTTAGCATTTTAGCAGTCACATTTTCCTTTGTTTGACCCTATTGATAAAATAAGTTTTAGATATTTTATATTTACCTTTATTATGGTCTGGCTGGGAAATAAGGCTGCTATTTCAATTGTTAAGAAAGAAAAGAATGGCAGGTGAAAGCTCAGTTGATGAACGGCCGGCTGATCAAACACAACGTTTTCGTGTGGAAGTATACAGGCCAATTTTAGATCAGATTTTGACAAGCCTCACTGAAAGATTTTCAGAAAATAAACAGTTGATAATTGATACTCAATTTTTGCAGCCAAAATTTGTTGAAAATATTCAAATTGACCCCAACCTACTCAAGGAAGGCAAACTAACAAGAATCTCAGAATTATCAAAAGTTAATGAAGAAGCTCTTATTAGTGAGCTCAGAAGTTTTGCAAACCTCTTTCCTAAGTTGATGGTACACTTGGATGAACCAGAAAAAACAACTGCAGCTACAGAAGAATATGGAGGAGATGGGGATGAATGAGGTGTACCTACAGACGTTGTGAAAATGAAATGCAAGTCATGTAAAAATTGCTTCCTCTGCTGTCACCGATTACTCATGAAGTACAATCTCTACAGCTGCCTATGAAACTCTGACTGTGGCATATGAGCACTTACTGACTCCATCTTTCTCACAAGTTGCATGTGAAATGTTGAGGGCAGAGCAAAGTACTGCAGTGTGCAGGTGCCGGGAAAGGTCAGAGAGGCCCACGCCCGCGCACTGCAGTACTTTGCTCTGCCCTCAACAAGGCAGACAAAGTACGCCGCAGCCGCAGTGTGAAGACCTGAAGAGGACGTCATCTGATGCAGATGGGAGGCGCCGGACCTGGACCAGCAGCGGGAACGCCCTTGGGTGAGTACAATCGAACGTCTTTTTCTCATCTTTTAGGATACATCGGGGGCTTATCTACAGCATTCCAGAATGCTCTAGATAAGCCCCTGATGCCGGTGGGCTTACCTCACCCCGTGATTTTGGGGGTGACAGGTTCCCTTTAAGATGGGCCCCGGCCCACGTCACAGTGGGCCACTGCATTATGCTTGCCCCCAAGTTAAAATTTGCCATCCAGCCCCTGGCCCCTGATGTGCCTAAACAGTGGAAACCCCCACATGTGACACCATTTTGGAAACTAGACCCCTTTGGGACCTTATCCAGATGTGTATTGAGCACCTTGAACCCCCAGGTGCTTCACAGACGTTTATAACATTAAGTTGTAAAAATTAAAAAAAATCTCATTTTTCCCACAATAAATTTTTTTTAGCTACAAATTTTAGATTTTCACAAGGGCAAAAGGAGAAAATGGACACAAAAGTTTGCTTTGCAATTTCTCCTGAGTTCACCCATACCCCATATGTGGTCGAAAACTACTTTTGAGTCACAGTGCAAAGCTCAGAAGGGAAGTAGCACCATCTTACAGTGCAGATGTACCCCCCATAAGGGACCCCAATTTGGAAATTATAACCCTTTGGGAATTTATCTACAGATGTAGTGACTATTTTGACTCCATAGGTGTTTTCCAGAAACAGGCAGCAGTGGATGTTGCAGAGTGAAAATTGCAAACTGCTGTTATAGTGACCAGTACTCTGTAGTGACCATTACACTGTAGGGACCAGTACATTATGCTCAGCTCATGCTTCTGGAGACACGCACCTGTAAATTAGGTAGGCTCTCATCACTACAAAAATGCCAAACATGTGGGTGCTAAATGTTCTTTAGGCACAGTGGGGCTCACAAGGGAGGGGGCATTTGGATTTGGGAGCGGAAAATTTGCTGAATTTCTTTTGACGGATGAGGAGCCATTTTGCTTTTCCAGAGCCTTTGTACTACCAGTAACGTGGAAGCCCCCTATATTTCTGTTAACAGATGACAGATCTGAGTGGGGACTTGCTTTTTTTGTGGATTGAGTGATCTGATCGGACACTGGCGCTGCTGAGTATCAGATCAGCGATCTGACAGGCAGTGAAGGAGGCTTCTCAGGTCCTGCTTTAAGCAAGCGCTGACAAGTTACCTCCCTGCAGGACCCGGAAGGACCCAGTGGCCATCTTGGTGCTGGGGGTCTCCATGGAGACCCTCAGGAAAACGCGCTCACATCGAATTGTTCTGAGGAAAGCAGGCAGGGAGCCCCCTCCCCCGTGCGATGCTTTTCTATGCTGCTGTCACTACTGACAGAGGCATAAAAGGGGTTATACACTCATTTCCGGTGATAGCATCGATCATGGGCATTGCTGCTGGGTGTCAGCTGTCACATACAGCTGACACCCACATGCGATCGCCGCTGCCCTCACCGTGAGGCCACCGTAATCGCGGTGCTGTACTAGCACTGCTTCGGGCACAATCGCACCTCCTGCCGAGCAGTACCAGTACGGCACATGTCATGAAGGGGTTGGATTTCGGAATGTTTATCTTGCAAAAAGAAGGCCAAGAGGGGACTTAATTGTCTACAAATATTTGAATGGATGTTACAGTATAGAGGGATCATCCTTATTCTCATTTGCACATGGAAACACGAGAAGAAATGGCATCTAACAAACTATGATTCTAAGTATAAAACATATAATACTGGTGGATAAAACAAGACTGGACACAAGACCTTCACAGCCATCTACACATAATAGAGATCTCATGACACCTTCTCTCCATCTACCTGATGATCCTGAGGAACATTGGGATCTTCTTGTTTACAGTCCTGTGGAAGAAGAGAAAGGGGACATCTTTCTGGTGTTGTCCTCTTAATGGATAGATCTGGAGAAAACACAAACAGCGACTGAATTCATTCTTTATATACAGATAATTATAGGCCGTGTGTATTTAGTCCTGTCTATTACCTGGTGATGGGAGGGGCCGGGGAACCTCCATCATGACGTCCTTGTACAGATCTTTATGTCCTTCTAAATACTCCCACTCCTCCATGGAGAAATAGACTGTGACATCCTGACACCTTATAGGAACCTGACACATACAATGATACCGTCATCCCCTCGATCCCATCATAGCTTTAGTATATAATGTCCCAGCATTCCCAGCAGTGTCACCTCTCCAGTCAGTGGCTCAATCATCTTGTAGGTGAGTTCTAAGATCTTCTGGTCATTGATGTTCTCATCTACAGGGGGGTGAGGTTGAGGCCCTGTGATTGGGCTCAGGGGTCTTCCCCATCCCTCAGACACAGGGTCCTGACTGTTATCACTAGAGGTCTTCTTCACTACTGTGTAATCCTGGTTATGGAGAGACACATTAATCTCACTACAGACATTTCCAGAGTCCTCACCTCTCCAGTTCTGTCCATCTGTTATTCCCATAGATAAGAATGACGTAATGTGACGTCATCAGAATCTCTCACCTCTCCAGTAAGACAGAAGAGGATCTCTAGGGTGAGGTGTAATATCCTCTCCGCCCTCTTGTCTCTGTCCATATCAATCCTTGATGGGCAAATTAGGAAAATTCTCTTATATAGAAGATCTTCACTGTGAGGATCCGATATTGTAGAGACCTGAATGAGAAGAAGATGAGCCGATGTAACATCATAAAATCCTGTGTAATAGTACAAATACTGGACATAATAAGGGAAACATATGAGGATATTTATTATTTTACAGAATTTAGTTTTCTTCTTTACATCTACTAATAAAACCTACCGTATATACTCGAGTATAAGCCGAGATTTTCAGCCCATTTTTTTAGGCTGAAAGTGCCCCTCTCGGCTTATACTCGAGTCATTGTCCCAGGGAGGTCGGCGGGGGAGGGGGTGCTTCGGCTGTCACATACTCACCTGCTCCTGGCGTGGTCCCTGCATCTCCAATGGTCTCCGAGCAGAAGACACATTTTATTGTTTTTTAATAAGTGAAACATATTTTTTTTACAAATTAACTTTTGGGCACCAGAACATAGATGCACACCCCAGGGCCGGCTCTAACAAAAATACTGACAGTTTAACCACTTGATGCTCTGAAAATCAAACATGACATCTAAGAAGGTGTGACAACGTCCGGCTGAATGCCCTCCTCCCCAAGCACTTGATAGTATGGGGTGGCCTAGTTACTACGATACTTACATGCCTAATAATGGTGTCTGGGCTGCAATGTATGAAGGTCTATTAGGCCGGGTCAGAGGCAGCGTCCAATAAGTTACCTTTTAACCTCTGTAGAGGTTTGTACTCACTCGGCTGCGGTTGAGGTCGGCACAGACAGTGGTATTGCTGCAATGTCCAGGCAAGTTTATTTAAACTTCATAAACCGCTCAGGATAGCAAAATAAAAGAGCAGCCTTTTCCGGCACAAAGTGAAAACATAAAGTAAAAAGTCCATACAGCACACAGCAGGTCCGCCTGCTCAGGATAGTGTCCGATTCTTTATCACAGACCAACACACAGGAGATCCACACATCTCCAGCTCCACCATTTTATTTGCCAAATCACACCCCTGAGGTTGGGATATGTGATCAGTCATTCCCACCCATCCAGGAAAATGCCTAAGAACTCTCTCAGCACTATATGTGCTGGTGCATGTTTCCGAGCTCACATCACCGCAGCTAATAGCCACGATGATACATATTTCACCTCAAGGACTCGTCCAGGGGCCATCTTAAATCCCCTCCCCTGCCCAAAGCCGGGGAACTTGGCACCTTTTGCCAACAGACAGTGGTCTCTCGACAAAACGTCAGCATTGCCATGCAGTATCCTTGGCCTATTCTCCACATGGAAGTTAAAATCCTGAAGTTCTAGGAACCACCTGGTCACTCGGGCATTGTTCCTGTTCTTATCCACTTCAGTGTGGCATGGTCTGACACTAATCTGAACTTCCTGCCTAATATGCAGTACGTTAGATTATCCAACGCCCACTTTTCATCGGGTTTATGGAAAACCCTGCCTTCCATAGTGCATCAAATATCGCCTGAACCTTGCTCAGATAGCTTCCTAGCTGAACATCACAATGTCGGTAGGCCGCTGCGTACCTCTTGTGAGGAGCTAGGATCTCATGGCTCTCTGGAATGTGGCTGGAGCACCTTGTAACCCAAATGGCATCCTAGTGTATTTTAAGCATCCAGCATCTAGCATTGAAAAGGCAGTCTTCTCTTTGACGTCTTGGGATATGGCGATTTGCCAATGCCATTTTGTGAGGTCAAATGTAGTAATGTACCGAGTTGGCCCTAGCCTCTCATTTAATTCATCGACACGGGGCATCGGGTATGCATTAAACTTAGAAACTTCGTTCAACTTCCTATAGTCATTGCAAAACGGCCATTCGCCATCTGGTTTCGACACTAAGAATATTGGTGTAACAATTATTGTGGTACACTTAGGAATCTCTTGGCTTGAGACCAGAAGGCAGCAGGCAGTATAGTGTAAAGTCTGTATTATACAAATAAACTCAGGTGCAAGGTGTGAGCAAGTACAAAACACAGCAAACAAAGGTGAAACCAGGAGAAGATTCTTTGTAGCTCTGCTGCAAGCAGAGTCAGTGTTTATATGCACAAACCTGGGTGCAGAAAGTGCACATAAGTTCAAGAGAATGGCAAACAAGGTCCTTCTTAGGAGAAGTTCTTTTGCAGCTCAGCTGTGGGCAAGTCTTATGGGCATAGCACTGTCTGGAGTAAGCAGATCATAAGGCACAGTTCATACCAGGGCTGGCAGCACTAGAAAAGTGTCCGGAAGCAGTGCAGAGCTACGAGTCCAGAAACAGTCAAATAAACAAGCAACTGATGCCAAACAAGATTAGCTGTAGCAGGCTAAACGTACCTTCACACTGAACAACTTAACAACGATATCGCTAGCGATCCGTGACGTTGCAGCGTCCTGGATAGCGATATCATTGTGTTTGACACGCAGCAGCGATCAGGATCCTGCTGTGACATCGATGGTCGGAGCTAGAAGGCCAGCACCTTATTTCGTCGCTGGATCACCCGCTGACATCGCAGATGCCATCTTGGAAAATGGCAATAAAGCACCACAGATGAGCAAGAAATCCAGAGTCCTTACAATTGGACTGGACCAGCCACTCTTGGATTCCTCGAAGACTCCCAGGCTCAGCATTTGCTTCACCTCTTTTGAGATCACCTCTCGACAGGAATCCGATATTGTTTCAAGTTAACCCAGACATTAGGCTGTATCAGAACCTCATCCCCCATGACCTTCGTACAACCTGGCAGCTCCGAGAATAGCTTCCTGTTCCACTGTAGCAACTCTCGGCACTGTTGCTTTTGGGCACGTGACAGCTTCTCTGCCACCTTAACTTCCTCCACATCCGCTTCAGGCTTGGCCACCCAACACAGAGCTTCCATGGGCTCCGTTTCTCGCCATGGCTTAATCAGGTTGAAGTGGTATACCTGGTAGGGCTCTTCTCCCTGGTTGGTGGACTTTACAGTTGACATCTCCAACCTTTTCAACTATACCACCAAAACAATTCCTCTGTAAAAACTTACTATGATCCTCTTCACAATCAAATAGCTAATACCAACAGAGACAGTGAAGTCGCAACACGATCAAATTGTATAAAACATATAAATAGCTTTATTAGCATATTAGTCAGGACTATTCCATAAATAGCGTAAATACAGCATCAATATATCTCACTATGAATAACCACATATATAATATGCAGCAGGGGTGAAAAAAAAACAAAACATGCGCTGCTGCTCGGTGTGAGTGCCGGTGATCTATACGGGCATCGCGTTGTCCTGGTTACGGGCCCGGTCAGCTGACTGGATCATGTCACCGGAAGACGCGATCCTTGAGCACCGCTCTCATCACGGAGCGACAACATGCCGGGGACGCGCCGCTACAGCTACAGACACTCAGGTAATTATAGCCACTATATAAAGGGATGCCATATACAATACTGTCTACCTCCTGACGAAGCTGCGGGACAGCAAAACGCGCGACGAGGTGCAGCCTTGTGATCATTATCCTGATACTGTGATGGCCGCAGGTAACTGATACATCTATATAAACTGAGCATGTCTTTTAAGACTGAGCCTACTGGCACAATATATTAAACTATATAGCCTTACTTTGGGCAAGATTTATGGTAGATCAAGTTATCATGCATATTTATGATAGGTGTTGTTTAGCGGCTTTGTAGATTGACATCTTATGGGACATTTGTTATTTGATATAACATAGATATATATTTATGCCGAATAGTATCTCTGTAGATCAGCAGTGTCAGGATATATGAGTCACATTCTCTGTTTTCTCTGTTACCAGTCATTTTTGTCCATGAGCAACAGGGTTGTTTTTTTCACCCCTGCTGCATATTATATATGTGGTTATTCATAGTGAGATATATTTATGCTCTATTTACGCTATTTATGGAATTGTCCTGATTGATATCCTAATAAATCTATTTATATGTTTTATACAATTTGATCGTGTTGCGACTTCACTGTGTCTGTTGGTATTAGCTTTTCAACTATTTTGTAGGGGTCCTGCCACTTGGCTAGGAATTTGCTCTCCACCATAGGTAACAGCACTAGCACTCGATCCCCATAGTTGAAGTGTCTCACCCTCACCGACCTATTTTACACCCTGGACTGGGCCTCTTGTGCTTTGAGGAGGTGTTCTATCATGAGGGGCATCACCTTGGCCATCCTCTCTTGGTGTAGACTCTGCCTCCCATGTCTCTTTTGCTGCACCGAGGTGCCCACGGAGGTGTGGCCATACAAGAGTTCAAAAGGGGAGAACACACTAGAGGCCTTTGGTACTTCTCTGATGGAGAATAGAAGGTATGGTAGTAGACAGTCCCAGTTGCGGCCATCCTTCTCTATTACCTTCTTCAACATGGCCTTCAAGGTTTTATTAAACCTTTCTACCAAGCCATCTGTTTGTGGATGGTAGAGTGAGGTCCAGAGTTGTGTGACTTGCAGGGTTTTGCACAACTCCTTCATCACCTTTGACGAGGTCCCTTGGTCGTTCAGAATCTCTTTAGGCAACCCCGTTCTAGAGAAGACATGGACCAACTCTCGGGTGATACACTTGGTAGAGGAGTTACGTAGTGGAATGGCCTCCAGGCAATACGTAGCATAGTCCAGTACCACCAAGATATACTGATGTCCTCTGGCGGGCTTGACCAGGGGTCCCACTAGATCCATGGCTATGCAATCAAACGGCATCTCAATAATGGGCAATGGCACTAAGGGTCTATGAAAGTGGGCCACTGGGAAAGTCAACTGATAGGTGGGACAGGACCTACAGAAATTCACAATATCATGGTGACAACCAGGCCAGTAGAATCTCTTGAGGATCTATTAATGGATTTTTTCTACACCCAGGTGACCACCTAACACGTGTATGGACCATGTCTAATACTCTGCATCTGTACAGCCCTGGCACCAGTAACTGCTCAATTACCTCCCCTCTCAGCTTGGTGATCCGATACATCATCTCCCCATTCACGGCAAAGTATGGGTATCCGGTGTCAGCCCCCAACTCTTAAGCAAGACCATTAACCCCTTAAGCCCCGAGGGTGGTTTGCACGTTAATGACCGGGCCAATTTTTACAATTCTGACCACTGTCCCTTTATGAGGTTATAACTCTGGAACGCTTTGACGGATCTTGGCGATTCTGACATTGTTTTCTCGTGACATATTGTACTTCATGTTAGTGGTAAAATTTATTCAATATAACTTGCGTTTATTTGTGAAAAAATGGAAATTTGGCGAAAATTTTGAAAATTTTGCAATTTTCCAACTTTGAATTTTTATGCCCTTAAATCACAGACATATGTCACGCAAAATACTTAATAAGTAACATTTCCCACATGTCTACTTTACATCAGTACAATTTTGGAACCAAAATTTTTTTTGTGACGGAGTTATAAGGGTTAAAAGTTGACCAGCAATTTCTCATTTTTACAACACCATTTTTTTTTAGGGACCACATCTCATTTGAAGTCATTTTGACGGGTCTATATGATAGAAAATACCCAAGTGTGACACCATTCTAAAAACTGCACCCCTCAAGGTGCTCAAAACCACATTCAAGAAGTTTATTAACCCTTCAGGTGTTTCACAGGAATTTTTGGAATGTTTAAATAAAAATGAACATTTAACTTTTTTTCACACAAAATTTATTTCAGCTCCAATTTGTTTTATTTTACCAAGGGTAACAGGAGAAAATGGACCCCCAAAGTTGTTGTACAATTTGTCCTGAGTACGCTGATACCCCATATGTGGGTGTAAACCATTGTTTGGGCGCATGGCAGAGCTTGGAAGGGAAGGAGCGCCATTTGACTTTTCAATGCAAAATTGACTGGAATTGAGATGGGACGCCATGTTGCGTTTGGAGAGCCCCTGATGTGCCTAAACATTGAAACCCCCCACAAGTGACACCATTTTGGAAAGTAGACCCCCTAAGGAACTTATCTAGATGTGTTTTGAGAGCTTTGAACCCCCAAGTGTTTCACTACAGATTATAACGCAGAGCCGTGAAAATATATATTTTTTTTTCTCAAAAATGATTTTTTAGACCCCAGCTTTGTATTTTTACAAGGGTAACAGAATAAATTGGACCCCAAAATTTGTTTTCAAATTTGTCCTGAGTACGCTGATACCCCATATGTGGGGGGGAACCACTGTTTGGGCGCATGACAGAGCTCGGAAGGGAAGGAGCGCCATTTGGAATGCAGACTTAAATGGATTGGTCAGCAGCCGTCACGTTGCATTTGCAGAGCCCCTGATGTACCCAAACAGTACAAACCCCCCACAAGTGACCCCATATTGGAAACTAGACCTCCCAAGGAACTTATCTAGATGTGTTTTGAGAACTTTGAACCCCCAAGTGTTTCACTAAAGTTTATAGCGCAAAGCCGTGAAAATAAAAATTCTTTTTTTTTTCACAAAAATGATTTTTTAGCCCCCAGTTTTGTATTTTCACAAGGGTAACAGGATAAATTAGACCCCAAAAGTTGTTGTCCAATTTGTCCTGAGTACGCTGATACCCCATATGTGGGGGGGAACCACTGTTTGGGTGCATGACAGAGCTCGGAAGAGAAGGAGCGCCATTTGGAATGCAGCCTTAAATGGATTGGTCTGCAGGCGTCACGTTGCATTTGCAGAGCCCCTGATGTACCCAAACAGTACAAACCCCCCACAAGTGACCCCATATTGGAAACTAGACCTCCCAAGGAACTTATCTAGATGTGTTGTGAGAACTTTGAACCCCCAAGTGTTTCACTACAGTTTATAACGCAGAGCCGTGAAAATAAAACATCTTTTTTTTCCCACAAAAATGATTTTTAGCCCCCCAAATTTTTATTTTCCTAAGGATAACAAGAGAACTTGGACCCCAGAAGTTGTTGTTCAATTTGTCACGAGTACGCTGATAACACATATATTGGGGTAAACCTCTTTTTGGGCGCACGGGAGAGCTCGGAAGGGAAGGAGCACTGTTTTACTTTTTCAACGCAGAATTGGCTGGAATTGAGATTGGACGCCATGTCGCGCTTGGAGAGCCCCTGATGTGCCTGGACAGTGGAAACTCCCCAATTCTACCTGAAACCCTAACCCAAACACACCCCTAACCCTAATCCCAATGGTAACCCTAACCACACCCCTAGCCCTGACACACCCATAATTCTAATCCCAACCCTAATCCAAACCGTAAATGTAATCCAAACCCTAACCCTAACTTTAGCCCCAACCCTAACTTTACCTCCAACCCTAGCCCTAACCCTAACCCTAAACGTGACTGAAATACGTGGCACTGAAATACGTGGCACTGAAATACGTGGCACTGAAATACGTGGCACTGAAGTACGTGGCACTGAAGTACGTGGCACTTAAATATGTGATACGTGGCACTTAAATACGTGGCACTGAAACACGTGGCACTGAAATACGTGATACGTGGCACTGAAATACGTGGCACTGAAATACGTGGCACTAAAATACGTGGCACTGAAATACGTGGCACTTAAATACGTGGCACTGAAATACGTGGCACTGAAATACGTGGCACTGAAATACGTGGCACTGAAATACGTTATACGTGGCACTTAAATACGTGGCACTGAAACACGTGGCACTGAAATACGTGATACGTGGCACTGAAATACATGGCACTGAAATACGTGGCACTGAAATACGTGGCACTGAAATACGTGGTACTAAAATATGTGGCACTGAAATGCGTGATACGTGGCACTGAAATACGTGATACGTGGCACTTAAATACGTGGCACTGAAACACGTGGCACTGAAACACGTGGCACTGAAATATGTGGCACTGAAATACGTGGCACTGAAATACGTGGCACTGAAATACGTGGCACTATGACTGTCAGAAAATGTTCATTAAACGGTTAGGGGTAGAGTTAGGGTTAGGGTTTGGATCCCTTTATCACCTTGATGGTGGTGGGTGGCTTTTCAGTGTGTTTTCTGTTTTTTTTTCGATAAAAACGCATGCGTTTTTAACGCAAACAAACGCATGTGCTTAAAAACGCAAGAAAATACTGCAGGTTGTATTTCTGAAAATGAACGCATGCAGAAAAAAAACGCATGCGTTTGAAAACGCGACCAAACGCGTACAAAAAAACGCATGCGTTTTCAATGTTAAATATAGGGAAAAAACGCATGCGTTTTTTGTGCAAAAAACGCTGCAGACAAAAACGCAAATGTGAAACCAGCGACGCTTTTTATAGCAAAAAAGTTTTTGCGTCTCCACATTTTGAGACCTATAATTTTTCCACATTTTGCTCCACAGAGTCATGTGAGGTCTTGTTTTTTGCGGGATGAGTTGACGTTTTTATTGGTAACATTTTCGGACACGTGACCGTTTTTGATCGCTTTTTATTCCGATTTTTGTGAGGCAGAATGACCAAAAACCTGCTATTCATGAATTTCTTTTGGGAGAGGCGTTTTGTTGTGAATTTATCTTTTTGGCTCCCTCTAGTGGTTACTAGTGATTTGACTCTGGGAATGTCTGCCATCCCTTGTATGCTCACCTGGGTCGTTAGGTCAGGGGTGTTGCTATATAAGCTCCCTGGACCTTCAGTTCAATGCCTGGCAACGTTGTAATCAGAGCTAATCTGTTGTGCTCTTGTCTACTGATCCTGGTTCCTGCTAAATTAATTTAAGTCTGCTTTCTTGCTTTTTGCTATTTGTTTTTGTTTGCATTTTTGTCCAGCTTGTACATAATCTGTATCCTAACCTTGCTGGAAGCTCTAGGGAGGCTGGAGTTCTCCCCCCGGGCCGTTAGACGGTTCGGGGGTTCTTGAATCTCCAGTGTGGATTTTTGTTAGGGTTTTCGTTGACCATATAAGTTATCTTACTACATTCTGCTATTAGTAAGTGGGCCTCTCTTTGCTAAACCTAGTTCATCTCTGTGTTTGTCATTTCCTCTTACCTCACCGTTATTATTTGTGGGGGGCTTGTATCCGACTTTTGGGGTCTATTCTCTGGAGGCAAGAGAGGTCTTTGTTTTCCTCTTCTAGGGGTAGTTAGTCCTCCGGCTGGCGCGAGACATCTAGCGACCAACGTAGGCATGTTCCCCGGCTACTTCTAGTGTTGGCGTTAGGAGTAGATATATGGTCAACCCAGTTACCACTGCCCTATGAGCTGGATTTTTGTACGTCGCAGACTTACTTGTTTCTCTGAGACCCTCGCCATTGGGGTCATAACAGTTTGCCAGGCCAGTATTAAATGTTAAATGCATTGCAGAAGCGGGATTATAAGAAAGAAAGTTCTGAGTTTTTTTTTCTCTCTCTCATTTTTTTTTCTTTTCCCCTTTACCTCTGAGTGGCTTGTGTTTGCTGCAGACATGAATGTCCAGACCTTGATTACAAGTGTGGACCAGCTTGCTGCTCGTGTGCAGGGCATACAAGATTATGTTATCAGAAGTCCTATGTCAGAACCTAAGATACCGATTCCTGAACCGTTTTCCGGAGACCGATTTAAATTTAGAAATTTCAGGAATAATTGTAAATTGTTTTTGTCCCTGAAACCCTGTTCATCTGGAGACTCCGCTCAGCAAGTAAAAATTGTTATTTCTTTTTTACGGGGCGACCCTCAGGATTGGGCCTTCTCGCTGGCACCAGGAGATCCGGCATTGGCTGACATTGATGCGTTTTTTCTGGCGCTCGGTTTGCTTTATGAGGAACCCAAACTTGAGATTCAGGCAGAAAAAGCCTTGCTGGCGATGTCTCAGGGCCAGGACGAGGCTGAAGTGTATTGCCAAAAATTTCGGAAATGGTCCGTGCTGACCCAGTGGAACGAGTGTGCATTGGCTGCAAATTTTAGAAATGGCCTTTCTGAAGCCATTAAGAATGTGATGGTGGGTTTTCCCATTCCCACAGGTCTGAATGATTCTATGGCCCTGGCTATTCAAATCGACCGGCGGTTGCGGGAGCGCAAAACCGCTAATTCCCTCATGGTGTTGTCTGAACAGACACCTGATTTAATGCAATGTGATAGAATCCTGACTAGAAATGAGCGGAAAATTCATAGACGCCAGAATGGCTTGTGTTACTACTGTGGTGATTCTACACATGTTATCTCAGCATGCTCTAAACGTCTTACTAAGGTTGTTAGTCCGGTCGCCATTGGTAATTTGCAACCTAAATTTATTCTATCTGTAACTTTGATTTGCTCACTGTCATCGTATCCTGTCATGGCGTTTGTGGACTCGGGTGCTGCCCTGAGCCTTATGGATCTGTCATTTGCCAAGCGCTGCGGATTTGTTCTTGAGCCATTGGAAAATCCTATCCCTCTTAGGGGTATTGATTCTATGCCATTGGCAAAAAATAAACCGCAGTTTTGGACACAGGTTACCATGTGCATGACTCCCGAACATCGGGAGGTAATACGTTTTCTTGTTCTGCATAAAATGCATGATTTGGTTGTTTTGGGTTTGCCATGGTTACAGACCCATAATCCAGTCTTGGACTGGAAGGCTATGTCAGTGTCAAGTTGGGGCTGCCATGGAATTCATGGAGATTCCCTGCCCTTGTCTATTGCTTCTTCTACGCCTTCGGAAGTTCCGGCGTATTTGTCTGATTATCAGGATGTCTTCAGCGAGTCTAAGTCCAGTGCACTGCCTCCTCATAGGGAATGTGACTGTGCAATAGATTTGATTCCTGGCAGTAAGTTTCCTAAGGGGAGACTGTTTAATCTGTCGGTACCTGAACATACCGCGATGCGTTCATATATCAAGGAGTCTCTTGAGAAGGGGCATATCCGTCCTTCTTCTTCCCCTCTTGGTGCGGGATTCTTTTTTGTGGCCAAAAAGGACGGATCTTTGAGGCCTTGTATTGACTATCGGCTTTTAAATAAGATCACTGTCAAATTTCAGTATCCTTTGCCGCTGTTGTCAGATTTGTTTGCCCGGATTAAAGGTGCCAAGTGGTTCACCAAGATAGACCTTCGTGGTGCGTACAACCTTGTGCGCATTAGGCAGGGCGATGAATGGAAAACCGCATTCAATACGCCCGAAGGTCATTTTGAGTACTTGGTGATGCCATTTGGGCTCTCTAATGCACCTTCAGTTTTTCAGTCCTTCATGCATGACATTTTCCGGAAGTATCTGGATAAATTTTTGATTGTTTATCTGGATGATATTCTGTTTTTTTCTGATGTTTGGGACTCGCATGTGGAGCAGGTCAGGATGGTTTTTGAGATTCTGCGTGAAAATTCTTTGTTTGTAAAAGGCTCAAAGTGTCTCTTTGGTGTACAGAAGGTTCCCTTTTTGGGGTTCATTTTTTCCCCTTCTGCTGTGGAGATGGATCCAGTCAAGGTCCGAGCTATTCATGATTGGACTCAACCCTCGTCAGTTAAGAGTCTTCAGAAGTTCTTGGGTTTTGCTAACTTCTACCGTCGTTTTATCGCAAATTTCTCTAGCGTTGTTAAACCGCTGACGGATATGACCAAGAAAGGCTCTGATGTAGCTAACTGGGCTCCTGCTGCCGTGGAGGCTTTCCAGGAGTTAAAACGCCGGTTTACTTCGGCGCCTGTTTTGTGCCAGCCTGACATCTCACTTCCCTTTCAGGTTGAGGTGGATGCTTCGGAGATTGGGGCAGGGGCCGTTTTGTCGCAGAGAGGCCCTGGTTGCTCTACTATGAGACCTTGTGCCTTTTTCTCTAGGAAGTTTTCGCCGGCAGAGCGAAATTATGATGTGGGCAATCGGGAGTTGTTGGCCATGAAGTGGGCATTTGAGGAGTGGCGTCATTGGCTCGAGGGTGCTAAGCATCGTGTGGTGGTCTTGACTGATCACAAAAATCTGATGTATCTCGAGTCTGCGAAACGCCTGAATCCTAGACAGGCCCGCTGGTCATTGTTTTTCTCCCGTTTTGACTTTGTGGTCTCGTATTTACCAGGTTCTAAGAATGTGAAGGCCGATGCTCTGTCTAGGAGCTTTGTGCCTGATGCTCCTGGAGTCGCTGAACCTGTGGGTATTCTTAAGGAAGGAGTTATCGTGTCTGCTATTTCTCCAGATCTGCGACGTGTGTTGCAGAGATTTCAGGCTGGTAGGCCTGACTCTTGTCCACCTGACAGATTGTTTGTGCCTGCTAGATGGACCAGCAGAGTCATTTCCGAGGTTCATTCCTCGGTGTTGGCAGGGCACCCGGGAATTTTTGGCACCAGAGATCTGGTGGCCAGGTCCTTCTGGTGGCCTTCCTTGTCAAGGGATGTGCGGTCATTTGTGCAGTCCTGTGGTACTTGTGCTCGAGCTAAGCCTTGCTGCTCTCGTGCCAGCGGGTTGCTCTTGCCCTTGCCTGTCCCGAAGAGACCTTGGACACACATCTCTATGGATTTCATTTCTGATCTTCCGGTGTCTCAGGGCATGTCTGTCATCTGGGTGATATGTGATCGTTTCTCCAAGATGGTCCATTTGGTTCCTTTGCCTAAGCTGCCCTCCTCTTCTGATCTGGTTCCTGTGTTCTTCCAGAACGTGGTTCGTTTGCACGGCATTCCTGAGAATATTGTGTTGGACAGAGGATCCCAGTTTGTTTCCAGGTTCTGGCGATCCTTTTGTGGTAGGATGGGCATTGAGTTGTCGTTTTCATCCGCTTTCCATCCCCAGACTAACGGACAAACGGAGCGAACTAATCAGACTCTGGAGGCGTATTTGAGGTGTTTTGTCTCTTCTGATCAGGATGATTGGGTGACCTTCTTGCCGTTGGCTGAATTTGCCCTTAATAATCGGGCTAGTTCCGCCACCTTGGTTTCGCCATTTTTCTGCAACTCTGGTTTCCATCCTCGTTTTTCCTCGGGACATGTGGAGCCTTCTGACTGTCCTGGGGTGGATTCCGTGGTGGATAGGTTGCAGCGGATCTGGAGTCATGTGGTGGACAACTTGAAGTTGTCACAGGAGAAGGCTCAGCGTTTTGCCAACCGCCGCCGCGGTGTGGGTCCCCGACTTCGCGTTGGGGATTTGGTATGGCTGTCTTCTCGATTTGTTCCTATGAAGGTCTCCTCTCCCAAATTTAAGCCTCGCTTCATTGGTCCTTACAAGATATTGGAAATCATTAATCCTGTATCCTTTCGCCTGGATCTTCCGGTGTCGTTTGCCATCCACAACGTATTTCATAGGTCCTTGTTGCGGCGGTACGTTGTGCCTGTGGTTCCTTCTGCTGAGCCTCCTGCTCCGGTGTTGGTTGAGGGCGAGTTGGAGTACGTGGTGGAGAAGATCTTAGATTCTCGTCTCTCCAGGCGGAGGCTTCAGTACCTGGTCAAGTGGAAGGGCTATGGTCAGGAGGATAATTCCTGGGTGGTCGCCTCTGATGTGCATGCGGCCGATTTGGTTCGTGCCTTTCACACCGCTCATCCTGATCGCCCTGGTGGTCTTGGTGAGGGTTCGGTGACCCCTCACTAAGGGGGGGGTACTGTTGTGAATTTATCTTTTTGGCTCCCTCTAGTGGTTACTAGTGATTTGACTCTGGGAATGTCTGCCATCCCTTGTATGCTCACCTGGGTCGTTAGGTCAGGGGTGTTGCTATATAAGCTCCCTGGACCTTCAGTTCAATGCCTGGCAACGTTGTAATCAGAGCTAATCTGTTGTGCTCTTGTCTACTGATCCTGGTTCCTGCTAAATTAAGTTAAGTCTGCTTTCTTGCTTTTTGCTATTTGTTTTTGTTTGCATTTTTGTCCAGCTTGTACATAATCTGTATCCTAACCTTGCTGGAAGCTCTAGGGAGGCTGGAGTTCTCCCCCCGGGCCGTTAGACGGTTCGGGGGTTCTTGAATCTCCAGTGTGGATTTTTGTTAGGGTTTTCGTTGACCATATAAGTTATCTTACTACATTCTCCTATTAGTAAGTGGGCCTCTCTTTGCTAAACCTAGTTCATCTCTGTGTTTGTCATTTCCTCTTACCTCACCGTTATTATTTGTGGGGGGCTTGTATCCGACTTTTGGGGTCTATTCTCTGGAGGCAAGAGAGGTCTTTGTTTTCCTCTTCTAGGGGTAGTTAGTCCTCCGGCTGGCGCGAGACATCTAGCGACCAACGTAGGCATGTTCCCCGGCTACTTCTAGTGTTGGCGTTAGGAGTAGATATATGGTCAACCCAGTTACCACTGCCCTATGAGCTGGATTTTTGTACGTCGCAGACTTACTTGTTTCTCTGAGACCCTCGCCATTGGGGTCATAACAGCGTTTATACCGTTCCGCGTTTGGTAAAATTGATAAAGCAGTTTTATTCGACGGGTCAGTACGATTACAGCGATATCTCATTTATATCATTTTTTTATGTTTTGGCGCTTTTATACGATAAAAACTATTTTATAGAAAAAATAATTATTTTGGTATCGCTTTATTCTCAGGACTATAACTTTTTTATTTTTTTGCTGATGATGCTGTATGGCGGCTTGTTTTTTGCGGGACAAGATGACGTTTTCAGCGGTACCATGGATATTTATATCAGTCTTTTTGATCGCGTGTTATTCCACTTTTTGTTCGGCGGTATGGTAATAAAGCGTTGTTTTTTGCCTCGTTTTTTTTTTTTTTTTCTTACGGTGTTTACTGAAGGGGTTAACTAGTGGGGCAGTTTTATAGGTTGGGTCGTTACGGACGCGGCGATACCAAATATGTGTACTTTTATTGTTTTGTTTTTTTTTATTTAGATAAAGAAATGTATTTATGGGAATAATATATTTTTTTTTTATTATTTATTTAGGAATTTTTTTCTTTTTTTTTTTACACATGTGGAAAAATTTTTTTTTAACTTTTTTACTTTGTCCCAGGGGGGGACATCACAGATCGATGATCTGATAGTGTGCACAGCACTCTGTCAGATCACCGATCTCACTGACAGGGCTGCAGGCTTACCAAGTGTCTGCACTGAGCAGACACTCGGTAAGCCACCTCCTTCCCTGCAGGACCCGGATGCCGCGGCCATCTTGGATCCGGGACCTGCAGCCAGGAAGGAGGTAGGAGACCCTCGCAGCAACGCGATCACATCGCGTTGCTCCGGGGGTCTCAGGGAAGCCCGCAGGGAGCCCCCTCCCTGCGCGATGCTTCCTTATACCGCCGGTACACTGCGATCATGTTTGATCGCGGTGTGCCGGGGGTTAATGTGCCGGGGGCGGTCCATGACCGCTCCTGGCACATAGTGCCGGATGTCAGCTGCGATAGGCAGCTGACACCCGGCCGCGATCGGCCGCGCTCCCCCCGTGAGCGCGGCCGATCGCGTATGACGTACTATCCCGTCACCGGGAATTAAGTCCCAGGTCACCTTGACGGGATAGTACGTCATACGGGATTAAGGGGTTAAGTAACGTAACATTATCAAATGCCCTTCTAGAGTTAAATCCCTGAGTTGGGCAGTTCCAAAGTTTCTCTCAGACACCTCCAGCTCAGGAATGTTAGCCTCTGGGGATGCTTGCCTCATCCTCATCGCTAACAACCACACAAAACAGAAACCTGTCAGCTGCAGACTGCGATGAGTTTCTTTAGGAGCAACCTGGCTGTTGTCCAGACAATCAGATGTCCTCCCTTTCCCCCACAAGTCCCAAAATAATGCAAAGTCCAGACCTATTATAATAGGGTGCAATAGGTCCTTGACTACGCCCACCTCATGGGACAAAGTTTGTGTTTATGACCACTTGGGACACAGGGTATTCCTTAGCGTCACCATGGATACATTGGACACCCATCCTCTTTTCAGGAATCGGCCGATGGGGAATTGTGGCCCTCACTATGGTTACCAAATTCTCTGAGTTCAACTAACCAGTCATTTTTACCAAGTTTATGGTCACATGGCATGCCTGCGGTGCCTCACCTGGTTGAGCGACAGCACTACAGGCAGGATATACAAAATATGAGCAGTGCCATCTTATGCTGCAGTCCTTTGGCTTGGTGGTCATGGGGCAATGGGTGGCTATGTGACCTGGAGTATGACACCTCCAACAAAATATATTATTGGACGGGCCTTTGACAATAACTCGGATGTCTCCTGGGCTTTTGTATGCCCCCCACATACTACTCTAACTTCCTTCTTTTGAGTGTCAGACCCACTTTGGGAAGCCTAGTATTGGGATGCTTCGACCCATTGTTTTCCCAAGGAACTCTTAACTACCTGGTATCTCTACACCAGACTCGCTAGATCATCGGTAATACGGGGATCTTCCTGGGCCACCCAGGATTGCAGCAACCATGGTAGGGAGTGTATTAACCTGTCCATGACAACCTTCTCCACCATCTGTGCTGACGAAGGAGGATTCAGGTTGCAACCATTTTTGGACCAGGTATAGAGGTCAAAGATTTGGGACCGGGGAGGTTTATCAATGCGATGGACCCAATGACGCTCCCATTGTGCTGTGATTGTCAGAGTCACTCCTAAGTGTGCCAAGATCTCAGCTTTTAAATTGTTGTACTCTTTTTGTCCTACAACACGAAGTCATAATAAACCTTCTGTGGTTCCCCTGTTAAATATGGCGCCAGGACCTCAACCCACTGCTCCGGAGGCAATTTCTCCCACTCCGCTACCCTTTCAATCCCTGTCAGGAACACCTCAATGTCATCACCCGGGGTCATCTTTTGCAATGCTCTTCTTACCTTATTCCTCACGTGAGAGTCATCACCTGGATTTGGGGTTGGTACAGTTGCCCTGCCATGGATTGCCTCAGCTAAGAGTTCCATTTGTTGACTGTGGTGCTGCTGCATCTGCTGCTGCTGTTGTTGATGCTGCCACATATGTTGCTGATGAAGATTAGCCTGCACCAGTTGCTTTATTAACTCCTCCATGTTGGCTTTTGCTCCTGCAGTTGCTTTCACCCAGGACATGTGGTATCTGTGCGGCAGTCACACTGCCCCTTGGGATTCATGCCTGTGCTTCTAGCACCAATTGTACAGGTTAGTACTCACTCGACTGCGCTTGAGGTAGGCACATGAAGCGTTATTGCTGTGTGAGCAGGTTTCAGGATGCAGTAAAGGACAGGAGGCAGAGCAAGAGTTAACACTATTGGTTTGCTGAACAGGGATATACTCCAGGCAGTGAGAGGAAGAGTTAACAGGGGTATAACAAAGGGGAGGATACAAAAGGAAGGTGAGGACACGATGAAGGGTATGGAGGGGTTAACGCAAGTTATTTAGGGTTAACTTATCAGTTCAACGGCTTCCTGACTGAAGAGTCCACGATACAAATGGTTGGGCTAACGCTGTCAGCACGTGATGAATCCGTTGTGATCCTCGAGGCAGCGATGATCCGGGTCCTGATGGAGACGTTCAGTCCGTGATGTCCGCGGCGAGGTCCGGGGTCCTGAGCCAGCTGTGGCAAGCAAGGCAATGTCTCTGCAACAGTCTGAGCCCACCAGGGCTCAATGAGGATATGCCGGGAGAGACAAGCGCAGTGTATACGGTGAGTCTCCCGGCCCTCCACTTGCAGTGAGCATTCAACACCAACCAGCCAGATGCATATGACGCCCTGAGTGACGGAAGTCAACGGGCCCAAAGCACTAGTACTGTCACTGTCTCTGTGCGTGGTTGCTGGGGAGCACAGGCATGGGTCTGCACTGCACCCAGGCTCAGGCGACGGAGCTTCGGCGCCCTGTGCTGCTCTCCCTGTCTTCCCGCCATGTCTGACCGCTTCCGCGTGCGCTCTCTGCTACTTAGCCACTCCCCCTGCTGTACAGTGCAAAGGTCGGACCCGATCTATACGTCTTGTTCCGGACAACAAAGGAGACAGCCCCGACAGTTGTGTGCCTGGAGCGCCCCCACTGCCGCAGGGCCGAGGGGTACCCGGTACCGGGCCTCCGAGTCTCTGCTCTGGGGTTGTCACGGCGGCTAGGCCCCGGTCCGTGACCCTGCCGTGGGGCGCACAGTGAAATAGGTACAACAGGTGGTGATGATGTAACAGATGTAGATGGTGAGGCCGTAGTGATGGGGGTGGTGCGGTGCAGTAAATAACGAGGACACCAGGTTGCAGTCTCTTTACCTCTTTACTGAAGATCTCTGGGTCCTCAGTCCGGAACACGGTTCACCAGGCTGCGCAAGTCCGGCCGATCCAATGGCACCTCCAGAGTTCTCTTCACAGGTGGAAATCGGTGCCTTCCTACTAGCGCTATGTGTTGTGGTCCTTCCCTGCTGTGCTTACGGAAAGTCCCCCACAACTGTTGTGTCTGTTTCTTAAGTTCCCTCACAACTCGATTAGATGATGTTCTGCTAATCCTCCGTCCCTCCCTGATGTTCTGGTTGGGACGGCACCCGTTTGACGGGTAGGCTCGGAGCTCTTCCGGGACCCTAGAGTCGCCCCTCTCCACAAGTTGCCCCCCAAGACTGCATAGGTGATTTAAGGTGAGACAGCCCGCCTTAGACTGACTGTCCTGCCGCTGTTTGGAGTATTGCTTGAAGCTGAATGTTATGATACTCCCTCGGCGTTCCGGCCACCGGTAGTGCGCCTCAGTAGGATGTTGCTTCGGTCTTACAGCACGACTCCTACTGGTATTTCTCCTTTGCGTGATCTCGTTTCTCACTCAGCACAATCTATCTCGCTTCTAGTCCTTTCTTGGGCACCGCCGCTACCCGGAGCAGGCACGGTCCCGTTACGTTCGTTCTTGTTGCCAAGCCTCTGTCAGGATCCCACCCCTGACAGAGACCCTACTGTATCTTCCCCTACAACACCCTCTGCCACAAGGTGTTGCCTGGTTCCAACCCAGTCAGCTTTCTGATCTAACTTCCTGCCTGACCCCCAGTTTACCCACTATGGTGGGGAGTGGCCTAATGAATAGCACCCTTAGCTCCCCCCGGAGGCCCAGCTGTGAAATGTATTGGTGTCTGTGATACCTGATCAGATGAACTCCTTCAGTGCCATCAGACGCACCGTAGCTCCCCATAGTGGCGGAGCCACAGTACTGCAACGACCAGGACTCTGGGGCGCTGCATGGCCATTATACAGTATTGAGCAATGTGTGGCCATTATACAGTATTGAGCACTGTGTGGCCATTATTGAGCACCACGCACCCGTGGTATCAGGATGATTCGGCGGTCCTTAAAGGTATATGCCCCTTTTTTCCTTTTTTTTGTTTGGCACTATGGCACTTTGCAATCTTATAAATGGGTGTATTTTATATTTATCATGACACTAGAACACTTTACTTCTTACATCTGTGCAAGGATTTCGATATTATATATGAATTACACACTTTCCCTAATAGTTACATGTATGGTATTGCTTGATCCATAATTGGAAATTGTCTTATACTTGGAAATACTACTTCTTATTGTATACCTTGTCACATCTATTGGTGTTAGCCACATTATTCTCTTTTCCACACTTATATACCGTATTTTCCGGCGTATAAGACGACTTTTTAACCCCTGAAAATCATCTCAAAAGTCGGGGGTCGTCTTATATGCCGGGAACGGCATGTGCAGGGAACGGTCCTGTATGGTTCCCAGGATCTGGAGGAGAGGAGACTCTCCTTCAGGCCCTGGGATCCATATTCATGTAAAAAAAAAAGAATAAAAATAAAAAATATGGGATATACTTACCCTCTGACGGCCTGCGGCTCTCAGCGGTACAAGCGGCGGCCTCCGTTCCTAAGGATGCATTGAGCGAAGGACCTTCGATGACGTCACGGTCACGCGACCGGTCACACAACCACGACGTCATCGAAGGTCCTTTGCTCAATGCATCCTTAGGCATGGAGGCCGCCACTCGCACCGCTGAGAGCCGCGGGCCGTCGGAAGGGAAAGTATATCCAATATTTTTTATTTTTATTCTTTTTTTTACATGAATATGGATCCCAGGGCCTGAAGGAGGGTCTCCTCTCCTCCAGACCCTAGGAACCATCCACACCGCACACACCGTATACGATGATCGCCGTCTTATACTGCGAGTATATCCCAAACTCCATATTTTATTTGGAAAAGTTGGGGGTCGTCTTATACGCCCAGTCATCTTATACACCAGAAAATATGGTAATTGCTTTTGTCCATCACTTTAATTATGGTAGTAATACCTTTATCAGCCATTTCAATGTTTTAATATTAATATACTGATCATGTATTAAAATATCTATATATTAACAAATAAACTAGAAACCGCGCTTAAGGAGGAAACTAATAATACTGAAATGGACCACAGAGGTAGTACTCAAAAACAAACAACAAGGATATCTGCCGCAGTAAAATACCCCCTGCTAATAGCCAACCGTGCACAGTGTCACCGGAGAATACAACTGAGGCCGCTGCGCTCCGCCGGTAGCGCTCCCTGGATACGAGGGGGAAAGCAAAAGCGAAAGTAGGATGGCTGGTAGGCCCCGCCTACTAGTGACGTCACTAACAGTACGGATCGCCGTAGCGCTCCAAAGAAAGGGGAGAAGAGGTCTAACCAACGCGTTTCGAAGAGACTAAGCTCTTCTTCATCAGGGTGTCCTGTTAGTGACGTCACTAGTAGGCGGGGCCTACCAGCCATCCTACTTTCGCTTTTGCTTTCCCCCTCGTGGTATCCAGGGAGCGCTACCGGCCGGGGCGCTCCTGGTTCCGTATTGTGCCTCTCCATCTGGCACAGTGTGTGACAGACACCACGGACAAAACCCCCCTGATTTTATATAGAGCTCCACCACGCACCATGGACTTCACCGGGAACTCCGGGGCCTGCAACTAATATACCGCAAGCAATACATCTACATAGGTAAGCGCAGCGGCTTCAGTTGTATTCTTCGGTGACACTGTGCACGGTTGGCTATTAGCAGGGGGGTATTTTACTGCGGCAGATATCCTTGTTGTTTGTTTTTGAGTACTACCTGTGTGGTCCATTTCAGTATTATTAGTTTCCTCCTTAAGCGCGGTTTCTAGTTTATTTGTTTATTTCAGTGTATATGCGGGTGGGCACTACCCGGCTTTGAATCTCGCAGCTAGGGAGTTCTGCATTTACTTGGGCGAGCGCCAGTGTTGACCTTTTCTTCTCTGAATATCTATATATACTATATACTTTGCATCTTGATACACGCACATGCTTTTCTTGTACCATTTTTCGCCATTACTTAATAAACATATATAATAATTTTTATATTTTCTGTCTGGACATCTTTGGTTTTCCATGCTGGTTTTTGGCTTTTCTTCTATACTGTGTGGAGAGAATGGCGGTACTGTGAGAAGATTATACTGTGTGTGGTGGGATAGTGATAATGTGAGAAGATTATACTGTGTGTGGTGGGATGGTGATAATGTGAGAAGATTATACTGTGTATGGAGGGAACTTCGGTACTGTGAGAAGATTATACTATGTGTGGGGGTACGGCGGAACTGTGGAAATATATTTTGTGTGAGAGAAGCCAGTACATCTTTGAGCCTGTTTCAGAAGAAGAAGTGTCCAAGCTCCTCGCTTCTGCTCAGCCTACAACCTGCAACAGTGACCCCATTCCTTCACATATCCTGCAGTCTCTCTCACCAGTGGTCACCACTCACCTGACTAAAATATTTAACCTCTCTCTTTCTTCAAGTATCTTTCCCTCCTCATTTAAACATGCCATCATAACCCCTTTACTTAAAAAGCCATCCCTGGACCAGAACAGCACTGCTAACTACAGACCTGTCTCTAACCTTTCCTTCATCTCTAAACTCCTGGATCGCTTGGTCCACTCCCGTCTAATCCGCTATCTCTCGGATAACTCTCTTCTTGACCCCTTACAATCTGGTTTCCGCTCTTTACACTCCACTGAAACTGCCCTCACTAAAGTGTCTAATGATCTAATAACGGCTAAATCCAAAGGTCATTGCTCTCTGCTGATTCTCCTGGATCTTTCTGACGCATTTGACACTGTGGATCACCAGCTCCTCCTCACTATGCTCCGCTCTATAGGCCTCAAGGAAACAGCCCTCTCCTGGTTCTCCTCCTACCTCTCTGACCGCTCCTTCACTGTATCTTTTGCCAGCTCCTCTTCCTCTCCTCGTCCCCTTACTATCGGGGTTCTGCAAGGCTCAGTCCTAGGCCCCCTCCTCTTCTCTCTTTACACGGCCCCTATTGGACAAACAATCAGCAGATTTGGGTTCCAGTATCATCTCTATGCTGATCACACCCAATTATACACTTCTTCCCCCGACATCACCCCTACCCTAATTCAAAATACCAAGGATTGTCTGTCTGCTGTCTCTAACATCATGTCCCCCCCCCCACCTGAAACTAAATCTCTCCAAAACGGAACTTCTTGTGTTTCTCCCTTCTACTAACCTCACTCTACCCAACATCGAAATTACCCTGGAGGGTTCAACCATAACTCCCAAGCAGCATGCCCGCTGTCTTGGGGTCATATTTGACACCGAACTTTCCTTTACTCCCTATATCCGATCACTCACTCGCTCTTGTAACCTGCATCTTAAAAACATCTCCAGAATCCGACCTTTTCTCACCGTTGAAACTGCTAAGACTCTTACTGTCGCTCTTATTCATTCTCGTCTGGACAACTGCAACTCTCTTCTGATCGGTCTCCCTCTTACCAAACTTTCTCCTCTCCAATCCATCTTGAATGCTGCAGCCAGAGTCATATTTCTGTCCAGCCGCTTCACCGATGCCTCCATCTTGTGCCAGTCATTACACTGGCTACCCATTCGCTACAGGGTCCAGTATAAACTCATCTCTCTCACCCACATAGCTCTCCACAGTTCTGCACCGCCTTATATCTCCTCTCTCATCTCTGTCTATTGCCCTACACGTGCCCTCCATTCTACAAACAACCTAAAGGTACCTTCACACTGAACAACTTAACAACGATAACAATAGCGATCCGTGACGTTGCAGCGTCCTGGATAGCGATATCGTTGTGTTTGACATGCAGCAGCGATCAGGATCCTGCTGTGACATCCTTGGTCGGAGCTAGAAGGCCAGCACCTTATTTCGTCGCTGGATCACCCGCTGACATCGCTGAATCGGCGTGTGTGATGCGGATTCAGTGATGTCTTCACTGGTAACCAGGATAAACATCGGGTTTCTAAGCGCAGGGCCGCGATTAGTAACCCGATATTTACCCTGGTTACCATTGTAAATGTAAAAAAAAACAAACACTACATACTTACATTCTGGTGTCTGTCGCGTCACCCGGCGTCCGCTTCCCTGCACTGTGTCAGCGCTGGCCGGCCGTAAAGCAGAGCACAGCGGTGACGTCACCGCTCTGCTTTAGGGCCGGCGCTGACACAGTGCAGGGAAGCAGACGCCGGGGGACGCGACAGACACCGGAATGTAAGTATGTAGTGGTTTTTTTTTTTACATTTACACTGGTAACCAGGGTAAACATCGGGTTACTAAGCGCGGCCCTGCGCTTAGTAACCCGATGTTTACCTTGGTTACCCGGGGACTTCGGCATCGTTGGTCGCTGGAGAGCTGTCTGTGTGACAGCTCTCCAGCGGCCACACAACGACGAAACAGCGACGCTGCAGCGATCGGCATCGTTGTCTATATCGCTGCAGCGTTGCTTAATGTGACGGTACCTTAAGACTAACATCCCCTGTAATCTGAACCTCACACCTCCGTCTCCAAGACTTCTCTCGTGCTGCGCCAGCAGACACGAGACAATCAGAGTGATACCTAGCCCCGACCTATTCAAGCACGCTTTGAAAAGCCATCTCTTCAAACAAGCCTACCACATCAACTACTCAGTAAACTAACTTTGCCCTGTTTCCTCCTTCCAAATATTACTCTGAATCTGCACCCTATTATTCATCTGTGTCCACACCCTCCATGCACATGATAACTGCACTTGATACTTGACTATTGCACTTAAACACACGGGCTGATGACCGGATCATGCAGCTTTGTATGAAAATCCCTATGTATTATAATAGCCAGACCTGAAATAACAACCACTTTTCACCCATTGTGTCCCCCCATTTCCTTGCAGATTGTAAGCTTGCGAGCAGGGACCCCACTCCTAATGTCACTGTTTAAATTGTCTTCACTTGTACTGAATTTATTATCTGTACATGTCCCCGCTTAATTGTAAAGTGCTGCGGAATATGTTAGCGCTATATAAATAAAAATTATTATTATTACTGTAGAAACTTTATACTGTGTGAGGGGCATCATATATACAGCATAAGTGGTGTAAAAAGATGTGTCATAAGAAGAACAATTCCACAGGGCTGTGCGGCATTTGTACAAAAAGACTGCCATCTGCCGTCCAGACAGGACCCTGCGGAATCAATGGGAAGAGGGAGGGTGTCAGCAAGGAAGAGTCTAGAAGGTAAACCAGGTCAGGTGACCTTGATGACACAGTTTCCTGTTATTATAAAGGCAATAGCCCCAAAGCCAGAAAAGATTTGGCGCCAAGCAAAACAATGGGGTGCCAGGGAAGAATGTGAAGTACCAGGCCATGGTAAAGTGCCCAAGGCAGCTGGTTGTCGCAGAACCCAGGCGGCACCAGACGAGTCCCAGAGTCCAGACTATGCCAGCCAAGGCCTGAGAACCACACCTGCGCTGGTCAAGACCCGGAGTCCAGAATATGCCTGCCAAGACCTAAGAACATGACCTGCAGTGGTCAAGACCCAGAGTTCAGACTCCGCCAGGGAAGAACAGAGTCTCAGCTTTCATTTCTTCTGGAACAAGAGACATCTGCTGTTGGTCAAGCACTGAGGATCTGTAAGGAGACTCCGCTCAGTAGTATAGGCCTGCAGTGCAGAGCAGGAGGTGCAAGTGAGCAGGGCCATTGCTTCCAACACTGAAGTCAGTACAGGTGTTGGCCTAGGGCAGTGGTGGGGAACCTCAGACCCCAGGGCCATTTACGGCCCTCGATAACCTTTTATCAGGCCCCCGAGCAGATTCTCAGGGACCGCATTCTTGGGCAAGGAGCTGTATTTTGATTGTCACAAGCTCATTAATTTCTTCTTGCTCTGTTAGCACACACACGTAGTGATCACTACTGAACACTGAAGGGCATGCAATGAAAGATTACGTCCTGAAACCAATGCCAGAGTCAGGATGTACTTTGTGGGTGGAGTTTATACGGTCCCTGAAGGATGGTATAAATATCCAAATGGCCCTTTGCAGAAAAAAGATTCCCTACCCCTGGCCTAGGGTAATACAAGAGATAAGGAGGAAGCTGGTGGAAGTGAAGGCGGCCCAGCGAGCCCTGATAGGCTTTATTAGGAGGACTTATGGTCTAACGGGAAGAGGCGGAGACCCCACTATGGCCGGTGTTCGCAGAGTAGAGTGTTGTCGACTATATGTGTCAGGAAAATCCCCCTTGTCAGTAGCTAAAGTCACATGTGGTTAGAGGCTGCTATTAGTGAGAGTGAGGCGGAGAATTCATTGTGTGTCTGATATTGGATATTTCACCTCGTAATCACCCTGTTCTGCATTATTCACTGTTGCCGTAGTGACCACAATTCCCATTATCAGGAAATAAATAATTATATTGGTTACTTCCATCTTGTGTTTGTCGGTGTGTTGTATCCGGTCACCTGATTACAGGGGCATAATGGGGGCATTATACTGTGTGGGGGCATCATATATACTGCATAAGGGGCATATTGGGGGCATTACACTGTGTGGGGGCATCATATATACTGCATAAGGGGCATATTGGGGGCATTACACTGTGTGGGGGCATCATATATACTGCATAAAGGGCATAATCGGGGCGAAGAAAGGGGCCCTGTACTATGATAACAATACATTTCCTCACTTCCTGTCTTCCATAGTTGGGCCGTATGTATCTATTACAGGAAACAGAACAAAAACGCAATAATTCTTATAAAGTGGCAACAGAAACCTCAAGAGTCTCAGTGCTGAAGGGGTTAATGTCCCCCACGCCCAGTAATGGGGAATCTCCAGCACTTACCTCCACCTGCAGAGCCGCACTCCACATATATGGCTGTTCTGTGCACAGGACCTGTGATGAGGTCACAGGAGGGGAGGAGTCAGGGGTCACATGATCAGGGGAGTGAATGATATCCAGAGTTAAGAGGCTACATGGAAACTTCTCCTCAGTGACATTCCCGCCATTATTCCCCCTCACTACTGGCACAATTACCTCACGCCGCCTTTTCTACACAGTGTTATGTGTGGAATGTAACGTGTGATTTCTCTGGAGACAAATAGACCCCACACATGAGGGAATTATCACCAGTTACCGGACGTCTAGTATATGGCGGCATATGATTGTGCTATCGACTCCACACCAGGAGCTGAAATGACGAAATCTCACTTATTTATCCCCTTCCAGAGTTTGTCTAAGCCTCATATACGGCCATGCACCTCTCCAGTCACCGTGGGAGGTTGTTTTTTAAAAGGATGGAGGGCGGCGTCCATGCTTGGATTTTAGAGAGATTAATAAAATCACAGCTCACCTTCCCTATCCTTTACCCCTTATACCTGACCTGTTTAGCCAATTACCTGGAGGTAAATGAATTCACGAACTCAACGTGAGAGGGGCATATAACCTTATACATGGACGCCATGGTGACGGATGGAAGACCGCATTCAATACACCTGAGGGGCAGATTGAAAATTTGATGCTGCCATTCGTATTAAGCAATGCTCCATCAGTCTTCGAAAATTTCATAAATTATATGTTTTTCTCACTGGTTGGTAGATTTGTGGTAGTTTACCTGGATGATATATTGAGTTACTCACGTACTCTGGAGGAGCATGGTGAGCATGTCAGACAGCTGGAGTGCGGAAAACATTACCCAGCAATCCCTCTTTGACGTTTGGAAGAGCTCCATTGAAAAATGTCCTAGCACCAAGAAAGATGACAAAGAAGAATGATTCGCTAAAAGTGGAATGTCTTCCAAATAAAATCATTACATGCGATCTTAGTGATGAGCGAACAGGCTCGCCACTACTCGTTACTCGCCTAAGTATCACTATGCTCGGTGTACTCGGCAAGTACCGAGCATTTCTGGGATTATTCGGTGGGAGCTCGGGTCTCCGCCCTGCAATTCTGGTGCTCTCTAGAGCGCCCATCAACATGCAGGGATTGTCTGTCTTGCACTGTAAAGCCATCTTTGTTGTGGCATTACAGTGATTGGCTGGCCGCACAGCGTCATTATTTCTATAAGAGACCTGGCGTCGCCCTGCTCGTCACAGTCATGTCCGGAATCAGACAGTGTAGGGAGAGCTGCTGCCGAGATAGGGACAGATTTGTGCTGTTATTAGATACTCTGGGTATACCATCCTAGAACCCACAAATCCAACTAAACCAACAGTCCTTCTAAGGACTAATTACGGGGTATATAGATTGCAGTGCTAGGGAAGCAGGGAGTGCACAGTATGTGCGTATATACACATCAGTACAAGGCCTGCAGGCACTGTATGTGGGGTATATGGATATCATTGCATGCATCAAAAGGCTCCATTAGGCTACGTTCACACTAGCGTTGTGCGCCGTTGCGTCGGCGACGCAACGCACAACGCACGCAAAAACGCGTCAAAACGCACGCAAAAACGCTGCGTTTTGCGACGCATGCGTCGGTTTTTGCCGAAAATCGGACGCAAGAAAAATGCAACTTGTTGCGTTTTCTTGGTCCGACGCTTGCGGCAAAAAAGACGCATGTGTCGCACAACGCAACAAAAAAAAACGCATGCGTCCCCCATGTTAAGTATAGGGGCGCATGACGCATGCGTCGCCGCTGCGTCGCCGACGCAAACCCGACGCACATTAGCTTAACGCTAATGTGAACGTAGCCTTACTGTCTGCTGCTGACTATTACATATATACCTAGTTCCAGGTATCAGTGGCTAGGAATATTTTTTTTTGTACCTCAGTCCTGATAATTGTATTCCAAAACAATCCAGAGCCCTTTTTTCGTTTTTTAATATTTCACATGTGTTTGATAATCCTAATATGCAGTGGGCGTTTTAGCGAACACATGCAAAATATTAAAAAACAATTTATGGGACGTCCCTTGTCCAAACATTTCTATGAACAGCATAACAGCACCATAACACTATAACAACTTTGTAAAACAAATGTCCAGGGCAGAAAGCAAATGGATCTATCAATTGGACACTCTGAGACCGAAGGGGTAAAACAGTGAAATGGAGCTCTTTGGATTTTATAACCTCTCAATTATCTAATTGTCAGCAAGGATATTTGTAGCCGGACTTTAGCAGCAGTCTGAGGAAGAAGGCTGCCATCTTATAAATGCAATATTAGGGATGGCGGCACACACCAAATAATATTAAGGAAAATATAAGGTTTGCAGCCCGGGGTCCACCGTGCAGAGATGACACCTGCTGCTCGGTAATGGCAGACAGTATATGGCGGTATAATGTGAGCACACACAGGTTAGTTTCACCCGGTATGTAAGGAGGCGAACCCTGTTGCGTCACAGGGCCGCAATACCGCAGAGTGAACGCTAATGTTTGGTCACAGAACTCTACCCCAAGGACACAGGGTTAGAGTCCCTCTAGATCCACTAGCGTTCGATGCCGCAACTGCTGTGCCAGAGAGAAACTTAAAGATTTACCACATAAAGTGCGTACAGAGCTGCTCTGGTGGATGCCACTAACCACCCTAAACTTGGGCAGGAAAGCCCACCAATTGCGCATGGCGCTGCTCTGACGGATGCTGCAATGGACGCAGTACTCTCGTGCCTAGTGCTGGATGGCACAATCTGGCGCTAGTTAGCTCCAATCACCCACACTCAGGTAGCAACACTAGAGAAGGGGTTCATCAGATTGCACACACTCATCCACACATACACGATTTTAGATTCATACTAGCGCATGGCCGAGTGGCCATGCAAACTTTTTATAGTTGCGTCCTTCCGGGAACTTCCCGGTGGTCCAATTAGGGCCACTTCAGGAACTGAACATGTGACCCCTGACCTCCAATGAGAGGTTGTCCCACGAGCATGCTCAGTTGACCAAAAAGCAGGACTTAGTCCCTGGAGCGTCTGCTCACCGCTAATTACTGCTGGTTACAATTGCTGAACCTGGGAGGGCAGCAGTAACCAGACGCTCAGCATCAGCTTGAGCAGCCTACTCTGCGGCTGGGGAAGAATGGGAGTCCGCAGATGACATGGTTTGAGATTCCCCCCGTGCAGCGGAGAGAACTCGACACCTAACATGCGTAGGATACTAGGATTGCTTTGGTACACTTGCTGCTCCATACAGAAGATCAGTCGCGTGATTCTCACATGATCAACAATGTCATGTAGGTCCTTACTGTCCTGACGTTACCATACTACACAGAAGACGCGCCTGTATTATAGGATGAATATTGAGCACCTGTCACTGGCCGTGACAGCGCCCCACTGACTATACCTCCATATTGCTGACCATCGGAGGTGAGACAGCATTTACCCCATAACTTCTATACTACATCTGTACATGAAGCCTGCTCTCGCAGAATTTAATCACTATGCATGGCTTTACCAAATACAAGGTAAATGAACCTCCCTATTGGTCTAACTCACGCTAAAACTTTATGGTAGGATCACTAGTCCACTATAACATGTAGTGATTTTCAATTTTGAATCTACATTAGGATCAGTGACGTATTTATTACTTTTACATGTTCTATAGGGTGTTGATCCAGGGAACTAGTCTGATTGCCGTATGTGGAGTCAGGAAGGAATTTTTTTCCCCAATGTGGAGCTTACCCTTTGCCACGTGGTTTTTTTTTGCCTTCCTCTGGATCAACATGTAGGGCATGTGAGGTTAGGCTATGGGTTGAACTAGATGGACTTAAAGTCTTCCTTCAACATTAATAACTATGTAACTATGTTATATGTGGGGTCAGATGTCATTGTTTTCCCTTCTTAACACTAGAATCGTTTTTCTCCCTAACCATACTCCTTTAGCACAAATTCACATTCATTGATTTGTGGTTATTTTTTATTTGCAGCTGAGCAGTTATTTGGTATAATAGCACCACTATTATTTATTTCCCAAATATTACAAACAACTGAAAATATTCCCTAGAGAGGAGATTCCCCCACAGGTTCAGAATCGCATTGGACAACTGAATCGGAAAGAAACCTTTTTGATTTATAAACTAAACACCCTTACTCCAAATGGACTCAACGAAGTTACAGATTTACAGATGTATTTTTGTGATGACCTTTTTGACTTCATAAATTGTATTATTTGTTATAAAATGTTATTGTCATATTCATCATAAATGTTATTGATCTATTCATTGAGGATCTTAACTATTTTAATATTTTTAACATACTTCTAATACATTCATAAATGTCATTGTTATATTTCTTATCACCCTTATTTATAATACAGTTTTAATAGATTTGCACTATAATAACACATAGTTTGTTTATATCAAATCGGGTAATTATTCTTTTCATATCCTGATATATACTATATCATATACTACACGCCTGCCACCAATTCCTGTCTGTGTAGTTTGTTCCCCCAGTGTTTTTTGTTGTCTCCAGCATCCAGAGCGCTCCTCCAATGGATCCTCCATTCCGTAGCCTGAGTGATCAGCCGATGCTCTTTGTATCGCATTATTCACCTCATCTACAAAACCTCCCTCATTTTCCCTCACTCCTATTCACTACACGTTCTATCAGCTTCCACCATAGTATCTTGACCCTGATACATGCTCAATAGGTTTATGTCTCCTGCTACTAGAACAGCCGCGATCAGGAACCAACACGCGCTCTTCGAATATCCAGTATCCGTTGTTTCAGATGCTGCATATCTCGTATCTTCACAGCATAGACAATTGCCTTCAGATGACCCCAACATCTGAAACAACCTGTGCTAGCATTTCTTCTGCGGTGTTGCTATCAGTGTGTCAAGAGTGGGAGAAGAGGGTTGCATTGACAATCCAACACAATGGGCAGCACTTTGAACACATTGTATAAGTGGTCGTAAACTTGTAAATAACTGATAAAAGAATAAAATTACGTTAAACCGAGCACACCATTGTTTTTCTTGTGAAATTCTCAATACGTTTGATGTGTCACGTGACCCTCTTCCCATTAGAAAAAATAAAGTTGCATCCAAAATGGCCTACTTCAAAATGGCCGCCATGGTCACCACCCATCCTGAAAAGTTTTCCCCCTCCCATATACTTGTCACAAAATGGCCGGCGCATGCGCAGTGTGCCCGCCGAATCTGCCGGCCGGCAGATTGGTTCATTCATTTTGATCACTGTGATAGATCATATCACAGTGATCAAAATAAAAAAATAGTTAATAAACCCCTCCTTTATCACCCTCATAGGTAGGGAACATATTAAAATAAAGAAAATATATTTATTTTTCCACTAGGGTTAGAACTAGGGTTAGGGTTAGAACTAGGATTAGGGTTAGAGCTAGGGTTAGGGTTAGGGTTGCAATTAGGGTTAGGGTTAGAATTAGGCTATGTGCACATGGTGCGGACTTGGCTGCTGATCCGCAGCGGATTAGCCGCTTGGGGATTCGTAGCAGTTTTCCATCACGTTTACAGTACCATGTAAACCTATGGAAAACCAAATCCGCTGTGCCCATTGTGCAGAAAATACCGCTCTGTATTTTCCACAGCATGTCAATTCTTTGTGCAGATTTCACAGCGTTTTACACCTGTTTCTATATAGGAATCCGCTGGTGAAATCCACACAAAAAACACTGGAAATCCGCAGTAAATCTGCAGGTAAAAGGCAGTGCATTTTACCTGCGGATTTTTCAAAAATGGTGCGGAAAACTCCCCAACGTGGGCACATAGCCTTAGGGCTAGATTTAGACTTAGGGTTGGAATTAGGGTTAGGGTTGGAATTAGAGTTAAGATTAGGGGTGTGTTGGGGTTAGGGTTAGGCTTGTGGTTAGAGTTATGGTTGGGATTAGGGTTAGGGGTGTGTTGGGGTTAGGGTTGTGATTACGGTTGGGATTAGGGTTAGGGGTGTGTTGGGGTTAGGGTTGTGTTGGCGTTAGGGTTGTGATTAGGGTCATGGTTAGAGTTGGGATTAGGGTTAGGGATGTGTTGGGATTAGTGTTGGAGTTAGAATTGAGGGGTTTCCACTGTTAAGGCACATCAGGGGGTCTCCAAACATGACATAGCGCCACTATTGATTCCAGCCAATCTTGCGTTCATAAAGTCAACTGGTGCTCCCTCCCTTCCAAACCCCGACGTGTGCTCAAACAGTGGTTTACCCCCACATATGGGGTACCAGCGTACTCAGAACAAACTGGAAAACAACTTTTGGGGTACAATTTCTCCTGTCACCCTTGTGAAAATTAAAAATTGTGGGCTAAAAAATCATTTTTGGGGAAAGAAAACTGATTTTTTATTTTCACGGCTCTGAGTTATAAACTTCTGTGAAGCACTTTGGGGTTCAAAGTGCTCACCACACATCTAGATAAGTTCCTTGGGGGGTCTAGTTTCCAAAATGGGGTCACTTGTGGGGGAGCTCCAATGTTTAGGCACACACGGGCTCTCCAAACGCGACATGTTGTCCGCTAACGATTGGAGCTAATTTTCCATTCAAAGAGTTAAATGGCGCTCGTTCCCTTCTGAGCCCTGCGTCCAAACAGTAGTTTACCCCCACATATGAGGTATCTGTGTGCTCAGGAGACATTGCTTAACAAATTTTAGGATACATTTTATCCTGTTGCCCATGTGAAAATGAAAAAATTGAGGCTAAAAACTTTTTTTGTGAAAAAAAAAAAAACTTTTTCATATTACGGATCAATTTGTGAAGCACCTGAGGGTTTAAAGTGCTCACTATGCATCTAGTTAAGTTCCTTGGGGGGGCTAGTTTCCAAAATGGGGTCACTTGTGGGGGAGCTCCAATCTTTAGGCACACGGGGGCTCTCCACACTCAACATGGTGTCCGCTAAAGATTGGAGCCAACTTTTCATTCAAAAAGTCAAATGGCGCTCCTTCCCTTCCGAGCCCTGTAGTGCACCCAAACAGTGGTTCTCCCCACTTATGGGGTATCTCAGGACAAATTGGACCACAACTTTCGGGGTCCAGTTTCTCCTTTTACCCTTGGTAAAATAAAAAAATTGTTGCTAAATATCATTTTTGTGACTAAAAATTTAAATGTTCATTTTTTCCTTCCATGTTGCTTCTGCTGCTGTGAAACACCTGAAGGGTTAATAAACTTCTTGAATGTGGTTTTGAGCACCTTGAGGGGTGCAGTTTTTAGAATGGTGTCACTTTTGGGTATTTTCAGCCATATAGAACCCTCAAACTGACTTCAAATGTGAGGTGGTCCCTAAAAAAAATTGGTTTTGTAAATTTTGCTGTAAAAATGAGAAATCGCTGGTCAAATTTTAACCCTTATAACTTCCTAGCAAAAAAAATGTTGTTTTCAAAATTGTGCTGATGTAAAGTAGACATGTGGGTAATGTTATTTAGTAACTATTTTGTGTCACATAACTCTCTGGTTTAACAGAATAAAAATTCAAAATTTGAAAATTGGGAAATTTTCTAAATTTTTGCCAAATTTCCGTTTTTTTCACAAATAAACGCAAAAATTATCGACCTAAATTTACCACTAACATGAAGCCCAATATGTCACGAAAAAAGATTCTCAGAATCGCTAGGATCCGTTGAAGCGTTCCTGAGTTATTACCTCATAAAGGGACACTGGTCAGAATTGCAAAAAACGGCAAGGTCATTAAGGCCAAAATAGGCTGGGTCATGAAGGGGTTAGTTCTTCAGGTTTGAACTTGAAGAAGGAAATTATGTTGCATTATTGATTGTTTATAGACAATATTATTTGATTATGTTATGCACATTCATAATAGGGGGGATTTTCTTTTCTTTTCCTCTTTGTGCACTTTTCATTGCATGTCATGCTATTCAAGTGTTAATTTTATTCTGTGGAGCAATCATTTCACTCTGTTCCCCACCTGTTTGGGGCGTATTTTAACTTATGGCAAGACTGCTCATTGTGAAACTGAGGACTAAGAGCACTATACGTGTTCGAAACGCGTCCAAATATTCAAGACATTCCTTCCCCCGGTATGCACTGGTTTGTCAAGCAGCTTTTTAAATTTGTATAAATAAAGACTTTTAACTTTATTTCCTGAGCTGGATACCTTCATTTTCATGCACAAGTACCTGGCGTCAAGCAGAGACGGTTCCGTGCTCGGATCAAAATTCTCATAGGCTGTGAGAATACCATCATAAGGGGGAGCTGAATTATTTCCTTTTTTCTGTTCAGTTTTCTGCTTTTTCGTGCTCCCCATATCAAAAAGTGACATTAAAATATGCAGCCGTTCATTGAATAAGCTGCTTTCTTTGTCATACACAAAGAGGAGATTTTGCCTTATGACTTTGAATTTGGGAAGGATCTTGCTGTCTTGTTTTTAAAATATCACTTTTACATTTTTGTTTGCTCCAGCACATTGTTTATCTTGACTCCATTTGCCCTCCACATGGAGACATTAATTGATCCTTCCAGAAGAGAAGGTGCTGCACAGGTGCTATAGGGGTGCTGCCTTATTACAGGGTCTGCTTATAGGGGTGCTGCCTTATTACAGGGTCTGCTTATAGGGGTGCTGCCTTATTACAGGGTCTGACTATGGGGACTGCCTTATTACAGGGTCTGAATATGGTGGTGCTGCCTTATTACATGATCTGACTATGGGGGTGCTGCCTTATTACAGGGTCTGGTTATAGGGGTGCTGCCTTATTACAGGGTCTGCCTATAAGGGTGCTGCCTTATTACAGGGTCTGCCTATAGGGGTGCTGCCTTATTACAGGGTCTGCCTAAAGGGGTGCTGCCTTATTACGGGGTCTGCCTATAAGGGTGCTGCCTTATTACAGGGTCTGCCTATAGGGGTGCTGCCTTATTACAAGGTCTGCCTATAGGGGTGCTGCCTTATACAGGGTCTGCCTGTAGGGGTGCTGCCTTATTACAGGGTCTGCCTATAAGGGTGCTGCCTTATTACAGGGTCTGCCTATAGGGGTGCTGCCTTATTACAGGGTCTGCTTATAGGGGTGCTGCCTTATTACAGGGTCTGCTTATAGGGGTGCTGCCTTATTACAGGGTCTGACTATGGGGACTGCCTTATTACAGGGTCTGAATATGGTGGTGCTGCCTTATTACATGATCTGACTATGGGGGTGCTGCCTTATTACAGGGTCTGGTTATAGGGGTGCTGCCTTATTACAGGGTCTGCCTATAAGGGTGCTGCCTTATTACAGGGTCTGCCTAAAGGGGTGCTGCCTTATTACGGGGTCTGCCTATAAGGGTGCTGCCTTATTACAGGGTCTGCCTATAGGGGTGCTGCCTTATTACAAGGTCTGCCTATAGGGGTGCTGCCTTATACAGGGTCTGCCTGTAGGGGTGCTGCCTTATTACAGGGTCTGCCTATAAGGGTGCTGCCTTATTACAGGGTCTGCCTATAGGGGTGCTGCCTTATTACAGGGTCTGCTTATAGGGGTGCTGCCTTATTACAGGGTCTGACTATGGGGGTGCTGCCTTATTACATGGTCTGACTATGGGGGTGCTGCCTTATTACAGTGTCTGCCTATGGGGGTGCTGCCTTATTACAGGGTCTGACTATAGGGATGCTGCCTTATAACAGGGTCTGCCTATAGGAGTGCTGCCTTATTACAGTGTCTGCCTATGGGGGTGCTGCCTTATTACAGGGTCTGCCTATAGGAGTGCTGCCTTATTACAGTGTCTACCTATGGGGGTGCTGCCTTATTACAGGGTCTGACTATAGGGATGCTGCCTTATTACAGGGTCTGCCTATAGGAGTGCTGCCTTATTACAGTGTCTGCCTATGGGGGTGCTGCCTTATTACAGGGTCTGACTATAGGGATGCTGCCTTATTACAGGGTCTGCCTTATTACAGTGTCTGCCTATGGGGGTGCTGCCTTATTACAGGGTCTGACTATGGGGGTGCTGCCTTATTACAGAGAAACACTCAGAGTACACGTCCAAATTTTGAAAAAAGTGTCTATACAAATTTTATTCAACAAAAAAGTCACATACATGATAATTGTACCATCACATAATAAATACACACTTTGTATACAGCTATAATCATAGATGGGATTTGATGAGAAACATCATGAAAAAACACTGGTCGGTTTTACAAACAGATATGGTGTTATGGAAACATTTGTCGGACCAACCCCTGATGACAGCACGTAGAAGTAACAACATACGTGATATATTGGTACATAGTCACTATGTGCAGGGCCGTATTTAGAGTTTCTGCTGCCCTAGGCACTTTTAGTGCTGCCTCCCCCATTGGTGAGCATGACACTATCGGCAGTGACTTTTGGCAAAAATCGCTGATGTGACAGTAGCCTTTTGCAGCAAATCCGGCAATTTTTCCGCATCTGCCGCGTAACGGATCACTTACGGCAACACTGCGTTTGGCCTCATTCATTCCCTATGGGATTTGTGGCCATTCGCAGCACTTGCTGTGATCCGGCAAATGCAGTACCATACCTCCCAACTTTTAAAGGAAGTGTAAGAGGGATAAAGTTTGTGGCGCGCAAGTTTTATGCCGCGGCTCTGACCACACCCATTTCACAACTAGTCACACTCATATCCACGCCCCAACCACAGCCATTTAGCACTGCTGATCACACTGTTTCACAAACAATAATTATAAACAAAAAAAAATATGGCCACACAGTGCTCCATACTGTATAATGGCCACACATGATGCTCCATACTGTATAATGGCCACACATGATGCTCCATACTGTATAATGGCCACACATGATGGTCCATAGTGTATAATGGTCACACATGATGCTCCATACTGTATAATGCCACACATGATGCTCCATACTGTATAATGGTCACACAAGATGCTCCATACTGTATAATGCCACACATGATGCTCCATACTGTATAATGGCTCCACATAATGCTCCATACTGTATAATGGCCCCACATGATGCTCCATAATGTATAATGGCCACACATGATGCTCGATACTGTATTATGGCCACACAGTGCTCCATACTATATAATGGCCACACAGTGCTCCATACTGTATAAAGGCAACACATGATGCTCCATACTGTATAATGGCCACACAGTGCTCCATACTGTATAAAGGCAACACATGATGCTCCATACTGTATAATGGCCCCACATGATGCTCCATACTGTATAATGGCCCCACATGATGCTCCATAATGTATAATGGCCCCACATGATGCTCCATACTGTATAATGGCCCCACATGATGCTCCATACTGTATAATGGTCACGCATGATGCTCCATACTGTATAATGGCTCTACATGATGCTCCATACTATATAATGGCCACACATGATGCTCAATAGTGTATAATGGCCACATATGATGCTCCATGCATACTGTATAATGGCCCACCCCCCTCCCATTCTGTATGCATGGCTCATCTCCCCCTCCTCCCTGTATGCATGGCTCATCGGCTCCCCGCTCCCATCATGCATGGCTCATCTCTCCCGACTCCCCCCTCCTGTATGCATGGCTCATCTCCCCGCTCCTGTATGCATGGGTGGCTCATCTACACCCCCCGTATGCGTGGCTCATCTCCCCCTCCCTGTATGCATGGCTGGCTTGGTCATCTCCCCCCTCCCTGTATTCGTGGCTCATCTCCCCCTCCCTGTATGCATGGGTGGCTCGTCATCTCCCCTCCCTGTATGCATGGCTCATCTCCCCCTCCCTGTATGCTTGGGTGGCTCTGGCTCATCTCCCACCCCCCTGTATGCGTGGCTCATCTCCCCCTCCCTGTATGCATGGGTGGATCGTCATCTCCCCTCCCTGTATGTGTGGCTCATCTCCCCCTCCCTGTATGCATGGGTGGCTCTAGCTCATCTCCCATCCCCCCTGTATGCGTGGCTCATCTCCCCCTCCCTGTATGCATGGGTGGCTCATCTTACCCTCCCAACCTGTATGCGTGGTTCATCTCCCCCTCCTCCCTGTATGCGTGGCTCATCTCCCCCCCTCCCGGTATGTGTGGCTCATCTCCCCCTCCCTGTATGCATGGGTGGCTCATCTCCCCCTCCCTGTATGCATGGGTGGCTCGTCTTCCCCCCTCCCTGTATGCGTGGCTCATCTCCCCCTCCCTGTATGCGTGGCTCATCTTCCCCCCCTCCCTGTATGCGTGGCTCATCTTTCCCCCCCTCCCTGTATGCGTGGCTCATCTTTCCCCCCCTCCCTGTATGCGTGGCTCATCTCCCCCTCCCTGTATGCATAGGTGGCTCATCTTCCCCCCCCCCTTTTGCGTGGCTCATCTCCCCCTCCCTTTATGCATGGGTGGCTCTGGCTCATCTGCCATCCCCCCTGTATGCATAGCTCATCAGCTCCCATCTTGCATGGCTCGTCATCTCTCCCCCCCTGGCCCCCTCCATGCATGGCTCATCGGCTCCCCGCCTCCCATCTTTGTGTTTATACCACAACTGAGATCAACTTGAGAACTTGTTTCTGGACTTACCCGTGTTCATGCCACACCTGGGATTAACCTGAGGACTTGTTCTGGACTTCCCTGCGTTTACTACATACCTGGATTTGACTCTTTCTGCACCGACAGTGTTTTGGATCTGCACCACGTCACCTGTCACACTCACCTTGCCGAGGACTCTGCCCTAAGAACTCTGCCAATTTGCTGTATATGGTTAAGGGACTTGTTTCATTGCGGGATATCAGTATATTGTTTTAGGTGTTATTGCTGTGGTACAAATACACTATTTGCACTAAAGAAATCGGTCTCTGTCTGTTCATTGCCCCATGCTACCAGAATCCTCGAGTTCCTACAACAGTATTACAGGTGCTGCCTTATTACAGGGTCTGCCTATAGGGGTGCTGCCTTATTACAGGGTCTGCCTATGGGGGTGCTGCCTTATTACAGTGTCTGCCTATTGGATCTGCCTTATGCTATAGAGTCTGCCTATAGCGAGTGCATTATACTATATTGTGGACTATTTGGTGCATTATACTATATGGAGTCTATCTAGGGGGTCATCATACAGTATGGAGATTACAGTGAGGGGGTCATCATACATTATTGGGGCCATCAAACAGTTTGGGGGCTACTAAGGGGTCAGTATAGTGTGTGGGTGGTACTATACAGGGAGGGGACATTATACTGTGCATAAGAGAGCATCACACTGTGTAGGGGAGCAGTACAGGGGAAGACTTGGGACATTATTAAATGTAAAGTGGGCATTTATTGTTATAGGGAACTTAGGTTACTGTGACTATCAAAAGGGCACACAGGGCAATATTACTTTCTAGGGGGCAAAATATGGGCACTGTTTTCTAGTGCACTTGCACCCGGCATTACTATATTATAGAGGGTTGCTTTAGAATTTAGAGGGCACAGAGAACCACACAGCAGGTGCAGTAATAGGGACACACACAGCAGCAGCGGCTCAGTATTGGGATATCAGGTGGAGTAATAGGGTCACATATGGCAGCAGCGGCTCAGTATTGGGATATCAGGTGGAGTGATAGGGACACATACAGCCGTAGCGGCTCAGTATTGGGGCATGAGGGGCAGTAATAGGGACACATACGGCAGCAGCGGCTCAGTATTGGGGTATCAGGGGCAGTAATAGGGACACATACGGCAGCAGCAGCTCAGTATTGGGGTATCAGGTGCAGTGATAGGACACATACGGCAGCAGCGGCTCAGTATTGGAGTTTCAGGTGTAGTAATAGGGTCACATACGGCAGCAGCGGCTCAGTATTGGGGTATCAGGTGCAGTAATAGGGACACATACGGCAGCAGAAGCTTAGTATTGGGGTATCAGGTGCAGTAATAGGGTCACATACGGCAGCAGCGGCTCAGTATTCGTGTATCAGGTGGAGTAATATTGTCACATACGGCAGCAGCGGCTCAGTATTGGGGTATCAGGTGGATGAGGAGTTTGTGCAGGTTGAGAATAGATGGTGATGGGGCTGGAAATATGAGCATTCAAATGTGTATTTGTTGTAACCTCTTCAGCCGAGTCCTGTCGGTTTGGGCCAGATGGAAAAGATGAACAATTTAATAAGAATGAACATCAGCTGTAAGTCACTATCTGTTCCTGTACTATAATCTCCTATATGTTCTGCAGCACTGGTATCTACCGCTATATGGTCACCATATGGCTTTAGTGTTGGTCTTTGTTTACTGATTTAATTTTGGTTACAGCAGGATCATCTTCTGAGGTTCCCCTATACCCATGATTAAAGTGCGCCACCATAGTAGTAATCAAGGGTTAGGGGCTCACTCAGATGGTTTGCCCTCCTGAGCTGAACCTCTAGCTACACCTCTGAGCACATGACAAGATGGAGGTGCACAAAACAGAAAGGGGGCGCAGGATGGGAGCAGCACATGAGAAAATGGGGGCAGCACATGAAAGGATGGGGGTGCAGAATTGGAGTAGAACATACCAGGAAGGGGGCAGCACATACCATAATGGGAGCGCAGGTTGGGGGCAGTACATACCAGAATGGGGGCGCAGAATGGGAGCATCACGACAGGATGGGGCGCAGGATTTGAGCAGCACATGACAGAATGGGGTTGCAGAATGGGAGCAGCACATGACAGGATGGGGACACAGGATGGGAGCAGCTCATGATAGAATGGGGGCTCCGGATTGGGGCAGCACATTAAAGAATGGGGCACAGGATTGGAGCAGCACATACCAGAATGGGGGCACAGGATGGGAGCAGCACATGACAGAATGGGGGTGCAGGATGGGAGCAGCACATGACAGAATGGGGGTGCAGGAAGGGAGAAGCGCATGACAGAATGGGGTGCAGAATGGGAGCAGCAGAAGACAGGATGGGGCACAGGATGGGAGCAGCTCATGACAGATTGGGGGCTCGGGATGGGGGCAGCACATTACAGAATGGGGGAGCAAAATGGGAGCAGCACACGACAGAATGGGGCGCAGGATGGGAGCAGCACATGACAGAATGGGGGCGCAGGATGAGAGCACCAGATGACAGGATGGGGACGCAGGATGAGAGCACCACATGACAGGATGGGGGCACAGAATTGGAGTAGCACATATCAGGATGGTGGCAGCACATACCATAGTGGGGGCGCAGGATGAGAGCAGCCCATGACAGCATGGGGGTGCAGGATCTGAGCTTCACATGACAGGATGGGGACGTAGGATGGGAGCACCACATGACAGGATTGGGGCGTCAGGATGGGCGCACATGACAGGATGAGGGCACAGGAAGAGAGTAGCACATGGCAAGATGGAGGCACACAAAGTAAGATGAGGGAACAGGGTGGGGGCTGCACGACAGGAAGGGGGCGCAGGATGGGGGCTGCACATAACAGGATTGGGGCAGAAGATGGGAGCACCACATGACAGGATTAAGGCCCAGGATGGAAGCAGCACATACCAGGATGGAGACCATATACCAATATAAATGTAGAACAGGTTCAATAGCTAGTTCATTTATAAGTGCACAGTATCTATTGACCTTATAAATTGATTTCAAGTGATATATCACGAGACTGAAGTTGGCTTCTTATTCGTCAGTTTCTTATTCAGCAATTTTTTCCTTTCTGTTTTTTATAGGTTTAACAACAAAAAATAAGTAGCACAATAATAACATACAATGCAGCGAGGTGCCCTAATGTGAATACACTTAAAATCAGCTACAAAAATTATAAAATAGGCACAAAAATGGGCATCAAAGTGGGCACCGAAGGCATTAATGAAAGGGCTAAATGACTTTGGGCCACTGATCTCACACTTAGAATACATAGATGGTGATGCCCCACATCAAAACCAGGTATCTCCAGCCAGCCTGTCCCAAGTGCGTTCTGGACATCAGAAATGGCATCAAAGTTGGCAGGCATTCGATTTTGGCAATTTGAATAAGTAACTGGTGTTTTTAAGGGGTTAAATGACTTTAGGCCACTGATCTCACACTAAGAATTCATAGATAGTGATGCCCTTCATCAAACCCAGGTCCCGTTAGCCTGGCCCAAATGGGTTCTTGGCATCAGAATTGGCATCAAAGTGGGCAAACAGCCCATTTTCACAGATTTGAATAAGTAACTGATGTTTTTAAGGGGTTAAATGACTTTGGACCACTGATCTCACACTAAGAATACATAGTGATGGCCCGAATCAAATCCAGGTCTCTCCAGCCTTGCCCAAATGGGTTCTGGGCATTAGAACTGGCATCAAAGTGGGCAGATAGTCAAATTTTGCCAATTGAATAAGTAACTGGTGTTTTTAAGGGGTTTAATGACTTTGGGTGTTGTGAATTCCGTTCTCGGGATCCCTCCTGTGGTCATGAGTGGTACTGTGTGAGTTTGTTCTTGGGCTCCCTCTTGTGGCCTTTAGCGATATGGCTGGTCTTGGCTGGGCTCAGCTGCTTCATTTCCTGCCTAGGCTGGGCCTATTTAATTCACCTGGACCTTTACTTGTCGCCTGCTGTCGGTGTATTCAGTCCTGATTCTCAGCTCTCCTGAATATTCCTTGTGACCAGTCTCCTGCTGGAGAAGCTAAGTTTGCTTGTTTATTTTGCTCATTATTTCCTTGGAAATGTTTCTCAGTGTATGATGAGTTCAGTCCAGCTTGCTTTATGTGATTTTTTGCTTGCTGGTTAGTTCTGGGGTGCAGCGTGCGCCCCCCACATCGTGAGTCGGTGTGGGGGTTCTTGCATTCTCTGCGTGGCTTATTTTTGATAGTTTTGTATTGACCGCACAGACTCCTATCTATCTTCTATCTATCTAGTGTTAGCGGGCCTCATTTGCTAATCCTGTTTCATTTCTACGTTTGTATTTTCCCCTTAACTCACCGTTATTATTTGTGGTGGGCTCTCTAATACTTTGGGGTTATTTCTCTGAGTCAAGTGAGGTCTTTGTTTTCTCTTTAGGGGTAGTGTTGTGAATTTGGATTCTGGGCTCCCCCGGTGGCCGCTTGTGGAATTGCACTTGTCATCCTCTTTCCTGTTTCACCTGGTTCCATCAGTAGTGGGTGTCGCTATTTAAGCTCATTTCTCTGGTGGTTTCTTGCCGGTCAACAATGTTATCTGATGCCTCTCAGTGCTTGTTCCTGCTTCTAGACAACTACTAGATAAGTTGGACTTTTGTCCATGTTTTGTTTTGCCTATTTGTTCCAGTTCACAGCTGAGGTTTTGTTACTGTGTCTGGAAAGCTCTCGTTGATCAGGGATTGCTACTCTGGCGTTATGAGTTAATGCCAGAGTTTAAGGTAATCTCTGGATGGTGTTTTGTTAGTGTTTTTCTGCTGACCATGAAAGTATACTATCTGTCTTCTGCTATCTAGTAAGCGGACCTCAAATTTGCTAAGACTATTTTCCTGCTGCGTTTGTTGTTTCATCTGAACTCACCGTCATTATATGTGGGGGGCTACTGTCTTCTTTGGAATATTTCTCTAGAGGTGAGCCAGGTCTTATATTTCCCTCTGCTAGCTATTTAGGTCTTAGGCCAGAGCTGGGCATCTAGCGATAAATAGGAAATGCTACCTGGCTATTTCTAGTTGCGCGGCAGGCTTAGTTCATGGTCAGTATAGTTCCATCTTCCGAGAGCTTGTCCCTCTATAGGCTTGCTATGATCTCTGCCTGCAGAGATCATGACAGTTTGACCGGCCCCTAAAGTGTTAAAGACCCAGGTTGAGAAAGGAGAGTTATAAGAAGTCTGCTGGAATTTTTTTTTTTTTTTTTTTTTTCCTCCAGTCTGCCTTGCTGCAGTCTTTTTTCTCTCTCTCCTCCTAATCTCTGTATGCTCTGTGTGCACCTGACAATAATGGATCTCCAGAGTGTAACTGCGGGTTTGAATAATCTCATCACGAAAGTACAAAATTTACAAGATTTTGTGGTACATGCTCCGGTATCTGAGCCGAGAATTCCTTTGCCGGAGTTCTTCACAGGGAATAGAGTTAGCTTCCAGAATTTCCGAAATAATTGTAAGCTTTATTTGTCCCTGAAGTCTCGTTCAGCTGGAGACCCTGCTCAGCAGGTTAGGATTGTGATTTCCTTGCTCAGGGGTGACCCTCAAGATTGGGCCTTCTCATTGCCAGCAGGGGATCCTGCGTTACGCGATGTGGATGCGTTTTTTCTGGCCTTGGGCTTGCTTTATGAGGAACCTCATTTGGAACTTCAGGCAGAAAAAACTTTGATGGCACTATCTCAGGGGCAAGACGAAGCTGAAGTTTTCTGCCAAAAATTCCGTAAATGGTCTGTGCTTACTCAGTGGAATGAGTGCGCCTTGGCGGCAACTTTCAGAGAAGGTCTCTCTGATGCCGTTAAGGATGTTATGGTGGGGTTCCCTGTGCCTGCAGGTCTGAATGAGTCCATGACAATGGCTATTCAGATTGATAGGCGTCTGCGGGAGCGCAAACCGGTGCACCATCTGGCGGTGTCTATGGAAAAGACGCCAGAAAGTATGCAGTGTGATAGAATTCTGTCCAGGAGCGAGCGACAGAATTTTAGACGGAAGAATGGATTGTGTTTCTATTGTGGGGATTCTACTCATGTTATATCAGCATGCTCTAGGCGTACAAAGAAGCTTGATAAGTCTGTTTCCATGGGCACCATTCAGTCTAAGTTTATTTTGTCTGTAACCCTGATTTGCTCCTTGTCATCCATTGCCACGGACGCCTATGTTGACTCTGGCGCCGCTCTGAGTCTTATGGATTGGTCCTTTGCCAATCGTTGTGGTTTTGATTTAGAGCCTTTGGAGACTCTTATTCCTCTGAAGGGGATTGACTCCACCCCATTGGCTAATAATAAACCACAATACTGGACACAAGTAACCATGCGTATCAATCCGGATCACCAGGAGATTATTCGTTTCCTGGTGCTGTATAATTTACATGACGATTTGGTACTGGGATTGCCATGGTTGCAGTCTCACAACCCAGTCTTGGACTGGAGAGCAATGTCTGTGTTGAGCTGGGGATGTAAGGGTATTCATGGGGACTTACCTTTGGTTTCTATTTCGTCGTCCATTCCCTCTGAAGTCCCTGAGTTCCTCTCTGATTATCAAGACGTCTTTGACGAACCCAAGCTTGGGTCGTTACCTCCGCACCGTGAGTGCGATTGTGCCATAGATTTGATACCGGGTTGTAAATATCCAAAGGGTCGTTTGTTTAATCTGTCTGTGCCGGAACATGCTGCTATGCGGGAATATATAAAGGAGTCTTTGGAAAAGGGACATATTCGTCCATCTTCTTCTCCCTTGGGAGCTGGGTTTTTCTTTGTCTCAAAAAAAGACGGCTCTTTGAGACCATGTATTGATTATCGGCTTCTGAATAAGATCACTGTTAAGTATCAATACCCATTGCCATTGCTTACTGATTTGTTTGCTCGTATAGAGGGTGCTAAGTGGTTCTCTAAAATTGATCTTCGTGGGGCGTATAATTTGGTGCGGATCAGGCAGGGGGATGAGTGGAAGACCGCATTTAATACGCCCGAGGGCCACTTTGAGTATTTGGTCATGCCTTTTGGTCTTTCTAATGCCCCTTCAGTTTTCCAGTCTTTTATGCATGATATTTTCCGCGATTTTCTGGATAAATTTATGATAATATATCTGGATGATATTCTGATTTTTTCTGATGACTGGGACTCTCATGTCCAGCAGGTCAGGAGAGTTTTTCAGGTTCTGCGGTCTAATTCTTTATGTGTGAAGGGGTCTAAGTGCGTTTTTGGGGTCCAGAAAATTTCCTTTTTGGGGTATATTTTTTCTCCCTCTTCCATTGAGATGGATCCCGTCAAGGTGCAAGCTATTTGTGACTGGACTCAGCCCTCCTCTCTTAAGGGTCTTCAGAGATTTTTAGGCTTTGCCAACTTTTACCGCCGATTTATTGCTGGTTTTTCGGATGTCGTTAAACCACTGACTGATTTGACCAGACAAGGCGCTGATGTTGCTAATTGGTCCCCTCATGCTGTAGAGGCCTTTCAGGAGCTTAAGCACCGTTTTGCCTCTGCCCCTGTGTTGCGTCAGCCTGATGTGAATCTGCCTTTTCAGGTTGAGGTTGACGCTTCGGAGATCGGAGCTGGGGCAGTGTTGTCGCAGAAAGGTTCCGACTGCTCTGTCATTAGGCCTTGTGCCTTCTTTTCTCGCAAATTTTCGCCCGCAGAGCGGAATTATGATGTTGGGAATCGGGAGCTTTTGGCCATGAAGTGGGCGTTTGAGGAGTGGCGCCATTGGCTCGAGGGGGCTAGGCATCAGGTGGTGGTATTGACTGACCACAAAAATTTGATTTATCTTGAGACTGCCAGACGCCTGAATCCTAGACAGGCGCGCTGGTCTTTATTTTTTTCTCGCTTTAATTTTGTGGTGTCATACCTACCGGGTTCTAAGAATGTTAAGGCAGATGCCCTTTCTAGGAGTTTTGACCCGGACTCTCCTGGTAATTCTGAACCCACAGGTATCCTTAGGGAGGGAGTAATTTTGTCGGCCGTTTCTCCTGATCTGCGGCGGTCCTTGCAAGAGTTTCAGGCGGATAGACCGGATCGTTGTCCGCCTGATAGACTGTTTGTTCCGGATGATTGGACCAGCAGAGTCATCTCTGAGGTACATTCTTCTGCATTGGCAGGTCATCCCGGAATTTTTGGTACCAGGGATTTGGTGGCAAGATCCTTCTGGTGGCCTTCCCTGTCACGAGATGTGCGAGTCTTTGTGCAGTCATGTGACGTTTGTGCTCGGGCCAAGTCTTGTAGTTCTCGGGCTAGCGGACTGCTGTTGCCCTTGCCTATTCCTAAGAGGCCTTGGACACACATCTCGATGGATTTTATTTCAGATCTGCCTGTTTCCCAGAAGATGTCTGTCATCTGGGTGGTCTGTGACCGTTTCTCTAAAATGGTCCATTTGGTTCCTCTGCCCAAGTTGCCTTCTTCTTCTGAGTTGGTTCCTCTGTTTTTTCAGAATGTTGTCCGATTGCACGGTATTCCTGAGAATATTGTTTCTGACAGAGGTACCCAATTTGTGTCTAGATTTTGGCGGGCATTCTGTGCTAGGATGGGCATAGATTTGTCTTTTTCATCTGCTTTTCACCCTCAGACTAATGGCCAGACCGAGCGGACTAATCAGACCCTGGAGACATATCTGAGGTGTTTTGTCTCTGCTGACCAGGATGATTGGGTTGCTTTTTTGCCATTGGCAGAGTTCGCCCTCAATAATCGGGCCAGCTCTTCCACCTTGGTGTCCCCGTTTTTCTGTAATTCGGGGTTTCACCCTCGATTTTCCTCCGGTCAGGTGGAATCCTCGGATTGTCCTGGAGTGGATGCGGTGGTGGAGAGATTGCATCACATCTGGGGGCAGGTTATGGACAATTTGAAGTTGTCCCAGGAGAAGACTCAGCGTTTTGCCAACCGTCATCGTCGTGTTGGTTCTCGGCTTTGTGTTGGAGATTTGGTGTGGTTGTCTTCTCGTTTTGTCCCTATGAGGGTCTCTTCTCCTAAGTTTAAACCTCGGTTCATCGGCCCTTATAGAATATTGGAGATTCTTAATCCTGTTTCTTTCCGTTTGGACCTCCCTGCGTCCTTTTCCATTCATAACGTTTTTCATCGGTCGTTATTGCGCAGGTATGAGGTACCTGTTGTACCTTCAGTTGAGCCTCCTGCTCCGGTGTTGGTTGAGGGTTTGTGGAGAAAATTTTGGACTCTCGTGTTTCCAGACGGAGACTCCAGTATCTGGTCAACTGGAAGGGTTACGGCCAGGAGGATAATTCTTGGGTCAATGCATCTGATGTTCATGCTTCTGATCTTGTTCGTGCCTTCCATAGGGCTCATCCTGGTCGCCCTGGTGGATCTGGTGAGGGTTCGGTGCCCCCTCCTTGAGGGGGGGGTACTGTTGTGAATTTGGATTCTGGGCTCCCCCGGTGGCCGCTTGTGGAATTGCACTTGTCATCCTCTTTCCTGTTTCACCTGGTTCCATCAGTAGTGGGTGTCGCTATTTAAGCTCATTTCTCTGGTGGTTTCTTGCCGGTCAACAATGTTATCTGATGCCTCTCAGTGCTTGTTCCTGCTTCTAGACAACTACTAGATAAGTTGGACTTTTGTCCATGTTTTGTTTTGCCTATTTGTTCCAGTTCACAGCTGAGGTTTTGTTACTGTGTCTGGAAAGCTCTCGTTGATCAGGGATTGCTACTCTGGCGTTATGAGTTAATGCCAGAGTTTAAGGTAATCTCTGGATGGTGTTTTGTTAGTGTTTTTCTGCTGACCATGAAAGTATACTATCTGTCTTCTGCTATCTAGTAAGCGGACCTCAAATTTGCTAAGACTATTTTCCTGCTGCGTTTGTTGTTTCATCTGAACTCACCGTCATTATATGTGGGGGGCTACTGTCTTCTTTGGAATATTTCTCTAGAGGTGAGCCAGGTCTTATATTTCCCTCTGCTAGCTATTTAGGTCTTAGGCCAGAGCTGGGCATCTAGCGATAAATAGGAAATGCTACCTGGCTATTTCTAGTTGCGCGGCAGGCTTAGTTCATGGTCAGTATAGTTCCATCTTCCGAGAGCTTGTCCCTCTATAGGCTTGCTATGATCTCTGCCTGCAGAGATCATGACAGGGTAGTCAGTTTCTCAGGCTGTGAAGAGGCGTCTAGGATTTTAGGAACGCTCCACGGCTACCTTTAGTGTGCGTGGATAGGATTAGGATTGCGGTCAATATAGTTTCCACATCCCCAGAACTTGTCACTATATTCTGGTCATATGAGTCTGGTCAGTTTTGAGATCCTACCACCGGATCATAACATTTGGGCCACTGATCTCACACTAGGAATACATTTTGATGGCCCGAATCAAATCCAGGTCTCTCCAACCTGGCCCAAATGGGTTCTGGGCATCAGAACTGGCATCAAAGTGGGCAAACAGCCAATGTTCATATATTTGAATATGTAACTGATGTTTTTCAGGGGTTAAATGACTTTTGGCCATTGATCTCACACTATGAATACACAGATAGTGATGCCCTGCAACAAACCTAGGTCCCTCCAGTTTCTCTCTCTCAATCTCTTTATACAGAGGCATGTAACCTATTTTTGGACTATTTTTTGGACAAGTATCCCTCATTCAGTATTTACATAAAGGGTAAAAATGGAGACAAGATCAAGTAGCATTACTTCATTATGTAAAGTATTTGCATAGTTTTTCCCTTTCTGCTTTAGAAGTCAACAAACTGGCTCCATAATACAATGCATAATTAGCATATTAAGCAAACATCAGTAGTGATTAAGGATACACGCATAACAAAAGTCAATATTACAGGCTTAAACAAACAAAAGTCTGTTTTCTTAACCAACCAGAAATCAATACTTAAATTTGAAAGCCAACATACAGATAATATTCTATTATTCTTCGTTTGCTAAATATAGTCATCTGGTTAATTAAGATACAATGATGCATGTATTCACAATGCCAAAAGTAAAAAAAAAAGTTTTTAAAAATATAAAAAATAGTAAAAAAACTATAAAAGTTCAAATTACACCCTTTCGCCCCATTCAAAATAAAACAATAAAAAAAATCCAACATACAGGTATTTGGTATCCCTGAGTTCAGAATCGCTCGTTCTATCAATATGAAAAAGAATTAACCTGATTGTTAAACTGCGTAACGAGAAAAAAAAAGTAAAAATGCCAGAATTCAGTTTTTAGGTCACCACAACATTGCATTAAAATGCAATAATGGGCGATCAAAAGATCGTATCTGCATCAAAATTGTATTCATTAAAAATGTCAGCTCGGCACACAAAAAGTAAACCCTCACCCAACCCGAGATCATGAAAAATGGAGACGCGACGGGTATCGGAAAATGGTGCAATTCTTTTACACTTTACCTAATCAAGATGAGTTATTTTTACAGATTTGGTTTATCCTATAAAACTCCCATATAATATTCTCACCTTTAATTTATTCTATAAAACTCCCATATAATATTCCATCATTGAACGCACGCCGCACGCATCATGTTTTTATACAATTTGTCAATAACATATATAGTTTCTCCCTATCTGAGTTATTTTTGATGGTCAACAAAATACGATTTTCTTGTAATTCATTTCTCACACTCTAGGTATGATAATTAGTGATGAGCGAGTGTACTCGTTGCTCGGGTTTTCCCGGGCACGCTCGGGTGGTCTCCAAGTATTTATGACTGCTCGGAGATTTAGTTTTCATCCCGGCAGCTGAATGATTTACAGCTACTATCCAGCTTGATAACATGTGGGGATTCCCTAGCAACCAGGCAACCCCCACATGTACTCTGGCTAGTAGCTGTAAATCATTCAGCTGGGGCGATGAAAAACCGGATTACTTACCGGTAATACTCTTTTATAGAGCCACGACAGCACCCACATGAGAGAGGGGATCCGCCTTTAGGAACAGGAAACCCTATGGAGAGATAAAAGGGGTGATCCCCCTCGCTCCCACAGTTGGGTTACAGAGATCACGAGGAACCGCCCACCAGTTTTAGAAGGCAATCCAATATTATCTTTTAGCTAACTTAAGTATGGCCAACTACAAGAACAATTCACCCTTATCAGTGCTCTTATGAGAAAATAACTATTAGGGAGGGAAGTGAAGGGGTGCTGTCATGGCTCCATAAAAGTATTACCGGTAAGTAATCCTTTTTTTCTCTTCGCCACAACAGCACCCACTTGAGAGACTTTCAGAGATAGTCATGTGGGGAGGATCACCGTGTTAAGAACTGATCTACCGAAAGATAAGTCAGATGAGGAAGATAAGTCCAATCTATAGTGACTATAAAAGGTAGTAGAAGACCAAGTTGCGGCCTTACATATCAGTTCTATTGGGACTTTTGCTCTCTCAGCCCAGGATGAAGCTATCGCACGGGTAGAATGTGCCTTTACGGTTTCAGGCGGATTCTCCACTTTTGATGAATAAGACAAGCAAATTGCTTCCTGAATCCTCCGGGATAACGTGCTCTTCGTGACACCAGAACCTTTCTTATGGCCCTGGAAGGAAACAAAGAGAGCCCTGCTCTTCCTCCAGGGGCTAGTTCTGTCTAGGTAAGCTATTATAGCCCTTCTTACATCTAGTGTATGGTATTTTTCCTCTTCCTGATTTGCGGGGTTACTAAAGAAGGAAGGAAGATTTCTTGAGATCTATGGAATTTTGAACCTACTTTAGGCAAGTAAGAAGGGTCTGTTTTTAGGACAATTCTATCTTGGAATATTGACAGAAAGGGAGGATCTCTTGACAATGCCTGGATGTCACTTACTCTTCTCGCTGATACTAGGGCAACGAGAAGAGCTGTTTTAAGGGAGACAAATTTTATGGCGGACGAGTGTAGTGGCTCGAATGGGTCCCCTGTTAGGGCCTCTAGAACTAGAATAAGATCCCACGGTGGTATGTGGGGAATTTGGACTGGTTCTGACCTTTGGCATGCTGAAATAAATCGGGCTATCCACCTGTCTCCGGCATTACTGTGACTATACATGGCTCCTAGAGCAGAAATCTGTACCTTCAAAGTACTGACTGATAGGCCTAAGTCACGCCCTCTCTGGAGAAATTCTAAGATAGAGGATATGGGAATTTCTTTTGACAGAGCTACTGGGTAGAAGGTAAGAATTTTTTTCCATACTCTTACATATATAGTTGTTGTAGTTCTTTTTCTACTTAATAGAAGGGTATCAATCAATTTTCCTGAAAAGCCTCTTCGCTTTAGTAGCTGCCTTTCAAATTCCAGGCTGTCAACCGTAGGCCCTTCACATGAGGGTGGTTGAAGAGACCCTGGGAGAGGTCCTGAATCTCTGGGAGAATCCATGGATCCGAGATTGACATGGCTCTGAGGCAGGAAAACCATGGGCCAAAATGGTGCTATTAGGATTATGTTTGCTCTGTCCTCCCTTATCTTCCTGATTACGGTTGGAAGGAGTATTAATGGAGAAAATGCATATGCTTGCCAGAATGTCCATGAAACCTGGAGGGCATCGAGCATATTGGGGTTGTCGGACAGGAATAATGTAGCGAACTTTTTGACTTGTCTGTTGTTTCTTGTTGCAAAAAGGTCTATTTCGGGAGTGCCCCATTTCTTGGTTATCATTGTGAAGATATGATGACTGAGTACCCATTCTCCTTGGTGGAGAGTGTGACGGCTGAGAAAATCTGCCTTTGAATTGTCCACTCCTCTGACATGCAGTGCTGACAAAGATAGATGTATCTCGGCTATAGATAGGATGTCGTCTGTTATAAACATGAGAGCTCCTGATCTCGTTCCTCGATGGTTTGTATGCAACAGATGTTATGTTGTCTGATAGTATTCTTGTGTGAGTTCTGTGTAACTGCGGAAGGAATTTACATATGGCATGATAAATTGCTTTTAGTTCCCTTCCATTAGATGAATCGTTTGACTCCCTAATAGACCATTGCCCTTGAACTATCTGGTCTCCTAGATGTGCTCCACAACCACTAGGACTGGCATCGGTAAAAATTGTTTTTGAAGGTTTAACTACCCAAGGAACCCCACCTACAAGGTGATTCGGCTCTAACCACCAGGTCAGGGACTCTATTACATTTAATGGAAGGTATAGGCGGCTACCTAAATGACCTTGTAATTTCTCTTCTTCCTGTAATATTGTATACTGCAACCATCTAGTATGGAATTGAGCCCATGGGACCGCCGGAATGCATGATGTAAAGGAACCCAGAAGGGACATACCTTCTCTGAGGGAGATTACAGGGTTATTAATTACCGATTGTACTTTGTTTTTTATTGTTAACTGTTTGGATTCTGGAAGGAAAAACCTCTGACTTTCAGAGTCTAAAGGTACCTTCACACAAAACGACTTTGTAACGCTATCGCTAGCGATCCGTGACGTTGCAGCGTCCTCGCTAGCGATATCGTTTAGTTTGACACGCAGCAGCGATCAGGATCCTGCTGTGATGTCGCTGGTCGCTGAATAAAGTCCAGAACTTTATTTGGTCGTCCGATCGCCGTGTATCGTTGTGTTTGAAAGCAAAAGCAACGATACCAGCGATGTTTTACACTGGTAACCAGGGTAAACATCGGGTTACCAAGCGCAGGGCCGCGCTTAGTAACCCGATGTTTACCCTGGTTACCAGCGTAAAAGTAAAAAAAACAAACAGTACATACTCACCTGCGCGTCCCCCAGCGTCTGCTTCCTGACACTTACTGAGCGCCGGCCCTAAAGTGAAAGCACAGCGGTGACGTCACCGCTGTGCTGTTAGGGCCGGAGCTCAGTCAGTGTCAGGAAGCAGACGCTGGGGGACGCGCAGGTGAGTATGTACTGTTTGTTTTTTTTACTTTTACGCTGGTAACCAGGGTAAACATCGGGTTACTAAGCGCGGCTCTGCGCTTAGCAACCCGATGTTTACCCTGGTTACCCGGGGACCTCGGCATTGTTGGTCGCTGGAGAGCGGTCTGTGTGACAGCTCCCCAGCGATCAAACAGCGACGCTGCAGCGATCGGCATCGTTGTCGCTATCGCTGCAGCGTCGCTTCGTGTGAAGGTACCTTAAGATAAGACCCAAGAATGTTTGACGGGTTGTTGGAGACAATCTGGATTTTTCCCAATTAATCAACCATCCCATTTCCTGTAGGGATGAAATCGTATTAAACAGGCGCTGCTGACATTGTTAAGGGGAATTTCCCACCACTTAAAGGTCATCTAAGTATGGAACTATGAGAGTATCTTTTAATCTTAAGTATGACATTACTTCTGACATTAATTTGGTAAAGACTATGAGAGCTATTGAGAGTCCAAAGGGCAATGCTGTATAGTGGAAATTACATATCTGTCCCTTCATCATGATCGCCACACGCAGATACTGCTGATGTTTGACATAAATTGGTAGATGGTAATACGCATCTTTTAAGTCGAGGACTGCCATGAAGCACCCGGGGAACAGAAGTTTTACAGTGGATATGATAAACTCCATCTTGAAGGTTTGGTTTTCTAAAAAGATATTCAATTTCTTAAGATTTATTATAGTTCTATATGACCCTTCTAGTTTTGGAACCAAGAAAAAAGGGGAATAAAATCCCTTTCCTCTCTGATAAAACGGGACTTCTACTAATACTCTTTTGGATAGGAGATTTATTATTTCCTGCTCCAAAAACTGTTGTTGAGATTGCGACTTTAAAGAAGTCAACAGGAATGAGTCAGGAGGGACTCGGGCAAATTTTAATTTTAGGCCTGAAGTTATGAGGCTAATTGCCCAAGAGTTGGAGGTTACTATATGCCATTATATGGAGAAAAAAGACAATCTACCACCTACAGGTAGATCTGTTCTAACGTGGTTTGTCTTCCATTTTAAATGGGCGTTTTCAGAAAAAAGAACCTTTTTGTTTGGTATCTCTATTGGCCCAGCGGTCCTGGTTTCTAAAATCCTTTCTCTTATTAAAAACGGGCTTACGGAATGCTCTCCTATAAGATGGAAAATAATTATTAGGAAACCCCTTTTTCCTCTCACCCGCTTTGGTCAGGATTTCATCTAGTTTTGTACCAAACAGGTACTCACCCTGGCATGGAAGGCCACAGAGCTTTGATTTTGTTTGGGCATCTCCTTTCCAACCCTTTAGCCAAAGCGCTCAACGTGCCGCATTGGTTAAGCCAGCTGATTTGGCTGCTAACCGAATAGAGTCAGCAGATGAATCCGCCAGGAATGCTGTAGAAGAGATTAGCTTATCTCTGGAGAGGCCGCCTTTTAGACCTTCTTCTAGGTCGTTTAGCTAGACTAACATGGACCTTGCCGTACATGTAGCTGATATAGCCGGTTTAAATGCCCCTGTACATGATTCCCATGCCCTCTTTATCAGAGAGTAGGCTTTGCGATCCAGCGGGTCTTGTAGGAAACCAGAATCCTCTACTGGAAGTAAGGATTTTCTGGGCATGGACGCTACTGCCGCGTCTACTTTTGGGGCTTTAGCCCAAGTAGACATGTCCTCGTCATTAAAGGGATAACGCCTCTTCGATGATGAAGGGAACCCTTTTTGCTCTTGGCTCTCCCATTCTTTTTTAACTAAATTTTTCATTGCTGTTATTACTGGAAAGGTTGATCTTTTCCTTTCTGATAATCCTGCAAACATTATATCTTGTGGTGTTTTGGGGTCTTTGGTATCCTTATTACCCATGGTGTCACAGACATATTTTACAAGATTATCAATGCTTTCTGTTGGAAAGCACGTGTCTTGTTCACCTTCCGAGGAAATACATTCCTGGGAAATATCCGTATCTCTATCTTCATTACCAGTAGAACAGTCCAATTTTGGTGAATTATATTTCTTGCTTTTACTTTCAAGAATACTCTCTGAACTACGTAAGGCCCGCAATTCGTCCCTGGTCATTTGTCTGATGTCATCTGATCTTACTGAGGATTCTTCATGTAATGTGGTTTCAATACAAGTGTAACACATTCTCTTTGTATGACTATCCGGGAGGGGCTGGGTACATAAAGCACATTGTGTTTTGATTTTTCGGTTCTTTTTGCCTAGGGTGCATAGAAAAAAAGAGGGAGCAACAATCAGCTTAATAGGGTTGGATACACACTCACCCCATGAGGTCCTGAGGTGATGCCATGCTTGGATGCCGGGGTATCAGCGCTGGTGTCCTTTTACACTGGAGGCCGCCATCTTCTTCCTGTTGTACCCGGAAGTCTTCGTCACTTCCGGGTCACGGCCATCTTACGTGCACCTGCACACTGGCTGCGCCATCTCTCTCCTTCACTCACCCCGGAAGCTTTTGTTTCACTTCTGGGGAAACACACATTGGCCCCACACTCGCGTGTACGCCCACCGAAAGCAGCGTCGTGCTTACCTGAGTACGTTTAGCCGAAGCATCCTCCTCCGTGAGCCAGGTGACTCCCCGATCCTGGCCTCACGGTGCCTGCCAGCAGAGGGGGGAGCTGAACCAGGACCCCCGACGCTGCTTCCAGCACTGGAGCCCCTGCCGTCCTCTAAGGTAAGTCGCGCAAGTGGCGTCCAGGCCAGGTATCCTCTTCTCCACGAGTTCCCTTAGAAACAGGAAACCAACTGTGGGAGCGAGGGGGACCACCCCTTTTATCTTTCCAAAGGGTTTCCTGTTCCTAGGGGCGGATCCCCTCTCTCAAGTGGGTGCTGTCGTGGCGAAGAGAAAAACTAAATCTCCGAACACTAAGAAATACTCGGAGATCACCCGAGCATGCTAGGGAAAACCCGAGCAACGAGTACACTTGCTCATCACTAATGATAATGACTAGTGATGAGCGAGTGTACTCATTGCTCGGGTATTCCTGAGCATGCTCGGGTGACCTCCGAGTATTTATGACTGCTCGAAGATTTAGTTTTCATTGCGGCAACTGAATGGTTTACAGCTACTAGCCAGGCTGACTACATGTGGTATTCCCTAGCAACAAGGCAACTCCCACATGTACTCAGCCTGGTTAGTAGCTGGAAACCATTCAGCCGCCGCAATAAAAACTAAATCTCCGAGCAGTCATAAATTTTCGGAGGTCACCCGAGCAACGAGTATACTCGCTCATAATTAATGACTTCCCTCTGTGTGGGATTTTTGATTTTTAAAAAGGTTGTCCACTACTTGGACAACCTCTTCTCATTCCTCATGCTTGGTCCTAATAAAATAAAAACACTTATACAAACCTCCCACACCGGCACCATTTCAGCAGTGTAGGTACTTGCATTCTTGGGTCTCTTGAGGTTTTTACGCCCTGTGCCCAAACAGCGCTGACATCACTGTCCCCACCTTCAGACAAATCGAGCATCATGAGGCAGTCAGAGACCAGTCGCAGCCTTGGCTTCCTGCTGATGTTCAATACATCCGAAGGAAGGAACAGTGAAGCTGCCACTGATTGGGCGCAGAGCTCGTGTGATGTGATAAACTCACATAAGCCCTGGAACAGTGAGTCTCAACACCGCTGAAGTGTAGCCGGCACGCCAGCAGAGTATGAGTGTTTTTATTTTAATGAGGCCAAACATGAGGAATGAGTTCAAGGAGAAAAAAATAAATAAATAAATATATATATATACACAGTATATATACAGTGCCTACAAGTAGTATTCAACCCCCTGCAGATTTAGCAGGTTTACACATTTGGAATTAACTTGGCATTGTGACATTTGGACTGTAGATCAGCCTGGAAGTGTGAAATGCACTGCAGCAAAAAAGAATGTTATTTCTTTGTTTATTTTTTTTTAAATTGTGAAAAGTTTTTTCAGAGGGTCATTTATTATTCAACCCCTCAACCCCCCAGAATTCTGTTTGGTTCCCCTAAAGTATTAAGAAGTAGTTCAGGCACAAAGAACAATGAGCTTCACATGTTTGGATTAATTATCTCTTTTTCCAGCCTTTTCTGACTATTTAAGACCCTCCCCAAACTTGTGAACAGCACTCATACATGGTCAACATGGGAAAGACAAAGGAGCATTCCAAGGCCATCAGAGACAAGATCGTGGAGGGTCACAAGGCTGGCAAGGGGTACAAAACCCTTTCCAAGGAGTTGGGCCTACCTGTCTCCACTGTTGGGAGCATCATCCGGAAGTGGAAGGCTTATGGAACTACTGTTAGCCTTCCATGGCCTGGACAGCCTTTGAAAGTTTCCTCCCATGCCGAGGCCAGGCTTGTCCGAAGAGTGAAGGCTAACCCAAGGACAACAAGGGAGGAGCTCCGGGAAGATCTCATGGCAGTGGGGACACTGGTTTCAGTCAATACCATAAGTAACGTACTCCACCGCAATGGTCTCCGTTCCAGACGAGCCCGTAAGGTACCTTTACTTTCAAAGCATCATGTCAAGGCTCGTCTACAGTTTGCTCATGATCACTTGGAGGACTCTGAGACTGACTGGTTCAAGGTTCTCTGGTCTGATGAGACCAAGATCGAGATCTTTGGTGCCAACCACACACGTGACGTTTGGAGACTGGATGGCACTGCATACGACCCCAAGAATACCATCCCTACAGTCAAGCATGGTGGTGGCAGCATCATGCTGTGGGGCTGTTTCTCAGCCAAGGGGCCTGGCCATCTGGTCCGCATCCATGGAAAGATGGATAGCACGGCCTACCTGGAGATTTTGGCCAAGAACCTCCGCTCCTCCATCAAGGATCTTAAGATGGGTTGTCATTTCATCTTCCAACAAGACAATGACCCAAAGCACACAGCCAAGAAAACCAAGGCCTGGTTCAAGAGGCAAAAAATCAAGGTGTTGCAGTGGCCTAGTCAGTCTCCTGACCTTAACCCAATTGAAAACTTGTGGAAGGAGCTCAAGATTAAAGTCCACATGAGACACCCAAAGAACCTAGATAACTTGGAGAAGATCTGCATGGAGGAGTGGGCCAAGATAACTCCAGAGACCTGTGCCGGCCTGATCAGGTCTTATAAAAGACGATTATTAGCTGTAATTGCAAACAAAGGTTATTCCACAAAATATTAAACCTAGGGGTTGAATAATAATTGACCCACACTTTTATGTTTAAAATTTATAAAAATGTAACTGAGCAACAAAAACTTTTTGGTTTGTAAGATTTACGCATCTGTTAATAAATCCTGCTCTTGTTTGAAGTTTGAAGGCTCTAACTTATTTGCATCTTATTAAACCTGCTAAATCTGCAGGGGGTTGAATACTACTTTTAGGCACTGTATATATATATATATATATATATATATATATATATATATATATATATATATATATATATATATATATATATACACACAGTATATATATATATATATATATATATATATATATATATATATATATATATATATATATATATATATATTTAATTATCCCTTGATTAGAAGATTCACTGACAAAAGGATAAAACTAAACTTTATTAATTCCAAATGTAAAACTATACCCATAATTCACCCCCTGAAGGTTAGTCAGAAGATGACCAGTAGAAAAAAACATTTACCCCACATCTCAGTATATAAGGTGAGGTGACATATACACACTCACTCTCCAAGCTTTCCGTCTCTACGCGTTTCATCGTCCTCCCCAAACACGACTCATCAAGAGACTATTTAATATTGACCTATATTCAAGCGAGACTAGACGAAAAAAAAATTAAAATCATGTATCATGTCATCTGAAATAGTCAGAAAACTAGCCACATATTGGCAGATCACAGACTTCAAACTATATACTTCGTAAGTTTATAAGCCACTCCAGTGTCGGGAATGATAGTATGTGAAAATACAGTATATACCGCTCAGGGAACACAACTTAATTTCCATATTCATACTAAATAATAGCACAGATCTCCCAGACATTATGGTTGCACATATCCCTAGTCTTTATAATGATATTGTACTCATTGCTTGACAGACCGCAGCATGACCATTACTTACTGTAGAAGCTGCTAATGATCTTTGGAGCAGATAAGTTTCCCTGAGTGGTACATATTAGGCCGTCTGAAAACTGAGTTCAGTCTAGGACAATTTGCCTGCACTACTAATAGACAGCTGTTACAATACCAAACAAATAAAAAAAACAATAATTATATTGTATTTTCACATACTTTCTATTCCTGACTGACCGCCACTGGAGTGGCTTATAAACTTACGAAGTATATAGTTTGACGTCTGGGATCTGCCTATATATGACTAGTTTTCTGACTGTTTGGGATAACATGATACACGATTTTAGCTGTTTTTCCCCATCTAGTCTGGCTTGAATATAGGTCAATATTAAATTAAGTCTCCCGATGAGTCGTCTTTGGTGAGGACGAAGAAACCCATAGAAGTGAGAGGCTTTGAGAGTGAGTGTGTATACCTCACCTCACCCTATATACTGAAATGTGGGGTACATGTTTTTTCTATTAGTCACCTTCTGACTAACCTTCAGGGGGTGAATTATGGGTATAGTTTTACATTTGGAATTAATAAAGTTTAGTTTTATCCTTTTGTCAGCAAACATGAGGAATGACATGAGACAACCCCTTTAAGAAGATCCAATTTTGGTTAAAACTATTCCAACATTATGTACATAACAATGGCTTCTCCCCTATGTGACATCTCTAATGTTTATTAACAGTTGATTTCCAAGTAAAATATTTCCCACATTAAGAAAATAAAAAAGGCTTCTCCTCTGTGTGACTGCTCTGATGTCTAAGGCCGGCCTCACACTCAGCGTATCAAAATAGGGTCCGTATTTTACAGCCGTAATAAGCAGAAAAGTCCCCAAAATAGTGATCCGTATGTCCTCCGTAGTCAGGGTGTGTCAGCGTATTTTGCGCATGGCATCCTCCGTATGTAATCCGTATGGCATCCGTACTGCGATATTTTCTCGCAGGCTTGCAAAACCGACAGCTAATGGATTTATGGGCCCAAATGTTCGTTAAAACATATATACAGTGTATATATATTTCATTGAGACGCATATATATATATATATATATATATATTCTGTATTTATATTTAATTCAGCGCTATATATGTGAAAAGTCGGTAATTCAATTGCCGGCTTTTCATTTCTCCTGCACAAACCCGACATGATATGAGACATGGTTTACATACAGTAAACCATCTCATATCCCTTTTTTTTTTGCATATTCCACACTACTGTTATTAGTGTGTATGTGCAAAATTTGGCCGCTGTAGCTGCTAAAATAAAGGGTTAAATCGCGGAAAAAAATGGCGTGGGCTCCAGCACAATTTTCTCCGCCAGAGTGGTAAAGCCAGTGACTGAGGGCAGATATTAGTAGTCTAGAGAGGGTCCATGGTTATTGGCCCCCACTGGCTACAAACATCTGCCCCCAGCCACCCCAGAAAAGGCACATCTGGAAGATGCGCCTATTCTGGCACTTGGCCACTCTCTTCCCACTCCCGTGTAGCGGTGGGATATGGGGTAATGAAGGGTTAATGTCACCTTGCTATTGTAAGGTGACATTAAGCCAGATTAATAATGGAGAGGCGTCAATTATGACACCTATCCATTATTAATCCAGTTGTATGAAAGGGTTAAAAACACACACACACATTATTAGGCTATGTGCACACGATGCAGATTTGGTGCAGAATTTTCTGCACAAAATCTGCATCTTCTGGCAGAAAACGCACCTGCGTTTTTTATGCGTTTTTAGTGCGTTTTTTGCAGTGCAGTTTTGGTGCAGTTTTTTAGGCCACGTTCATACTTTGCGGCCTGCTCTGCGGGTTAATCCCGCAGCGGAATTGATAAACCTGCAGGGCAAAACCGCTGCGGTTATCCCTGCAGATTTATCGCGGTTTGTTCTGCGGTTTCCGCTGCGGGATTACTCCTGTACTATTGATGCTGCATATGCAGCAATATGCAGCATCAACAGTAATGTAAAAAATAATAAAAATTGGCTATACTCACCCTCTGACGTCGCGATCTCCTCGGTGCTGCAGGCGGCTGTGCCGACAAGGACCTTCGTGACGTCACGGTCATGTGACCGCGGCGTCATGACGGTCATGTGACCGCGACGTCACCACAGTTCCTGCTCGCACAGCAAACCGAAGACCGGACGCCGCGGGCAGCGCTGAGAGGTGAGTATAGCATCATTTTTTATTTTAATTCTTTTTTTTACACCAAAATATGGTTCCCAGGGCCTGGAGGAGAGTCTCCTCTCCTCCACCCCGGGTACCATCGGCACATTAACTGCTTACTTCCCGCAACGTGGGCACAGCCCCGTGCGGAAAGTGAGTGGATCAATGCATTTCTATGGGTGCAGAATCGCTGCGATTCTGCACCAAGAAGTGACATGCTCCTTTTTTTCCGCAGAAAAGCCGCGCGGCTTTTCCCGCGGAAATCCGCATCGTGGGCACAGCGGGTTTTGTTTTCCATAGGGTAACATTGTACTGTACCCTGCATGGAAAACTGCTGCGGATCCGCAGTGTCAAATCCGCTGCGGATCCGCGGCAAAACCCGCAAAGTGTGAACATAGCCTTAGTGCTTTTTTTTATGCTGATTTGTCAGCTTTTTAAAGCTAAATAAAGAGATTAAAAAAAAAAAAAATTACGTGATGTCATTTCCTAGTCCAACCTCTTCTCAATCTCCATTTTGGAAAGCCATAACCACTTTCTGACAGGCCTCACCATGAGTGCTGGTAATGAAGAACACAGGGAAAAAAGTAGCCCACCGCATACCGAACAGCATGTTACTTCTGTGCGGATACGCAGGCCACAACGCCTCCAGATGATTGGGTTTTACTGGAGTATCTGAACCACCAAAGATTGCAGGTAAGGCTAGGTTCACATTAGCATTGTGCGACGCAGCGTCCCCTATATTTAACATATATTTTTTGGCGTTTTTTCGCATGCGTTTTGACGCGTTTTCGGCAACGCATGCGTTTTAGGATGCGTGCGTTCATTTGCAGAAATGCAACCTGTAGTAATTTCTAGCGGCGTTTTTTTGCCGCAAAAAACGCATGCGTTTATTTGCGGCAAAAAATGCATTGCTGTCTATGTAAACGCATGCGTTTTTAAGCACATGCGTTTGTTTGCGTTAAAAACGCATGCGTTTTTATAGAAAAAAAAAACAGAAAACAAACTGAAAAGCCACCCATCACCATCAAGGTGATAAAGGGATCCTAACTCTAATCCTACCCCTAACCTCACCCCTAACCGTTTAATGAACATTTTCTGACATAGTGCCACGTATTTCAGTCACGTTTAATGAACATTTTCTGAGTCATAGTGCCACGATATTTAAGTGCCACGATATTTCAGTGCCACGTATTTCAGTGCCACATATTTCAGTGCCACGTATTTAAGTGCCACGTATTTAAGTGCCACGTATTTAAGTGCCACGTATTTAAGTGCCACGATATTTCGGTGCCACGTATTTAAGTGCCACGTATATAAGTGCCACGATATCTCTAAGATGCGCCAAATCTGGCGCTTAGCCTCTCTCTTCCCACTCCCGTGTAGCGGTGGGATATGGGGTAATAAGGTGTTAACGTCACCGTGACATTGTAAGGTGACGTTAACCCCAGTTAATGGAGAGGCTCCTATCCATTATTAACCCCTAAAAAAAAATTGACGTAGGCTCCCGCCCAATTTTCATGTCCAGAAAGGGAAAGCCAGCGACTGCAGACTGCTAATTTGTAGCCAGGGAAGGGGTTAATCGTCCCAGGCTATGAATATCAGCCCACAGCTGTCTGCGTGGCCTTACTGGCTATTAAAATAGGAGGACTCCAGAAAAAAAATGACATAGGGTCCCCCTATATTTTATAGCCAGAAAGGCTATGCAGACAGCTGCGGGCTGATATTCATAGCCTAGAGAGGGGCCATGGATATTGCCCCCCCACCCCCGGCTACAACTACCAGCCTGCAGCCGCCCCAGAAATGGCGCATCTCTAAGATGCGCCAAATCTGGCGCTTAGCCTTTCTCTTCCCACTCCCGTGTAGCGGTGGGATATGGGGTAATAAGGGGTTAACGTCACCTTGACATTGTAAGGTGACATTAACCCCAGTTAATAAAGGAGAGGCGTCTGTAACACGCCTATCCATTATTAACCCCAAATTACTGAACACAAAAAAAAGACACAGGAAAAAGTATTTTAATATTCTAAATTTTACCATACTTACAAATCTCTTCCTGATCTGTAGTCTTTTCTGACATAGTCCATTAATATCGAGTGTCCCACGACGATCTGCCATGGAGAACAGCCACACCAGGAGATGTGACTTCTCTCCATGGCTGCCAAAACACACTGACAGGAGCTAAAGCTCTGACCTGCAGTGTGCCTGCAATTGCGCGCGAGTTTACCGCCGTTCAATGAACTCCGGGACTCTCGCTTTACGACACTGCTGAAAAATTTTACAGCAGTTCAATTGCCGTAAAGTGAGCTCCCGGAGTTCATTTAGCTCCAGGAAAAGAACGGGCAGCTCCGATACACTGCAGGAGCGATTAACTCCTGCAGTGTATCACCGGAGAATGTCGTGGGACAACCTATTAATGGATTACGACGGAAAAGATTTTTTATTTTTTTTGTTTGGGGGGAGAAGAATGATCGAGGAAGGTGGCCTTCGGGGACGTATGTGGTGAGTATGTACTACATGTTATATGTGTGTTTGTGTTTTTAACCCATTCTAGTCAGTCGCCTGATGATGGGACAACTCTCCCATCATCACATTTCGATGGGAGCAGTAGTCCCATCCGACGAATGACTACAATGAGTCACTACTGACTGACATACAGACACACACACAGACAGACACTATACATACCATTTCTACCATACGCCTCACATCGATCCCCATCCGACTGTACGACTACATTTTCACTACACTCCGCCCACACACTTCCTCCTCTGACGTCACTTCCGTCTGCTGCGGTTTTGACACCCAAATCCGCATAAAATCTGCAGATGGTATTTACATCTGCAGTTTTTATGCGGATTTGACCCACAGAATGGGAGTCAATGGGTGCAGAAACGCTGCAGTTCTGCACAAAAGAAGTGACATGCACTTCTTTGAAATCTGCAGCGTTTCTGCACGGATTTTTCTGCACCATGTGTGCAGCTTTTTTTTTTTCACATTGATTTACATTGTTCTGTAAATCACAGTGCAGTTCTGCAGCGTTTCTGCTGCAGAAAAAAACGCTGCAGAACTGCCCTAAATCTGCATGGTGTGCACATACCCTTAGAAAGTATTTTAATGAAATAAACACACAGGTTGTTTTAATTATAGTGCTTTGGCACAAAGCACTATATTGTTATTCCATCGTGGTAAACTTCTTATTATTATAGTGCTTTGGAACAAAGCACTATATTGTAATCCGATCGTGGTAAACTTCTTATTCTTCTTATTCTTATTATTAGGATTTTTCCGCAATTAATGCGGCCCGAACCGCTGAACGCACAGACTCCAGTGAGGTGTCATTTCGAAGCCAGCGTCCACGAGAGGTGTAGTTTTGGCGCAATTTTCGTTTGAAAATTGTTTTCCCCTCATTGGAAAGCATTGTTTCAATGTGTTTCAATAGGGAAATTTTGCCATAGGTTATAATGGGCTGGTTTCTGAGGCAATTTCAAAATAAATGCCAACTGCCACCTGGCTGATTAGCTCATTGATATGCGCAGTCAGACCCTATGCCAACGCCTACGAACTGTACATGACTACACCAAGACACAGTTTTGCCAGATAATATCAGCTCTTAAAGTGACCCGCCCACCAAATCGGACCCTGAGGTGCCCAGCCCACCAAATCGGACCCTGAGGTGCCCCGCCCACCAAATTGGACATAGAGTGGCCCCGATCACCAAATCGGCCCCTGAAGGGCCCCGCCCACCAAATCGGCCCCAGAGGGACCCCGCCCACCAAATCGGCCCCAGAGGGACCCCGCCCACCAAATCGGCCCCAGAGGGGCCGCGCCCACCAAATCGGCCCCTGAGGTGCCCCGCCCACCAAATTGGACCCAGTGACCCCGCCCACCAAATTGGACCCAGAGTGACCCCGCCCACCAAATTGGACCCAGAGTGGCCCCGCCCACCAAATTGGACCCAGAGTGGCCCCGCCCACCAAATCGGACCCTGAGGGGCCCCGCCCACCAAATCGGACCCTGAGGGGCCCCGCCCACAAATTGGACCCTGAGTGGCCCCGCCCACCAAATCGACCCCTGAGGGGGCCCCGCCCACCAAATCGACCCCTGAGGGGGCCTCGCCCACCAAATTGGACCCCGAGTGGCCCCGCCCACCAAATCGGCCCCTGAGGGGCCCAGCCCACCAAATCGGACCCTGAGGGGCCCCGCCCACCAAATTGGACCCTGAGGGGCCCCGCCCACAAAATCGGACCCTGAGTGGCCCCGCCCACCAAATCGGCCCCTGAGGGGCCCCGCCCACCAAATCGGCCCCCAAGTGGCTGCGCCCACCAAATTGGACCCCGAGTGGCCCCGCCCACCAAATCAGACCCTGAGGTGCCCAGCCCACCAAATCCTCAACCCTGAGGGGCTACAACTACCAAACCAGAACCTGAAGGGCACCCAAGTGTGAAAGTCTTGCAGGGGCAGCCGGGCACCATTCCAAAGCACTATCTGTAGTTCCTTCAGGAAATACCCATCTAGTTCTTATTATTATTATTCAGTCCGCAGTTAATGCGGCCCGAACCGCTTCACTCACAGACTCCAGTGAGGTGTCATTTCGAAGCCAGCATCCCCAAGAGGTGTGCTAAGTATTTTTCGTGTCGATCGGATTTGTAGTTTTGGCGCAATTTGCGTTTGAAAATTTTTTTCCCCTCATTGCTCAATGCATTTCAATAGGGAAATTTTCCCATACGTTTATAATGGGCCTGATTTCTGAGGCAATTTCAAAATAACTGCCAACTGCCACCTGGCTGATTAGCTCATTGATATGCGCAGTCAGACTCAGTTACTATGCCAACGCTTACGAACTCTACTTGACACCACCAAGACACAGTTTTGCCAGATATCAGCTCTTAAAGTGACCCACCCACCAAATCGGACCCCGAGGTGCGCAGCCCACCAAATCGGACCCCGAGTGGCCTCGCCCACCAAATCGGACCCCGAGGTGCCCCGCCCACCAAATCGGACCCCGAGGTGCCCCGCCCACCAAATCGGACCCCGAGGTGCCCCGCCCACCAAATCGGACCCCAAGGTGCCCCGCCCACCAAATCGGACCCAGAGTGACCCCGCCCACCAAATCGGACCCAGAGTGACCCCGCCCACCAAATCGGACCCAGAGTGACCCCGCTCACCAAATCGGACCCAGTGACCCCGCCCACCAAATCGGACCCCGAGGTGCCCCGCCCACCACATCGGACCCCGAGGGGCTCTGCCCACCAAATCGGTCTCTGAGGTGCCCCGCCGACCAAGTCGGTCTCTGAGGTGCCCAGCCCACCAAATCGGACCCCGAGTCGCTCCGGTCACCAAATCGGACCCAGAGTGACCCCGCCCACCAAATTGGACAGAGTGACCCCGCCCACAAAATCGGACCCCGAGGTGCTCAGCCCACCAAATCGGACCCACAGTGGCTCCGCCCACCAAATCGGACGCAGAGTGGCTCCGCCCACCAAATCGGACCCAGAGTGGCTCCGCCCACCAAATCGGACCCAGAGTGGCTCCGCCCACCAAATCGGACCCAGAGTGGCCCTGCCCACCAAATCGGACCCGGAGGTGCCCCGCCCACCAAATCGGACCCAGAGTGGCTCCGCCCACCAAATCGGACCCAGAGTGAACCCGCCCACCAAATCGGACCCAGAGTGACCCCGACCACCAAATCGGACCCAGAGTGACCCCGCCCACCAAATCAGACCCACAGTGACCCCGCCCACCGATTCGGACCCCGAGTGGCCCCGTCCACCAAATCGGACCCAGAGTGGCTCCGCCCACCAAATCGGACCCAGAGTGACCCCGCCCACCAAATCAGACCCAGAGTGACCCCGCCCACCAAATTGGACAGTGACCCCGCCCACAAAATCGGACCCTGAGGTGCCCCGCCCACCAAATCGGACCCTGAGGTGCCCCGCCCACCAAATCGGACCCTGAGGTGCCCCCGCCCACCAAATCGGACCGAGGTGCCCCCGCCCACCAAATCGGTCCCAGAGTGACCCCGCCCACCAAATCGGACCCAGAGTGACCACGCCCACCAAATCGGACCCAGAGTGACCCGGCCCACCAAATCGGACACGGAGGGGCCCCGCCTACCAAATCAGACACGGAGAAGCCCCGCCCACCAAATCATACCCCGAGGGGCCCCGCCCACCAAATCGGACCCGGAGGGGCCCCGCCTACCAAATCAGACCCAGAGGGGCACCGCCCACCAAATCGGACCCGGAGGGGCCCCACCCACCAAATCGGACCCCTAGGGGCCCCGCCCACCAAATCGGACCCGGAGGGGCCCCGCCTACCAAATCAGACCCAGAGGGGCCCCGCCCACCAAATCGGACCCGGAGGGGCCCCACCCACCAAATCGGACCCCTAGGGGCCCCGCCCACCAAATCAGACCCCAAGGTGCCCAGCCCACCAAATCCTCAACCCTGAGGGGCACCCAAGTGTGAAAGTCTTGCAGGGGCAGCCCGGGCACCATTCCAAAGCACTATCTGTAGTTCCTTCAGGAAATACCCATCTAATATTTTATTGCTCTCTCAATCCACCTGAAGACCCTCGCTCTGAAAAATAATAAACCAACAATATATATAACTTCAGATGATCTGTCACATCCCACGATGTAAATCCATCTGAAGGGGTTAAAATATTTTACAGGCAGGAGCTCTGCTAATGCAGCTGTGCTCGTGCCTGTAATCCCCGGGGAATGAAGGTAATGTAGGTCAATGACCATGGATGACCATGGATGTCCTCATATGACGTCGAGCGGGGGAAAAAGTTCCCAGGCTGCAGTTCATGAGGACATCCAGCAGAGGGCGCATCACCGCGACTGAAGGTAACTATAGGTCAGTGACCTACATTACCTTCATTCCCCGGGGTTTACAGGCACGAGCACAGCTGCATTATAGCAGAGCTGCTGCCTGTAAAATATTTCCAGATGTGCCTTTTCTGGGGTGGCTGGGGGCAGATGTTTGTAGCCAGGGGGGCCAATAACCATGGACCCTCTCTAGGCTATTAATATCTGCCCTCAGTCACTGGCTTTACCACTCTGGCGGAGAAAATTGCGCGGGAACCTGTTATGGTTCTCAATGGCAAGAGAACATAGCCCAGCATACATAAGAACTAGCTCTTGGAAGGATGGAAACTAAAACTGACCATGAACTAAACCTGCCGCACAACTAACAGTAGCCGGGTAGCGTGCCTACGTTTTATCCCTAGACGCTCAGCGCCAGCCGGAGGACTAACTAATCCTGGCAGAGGAAAATACAGTCCTGGCTCACCTCTAGAGAAATTTCCCCAAAAGGCAGACAGAGGCCCCCACATATATTGGCGGTGATTTTAGATGAAAATGACAAACGTAGTATGAAAATAGGTTTAGCAAAATCGAGGTCCGCTTACTAGATAGCAGGAAGACAGAAAGGGCACTTTCATGGTCAGCTGAAAACCCTATCCAAACACCATCCTGAAATTACTTTAAGACTCTAGTATTAACTCATAACATCAGAGTGGCAATTTCAGATCACAAGAGCTTTCCAGACACAGAAACGAAACTGCAGCTGTGAACTGGAACAAAATGCAAAAAACAAACAAGGACAAAAGTCCGACTTAGCTGGGAGTTGTCTAGAAGCAGGAACATGCACAGAAAGGCTTCTGATTACAATGTTGACCGGCATGGAAGTGACAGAGGAGCAAGGTTAAATAGCGACTCCCACATCCTGATGGGAACAGGTGAACAGAGGGGATGATGCACACAAGTTCAATTCCACCAGTGGCCACCGGGGGAGCCCAAAATCCAATTTCACAACAGTACCCCCCCCTCAAGGAGGGGGCACCGAACCCTCACCAGAACCACCAGGGCGATCAGGATGAGCCCTATGAAAGGCACGGACCAGATCGGAGGCATGAACATCAGAGGCAGTCACCCAAGAATTATCCTCCTGACCGTATCCCTTCCATTTGACCAGATACTGGAGTTTCCGTCTGGAAACACGGGAGTCCAAGATTTTTTCCACAACGTACTCCAACTCGCCCTCAACCAACACCGGAGCAGGAGGCTCAACGGAAGGCACAACCGGTACCTCATACCTGCGCAATAATGACCGATGAAAAACATTATGAATAGAAAAAGATGCAGGGAGGTCCAAACGGAAGGACACAGGGTTAAGAATCTCCAATATCTTGTACGGGCCGATGAACCGAGGCTTAAACTTAGGAGAAGAAACCCTCATAGGGACAAAACGAGAAGACAACCACACCAAGTCCCCGACACAAAGCCGAGGACCAACCCGACGCCGGCGGTTGGCAAAAAGCTGAGTCTTCTCCTGGGACAACTTCAAATTGTCCACTACCTGCCCCCAAATCTGATGCAACCTCTCCACCACAGCATCCACTCCAGGACAATCCGAAGATTCCACCTGACCGGAGGAAAATCGAGGATGAAACCCCGAATTACAGAAAAAAGGAGACACCAAGGTGGCAGAGCTGGCCCGATTATTGAGGGCAAACTCCGCTAAAGGCAAAAAAGCAACCCAATCATCCTGATCTGCAGACACAAAACACCTCAAATATGTCTCCAAGGTCTGATTCGTCCGCTCGGTCTGGCCATTAGTCTGAGGATGGAAAGCAGACGAGAAAGACAAATCTATGCCCATCCTAGCACAGAATGCCCGCCAAAATCTAGACACGAATTGGGTTCCTCTGTCAGAAACGATATTCTCCGGAATACCATGCAAACGAACCACATTTTGAAAAAACAGAGGAACCAACTCGGAAGAAGAAGGCAACTTAGGCAGGGGAACCAAATGGACCATCTTAGAGAAACGGTCACACACCACCCAGATGACAGACATCTTCTGAGAAACAGGAAGATCCGAAATAAAATCCATCGAGATGTGCGTCCAAGGCCTCTTCGGGATAGGCAAGGGCAACAACAATCCACTAGCCCGAGAACAACAAGGCTTGGCCCGAGCACAAACGTCACAAGACTGCACAAAGCCTCGTACATCTCGTGACAGGGAAGGCCACCAGAAGGACCTTGCCACCAAATCCCTGGTACCAAAGATTCCAGGATGACCTGCCAACGCAGAAGAATGAACCTCAGAAATGACTTTACTGGTCCAATCATCAGGAACAAACAGTCTACCAGGTGGGCAACGATCAGGTCTATCCGCCTGAAACTCCTGCAAGGCCCGCCGCAGGTCTGGAGAAACGGCAGACAATATCACTCCATCCTTAAGGATACCTGTAGGTTCAGAATTACCAGGGGAGTCAGGCTCAAAACTCCTAGAAAGGGCATCCGCCTTAACATTCTTAGAACCCGGTAGGTATGACACCACAAAATTAAACCGAGAGAAAAACAACGACCAGCGCGCCTGTCTAGGATTCAGGCGTCTGGCGGACTCAAGATAAATTAAATTTTTGTGGTCGGTCAATACCACCACCTGATGTCTAGCCCCCTCAAGCCAATGACGCCACTCCTCAAAAGCCCACTTCATGGCCAAAAGCTCCCGATTCCCAATATCATAATTCCGCTCGGCGGGCGAAAATTTACGAGAAAAAAAAGCACAAGGTTTCATCACGGAGCAGTCGGAACTTCTCTGCGACAAAACCGCCCCAGCTCCGATTTCAGAAGCGTCGACCTCAACCTGAAAAGGAAGAGCAACATCAGGCTGACGCAACACAGGGGCGGAAGAAAAGCGGCGCTTAAGCTCCCGAAAGGCCTCCACAGCAGCAGGGGACCAATCAGCAACATCAGCACCCTTCTTAGTCAAATCAGTCAATGGTTTAACAACATCAGAAAAACCAGCAATAAATCGACGATAAAAGTTAGCAAAGCCCAAAAATTTCTGAAGACTCTTAAGAGAAGAGGGTTGCGTCCAATCACAAATAGCCTGAACCTTGACAGGATCCATCTCGATGGAAGAGGGGGAAAAAATGTATCCCAAGAAGGAAATCTTTTGAACCCCAAAAACGCACTTAGAACCCTTCACACACAAGGAATTAGACCGCAAAACCTGAAAAACCCTCCTGACCTGCTGGACATGAGAGTCCCAGTCATCCGAAAAAATCAGAATATCATCCAGATACACAATCATAAATTTATCCAAATAATCACGGAAAATGTCATGCATAAAGGACTGAAAGACTGAAGGGGCATTTGAAAGGCCAAAAGGCATCACCAAATACTCAAAGTGGCCCTCGGGCGTATTAAATGCGGTTTTCCACTCATCCCCCTGCTTAATTCGCACCAAATTATACGCCCCACGGAGATCTATCTTAGAGAACCACTTGGCCCCCTTTATGCGAGCAAACAAATCAGTCAGCAGTGGCAACGGATATTGATATTTAACCGTGATTTTATTCAAAAGCCGATAATCAATACACGGCCTCAAAGAGCCATCTTTCTTAGACACAAAGAAAAAACCGGCTCCTAAGGGAGATGACGAAGGACGAATATGTCCCTTTTCCAAGGACTCCTTTATATATTCTCGCATAGCAGCATGTTCAGGCACAGAGAGATTAAATAAACGACCCTTAGGGTATTTACTACCCGGAATCAAATCTATGGCACAATCGCACTCCCGGTGCGGAGGTAATGAACCAAGCTTAGGTTCTTCAAAAACGTCACGATAGTCAGACAAGAATTCAGGAATCTCAGAGGGAATAGATGATGAAATGGAAACCAAAGGTACGTCCCCATGCATCCCCTTACATCCCCAGCTTAACACAGACATAGCTTTCCAGTCGAGGACTGGGTTATGAGATTGCAGCCATGGCAATCCAAGCACCAACACATCATGTAGATTATACAGCACAAGAAAGCGAATAATCTCCTGATGATCCGGATTAATTCGCATAGTTACTTGTGTCCAGTATTGTGGTTTATTACTAGCCAATGGGGTGGAGTCAATCCCCTTCAGAGGTATAGGAGTTTCAAGAGGCTCTAAATCATACCCACAGCGTTTGGCAAAGGACCAATCCATAAGACTCAAAGCGGTGCCAGAGTCGACATAGGCGTCCGCGGTAATAGATGATAAAGAACAAATCAGGGTCACAGATAGAATAAACTTAGACTGAAAAGTGCCAATTGAAACTGACTTATCAAGCTTCTTAGTACGCTTAGAGCATGCTGATATAACATGAGTTGAATCACCACAATAAAAGCACAACCCATTTTTTCGTCTAAAATTCTGCCGTTCGCTTCTGGACAGAATTCTATCACATTGCATATTCTCTGGCGTCTTCTCAGTAGACACCGCCAAATGGTGCACAGGTTTGCGCTCCCGCAGACGTCTATCGATCTGGATAGCCATTGTCATGGACTCATTCAGACCCGCAGGCACAGGGAACCCCACCATAACATCCTTAATGGCATCAGAGAGACCCTCTCTGAAATTCGCCACCAGGGCGCACTCATTCCACTGAGTAAGCACAGACCATTTACGGAATTTTTGGCAGTATATTTCAACTTCATCTTGCCCCTGAGATAGGGACATCAAGGCTTTTTCCGCCTGAAGCTCTAAATGAGGTTCCTCATAAAGCAACCCCAAGGCCAGAAAAAACGCATCCACATTGAGCAACGCAGGATCCCCTGGAGCCAATGCAAAAGCCCAATCTTGAGGGTCGCCCCGGAGCAAGGAAATCACAATCCTGACCTGCTGTGCAGGATCTCCAGCAGAGCGAGATTTCAGGGACAAAAACAACTTGCAATTATTTTTGAAATTTTGAAAGCAAGATCTATTCCCCGAGAAAAATTCAGGCAAAGGAATTCTAGGTTCAGATATAGGAACATGAACAACAAAATCTTGTAAATTTTGAACTTTCGTGGTGAGATTATTCAAACCTGCAGCTAAACTCTGAATATCCATTTTAAACAGGTGAACACAGAGCCATTCCAGGATTAGAAGGAGAGAGAGAGAGGAAGGCTGCAATATAGGCAGACTTGCAAGTGATTCAATTGAAAGCACACTCAGAACTGAAGGGAAAAAAAAAAATAAAAATTTTCAGCAGACTTCTTTTTTCTCTCCTTTCTCTGCCAATTAATTTAACCCTTTGTGGGCCGGTCAAACTGTTATGGTTCTCAATGGCAAGAGAACATAGCCCAGCATACATAAGAACTAGCTCTTGGAAGGATGGAAACTAAAACTGACCATGAACTAAACCTGCCGCACAACTAACAGTAGCCAGGTAGCGTGCCTACGTTTTATCCCTAGACGCTCAGCGCCAGCCGGAGGACTAACTAATCCTGGCAGAGGAAAATACAGTCCTGGCTCACCTCTAGAGAAATTTCCCCAAAAGGCAGACAGAGGCCCCCACATATATTGGCGGTGATTTTAGATGAAAATGACAAACGTAGTATGAAAATAGGTTTAGCAAAATCGAGGTCCGCTTACTAGATAGCAGGAAGACAGAAAGGGCACTTTCATGGTCAGCTGAAAACCCTATCCAAACACCATCCTGAAATTACTTTAAGACTCTAGTATTAACTCATAACATCAGAGTGGCAATTTCAGATCACAAGAGCTTTCCAGACACAGAAACGAAACTGCAGCTGTGAACTGGAACAAAATGCAAAAAACAAACAAGGACAAAAGTCCGACTTAGCTGGGAGTTGTCTAGAAGCAGGAACATGCACAGAAAGGCTTCTGATTACAATGTTGACCGGCATGGAAGTGACAGAGGAGCAAGGTTAAATAGCGACTCCCACATCCTGATGGGAACAGGTGAACAGAGGGGATGATGCACACAAGTTCAATTCCACCAGTGGCCACCGGGGGAGCCCAAAATCCAATTTCACAACAGGAACCCACGCCATTTAACCCTTTATTTTAGCAGCTACAGCACCCAAATTTTGCACATACACACTACTAACATTAGTAGTGTGGAATATGCAAAAAAAAAAGGGATATGAGATGGTTTACTGTATGTAAACCATGTCTCATATCCTGTTGGGTTTGTGAAGGAGAAATGAAAAGCCGGCAATTGAATTACCGGCTATTCACTAACACCACTGCGTATTTCTCGCAAGTCACACGCATGGTCCATGTGGAATCCGTATTTTTCTCGCCCCCATAGACTTTCATTGGCGATTTTTTTGCGCAATACGGTGACAAACGCAGCATGCTTCGATTTTCTACGGCCGTACAAGACCGTATATTACGGATGCGTAATATACGGCAGATAGGAGCTGGGCCATAGAGATTCATTGGGCCGTGTGTAATGCGAATTTTACGGACGTAGATTATGCGCTCATACGTCCGTAAAACTCTCCAGTGTGAGCCCGGCCTAATAAGATGCTCTTTCCGATTAAAGCATTTCCCACATTCTGAAAAGGAAAAAGGCTTCTCCCTTGTGTGAGTTCTCTGGTGATTAACAAGATTTGCATTACAGTTAAAACATTTCCCACATTATGAACAGGAAAAAGGCTTCTCCCCTGTGTGACTGCTCTGATGTCTAACAAGAAGCGCTTTCTGGTTAAAAAATTTCCCACATTCTGAACAGGAAAAAGGCTTCTCCCCTGTGTGGGTTCTCTGGTGTCTAACAAGAAGATCTTTCCGGTTATAACATTTCCAACATTCTGAACAGGAAAAAGGCTTCTCCCCTGTGTGAATTCTCTGGTGGTAATCAAGATGCGCTTTCCTGTTAAAACATTTCCCACATTCTGAACATGAAAAAGGTCTGTCCCCTGTGTGAGTTCTCTGGTGTCTAACAAGAACCTCTTTCCGGATAAAACATTTCCCACATTCTGAACAGGAAAAAGGCTTCTCCCCTGTGTGAGTTCTCTGGTGGGTATCAAGATGCGCTTTCTGGTTAAAACATTTCCCACATTCTGAACAGGAAAAAGGCTTCTCCCCAGTGTGACTGCTCTGATGTCTAACAAGAAGCGCTTTCTGGTTAAAACATTTCTCACATTCTGAACAGGAAAAAGGCTTCTCCCCTGTGTGATTGCTCTGATGTCTAACAAGATGCTCTTTTAGGTTAAAACATTTCCCACATTCTGAACAGGGAAAAGGCTTCTCCTCTGTGTGACTGCTCTGATGTCTAACAAGAAGCTCTTTCCGGTTATAACATTTCCCACATTCTGAACAGGAAAAGGGCTTCTCCCCTGTGTGAGTTCTCTGGTGGGTATCAAGATGCGCTTTCGTGTTAAAACATTTAACACATTCTGAACAGGAAAAAGGCTTCTCCCTTGTGTGAGTTCTCTGGTGGGTATCAAGATGCGCTTTCTGGTTAAAACATTTCCCACATTCTGAACAGGAAAAAGGCTTCTCCCCAGTGTGACTGCTCTGATGTCTAACAAGATGCTCTTTTAGGTTAAAACATTTCCCACATTCTGAACAGGGAAAAGGCTTCTCCTCTGTGTGACTGCTCTGATGTCTAACAAGATGCTCTTTTAGGTTAAAACATTTCCCACATTCTGAACAGGAAAAAGGCTTCTCCCTTGTGTGAGTTCTCTGGTGACTAACAAGATTTGCATTACAGTTAAAACATTTCCCACATTCTGAACAGGAAAAAGGCTTCTCCCCTGTGTGGGTTCTCTGGTGTCTAACAAGAAGTTCTTTCCGGTTAAAAGATTTCCCACATTCTGAACAGGAAAAGGGCTTCTCCCCTGTGTGAGATCTCTGGTGGTAATCAAGATGTGCTTTCCTGTTAAAACATTTCCCACATTCTGAACATGAAAAAGGTCTGTCCCCTGTGTGAGTTCTCTGATGTCCAGTAAGATGCTCTTTCCGATTAAAACATTTCCCACATTCTGAACAGGAAAAAGGCTTCTCCCCTGTGTGAGTTCTCTGGTGGTTATCAAGATGCGCTTTCGTGTTAAAATATTTCCCACATTCTGAACATGAAAATGACTTCTTTGCTTTAGGAGCAGTTTGTTTTTTAATGCCTCTTTTGTGACTTTGATTTTCCTTAGTAGTCGGTAATGAATCAGAAGACATCATCTGTTTCAAAGGATCAGCTGACAGATCTTTGCTGTGAATGGATGATTTTATAACTGGAGTAATAGCATTCACTTCAGTTGTACCTTGTAGGATCTCAAGATCATCATGTTTAAAAATTGAAGAGGTCAGCTGTCCTTCTGATCTCCTGGTACAGTCATCTGCCAAGATAAAAAAAACAATTATTTTTTAATAAAATATCCTTGAGTTTTATATTTTTGAACATTTCTAATTAAACTGTCCATAAAAATGGCAAGCTATGTAAAAAAACTTAAATTATTTACCAAGACAATGACAGTTCACAGTCTAATAGAAAACCTTATTAGATGAACCAGTTGTGTGTGGTGTTCAACTGTTTGTTCATTCTGCCTCACAAATATAGAGTAAAAAATAGTAGTTACTCACCGATAACGGTGTTTCTCTGAGCCCATGACGGCACCACGGAGAGGGGATCCGCCCACCAAGGACAGGAAACCTACAGATAAAAAGGCGGTACCTCTCTCCCGCATCAGTTTGTTTACAGAGCATAAAGGGAACATCAGGTTAATGATCACAAATGTTACTACATTACTAAACCTTTAATAAAGATACCGCGTGCTTATAGATTATATACATAACTAAACATTATAAATGTGTGCACACCCACGCGTGAGGGAGGGAATGTACGGGTGCCGTCATGGGCTCAGAGAAACACCGTTATCGGTGAGTAACTACTATTTTCTCTGTCCCCCATGACGGCACCACGGAGAGAATTGCAGAGACTGTCTACATTAGGGAGGGACTACCGCTTCCAGAACCCTTCTACCAAAGGTAAGGTCTGAAGAAGAATTTAAGTCCAACCGATAGTGCCTAAAGAAAGTTGAGGGTGAAGACCAAGTAGCAGCTCTACATATCTGGTCTATTGTCGCTCCGGCTCTCTCTGCCCAGGAAGCCGCCATCGCCCTAGTTGAATGAGCGTTAACTTCCCCTGGAGCTGGCATCCCACTTGAAGTATAGGCAAGGTTGATGGCATCTCTGATCCACCTTGCCAACGTACCCTTGGAGGCCTTCTTGCCTTTCCGAGGGCCCTGAAAACACACAAAGAGAGAACCTTCCTCTCTACACTCCCTAGTAGCCTCCAGGTAATGGATGAGACACCTTCTAACATCCAATGTGTGTAGTGATTTTTCCCCCTCGTTTTTAGGGTTAGGACAAAAGGAGGGAAGAGAGATCTCTTGGGACCTATGGAACCGGGAGGCCACTTTTGGTAAGTATGCTGGATCAGTTTTTAACACCACCCTGTCCTCCAATATTAGCGTGAAGGGTGGCCCGGCTGACAAGGCTTGTATGTCGCTAATTCTTCGGGCTGAAGTGAGGGCTACCAAAAGGGAGGTCTTAAAGGATAGAATCTTTAAGGGAAGTTCTTTTAAGGGCTCAAAGGGTGCTTTGGTGAGGGCCGTAAGAACTAGATTTAAGTCCCACTGTGGGGCTCTACGTGAGGGTAGAGGCCTAGATCTTTCTGCCGCCTTAATGAATCTGGACACCCAACGATTCTTTGCTAGATTGTAATTAAATAGTGCCCCCAGTGCGGCAATATGAACCTTCAGTGTGTTAGTGGCTAGGCCTTTTTCCAGCCCATTTTGCAGAAATTCTAACACTAATTTGAGAGGGATTCCTTCGGAGATTTTTGCCCCTGAGGAAGAGAGGAATTTCTTCCAGATTTTACCATACTGTCTAGTAGTTGTTAATTTCCTACTTTTTAAGAGGGTTGACACTAGACCTTGAGAGAAACCTTTCTCTATTAGTAACCCCCTCTCAAATTCCAGGCTGTCATGTGTAACCTCGCTACCTGCGGGTGTGTTACTGGTCCCTGGAATAGGAGATTGGGCAGGTCTGGGAGTATCCAAGGGTCTGTTATGGACATCCTTCTGGCCCAGGAAAACCAAGTTCTCTTCGGCCAGTAAGGGGCAATCAATATCACCCGGGCGCTGTCCTCCCTTATTTTCCTCAGAACCGCTGGTATCAGTGTGATAGGGGGAAACGCATATGCTAGCTTGTGCTTCCAAGGAATCATGAAAGCATCCAGCGCCACCGGGTTCCCTGCTGGGTTTATGGAACAAAAGGGGGTCACCTTCCGATTTAGATTGTTCGCGAAGAGATCTATTGTCGGAACCCCCCACATCTCCGTTATCCGATTGAATATGGACTGGTTCAGTTCCCATTCCCCCTGTTTTAGGCAGACCCGACTTAGGTAGTCTGCCTTGACATTGTCCACCCCTTTTATGTGAAGTGCCGTCAAAGATGCTAAATTTTCCTTGGCCATCTGTAAGATTGAATGTGTGACTTCCATCAGTGGTTGAGAGTGTGTTCCCCCCTGATGGTTTATGTAGGCCACTACCACTCTGTTGTCTGAAAACAGTCTTACATGATGTGAGTGAAGGGGTTTTTGGAATTCTGTAAGAGCGAATTTTACTGCCAGTAACTCTCTCATGTTGGAGGATGCTTCTTTTACGTCGTCTGACCATGTCCCCTGAACCACTAGATCGTGTAGGTGAGCCCCCCACCCGAAGGGACTTGCGTCTGTGGTTACCACCTTTGACACTGGAATCACCCATGGTAGACCGCGGCCCAAGTTGCTGTCTTTTGTCCACCAATCTAGCGAGAGAATTGTGTTTAATGAGAAGGTGAACCGACCTTCTAAATTTCCCTTCAGGAAAATTTCTTCCGCTAATGTCTGCCATTGCAGCTCCCTTGTATGTGCCTGGGCCCATTGGACGGCAGAAATGCAGGCCGTCATGGACCCGAGGAGAGACATTGCCTCTCGAAGTGATATAGAGGGAAGATCTCTTGCCCTGGACACTAACCCCACCACCCTTTGGATCTTTTCTTGGGGTAGGCGACATTCCTGGGAGATGGAATCCAACGTGATCCCCAGGTACTCCTGAATCTGACTCGGTATTAGTTTGGACTTCTTCAGATTCAGGAGCCACCCCAAGTTTTCCAAAGAGTCCATAACTAACTGTAGCTGGTTTTTGCAATGTTGGGGAGAGTTGCCCACTATCAGGAAATCGTCCAGGTATGGGACGATTAGGGTGTTTTGTTTCCTCAGGTCTGCCATGACTTCGGCTATCAATTTGGTAAATACCCTTGGGGCTATTGCGAGACCAAATGGTAGGGCTGTAAACTGGTAGTGCTTTACCATCCCTCCTATTTCGATTGCCACCCTGAGGAATTTTTGGAAGTCTTTGTGAATGGGGACGTGGTAGTATGCGTCCTTTAGGTCGAGCACTACCATGAAACAATGCGGAAACAACATTTTGACTGCTGTCTTTATTGTCTCCATTTTGAAAGGTTCCACAATCAGGTGTTTGTTTAAAATTTTTAAATTGATAATCGTCCTGAAAGATCCGTCTGGCTTTTTCCTGAGAAAAATCGGAGAGTAGAATCCTCTCCCTCTTTCTCGGGGGGGGACCTCCAGAAGAACCACTTTGTCTAGCAATGTTGTGAGTTCCTGTTCCAGAGCCATCCGCTCCTGTGGAGAAGCTCTCTGGGATGTCACCAGGAAGGATGGCTGAGGGAACGTAAGAAATTTGAATTTTAGTCCCGACTGTACCAAATCCAGAATCCAGGCACTGCTGGTTATCTTTTCCCAGGCTGAAAGGAAGAGGGACAATCTTCCTCCCACCTGGGGCAAAAGTTCATTGTGATGGTTTTTTGGGATCGGTGGGGCTTTTGTTGAAGATAAACCCTTTGCTCTTATTCTTTTTATCTTCCCATCTGTCCTGCGGTCTAGGTGGCTTCCTACGGAAGAATTTTTTACTCCGAAAAGGACGTTTATAAGATGGGTATTGCAGGACGGGAAAGGACTTCTTTTTGTCCCCTGCCTTTTCCAAAATATCATCCAGAGTAGAGCCGAAAAGAAATTCTCCCTCACAAGGAATATTACAAAGTTTAGCCTTTGTTTGGAGGTCTCCGGGCCAACATTTGAGCCAGAGGGCTCTTCTGGCTGCATTGGAGAACACCGCTGACCTGGCCGAAAGCCTGATTGAGTCTGCCGACGCATCGGCCAGAAAAGCGGCTGCCCCTTTCATTACTGGTAGGGTATTCAGTATACTGTCTCTGGATGCTTTATCTTTGAGCTGGGATTCCAGCTGGTCAAGCCATACCATAAGGGAGCGGGACGTGCAAGCTGCGGCCACCGCTGGTTTTAGGCCCCCTCCTGCTGCTTCCCAGGAACTTTTTAGGAAAGCATCCGCTTTTTTATCCATGGGATCCTTTAAGACCCCCATGTCTTCAAAAGGTAGGGCAAACTTTTTCGACGCTTTAGCGATTGCCACGTCTAATTTAGGTGCTTTTTCCCAAAAGGAGCATGCAGGGTCTTCAAAAGGGTATTTCCTTTTGGGTGTAAGTAGGGCCTTTCTTAAAGGTTTTTTCCATTCTTTATTTATTAAGGCTTGTATTTTGTCATTAAGGGGAAACACCCTTCTTTTTTTCTGCTCCAGTCCACCGAACATGATGTCTTGGACTGATTTTTTAGTGTGGGAGTCCGCAAGGCCCATGGTACTTCTGACTGCTTTAATTAGGGAGTCTGTTTCTTCTAATGGGAAACAACTACGACCTCTCTGAGAAGAGGATGATGAAGAGGATGATGAAGAAGAATCGGAGGAATTTGAACTAATCTCCCCACTATCCGAGGGACTAGAGTCAGATATAGGGATATTTTGTTTAATTTTTTTACGTTTTTTACCCTCCTGGAGAGACTTAAAGGTATCTTCCACCTGAGTTTTAATTAATGTTTTGAGTTCTGTGGCGAACCCTGGAAGCCCTTCACATAGTGTCTCTTCCATACAGGATTTACATAATCTTTTTTCCCAGGAGGCAGGTAAATCTTCTTTACAAAGTGCGCAGATCCTATGTTTGGACTTCCCTGCGCTCTTCCTTCCCTAAAACAACAAGAGAAAGGTAGGCTCTATTAGCCGGAGCATTCACGGAGATCACTCACCACCTGTGTACCCTCAGTACCGGCTGTGGATGGTCCGTATCGACAGTATGGTGCTCCTTCGATCCGGATGCAGCACTAGAATTTTTGCTGTGCTGAGATCCAGACCGTGCTCCAGTTGCACGCCGCTGGACATGAGAGGTAGCTTGCCCCTGCTGCCGGCGTTTTTGCTGCTGCTGCTGCTGCGGTGCCTGCGTTTGCTGCGCTGGTGAGCCCTGCAATTCGGGGTCACTCATGGCTGCTGAGGAACGCTGGCTGTACTCCAATAGAGCAACTAGCCAGGGAGACAGGACTCATTTAAATAGTCAGCGCGCCGGTTCCCGCGCGCTCCCCGACGCTAGATTTGCGCATGCGCGAATCCCAGTATGCACCGCGCCGTCCCAGCAAGCTTTGCGCCGCCCAGAATGCCCTGCTTCGACCAGCAGGCATTGCGGCACCCGCGCATGCGCGTTACCAACCCGGAAGTGCGGCACCATGCCGCTTGATGTTTCCTGGAGCGCTGTTCACGCGCGCATTGTCGCGCCGTGCACCACCTTATGGAGGGACCCCTCCCGTGGTTTTCGCGGGTGTGTGCCATGTGGAACCCCCACGCAGTGAGGATTCCTTTAGGAGCCGCAGCGCTGCTGCTGCAGTCCCCCGCTCACCCTAGAGACCTACTGATCCCAGCGGTGGCGCATCGGGTGGCCCAGCCTAGCCGAGGCAGGGAACCCCCGCTGCCTGAACCGGTCTGACTGGCCCCGGAATCCAACGACGATCTGAGGTAAGATCTGCTGCAGGTCCCGTCAAGGACAGGAAACCAAAACTGATGCGGGAGAGAGGTACCGCCTTTTTATCTGTAGGTTTCCTGTCCTTGGTGGGCGGATCCCCTCTCCGTGGTGCCGTCATGGGGGACAGAGAAAGAAACCAATCAATGTTATGTAGGCGAAAATAACACCAATACTCATCTCCCAAAAAACAAGTCCAAACAGGTCCATGATCTGTCAATGGAAAAACATTAGGCTATGTGCACACATTGCGGATTTTGATGCGGATCTGCAGTTTGTGGACGAACGGAATTGCATAAAATCCACAGTGTAGTGAACAAGCAGTATTAGTCTATGGGAAATTGACATTTGTAGTGCACATGCAGGGGAAAAATGCGCGGAATTGCAGTTTTTTTCCCACAGCATGTCAATTCTTTTTGTGGATTTTCTGAATCCATTGACTTCCGTTGTGTCAGGCCAATCCGCAGCAATATCGCAGGTTTAAAAAAGATCTGCGGATGTGCCTGTGAGAAACACTGCAGGTGGGGAGGGGGAAGAGTGTGGGCGGAGACTGTGTACGGAGAAGATGTGCGTGTCTGTGTGTGTATATGTGTGTGTGTATGGCTGTGTGTGTGTATCTGTGTGTGTGTGGCTTTGTGTGGACAGGCATCTTCCGATCGGACTACTAGTCCCATCCGGCTATGCCTGCTACACTGACAGGAAGCCGGATAATGTGACAGTAGTAGTACCATCATCTGGCTACTGTGTTCAAGTCTAAAAAAAAAAAAATCATGCACATCATACATACTGACCATACACCTAGTCTCCGAAGCCTTTGATCACCTGTAAAAAAAAGTAAAAATAAAAAACCAATAGTATACTCCCTGATCCGATGTGATCCATGTAATAATGAGCGTCCAACAACGATCTCCCGTGGAGAGCTGTCATATGAGCAGATGCAACCGCTCTCCAGGGGCTCTGGTGATACAGTGAGAGGAGGTAATCCTCTTCACTGTATCCCTCCGCCGTGAGTTCAGTATAGTTCATACTGTCACTTGCGGCACCGCTGCGTGGGAAAATTCTCACGCTGCGTTGCCGTCAAGTGATAGCCTGAACTCAGGTAACCTCTTCAGTGTTGCACTGCAGGAGCCATTGTCTCCTGTCAGTGTGTCACTGGAGGCCTATAGTTCTGTCACATCTGCTGATGTGAACCTTTTATAGGGGAGATCGTCGTGGGACAGTCGTTATTAAATGGATTGCATCGGACCAGGGAGTATTTGTGTTGGTTTATTGTTTTTTCTTTTTTTGCAGGAGATCGAGGGCGTCGCATGGATTGGCAGAACAATAAAGATGGCAAAACTGTGTAGTGTTTAATTTCATAAAATACTTTTTTCTGGCTGTGTCTTTGTTTATTTAACCCATTAACAACTATAGCATTAGTAATGGATAGGTATTTTATTGACGCCTCTCCATTACTAAGCAGGCTTGAAGTCACCTTACAATTCAAAGGTGGTATCAACCCCCAACTACTACCCCATATGCCACTGCTACAGGGGAGTGGGAAGAGAGGCTAAGTGCCGGAATAGACGCATCTTATAGATGCGCCATTTCAGGGGCGGCTGTGAGCTGGTTTTTGTAGCCGGGGAGGGGGCAATACCCATGACCCCTTCCTAGGCTACAAATATCAGCCCGCAGCTGTCTGCATAGCCATTTCTGGCTATTAATTATAGGGGGACCCCACAGTTTTTATTTGGGGGGCCCCTATTTTAATAGCCAGTAAAAACAAAATATACAGCTACAGGGGTGATATTCATAACCTGGGAAGATCCATGGGTATTAACCCCTTCCCAGGCTGTAAACATCGGCCCCTAGTCGCTGGCTTTCCCCTCTATGGTGCAGAAAATTGCGCAGGAGCACAAGCCATTTTTTTTTTATAAATTACAGATATTGCGTTTAAGGCCTGGGTCACACTTGTGAGAAACTCACACGAGTCTCTCGCATAAATACTCAAGCCCTGCCGCCGGCACTCCGGACCGGAGTGTACGGCTGCATGTATTTCTATGCAGCTTACCACTCCAGTCCCGAGTGCCAGCGGCAGTGCAGGGTATTAAGGTCCGAGACTCTTGCGAGTTTCTCGCAAGTGGGACCCCCGCCTAACGCAGATTTTGTGTGTGTCTTTATTTCACTTTTTTATGTACTATTTTATTATGTTTATTCCTAAACATCGGGCTTGGCATTATATATCTATAGATCTATCTATTATCCATCTATCAATCTATGTATCTATCTATCTCTTTCTTTCTGTGTAAACATTATTGTTCAATAGAGTATGTAAATGAAGAGGGTGGACAAGAAAGGACATCACAATTCTTTTTTTTCTATATTTAGCTTTCAAAAACGCATACCAATCCGAATAAAAAAAAAGGATGCAAATAAGCATCAAATCCATGCGGATTTTTACCTGTGCTTTCTGCCAAGAGATGCAGAATCTGCGCAGAAAATTTCACAGGCAATTCTGCAATGTATGCACATACCTGTAGCGGCTCAAAGGCTGTTGAGAAGCAACAGGGTTTCTATAAACCAATCTAGCAAAATGTCACCGGCGATGGCGGCGCCTGTGCAGTAGATCTATAAGTAAGAGATAGATGCTACTGGACAGGAGCCTCCGGTGTCATTTTGCTGGATGTTATTTTTTTTCTAAGCCTCATAATAGCCACAATATTATAGGCAAAATCAACAATAATATCAACACTATTGTATGCATTATGTAAAATAGGGGGCAGGTCACTGAGGGATCAGTGACCTGTCATAAGCCAATACAGATGAATATGTAATCAGAGTACAAAATAAAGCCCCGCACACAGCCCCACCTGGTCTTGTAGGGACCATATGAGCACATTCAGCAGCACAGAAGGGGGAGAAGGTAGATTCACCTAATAAGATATCAGGGATCTAGGAAGCCAACAACATCATTACCCTCTGCTTTCTCTTACAGGACCATCATAATATAATTCTTCAAGTGATTTTCTAACTTGTCAGCACATTCTACGTGCGCTGTCTTGACTTTGTTGTTTACAGATCTGGGTAGGTAAGGTCACTGTCTTCTAATCCCAGGGGGTAGGTGGATCATCCAGGTGGTAAGTTCTATAGAAAAGGGCTTTTAATACCCAAAGTCATTTGAACAGTTTTTGGTGGAGGAGAATGTCGTGGTCGGGAGGCCAAATGGTGATCGCACGATTGTGATACAGTCAGACTACACCACCAATAAAGCAGCCACAGCCGGTGGCAGAGAAGAATCTGTGACTTCTCTGCATTTAGTGATCACTACTCACCTGGGTATTCATGTGTAGGAATCTCCTCTTTACACTGCTCATCATCTCTCACATATGTCTCTGTAGTATTAATATGGGTCAGATCTTCACCCTGAAACAAATATTGTAAAAGTCACAGACAGATGGAGAAGTCACATCTATGATCAGCTATAATTCTGCCATCTCCACCGTTCACATTACACAAGTATAAAACATATAATACTGGGGGATAAAACAAGACTGAGCACAAGACCTTCACAGCCGTCTACACTTCATAGGGGAGATCTCATGACACCTTCTCTCCATCTACCTGATGATCCTGAGGAACAATGGGATCTCCTTGTTTACAGTCCTGTGGAAGGAGAGGACGGGGACATCTCTCTGGGGTTGGCCTCTTACTGGATAGATCTGGAGGAAACACATACAGGGACTGAATTCATTCTTTACATACAGATAATTATAGGCCGTGTGTATTTAGTCCTGTCTATTACCTGGTGATGTGAGGGGCTGGGGAACCTCCATCATGACATCCTTGTACAGATCTTTGTGTCCTTCTAAATACTCCCACTCCTCCATGGAGAAATAGACAGCGACATCCTGACACCTTATAGGAACCTGACACATACAATGATACTGTCATCCCCCCGATCTCTTCATAGTGTTACTGTATAATGTCCCAGCATTCCCAGCAGTGTCACCTCTCTAGTCAGCAGCTCAGTCATCTTGTAGGTGAGTTCTAGGATCTTCTGGTCATTGATGTCCTCATGTATCAGGTGAAGTGGAGGCCTCGTGATTGGGCTCAGGGGTCTTCCCCATCCCTCAGACACAGGGTCCTGAAAGCGATCACTAGAGGTCTTCTTCACTACTGTGTAATCCTGGTTATGAAGAGACACATTAATAAATCTCACTACAGACATTTCCAGAGTCCTCACCTCTCCAGTTCTGTCCATCTGTTATTCCCATAGATAAGAATGATGTAATGTGACGTCATCAGAATCTCTCACCTCTCCAGTAAGCTGGAAGAGGATCTCTAGGGTGAGGTGTAATATCCTCTCCACCATTTTGTCTCTGTCCATATCCATCTTTGATGGGCAATTCAGAAAAATTATCTTATATAGAAGATCTTCACTGAGAGGATCCGATATTGTAGAGACCTGAATGAGAAGAAGATGAGCCGATGTAACATCATAACAATCCTGTGTAATAATACAATTACTGGAGATAATAAGGGAAACATATGAGGAGATTTATTATTTTACAGTATTTAGTTTCCTTCTTTACATCTACTAATAAAACCTATATATTTAGGCCACAGACAACAAGCAGTTTCTTCCTCGGAGTCGGCAGCTGAATACGTTTCTCATAGACTCATCTTCCATAACGCTAAGGCTACTTTCACACTAATGTTGTGCACTGCACGTCACAATGCGAAGTTGCGGCGCACCGACGCAAACTCTCAAAGCGCCGCACAACGGTGGCAGTGCAGTTTTACAACGCATCCACTGCCCCATTGTGATGTGCGGGGAGGTGGGGGCGGGGTTCCGGCCACGCATGCGCGGTCGGAAAAGACGGTCACGATGCACAAAAGACGTTACATGTAACTTTTTTTGTGCCGACGGTCCGACGCAACACGACGCAACCGTCGCACGACGGTTGCGACGTGTGGCAATGCATCGCTAATGCAAGTCTATGGAGAAAAAACGCATCCTGCAAGCAATTTTGCAGAATGCATTTTTTTCTACAAAACGACGCATAGCGACGTGCAGTGCACGATGCTAGTGTGAAAGTAGCCAAATTCTCGTCTCATTTACCGACACTGGAATCGGCATTAGCAATACTGCAGGAGATATTCATTACACGTGACAGGAGAAATAACGACTTCATGATGAGGACGACATCTTCATCTTCTACTACGGCTCTAGAAACATATTTGTCCAGAGTCGGTCACTGACTCCATCCCCACCGGCCTCTATATGAAGGTTTCCCATCTTCCCCGCACTGTAATCTTCTATCACGTTAGATCTTATGTCTGATTCACACACAGAAGTTTGAGGCTTTTATAAAAGCTTTTTTTTTTTCCCACAAACACTGCAAACAGAATTATCTGATCCCCACGTCTCCATGTACAGTGTTTTATGGGGTTTATTTCTGTCATTAGGCTTTCCTATATTACAAGAAAAACGCCAGAAAATAAACACATATTAAAATGTTTCTAAAGAAAATTGGCTCCAACAATTCTGTGAAAAAGAAAAATACATGGAAAAAGCAGAAGACACATTTTTTTTTCACACAAACAATTGTTTAAAAAAATTAAGTCTTTCGGGCACCAGAACATAGATGTACACTGCAGGGACGGTACAGGGTGGCTGCAACAAAAACCCTGGCAGTTTAACCACTTACTGTTGCCAAAAGCAAACATGGCATCCAAGAAGGTGTGAGAGTTCCACTGAATGGCCTTCTGCCCCCAAGTACTCTATAGTATGGGGCGGCCTAGTTACTACGATAGTTACATGCCTAATAATTGTGTCTGGGCCTGCAATGTACGAAGGTCTATTAGGCCGCGCCAGCGGCAGCATCCAATAAGTTACCTTTTATCGCCCCCATACACCTTAGAGTAAAGTTACATGAATGCACTGATTTCGGGGGTTTGGCCGACCATATAATGTGTTTCGGGGCCTCCCCACAGATGATACTGGGGCAGAGAAGGATCTGGCATCCTGAATTTCAGAGGCTAATCCGTTTGTTCTTCCTGTAGATAATCCTCCTCTAGAGGAGTCTGGAGGCGACTCTCTCATACAGACCCCAGGAAAGCTGGAATATTTGTGTGTATGGGGGAGTCGGGAGAGATGGCCGTCTGCCAAATGACCGTTCAGCCAACACTTATCTCATGTGTATGGGGCCGTTAGTATTACACTGACAGCAGTGATGATACACGGCACTACAGTAGTACAGGGCATCACCGGAGCCATCAGAGGCTTGGATGTTGTATGATCGCACTGATCAGAGGGGTTTAAAAAAGTTTAAAAAAAGGTTTAATGTGAAAAACAAATCACAGTTTTAGCAATAGGAAATATCCTTCACTATTGGGAAAACAGAATCACTGCACAATGTTAGTTAAGCCACGTCCATAACAATTTTATTATAGTTATTAAGGTTGAAGGAAGACGTTAAGTCCATCTAGTTCAACCCATAGCCTAACATGCCCTAACATGTTGATCCAGGGGAAGGCAAAAAAACCCCATGTGGTAAGAGTAAGCTCCATCATGGGGAAAAAAATTCCTTCCCGACCCCACATACGGCAATCAAACTAGTTCCCTGGATCAATGCCTTATCAAGGAATCTAATATATATAACCTGTAACATTATACTTTTCCAGAAAGGTATCCAGTCCCCTCTTAAATTGAAGCAATGAATCACTCATTACAACATCATACGGTAGAGAGTTCCATATTCTCACTGCTCTTACAGTAAAGAATCCGCTTCTGTTATTATGCTTAAACCTTTTTTCCTCCAGACGTAGAGGATGACCCCTTGTCCCTGTCACCGGTCTATGATAAAAAAGATCAGCAGAAAGGTCTTTGTACTGTCCCCTCATATATTTATACATTAACATAAGATCACCCCTTAGTTTTCGTTTTTCCAAACTAAAAAGCCCCAAGTGTAATAACCTATCTTGGTATTGCAGACCCCCCAATCCTCTAATAACCTTGGTTGCTCTTCTCTGCACCCGCTCCAGTTCAGCTATGTCTTTCTTATACACCGGAGACCAGAACTGTGCACAGTAATCTAAGTGTGGTCGCACTAGTGACTTGTATAGAGGTAAAATTATGTTCTCCTCATGAGCATCTATGCCTCTTTTAATGCATCCCATTATTTTATTTGTCTTTGTAGCAGCTGCCTGACACTGGCCACTGAATATGAGTTTGTCATCCACCCATACACCCAGGTCTTTTTCATTGACGGTTTTGCCCAGAGTTTTAGAATTAAGCACATAGTTATACATCTTATTACTTCTACCCAAGTGCATGACCTTACATTTATCCCCATTAAAGCTCATTTGCCATTTATCAGCCCAAGCTTCTAGTTTACATAAATCATCCTGTAATATAAAATTGTCCTCCTCTGTATTGATTACCCTGCAGAGTTTAGTGTCATCTGCAAATATTGAAATTCTACTCTGAATGCCCCCTACAAGGTCATTAATAAATATGTTAAAAAGAAGAGGGCCCAATACTGACCCCTGTGGTACCCCACTACTAACCGCGACCCAGTCCGAGTGTGCTCCATTAATAACCACCCTTTGTTTCCTATCCCTGAGCCAACTCTCAACCCACTTGCACATACTTTCCCCTATCCCCATTATTCTCATTTTATGTATCAACCTTTTGTGTGGCACCGTATCAAAAGCTTTTGAAAAGTTCATATACACTACATCTACTGGGTTCCCTTGGTCCAGACCGGAACTTACCTCTTCATAGAAGCTGATCAAATTAGTCTGACATGATCGGTCCCTAGTAAACCCGTGCTGATACTGGGATACTGGGTCATGAGGTTATTCCTCTTCAGATACTCCAGTATAGCATCCCTTAGAATGCCCTCCAGGATTTTACCCACAGTAGAGGTTAAACTTACTGGCCTATAATTTCCGAGTTCAGTTTTTGTCCCCTTTTTGAATATTGGCACCACATTTGCTATACGCCAGTCCTGTGGTACAGACCCTGTTATTATGGACTCTTTAAAGATTAAAAATAATGGTCTATCAATGACTGTACTTAATTCCTGCAGTACTCGGGGGTGTATCCCATCCGGGCCCGGAGATTTGTCAATTTTTGTGATTTTTAGACGCCGCCGTACTTCCTGCTGGGTTAAGCAGGTAACATTAAATTGGGAATTATTATCACTAGTCATATTGGCTGCCATGGGATTTTCTTTTGTAAATACTGATGAAAAAAAGTCATTTAGCATATTGGCTTTTTCCTCATCCTCATCCACCATTTCACCCAGACTATTTTTAAGGGGGCCAACACTATCATTTTTTAGTTTCTTACTATTTATGTAGTTAAAGAATATTTTGGGGTTATTTTTGCTCTCTCTGGCAATGAGTCTCTCTGTCTCAATCTTTGCTGCCTTGATTTGCTTTTTACAGAATTTATTTAATTTTTTGTATTTATTTAATGCCTCCTCACTACCTACTTCCTTTAATTCTCTAAATGCTTTCTTTTTGTCCCTTATTGCGCCCCTTACAGCTCTAGTTAGCCATATTGGTTTCCTCCTATTTCTAGTATGTTTATTCCCATACGGTATATACTGTGCACAGGTCCTATCCAGGATGCTAATATATGTCTCCCATTTTCTTTGTGTACTTTTATGTCTCAGGATATCGTCCCAGTTAATTGCACCAAGATCCTCTCTCATCCGTTGGAAATTTGCCCTCCTGAAGTTTAGTGTCCTTGTCACCCCTCTACTACCCATCTTATTAAAGGTTACATGGAAAATTATTATTTTGTGATCACTATTCCCCAAGTGACCCCCAACCCTTATATTTGATATGCGGTCTGGCCTGTTGGTTAATATTAGGTCTAGCAGTGCCCCCCTTCTTGTTGGGTCCTGAACCAGCTGTGAAAGTTAATTGTCTCTCATAGTTGTCAAAAACCGATTACCTTTACTGGAACTGCAGGTTTCTGTTCCCCAATCTATTTCAGGGTAGTTGAAGTCCCCCATAATAATGACTTCTCCTTGAGTCGCAGCTTCATCTATTTGCTTAACGAGGATATTCTCCATTGCTTCCATTATTTTTGGAGATTTATAACAAACCCCTATCAGTAATTTATTATTTTTTCCCCCTCCCCTTATCTCCACCCACAGGGACTGTACATTTTCATTAGATTCACCTATATTATCACGCAGGATGGGTTTTAAGGTCGATTTTACAAACAGACACACCCCACCCCCTCGCTTATCTGTACGGTCATTTCTGAAAAGGCTATAGCCCTGCAAGTTAACAGCTCAGTCATGGCTCTCATCCAGCCATGTCTCAGATATCCCCACCATGTCATAATTATGTTCCAACAACATTAGTTCTAATTCGTCCATTTTGTTGGCGAGGCTTCTGGCATTAGTATACATGCACTTGATGTTCCTCTCTGTACCTCTATTCTTTCTTAAATTACTAACTGTTCTAACCCCACCCCCCATGCCTCCGCCACCCCCAACTTCCTTATTTGTGCCCAGGTCTCTATCTGCACTATCTTCCCCACCTATAAAATGAATACCCTCCCCCCCATTCCCTAGTTTAAACACTCCTCCAACATTCTAGCCATTTTCTCCCCCAGCACAGCTGCACCTTCCCCATTGAGGTGCAGCCCATCCCTAGCGTAGAGCCTGTAGCCAACTGAGAAGTCGGCCCAGTTCTGCAGGAACCCAAACCCCTCCTTCCTACACCAATTCTTGAGCCACTTATTAACCTCCCTAATCTCCCGTTGCCTCTCTGGAGTGGCACGTGGTACAGGCAGTATTTCAGAAAATACCACGTTGGAGGTCCTTGCTTTCAGCTTGCAGCCTAATTCCCTGAAATCATCTTTAGGGACCTTCCACCTACCTCTAAGGCTATGTGCACACGTCAGGATTTTGTCAGGATTTTGTCAGGATTTGTAGCCAAAACCAGGAGTGGAACAATTAGAGGAAAAGTATAATAGAAACATATGCACCACTTCTGCATTTATCACCCACTCCTGGTTTTGGCTACAAAACCTGATGAAAAAGCCTGACAAAATCCTGACAAAATCCTGACGTGTGCACATACCCTTACTTTGTCATTTGTGCCAATGTGCACCATGACCGCTGGGTCCTCACCAGCCCCTCCCAGTAATCTGTCCACCCGATCAGCGATGTGTCGGACTCGAGCGCCAGGTAGGCAGCACACCGTTCGACGATCCCTGTCTTTGTGACAGATTGCCCTATCTGTTCCCCTAATAATTGAGTCCCCCACTAACAGCACCTGTCTGGCCTGCCCTGCTCTCCTATTTCCCTCCTTACTGGAGCAGTCACTCCTCCAGCTTTCAGAGGACATGCCTGCCTGCAGCAGTGCTACCCCTGTACTGGCACTCCCCTCATCTGCCAACTTAGCAAACTTATTGGGGTGAGCCAGATCAGGACTAGCCTCCCTGGCACTCTTCCCTCTACCTCGCTTTCTGAATGTCACCCAGCTACCTACTTCACTCTCCTGCAGCTCCATCCTACCATCCCCCTCCTCATCTATCCCATTGAGAGTCTGCTCTGTGAGCAGAAGACTCCTCTCCATATTGTCTATGGATCTCAGTGTTGCCAGCTGCACATTAAGGGCTTGTTTCCACATGCGAGAAACACGTCCGTGTCTCGCATGTGGGAACCAAGCTCTGGCGTCGGCACATTTGAGCGGAGCTGTGCAGCTCCATGTGTTCCTATGCGGCCGCACACTCCGCTCTGGAGTGCCGACGCCAGAACTTGGTTCCCACATGCGAGACACGGACGTGTTTCTCGCATGTGGAAACAAGCCCTTAGATCCAGTATCTGGGTTTCCAAATGCACAACGTGCTCACATCTCGCACAGCAGTATGCACCCTCGACCGGCTGATCAAGGACTGCATACATGTGGCAAGATGTGCACTGGATGGCATTAACAATTGTGGAGCACATTTCCTAATGGGGATTGCACCAGACAGAAACGTTAAATAAAAATAAATACAAAGTATTAATTAACACTTGGAACAGCAATTCCTCCCTTGGAAACTCCCTGATTCCAAAGTCACTGAGTCACAAGTCACACTTACCGCCGTCCACACTTACGCTCAGGTCACACTCAGCTCGCTCACACTCGCTATGCTGAAGATTTCAAGATTTTTTTTTTCCTCTTTTTCCCTTCAACAACAAGCCACCTTGCTGTTCAAATGCACTTCCAAAAAGGACTTGAGCCCCAAACAGCTGCCCCTTATAAACCCTTGATTATGACCGCCCACCCTAAGTTAACCCCTTGTGAATATAGCTACTCCCAATTCAACAACTCACAAAAATTCACACAGGTATTTGTTAAAGGCCTTCCAAATACCTCTTCACTGAGTCACAAGTCACACTTACCGCCGTCCACACTTACGCTCAGGTCACACTCAGCTCGCTCACACTCGCTATGCTGAAGATTTCAAGATTTTTTTTTTCCTCTTTTTCCCTTCAACAACAAGCCACCTTGCTGTTCAAATGCACTTCCAAAAAGGACTTGAGCCCCAAACAGCTGCCCCTTATAAACCCTTGATTATGACCGCCCACCCTAAGTTAACCCCTTGTGAATATAGCTACTCCCAATTCAACAACTCACAAAAATTCACACAGGTATTTGTTAAAGGCCTTCCAAATACCTCTTCACTGAGTCACAAGTCACACTTACCGCCGTCCACACTTACGCTCAGGTCACACTCAGCTCGCTCACACTCGCTATGCTGAAGATTTCAAGATTTTTTTTTTCCTCTTTTTCCCTTCAACAACAAGCCACCTTGCTGTTCAAATGCACTTCCAAAAAGGACTTGAGCCCCAAACAGCTGCCCCTTATAAACCCTTGATTATGACCGCCCACCCTAAGTTAACCCCTTGTGAATATAGCTACTCCCAATTCAACAACTCACAAAAATTCACACAGGTATTTGTTAAAGGCCTTCCAAATACCTCTTCACTGAGTCACAAGTCACACTTACCGCCGTCCACACTTACGCTCAGGTCACACTCAGCTCGCTCACACTCGCTATGCTGAAGATTTCAAGATTTTTTTTTTCCTCTTTTTCCCTTCAACAACAAGCCACCTTGCTGTTCAAATGCACTTCCAAAAAGGACTTGAGCCCCAAACAGCTGCCCCTTATAAACCCTTGATTATGACCGCCCACCCTAAGTTAACCCCTTGTGAATATAGCTACTCCCAATTCAACAACTCACAAAAATTCACACAGGTATTTGTTAAAGGCCTTCCAAATACCTCTTCACTGAGTCACAAGTCACACTTACCGCCGTCCACACTTACGCTCAGGTCACACTCAGCTCGCTCACACTCGCTATGCTGAAGATTTCAAGATTTTTTTTTTCCTCTTTTTCCCTTCAACAACAAGCCACCTTGCTGTTCAAATGCACTTCCAAAAAGGACTTGAGCCCCAAACAGCTGCCCCTTATAAACCCTTGATTATGACCGCCCACCCTAAGTTAACCCCTTGTGAATATAGCTACTCCCAATTCAACAACTCACAAAAATTCACACAGGTATTTGTTAAAGGCCTTCCAAATACCTCTTCACTGAGTCACAAGTCACACTTACCGCCGTCCACACTTACGCTCAGGTCACACTCAGCTTGCTCACATTCGCTATGCTGAAGATTTCAAGATTTTTTTTTTCCTCTTTTTCCCTTCAACAACAAGCCACCTTGCTGTTCAAATGCACTTCCAAAAAGGACTTGAGCCCCAAACAGCTGCCCCTTATAAACCCTTGATTATGACCGCCCACCCTAAGTTAACCCCTTGTGAATATAGCTACTCCCAATTCAACAACTCACAAAAATTCACACAGGTATTTGTTAAAGGCCTTCCAAATACCTCTTCACTGAGTCACAAGTCACACTTACCGCCGTCCACACTTACGCTCAGGTCACACTCAGCTCGCTCACACTCGCTATGCTGAAGATTTCAAGATTTTTTTTTTCCTCTTTTTCCCTTCAACAACAAGCCACCTTGCTGTTCAAATGCACTTCCAAAAAGGACTTGAGCCCCAAACAGCTGCCCCTTATAAACCCTTGATTATGACCGCCCACCCTAAGTTAACCCCTTGTGAATATAGCTACTCCCAATTCAACAACTCACAAAAATTCACACAGGTATTTGTTAAAGGCCTTCCAAATACCTCTTCACTGAGTCACAAGTCACACTTACCGCCGTCCACACTTACGCTCAGGTCACACTCAGCTCGCTCACACTCGCTATGCTGAAGATTTCAAGATTTTTTTTTTCCTCTTTTTCCCTTCAACAACAAGCCACCTTGCTGTTCAAATGCACTTCCAAAAAGGACTTGAGCCCCAAACAGCTGCCCCTTATAAACCCTTGATTATGACCGCCCACCCTAAGTTAACCCCTTGTGAATATAGCTACTCCCAATTCAACAACTCACAAAAATTCACACAGGTATTTGTTAAAGGCCTTCCAAATACCTCTTCACTGAGTCACAAGTCACACTTACCGCCGTCCACACTTACGCTCAGGTCACACTCAGCTTGCTCACACTCGCTATGCTGAAGATTTCAAGATTTTTTTTTTCCTCTTTTTCCCTTCAACAACAAGCCACCTTGCTGTTCAAATGCACTTCCAAAAAGGACTTGAGCCCCAAACAGCTGCCCCTTATAAACCCTTGATTATGACCGCCCACCCTAAGTTAACCCCTTGTGAATATAGCTACTCCCAATTCAACAACTCACAAAAATTCACACAGGTATTTGTTAAAGGCCTTCCAAATACCTCTTCACTGAGTCACAAGTCACACTTACCGCCGTCCACACTTACGCTCAGGTCACACTCAGCTCGCTCACACTCGCTATGCTGAAGATTTCAAGATTTTTTTTTTCCTCTTTTTCCCTTCAACAACAAGCCACCTTGCTGTTCAAATGCACTTCCAAAAAGGACTTGAGCCCCAAACAGCTGCCCCTTATAAACCCTTGATTATGACCGCCCACCCTAAGTTAACCCCTTGTGAATATAGCTACTCCCAATTCAACTCACAAAAATTCACACAGGTATTTGTTAAAGGCCTTCCAAATACCTCTTCACTGAGTCACAAGTCACACTTACCGCCGTCCATACTTACGCTCAGGTCACACTCAGCTCGCTCACACTCGCTATGCTGAAGATTTAAAGATTTTTTTTTTCCTCTTTTTCCCTTCAACAACAAGCCACCTTGCTGTTCAAATGCACTTCCAAAAAGGACTTGAGCCCCAAACAGCTGCCCCTTATAAACCCTTGATTATGACCGCCCACCCTAAGTTAACCCCTTGTGAATATAGCTACTCCCAATTCAACTCACAAAAATTCACACAGGTATTTGTTAAAGGCCTTCCAAATACCTCTTCACTGAGTCACAAGTCACACTTACCGCCGTCCACACTTACGCTCAGGTCACACTCAGCTCGCTCACACTCGCTATGCTGAAGATTTAAAGATTTTTTTTTTTTCCTCTTTTTCCCTTCAACAACAAGCCACCTTGCTGTTCAAATGCACTTCCAAAAAAAAATTATGCTCTATTATCCTGTACACTGTGGTGTAGATAGAAATCACAGGTCTGACAGCAATAGCTGGAATTGGGCCCACAATCTCAAGAGGACAAAAAATATAAAATAGAAAATATATTTATAATGTCACCTACAGGTGTTTCTCAAAAAATTAGAATATCATCAAAAAGTTAATTTATTCAAGTTATTCAATTCAAAAAGTGAAACTCTTATATTATATATAGTCATTACAAAAAGAGTTATCTATTTCAAGTGTTTATTTCTGGTAATGTTGATGATTATGGCTTACAGCCAATGAAAACCAAAAGTCATTATCTCAGTAAATTAGAATAATTAACAAAAAACACCTGCAAAGATTTTCTAAGCATTTAAAAAGGTCCCTTAGTCTGTTACAGTAGGCTCCTCAATCATGGGGAAGACTGCTGACTTGACAGTTATCCATTGACACACTCCACAAGGAGGGTAAGCCACAAAAGGTCATTGCTAAAGAAGCTAGCTGTTCACAGAGTGCTGTATCTAAGCATTTTAATGGAAAGTTGAGTGGAAATTAAAAGTGTGGTAGACCAAGATGCACAAGCAACCAGGATAACCGCAACCTTGAAAGGATGGTTATGAAAAGGCCATTCAAAAAATTGGGGGAAATTCACAAGGAGTGGACTGCTGCTGCAGTCATTGCTTCAAGAGCCACCGCACACATACATATCCAGGACATGGGCTACAAGTGTCGCATTCCTTGTGTCAAGCCACTCATGACCAATAGACAGCACCCAAAGCGCCTTACCTTGGCCAAGGAGCAAAAGAACTGGACTGTTGCTCAGTGATCCAAGGATTTGTTTTCAGATGAAAGTAAATGTTGCATTTCATTTCGAAATCAAGGTCCCAAAATCTGTAGGAAGAGTGGAGAGGCACACAATCCATGCTGCTTGAGGTCTAGTGTGAAGTTTCCACAATCAGTGATGAGGAGTCATGTCATCTGCTGGTGTAGGTCCACTGTGTTTTATCAAGACCAAAGTCAGTGCAGCCGTCTACCAGGAAATTTTAGAGCATTTCATGCTTCCCTCTACCGAAAAGCTTTTTGGAGATGGAAATTTCATTCTCCAGCAAGACTTGGCACCTGTCCACACTGCCAAAAGTATCAATACCTGGTTTAAAAATAACAGTATCATTGTGCTTGACTGGTCAGCAATCTCGCCTGACCTTAACCCCATAGAGAAACTATGTGGTATTGTCAAGAGGAAGTTGAGAGACAACAGACCCAACAATGCAGTTGAGCTGAAGGCTGCTATCAAAGCTTCCATAGCACCTCAGCAGTGCCACTGGCCTCCATGCCACGCCAATTAATGCAGTAATTGATGCAAAAGGAGCCACGACCCAGTATTGAGCGCATTTACTGAACATACATTTCAGTAGGCCAACATTTTGGATTTTAAAATCATTTTTCAAGCTGGTGGTATAAAGTATTCTATGTTACTGAGATAATGACCTTTGGGTTTTCATTGGCTGTAAGCCATAATAATCATCATTATCAGAAAGAAACACTTGAAATAGATCACTCTGTTTGTAATGACTCTATATAAGAGTTTCACTTTTTTGTATGGAAGAACTGAAATAAGGGGAACATAGCTATAGTAGGAATTAAAACATAACCTTTAATATATACAAGGTAAAAACTAAACAACAAAAAAACAAATAGTGTCACCCCAAGGAAGGTACAACATGATGTAACCTGTATGGTAAAGTACCATTAATGGGTAGTACCAAAATAGATTATTAGTAGGAACAATCGTTACACACGCAAGGTGTGCTGTCCCAAACTGTCAAGATACCTCTAGTTTGTAACAAAAGCACACATAAGTGCAAAAAATGTTTTACCAGGTAGTCTTGTTTATATAGGTATCAGCAGGTATCAAAGGCAAATTTATAGACAGGCGGGATAAGGTAAAGCAAATAAGGTAGACATCATGTAAAATGTTTAAAACAGGAATGATCTCACCAATTGCCGTTGACCAGGTAGGTAAAGCCCACAGTTCGCTGGAGCGGAGAAATCCATAAATCAGCGATGTCAGGAGACAATACCCTGTCAATCCCTGAAGGGCTATCCGTAAACCTAGGTCCCGAGCTCCCGCCCTTACAAGGGCAGTCCACAGCTACCCCTGAGCAATATCATGCCCTGCACTCTCCCTATTGAAGTGTCCCGACGCGTTTCTTCGCAGGCCTAATCATCACGGGACTTGCCTGCCTGGGAGATAAAGTGCACGAGTGCTAAAAAGAAGGACAGAAGGACCTGCCACCCTCCTTGTTATGCTGAGGAGAACTGAAATAAATTAAATTTTTGATGATATTCTAATTTTGTGAGAAGCACCTGTAGATGACATTACTAATACATGGGGTCATATAGCTGACATTACTAAACTATGGGGGCTCATAGGTGACATTACTAATATATGGTGGTACATAGGTGACATTACTAATATATGGGGGCTGTGAGGCGGGGGGGATCATATGTGAATGGTGATATGTATCCCCCAGGATGTGAACGAAGTCCTATTAGACATGCTGGAGTGCCTTGTGGTCACAACAGGACGCCTGTGAGCCACAAAACAAAGTAAAAGTAAGCATGGCCTGGTCAAGCTATTTGACCAAGAAATTGTCCAGGAAAACCCGTTAAGGGAATTTATTTTTGAAACTGACTACAGGAAGGTAGCTGGGCAGTCCATTTCCTCCAGATAGGTCTTGCAAGTGGCCCATGGCCACGGATTCCAGGTTAAAACCCCTGCTGCACGAGTTTGGGTGTGTCAGTTTAGAGTTTGCAACTTGCGGAGCAGTCAGCTCTGCAGAAGTTCAGTCTGTGTGAGTTAACAAAGAGCCAGCAGAATGAGCTCCCGGCACCCCGCAGAGTGATGCGGTGGTGCCGTCGCACTCAGCAACCGGACACCCACGAACGGTTTTGTTTCCCGGCTGTGATCCGGATGCCGTACAATGTGTGAGCGTGGACACTAAAACACGTTTGCTGTGAACTTTTCCTGTGGTCACTGTCTGTCACACTGAACCATCCCCACTGCACTACAGTTTGCCACATTGCAACCCAGGCCTGTGGACAAAATGGAGGAAATCCTGAGGCAGCTGGTTCTCACACAGCAACAACAGCAACAAACCAATAACCAGTTGCTGCAGCAAATTGCAGCCCTGTGTGAGGCACCTCCACCGCCGACCCTGGAATGTCGCGAGGCCCAAGAAAAGGTTTGCTCCTCTTTGAGGAAATTGAGTCTGGAAGACGACGTGGAAGCTTTCCTCACCGTCCATGAGCATACGGCAGAGCGGGAGAACCTGCCAACGTTCCAGTGGGCCAAAGTGGTGGCTCAATTCCTGAGGGGTAACGTGCTAAAGGCCTACTTTGACCTCAGTCGGACGGACGCCAAGGACTACACCATGCTAGAAGGTGAGACCCTTGCCCAACTGGGGGTTAATACCTCCATGCTATACAGCATTGGGTGGGGACCCGGGCACTCTGGGCCAGGTGGTCAGGGCCGGCGTCAGCACCTGGCATAGCCGGACAAGTGCCGGGGCCCTGGCAAGACAGGGGGGCCCATTCAGGGCTGGCATTAGGGGCAGGCAGCTGCCTAGGGCCCCCGCTCCCCCAGGGGCCCTCAGCTAGCAGCACATCACGCAGCCGCTATGGGGCCTCTGAGAGGCAGGGGGGCCTGCCTGTCGCCAGTGCCAACTCCACCGCCACCGCATTGAACTATACCAGCGGTATACCAGCGTCTGCCTATAACAAAAAGGCAATGGTTCACTCCTTTAACGTGGGAGATCGGGTGTTGGTTTTGGTGCCCACTACCGAAAGCAAGTTTATGGCCAAGTGGCAAGGGCCATATGAAGTTTGGGAAAAAGTGGGCGAAGTAAACTATAGAGTTTACCAGTCCGGGGAAAAAAAACCTGAACAGTTGTATCACATTAATCTGTTGAAAGCGTGGAAGGACCAGGAGTGTATGATTACGGAGGTGACTCCCAACATATCATCTGGGGACCCTCCGATATTGGTTCAGACAGAGGCCGAGGGAGAGGTAAAGATAGGAGACACCCTCTCGAAACAGCAGCAGCGAGAGGTGCGGAAATTGGTAAAAGGGAATACTGATGTATTATAGGGTTTACCCGGTCAAACCTATGTCATCCAGCATCACATTGTCACCGAGCCTCACGTGACGGTATAAATGAAACCGTACTGTGTGTCCGAGGCACGCAGACAAGCGATCGTAAGTGAGGTGAAACAAATGCTTCTGCTGGGAGTAATTGAGGAATCCCGGAGTGACTGGGCTAGCCCGATGGTGCTAATCCTGAAGCCGGATTGGTCATAACGGTTCTGTATATAGTACCTGTTTATACTGCATCCTGTATATAGTACCTGTATATAGCACCTGTGTATACTGCACCCTGTATATAGTACCTGTGTATACTGCACCCTGTATATAGTACTTGTGTATATAGTACCTGTATATGCTGCACCCTGTATATAGTACCTGTGTATACTGTACCATATATATACTGCACCCTGTATATAGTACCTGTGTATACTGTACCATGTATACTGCACCCTGTATATAGTACCTGTGTATACTGTACCATATATATACTGCCTCCTGTATGTAGTACCTGTTTATACTGCATTCTGTATATAGTACCTGTGTATACTGCACCCTGTATATAGTACCTGTGTATATAGTACCTGTATATACTGCACCCTGTATATAGTACCTGTGTATACTGTGCCATATATACTGCACCCTGTATATAGTACCTGTGTATACTGTACCATATATATACTGCACCCTTTATATAGTACCTGTGTATACTGTACCATGTATACTGCACCCTGTATATAGTACCTGTGTATAGTGTACCATATACATACTGCACCCTGTATATAGTACCTGTGTATACTGTACCATGTATACTGCACCCTGTATACAGTACATGTGTATACTGTACCATATATATACTGCACCCTGTATATAGTACCTGTGTATACTGTACCATATATTTACTGCACCCTGTATGTAGTACCTGTGTATACTGTACCATATAAATACTGCACCCTGTATATAGTACCTGTGTATACTGTACCATATATATACTGCACCCTGTATGTAGTACCTGTGTATACTGTACCATATATACTGCATCCTGTATATAGTACCTGTGTATACTGCACCCTGTATGTAGTACCTGTGTATACTGCACCCTGTATATAGTACCTGTGTATACTGCACCCTGTATGTAGTACCTGTGTATACTGCACCCTGTATATAGTACCTGTGTATACTGCACCCTGTATATAGTACCTGTGCATGCTGTACATTATATATACTGTACCCTGTATATAGTACCTGTGTATACTGTACCCTGTATATAGTACCTGTATATACTGTACCACATATATACTGCACCCTGTATATAGTACCTGTGTATACTGTACTATATATATACTGTACCCTGTATATAGTACCTGTGTATACTGTACCCTGTATATAGTACCTGTGTATGCTGTACAATATATATACTGCGTCCTGTATATAGTACCTGTATATAGTACCTTATGCAAATTGGATTTAAGTGTCATAAAGATTTAATTGTTTTGTTTTTCAAATAAACTCGTGGATGGTATTGTGTCTCAGGGCTCAATGGATCACTGAAATCAATCTTAAACACATGTGATGATTAGTTTTCCAGGTGATTCTAATTAAAAGAAAAACTACTTAAAAATGATGCTCCACATTATTAAGCAGGCCACAAGTTTCAAGCAATATGGGAAATAAAAAGGATCTCTCTGCTGCTGAAAAGCGTTAAATAGTGCAATGTCTTGGACTAAGTAAGAAAACATTAGATATTTCATGAAAACTTAAGAGTGATCATCATACTGTGAAGAGATTTGTGACCGAAACAGAGCACAGACAGAGTTCATGCAGATAAAGGCATAATGAGGAAGGTTTCTGTCTGACTAGTTCACTGGATTAAGACAGCAGCTGCCAAAATAAGATTACAAAGCATCAATCAGTTAATTGAAGCTGCTGGTGCCTCTGGAGTCCCTTGAACCTCAAGGTGTAGGATTGCTGTAGTGCATAAACTTACTATTCGGCCACCCCTAAACAGTGTTCACAAGCAGTGGGCCCAGACATACATGAAGACTAATTTTCAAATAGTCTTGTTTACTGATGAGTGTCGAGCAACCCTGGACGGTCCAGATGGTTTAGAAGTGGATGGTTGGTGGATGGCCACCATGTCCCAACAAGGCTGTGAGATCAGCAAGGAGGTAGAGGAGTCATGTTTTGGGCCGGAGTCATGTTTTGGGCCGGAATCATGGGGAAACAGCTGGTAGGGCCCTTTAAGGTTCCTGAAGGTGTGAAAATGACCTCTGCAAAGTATATAGAGTTTCTGACTGACAACTTTCTTCCATCGTATAAAAAGCAGAAACGTGCTTTCAGGAGCAAAATCATCTTCATGCTGACAATGCACCATCTCATGCTGCAAAGAAAACCTCTGAGTCATTGGCTGCTATGGGCATAAAAGGAGATAAACTCATGTGGCCACCATCTTCCTCTGACCACAACCCTATAGAGAACCTTTGGATTATCATCAAGCAAAAGATCTATGAGGGTGGGAGGCAGTTCACATCAAAACAGCAGCTCTGGGAGGCTATTCTGACTTCATGCAAAGAAATACAAGCAGAAATTCTCCAAAAACTCACAAGTAGTGTTGAGCGATACCGTCCGATACTTGAAAGTATCGGTATCGGAAAGTATCGGCCGATACCGGCAAAGTATCGGATCTAATCCGATACCGATACCCGATACCAATACAAGTCAATGGGACTCAAGTATCGGACGGTATTCCTGATGGTTCCCAGGGTCTGAAGGAGAGGAAACTCTCCTTCAGGCCCTGGGATCCATATTAATGTGTAAAATAAAGAATTAAAATAAAAAATATTGCTATACTCACCTCTCCGACGCAGCCTGGACCTTACCGAGGGAACCGGGAGCCTTCTTTGCTTAAAATGCGCGCTTTTACTTCCTTCCGTGACGTCACGGCTTGTGATTGGTCGCGTGCCGCCCATGTGGCCACGACGCGACCAATCACAGCAAGCCGTGACGTAATTTTCAGGTCCTCAATGCCTAATTCTAGGCATTCAGAATTTTAAAATTACGTTCCGGCTTGTGATTGGTCGCGTCGCGGTCACATGGGCGACACGACCAATCAAAAGCCGTGACGTCACGGGAGGCAGGAAAAAGCCGGATTACTCACCGGTAATGCTCTTTTAATGAGTCCACGACAGCACCCCACATGAGAGAGAGGGATCCGCCCATAGGAACAGGAAACCTACAGAATAAAAGGAGGCGGTCCCCTCTCCTCCTCAGTTTAGTTTACAGAGTATAAAAAGGGAACCGCACAAGCTTTAGTATTAATTCTTATTCAGTAAAATATCTTAAAAAACTCTATACAACCATTATTTGTGAATTAAAGAAAGGGCTGTGCATAATCAGGGAGGGTTGTAAATGGGTGCTGTCGTGGACTCATTAAAAGAGCATTACCGGTGAGTAATCCGGCTTTTTACCCTTCGCCACGACAGCACCCCACATGAGAGACTTTCAGAGAGTCATTACTCGGGTGGGACAACTGTACTAAGCACAGCTCTACCAAAGGTCAAATCAGAAGATGAAGATAGATCAAGTCTATAATGGTAGCTTTCGTGACCCCATGTCCTTTCTTGTGGCCCTGAAAGGAGATAAACAGAGCCCTACTCTCCCTCCATGTTTGACACCTTTCTATATAAGTCAGTATGGCTCTTCTGACGTCTAAGGTGTGGAACTTCTGTTGTTCAGGGGTTACAGGAGAATCAAAAAAGGAAGGGAGAAATATTTCCTGTGACCTGTGGTAGGTGGATGCTACCTTAGGGAGGTATGAGGGGTCTGGTTTTAGGACTATTCGGTCATGGAATATCAGTAAGAATGGCGGGTCAACTGATAGGGCCTGGATGTCACTAACACGTCTGGCTGAGGTCAGGGCTACCAAGAGGGCTACCTTATATGTGAGGACATTTAGAGGTATAGAATCTAGAGGCTCAAATGGGGAGCTGGTTAAGGCTTCTAGCACTAGATTTAAATCCCACGGAGGTAGACGGGGAATATGGACTGGGTTACTCCGTTCACAAGACTTAATGAATCTGGAGACCCATCTATCAGCGGCTATATTATATCCATATAAGGCCCCTAACGCTGATATCTGGACTCTCAAGGTGTTCACTGATAGTCCTAATTCTCTACCTTTTTGTAGGAACTCTAGAATAGGTGTTATTGGAACCTGTTTAGTGAATGGTATTGTATGAAAATCTAAGAATTTTTTCCATACCCTGGTATATATCAGGGTGGTAGATCTTTTTCTACTTAGTAGCAGGGTGTTTACTAGTTGTTCTGAGAAACCCCTTGAACTTAATAATTGCCGCTCAAGTTCCACGCCGTCAAGTGAAGCCCTTTCACTTGCGGGTGGAAAAACGGCCCCTGGAACAGTAGTTCCCTGTCCGCTGGAAGAATCCATGGATCGGATAGACACATGCTCCGGAGGCAGGAGAACCACGGTCTTTTTGGCCAGAAGGGTGCGATGAGGATGACCCTTGCCCGTTCCCTCCTGATCTTCCTGATCACTAGCGGAATTAGAGACATTGGAGGAAAGGCGTAAGCCAGTTTGAAGTTCCAAGGATGATGTAGGGAGTCCAGTATGTCTGGATGATCCATGGAGTTTAGGGAGGCGAATCTTTCTACCTGTCTGTTGCCTCTTGTGGCAAACAAATCTATCTGAGGCACTCCCCATGCTTTTGTTATCAGTCTGAACACGTCTCTGTTTAAGGACCATTCTCCCTGGCGCAGCCTGTTTCGGCTGAGGTAGTCCGCTTTGGTGTTCTCTATTCCTCTGATGTGTAGAGCTGTTAGGGACGCAAGATGAGTCTCTGCAAATTGGAAGATCTCCTCTGTGATGGTCATCAGACTTCCTGACCGTGTACCGCCCTGACGGTTTACATAGGCCACTGTGGTGGAGTTGTCTGAGAAAACTCTTACATCTGCTCCCTGGATCTGTGGAAGAAAATAATTTAAGGCTTTCCCTACTGCTGTTAACTCCTTCCAATTTGACGAACAGGATGATTCTGACCGATTCCAGGTATCCTGGACTATATGATCTTCCATATGTGCACCCCATCCCGTAGGGCTGGCGTCTGTAGTAATTATTTTGGATGGATCTATTATCCATGGTACACCCCCTGAAAGGTGACCCATATCTAGCCACCAGGATAGGGATTTTATGACACCTCTAGAGAGAGTTAGTTTACTCTCTAGGTGTCCTTCTCGTCCCTGGGCTAACAGTACTTCGTACTGTAATTGGCGAGTATGGAACTGAGCCCATGGTACAGCCGGGATACATGAGGACAATGATCCCAGTAAGGACATAGCCTTCCTTAGTGTCATGTCGGGATTTTTTATCGCTTCTGACACTTTTGACTGTATAGTTTTTTTCTTTGCATGCGGGAGGAAGCTTTTTTGACTTACTGAGTCTAGCTGGATCCCTAGAAACATTTGAGTAGTGTCTGGATTCAGCCTGGACTTCTCGAAGTTGATAATCCAACCCAACTCCTGCAGGGATGAGATTGTGTTAGACAACCGCAATTTACATTGGGCCACAGAATTCCCTATCACTAGAAAGTCATCCAGATAGGGTATTATTAGAGTGTCCTGTTGGCGTAGATGAGCCATTACTTCTAACATCACTTTTGTAAAAATGCGGGGGGCCATAGAAAGCCCAAATGGCATTGCTACATATTGGAAGTGACGAACCTGTCCCTCCAGGATGACCGCTACTCTCAGATACTGCTGGTGTTCGGCATGTATTGGAAGATGATAGTATGCATCTTTTAGGTCTATCCCGGCCATGACACACCTAGGGAACAAAAGCTTGATGGTAGAACTAATGGATTCCATTTTGAAAGTGTGGTTACGTAAAAAGGAATTTAGTTTTTTGAGGTTTATGATGGTTCTGAATGAACCATCCGGTTTATTGATCAAGAATAAAGGGGAATAGAACCCCCTCCCTTCTTGATCCCGGGGAACCTCTATCAACACTTTTTTAGATAGAAGTGATAGGATCTCTGTTTCCAGAGCTTCTTGTTGTTGTCGACTTCTCGGAGATGTTACAATTTGAAAGAATCCCTTGGGATTCTTTTATTCTAATTTTAATCCATCACCAATAATGTCCAGAATCCAAGGACTAGATGTTATTAATTTCCATTTAGAAAAGAAATTTTTCAATCTACCGCCCACTTCATAATTAACGGTACTTGTTACGTTTCTGGTTATAGGACCCGGAAAACAGAGCACCTCTTTGTTTTGGATCCTTTGCCTCCCAGCGCTCCCTTTGCTCAGTAGGTTTATTTCTGGTGAAGGGGCGTCTCCTGAAAGCTCTCCTGTAAGAGGGAAGGTACTGGTTAGGGAAGCCTTTCTTCCGCTCTCCTGCTTTATTTAAGAGCTCGTCCAGAGCTTTCCCAAATAGGAACTCACCCTGGCAGGGGATCGCACAAAGTTTTGCTTTAGCCTGTGCGTCCCCTTTCCAATTCTTCAACCAGAGTGCTCGCCGGGCTGTGTTTACTAGGCCGGCTGACCTGGCTGTTAGGCGTAGCGAGTCCACCGAGGCATCGGCTAGAAATGCTACTGCATCTTTCATTAGGGGGATTTTCGACAGAATCGTATTTCTCGAAGCTCCACTCCTAATTTGTTCCTCCAGCTGCTCTGTCCATACTAGCAGCGACCTTGCAGTACAGGTGCTAGAAATGGCTGGTCTGAATGCTCCTGTATTAGCCTCCCATGACCTCTTAAGTAAGGCTTCTGCTTTTCGGTCTAACGGATCAGTTAGAGTCCCTGAGTCCTCCACAGGCAAGACCGACTGTTTAGAAGTTGAAGCCACTGCCGCATCAACTTTTGGTATCTTTTGCCAGGAACTAAGTTCTTCGTCACTGAAGGGGTAGCGTCTTTTAGCAGAGGATGGCAGGAATCCTCTTGTATGTTGTTTCTCCCACTCTTTTTTAACCAGCTCCTTAATTGTGGGTATGGCGGGGAAGGACCTTCGTTTTCTTTGCCCTAACCCCGCGAACATGATGTCCTGCGCTGACTTCTTTCCCTTCTCATCTGGGCACCCCATCGTGCTCCTGACGGCTTTAATTAAACTGTCCACACCACTATTTGGTAGACAAAGCCCTCCTTCATAATCCGATGAACTTGGCTGGGACTCTCTTTCATCAGAGGATTTTTGTACTGCGTCTGACTCCGAGCTTACTGGAGATCGGGACCTGCTGGGCTGACGGGTACTGGTACTACTTGTATGGGTCAGACCTTGCATCTCCTCACGAATTATGGCTCTAACGTCAGACGGAGTCATTACGTTTTCCTGCCGTAGGGTCAATACGATGCACTCTGCACATAACCTCTTAGAATATGAGTCCGGGAGGGGTTGCAAACATAAGGCACATTCTCTGTGTTTAGTTTTATGTGTCCTTTTCTTAGTCTAGAGGAAGGGAATACAGGAGGAACATATATCAGCATATGGGAGGAGACTTTTTATAAAAACTCACCCAGTGAAGCTGACAGGTACCGGTTCTGGAGGCGGATTCTTAGCTGAAAGACCTTTCTGTTTGGTGGCAGATCGCTTTTCCTGGGATCGATCTCCACTTTTGGTGCTGCTCCTGGTGCTTGTCTCCTTACTGGGAGACTGCTCCGTCGCAGACAAGTGCGCTACATCGGCCGGTGAAGCCATACTTACACACACCGGCCGACGCTAGCGCTGCACTTTTAAACTTGGCGCCGAATCTCCTGCCTCCCCGGACCCAACCCGGAAGTGCTCCCGCGACTTCCGGGTTAGACGCGCCGCTCCTCCTCACCATGCGGCGGCTACAGGATAAGAAGCCGGCCGCTGAGCGCGCGCGTCCTCATGGATCCGGGCGGCCCAGCGGCACCGAACCCGGACCATGGCGACGATCAGACGAGGGGGGAGGCTGTAAACAGTGGCTCCCCCGCCGCTGCCTCTGGTACCGCAGCCCCTGCCGTTCCACCAGAGACTGACGCAGGCGGGTGCATGGCCCCAGGAATCCTTTTTGGACTGCAGGTATTTCGGGTTCCCCATAGAAACAGGAAACCTAAACTGAGGAGGAGAGGGGACCGCCTCCTTTTATTCTGTAGGTTTCCTGTTCCTATGGGCGGATCCCTCTCTCTCATGTGGGGTGCTGTCGTGGCGAAGGGTAAACGCGCGCATTTTTAAAATTACGTCACGGCTTGTGATTGGTTGCGTGCCGCCCATGTGACCGCGACGCGACCAATCACAGCAAGCCGTGACGTAATTTCAGGTCCTGAATGCAGAAATAGGCATCAGGACCTGAAATTACGTCACGGCTTGCTGTGATTGGTCGCGTCGCGGCCACATGGGCGGCACGCGACCAATCACAAGCCGTGACGTCACGGAAGGAAGTAAAAGCGCGCATTTTAAGCAAAGAAGGCTCCCGGTTCCCTCGGTAAGGTCCAGGCTGCGTCGGAGAGGTGAGTATAGCAATATTTTTTATTTTAATTCTTTGTTTTACACATTAATGTTGTTTCGATACCAATACCCGATACCACAAAAGTATCGGATCTCGGTATCGGAATTCCGATACCCGCAAGTATCGGCCGATACCCGATACTTGCGGTGTCGGAATGCTCAACACTACTCACAAGTTCAATGGATGCAGGAATTGTGAAGGTGACATCAAAGAAGGGTTCAATGTTAACATGCAACTTTGCCTGTTGGGATGTTTTGGCGTTAAATAGCTTTTTTGTTCAGTGAATGTGACCTCCTAATGCTGCAAATTCCACAAATGAGCATTTTCAGTTCTTTAAAGCATATCAAATGTTTAGAAATACTACTGTGCCTAATAATTTGGAACAGTGCATTTTGAGTTTTATTCATTTTGGAGATTATACTGTTATCATTGGGAGGTTTCTTCAATAAAATTCAATGTATAATCTAACAGGCGATGACTTTTATTAGACTGACTGTCATTTGCACCGTCCATTTAGGAAAATCTGAGAAAAATGTAATTTGCATAATAATTTGGAACATGGTGTATATAGTGCATCCTGTATATAGTGCCTGTATATACTGCACCCTGTATATAGTACCTGTGTATACTGTACCCTGTATTTAGTACCTGTGTATACTGCACCCTGTATATAGCACCTGTTTATACTGCACCCTGTATATAGTACCTGTGTATACTGCACCCTGTATATAGTACCTGTGTATACTGCACCCTGTATATAGCACCTGTTTATACTGCACCCTGTATATAGTACCTGTGTATACTGCACCCTGTATATAGTATCTGTGTATACTGCAGCCTGTATAGTACCTGTATATACTGCACCCTGTATATAGTACCTGTATATACTGCAGCCTGTATATTGTACCTGTATATACTGCACCCTGTATACACTCACCGGCCACTTTATTAGGTACACCTGTCCAACTTCTTGTTAACACTTAATTTCTAATCAGCCAATCACATGGCGGCAACTCAGTGCATTTAGGCATGTAGACATGGTCAAGACAATCTCCTGCAGTTCAAACCGAGCATCAGTATGGGGAAGAAAGGTGATTTGAGTGCCTTTGAACGTGGCATGGTTGTTGGTGCCAGAAGGGCTGGTCTGAGTATTTCAGAAACTGCTGATCTACTGGGATTTTCACGCACAACCATCTCTACGGTTTACAGAGAATGGTCCGAAAAAGAAAAAAAATCCAGTGAGCGGCAGTTCTGTGGGCGGAAATGCCTTGTTGATGCCAGAGGTCAGAGGAGAATGGGCAGACTAGTTCGAGCTGATAGAAAGGCAACAGTGACTCAAATCGCCACCCGTTACAACCAAGGTAGGCCTAAGAGCATCTCTGAACGCACAGTGCGTCGAACTTTGAGGCAGATGGGCTACAGCAGCAGAAGACCACACCGGGTACCACTCCTTTCAGCTAAGAACAGGAAACTGAGGCTACAATTTGTACAAGCTCATCGAAATTGGACAGTAGAAGATTGGAAAAACGTTGCTTGGTCTGATGAGTCTCGATTTCTGCTGCGACATTCGGATGGTAGGGTCAGAATTTGGCGTAAACAACATGAAAGCATGGATCCATCCTGCCTTGTATGGAGCATCTTTGGGATGTGCAGCCGACAAATCTGCGGCAACTGTGTGATGCCATCATGTCAATATGGACCAAAATCTCTGAGGAATGCTTCCAGCACCTTGTTGAATCTATGCCACGAAGAATTGAGGCAGTTCTGAAGGCAAAAGGGGGTCCAACCCGTTACTAGCATGGTGTACCTAATAAAGTGGCCGGTGAGTGTATAGTACCTGTGTATACTGCACCCTGTATATATTACCTGTGTATACTGCACCCTGCATATATTACCTGTGTATACTGCACCCTGTATGTAGTACCTGTGTATACTGTACCCTGTATATAGCACCTGTGTATACTGCACCCTGTATATAGTACCTGTGTATACTGCAGCCTGTATATAGTACCTGTATATACTGCACCCTGTATATAGTACCTGTGTATACTGCACCCTGTATATATTACCTGTGTATACTGCACCCTGTATATATTACCTGTGTATACTGCAGCCTGTATATAGTACACGTGTATACTGCACCCTGTATATAGCACCTGTGTATACTGCACCCTGTATATAGTACCTGTGTATACTGCAGCCTGTATATAGTACCTGTATATACTGCACCCTGTATATAGTACCTGTTTATACTGCACCCTGTATATAGTACCTGTGTATACTGCACCCTGGATATAGTACCTGTATATACTGCACCCTGTATATAGTACCTGTGTATACTGCACCCTGTATATAGTACCTGTGTATACTGCACCCTGTATATAGTACCTGTGTATACTGCACCCTGTATATAGTACCGGTGTATACTGCACCCTGTATATAGTACCTGTGTATACTGTACTATATCTACTATATAATTGTCTAAGGGTACTTCCGTCTTTCTGTCGCGGTTATTCGTTCGCTGATTGGTCTCGGCAGCTGCTGCCACAACCAATCAGCGACGCGCACAGTCCCGAAGAAAATGGCCGCTCCTTACTCCCCGCACTCACTGCCCGGCGCCCGCATACACCCCTCCGCTCACCGCTCACACAGGGTTAATGCCGGCGGTAATGGACCGCGTTATGCCGCGGTGTAATGCACTCGGTTACCGCTGCTATTAACCCTGTGTGACCACCTTTTTACTATTCATGCTGCCTATGCGGCATGAATAGTAAAACGATCTAATGGTAAAAATAATTTAAAAAAAAAAAAATCGTTATATACTCACCGTCCGTCGGCCCCTTGATCGACAACACGCCTGCCCGACGCTCCGGTGACCGCTCCATGCTGCAATCTCACGAGATGATGACGTAGCGGTCTCGCGAGACCGCTACGTCATCATCTCGCGAGACCGCAATGCACTCCTGGGACCGGAGCACGAGGAGCGTCGGTAAAGTCCTCGCGTCGGTAAATGCCTCGCTTGGATCCAGGAGCTCCGGAAGGTGAGTATATAACTATTTTTTATTTTATTTCTTTTTTTTTTAACAGGGATATGATGCCCACATTGCTATATACTGCGTGGGCTGGGCAATATACTACATGGGCTGTGCAATATACTACATGGGCTGTGCTATATACTACGTGCGCTGGGCAATATACTACGTCGGCTGCGCAATATACTGCGTGGGCTGGGCAATATACTACATGGGCTGGGCAATATACTACATGGGCTGTGCAATATACTACATGGGCTGTGCTATATACTACGTGTGCTGGGCAATATACTACATGGGCTGTGCAATATACTCCGTGCGCTGGGCAATATATTACGTCACTGGGCAATATACTACATGGGCTGTGCAATATACTCTGTGCGCTGGGCAATGTACTATGTGGCTGTGCTATATACTACGTGGCCTGTGCTATACACTACGCATACATATTCTAGAACACCCGATGCGTTAGAATCAGGCCACCATCTAGTGTATATATATATATATATATTGTAGCATGGCTAAAGGGTGTCTAATCGACGGGAGATATGTGTCACATAGATGGCTTACCGCTGTGATGTAACCATATCTGTCAGTATGTATGTCAGGACCTGTGGGGAGGTCACAACCACATGTCTGATCATGTGATGGGTTCTGGGTGTGGTTAGACCTATTAACCCCTTCATGACCCAGCCTATTTTGGCCTTAATGACCTTGCCATTTTTTGCAATTCTGACCAGTGTCCCTTTATGAGGTAATAACTCAGGAACGCTTCAACGGATCCTTGCGGTTCTGAGATTGTTTTTTCGTGACATATTGGGCTTCATGTTAGTGGTAAATTTAGGTCGATAATTTCTGAGTTTATTTGTGAAAAAAATGGAAATTTGGCGAAAATTTAGAAAATTTCGCAATTTTCACATTTTGAATTTTTATTCTGTTAAACCAGAGAGTTATGTGACACAAAATAGTTAATAAATAACATTTCCCACATGTCTACTTTACATCAGCACAATTTTGGAAAGAATTTTTTTTTTTGCTAGGAAGTTATAAGGGTTAAAATTTGACCAGTGATTTCTCATTTTTACAACAAAATTTACAAAACCATTTTTTTTAGGGACCACCTCACATTTGAAGTCAGTTTGAGGGTTCTATATGGCTGAAAATACCCAAAAGTGACACCATTCTAAAAACTGCACCCCTCAAGGTGCTCAAAACCACATTCAAGAAGTTTATTAACCCTTCAGGTGTTTCACAACAGCAGAAGCAACATGGAAGGAAAAAGTGAACATTTAACTTTTTAGTCACAAAAATGATCTTTTAGCAACAATTTTTTTATTTTCCCAAGGGTAAAAGGAGAAACTGGACCACAAAAGTTGTTGTCCAATTTGTCCTGAGTACGTTGATACCTCATATTTGGGGGTAAACCACTGTTTGTGGGCACGGCAGGGCTCGGAAGCGAAGGAGCGCCATTTGACTTTTTCAATGAAAAATTGGCTCCAATCTTTAGCGGACACCATGTCGCGTTTGGAGAGCCCCCGTGTGCCTAAACATTGGAGCTCCCCCACAAGTGACCCCATTTTGGAAACTAGACGCCCCAAGGAACTTATCTAGATGCATAGTGAGCACTTTAATCCCCCAGGTGCTTCACAAATTGATCCGTAAAAATGAAAAAGTACTTTTTTTTCACAAAAAATTTTTTTAGCCTCAATTTTTTCATTTTCACATGGGCAACAGGATAAAATGGATCCTAAAATTTGTTGGGCAATTTCTCCTGAGTACGCCGATACCTCATATGTGGGGGTAAACCACTGTTTGGGTGCACGGCAAGGCTTGGAAGGGAAGGCGCGCCATTTGACTTTTTCAATGGAAAATTAGCTCCAATCGTTAGTGGACACCATGTTGCGTTCGGAGAGCCCCTGTGTGCCTAAACATTGGAGCTCCCCTACAAGTGACCCCATTTTGGAAACTAGACCCCCCAAGGAACTAATCTAGATGTATAGTGAGCACTTAAAACCCCCAGGTGCTTCACAGAAGTTTATAACGCAGAGCCATGAAAATAAAAAAAATATTTTTCTTTCCTCAAAAATGATTTTTAGCCCGGAGTTTTTTATTTTCCCAAGGATAATAGGAGAAATTGGACCCCAAATGTTGTTGTCCAGTTTGTCCTGAGTACAATGATACCCCATATGTGGGGGTAAACCACTGTTTGGGCGCACGGCAGGGCTCGGAAGGGAAGGCACGCCATTTGGCTTTTTGAATGGAAAATTAGCTCCAATCATTAGCGGACACCATGTCGCGTTTGGAGAGCCCCTGTGTGCCTAAACATTGGAGCTCCCGCACAAGTGACCCCATTTTGGAAACTAGACCTCCCAAGGAACTAATCTAGATGTGTGGTGAGCACTTTGAACCCTCAAGTGCTTCACAGAAGTTTATAACGGAGAGCCATGAAAATAAAAAATTATTTTTCTTTCCTCAAAAATGATTTTTTAACCCACAATTTTTTATTTTTCCAAGGGTAACAGGAGAAATTGGACCCCAAAAGTTGTTGTGCAGTTTCTCCTGAGTACGCTGATACCCCATATGTGGGGGTAAACCACTGTTTTGGCACACGTCGGGGAGCGGAAGGGAAGTAGTGACGTTTTGAAATGCAGACTTTAATGGAATGCTCTGCGGGCGTCACGTTGCGTTTGCAGAGCCCCTGATGTGCCTAAACAGTAGGAACTCCCCACAATTGACCCCACTTTGGAAACTAGACCCCCAAGGGAACTTATCTAGATGTGTGGTGAGCACTTTGAACCCCCAAGTGCTTCACAGAAGTTTATAACGCAGAGACGTGAAAATAAAAAATGTGTTTTCTTTCCTCAAAAATATTTTTTTAGCCCAGAATTTTTTAATTTTCCCAAGGGTAACAGGAAAAATTTGACCCCAAAAGTTGTTGTCCAGTTTCTCCTGAGTACGCTGATACCCCATATGTGGGGGTTAACCACTGTTTGGGCACATGGCGGGGCTCGGAAGGGAAGTAGTGACGATTTGGAATGCAGACTTTGATGGAATGGTCTGCGGGAATCATGTTATGTTTGCAGAGCCCCTGATGTGCCTAAACAGTAGAAACCCCCCACAAGTGACCCCATTTTGGAAACTAGACCCCCCAAGGAACTTATCTAGATGTGTGGTGAGCACGTTCAACCCCCAAGTGCTTCACAGAAGTTTACAACGCAGAGCCGTGAAAATAAAAAATCATTTTTCTTTCCTCAAAAAAGATGTTTTAGCAAGCAATTGTTTATTTTCACAAGGGTAACAGGAGAAATTGGACCCCAATATTTGTTGCCCAGTTTGTTGTGAGTACGCTGGTACCCCATATGTGGGGGTAAACCACTGTTTGGGCGCACGTCAGGGCTCGGAAGGGAAGTAGTGACATTTGAAATGCAGACTTTGATGGAATGGTCTGCGGGCGTCACGTTGCATTTGCAGAGCCCCTGATGTGCCTAAACAGTAGAAACACCCCACAAGTGACCCCATTTTGGAAACTAGACCCCAAAAGGATCTTATCTAGATGTGTGGTGAGCACTTTCAACCCCCAAGTGTTTCACATAAGTTTATAACGTAGAGCCGTGAAAATAAAAAATAATTGTTCTTTCCTCAAAATTATGTTTTAGCAAGTAATTTTTTATTTTTGCAAGGGTAACAGGAGAAATTGGACCCCAATAGTTGTTGCCCAGTTTGTCCTGAGTACGCTGGTATCCCATATGTGGGGGTAAAACACTGTTTGGGCGCACGTCGGGGCTTGGAAGGGAGGGCGCACCATTTGACTTTTTGAACGCAAGATTGGCTGGAATCATTGGTGGCGCCATGTTGCGTTTGGAGACCCCTGATGTGCCTAAACAGTGGAAACCCCTCAATTCTAACTTCAACACTAACCCCAACACACCCCTAACCCTAATCCCAACTGTAGCCATAACCCTAATCACAACCCTAACCCCAACACACCCCTAACCACAACCCTAACCCCAACACACCCGTAACCCTAAATCCAACCCTAATCATAACCCTAATCCCAACCCTACCCACAACTGTAACCCCAACACAACCCTAACCCTATCTTTAACCCTAACCACAAGCCTAATCTTAACCCTATTTCCAACCCTAGCCCTAATTCCAACCCTAAGGGTACCGTCTCACATAACGATTTACCAACGATCACGACCAGCGATACGACCTGGCCGTGATCGTTGGAAAGTCATTGTGTGGTCGCTGGGGAGCTGTCACACAGACCGCTCTCCAGCGACCAACGATGCCAAGGTCCCGGGTAACCAGGGTAAACATCGGGTTACTAAGCGCAGGGCCACGCTTAGTAACCCGATGTTTACCGTGGTTACCAGCGTAAAAGTTAAAAAAAAAAACGTACATACTCACATTTTGGTGTCCTTCAGGTCCCTTGCCGTCTGCTTCCCGCTCTGACTGAGTGCCGCCATACAGTGAGAGCAGAGCGCAGCGGTGACGTCACTGCTGTGCTGTGCTCTCACTTTCCGGCCGGCAGACAGTCAGAGCGGGAAGCAGACGGCAAGGGACCTGAAGGACACCGAAATGTGAGTATGTACGTTTTTTTTTTTTACTTTTACGCTGGTAACCACGGTAAACATCGGGTTACTAAGCGCGGCCCTGCGCTTAGTAACCCGATGTTTACCCCTGTTACAAGTGAACGCATCGCTGGATAGCTGTCACACACAACGATCCAGCGATGACAGCGGGAGATCCAGCGACGAAAGAATGTTCCAAACGATCTGCTACGACGTACGATTCTCAGCAGGGTCCCTGATCGTTGCTGCGTGTCAGACACAGCGATATCGTATGGATATCCCTGGAACGTCACAGATCGTACCGTCGTAGCGATCAAAGTGCCACTGTGAGACGGTACCCTAACTCTAATTCCAACCCTAACCCTAAGGCTATGTGCCCACTTTGCGGATTCGTGTGAGATTTTTCCGCACCATTTTTGAAAAATCCGCAGGTAAAAGGCACTGCGTTTTACCTACGGATTTACAGCGGATTTCCAGTGTTTTTTTGTGCGGATTTCACCTGCGGATTCCTATTGAGGAACAGGTGTAAAACGCTGCGGAATCCGCACAAAATTGACATGCTGCGGAAAATACACAGCGTTTCCGCACGGTATTTTCCGCACCATGGGCACAGCAGATTTGGTTTTCCATAGGTGTACATGGTACTGTAAACCTGATGGAAAACTGCTAAGAATTCGCAGCGGCCAATCCGCTGCGGATCCGCGGCCGATCCGCTGCGGATCCGCGGCAATCCGCTGTGGATTCGCAGCCAAATCCGCACTGTGTGCACATGCCCTAACCCTACCCCTAACCCTACCCCTAATTCTAACCCTAATTCTAACCCTAGTTCTAACCCTAACCCTAGCAGAAAAAAAAAATATATATTTTATTTATTTTTATTATTGTCCCTATGGGGGTGATAAAGGGGGGTCATTTACTTTTTTTTCATTTTGATCACTGCGATAGGCTATATCGCAGTGATCAAAATACATCTGGAACGAATCTGCCAGCTGGCAGACTCTGCGGGCGCAGTGCGCATGCGCCCGCCATATTGGAAGATGGCGGCGCCCATGGAGAAGCCGGACGGACACTGGGAGGCCCGGTAAGTATGTAGGGGGGGGTGATCGGATCACGGGGGGGGGGACCGGAGCACAGGGAGGGGGCACCGGAGCACGGGGGGAGCGGACAGGAGGACGGAGGAGCGGACAGGAAGACTTAGGGGGGCGGACCACGCACCGGAGCACTGGGGGGGCGATCGGTGGGGTGGGGTAGGGGCAGATTAGGTTTTCCAGCCATGGCCGATGATATTGCAGCATCGGCCATGGCTGGATTGTAATATTTCACCGTTTTTTTGGGTGAAATATTACAAATCGCTCTGATTGGCAGTTTCACTTTCAACAGCCAATCAGAGCGATCGTAGCCACGGGGGGGTGAAGCCACCCCCACCTGGGCTGAAGCACCACTCCCCCTGTCTCTGCAGATCGGGTGAAATCGGAGTTAACCCCTTCACCCGATCTGCAGGGACGTGATCATTCTGTGACACAGCATATGCGTCACAGGTCGGGAGGGCACCGACTTTCATGACGCATACGCTGTGTCACAGGTCGGGAAGGGGTTAAAGAAAGCCTAATGCTAGCCTCCAGGGGGAGTGTGGGAATCTGTCATGGTGGACAGAGATCCCTGTGTCCAGGCGGGACACTACAGACAGGAGTCTGTGTGTATGGAGGAGAAAGCCTCCACAGGACTGAGCCTGAAGGACTGGACTCTTGTATTTTCCTTTCCTGAGCTTAAGGCCATTTGTTTTCCGTTTTGCGGTATGGTTTATGGTGCAAATAAACCTGTGAACTTTTAAAGAGAACGTGCCTCCTGTTTCCTCCAATGCACCTGAGCGAGTGAATCCCTACAATTGGTGTTTCGGATGCGGGAAAAGAGCCAAGGAGCACGTCTTGCAGCGCTGGCTGGTCTGAGCCAGAAGATTGGAAGGTGTTGAAAAAACCGTGAGTAAAAACTGATCGGGGTCAGTGAGAACTGCAGTTTGTGGATACCTCTGAGGAGAAGAGGGATCCGGGAACCTGTGTGGCCGCCACCAACAGGTAACGGTCTGGATACCGTGTGATACTGACCGGGGTCAGTGGAAAAAAAAACAAAAAAAAAAAACTATGTTTGGGCTGTGTGTAAAGCCGGCTGTGTAACAGACAGGAGTCTGTGTGCTGTACTGACCAGGGTCAGTGAAAGACTGTGTGTTTTTTTTTCTATAAAGCACATGTACAGGTGTTTGCTGTGGCTCGGCGGGGCCACGAAGACTGAAGGCGTCTAGCTGTAACTCGGCGGGGTTACGAAGGTTGCTGTGGATCGGTGGGTCCAGGAAGTTTGCAGTGGTTACGTGCAGTGCAGTTACAGCAAGAGGTTCTGCAGCAGCCGAAGCTGCAGTTGCAGCAAAGAAGAAAAAAAAGACATTGCTGGTTTAATGTGTGCAGACTCTTAAAGGGCCAGAGTCACATTGGTGTGCTGGGCGAACTGAGGCCTGAGAGTACTGTGGGAAGTCCACGGGGTGTACCCCAGTGTGGGGTGGTGCCATTAAAAGAGGGCTGGAGTCCCAAAACGGAGCGGTGACCCAAATAATTATGGTTGGCCAAAAAGGGGCCGGACATCCCAAAAAAGGGGCGGTGTCCCAAAAGGGGGTAGTTGCCCAAAAGGGGGTCGAGTCCCTAAAAGGGGTGGTGGCCCTAAAGGAGAAAATGGTCCACAAGGGGGCGATAAACCCAAAAGGGGGTGGAGTCCAAAAAGGGGGCGGCGACCCAAATAGCGGTGGTGGCCCAAAAAGGGGTGGCGGTGAATGCGCTGGTGGACTGTTGCCGAGTTCAGCACATGTTCAGAATGTTGTACTGACTTTTAATCTGACAAAATGACAGAGCTGTTCTGTAGAAGTCAATGGAGTGTGCGTGACTGGACTTCTGGACTCAGGGAGCCTGGTGACGCTGGTGAGCGCCACACTCCCTGTCTATCTGATTCCTGGAAGGAAGATGGAAGCCCACTGCGTCCATGGGGTCGCTAGGGATTATCCGGTGTCCAGGGTAATCATTGAGACGCCACTGTTATTGCCAGCCATGATGTACCTGTAGTCCCAGACTTGCCATTCCCTGTTGTAATAGGCCAGGACTTTGAAAGGTTTTGGGACTTGTGGGAGGAAAGGGGAGTGTCTGATTGCTCAGAATGGAGTCTGAGTGACCCTAAGGGAGCCTCACCACAACAGGCGGCTGTAGTGATTCCGAGTGGTGTGATGTGTAAAGAGAAAGTAGCACCACCTAATGTCAGTAGTCCAGAGTTACGGGTGACTGGAAGAAAGTGTGGGTCTGACATCTGTTTAAGTGGGGACTTGCTGTTCCAGGATGACAGAGTGAGAGGGGGTGACTCCTATCAAGACTGTGACTCGAGTGCAAAGGGAAAAGAGTGCAGTAAGGAGGAGCCCAGTAAAAGTCACAAATCTTCATCTCGTTGCGGGGGACGCAAAAAGGCGGGACAGGTTACACCCTCTGAGAAGAGAGATGATGAGGAAGAGACAGGGTCAGGTACAGATCAGGTTACTGTCCTTGATGAGGAGGTCACTTTATCTTTGACAAACCCTAGCACTAAGATAGTGACGGGCTGGGGTTAGAACAGACCTGTAGTAGACCCACATCTGCAATGCCTGGAAAGAGTGAAGTGGCTCAGTATAATGAAGTACCTGATGCTGAAGAGATGGAGAGCTCTGAAGATACCAAGAGTCCAGAGGTACCGAAGAGTAAACAGACAGAGAGCCCAGGAGAGACCATAGAGGTGGATGCAGAAACAGGTGGAACTCTGAAGAGGCAGAGTCTGAGTGGGCAAGAGAGCCCGTCTGAAAATCTAATTAGAGAATTGGTGGTGCAACATGTGCTGGCCAAAAGAGAGCAGGACCATAACATAGAGCTGCTTAAAGAAACAGTCGAACGAGAAAGGGTCCTGAGGCAAGCAATTGAGCACAGAGTGGGTGACCTAGAGAAGGAAGTCTCTGAACTCAGAGGTCACCTATCAGCGTGTCAGGCCATGAATAGGGCCATATTGAAAGATATGGACGTGCTCAGAATGGCTCAAGAAAAACATCAGCAGGAGCTTCTCCAGAGAGAGGAGGAACGTCGCTGCCTGGCAGAGGAGTTGCCAATGCCCATCTTGGCGAAGGCTCAAGCGGAAGAAAAGACTGATGAAGAGTTCGTGCTAAAAGCGGAAGAAGAGAGTCACCCGGTCATGACAGACGTCTTGGTGGAAAGGTCAGAGGCAAAAAGGGAGCCGTCTGTCTATGAAGAGAGTGAGACCCTGCTCTTCAAGTCCGTGATTGATGTACCCGAAGAGGTGCAAGAAGCCTGTATCGGTGAAGGTGTGCATGAGGCCTTCAGAAAAGCAGTGGAAGCATGTAGTGTGCACTGGGCACCAGAGACTAAACAGTTGGTGATACTGTCGAATAGGGAAGTCACAGTGAAGCGGGTGGCTGTCCTGAGGGATATGCACCTACACTGCCTCCATACAAAAAAACACCAGAACACAGGCAGGGATGCTTACCTGTTCAAGGCCTCCAACAATTGCACTACACAGGATGCATCATGGTTAGCCCGCTATATATATGGCGTCATTAATAGGCTTTTAACCATATACTTTGCAGTCCTGTGTGAACATGCCACATACAGACTATTTTTTTGCACGGGTGCTCCAAGCAGCCAATTCCTGATTGTAGGTTGGCTGCATCGGTATTATTTGCACCTGTGTTGTTTGCTATCTTTACTTGGGCCTGGTGCACCCTGGGTAGTGCAATTGTTGGAGGCCTTGAACAGGTAAGCATCCCTGCCTGTGTTCTGGTGTTTTTTTGTTTAGTTTAGTGGAGGTTTTCCTCCAATGGTGCCTCCATACAAAGCAGAAGATCATTTTGAAGAATGATGAAGCCGTTCGACGTTTGGAGCGTGAAAGGAAAGCTCTTAGTCAGCTGGGCTTAGTGGAAGACACAGTCCAAGTACCCAAAGGTCTGGTGGCGAAAGTCATTGGGAAACTTGGGAGAGTGATGCAGGAGATGGTGGATAAAACCGGTCTGAAGAGAATGAGGATACCGGCTGATGAAGAGGTCCAGGTCATGGATGAAGATGGGATGGTTCCGTCCCTGGTTGTCAGGTCCAGAGAGAGTCCTAGGAATATCCGCATGCTCCTGGAATATCGCGTGGCCTACCTAAGGGAGGTAGAGCAGCTGAGACGTGAGAGACTGCTAGTTAATAAACAGCTGCCTGAGAGGCGAAGAGGTGCTCCAAAGCCTGGAAGTCCTCAAGCTGAAGTTAACAGAGGATATAGACGTAAAGAGAAGAGCTGCTCTCCGAAGGAAGATAATAGGAGAGATCAACAACCGAGAGAGAACCGAAGGTGGTCAGTTGGAAGAGCTAGAAATAGTGACTCCTCAGTTAGCTCAGGGCTCAGTGACTTAAGTGGGAGATCCTGTAGAGGACGAGATGACAAGGGGTCACCGTTATCAAAGGATGTGACGGAAAGGGATGACAAAGGCCGACGAAAGGGTTCAATAACAGGCCCTGGCTTAGACAGACGGTGTGGCTGTCAGGGACGACTGAGAGGGGTCTCTAGTCGGTTTAGGAAAAGTGCCAAGCCCCACGGCTTTAGGCAGAGGGGGGAGGTATGTAGCATGGCTAAAGGGTGTCTAATCGACGGGAGATATGTGTCACATAGATGGCTTACCGCTGTGATGTAACCATATCTGTCAGTATGTATGTCAGGACCTGTGGGGAGGTCACAACCACATGTCTGATCATGTGATGGGTTCTGGGTGTGGTTAGACCTATTAAAGAAAGCCTAATGCTAGCCTCCAGGGGGAGTGTGGGAATCTGTCATGGTGGACAGAGATCCCTGTGTCCAGGCGGGACACTACAGACAGGAGTCTGTGTGTATGGAGGAGAAAGCCTCCACAGGACTGAGCCTGAAGGACTGGACTCTTGTATTTTCCTTTCCTGAGCTTAAGGCCATTTGTTTTCCGTTTTGCTGTATGGTTTATGGTGCAAATAAACCGGTGAACTTTTAAAGAGAACGTGCCTCCTGTTTCCTCCAACGCACCTGAGCGAGTGAATCCCTACAATATATATATATATATATATATATATATATATACTGTACCCTGTATATATGACCTGTGTATACTGCGCCCTGTATATAGTACCTGTGTATACTGCACCCTGTATAAAGTACCTGTGTATACTGCACCCTGTATAAAGTACCTGTGTATACTGCACCCTGTATATAGTACCTGTGTATACTGCACTCTGTATATAGTACCTGTGTATATTGTACCATATATATACTGCACCCTGTATATAGTACCTGTGTATACTGCAGCCAGTATATAGTACCTGTGTATACTGCACCCTGTATATAGTACCTGTGTATACTGCAGCCTGTATATAGTACCTGTGTATACTGCAGCCTGTATATAGTACCTGTGTATACTGCACCCTGTATATAGTACCTGTGTATACTGCAGCCAGTATATAGTACCTGTGTATACTGCAGCCTGTATATAGCACCTGTATACTGCACCCTGTATATAGCACCTGTTTATACTGCACCCTGTATGTAGTACCTGTATATACTGCAGCCTGTATATAGTACCTGTATATACTGCACCCTGTATATAATACCTGTGTATACTGCACCCTGTATATAGTACCTGTATATACTGCACCCTGTATATAGTACCTGTGTATACTGCACCCTGTATATAGTACCTGTATATACTGAACCCTGTATAGTACCTGTATATACTGCAGCCTGTATATAGTACCTGTGTATACTGCACCCTGTATATAGTACCTGTGTATACTGCACCCTGTATATAGTACCTGTATATACTGAACCCTGTATAGTACCTGTATATACTGCAGCCTGTATATAGTACCTGTGTATACTGCACCCTGTATATAGTACCTGTGTATACTGCACCCTGTATATAATACCTGTGTATACTGCACCATGTATATAGTACCTGTGTATACTGCACCCTGTATATAGTACCTGTATATACTGCACCCTGTATATAGTACCTGTATATACTGCACCCTGTATATAGTACCTGTGTATACTGCACCATGTATATAGTACCTGTGTATACTGCACCATGTATATAGTACCTGTGTATACTGCACCCTGTATATAGTACCTGTGTATACTGCACCCTGTATATAGTACCTGTATATACTGCACCCTGTATATAGTACCTGTATATACTGCACCCTGTATATAGTACCTGTATATACTGCACCCTGTATATAGTACCTGTGTATACTGCACCATGTATATACTGCCTGTGTATACTGCACCCTGTATATAGTACCTGTATATACTGCACCCTGTATATAGTACCTGTGTATACTGCACCATGTATATACTGCCTGTATATACTGCACCCTGTATATAGTACCTGTGTATACTGCATCCTGTATATAGTACCTGTGTATACTGCACCCTGTATATAGTACCTGTGTATACTGCACCCTGTATATAGTACCTGTATATACTGAACCCTGTATAGTACCTGTATATACTGCAGCCTGTATATAGTACCTGTGTATACTGCACCCTGTATATAGTACCTGTGTATACTGCACCCTGTATATAATACGTGTGTATACTGCACCATGTATATAGTACCTGTGTATACTGCACCCTGTATATAGTACCTGTATATACTGCACCCTGTATATAGTACCTGTGTATACTGCACCATGTATATAGTACCTGTGTATACTGCACCATGTATATAGTACCTGTGTATACTGCACCCTGTATATAGCACCTGTTTATACTGCACCCTGTATATACTGCACCCTGTATATAGTACCTGTATATACTGCACCCTGTATATAGTACCTGTATATACTGCACCCTGTATATAGTACCTGTGTATACTGCACCATGTATATACTGCCTGTGTATACTGCACCCTGTATATAGTACTTGTGTATCCTGCAGCCTGTATATAGTACCTGTGTATACTGCACCCTGTTTATACGGTGCTCTGAGAGCTCTGATACTGGGAGGAAATTAACTTTATTCCATCCGACAGTACCGCTCTTTCAATCACATGTTCACTGACTGACAGCAGGTCCTAAAGCATAGTTAGCTGTCAGTCAGTGCAGCGGGAACAGTCACAGCCACTGCTCCCTATACACAGAGTGATGACTGAACCCACGCCGGCAGTAACCACGTGACTGAAAGAGTGAGACTGCCAGATGGAATAAAGTGAATTTCCTCCCAGCATCAGAGCTCTCAGAGCAGGTGCCTCACGGTGTCAGAACACTACTAACCTGCAGATTATCCACATATCTGCAGCTTAAGGCTATGTGCACACGTTGCAGATTATTTGCGGTTTTTTAGCGTTTTTGTGCTATAAAAACGCTATAAAACCGCAAATAATCTGCATACATTAAGCATCCCATCATTTATAATGGAATCCGCAATTTCTGTGCACATGATGTGCGTTTTTCCGCATGAAAAACGCATCGATGAAAAATAATGAACATGCTCATTAATTTTGCGGGTTTTTTGCGGATTTCCCACTGTCTAATGCTTTGGGAAATGTCCGGAAAAAAACGCGCAAAAAACGCGCAAAACCGCATCAAAACCGCGCAAAAAAACGCATGCGGATTTCTTGCGGAAAACCGGGAGAAATGTCCGGATTTTCACAGGAATTTTCTGCATGAATTCCTGAACGTGTGTAGGGGGCCTAATAGTTTTGGGGACATGCTAGGTTTCCTTTAAGGCCGGTTTCACACTAGCATGTGTGATGCGAGAAACTCGCATAGAAATACATTCAGCCGCACGCTCCGGTCCGAGGGCAGTCGGCAGCACAGGGCGAAGATGTGAGAGACTCACATAGAAATACATGCAGCCGCACGCTCCAGTCCGAGGGCAGTCGGCAGCACAGGGCGAAGATGTGAGAGACTCACATAGAAATACATGCAGCCGCACGCTCCGGTCCGAGGGTCGGCGGCAGCACAGGGTGAAGATGTAAGACTCACATAGAAATACACGCAGCCGCACGCTCCAGTCCGAGGGCCGGCGGCAGCACGGGGTGAAGATGTGAGAGACTCACATAGAAATACATGCAGCCGCACGCTCAGGTCCGAGGGCAGGCGGCAGCACAGGGTGAAGATGTAAGACTCACATAGAAATACATGCAGCCGCACGCTCCAGTCCGAGGGCAGGCGGCAGCACAGGGTGAAGATGTGAGAGACTCACATAGAAATACATGCAGCCGCACGCTCCAGTCCGAGGGCCGGCTGCAGCACAGGGTGAAGATGTGAGACTCACATAGAAATACATGCAGCCGCACGCTCCAGTCCGAGGGCCGGCTGCAGCACAGGGTGAAGATGTGAGACTCACATAGAAATACATGCAGCCGCATGCTCCAGTCCGAGGGCAGGCAGCAGCACAGGGTGAAAATGTGAGACTCACATAGAAATACATGCAGCCACACGCTCCGGTCCGAGGGCCGGCGGCAGCACTGGGTGTTGATGCGTGAAACTGGCATAGAAATACATAGAGCCGCACGCTCTGGTCTGAGGGCCGGCAGCAGCACCGGGTGAAGATGTGAAAGACTCACATAGAAATACATGGAGCCGCACGCTCCAGTCCGAGGGCAGACTGGCTGTGACTTTTGATTAAGTTATACAGATAGAATAAAAAACATAAAATTGGCAACCCTGAGTTCATATCAGCTGGTTATAAGACAGGTATCTACTGTCCTTTAGTAAGTGTGGCATTTAAAATACAAATGAAAAATGCCAAGTTACATCATCTTTTTTAAAGGGAACCTGTCAGCTGTTTTGGCTGATATAAGACACTGCCACTGCCTTTCAGGGTGGTCCGGTCTGATGGGTGTCACAGGTACGGCACCTCCCATCTTCTTATGATCGCTGCCCTCCTGCTTGCTTCATGGCTACCCTGCATCGCACTCCTGCGCAGACATACTAATCTACCCTGTTGAGGGCAGAGGAAAGTACTGCAGTGCGCTGGCACTGGGCCTCTCTGACCTTTCCAGGCGCCTGCGCACTGCAGTACTTTCATCTGTCCTCAACAGAGCAAATAAGTACTCCTGCGCAGGAGTGCGATGCCAAGACCCATTAAGCAAGCAAGAGGACTGCGATCAAAAGATGATGGGAGGTGCTGGATCCGGGACTGCGACATCCATCGGACCGGACCGCCCCCCGGGTGATTACTGTCAGGAAATAGGACATATTTGATTCTATATTATCATGCACACTGAGCTATGCTACATCCATTAGGTCTGTGTAAGACACATGCAGCAGTTGAGGTTCCCCTCCACAGCTCCTCCTTCTCATTGCCTAGAAAGCTCCCCTTCTCAATCTGTGGAATTTTATACCACTCATTCCCCCTCCCTCAAGAATGTGTTGGTTAGCAGAAGCCAGTTCTTTGTTTGCAGCCATGTGCTTCCATTTGTGTATGAGAGTTATTCAAGATGGAATAACTCGAACCCCAAGAAGTGGTATAGGTGTGAAAGTTACATATTTGGGATGTGCAACGATAGAGCTACACACCAGTGCGTTTCCTAATTTCCCGTACCGGCAGAATCCAAGTAGTGGATTACAGCTTAACCGAGGCATATACCCAAATCGTGTTTAGACTTAAATGAACATCCCTTTCATGCTGAGAAAAATGATAATTTTGTCTTCCTTCTATGGGCTTCCCCCCAGGAATTATGGCGAATAATTGGATTTCATAACTTTCATAAAAGGGGAGTATCCAGCCCCTCAGTGATGTCACGAGCCGAGGGTATAAGAGATTCAGCCTCATTTTAGGAGTGTCTTTTGCCCAGGAAGTCAGCTAACAGAAACTCTGCAATCTGCTCTGATGCATTGGAATGTATTGCCCTTCCCGCCAGCCACACAGCCTGCCATGATATGAGAGAACTGTAAGTGTTTTTCAACTTTAATCCCTTTTATTTTGTAATCGTTTTGTACATACTATAATTGTCTCATCTCGTAATATCATTTTTTATACTTTTTGTAAACACTGTCTAATCTTTTTGGAGTAAAAGCTATAATATCTACTAGTCTTGTTCTCCTTGCTCTAAAACGTATGTCCTCTGAAGTAAATCACGCTACTGATTGGGTTGGCTCCTGACTCATTATTAATCATAGTAATAGGAGCTCGTGGCAGCGAAGCATTCTGAGCTGGTTGGGCAAAACTGGCAGCGACGGACAGCGTTTGATAATTATAATACCTGCCTGAGCGGGAGTAGTTATATCGTATTCGCTGCAGTCTGTCCAATAGCCAGTACATAGCAAGGCAGCCTTTCTGGCGAATAATTATCCTAGGTGCAGTTCCCTGACTGACCTGAGGGTAAGGGGGCGCCAGAGAGCTGCAAGTTCCAAACCGGAACTGGGAAGTGGGATATAAGTAAATCCCTGAAGAAAGAACTGGGGCAACCAAACAACCCCGCTCATGACAAGTATAATAAAACTTATTTTTCTTGTCTTACAGGTCAGATCGTGGGCTTATCTATGGCATTCTAGAATGCTGTAGATAAGCCCTGAAAGTCAGTGGCCACATCTTATAGTGGCAAAACGAGGTGACAGGTTCCCGTTAAAAAATGTCAGAAGGTCGTAGAGCTGTATGCAGTCACTCTTACTTGTTTATAAAAATAAATTATTTGTTACTTTATCTATTTCTTTAAATTATGGCTGAAAATGGTTAAAAAGTACCAATCATATGCAAACATTTTTTAAATATTATAAAGGCTTTTGTGCTTCCCGTCATTGGGGTTTCCCGATTAGTCAAAAGAATGCTCTGAAATGCCTAGCTCCTGCAAGAGCCGAGTGCATAGAGCATTGTATGGGCTCAATAGTAAGTCTATAGGTCCACATACCTCTCTGGCATGAGATCCACCATAAGTGCGCAGTCAAAGGGCCGTATAAGTCGGATTAAAATCTGCCCACAATATACAGATTGACCTGCAGCTTTCCCAAGCAGAACCTGGCAGATACATATGCAGCTGTCGTGACCGGCTCAAGAGAGCTGCGGGCCATGGTAACATTGTGGGCAAATTTCAGTCCAACGTATATGGCCCTTTAACTGCACCTTCAGAGGGATATGATATAGCATGCTTTAACATAATCACAATGTTAAAGAAAGATACTACAAATATTATGCTAACAATAATGGTAGTGATTGTAAGAGTGAACGTACAGCACCCAATCTTTGCACGATGTTTTACTTTGAGTTCATGGATTTTCTTGTTGAGAGTCCTCAGTGGTTGATACCTTTTAATGGCTAACTGAAAAGATGGTAACAAATTGCAAGCTTTCGAAACTACTCAGGTCTCTTCATCAGGCAAAGACTAAAAGAAATTCTGAAGAATCACATATTTATGCACAACACATCACAGAAAAAAAAAAACATAGATAAGACAGGTGACATGAAGCAGAATTACCATGAGTGATAAACAGTTATGTCCATAAATATTGGACTAGGTCTTAGATAAGGAAGGAATGTTTTATAGTTCTCTGATTGGGGTCTGGTTCTGTTGTGATGACCCCACATGGTCTGAGGGGCAAATTCCTTAGTTGATGTAAAAAGACATAAATCCATGCTACACATTCATTCCTGCACTGAGTGTCAAAGATCATAATCAGCTTATATTCCCAAACTCTTCTGTCTCTTTTAGATTTGAAGTTACCTTACCTGAAGTTACACCATCATTAAGCTGCTGAACAATGAAATAGAAACATCCCTGTATCAGAAGCCAATCGACCGTCCAACATAAATGGAACAGTTTCCATCCAAAACACATAAAAGATTCTATTGTCTACAGCCGAGCCATCAGATACAATTGTATATATGTTCATACCCCATGGATAGAGATGAACACCTTGGTCGCCTTACAAAGGCCTTTTTGAATCAGGGCTACCATCCAAGAGCAACTGAAAACCAGATTACAAGAGCCACCAGAATATTAAGGAGTCACCTGCTACATTACAAAGCTAAAGAAGAAAACAACCGGGTGCCTCTAGTGGTCACCTACAATCCAAATCTGGAGGTGCTAAGGGGAGCTGCATGGAAATTACAACCTTTACTACAAAAACATGCCCGACTACAATCCATTTTTCCAGACCCCTTACTACTGTCTTTTAGGCAGCCCCCAAATCTAAGAAGTATCATAGTCAGAAGCTCCCTGTCCTCTCCAACAGCTGCAGGAACCTTCCCTTGCAATCAGAAAAAATGTAATACATGTTCATTTATAATGACCACGGACAAAATAAAGATCCCCAATTCACATCAGGACTACAAGATACCAGGTACTTTCAGCTGCATCACATCTAATGTGGTGCACCTAATTATCTGTACTAAATGTCCAACTGGGGGTCTGTATGTAGGGGAGACAGGGCAGAAACTGAGAACAAGGATGAATTGTCACCGCCATACAATAAGAGAAAAAAGAATGGAACTACCTGTTGCAAAACATTTCTGTCTACCGGATCATAACATTATGGACATGAAATTATTTGTATTAAAAGGTAGCTTCAAATCTAAGAGACAGAAAAGTTTGGGAAAATAAACTGATGATGACCTTTGACAGTCTTAGTGCAGGAATGAATATGTCGCATGGATTTATGACTTTTTACATCAACTAAGGAACTAAGGAATTTGTCCCTCAGACCATGTGGGGTCATCACAACAGAACCAGACCCTAATTAGAGGACAATAAAACATTCCTTCCTTATCTAAGAACTACCGTATTTTCCGGCGTATAAGACGACTTTTTAACCCCTGAAAATCTTCTTAAAAGTCGGGGGTCGTCTTATATGCCGGGTTCGCCTTGCCGGGTGTATATGGTGGGTGGGGGGGGAGTGGGCCTGATGACGACTAGGGGGCGTCTCACAGGAAAGTGAGTATCCCCCATTACCTCATTGTATCACTGCAGCGTGGGGTCTCTGCTGGGAGCGGCGGCTGTGCTGTGGGGCGGCGGCTCCTCTTCTTCAGTGTGGGGCCTCTGTGCTGCTGGGCGGCGGCGGCGGCTTATCTTCAGGCAGTCGGGGCTCCTCCGGTATCTCCTTAAAGTCCGGAGGCCCTGCCGGCAACTCCATCGGTGCAATGCAGTGGCCTCCGGGAACATGGCCGCTGCTCAGATTCAGAGATCTGAATCTGAGCATGCGCCGCCCCCAGCGGCCATTTTCCCGGAGGCCACCGCATAGCAGCAATGGAACTGTCTCCGGGAAAATGGCCGCTGGGGGCGGCGCATGCTCAGATTCAGATCTCTGAATCTGAGCAGCGGCCATGTTCCCGGAGGCCACTGCATTGCACCGATGGAGTTGCCGGCGCCGCGGGGCCTCCTGGCTTTAAGGAGATACCGGAGGAGCGCCGACTGCCTGAAGATAAGCCGCCGCCAAGCAGCACAGAGGCCCCACACTGAAGAAGAGGAGCCGCCGCCCCACAGCACCCATGCGGCACAATGAGGATCAGCAGCCGCCGCTCCCAGCAGAGACCCCACGCTGCAGCGATACAATGAGGTAATGGGGGATACTCACTTTCCTGTGAGACGCCCCCTCGTCGTCATCAGGCCCACTCCCCCCCCCCAAAAGGCACAAAAGTCACCGGCCCTATAAGACGACACGGTTTATAAGAAGACCCCCGACTTTTAAGAAGATTTTACATTTTAACTGGAAAAGTTGGGGGGTCGTCTTATATGCCCAGTCGTCTTATACGCCGGAAAATACGGTAGTCCAATATTTATGGACATAACTGTTTATCACTCATGGTAATTCTGCTTCATGTCACCTGTCTTATCTATGTTTTTTTTTTCTGTGATGTGTTGTGCATAAATATGTGTTTCTCCAGAATTTCTTTTAGTCTATGCCTGATGAAGAGACCTGAGTAGTCTTGAAAGCTCGCAATTTGTTACCATCTTTTCAGTTAGCCATTAAAAGGTATCAACCACTGAGGACTCTCAATTCTAAATATTTTTCTATCCACTGGCTAACACGGTACCAAGATATATATCTTTGCTGTATCAAAATGGATTTTCTTGAGCATATTATGTTTATTTGGTTTCTGCACGAATATCTTTAAGCCGCAGTAACACCTAAATGTATGATCATTTTCATTATCCACTAAAAATGGTTGAGCTTTTGGCAGTTTCAAGACCAATGAAATGTCACCATGTCCATATTGCTTTAAACATTTACACTTTTCAAATGTTTAATAGTAAAACTCATAGAAAAAAACAATGCACTTGTCAGACCCCAGGGCTACTGATGGGCCAGACCTATATTGGTTTAGGTGGTAGTGCGGCATTAAAGCGCTATAAACAAAAGACCTTTGTTTTCACTGACACAAATCTTTTCTTAGGGAACAGATGAAACAACCAAAAAGTAATACTGAGGAGATTTTGGCTGATCCAAGTGAACTTTCAAGGTCTCCAAAAATGTTACATACGAATGAAGGAGATTTGGATGCTAATGCTAGTGATATAGAGGTTTTCCCTGAAAGCAGCTCACGGCAGAGCTTTCAACCACAATCACACAGTGCTTCCCAAGCAGAACAAATTAACCTTCCAGAGCAAGAGGTCACCATGATATCAGAAAGCAATGACTTAAGGTACCTTCACACTAAGCGACTTTGCAGCGAGAACGACAGCGATCCGTGACGTTGCAGCGTCCTGGATAGCGATCTCGTTGTGTTTGACACGCAGCAGCGATCTGGATCCCGCTGTGATATCGCTGGTCAGAGCTAGAAGTCCAGAACTTTATTGGGTCGTCAGGTCGGCGTGTATCGTCGTGTTTGACAGCAAAAGCAACGATGCCAGCAATGTTTTACAATGGTAACCAGGGTAAATATCGGGTTACTAAGCGCAGGGCCGCGCTTAGTAACCCAATATTTACCCTGGTTACCATTGTAAAAGTAAAAAAAAACCCAGTACATACTCACCTTCTGATGTCTGTCACGTCCCCCGGCGTCCACAGGGTTAAAACTGCTGCTCAGAGCTTCCTGCACTCACTGAATGTCAGTGCTGCCAGTGAAGCAGAGCACAGCGGTGACGTCACCGCTGTGCTCTGCTTTCCGGCCGCGCTGACACATTCAGTGCAGGAAGCTCTGAGCAGCAGTGCGTAACCCTGTGGACACCGGGGGACGTGACAGACATCAGAAGGGGAGTATGTACTCTTTTTTTTTTTAACCTTTACAATGGTAACCAGGGTAAATATCGGGTTACTAAGCGCGGCCCTGCGCTTAGTAACCCGATGTTTACCCTGGTTACCCGGGTGCTGCAGGGGGACTTCGGCATCGTTGAAGACAGTTTCAACGATGCCGAAGTCGTTCCCCTGATCGTTGGTCGCTGGAGAGAGCTGTCTGTGTGACAGCTCCCCAGAGACCTGAACAGCGACGCTGCAGCGATCGGCTCGTTGTCTATATCGCTGCAGCGTCACTGAGTGTGACGGTACCTTTAGATGTAGAAAAAATATATACCAGCCTTTCATTTGTGCTATCTTCATCAAGTTCTGTTGCTGAAAAAAATTGCATTTGTAGAACAACATCCTTATCAACCTACTACCTTGGATTGCGACCACATCCCAGATTTCTATTATCGGAGGAAACAAAATGGAGATCATGTTATGCGCTCTTGGCTAACCTTAAAGGTGATAAATCGAAAAATTGAAGCATTTATCTGCAGCATATGCATTGGCTTTTCAAATGCTGTTTCACATTTTACTGATGGCTCTACAAATTTTAGACACTGCTACCAAGCTGTTATAAAACATGAATTATCAAACAGTGATTGTGATGACGATAATGCAAAGAAAAACAAAACCATCGACATGTTAATAAACCCAGGTCAAGCTTCAAAATGAAAGAAGGAAGCACTTCAGAATATTGAAGTCATGAAATGCATTTTTGATGTGGTAAAACTATTAGGGAAGCAAGGCTTGCCATTTCGTACCCATGGAACCAACGAGTCACTCTACAACCTTAACAATAATGAAATTAACCATGGTCATTTTTTGGAAATGATCTTACTGTTATCCCATTATGACGTACCATTAAAAAATCACCTTGAAAAAAGTATTCAAAAGAGTGAAAAAGGAAAAAAGAGGAAAAGCCGGGAAAATGGCAGTTTGTCGTGGAAGTTTAGTGACTTTTTATCATACAAGACCGCTAATAAAGTTGTTATGGCAGTGGGTCATTGTGTAAAACAAGCCATAGTTTGTGGAATTGGTGAAAAGAGATTTAGCATCCAAGTTGATTCCACTCAAGATGCAGGGATTGTAGATCAAGCAACAGTTCTCTTAAGGTATGTGAAAAATGAAGAGATTCAGGAACGACTCATTTCTGTTCTTCCAGTTAAAGATGCATCTGGTCGAGGATTTCATGAACTGTTAATGGCTAACTTCAAAGTACTTGGACTTGACTACCATAAGATCGCTGAAGAATCATTTGATGGTGCAGCAAATATGTGAAGTTCATATGTAGGCTTACGAGCACAGATTGCTAAAGAAGTGCCTGACTATTAACATCTGGTGCTACAGTCACATCCTCAATCTCTGTATCTCCGATTGTTGGGAGGTCCTTGAGGCAAAAAACTGTTTTGCGCTGTTAATTCGCATGGCATCCTTTATTGGAGATTCACACAAGCGAATGAACATTTGGGGAGAACAACTTCAAAAAAGCCATGGTCATGAAAAACTTTAAAGAGTACAGAAATTTGGAGAAACAAGATGGTGGGCAAAGAAGAAGGCTCTTAATTGGCTATTTGGGGAGAAGCAATCTCTTTTTCTGGATGCCATTGAGGTTTTATTTTTAATCTCACAAATGCACAACTGTGATTTAAGAAATTCATCTGAGGCTGCATCCCGGTATGAAAAGCTGTGCGAGTTCAAGACCATTTTAACAGCACACGTGTTTCCTCCTATTTTTGATGTTATTATCGGGCCTGTTTCAGAAAATTGGCAGACAGGTAGCCTTGACTTTATGGTAGCATGGACAATGATTGAAAATGCGATTGACCAGCTTAAGAAGATAATATTTGAACATATTAAAGAAACTGCTACACAGTTTGCATTAACAATGAATGATAAAACATCGAGTCGTGATATTATTTCTTGGATATTGAAACATAAATCCAAGTGAAGAAGACTGGCAGAAGGAAAAGAATAAAAAGGAAAAAAAACAAAAACAAAATAGGATAACAAATAAATATAATTAAAAATGATATCTACTATATAATTGTCTAAGGGTCACTTCCGTCTTTCTGTCTGTCTTTCTGTCTGTCACAGAAATCCCAAGTCGCTGATTGGTCGCGGCCAGCTGGCTGTGACCAATCAGCGACAGGCACAGTCCGGCCGCGAAATGGCCACTCCCTACTCCCCTGCACTCAGTGCCCCCTCCATACTCCCCCCCCCCAGTCAGCGCCCGCCACCCACATAGCGTTGTAGCAGTCCGTTAAACCGACTGTGTTACACCGCGGCATAACGCGGTGTAGCGCAGTCTGTTAACGCTGGTATTAACCCTATGTGATTAACTTTTTACTATTGATGCTGCCTATGCAGCATCAATAGTAAAAAGATCTAATGTTAAAAATAATTTAAAAAAAATGAAAAATCGTGCTATTCTCACCTTCCGCCGCCTTTCCTGTTCCTCGCGACGCTCCGGGCCATGCATTGTGGTACTCCCATCAATATTAACTAAGTATACTCAAAAAAGTGCATGGTGCAATATAGAATGTACGGTATATATAAATTAAATAGAAAAAGATATCAAAATATAATGAAAATATAAGTGCAAAGAACCAAAGTGTGGATGATATAGCATACATATACTGTATGTATAATTATATATATATCTATATATATAATTGTCTAAGGGTTTTTCTGTCTGTCTGTCTGTCTGTCCTGGAAATCCCGCGTCTCTGATTGGTCGAGGTCGCCAGGCCTCGACCAATCAGCGACGGGCACAGTATCGGCGTAGATGTCATAATGGTTGCCATGGCGACGATGATGTCATAAAGGTTGCCTCGACCAATCAGCGACGGGCACAGTCTGCAGCGAATTCTGGAATCATCATTGTCCATATACTACGGGGACATGCATATTCTAGAATACCCGATGCGTTAGAATCGGGCCACAATCTAGTGTATATATGTATATATATATATATATATATATATATATATATATATATATATATATATATATATATACATACATACATACATACATACATACATACATACATACATACATACATACATACATACACACACACACATCTCCCATGCATATATACCAAAGTTGTGTATAAAATCTAAAGATTCTTCAAGTACAGCGCACCCCAACGCGCGTTTTGGATAAATCCTTCGTCACGGGAAGGATTTATCCAAAAAGCGGGTCGGGGTGCACTTTTTTGACCATATTGTCATTATATTTTGATCTTTCTTCCACTTAATTTATATATACATTCTATATTGCACCATGCACTTTTTTGAGTACACTTAGTTAATATTGATGGGGGTTTATTGCACATGTATATATTATAATATATATTTTCTAGTATTGATTTTTGTGCACACCATACCTCCCTTTTATCTGATGGTTATAGAATATTTTATGTGATATTATACTTTATCTTTGCATTTGCTTTTTCACCTCTGCTGCCATTATTTGTACAATAATACACATGAATTTTTTAAAATTATTTTTAAATTATTGTTGTATCTGCTTTCCAAGTACGGGCACAATGCTACCGTTTACCAAATAATATATAAAATAGGCATTTTTTATTGTATCATCCTAGTATGTTTTGTTTTATTATATATTTAGATCATTTTTAATTATATTTATTCGTTATCCTATTTATTTATTTTTTTGTTCTTTTTAGTGATCCGAATGGTCAGCCATTCAATTTTTTAGCATTTTAGCAGTCACATTTTGGTTTGTTTGACCCTATTGATAATATGAGTTTAAGATATTTTATATTTACCTTTATTATGGTCTGGCTGGGAAATAAGGCTGCTATTTCAATTGTTTAGAAAGAAAAGAATGGCAGGTGAAAGCTCAGTTGATGAACGGCCGGCTGATCAAACACAACGTTTTCGTGTGGAAGTATACAGGCCAATTTTAGATCAGATTTTGACAAGCCTCACTGAAAGATTTTCAGAAAATAAACAGTTGATAATTGATACTCAATTTTTGCAGCCAACATTTTTTGAAAATATTCAAAATGACCCCAACCTACTCAAGGAAGGCAACCTAACAAGAATCTCAGAATTATCAAAAGTTAATGAAGAAGCTCTTATTAGTGAGCTCAAAAGTTTTGCAAACCTCTTTCCTAAGTTGATGGTGCACTTGGATGAACCAGAAAAAGCAACTGCAGCTACAGAAGAATATGGAGGAGATGGAGATGAATGGGGCGTACCTACAGACGTTGTCAAAATGAAATGCAAGTCATGTAAAAATTGCTTCCTCTGCAGTCACCGATTACTCATGAAGTACAATCTCTACAGCTGCCTATGAGACTCTGACTGTGGCATATGAGCACTTACTGACTCCATCTTTCTGACAAGTTGCATGTGAAAGAGCATTCAGCAAGCTTAAACTCATGAAGACAAGACTGCGGGTTACAATGGGACAAGACCTGCTTGAAGCCTTTATGATCATGTCCGTGGAGCGAGATCTCTTGGAACTAGTTCAATTTCAAGATGTGCTGGAAATTATTTGTGGAAGTTCACCTCTGATGAGATCTTCGCTAACTGTATGAGAATTCTCAGTGTTTAAAGCACCGCTCTAGCAATTTGTTTTTCTTCAGTGCTGGAGTGGTGCTCTAAATGTAAGTCTCCTGCTCCCTGCTTTATACTCACCCTCTGCCATCATCATCTGTTTCCAGTGTTGCTCCCATTGGGCTCCTTTGTGACCTTCCGGCAGATCCAGTGTTTCATGGAGTGTATCGGAGGTCACCAGTGATGAGCGAATAAACTCGTTACTCGAGATTTCTCGAGCATGCTCGGGGGGCCTCCGAGTATTTTTTAGTGCTCAGAGATTTAGTTTTTCTTGCCGCAGCTGAATGATTTACATCTGTTAGCCAGCATAAGTACATGTGGGGATTCCCTAGCAACCAGGCAATTTGTTAATTGAGCACTTGTGTTATCGATGGTGATACAATATGTAAGATTGCGCTCACTAACGCATTGGGGAATACTCGCTTCGCAGAGAATTCAAGCACACGGGCACGTTTTTCACTTAAACACAGTCTATACGGTTTATTATGGCATCATAAACCGGGTTATGCACAGTTCATTACACTTCGTGGAACACAATAGGCACCAACCGGTGACATTAAGTTGCAGCTTTACCTTAAGGTACCTTCACACGAAACGACGCTGCAGCGATAGCGACAACGATGCCGATCGCTGCAGCGTCGCTGTTTGATCGCTGGAGAGCTGTCACACAGACCACTCTCCAGCGACCAACGATGCCGAGGTCCCCGGGTAACCAGGGTAAACATCGGGTTGCTAAGCGCAGGGCCGCGCTTAGTAACCCGATGTTTACCCTGGTTACCAGCGTAAAATGTAAAAAAACAAACAGTACATACTTACATTCGCGTCCCCCGGCGTCCGCTTCCTGCACTGACTGACTGACTGAGCGCCGGCAGTAGCAGGGCACAGCGGTGACGTCACCGCTGTGCTGTGCTTTCACTTTCACTTTGCGGCGCTCAGTCAGTGTGGGAAGCAGACGGCGGGGGATGCGAATGTAAGTATGTACGGTTTGTTTTTTTTACATTTTACACTGGTAACCAGGGTAAACATCGGGTTACTAAGCGCGGCCCTGCGCTTAGTAACCCAATGTTTACCCTGGTTACCAGTGTAAAATATCGCTGGTATCGTTGCTTTTGCTGTCAAACACAACGATACACGGCGATCGGACGACCAAATAAAGTTCTGAACTTTATTCAGCGACCAGCGACATCACAGCAGGATCCTGATCGCTGCTGCCTGTCAAACTAAACGATATCGCTAGCCAGGACGCTGCAACGTCACGGATCGCTAGCGATATCGTTACAAAGTCGTTTCGTGTGAAGGTATCTTTAGACACTTCATATCTCGGCTTTATCTCACGGACACTAAACATGCTGGACCTCACACTTCGTCCAGTTACCATGGGTGTCCGTAAGCCGAACAGTTCACCAATGTCCCTAGTCAAATAGCGCACATGACATTGGGTCGCGGTCTCTAAACACCCTGAACCTCGCTTCGTTCAGTTACCGTAAGAGACCACACAGTTCATAGCATATCACAAGCACCAACAGTCAATGGTACCTTATGGGAGCTCCTGCTCCACCTGCTGACTCCTCGTCAGTCCTCTCTCCTGGGGAAACTGCCTTACAGGGTTCACCAACTTGCCTGGCCAGCACACATCAGTCAGTCCAGAGCCACCAAAGGACGGTAGCTTCCCCAACACAGACCATCCAGGTCCACAGTCTCTCAGGTGCTCCACTCACAGGAGCTTCCAACACAGACTGTCCAGGACCATAGTCTTACTGTGCGCTATTCAGGACATTCATCCCACATGGGACCGCCCAACACACAGGTATGTGACCTGTCCAGGTGCTATTCAGGACATCTGTCCAACACCCCAGGCCACCTGGTCCAAAGCCCCACCACGTGCTCTTCAGGGAGACGACACTCCCAACACAAAGGTTCTCCACGACCTTCCAGTATAGACCATTCAGGTCCACACTCAGCGAACATGTGACCCACACCCTGGTCATATTATGCAGCTGTAACCACTCCCACAGGTGGGAGAGTGTGTGTGTGGCCAGTTTGACCCGCCCATCTTTCATAACTAGCCTAGTAAGTCTCCCTTACAACTATACAAATACTTGAGAGACTACAGGTCCCAGAACAACAACATTACATCAGACTTACCACGCGGACTCCCTCTGCGGCACATATCCGCCACTTACAATTCTGCCAGTCACTGTTTCACCACCATTATAACAACAGATACGCCTCCATGCATATCCTGAGGCTCACACACAGCGCCCCCTAGCTGCCACAGGGGTCACTGCATCACAAATAACAGAGCATTTTTTCTATTGATAAGTATTTATTGTTCCTCAACCATTTTTATGAAATGGGTTGTTAGAAGGTGTACCTCTGTGGCACATGTGCTATACTCAAGTGCTACTACAGGAGACCCAAGCCTTAAGATGGGCCCCGGCCCACGTCACAGTGGGCCACTGCATTATGCTTGCCCCCAGGCTAAAATTTGCCAGCCAGCCCCTGGCTCCTGATGTGCCAAACAGTGGAAACCCCCACATGCGACACCATTTTGGAAACTAGACCCCTTTGGGACCTTATCCAGATTTGTATTGAGCACCTTGAACCCCCAGGTGCTTCACAGACGTTTATAACATTAGGTTGTAAAAATTAACCCCTTCATGACCCAGCCTATTTTGGCCTTAATGACGTTGCCGTTTTTTGCAATTCTGACCAGTGTCCCTTTCTGAGGTAATAACTCGGGAACGCTTCAACGGATCCTAGCGATTCTGAGAATGTTTTTTCGTGACATATTGGGCTTCATGTTAGTGGTAAATTTAGGTCGATAATTTCTGCGTTTATTTGTGAAAAAAAATGGAAATTTGGCGAAAATTTTGAAAATTTTGCAATTTTCACATTTTGAATTTTTATTCTGTTAAACCAGAGAGTTATGTGACACAAAATAGTTAATAAATAACATTTCCCACATGTCTACTTTACATCAGCACAATTTTGGAAACAACATTTTTTTTGCTAGGAAGTTATAAGGGTTAAAATTCGACCAGTGATTTCCCATTTTTTTTAGGGACCACCTCACATTTGAAGTCAATTTGAGGGTTCTATATGGCTGAAAATACCCAAAAGTGACACCATTCTAAAAACTGCACCCCTCAAGGTGCTCAAAACCACATTCAAGAAGTTTATTAACCCTTCAGGTGTTTCACAGCAGCAGAAGCAACATGGAAGGAAAAAATGAACATTTAACTTTTTAGTCACAAAAATGATCTTTTAGCAACAATTTTTTTATTTTCCCAAGGGTAAAAGGAGAAACTGGACCACGAAAGTTGTTGTCCAATTTGTTCTGAGTACGCAGATACCTCATATGTGGGGGTAAACCACTGTTTGGGCGCACGGCAGAACTCGGAAGGGAAGGAGCGCCATTTGACTTTTTGAATGAAAAATTGGCTCCAATCTTTAGCGGACACCATGTCGCGTTTGGAGAGCCCCCGTGTGCCTAGACATTGGAGCTCCCCCACAAGTGACCCCATTTTGGAAACTAGATGCCCCAAGGAACTTATCTAGATGCATAGAGAGCACTTTAAACCCCCAGGTGCTTCACAAATTGATCCGTAAAAATGAAAAAGTACTTTTTTTTTCACAAAAAAATTATTTTAGCCTCAATTTTTTAATTTTCACATGGGCGACAGGATAAAATGGATCCTAAAATTTGTTGGGCAATTTCTCCTGAGTACGCCGATACCTCATATGTGGGGGTAAACCACTGTTTGGGCGCATGGCAAGGCTCGGAAGGGAAGGCACGCCATTTGGCTTTTTGAATGGAAAATTAGCTCCAATCGTTAGCGGACACCATGTCGCGTTTGGAGAGCCCCTGTGTGCCTAAACATTGGAGCTTCCCCACAAGTGACCCCATTTTGGAAAGGAGACGCCCCAAGGAACTTATCTAGATGCATAGTGAGCACTTTAAACCAACAAGTGCTTCACAGAAGTTTATAACGCAGAGCCGTGAAAATAAAAAATAATTTTTCTTTCCTCAAAAATTATTTTTAGCCCAGAATTTTTTATTTTCCCAAGGGTAACAGGAGAAATTGGACCCCAAAATGTTGTTGTCCAGTTTCTCCTGAGTACGCTGATACCCCACATGTGGGGGTAAACCACTGTTTGGGCACACGTCGGGGTTCGGAAGGGAAGTAGTGACGTTTTGAAATGCAGACTTTGATGGAATGCTCTGCGGGCGTCACGTTGCGTTTGCAGAGCCCCTGATGTGCCTAAACAGTAGAAACCCCCCACAAGTGACCCCATTTTGGAAACTAGACCCCCAAAGGAACTTATCTAGATGTGTGGTGAGCAGTTTGAACCCCTAAGTGCTTCACAGAAGTTTATAACGCAGAGCCGTGAAAATAATAAATACGTTTTCTTTCCTCAAAAAAAATTTTTTTAGCCCTGATTTTTTTATTTTCCCAAGGGTAACAGGAGAAATTTGACCCCAAGAGTTGTTGTCCAGTTTCTCCTGAGTACGGTGATACCCCATATGTGGGGGTAAACGACTGTTTGGGCACATGCCGGAGCTTGGAAGTGAAGTAGTGACGTTTTGAAATGCAGACTTTGATGGAATGCTCTGCGGGCATCACGTTGCGTTTGCAGAGCCCCTGATGTGCCTAAACAGTAGAAACCCCCCACAAGTGACCCCATTTTGAAAACTAAACCCCCAAGGGAACTTATCTAGATGTGTGGTGAGCACTTTGAACCCCCAAGTGCTTCACAGAAGTTTATAACGCAGAGCCGTGAAAATAAAAAATCATTTTTCTTTCCTCAAAAATAATTTTTTAGCCCGCAATTTTTTATTTTCCCAAGGGTTACAGGAGAAATTGGACCCCAAAAGTTGTTGATCAGTTTCTCCTGAGTACGCTGGTTACCCCATATGTGGGGGTAAACCACTGTTTGGGCACACGTCGGGGCTCGGAAGGGAGAGAGCACCATTTTACTTTTTCAACGCAAGATTGGCTGGAATCAATGGTGGCGCCGTGTCGCGTTCGGAGACCCCCTGATGTGCCTAAAAAGTGGAAACCCCTCAATTCTAACTCCAACACTAACCCCAACACACCCCTAACTCTAATCCCAACCCTAACCACAACCCTAACCCCAACACACCCCTAACCCTAGTCTTACCCCTAATTCCAACCCTAACCCTAAGGCTATGTGCTCACGTTGCGGATTTGTGTGGATTTTTCCGCAGTTTTTGAAAAATCTGCAGGTAAAACGCACTGCGCTTTACCTGCGGATTTACCGCGGATTTCCAGTGTTTTTTGTGTGGATTTCACTTGCGGATTCCTATTGAGGAACAGGTGTAAAACGCTGCGGAATTGCACAAAGAATTGACATGCTGCGGAAAATACAACGCAGCGTTTCCGCGCTGTATTTTCCGCACCATGGGCACAGCGGATTTGGTTTTCCATAGGTTTACATGGTACTGTAAACGTGATGGAAAACTGATACGAATCCGCAGCGACCAATCCGCTGCGGATCCGCAGCCAAATCCGCACCGTGTGCACATAGCCTAATTCTAACCCTAATTCCAACCCTAACCCTAATTCTAACCCTAATTCTAACCCTAGCCCTAAGTGCAACCCTAGCCCTAAGTGCAACCCTAGCCCTAAGTGCAACCCTTGCCCTAAGTGCAGCCCTAAGTGCAACCCTAGCCCTAAGTGCAACCCTAGCCCTAAGTGCAACCCTAAGTGCAACCCTAAGTGCAACCCTAGCCCTAAGTGCAACCCTAAGTGCAACCCTAACCCTACCCCTAACCCTACCCCTAACCGTACTCCTAACCCTACCCCTAACCCTAACAGTAACCCTAATGGAAAAACAAAAATAATTATATTTTCTGTATTTTATTATTGTCCCTACCTATGGGGGTGATAAAGGGGGGGATTTATTTACTATTTTTCTTATTTTGATCGCTGTAATAGAACTCACAGCGACCAAAATGTGCAGGAACGAATCTGCCGGATGGCAGATTCGGCAGGCGCACTGCGCATGCGCCCGCCATTTTCCAAGATGGCGGCGCCCATGAAGAAGACGGCCGGACACCGGGAGGGACATCGGAGCTAGGTAAGTATGGGCGGGTGGGACCGGAACACGGGGGGGGGACAGGAGGACCGGGGGAGCCGACAGGAGGGAGATGGGGAGCGGAACGGAGATCGGGGCAAAAAGGACGACTGGGGAGGCGATCGGTGGGGTGGGGTGGGGGCAGATCGGGGTCTCCAGCCATGGCAGATGCTATTGCAGCATCGGCCATGGCTGGATTGTAATATTTCACCATTTTCATAGGTGAAATATTACAAATCGCTCTGATTGGCAGTTTCACTTTCAACAGCCAATTAGAGCGATCGTAGCCACGGGGGGGGGTGAAGCCACCCCCCCTGGGCTGAAGTACCACTCCCCCTGTCTCTGCAGATCGGGTAAAATGGGAGTTAACCCTTTCACCCGATCTGCAGAGACGCGATCATTCTGTGACACAGCATATGTGTCACAGGTCGGATTGGCACCGACTTTCATGACGCATACGCTGTGTCACAGGTCGGGAAGGGGTTGAAAAATCAAATTTTTCCCACAATTAATTTTTTTTTAGCTACAAATTTTGTACTTTCACAAGGGCAAAAGGAGAAAATGGAGAATTTCTCCTGAGTTCACCCATACCCCATATGTGGTCGAAAACTACTTTTCAGTCACAGTGCAAAGCTCAGAAGGGAAGTAGCACCATCTTACAGTGCAGATGTACCCCCCATAAGGGACCCCAATTTGGAAATTATAACCCTTTGGGGAATTTATCTACAGATGTAGGGACTATTTTGACACTATAGGTGTTTTCCAGAAACAGGCAGCAGTGGATGTTGCAGAGTGAAAATTGCAAACTGCTATTGTAGTGACCAGTACTCTGCAGTGACCAGTATACTGTAGGGACCAGTACATTATGCCCAGCTCATGCTTCTGGAGACACGCACCTGTAAATTAGGTAGGCTCTCATCACTACAGAAATGCCAAACATGTGGGTGCTAATCGTTGTTTAGGCACAGTGGGGCTCAGAAGGGAGGGGGCATTTGGATTTGGGAGCGGAAAATTTGCTGAATTTCTTTTGACGGATGAAGAGCCATTTTGCTTTTCCAGAGCCTTTGTACTACCAGTAACGTGGAAGCCCCCTATATTTCCGTTAACAGATGACAGATCTGAGTGGGGACTTTCTTTTTTTGTGGATTGAGTGATCTGATCTGGTACTGCTGATTATCAGATCAGCGATCTGTCAGGCAGTGAAGGAGGCTTCTCAGGTCCTGCTTTAAGAAAGCGCTGACAAGTCACCTCCCTGCAGGACCCGGAAGGACCCCGTGGCCATCTTGGTGCTGGGGGTTGACCCTCAGGACAACGCAATCACATTGCATTGTTCTCAGGAAAGCACGCAGGGAGCCCCCTTCCCGTGCGATGCTTCTCTATGCTGCTGTCACTACTGATAGAGGCATCAAAGGAGTTATACACCCATTTCCGGTGATAGCACCGATCATGGGCATTGCTGCTGGGTGTCAGCTGTCACATACAGCTGACACCCACACGCGATCGCCGCGGCCCTCACCGTGAGGCCACCGTAATCGCGGCGCTGTACTAGCACTGCTCCGGGCACAATCGCACCTCCTGCTGAGCAGTACTAGTACGGCACATGTCATGAAGGGGGTGGATTTGGGAATGTTTATCTTGCAAAAAGAAGGCCAAGAGGAGACTTAATTGTCTAAAAATATTTGAATGGATGTTACAGTATAGAGGGATCATCCTTATTCTCATTTGCACATGGAAACACGAGAAGCAATGGAATATAACTAACTATGATTCTAAGTATAAAACATATAATACTGGTGGATAAAACAAGACTGGACACAAGACCTTCACAGCCATCTACACATCATATGGGAGATGTCATGACTCCTTCTCTCCATCTACCTGATGATCCTGAGGAACATTGGGATCTCCTTGTTTACAGTCCTGTGGAAGAAGAGGATGGGGACATCTTTCTGGTGTTGTCCTCTTAATGGATAGATCTGGAGGAAACACATACAGGGACTGAATTCATTCTTTACATACAGATAATTATAGGAAGTGTGTATTTAGTCCTGTCTATTACCTGGTGATGTGAGGGGCTGGGGAACCTCCATCATGACGTCCTTGTACAGATCTTTGTGTCCTTCTAAATACTCCCACTCCTCCATGGAGAAATAGACAGTGACATCCTGACACCTTATAGGAACCTGACACATACAATGATACTATCATCCCCTGCTCCCTTCTTACTGTATAATGTCCCAGCATTCCCAGCAGTGTCACCTCTCCAGTCAGCAGCTCAATCATCTTGTAGGTGAGTTCTAAGATCTTCTGGTCATTGATATCCTCATCTACAGGGTCCTGACAGCGCTCACTAGAGGTCTTCTTCACTACTGTGTAATTCTGGTTATGGAGAGACACATTAATAAATCTCACTACAGACATTTCCAGAGTCCTCACCTCTCCAGTTCTGTCCATCTGTTATTCCCATAGATAAGAATGATGTAATGTGACATCATCAGAATCTCTCACCTCTCCAGTAAGCCGGAAGAGGATCTCTAGGGTGAGGTGTATTATCCTCTCCGCCATCTTGTCTCTGTCCATATCAATCCTTGATGGGTAAATTAGGAAAATTCTCTTATACAGAAGATATTCCCCGAGAGGATCTGATATTGTAGAGACCTGAATGAGAAGAAGATGAGCCGATGTAACATCATAAAATCCTGTGTAATAATACAATTACTGGAGATAATAAGGGAAACATATGAGGAGATTTATTAGTTTACAGTATTTAATTTTCTTCTTTACATCTACTAATAAAACCTACCGTATATACTCGAGTATAAGCCGAGATTTTCAGCCCATTCTTTTAGGCTGAAAGTGCCCCTCTCGGCTTATACTAGAGTCATTGTCCCAGGGAGGTCAGGACATTTTTCTCGGATTTTCCTAAATGGTTTGTGCAAATGACAGTCAGTCTAATAAAAGTCATCACCCATTAGATTATACATCGAATTTTATAGAAGAAACCTCCCAATGATAACAGTAAAATCTCCAAAATGAATAAAAACTCAAAATGCACTGTTCCAAATTATTAGGCACAGTAATATTTCTAAACATTTGATATGTTTTAAAGAACTGAAAATGCTCATTTGTGGAATTTGCAGCATTAGGAGGTCACATCCACTGAGCAAAAAAGCTATTTAACTCCAAAACATGCTAACAGGCCAAGTTACATGTTAACATAGGAGCCCTTCATTGATATCACCTTCACAATTCTTGCATCCATTGTACTTGTGAGTTTATGGAGAGTTTCTGCTTGTATTTCTTTGCATGAAGTCAGAATAGCCTCCCAGAGCTGCTGTTTTGATGTGAACTGCCTCCCACCCTCATAGATCTTTTGCTTGATGATACTCCAAAGGTTCTCCATAGGGTTGAGGTCAGGGGAAGATGGTAGCCACACCATGAGTTTATCTCCTTTTATGCCCATAGCAGCCAATTACTCAGAGGTATTAATTGTCAGCTTGAAGATGATTTTGTTCCTGATGACACGTTTCTGCTTTTTAGACCATGGAAGAAAGTTGTCAGTCAGAAACTCTATTTACTTTGCTGAGGTCATTTTCACACCTTCAGGAACCTTAAAGGGCCCTACCAGTTGGTTCCCCATGATTCCAGCCCAAAACATGACTCCTCCACCTCCTTGCCGACGTCGCAGCTTTGTTGGGACATGGTGGCCATCCACCAACCATCCACTACTCCATCCATCTGGACCGTCCAGAGTTGCTCGACACTCATCAGTAAACAAGACTGTTTGAAAATTAGTCTTCATGTATGTCTGGGCCCACTGCAACCATTTCTGCTTGTGAACACTGTTTAGGAGTGGCCGAATAGTAGGTTTATGCACCACAGCAAGCCTATGAAGGATCCTACACCTTGAGGTTCGAGGGACTCCAGACGCACCAGCAGCTTCAAATAACTGTTTGCTGCTTTGTAATGGTACTTTGGCAGCTGCTCTCTTAATCCAATGAATTTGTCTGCCAGAAAACTTCCTCATTATGCCTTTATTTGCATGAACTCTGTCTGTGCTCTGTTTCAGTCACAAATCTCATCAGAGTATGATGATCACTCTTAAGTTTTCGTGAAATATCTAATTTTTTCATCCCTTGACCAAGGCATTGCACTATTTAACGCTTTTCAGCAGCAGAGAGATCCTTTTTATTTCCCATATTGCTTGAAACCTGTGACCTGCATAATAATGTGGAACATCATTTTTGAGTAGTTTTCCTTTCATTAGAATCACCTGGAAAACTAATTATCACATGTGTTTAAGATTGATTTCAGTGATCCATTGAGCCCTGAGACACAATACCATCCACGAGTTTATTTGAAAAACAAAACAATTAAATCTTTAAGACACTTAAATCCAATTTGCATAATAATTTGGAACACAGCATATACTGTGTATGGAGGGAACTTCGGTACTGTGAGAAGATTATACTATGTGTGGGGGTACGGCGGAACTGTGGAAATATATTTTGTCTGAGAGAAGCCAGTACTGTAGAAACTTTATACTGTGTGAGGGGCATCATATATACAGCATAAGGGGTGTAAAAAGGTGTGTCATAAGAAGAACAATTCCACAGGGCTGTGCGGCATTTGTACAAAAAGACTGGCATCTGCCGTCCAGACGGGACCCTGCGGAATCAATGGGAAGAGGGAGGGTGTCAGCAAGGAAGAGTCTAGAAGGTACACCAGGTCAAGCGACCTTGATGATGCAATTTCCTGTTATTATAAAGGCCATAGCCCCAAAGCCAGAACAGATTTGGCACCAAACAAAACAATGGGGTGCCAGGGAAGAATGTAATGTACCAGGCCATGGTAAAGTGCCCGAGGCAGCTGGTTGTCGCAGAACCCAGCCAAGGCCTGAGAACCACATCTGAGCTGGTCAAGACCCAGAGTCCAGAATATGCCTGCCAAGGCCTAAGAACCTGACCTGCAGCGGTCAAGACCTAGAGTTCAGACTCCGCCAGGGAAGAACAGAATCCCAGCTTTCATTTCTTCTGGAACAAGAGACATCTGCTGTTGGTCAAGCACTGAGGATCTGTAAGGAGACTCCGCTCAGTAGTATAGGCCTGCAGTGCAGAGCAGGAGGCGCAAGTGAGCAGGGCCATTGCTTCCAACACTGAAGTCAGTACAGGTGTTGGCCTAGGGCAGTGGTGGGGAACCTCAGGCCCCAGGGCCATTTACTACCCTCGATGACCTTTTATCAGGCCCCCGAGCAGATTCTCAGGGACCGCATTCTTGGGCAAGGAGCTGTATTTTGATTGCCACAAGCTCATTAATTTCTTCTTGCTCTGTTAGCACACACACGTAGTGATCACTACTGGACACTGAAGGGCATGCAATGAAAGATTACGTCCTGAAACCAATGCCAGAGTCAGGATGTACTTTGTGGGTGGAGTTTATACTGTCCCTGAAGGATGGTATAAATATCCAAATGGCCCTTTGCAGAAAAAAGATTCCCTACCCCTGGCCTAGGGTAATACAAGAGACAAGGAGGAAGCTGGTGGAAGTGAAGGCGGCCCAGCGAGCCCTGATAGGCTTTATTAGGAGGACTTATGGCCTAACGGGAAGAGCCGGAGACCCCGCTATGGTCGGAGTTCGCAGAGTAGAGTGTTGTCGACTATATGTGTCAGAAAAATCCCCCTTGTCAGTAGCTAAAGTAACATGTGGTTAGAGGCTGCTATTAGTGAGAGTGAGGCGGAGAATTCATTGTGTGTCTGATATTGTATATTTCACCTCGTAATCACCCTGTTCTGCATTATTCACTGTTGCCGTAGTGACCACAATTCCCATTATCAGGAAATAAATAATTATATTGGTTACTTCCGCCTTGTGTTTGTCGGTGTGTTGTATCCGGTCATCTGCTTACAGGGGCATAATGGGGGCATTATACTGTGTGGGGGCATCGTATATACTGCATAAGGGGCATATTGGGGGCATTACACTGTGTGGGGGCATCATATATACTGCATAAGGGGCAAAATGGGGGCGAAGAAAGGGGCCTGTACTGTGAGAACCATACGTTCCCTCACTTCCTGTCTTCCATAGTTGGGCCATATGTATCTATTACAGGAAACAGAACAAAAACGCAATAATTCTTATAAAGTGGCAACAGAAACCTCAAGAGTCTCAGTGCAGAAGGGGTTAATGCCCCCTGCGCTCAGTAATGGGGAATCTCCAGCACTTACCTCCGCCTGCAGAGCCGCACTCCACATATATGGCTGCTCTGTGCGCACAGGACCTGTGATGAGGTCACGGAGGGGAGGAGTCAGGGGTCACATGATCAGGGGAGTGAATGATATCCAGAGTAAAGAGGCTACATGGAAACTTCTCCTCAGTGACATTCCCGCCATTATTTCCCCTCACTACTGGCACAATTACCTCACGCCGCCTTTTCTACACAGTGTTATGTGTGGAATGTAACGTGTGATTTCTCTGGAGACAAATAGACCCCACACATGAGGGAATTATCACCAGTTACCGGACGTCTAGTATATGGCGGCATATGATTGTGCTATCGACTCCACACCAGGAGCTAAAATGCCGAAATCTCATTTATCCCCTTCCAGTGCCCGGCTGAGGGCTCATTTCCACATGTGAGGCACACATCCGTATCTCGCATGTGGAAACCAAGCTGTGGAGCCGGCACTTTGGAGCAGAGCTGTGCAGCTCCATGTGTTCCTATGCGGCCGCACGCTCCGCTCTGGAGTGCTGGCGCCAGAGCTTGGTTTCCACATGCGAGATACGGACGTGTGCCTCGCATGTGGAAATGAGCCCTAAGGGTCATATACAACCATCCACCTCTCCAGTCACTGTGAGAGGTTTTTTTAATAGGATGGAGGGCTACGTCCATGCTTGGATTTTAGAGAGATTAGTAAAATCACGGTGCCCAATCCCTATCCTTTACCCTTTATACCTGATCTGTTTAGCCAATTACCTGGAGATAAATGAATTCACGAACTCAACGTGAGAGGGGTATATAACCTTATCCATGTGATGGATGGAAGACCGCATTCAATACACCTGAGGGGCAGAGTGAAAATTTGGTGTTGCCATTCGGATTAAGCAATGCTCCATCAGTCTTTGAACATTTCATAAATTATATGTTTTCCTCACTGGTTGGTAGATTTGTGGTGGTTTACCTGGATGATATATTGAGTTACTCACGTACTCTGCAGGAGCATCATGAGCATGTCAGACAGCTGGAGAGGGAAAAACATTACTCAGCAATCCTCCTTTGACATTTGGAAGAGCTCCATTGAAAAATGTCCTAGCACCAAGAAAGATAAAAAAAGAAGAAAGATTCACTAAAAGTGGCATGTCTTCCGAATAAAATCATTACATGCGATCTTAGTGATGAGCGAACAGGCTCGCCACTACTCGTTACTCGCCCGAGAATCACTGTGCTCGGTGTGCTCGGCGAGTACCGAGCATTTCCAGGATTATTCGGTGGGAGCTCGGGTCTCCGCCCTGCAATTCTGGCTCTTTAGAGCTCCAATCAACATGCAGTGATTGTCTGCCACGTACTGTAATACTGCAGCCATCTTTGTTGTGGTATTACAGTGATTGGCTGGCCGCACAGCGTCATTATTTCTATAAGAGACCTGCCGCCGCCCTGCTCCTCACAGTCATGTCCGGAATCAGACAGTGTAGGGAGAGCTGCTGCCGAGATATGGACAGATTTGTGCTGTTATTACATACTTTGGGTATACCATCCTAGAACCCACAAATCCAGCTAAACCAACAGTCCTTCTAAGGACTAATTACGGGGTATATAATAATAATAATAATCTTATTTTTATATAGCGCTAACATATTCCACAGCGCTTTACAGGTTGCACACACATTATCGTCACTGTCCCCGTTGGGGCTCACAATCTAAATTCCCTATCAGTATGTCTTTGAAATGTGGGAGGAAACCGGAGTACCCGGAGAAAACCCACGCAAACACAGAGAGAACATACAAACTCTTTGCAGTCCTTAGTGGGGCTTGAACCCAGGACTCCAGCGCTGCAAGGCTGCTGTGCTATCCACTGCGCCACCGTGCTGCATATATAGATTGCAGTGCTAGGGAAGCAGGGAGTGCACAGTATGTGCGTATATACACATCAGTACAAGGCCTGCAGGCACTGTATGTGGGTATATACATATCATTGCATGCATCAAAAGGCTCCATTACTGTCTGCTGCTGACTATTACATATATACCTAGTTCCAGGTATCAGTGGCTAGGAATATTTTTTTTTTGCACCTCAATCCTGATAATTTTATTCCAAAACAATACAGATCCCTTTTTTTGTTTTTTAATATTTCACATGTGTTCGATAATCAATATGCACTGGGCGTTTTAGCAAAATGCAAAATATTAAAAAACAATTTATGGGACATCCTTTGTCCAAACATTTCTATGAACACCCTAACAGCACGGTGTAAGACATGACAATAATGGGCATTGAGATTATTCACCCGTAATGGAGAAAAGGGGACTTTGTAAAACAAATGTCCAGGGCAGAAAGCAAATAGATCTATCAATTGGACACTCTGAGACCGAAGGGGTAAAACAGCTCTTTGGATTTTATAACCTCTCAATTATCTAATTGTCAGCAAGGATATTTGTAGCCGGACTTTAGCAGCAGTCTGAGGAAGAAGGCCGCCTTCTTATAAACGCAATATTAGGGATGGCGGCACACACCAAATAATATTAAGGAAAATATAAGGTGCGTTCGCAGCCCGGGGTCCACCGTGCAGAGATGACACCTGCTGCTCGGTAATGGCAGACAGTATATGGCGGTATAATGTGAGCACACACAGGTTAGTTTCACCCGGTATGTAAGGAGGCGAACCCTCTTGCGTCACAGGGCTGCAATACCACAGAGTGAACGCTAATGTTTGGTCACAGAACTCTACTCCAAGGACACAGGGTTAGAGTCCCTCTAGACCCACTAGCGTTCGATGCCGCAACTGCTGTGCCAGAGAGAAAACTGAACTTAAAGATTTACCGCATAAAGTGCATACAGAGCCACTCTGGTGGACTCCACTAACCACCCTAAACTTGGGCAGCAAAGCCCACCAATTGCGCATGGCGCTGCTCTGACGGATGCTGCAATGGACACAGTACTCTCGTGCCTAGTGCTGGATGGCACAATCTGGCGCTAGTTAGCTCCAATCACCCACACTCAGTCAGCAACACTAGAGAAGGGGTTCAATTAGGAGCTTTCATCAGATTGCACACACTCATCCACACATACACGATTTTAGATTCATACTAGCGCATGGCCGAGTGGCCATGCAAACTTTTTATAGTTGCGTCCTTCCGGGAACTTCCCGGTGGTCCAATTAGGGCCACTTCAGGAACTGAGCATGTGACCCCTGACCTCCAATGAGAGGTTGTCCCACGAGCATGCTCAGTTGACCAAAAAGCAGGACTTAGTCCCTGGAGCGTCTGCTCACCGCTAATTACTGCTGGTTACAATTGCTGAACCTGGGAGGGCAGCAGTAACCAGACGCTCAGCATCAGCTTGAGCAGCCTACTCTGCGGCTGGGGAAGAATGGGAGTCCGCAGATGACATGGTTTGAGATTCCCCCCGTGCAGCGGAGAGAACTCGACACCTAACATGCGTAGGATACTAGGATTGCTTTGGTACACTTGCTGCTCCATACAGAAGATCAGTCGCGTGATTCTCACATGATCAACAATGTCATGTAGGTCCTGACGTTACCATACTACACAGAAGACGCGCCTGTATTATAGGATGAATATTGAGCACCTGTCACTGGCCGTGACAGCGCCCCACTGACTATACCTCCATATTGCTGACCATCGGAGGTGAGACAGCATTTACCCCATAACTTCTATACTACATCTGTACATGAAGCCTGCTCTCGCAGAATTTAATCATTATGCATGGCTTTACCAAATACAAGGTAAATGAACCTCCCTATTGGTCTAACTCACGCTAAAACTTTATGGTAGGATCACTAGTCCACTATAACATGTAGTGATTTTCAATTTTGAATCTACATTAGGATCAGTGACGTATTTATTACTTTTACATGTTCTATAGGGTGTTGATCCAGGGAACTAGTCTGATTGCCGTATGTGGAGTCAGGAAGGAATTTTTTTCCCTAATGTGGAGCTTACTCTTTGCCACGTGGTTTTTTTTTGCCTTCCTCTGGATCAACATGTAGGGCATGTGAGGTTAGGCTATGGGTTGAACTAGATGGACTTAAAGTCTTCCTTCAACATTAATAACTATGTTACTATGTTATATGTGGGGTCAGATGTCATTGTTTTCCCTTCTTAACACTAGAATCGTTTTTCTCCCTAATCATACTCCTTTAGCACAAATTCACATTCATTGATTTGTGGTTATTTTTTATTTGCAGTTGAGCAGTTATTTGGTATAATAGCACCACTATTATTTATTTCCCAAATATTACAAACAACTGAAAATATTCCCTAGAGAGGAGATTCCCCCACAGGTTCAGAATCGCATTGGACAACTGAATCGGAAAGAAACCTTTTTGATTTATAAACTAAACACCCTTACTCCAAATGGACTCAACGAAGTTACAGATTTACAGATGTATTTTTGTGATGACCTTTTTGACTTCATAAATTGTATTATTTGTTATAAAATGTTATTGTCATATTCATCATAAATGTTATTGATCTATTCATTGAGGATCTTAACTATTTTAATATTTTTAACATACTTCTAATACATTCATAAATGTCATTGTTATATTTCTTATCACCCTTATTTATAATACAGTTTTAATAGATTTGCACTATAATAACACATAGTTTGTTTATATCAAATCGGGTAATTATTCTTTTCATATCCTGATATATACTATATCATATACTACACGCCTGCCACCAATTCCTGTCTGTGTAGTTTGTTCCCCCAGTGTTTTTTGTTGTCTCCAGCATCCAGAGCGCTCCTCCAATGGATCCTCCGTTCTGTAGCCTGAGTGATCAGCCGATGCTCTTTGTATCGCATTATTCACCTCATCTACAAAACCTCCCTCATTTTCCCTCACTCCTATTCACTACACGTTCTATCAGCTTCCACCATAGTATCTTGACCCTGATACATGCTCAATAGGTTTATGTCTCCTGCTACTAGAACAGCCGCGATCAGGAACCAACACGCGCTCTTCGAATATCCAGTATCCGTTGTTTCAGATGCTGCATATCTCGTATCTTCACAGCATAGACAATTGCCTTCAGATGACCCCAACATCTGAAACAACCTGTGCTAGCATTTCTTCTGCGGTGTTGCTATCAGTGTGTCAAGAGTGGGAGAAGAGGGTTGCATTGACAATCCAACACAATGGGCAGCACTTTGAACACATTGTATAAGTGGTCGTAAACTTGTAAATAACTGATAAAAGAATAAAATTACGTTAAACCGAGCACACCATTGTTTTTCTTGTGAAATTCTCAATACGTTTGATGTGTCACGTGACCCTCTTCCCATTAGAAAAAATAAAGTTGCATCCAAAATGGCCTACTTCAAAATGGCCGCCATGGTCACCACCCATCCTGAAAAGTTTTCCCCCTCCCATATACTTGTCACAAAATGGCCGGCGCATGCGCAGTGTGCCCGCCGAATCTGCCGGCCGGCAGATTGGTTCATTCATTTTGATCACTGTGATAGATCATATCACAGTGATCAAAATAAAAAAATAGTTAATAAACCCCTCCTTTATCACCCTCATAGGTAGGGAACATATTAAAATAAAGAAAATATATTTATTTTTCCACTAGGGTTAGAACTAGGGTTAGGGTTAGAACTAGGATTAGGGTTAGAGCTAGGGTTAGGGTTAGGGTTGCAATTAGGGTTAGGGTTAGAATTAGGCTATGTGCACATGGTGCGGACTTGGCTGCTGATCCGCAGCGGATTAGCCGCTTGGGGATTCGTAGCAGTTTTCCATCACGTTTACAGTACCATGTAAACCTATGGAAAACCAAATCCGCTGTGCCCATTGTGCAGAAAATACCGCTCTGTATTTTCCACAGCATGTCAATTCTTTGTGCAGATTTCACAGCGTTTTACACCTGTTTCTATATAGGAATCCGCTGGTGAAATCCACACAAAAAACACTGGAAATCCGCAGTAAATCTGCAGGTAAAACGCAGTGCATTTTACCTGCGGATTTTTCAAAAATGGTGCGGAAAACTCCCCAACGTGGGCACATAGCCTTAGGGCTAGATTTAGACTTAGGGTTGGAATTAGGGTTAGGGTTGGAATTAGAGTTAAGATTAGGGGTGTGTTGGGGTTAGGGTTAGGCTTGTGGTTAGAGTTATGGTTGGGATTAGGGTTAGGGGTGTGTTGGGGTTAGGGTTGTGATTACGGTTGGGATTAGGGTTAGGGGTGTGTTGGGGTTAGGGTTGTGTTGGCGTTAGGGTTGTGATTAGGGTCATGGTTAGAGTTGGGATTAGGGTTAGGGATGTGTTGGGATTAGTGTTGGAGTTAGAATTGAGGGGTTTCCACTGTTAAGGCACATCAGGGGGTCTCCAAACATGACATAGCGCCACTATTGATTCCAGCCAATCTTGCGTTCATAAAGTCAACTGGTGCTCCCTCCCTTCCAAACCCCGACGTGTGCTCAAACAGTGGTTTACCCCCACATATGGGGTACCAGCGTACTCAGAACAAACTGGAAAACAACTTTTGGGGTACAATTTCTCCTGTCACCCTTGTGAAAATTAAAAATTGTGGGCTAAAAAATCATTTTTGGGGAAAGAAAACTGATTTTTTATTTTCACGGCTCTGAGTTATAAACTTTTGTGAAGCACTTTGGGGTTCAAAGTGCTCACCACACATCTAGATAAGTTCCTTGGGGGGTCTAGTTTCCAAAATGGGGTCACTTGTGGGGGAGCTCCAATGTTTAGGCACACACGGGCTCTCCAAACGCGACATGTTGTCCGCTAACGATTGGAGCTAATTTTCCATTCAAAGAGTTAAATGGCGCTCGTTCCCTTCTGAGCCCTGCGTCCAAACAGTAGTTTACCCCCACATATGAGGTATCTGTGTGCTCAGGAGACATTGCTTAACAAATTTTAGGATACATTTTATCCTGTTGCCCATGTGAAAATGAAAAAATTGAGGCTAAAAACTTTTTTTGTGAAAAAAAAAAAAACTTTTTCATATTACGGATCAATTTGTGAAGCACCTGAGGGTTTAAAGTGCTCACTATGCATCTAGTTAAGTTCCTTGGGGGGGCTAGTTTCCAAAATGGGGTCACTTGTGGGGGAGCTCCAATCTTTAGGCACACGGGGGCTCTCCACACTCAACATGGTGTCCGCTAAAGATTGGAGCCAACTTTTCATTCAAAAAGTCAAATGGCGCTCCTTCCCTTCCGAGCCCTGTAGTGCACCCAAACAGTGGTTCTCCCCACTTATGGGGTATCTCAGGACAAATTGGACCACAACTTTCGGGGTCCAGTTTCTCCTTTTACCCTTGGTAAAATAAAAAAATTGTTGCTAAATATCATTTTTGTGACTAAAAATTTAAATGTTCATTTTTTCCTTCCATGTTGCTTCTGCTGCTGTGAAACACCTGAAGGGTTAATAAACTTCTTGAATGTGGTTTTGAGCACCTTGAGGGGTGCAGTTTTTAGAATGGTGTCACTTTTGGGTATTTTCAGCCATATAGAACCCTCAAACTGACTTCAAATGTGAGGTGGTCCCTAAAAAAAATTGGTTTTGTAAATTTTGCTGTAAAAATGAGAAATCGCTGGTCAAATTTTAACCCTTATAACTTCCTAGCAAAAAAAATGTTGTTTTCAAAATTGTGCTGATGTAAAGTAGACATGTGGGAAATGTTATTTAGTAACTATTTTGTGTCACATAACTCTCTGGTTTAACAGAATAAAAATTCAAAATTTGAAAATTGGGAAATTTTCTAAATTTTTGCCAAATTTCCGTTTTTTTCACAAATAAACGCAAAAATTATCGACCTAAATTTACCACTAACATGAAGCCCAATATGTCACGAAAAAAGATTCTCAGAATCGCTAGGATCCGTTGAAGCGTTCCTGAGTTATTACCTCATAAAGGGACACTGGTCAGAATTGCAAAAAACGGCAAGGTCATTAAGGCCAAAATAGGCTGGGTCATGAAGGGGTTAGTTCTTCAGGTTTGAACTTGAAGAAGGAAATTATGTTGCATTATTGATTGTTTATAGACAATATTATTTGATTATGTTATGCACATTCATAATAGGGGGGATTTTCTTTTCTTTTCCTCTTTGTGCACTTTTCATTGCATGTCATGCTATTCAAGTGTTAATTTTATTCTGTGGAGCAATCATTTCACTCTGTTCCCCACCTGTTTGGGGCGTATTTTAACTTATGGCAAGACTGCTCATTGTGAAACTGAGGACTAAGAGCACTATATGTGTTCGAAACGCGTCCAAATATTCAAGACATTCCTTCCCCCGGTATGCACTGGTTTGTCAAGCAGCTTTTTAAATTTGTATAAATAAAGACTTTTAACTCTATTTCCTGAGCTGGATACCTTCATTTTCATGCACAAGTACCTGGCGTCAAGCAGAGACGGTTCCGTGCTCGGATCAAAATTCTCATAGGCTGTGAGAATACCATCATAAGGGGGAGCTGAATTATTTCCTTTTTTCTGTTCAGTTTTCTGCTTTTTCGTGCTCCCCATATCAAAAAGTGACATTAAAATATGCAGCCGTTCATTGAATAAGCTGCTTTCTTTGTCATACACAAAGAGGAGATTTTGCCTTATGACTTTGAATTTGGGAAGGATCTTGCTGTCTTGTTTTTAAAATATCACTTTTACATTTTTGTTTGCTCCAGCACATTGTTTATCTTGACTCCATTTGCCCTCCACATGGAGACATTAATTGATCCTTCCAGAAGAGAAGGTGCTGCACAGGTGCTATAGGGGTGCTGCCTTATTACAGGGTCTGCTTATAGGGGTGCTGCCTTATTACAGGGTCTGCTTATAGGGGTGCTGCCTTATTACAGGGTCTGACTATGGGGACTGCCTTATTACAGGGTCTGAATATGGTGGTGCTGCCTTATTACATGATCTGACTATGGGGGTGCTGCCTTATTACAGGGTCTGGTTATAGGGGTGCTGCCTTATTACAGGGTCTGCCTATAAGGGTGCTGCCTTATTACAGGGTCTGCCTATAGGGGTGCTGCCTTATTACAGGGTCTGCCTAAAGGGGTGCTGCCTTATTACGGGGTCTGCCTATAAGGGTGCTGCCTTATTACAGGGTCTGCCTATAGGGGTGCTGCCTTATTACAAGGTCTGCCTATAGGGGTGCTGCCTTATACAGGGTCTGCCTGTAGGGGTGCTGCCTTATTACAGGGTCTGCCTATAAGGGTGCTGCCTTATTACAGGGTCTGCCTATAGGGGTGCTGCCTTATTACAGGGTCTGCTTATAGGGGTGCTGCCTTATTACAGGGTCTGCTTATAGGGGTGCTGCCTTATTACAGGGTCTGACTATGGGGACTGCCTTATTACAGGGTCTGAATATGGTGGTGCTGCCTTATTACATGATCTGACTATGGGGGTGCTGCCTTATTACAGGGTCTGGTTATAGGGGTGCTGCCTTATTACAGGGTCTGCCTATAAGGGTGCTGCCTTATTACAGGGTCTGCCTAAAGGGGTGCTGCCTTATTACGGGGTCTGCCTATAAGGGTGCTGCCTTATTACAGGGTCTGCCTATAGGGGTGCTGCCTTATTACAAGGTCTGCCTATAGGGGTGCTGCCTTATACAGGGTCTGCCTGTAGGGGTGCTGCCTTATTACAGGGTCTGCCTATAAGGGTGCTGCCTTATTACAGGGTCTGCCTATAGGGGTGCTGCCTTATTACAGGGTCTGCTTATAGGGGTGCTGCCTTATTACAGGGTCTGACTATGGGGGTGCTGCCTTATTACATGGTCTGACTATGGGGGTGCTGCCTTATTACAGTGTCTGCCTATGGGGGTGCTGCCTTATTACAGGGTCTGACTATAGGGATGCTGCCTTATAACAGGGTCTGCCTATAGGAGTGCTGCCTTATTACAGTGTCTGCCTATGGGGGTGCTGCCTTATTACAGGGTCTGCCTATAGGAGTGCTGCCTTATTACAGTGTCTACCTATGGGGGTGCTGCCTTATTACAGGGTCTGACTATAGGGATGCTGCCTTATTACAGGGTCTGCCTATAGGAGTGCTGCCTTATTACAGTGTCTGCCTATGGGGGTGCTGCCTTATTACAGGGTCTGACTATGGGGGTGCTGCCTTATTACAGAGAAACACTCAGAGTACACGTCCAAATTTTGAAAAAAGTGTCTATACAAATTTTATTCAACAAAAAAGTCACATACATGATAATTGTACCATCACATAATAAATACACACTTTGTATACAGCTATAATCATAGATGGGATTTGATGAGAAACATCATGAAAAAACACTGGTCGGTTTTACAAACAGATATGGTGTTATGGAAACATTTGTCGGACCAACCCCTGATGACAGCACGTAGAAGTAACAACATACGTGATATATTGGTACATAGTCACTATGTGCAGGGCCGTATTTAGAGTTTCTGCTGCCCTAGGCACTTTTAGTGCTGCCTCCCCCATTGGTGAGCATGACACTATCGGCAGTGACTTTTGGCAAAAATCGCTGATGTGACAGTAGCCTTTTGCAGCAAATCCGGCAATTTTTCCGCATCTGCCGCGTAACGGATCACTTACGGCAACACTGCGTTTGGCCTCATTCATTCCCTATGGGATTTGTGGCCATTCGCAGCACTTGCTGTGATCCGGCAAATGCAGTACCATACCTCCCAACTTTTAAAGGAAGTGTAAGAGGGATAAAGTTTGTGGCACGCAAGTTTTATGCCGCGGCTCTGACCACACCCATTTCACAACTAGTCACACTCATATCCACGCCCCAACCACAGCCATTTAGCACTGCTGATCACACTGTTTCACAAACAATAATTATAAACAAAAAAAAATATGGCCACACAGTGCTCCATACTGTATAATGGCCACACATGATGCTCCATACTGTATAATGGCCACACATGATGCTCCATACTGTATAATGGCCACACATGATGGTCCATAGTGTATAATGGTCACACATGATGCTCCATACTGTATAATGCCACACATGATGCTCCATACTGTATAATGGTCACACAAGATGCTCCATACTGTATAATGCCACACATGATGCTCCATACTGTATAATGGCTCCACATAATGCTCCATACTGTATAATGGCCCCACATGATGCTCCATAATGTATAATGGCCACACATGATGCTCGATACTGTATTATGGCCACACAGTGCTCCATACTATATAATGGCCACACAGTGCTCCATACTGTATAAAGGCAACACATGATGCTCCATACTGTATAATGGCCACACAGTGCTCCATACTGTATAAAGGCAACACATGATGCTCCATACTGTATAATGGCCCCACATGATGCTCCATACTGTATAATGGCCCCACATGATGCTCCATAATGTATAATGGCCCCACATGATGCTCCATACTGTATAATGGCCCCACATGATGCTCCATACTGTATAATGGTCACGCATGATGCTCCATACTGTATAATGGCTCTACATGATGCTCCATACTATATAATGGCCACACATGATGCTCAATAGTGTATAATGGCCACATATGATGCTCCATGCATACTGTATAATGGCCCACCCCCCTCCCATTCTGTATGCATGGCTCATCTCCCCCTCCTCCCTGTATGCATGGCTCATCGGCTCCCCGCTCCCATCATGCATGGCTCATCTCTCCCGACTCCCCCCTCCTGTATGCATGGCTCATCTCCCCGCTCCTGTATGCATGGGTGGCTCATCTACACCCCCCGTATGCGTGGCTCATCTCCCCCTCCCTGTATGCATGGCTGGCTTGGTCATCTCCCCCCTCCCTGTATTCGTGGCTCATCTCCCCCTCCCTGTATGCATGGGTGGCTCGTCATCTCCCCTCCCTGTATGCATGGCTCATCTCCCCCTCCCTGTATGCTTGGGTGGCTCTGGCTCATCTCCCACCCCCCTGTATGCGTGGCTCATCTCCCCCTCCCTGTATGCATGGGTGGATCGTCATCTCCCCTCCCTGTATGTGTGGCTCATCTCCCCCTCCCTGTATGCATGGGTGGCTCTAGCTCATCTCCCATCCCCCCTGTATGCGTGGCTCATCTCCCCCTCCCTGTATGCATGGGTGGCTCATCTTACCCTCCCAACCTGTATGCGTGGTTCATCTCCCCCTCCTCCCTGTATGCGTGGCTCATCTCCCCCCCTCCCGGTATGTGTGGCTCATCTCCCCCTCCCTGTATGCATGGGTGGCTCATCTCCCCCTCCCTGTATGCATGGGTGGCTCGTCTTCCCCCCTCCCTGTATGCGTGGCTCATCTCCCCCTCCCTGTATGCGTGGCTCATCTTCCCCCCCTCCCTGTATGCGTGGCTCATCTTTCCCCCCCTCCCTGTATGCGTGGCTCATCTTTCCCCCCCTCCCTGTATGCGTGGCTCATCTCCCCCTCCCTGTATGCATAGGTGGCTCATCTTCCCCCCCCCCTTTTGCGTGGCTCATCTCCCCCTCCCTTTATGCATGGGTGGCTCTGGCTCATCTGCCATCCCCCCTGTATGCATAGCTCATCAGCTCCCATCTTGCATGGCTCGTCATCTCTCCCCCCCTGGCCCCCTCCATGCATGGCTCATCGGCTCCCCGCCTCCCATCTTTGTGTTTATACCACAACTGAGATCAACTTGAGAACTTGTTTCTGGACTTACCCGTGTTCATGCCACACCTGGGATTAACCTGAGGACTTGTTCTGGACTTCCCTGCGTTTACTACATACCTGGATTTGACTCTTTCTGCACCGACAGTGTTTTGGATCTGCACCACGTCACCTGTCACACTCACCTTGCCGAGGACTCTGCCCTAAGAACTCTGCCAATTTGCTGTATATGGTTAAGGGACTTGTTTCATTGCGGGATATCAGTATATTGTTTTAGGTGTTATTGCTGTGGTACAAATACACTATTTGCACTAAAGAAATCGGTCTCTGTCTGTTCATTGCCCCATGCTACCAGAATCCTCGAGTTCCTACAACAGTATTACAGGTGCTGCCTTATTACAGGGTCTGCCTATAGGGGTGCTGCCTTATTACAGGGTCTGCCTATGGGGGTGCTGCCTTATTACAGTGTCTGCCTATGGGATCTGCCTTATGCTATAGAGTCTGCCTATAGCGAGTGCATTATACTATATTGTGGACTATTTGGTGCATTATACTATATGGAGTCTATCTAGGGGGTCATCATACAGTATGGAGATTACAGTGAGGGGGTCATCATACATTATTGGGGCCATCAAACAGTTTGGGGGCTACTAAGGGGTCAGTATAGTGTGTGGGTGGTACTATACAGGGAGGGGACATTATACTGTGCATAAGAGAGCATCACACTGTGTAGGGGAGCAGTACAGGGGAAGACTTGGGACATTATTAAATGTAAAGTGGGCATTTATTGTTATAGGGAACTTAGGTTACTGTGACTATCAAAAGGGCACACAGGGCAATATTACTTTCTAGGGGGCAAAATATGGGCACTGTTTTCTAGTGCACTTGCACCCGGCATTACTATATTATAGAGGGTTGCTTTAGAATTTAGAGGGCACAGAGAACCACACAGCAGGTGCAGTAATAGGGACACACACAGCAGCAGCGGCTCAGTATTGGGATATCAGGTGGAGTAATAGGGTCACATATGGCAGCAGCGGCTCAGTATTGGGATATCAGGTGGAGTGATAGGGACACATACAGCCGTAGCGGCTCAGTATTGGGGCATGAGGGGCAGTAATAGGGACACATACGGCAGCAGCGGCTCAGTATTGGGGTATCAGGGGCAGTAATAGGGACACATACGGCAGCAGCAGCTCAGTATTGGGGTATCAGGTGCAGTGATAGGACACATACGGCAGCAGCGGCTCAGTATTGGAGTTTCAGGTGTAGTAATAGGGTCACATACGGCAGCAGCGGCTCAGTATTGGGGTATCAGGTGCAGTAATAGGGACACATACGGCAGCAGAAGCTTAGTATTGGGGTATCAGGTGCAGTAATAGGGTCACATACGGCAGCAGCGGCTCAGTATTCGTGTATCAGGTGGAGTAATATTGTCACATACGGCAGCAGCGGCTCAGTATTGGGGTATCAGGTGGATGAGGAGTTTGTGCAAGTTGAGAATAGATGGTGATGGGGCTGGAAATATGAGCATTCAAATGTGTATTTGTTGTAACCTCTTCAGCCGAGTCCTGGCTGGAGAAGTCATGTCGGTTTGGGCCAGATGGAAAAGATGAACAATTTAATAAGAATGAACATCAGCTGTAAGTCACTATCTGTTCCTGTACTATAATCTCCTATATGTTCTGCAGCACTGGTATCTACCGCTATATGGTCACCATATGGCTTTAGTGTTGGTCTTTGTTTACTGATTTAATTTTGGTTACAGCAGGATCATCTTCTGAGGTTCCCCTATACCCATGATTAAAGTGCGCCACCATAGTAGTAATCAAGGGTTAGGGGCTCACTCAGATGGTTTGCCCTCCTGAGCTGAACCTCTAGCTACACCTCTGAGCACATGACAAGATGGAGGTGCACAAAACAGAAAGGGGGCGCAGGATGGGAGCAGCACATGAGAAAATGGGGGCAGCACATGAAAGGATGGGGGTGCAGAATTGGAGTAGAACATACCAGGAAGGGGGCAGCACATACCATAATGGGAGCGCAGGTTGGGGGCAGTACATACCAGAATGGGGGCGCAGAATGGGAGCATCACGACAGGATGGGGCGCAGGATTTGAGCAGCACATGACAGAATGGGGTTGCAGAATGGGAGCAGCACATGACAGGATGGGGACACAGGATGGGAGCAGCTCATGATAGAATGGGGGCTCCGGATTGGGGCAGCACATTAAAGAATGGGGCACAGGATTGGAGCAGCACATACCAGAATGGGGGCACAGGATGGGAGCAGCACATGACAGAATGGGGGTGCAGGATGGGAGCAGCACATGACAGAATGGGGGTGCAGGAAGGGAGAAGCGCATGACAGAATGGGGTGCAGAATGGGAGCAGCAGAAGACAGGATGGGGCACAGGATGGGAGCAGCTCATGACAGATTGGGGGCTCGGGATGGGGGCAGCACATTACAGAATGGGGGAGCAAAATGGGAGCAGCACACGACAGAATGGGGCGCAGGATGGGAGCAGCACATGACAGAATGGGGGCGCAGGATGAGAGCACCAGATGACAGGATGGGGACGCAGGATGAGAGCACCACATGACAGGATGGGGGCACAGAATTGGAGTAGCACATATCAGGATGGTGGCAGCACATACCATAGTGGGGGCGCAGGATGAGAGCAGCCCATGACAGCATGGGGGTGCAGGATCTGAGCTTCACATGACAGGATGGGGACGTAGGATGGGAGCACCACATGACAGGATTGGGGCGTCAGGATGGGCGCACATGACAGGATGAGGGCACAGGAAGAGAGTAGCACATGGCAAGATGGAGGCACACAAAGTAAGATGAGGGAACAGGGTGGGGGCTGCACGACAGGAAGGGGGCGCAGGATGGGGGCTGCACATAACAGGATTGGGGCAGAAGATGGGAGCACCACATGACAGGATTAAGGCCCAGGATGGAAGCAGCACATACCAGGATGGAGACCATATACCAATATAAATGTAGAACAGGTTCAATAGCTAGTTCATTTATAAGTGCACAGTATCTATTGACCTTATAAATTGATTTCAAGTGATATATCACGAGACTGAAGTTGGCTTCTTATTCGTCAGTTTCTTATTCAGCAATTTTTTCCTTTCTGTTTTTTATAGGTTTAACAACAAAAAATAAGTAGCACAATAATAACATACAATGCAGCGAGGTGCCCTAATGTGAATACACTTAAAATCAGCTACAAAAATTATAAAATAGGCACAAAAATGGGCATCAAAGTGGGCACCGAAGGCATTAATGAAAGGGCTAAATGACTTTGGGCCACTGATCTCACACTTAGAATACATAGATGGTGATGCCCCACATCAAAACCAGGTATCTCCAGCCAGCCTGTCCCAAGTGCGTTCTGGACATCAGAAATGGCATCAAAGTTGGCAGGCATTCGATTTTGGCAATTTGAATAAGTAACTGGTGTTTTTAAGGGGTTAAATGACTTTAGGCCACTGATCTCACACTAAGAATTCATAGATAGTGATGCCCTTCATCAAACCCAGGTCCCGTTAGCCTGGCCCAAATGGGTTCTTGGCATCAGAATTGGCATCAAAGTGGGCAAACAGCCCATTTTCACAGATTTGAATAAGTAACTGATGTTTTTAAGGGGTTAAATGACTTTGGACCACTGATCTCACACTAAGAATACATAGTGATGGCCCGAATCAAATCCAGGTCTCTCCAGCCTTGCCCAAATGGGTTCTGGGCATTAGAACTGGCATCAAAGTGGGCAGATAGTCAAATTTTGCCAATTGAATAAGTAACTGGTGTTTTTAAGGGGTTTAATGACTTTGGGTGTTGTGAATTCCGTTCTCGGGATCCCTCCTGTGGTCATGAGTGGTACTGTGTGAGTTTGTTCTTGGGCTCCCTCTTGTGGCCTTTAGCGATATGGCTGGTCTTGGCTGGGCTCAGCTGCTTCATTTCCTGCCTAGGCTGGGCCTATTTAATTCACCTGGACCTTTACTTGTCGCCTGCTGTCGGTGTATTCAGTCCTGATTCTCAGCTCTCCTGAATATTCCTTGTGACCAGTCTCCTGCTGGAGAAGCTAAGTTTGCTTGTTTATTTTGCTCATTATTTCCTTGGAAATGTTTCTCAGTGTATGATGAGTTCAGTCCAGCTTGCTTTATGTGATTTTTTGCTTGCTGGTTAGTTCTGGGGTGCAGCGTGCGCCCCCCACATCGTGAGTCGGTGTGGGGGTTCTTGCATTCTCTGCGTGGCTTATTTTTGATAGTTTTGTATTGACCGCACAGACTCCTATCTATCTTCTATCTATCTAGTGTTAGCGGGCCTCATTTGCTAATCCTGTTTCATTTCTACGTTTGTATTTTCCCCTTAACTCACCGTTATTATTTGTGGTGGGCTCTCTAATACTTTGGGGTTATTTCTCTGAGTCAAGTGAGGTCTTTGTTTTCTCTTTAGGGGTAGTCAGTTTCTCAGGCTGTGAAGAGGCGTCTAGGATTTTAGGAACGCTCCACGGCTACCTTTAGTGTGCGTGGATAGGATTAGGATTGCGGTCAATATAGTTTCCACATCCCCAGAACTTGTCACTATATTCTGGTCATATGAGTCTGGTCAGTTTTGAGATCCTACCACCGGATCATAACATTTGGGCCACTGATCTCACACTAGGAATACATTTTGATGGCCCGAATCAAATCCAGGTCTCTCCAACCTGGCCCAAATGGGTTCTGGGCATCAGAACTGGCATCAAAGTGGGCAAACAGCCAATGTTCATATATTTGAATATGTAACTGATGTTTTTCAGGGGTTAAATGACTTTTGGCCATTGATCTCACACTATGAATACACAGATAGTGATGCCCTGCAACAAACCTAGGTCCCTCCAGTTTCTCTCTCTCAATCTCTTTATACAGAGGCATGTAACCTATTTTTGGACTATTTTTTGGACAAGTATCCCTCATTCAGTATTTACATAAAGGGTAAAAATGGAGACAAGATCAAGTAGCATTACTTCATTATGTAAAGTATTTGCATAGTTTTTCCCTTTCTGCTTTAGAAGTCAACAAACTGGCTCCATAATACAATGCATAATTAGCATATTAAGCAAACATCAGTAGTGATTAAGGATACACGCATAACAAAAGTCAATATTACAGGCTTAAACAAACAAAAGTCTGTTTTCTTAACCAACCAGAAATCAATACTTAAATTTGAAAGCCAACATACAGATAATATTCTATTATTCTTCGTTTGCTAAATATAGTCATCTGGTTAATTAAGATACAATGATGCATGTATTCACAATGCCAAAAGTAAAAAAAAAAGTTTTTAAAAATATAAAAAATAGTAAAAAAACTATAAAAGTTCAAATTACACCCTTTCGCCCCATTCAAAATAAAACAATAAAAAAAATCCAACATACAGGTATTTGGTATCCCTGAGTTCAGAATCGCTCGTTCTATCAATATGAAAAAGAATTAACCTGATTGTTAAACTGCGTAACGAGAAAAAAAAAAGTAAAAATGCCAGAATTCAGTTTTTAGGTCACCACAACATTGCATTAAAATGCAATAATGGGCGATCAAAAGATCGTATCTGCATCAAAATTGTATTCATTAAAAATGTCAGCTCGGCACACAAAAAGTAAACCCTCACCCAACCCGAGATCATGAAAAATGGAGACGCGACGGGTATCGGAAAATGGTGCAATTCTTTTACACTTTACCTAATCAAGATGAGTTATTTTTACAGATTTGGTTTATCCTATAAAACTCCCATATAATATTCTCACCTTTAATTTATTCTATAAAACTCCCATATAATATTCCATCATTGAACGCACGCCGCACGCATCATGTTTTTATACAATTTGTCAATAACATATATAGTTTCTCCCTATCTGAGTTATTTTTGATGGTCAACAAAATACGATTTTCTTGTAATTCATTTCTCACACTCTAGGTATGATAATTAGTGATGAGCGAGTGTACTCGTTGCTCGGGTTTTCCCGGGCACGCTCGGGTGGTCTCCAAGTATTTATGACTGCTCGGAGATTTAGTTTTCATCCCGGCAGCTGAATGATTTACAGCTACTATCCAGCTTGATTACATGTGGGGATTCCCTAGCAACCAGGCAACCCCCACATGTACTCTGGCTAGTAGCTGTAAATCATTCAGCTGGGGCGATGAAAAACCGGATTACTTACCGGTAATACTCTTTTATAGAGCCACGACAGCACCCACATGAGAGAGGGGATCCGCCTTTAGGAACAGGAAACCCTATGGAGAGATAAAAGGGGTGATCCCCCTCGCTCCCACAGTTGGGTTACAGAGATCACGAGGAACCGCCCACCAGTTTTAGAAGGCAATCCAATATTATCTTTTAGCTAACTTAAGTATGGCCAACTACAAGAACCATTCACCCTTATCAGTGCTCTTATGAGAAAATAACTATTAGGGAGGGAAGTGAAGGGGTGCTGTCATGGCTCCATAAAAGTATTACCGGTAAGTAATCCTTTTTTTCTCTTCGCCACAACAGCACCCACTTGAGAGACTTTCAGAGATAGTCATGTGGGGAGGATCACCGTGTTAAGAACTGATCTACCGAAAGATAAGTCAGATGAGGAAGATAAGTCCAATCTATAGTGACTATAAAAGGTAGTAGAAGACCAAGTTGCGGCCTTACATATCAGTTCTATTGGGACTTTTGCTCTCTCAGCCCAGGATGAAGCTATCGCACGGGTAGAATGTGCCTTTACGGTTTCAGGCGGATTCTCCACTTTTGATGAATAAGACAAGCAAATAGCTTCCTGAATCCACCGGGATAACGTGCTCTTCGTGACACCAGAACCTTTCTTATGGCCCTGGAAGGAAACAAAGAGAGCCCTGCTCTTCCTCCAGGGGCTAGTTCTGTCTAGGTAAGCTATTATAGCCCTTCTTACATCTAGTGTATGGTATTTTTCCTCTTCCTGATTTGCGGGGTTACTAAAGAAGGAAGGAAGATTTCTTGAGATCTATGGAATTTTGAACCTACTTTAGGCAAGTAAGAAGGGTCTGTTTTTAGGACAATTCTATCTTGGAATATTGACAGAAAGGGAGGATCTCTTGACAATGCCTGGATGTCACTTACTCTTCTCGCTGATACTAGGGCAACGAGAAGAGCTGTTTTAAGGGAGACAAATTTTATGGCGGACGAGTGTAGTGGCTCGAATGGGTCCCCTGTTAGGGCCTCTAGAACTAGAATAAGATCCCACGGTGGTATGTGGGGAATTTGGACTGGTTCTGACCTTTGGCATGCTGAAATAAATCGGGCTATCCACCTGTCTCCGGCATTACTGTGACTATACATGGCTCCTAGAGCAGAAATCTGTACCTTCAAAGTACTGACTGATAGGCCTAAGTCACGCCCTCTCTGGAGAAATTCTAAGATAGAGGATATGGGAATTTCTTTTGACAGAGCTACTGGGTAGAAGGTAAGAATTTTTTTCCATACTCTTACATATATAGTTGTTGTAGTTCTTTTTCTACTTAATAGAAGGGTATCAATCAATTTTCCTGAAAAGCCTCTTCGCTTTAGTAGCTGCCTTTCAAATTCCAGGCTGTCAACCGTAGGCCCTTCACATGAGGGTGGTTGAAGAGACCCTGGGAGAGGTCCTGAATCTCTGGGAGAATCCATGGATCCGAGATTGACATGGCTCTGAGGCAGGAAAACCATGGGCCAAAATGGTGCTATTAGGATTATGTTTGCTCTGTCCTCCCTTATCTTCCTGATTACGGTTGGAAGGAGTATTAATGGAGAAAATGCATATGCTTGCCAGAATGTCCATGAAACCTGGAGGGCATCGAGCATATTGGGGTTGTCGGACAGGAATAATGTAGCGAACTTTTTGACTTGTCTGTTGTTTCTTGTTGCAAAAAGGTCTATTTCGGGAGTGCCCCATTTCTTGGTTATCATTGTGAAGATATGATGACTGAGTACCCATTCTCCTTGGTGGAGAGTGTGACGGCTGAGAAAATCTGCCTTTGAATTGTCCACTCCTCTGACATGCAGTGCTGACAAAGATAGATGTATCTCGGCTATAGATAGGATGTCGTCTGTTATAAACATGAGAGCTCCTGATCTCGTTCCTCGATGGTTTGTATGCAACAGATGTTATGTTGTCTGATAGTATTCTTGTGTGAGTTCTGTGTAACTGCGGAAGGAATTTACATATGGCATGATAAATTGCTTTTAGTTCCCTTCCATTAGATGAATCGTTTGACTCCCTAATAGACCACTGCCCTTGAACTATCTGGTCTCCTAGATGTGCTCCACAACCACTAGGACTGGCATCGGTAAAAATTGTTTTTGAAGGTTTAACTACCCAAGGAACCCCACCTACAAGGTGATTCGGCTCTAACCACCAGGTCAGGGACTCTATTACATTTAATGGAAGGTATAGGCGGCTACCTAAATGACCTTGTAATTTCTCTTCTTCCTGTAATATTGTATACTGCAACCATCTAGTATGGAATTGAGCCCATGGGACCGCCGGAATGCATGATGTAAAGGAACCCAGAAGGGACATACCTTCTCTGAGGGAGATTACAGGGTTATTAATTACCGATTGTACTTTGTTTTTTATTGTTAACTGTTTGGATTCTGGAAGGAAAAACCTCTGACTTTCAGAGTCTAAAGGTACCTTCACACGAAACGACTTTGTAACGCTATCGCTAGCGATCCGTGACGTTGCAGCGTCCTCGCTAGCGATATCGTTTAGTTTGACACGCAGCAGCGATCAGGATCCTGCTGTGATGTCGCTGGTCGCTGAATAAAGTCCAGAACTTTATTTGGTCGTCCGATCGCCGTGTATCGTTGTGTTTGAAAGCAAAAGCAACGATACCAGCGATGTTTTACACTGGTAACCAGGGTAAACATCGGGTTACCAAGCGCAGGGCCGCGCTTAGTAACCCGATGTTTACCCTGGTTACCAGCGTAAAAGTAAAAAAAACAAACAGTACATACTCACCTGCGCGTCCCCCAGCGTCTGCTTCCTGACACTTACTGAGCGCCGGCCCTAAAGTGAAAGCACAGCGGTGACGTCACCGCTGTGCTGTTAGGGCCGGAGCTCAGTCAGTGTCAGGAAGCAGACGCTGGGGGACGCGCAGGTGAGTATGTACTGTTTGTTTTTTTTACTTTTACGCTGGTAACCAGGGTAAACATCGGGTTACTAAGCGCGGCTCTGCGCTTAGCAACCCGATGTTTACCCTGGTTACCCGGGGACCTCGGCATTGTTGGTCGCTGGAGAGCGGTCTGTGTGACAGCTCCCCAGCGATCAAACAGCGACGCTGCAGCGATCGGCATCGTTGTCGCTATCGCTGCAGCGTCGCTTCGTGTGAAGGTACCTTAAGATAAGACCCAAGAATGTTTGACGGGTTGTTGGAGACAATCTGGATTTTTCCCAATTAATCAACCATCCCATTTCCTGTAGGGATGAAATCGTATTAAACAGGCGCTGCTGACATTGTTAAGGGGAATTTCCCACCACTTAAAGGTCATCTAAGTATGGAACTATGAGAGTATCTTTTAATCTTAAGTATGACATTACTTCTGACATTAATTTGGTAAAGACTATGAGAGCTATTGAGAGTCCAAAGGGCAATGCTGTATAGTGGAAATTACATATCTGTCCCTTCATCATGATCGCCACACGCAGATACTGCTGATGTTTGACATAAATTGGTAGATGGTAATACGCATCTTTTAAGTCGAGGACTGCCATGAAGCACCCGGGGAACAGAAGTTTTACAGTGGATATGATAAACTCCATCTTGAAGGTTTGGTTTTCTAAAAAGATATTCAATTTCTTAAGATTTATTATAGTTCTATATGACCCTTCTAGTTTTGGAACCAAGAAAAAAGGGGAATAAAATCCCTTTCCTCTCTGATAAAACGGGACTTCTACTAATACTCTTTTGGATAGGAGATTTATTATTTCCTGCTCCAAAAACTGTTGTTGAGATTGCGACTTTAAAGAAGTCAACAGGAATGAGTCAGGAGGGACTCGGGCAAATTTTAATTTTAGGCCTGAAGTTATGAGGCTAATTGCCCAAGAGTTGGAGGTTACTATATGCCATTATATGGAGAAAAAAGACAATCTACCACCTACAGGTAGATCTGTTCTAACGTGGTTTGTCTTCCATTTTAAATGGGCGTTTTCAGAAAAAAGAACCTTTTTGTTTGGTATCTCTATTGGCCCAGCGGTCCTGGTTTCTAAAATCCTTTCTCTTATTAAAAACGGGCTTACGGAATGCTCTCCTATAAGATGGAAAATAATTATTAGGAAACCCCTTTTTCCTCTCACCCGCTTTGGTCAGGATTTCATCTAGTTTTGTACCAAACAGGTACTCACCCTGGCATGGAAGGCCACAGAGCTTTGATTTTGTTTGGGCATCTCCTTTCCAACCCTTTAGCCAAAGCGCTCAACGTGCCGCATTGGTTAAGCCAGCTGATTTGGCTGCTAACCGAATAGAGTCAGCAGATGAATCCGCCAGGAATGCTGTAGAAGAGATTAGCTTATCTCTGGAGAGGCCGCCTTTTAGACCTTCTTCTAGGTCGTTTAGCTAGACTAACATGGACCTTGCCGTACATGTAGCTGATATAGCCGGTTTAAATGCCCCTGTACATGATTCCCATGCCCTCTTTATCAGAGAGTAGGCTTTGCGATCCAGCGGGTCTTGTAGGAAACCAGAATCCTCTACTGGAAGTAAGGATTTTCTGGGCATGGACGCTACTGCCGCGTCTACTTTTGGGGCTTTAGCCCAAGTAGACATGTCCTCGTCATTAAAGGGATAACGCCTCTTCGATGATGAAGGGAACCCTTTTTGCTCTTGGCTCTCCCATTCTTTTTTAACTAAATTTTTCATTGCTGTTATTACTGGAAAGGTTGATCTTTTCCTTTCTGATAATCCTGCAAACATTATATCTTGTGGTGTTTTGGGGTCTTTGGTATCCTTATTACCCATGGTGTCACAGACATATTTTACAAGATTATCAATGCTTTCTGTTGGAAAGCACGTGTCTTGTTCACCTTCCGAGGAAATACATTCCTGGGAAATATCCGTATCTCTATCTTCATTACCAGTAGAACAGTCCAATTTTGGTGAATTATATTTCTTGCTTTTACTTTCAAGAATACTCTCTGAACTACGTAAGGCCCGCAATTCGTCCCTGGTCATTTGTCTGATGTCATCTGATCTTACTGAGGATTCTTCATGTAATGTGGTTTCAATACAAGTGTAACACATTCTCTTTGTATGACTATCCGGGAGGGGCTGGGTACATAAAGCACATTGTGTTTTGATTTTTCGGTTCTTTTTGCCTAGGGTGCATAGAAAAAAAGAGGGAGCAACAATCAGCTTAATAGGGTTGGATACACACTCACCCCATGAGGTCCTGAGGTGATGCCATGCTTGGATGCCGGGGTATCAGCGCTGGTGTCCTTTTACACTGGAGGCCGCCATCTTCTTCCTGTTGTACCCGGAAGTCTTCGTCACTTCCGGGTCACGGCCATCTTACGTGCACCTGCACACTGGCTGCGCCATCTCTCTCCTTCACTCACCCCGGAAGCTTTTGTTTCACTTCTGGGGAAACACACATTGGCCCCACACTCGCGTGTACGCCCACCGAAAGCAGCGTCGTGCTTACCTGAGTACGTTTAGCCGAAGCATCCTCCTCCGTGAGCCAGGTGACTCCCCGATCCTGGCCTCACGGTGCCTGCCAGCAGAGGGGGGAGCTGAACCAGGACCCCCGACGCTGCTTCCAGCACTGGAGCCCCTGCCGTCCTCTAAGGTAAGTCGCGCAAGTGGCGTCCAGGCCAGGTATCCTCTTCTCCACGAGTTCCCTTAGAAACAGGAAACCAACTGTGGGAGCGAGGGGGACCACCCCTTTTATCTTTCCAAAGGGTTTCCTGTTCCTAGGGGCGGATCCCCTCTCTCAAGTGGGTGCTGTCGTGGCGAAGAGAAAAACTAAATCTCCGAACACTAAGAAATACTCGGAGATCACCCGAGCATGCTAGGGAAAACCCGAGCAACGAGTACACTTGCTCATCACTAATGATAATGACTAGTGATGAGCGAGTGTACTCATTGCTCGGGTATTCCTGAGCATGCTCGGGTGACCTCCGAGTATTTATGACTGCTCGAAGATTTAGTTTTCATTGCGGCAACTGAATGGTTTACAGCTACTAGCCAGGCTGACTACATGTGGTATTCCCTAGCAACAAGGCAACTCCCACATGTACTCAGCCTGGTTAGTAGCTGGAAACCATTCAGCCGCCGCAATAAAAACTAAATCTCCGAGCAGTCATAAATTTTCGGAGGTCATCCGAGCAACGAGTATACTCGCTCATAATTAATGACTTCCCTCTGTGTGGGATTTTTGATTTTTAAAAAGGTTGTCCACTACTTGGACAACCTCTTCTCATTCCTCATGCTTGGTCCTAATAAAATAAAAACACTTATACAAACCTCCCACACCGGCACCATTTCAGCAGTGTAGGTACTTGCATTCTTGGGTCTCTTGAGGTTTTTACGCCCTGTGCCCAAACAGCGCTGACATCACTGTCCCCACCTTCAGACAAATCGAGCATCATGAGGCAGTCAGAGACCAGTCGCAGCCTTGGCTTCCTGCTGATGTTCAATACATCCGAAGGAAGGAACAGTGAAGCTGCCACTGATTGGGCGCAGAGCTCGTGTGATGTGATAAACTCACATAAGCCCTGGAACAGTGAGTCTCAACACCGCTGAAGTGTAGCCGGCACGCCAGCAGAGTATGAGTGTTTCTATTTTAATGAGGCCAAACATGAGGAATGAGTTCAAGGAGAAAAAATAAATAAATAAATAAATATATATATATATATATATATATATATATATATACACAGTATATATATATTATATATATATATATATATAATTATCCCTTGATTAGAAGATTCACTGACAAAAGGATAAAACTAAACTTTATTAATTCCAAATGTAAAACTATACCCATAATTCACCCCCTGAAGGTTAGTCAGAAGATGACCAGTAGAAAAAAACATTTACCCCACATCTCAGTATATAAGGTGAGGTGACATATACACACTCACTCTCCAAGCTTTCTGTCTCTATGCGTTTCATCGTCCTCCCCAAACACGACTCATCAAGAGACTATTTAATATTGACCTATATTCAAGCGAGACTAGACGAAAAAAAAATTAAAATCATGTATCATGTCATCTGAAATAGTCAGAAAACTAGCCACATATTGGCAGATCACAGACTTCAAACTATATACTTCGTAAGTTTATAAGCCACTCCAGTGTCGGGAATGATAGTATGTGAAAATACAGTATATACCGCTCAGGGAACACAACTTAATTTCCATATTCATACTAAATAATAGCACAGATCTCCCAGACATTTTGGTTGCACATATCCCTAGTCTTTATAATGATATTGTACTCATTGCTTGACAGACCGCAGCATGACCATTACTTACTGTAGAAGCTGCTAATGATCTTTGGAGCAGATAAGTTTCCCTGAGTGGTACATATTTGGCCATCTGAAAACTGAGTTCAGTCTAGGACAATTTGCCTGCACTACTAATAGACAGCTGTTACAATACCAAACAAATAAAAAAAACAATAATTATATTGTATTTTCACATAATTTCTATTCCTGACTGACCGCCACTGGAGTGGCTTATAAACTTACGAAGTATATAGTTTGACGTCTGGGATCTGCCTATATATGACTAGTTTTCTGACTGTTTGGGATAACATGATACACGATTTTAGCTGTTTTTCCCCATCTAGTCTGGCTTGAATATAGGTCAATATTTAATAAAGTCTCCCGATGAGTCGTCTTTGGTGAGGACGATGAAACCCATAGAAGTGAGAGGCTTTGAGAGTGAGTGTGTATACCTCACCTCACCCTATATACTGAAATGTGGGGTACATGTTTTTTCTATTAGTCACCTTCTGACTAACCTTCAGGGGGTGAATTATGGGTATAGTTTTACATTTGGAATTAATAAAGTTTAGTTTTATCCTTTTGTCAGCAAACATGAGGAATGACATGAGACAACCCCTTTAAGAAGATCCAATTTTGGTTAAAACTATTCCAACATTATGTACATAAAAATGGCTTCTCCCCTATGAGACATCTCTGATGTTTATTAACAGTTGATTTCCAAGTAAAATATTTCCCACATTAAGAAAATAAAAAAGGCTTCTCCTCTGTGTGAATGCTCTGATGTCTAAGGCCGGCCTCACACTCAGCGTATCAAAATAGGGTCCGTATTTTACAGCCGTAATAAGCAGAAAAGTCCCCAAAATAGTGATCCGTATGTCCTCCGTAGTCAGGGTGTGTCAGCGTATTTTGCGCATGGCATCCTCCGTATGTAATCCGTATGGCATCCGTACTGCGATATTTTCTCGCAGGCTTGCAAAACCGACAGCTAATGGATTTATGGGCCCAAATGTTCGTTAAAACATATATACAGTGTATATATATTTCATTGAGATGCATATATATATATATATATATATATATATATTCTGTATTTATATTTAATTCAGCGCTATATATGTGAAAAGTCGGTAATTCAATTGCCAGCTTTTAATTTCTCCTTCCCAAACCCGACATGATATGAGACATGGTTTACATACAGTAAACCATCTCATATCCCTTTTTTTTTTGCATATTCCACACTACTGTTATTAGTGTGTATGTGCAAAATTTGGCCGCTGTAGCTGCTAAAATAAAGGGTTAAATCGCGGAAAAAAATGGCGTGGGCTCCAGAACAATTTTCTCCGCCAGAGTGGTAAAGCCAGTGACTGAGGGCAGATATTAGTAGTCTAGAGAGGGTCCATGGTTATTGGCCCCCCCACTGGCTACAAACATTTGCCCCCAGCCACCCCAGAAAAGGCACATCTGGAAGATTCGCCTATTCTGGCACTTGGCCACTCTCTTCCCACTCCCGTGTAGCGGTGGGATATGGGGTAATGAAGGGTTAATGTCACCTTGCTATTGTAAGGTGACATTAAGCCAGATTAATAATGGAGAGGCGTCAATTATGACACCTATCCATTATTAATCCAGTTGTATGAAAGGGTTAAAAAAACACACACACATTATTAGGCTATGTGCACACGATGCAGATTTGGTGCAGAATTTTCTGCACAAAATCTGCATCTTCTGGCAGAAAACGCACCTGCGTTTTTTATGCGTTTTTAGTGCGTTTTTTGCAGTGCAGTTTTGGTGCAGTTTTTTAGGCCACGTTCATACTTTGCGGCCTGCTCTGCGGGTTAATCCCGCAGCGGAATTGATAAACCTGCAGGGCAAAACCGCTGCGGTTATCCCTGCAGATTTATCGCGGTTTGTTCTGCGGTTTCCGCTGCGGGATTACTCCTGTACTATTGATGCTGCATATGCAGCAATATGCAGCATCAACAGTAATGTAAAAAATAATAAAAATTGGCTATACTCACCCTCTGACGTCGCGATCTCCTCGGTGCTGCAGGCGGCTGTGCCGACAAGGACCTTCGTGACGTCACGGTCATGTGACCGCGGCGTCATGACGGTCATGTGACTGCGACGTCACCACAGTTCCTGCTCGCACAGCAAACCGAAGACCGGACGCCGCGGGCAGCGCTGAGAGGTGAGTATAGCATCATTTTTTATTTTAATTCTTTTTTTTACACCAAAATATGGTTCCCAGGGCCTGGAGGAGAGTCTCCTCTCCTCCACCCCGGGTACCATCGGCACATTAACTGCTTACTTCCCGCAACGTGGGCACAGCCCCGTGCGGAAAGTGAGTGGATCAATGCATTTCTATGGGTGCAGAATCGCTGCGATTCTGCACCAAGAAGTGACATGCTCCTTCTTTTTTTCCGCAGAAAAGCCGCGCGGCTTTTCCCGCGGAAATCCGCATCGTGGGCACAGCGGGTTTTGTTTTCCATAGGGTAACATTGTACTGTACCCTGCATGGAAAACTGCTGCGGATCCGCAGTGTCAAATCCGCTGCGGATCCGCGGCAAAACCCGCAAAGTGTGAACATAGCCTTAGTGCATTTTTTTATGCTGATTTGTCAGCTTTTTAAAGCTAAATAAAGAGATTAAAAAAAAAAAAAATTACGTGATGTCATTTCCTAGTCCAACCTCTTCTCAATCTCCATTTTGGAAAGCCATAACCACTTTCTGACAGGCCTCACCATGAGTGCTGGTAATGAAGAACACAGGGAAAAAAGTAGCCCACCGCATACCGAACAGCATGTTACTTCTGTGCGGATACGCAGGCCACAACGCCTCCAGATGATTGGGTTTTACTGGAGTATCTGAACCACCAAAGATTGCAGGTAAGGCTAGGTTCACATTAGCATTGTGCGACGCAGCGTCCCCTATATTTAACATATATTTTTTGGCGTTTTTTCGCATGCGTTTTGACGCGTTTTCGGCAACGCATGCGTTTTAGGATGCGTGCGTTTATTTGCAGAAATGCAACCTGTAGTAATTTCTAGCGGCGTTTTTTTGCCGCAAAAAACGCATGCGTTTATTTGCGGCAAAAAATGCATTGCTGTCTATGTAAACGCATGCGTTTTTAAGCACATGCGTTTGTTTGCGTTAAAAACGCATGCGTTTTTATAGAAAAAAAAAACAGAAAACAAACTGAAAAGCCACCCACCACCATCAAGGTGATAAAGGGATCCTAACTCTAATCCTACCCCTAACCTCACCCCTAACCGTTTAATGAACATTTTCTGACATAGTGCCACGTATTTCAGTCACGTTTAATGAACATTTTCTGAGTCATAGTGCCACGATATTTCAGTGCCACGATATTTCAGTGCCACGATATTTCAGTGCCACGTATTTCAGTGCCACGTATTTCAGTGCCACGTATTTAAGTGCCACGTATTTAAGTGCCACGTATTTAAGTGCCACGATATTTCGGTGCCACGATATTTCGGTGCCACGTATTTAAGTGCCACGTATTTAAGTGCCACGATATCTCTAAGATGCGCCAAATCTGGCGCTTAGCCTCTCTCTTCCCACTCCCGTGTAGCGGTGGGATATGGGGTAATAAGGTGTTAACGTCACCGTGACATTGTAAGGTGACGTTAACCCCAGTTAATGGAGAGGCTCCTATCCATTATTAACCCCTAAAAAAAAATTGACGTAGGCTCCCGCCCAATTTTCATGTCCAGAAAGGGAAAGCCAGCGACTGCAGACTGCTAATTTGTAGCCAGGGAAGGGGTTAATCGTCCCAGGCTATGAATATCAGCCCACAGCTGTCTGCGTGGCCTTACTGGCTATTAAAATAGGAGGACTCCAGAAAAAAAAATGACATAGGGTCCCCCTATATTTTATAGCCAGAAAGGCTACGCAGACAGCTGCGGGCTGATATTCATAGCCTAGAGAGGGGCCATGGATATTGCCCCCCCACCCCCGGCTACAACTACCAGCCTGCAGCCGCCCCAGAAATGGCGCATCTCTAAGATGCGCCAAATCTGGCGCTTAGCCTTTCTCTTCCCACTCCCGTGTAGCGGTGGGATATGGGGTAATAAGGGGTTAACGTCACCTTGACATTGTAAGGTGACATTAACCCCAGTTAATAAAGGAGAGGCGTCTGTAAGACGCCTATCCATTATTAACCCCAAATTACTGAACACAAAAAAAAGACACAGGAAAAAGTATTTTAATATTCTAAATTTTACCATACTTACAAATCTCTTCCTGATCTGTAGTCTTTTCTGACATAGTCCATTAATATCGAGTGTCCCACGACGATCTGCCATGGAGAACAGCCACACCAGGAGATGTGACTTCTCTCCATGGCTGCCAAAACACACTGACAGGAGCTAAAGCTCTGACCTGCAGTGTGCCTGCAATTGCGCGCGAGTTTACCGCCGTTCAATGAACTCCGGGACTCTCGCTTTACGACACTGCTGAAAAATTTTACAGCAGTTCAATTGCCGTAAAGTGAGCTCCCGGAGTTCATTTAGCTCCAGGAAAAGAACGGGCAGCTCCGATACACTGCAGGAGCGATTAACTCCTGCAGTGTATCACCGGAGGATGTCGTGGGACAACCTATTAATGGATTACGACGGAAAAGATTTTTTATTTTTTTTGTTTGGGGGGAGAAGAATGATCGAGGAAGGTGGCCTTCGGGGACGTATGTGGTGAGTATGTACTACATGTTATATGTGTGTTTGTGTTTTTAACCCATTCTAGTCAGTCGCCTGATGATGGGACAACTCTCCCATCATCACATTTCGATGGGAGCAGTAGTCCCATCCGACGAATGACTACAATGAGTCACTACTGACTGACATACAGACACACACACAGACAGACACTATACATACCATTTCTACCATACGCCTCACATCGATCCCCATCCGACTGTACGACTACATTTTCACTACACTCCGCCCACACACTTCCTCCTCTGACGTCACTTCCGTCTGCTGCGGTTTTGACACCCAAATCCGCATAAAATCTGCAGATGGTATTTACATCTGCAGTTTTTATGCAGATTTGACCCACAGAATGGGAGTCAATGGGTGCAGAAACGCTGCAGTTCTGCACAAAAGAAGTGACATGCACTTCTTTGAAATCTGCAGCGTTTCTGCACGGATTTTTCTGCACCATGTGTGCAGCTTTTTTTTTTTCACATTGATTTACATTGTTCTGTAAATCACAGTGCAGTTCTGCAGCGTTTCTGCTGCAGAAAAAAACGCTGCAGAACTGCCCTAAATCTGCATGGTGTGCACATACCCTTAGAAAGTATTTTAATGAAATAAACACACAGGTTGTTTTAATTATAGTGCTTTGGCACAAAGCACTATATTGTTATTCCATCGTGGTAAACTTCTTATTATTATAGTGCTTTGGAACAAAGCACTATATTGTAATCCGATCGTGGTAAACTTCTTATTCTTCTTATTCTTATTATTAGGATTTTTCCGCAATTAATGCGGCCCGAACCGCTGAACGCACAGACTCCAGTGAGGTGTCATTTCGAAGCCAGCGTCCACGAGAGGTGTAGTTTTGGCGCAATTTTCGTTTGAAAATTGTTTTCCCCTCATTGGAAAGCATTGTTTCAATGTGTTTCAATAGGGAAATTTTGCCATAGGTTATAATGGGCTGGTTTCTGAGGCAATTTCAAAATAAATGCCAACTGCCACCTGGCTGATTAGCTCATTGATATGCGCAGTCAGACCCTATGCCAACGCCTACGAACTGTACATGACTACACCAAGACACAGTTTTGCCAGATAATATCAGCTCTTAAAGTGACCCGCCCACCAAATCGGACCCTGAGGTGCCCAGCCCACCAAATCGGACCCTGAGGTGCCCCGCCCACCAAATTGGACATAGAGTGGCCCCGATCACCAAATCGGCCCCTGAAGGGCCCCGCTGTTGTGAATTTGGATTCTGGGCTCCCCCGGTGGCTACTGGTGGAATTGAACTGGTGTCCTCATCTTCTCTGTTCACCTGTTCCCATCAAGATGTGGGAGTCGCTATATAACCTTGCTGCTCTGTTAGTTGCTTGCCGGTCAACAATGTTATCAGAAGCCTCTCTGTGCTTGTTCCTGCTCCTAGACAACTACTAGATAAGTTGGACTCTTGTCCATGATTGTTTTTGCATTTTTGTTCCAGTTCACAGCTGTAGTTTCGTTACTGTGTCTGGAAAGCTCTTGTGAACAGGAATTGCCACTCTGGTATTATGAGTTAATGCCAGAGTTTTAAAGTAATTTCTGGATGGTGTTTTGATAGGGTTTTCAGCTGACCATGAAAGTGTCCTTTCTGTCTTCTGCTATGTAGTAAGTGGACCTCAAATTTGCTAAACCTATTTTCATACTACGTTTGTTGTTTCATCTTAACTCACCGCCAATACATGTGGGGGGCCTCTGTCTCCTTTCGGGGTATTTCTCTAGAGGTGAGCTAGGACTAATATTTTCCTCTGCTAGCTTTATTTAGTCCTCCGGCTGGTGCTGGGCATCTAGAATCAACGTAGGCATGCTACCCGGCCACTGCTAGTTGTGCGGTAGGTTTAGTTCATGGTCAGCTCAGTTCCCATCTTCCAAGAGCTAGTTCCTGTATATGCTGATGCTATGTTCTCTTGCCATTGAGATCATGACAGTTTGACCGGCCCACTAAAGGGTTAAAATCCTTGGCTGAGAAAGGAGAGAAATAAGAAGTCTGCTGAGATTTTTTTTTTTTTTTTTCTCTTGAGTGTGCTCTTAATTGGACCTCTTGCCAGTCTGTCTATGCTGCAGCCTTTTTTTTTTCCTTTCTCTCCTTCTAATCTTTGAATGGCTCGGTGTCCACCTGTTTGTAATGGATCTTCAGAGTGTAACTGCAGGTTTGAATAATCTCGCCACGAAAGTACAAAATTTGCAGGATTTTGTTTGTCATGCACCTGTATCTGAGCCGAGAATTCCCTTGCCGGAATTTTTCTCGGGGAATAGATCCGGGTTTCAGAATTTTCGAAATAATTGCAAATTATTTTTGTCCCTGAAATCTCGCTCTGCCGGAGACCCTGCACAGCAGGTCAGGATTGTGATTTCCTTGCTCCGGGGCGACCCTCAAGATTGGGCTTTTGCATTGGCACCAGGGGATCCTGCGTTGCTCAATGTGGATGCGTTTTTTCTGGCCTTGGGGTTGCTTTATGACGAACCTCATTTGGAGCTTCAGGCAGAAAAAACTTTGATGTCCCTATCTCAGGGGCAAGATAAAGCGGAAATTTACTGCCAAAGATTCCGTAAATGGTCTGTGCTTACTCAGTGGAATGAGTGCGCCCTGGCGGCGACTTTCAGAGAGGGTCTCTCTGATGCCATTAAGGATGTTATGGTGGGGTTCCCTGTGCCTGCGGGTCTGAATGAGTCCATGACAATGGCTATTCAGATCGATAGGCGTTTGCGGGAGCGCAAACCAGTGCACCATCTGGCGGTGTCCACTGAGAAGTCACCAGAGAGTATGCAGTGTGATAGAATTCTGTCCCGAAGCGAGCGGCAGAATTTTAGACGGAAAAATGGGTTGTGTTTCTATTGTGGTGATTCTACTCATGTTATATCAGCATGCTCTAAGCGCACTAAAAAGCTTGGTAAATCTGTTTCCATTTGCACCTTACCGTCTAAGTTTATTCTATCTGTGACCCTGATTTGCTCCTTGTCATCTATTACCACGGACGCCTATGTCGACTCTGGCGCCGCTTTGAGTCTTATGGATTGGTCCTTTGCCAAACGCTGTGGGTATGATTTAGAGCCTTTGGAGACTCCTATTCCTCTGAAGGGGATTGACTCCACCCCATTGGCTAATAATAAACCACAATACTGGACACAAGTAACTATGCGTATTAATCCGGATCACCAGGAGATTATTCGCTTTCTGGTGCTGTATAATCTACATGATGATTTGGTGCTAGGATTGCCTTGGCTGCAATCTCACAACCCAGTCCTCGACTGGAGAGCTATGTCTGTGTTGAGCTGGGGATGTAAGGGGGCTCATGGGGATGTACCTGTGGTTTCCATTTCATCATCTATTCCCTCTGAAATTCCTGAGTTCCTGTCTGACTATCGTGACGTCTTTGAAGAATCCAAGCTTGGTTCGTTACCTCCGCACCGAGAGTGCGATTGTGCCATAGATTTAATCCCAGGTAGTAAATACCCAAAGGGTCGTTTATTTAATCTGTCTGTGCCTGAACATGCTGCTATGCGAGAATATATAAAGGAGTCCTTGGAAAAGGGACATATTCGTCCATCGTCATCTCCCTTAGGAGCCGGTTTTTTCTTTGTGTCAAAAAAAGACGGCTCTTTGAGACCATGTATTGATTATCGGCTTTTGAATAAAATCACTGTTAAAAATCAATACCCGTTGCCGTTGCTGACTGATTTGTTTGCTCGCATAAAGGGGGCCAAGTGGTTCTCTAAGATTGACCTTCGTGGGGCATATAATTTGGTGCGAATCAGGCAGGGGGATGAGTGGAAAACCGCATTTAATACGCCCGAGGGCCACTTTGAGTATTTAGTGATGCCTTTTGGTCTTTCAAATGCTCCGTCAGTTTTCCAGTCCTTTATGCATGATATTTTTCGCGATTATTTGGATAAATTTATGATTGTGTATCTGGATGATATTCTGATTTTTTCGGATGACTGGGACTCTCATGTCCAGCAAGTCAGGAGGGTTTTTCAGGTTTTGCGGTCTAATTCTTTGTGTGTGAAGGGTTCTAAGTGTGTTTTTGGGGTACAGAGGATTTCCTTTTTGGGATATATTTTTTCCCCCTCTTCCATTGAAATGGATCCTGTCAAGGTTCAAGCTATTTGTGATTGGACGCAGCCCTCTTCTCTTAAGAGTCTTCAGAAATTTTTGGGCTTTGCTAACTTTTATCGTCGATTTATTGCTGGTTTTTCGGATATTGCTAAGCCATTGACCGATTTGACTAAGAAGGGTGCTGATATTGCTGATTGGTCCCCTGATGCTGTGGAGGCCTTTCGGGAGCTTAAGCGCCGTTTTTCCTCTGCCCCTGTGTTGCGTCAGCCTGATGTTGCTCTACCTTTTCAGGTTGAGGTCGACGCTTCTGAGATCGGAGCTGGGGCAGTGTTGTCGCAGAAAAGTTCTGACTGCTCCGTGATGAGGCCTTGTGCCTTCTTTTCCCGTAAATTTTCGCCCGCTGAGCGGAATTATGATGTTGGGAATCGGGAGCTTTTGGCCATGAAGTGGGCTTTTGAGGAGTGGCGCCATTGGCTTGAGGGGGCCAGACATCAGGTGGTGGTATTGACTGACCACAAAAATTTGATTTATCTTGAGACCGCCAGGCGCCTGAATCCTAGACAGGCGCGCTGGTCATTATTTTTCTCTCGGTTTAATTTTGTGGTGTCATACCTACCGGGTTCTAAGAATGTTAAGGCGGATGCCCTTTCTAGGAGTTTTGAGCCTGACTCGCCTGGTAACTCTGAGCCCACAGGTATCCTTAAGGATGGAGTGGTATTGTCAGCCGTTTCTCCAGACCTGCGGCGGGCCTTGCAGGAGTTTCAGGCGGATAGACCTGATCGTTGCCCACCTGATAAACTGTTTGTTCCTGATGATTGGACCAGTAGAGTCATCTCTGAGGTTCATTCTTCTGCGTTGGCAGGTCATCCTGGCATTTTTGGTACCAGGGATTTGGTGGCAAGGTCCTTCTGGTGGCCTTCCCTGTCACGAGATGTGCGAGGCTTTGTGCAGTCTTGTGACGTTTGTGCTCGGGCCAAGCCTTGTTGTTCTCGGGCTAGTGGATTATTGTTGCCCTTGCCTATTCCTAAGAGGCCTTGGACGCACATCTCGATGGATTTTATTTCAGATCTGCCTGTTTCACAGAAGATGTCTGTCATCTGGGTGGTGTGTGACCGTTTTTCTAAGATGGTCCATTTGGTTCCTCTGCCCAAGTTGCCTTCTTCTTCCGAGTTGGTTCCTCTGTTTTTTCAAAATGTTGTTCGTTTGCATGGTATTCCTGAGAATATCGTTTCTGACAGAGGGACCCAGTTCGTGTCTAGATTTTGGCGGGCATTCTGTGCTAGGATGGGCATAGATTTGTCTTTTTCGTCCGCTTTCCATCCTCAGACGAATGGCCAGACCGAGCGGATTAATCAGACCCTGGAGACATATCTGAGGTGTTTTGTGTCTGCTGACCAGGATGATTGGGTTGCTTTTTTGCCATTGGCGGAGTTCGCTCTCAATAATCGGGCCAGCTCTGCCACTTTGGTGTCCCCGTTTTTCTGTAATTCGGGGTTTCATCCTCGATTTTCCTCTGGTCAGGTGGAATCTTCGGATTGTCCTGGAGTGGATGCTGTGGTGGAGAGATTGCATCAGATCTGGGGGCAGGTGGTGGACAATTTGAGGTTGTCCCAGGAGAAGACTCAGCTTTTTGCCAACCGCCACCGTCGTGTTGGTCCTCGGCTTTGTGTTGGGGATTTGGTGTGGTTGTCTTCTCGTTTTGTCCCTATGAGGGTCTCTTCTCCTAAGTTTAAGCCTCGGTTCATCGGCCCGTATAAGATATTGGAGATTCTTAACCCTGTTTCCTTCCGTTTGGACCTCCCTGCATCCTTTTCTATTCATAACGTTTTTCATCGGTCATTATTGCGCAGGTATGAGGTACCGGTTGTGCCTTCCGTTGAGCCTCCTGCTCCGGTGTTGGTTGAGGGTGAGTTGGAGTACGTTGTGGAGAAAATCTTAGACTCTCGTGTTTCCAGACGGAGACTCCAGTATCTGGTCAAGTGGAAGGGATACGGCCAGGAGGATAATTCTTGGGTGAATGCATCTGATGTTCATGCCTCTGATTTGGTTCGTGCCTTTCATAGGGCCCATCCTGATCGCCCTGGTGGTTCTGGTGAGGGTTCGGTGCCCCCTCCTTGAGGGGGGGGTACTGTTGTGAATTTGGATTCTGGGCTCCCCCGGTGGCTACTGGTGGAATTGAACTGGTGTCATCTTCTCTGTTCACCTGTTCCCATCAAGATGTGGGAGTCGCTATATAACCTTGCTGCTCTGTTAGTTGCTTGCCGGTCAACAATGTTATCAGAAGCCTCTCTGTGCTTGTTCCTGCTCCTAGACAACTACTAGATAAGTTGGACTCTTGTCCATGATTGTTTTTGCATTTTTGTTCCAGTTCACAGCTGTAGTTTCGTTACTGTGTCTGGAAAGCTCTTGTGAACAGGAATTGCCACTCTGGTATTATGAGTTAATGCCAGAGTTTTAAAGTAATTTCTGGATGGTGTTTTGATAGGGTTTTCAGCTGACCATGAAAGTGTCCTTTCTGTCTTCTGCTATGTAGTAAGTGGACCTCAAATTTGCTAAACCTATTTTCATACTACGTTTGTTGTTTCATCTTAACTCACCGCCAATACATGTGGGGGGCCTCTGTCTCCTTTCGGGGTATTTCTCTAGAGGTGAGCTAGGACTAATATTTTCCTCTGCTAGCTTTATTTAGTCCTCCGGCTGGTGCTGGGCATCTAGAATCAACGTAGGCATGCTACCCGGCCACTGCTAGTTGTGCGGTAGGTTTAGTTCATGGTCAGCTCAGTTCCCATCTTCCAAGAGCTAGTTCCTGTATATGCTGATGCTATGTTCTCTTGCCATTGAGATCATGACACCCCGCCCACCAAATCGGCCCCTGAAGGGCCCCGCCCACCAAATCGGCCCCAGAGGGACCCCGCCCACCAAATCGGCCCCAGAGGGACCCCGCCCACCAAATCGGCCCCAGAGGGGCCGCGCCCACCAAATCGGCCCCTGAGGTGCCCCGCCCACCAAATTGGACCCAGTGACCCCGCCCACCAAATTGGACCCAGAGTGACCCCGCCCACCAAATTGGACCCAGAGTGGCCCCGCCCACCAAATTGGACCCAGAGTGGCCCCGCCCACCAAATCGGACCCTGAGGGGCCCCGCCCACCAAATCGGACCCTGAGGGGCCCCGCCCACAAATTGGACCCTGAGTGGCCCCGCCCACCAAATCGACCCCTGAGGGGGCCTCGCCCACCAAATTGGACCCCGAGTGGCCCCGCCCACCAAATCGGCCCCTGAGGGGCCCAGCCCACCAAATCGGACGCAGAGTGGCTCCGCCCACCAAATCGGACCCAGAGTGGCTCCGCCCACCAAATCGGACCCAGAGTGGCCCCGCCCACCAAATCGGCCCCTGAGGGGCCCCGCCCACCAAATCGGCCCCCAAGTGGCTCCGCCCACCAAATCGGACCCAGAGTGAACCCGCCCACCAAATCGGACACAGAGTGACCCCGACCACCAAATCGGACCCAGAGTGACCCCGCCCACCAAATCAGACCCACAGTGACCCCGCCCACCGATTCGGACCCCGAGTGACCCCGCCCACCGATTCGGACCCCGAGTGGCCCCGTCCACCAAATCGGACCCAGAGTGGCTCCGCCCACCAAATCGGACCCAGAGTGACCCCGCCCACCAAATCAGACCCAGAGTGACCCCGCCCACCAAATTGGACAGTGACCCCGCCCACAAAATCGGACCCCGAGGTGCCCCGCCCACCAAATCGGACCCTGAGGTGCCCCGCCCACCAAATCGGACCCTGAGGTGCCCCCGCCCACCAAATCGGACCGAGGTGCCCCCGCCCACCAAATCGGTCCCAGAGTGACCCCGCCCACCAAATCGGTCCCAGAGTGACCCCGCCCACCAAATCGGACCCAGAGTGACCCGGCCCACCAAATCGGACACGGAGGGGCCCCGCCTACCAAATCAGACACGGAGGGGCCCCGCCCACCAAATCATACCCCGAGGGGCCCCGCCCACCGATTCGGACCCCGAGTGACCCCGCCCACCGATTCGGACCCCGAGTGGCCCCGTCCACCAAATCGGACCCAGAGTGGCTCCGCCCACCAAATCGGACCCAGAGTGACCCCGCCCACCAAATTGGACCCAGAGTGACCCCGCCCACCAAATTGGACAGTGATCCCGCCCACAAAATCGGACCCTGAGGTGCCCCGCCCACCAAATCGGACCCTGAGGTGCCCCGCCCACCAAATCGGACCCTGAGGTGCCCCCGCCCACCAAATCGGACCGAGGTGCCCCCGCCCACCAAATCGGTCCCAGAGTGACCCCGCCCACCAAATCGGACCCAGAGTGACCACGCCCACCAAATCGGACCCAGAGTGACCCGGCCCACCAAATCGGACACGGAGGGGCCCCGCCTACCAAATCAGACACGGAGGGGCCCCGCCCACCAAATCATACCCCGAGGGGCCCCGCCCACCAAATCGGACCCGGAGGGGCCCCGCCTACCAAATCAGACCCAGAGGGGCACCGCCCACCAAATCGGACCCGGAGGGGCCCCACCCACCAAATCGGACCCCTAGGGGCCCCGCCCACCAAATCGGACCCGGAGGGGCCCCGCCTACCAAATCAGACCCAGAGGGGCCCCGCCCACCAAATTGGACCCGGAGGGGCCCCACCCACCAAATCGGACCCCTAGGGGTCCCGCCCACCAAATCAGACCCCAAGGTGCCCAGCCCACCAAATCCTCAACCCTGAGGGGCACCCAAGTGTGAAAGTCTTGCAGGGGCAGCCCGGGCACCATTCCAAAGCACTATCTGTAGTTCCTTCAGGAAATACCCATCTAATATTTTATTGCTCTCTCAATCCACCTGAAGACCCTCGCTCTGAAAAATAATAAACCAACAATATACATAACTTCAGATGATCTGTCACATCCCACGATGTAAATCCATCTGAAGGGGTTAAAATATTTTACAGGCAGGAGCTCTGCTAATGCAGCTGTGCTCGTGCCTGTAATCCCCGGGGAATGAAGGTAATGTAGGTCAATGACCATGGATGACCATGGACGTCCTCATATGACGTCGAGCGGGGGAAAAAGTTCCCAGGCTGCAGTTCATGAGGACATCCAGCAGAGGGCGCATCACCGCGACTGAAGGTAACTATAGGTCAGTGACCTACATTACCTTCATTCCCCGGGGTTTACAGGCACGAGCACAGCTGCATTATAGCAGAGCTCCTGCCTGTAAAATATTTCCAGATGTGCCTTTTCTGGGGTGGCTGGGGGCAGATGTTTGTAGCCAGGGGGGCCAATAACCATGGACCCTCTCTAGGCTATTAATATCTGCCCTCAGTCACTGGCTTTACCACTCTGGCGGAGAAAATTGCGCGGGAACCCACGCCATTTAACCCTTTATTTTAGCAGCTACAGCACCCAAATTTTGCACATACACACTACTAACATTAGTAGTGTGGAATATGCAAAAAAAAAAGGGATATGAGATGGTTTACTGTATGTAAACCATGTCTCATATCCTGTCGGGTTTGTGAAGGAGAAATGAAAAGCCGGCAATTGAATTACCGGCTATTCACTAACACCACTGCGTATTTCTCGCAAGTCACACGCATGGTCCATGAGGAATCCGTATTTTTCTCGCCCCCATAGACTTTCATTGGCGATTTTTTTGCGCAATACGGTGACAAACGCAGCATGCTGCGATTTTCTACGGCCGTACAAGACCGTATATTACGGATGCGTAATATACGGCAGATAGGAGCTGGGCCATAGAGATTCATTGGGCCGTGTGTAATGCGAATTTTACGGACGTAGTTTATGCGCTCATACGTCCGTAAAACTCGCCAGTGTGAGCCCGGCCTAATAAGATGCTCTTTCCGATTAAAGCATTTCCCACATTCTGAAAAGGAAAAAGGCTTCTCCCTTGTGTGAGTTCTCTGGTGATTAACAAGATTTGCATTACAGTTAAAACATTTCCCACATTATGAACAGGAAAAAGGCTTCTCCCCTGTGTGACTGCTCTGATGTCTAACAAGAAGCGCTTTCTGGTTAAAAAATTTCCCACATTCTGAACAGGAAAAAGGCTTCTCCCCTGTGTGGGTTCTCTGGTGTCTAACAAGAAGATCTTTCCGGTTATAACATTTCCAACATTCTGAACAGGAAAAAGGCTTCTCCCCTGTGTGAATTCTCTGGTGGTAATCAAGATGCGCTTTCCTGTTAAAACATTTCCCACATTCTGAACATGAAAAAGGTCTGTCCCCTGTGTGAGTTCTCTGGTGTCTAACAAGAACCTCTTTCCGGATAAAACATTTCCCACATTCTGAACAGGAAAAAGGCTTCTCCCCTGTGTGAGTTCTCTGGTGGGTATCAAGATGCGCTTTCTGGTTAAAACATTTCCCACATTCTGAACAGGAAAAAGGCTTCTCCCCAGTGTGACTGCTCTGATGTCTAACAAGAAGCGCTTTCTGGTTAAAACATTTCTCACATTCTGAACAGGAAAAAGGCTTCTCCCCTGTGTGATTGCTCTGATGTCTAATAAGATGCTCTTTCCGATTAAAGCATTTCCCACATTCTGAACAGGAAAAAGGCTTCTCCCTTGTGTGAGTTCTCTGGTGACTAACAAGATTTGCATTACAGTTAAAACATTTCCCACATTCTGAACAGGAAAAAGGCTTCTCCCCTGTGTGACTGCTCTGATGTCTAACAAGAAGCGCTTTCTGGTTAAAACATTTCCCACATTCTGAACAGGAAAAAGGCTTCTCCCCTGTGTGTGTTCTCTGGTGTCTAACAAGAAGCTCTTTCCGGTTATAACATTTCCCACATTCTGAACAGGAAAAGGGCTTCTCCCCTGTGTGAGTTCTCTGGTGGGTATCAAGATGCGCTTTCGTGTTAAAACATTTAACACATTCTGAACAGGAAAAAGGCTTCTCCCTTGTGTGAGTTCTCTGGTGGGTATCAAGATGCGCTTTCTGGTTAAAACATTTCCCACATTCTGAACAGGAAAAAGGCTTCTCCCCAGTGTGACTGCTCTGATGTCTAACAAGAAGCGCTTTTTGGTTAAAACATTTCTCACATTCTGAACAGGAAAAAGGCTTCTCCCCTGTGTGATTGCTCTGATGTCTAACAAGATGCTCTTTTAGGTTAAAACATTTCCCACATTCTGAACAGGGAAAAGGCTTCTCCTCTGTGTGACTGCTCTGATGTCTAATAAGATGCTCTTTCCGATTAAAGCATTTCCCACATTCTGAACAGGAAAAAGGCTTCTCCCTTGTGTGAGTTCTCTGGTGACTAACAAGATTTGCATTACAGTTAAAACATTTCCCACATTCTGAACAGGAAAAAGGCTTCTCCCATGTGTGGGTTCTCTGGTGTCTAACAAGAAGTTCTTTCCGGTTAAAAGATTTCCCACATTCTGAACAGGAAAAGGGCTTCTCCCCTGTGTGAGTTCTCTGGTGGTAATCAAGATGTGCTTTCCTGTTAAAACATTTCCCACATTCTGAACATGAAAAAGGTCTGTCCCCTGTGTGAGTTCTCTGATGTCCAGTAAGATGCTCTTTCCGATTAAAACATTTCCCACATTCTGAACAGGAAAAAGGCTTCTCCCCTGTGTGAGTTCTCTGGTGGTTATCAAGATGCGCTTTCGTGTTAAAATATTTCCCACATTCTGAACATGAAAATGACTTCTTTGCTTTAGGAGCAGTTTGTTTTTTAATGCCTCTTTTGTGACTTTGATTTTCCTTAGTAGTCGGTAATGAATCAGAAGACATCATCTGTTTCAAAGGATCAGCTGACAGATCTTTGCTGTGAATGGATGATTTTATAACTGGAGTAATAGCATTCACTTCAGTTGTACCTTGTAGGATCTCAAGATCATCATGTTTAAAAATTGAAGAGGTCAGCTGTCCTTCTGATCTCCTGGTACAGTCATCTGCCAAGATAAAAAAACAATTATTTTTTAATAAAATATCCTTGAGTTTTATATTTTTGAACATTTCTAATTAAACTGTCCATAAAAATGGCAAGCTATGTAAAAAAACTTAAATTATTTACCAAGACAATGACAGTTCACAGTCTAATAGAAAACCTTATTAGATGAACCAGTTGTGTGTGGTGTTCAACTGTTTGTTCATTCTGCCTCACAAATATAGAGTAAAAAGAAACCAATCAATGTTATGCAGGCGAAAATAACACCAATACTCATCTCCCAAAAAACAAGTCCAAACAGGTCCATGATCTGTCAATGGAAAAACATTAGGCTATGTGCACACATTGCGGATTTTGATGCGGATCTGCAGTTTGTGGACGAATGGAATTGCATAAAATCCACAGTGTAGTGAACAAGCAGTATTAGTCTATGGGAAATTGACATTTGTAGTGCACATGCAGGGGAAAAATGCGCGGAATTGCAGTTTTTTTCCCACAGCATGTCAATTCTTTTTGCGGATTTTCTGAATCCATTGACTTCCATTGTGTCAGGCCAATCCGCAGCAATATCGCAGGTTTAAAAAAGATCTGCGGATGTGCCTGTGAGAAACACTGCAGGTGGGAAGGGGGAAGAGTGTGGGCGGAGACTGTGTACGGAGAAGATGTGCGTGTCTGTGTGTGTATATGTGTGTGTGTGTGTGTGTATCTGTGTGTGTGTGGCTTTGTGTGGACAGGCATCTTCCGATCGGACTACTAGTCCCATCTGGCTATGCCTGCTACACTGACAGGAAGCCGGATAATGTGACAGTAGTAGTACCATCATCTGGCTACTGTGTTCAAGTCTAAAAAAAAAAAATCATGCACATCATACATACTGACCATACACCTAGTCTCCGAAGCCTTTGATCACCTGTAAAAAAAAATTAAAATAAAAAACCAATAGTATACTCCCTGATCCGATGTGATCCATGTAATAATGAGCATCCAACAACGATCTCCCGTGGAGAGCTGTCATATGAGCAGATGCAACCGCTCTCCAGGGGCTCTGGTGATACAGTGAGAGGAGGTAATCCTCTTCACTGTATCCCTCCGCCGTGAGTTCAGTATAGTTCATACTGTCACTTGCGGCACCGCTGCGTGGGAAAATTCTCACGCAGCGTTGCCGTCAAGTGATAGCCTGAACTCAGGTAACCTCTTCAGTGTTGCACTGCAGGAGCCATTGTCTCCTGTCAGTGTGTCACTGGAGGCCTATAGTTCTGTCACATCTGCTGATGTGAACCTTTTATAGGGGAGATCGTCGTGGGACAGTCGTTATTAAATGGATTGCATCGGACCAGGGAGTATTTGTGTTGGTTTATTGTTTTTTCTTTTTTTGCAGGAGATCGAGGGCGTCGCATGGATTGGCAGAACAATAAAGATGGCAAAACTGTGTAGTGTTTAATTTCATAAAATACTTTTTTCTGGCTGTGTCTTTGTTTATTTAACCCATTAACAACTATAGCATTAGTAATGGATAGGTATTTTATTGACGCCTCTCCATTACTAAGCAGGCTTGAAGTCACCTTACAATTCAAAGGTGGTATCAACCCCCAACTACTACCCCATATGCCACTGCTACAGGGGAGTGGGAAGAGAGGCTAAGTGCCGGAATAGACGCATCTTATAGAGGCGCCATTTCAGGGGCGGCTGTGAGCTGGTTTTTGTAGCCGGGGAGGGGGCAATACCCATGACCCCTTCCTAGGCTACAAATATCAGCCCGCAGCTGTCTGCATAGCCATTTCTGGCTATTAATTATAGGGGGACCCCACAGTTTTTATTTGGGGGGCCCCTATTTTAATAGCCAGTAAAAACAAAATATACAGCTACAGGGGTGATATTCATAACCTGGGAAGATCCATGGGTATTAACCCCTTCCCAGGCTGTAAACATCGGCCCCTAGTCGCTGGCTTTCCCCTCTATGGTGCAGAAAATTGCGCAGGAGCACAAGCCATTTTTTTTTTTATAAATTACAGATATTGCGTTTAAGGCCTGGGTCACACTTGTGAGAAACTCACACGAGTCTCTCGCATAAATACTCAAGCCCTGCCGCCGGCACTCCGGACCGGAGTGTACGGCTGCATGTATTTCTATGCAGCTTACCACTCCAGTCCCGAGTGCCAGCGGCAGTGCAGGGTATTAAGGTCCGAGACTCTTGCGAGTTTCTCGCAAGTGGGACCCCCGCCTAACGCAGATTTTGTGTGTGTCTTTATTTCACTTTTTTATGTACTATTTTATTATGTTTATTCCTAAACATCGGGCTTGGTATTATCTATCTATAGATCTATCTATTATCCATCTATCAATCTATGTATCTATCTATCTCTTTCTTTCTGTGTAAACATTATTGTTCAATAGAGTATGTAAATGAAGAGGGTGGACAAGAAAGGACATCACAATTCTTTTTTTTCTATATTTAGCTTTCAAAAACGCATACCAATCCGAATTAAAAAAAGGATGCAAATAAGCATCAAATCCATGCGGATTTTTACCTGTGCTTTCTGCCAAGAGATGCAGAATCTGCGCAGAAAATTTCACAGGCAATTCTGCAATGTATGCACATACCTGTAGCGGCTCAAAGGCTGTTGAGAAGCAACAGGGTTTCTATAAACCAATCTAGCAAAATGTCACCGGCGATGGCGGCGCCTGTGCAGTAGATCTATAAGTAAGAGATAGATGCTACTGGACAGGAGCCTCCGGTGTCATTTTGCTGGATGTTATTTTTTTTCTAAGCCTCATAATAGCCACAATATTATAGGCAAAATCAACAATAATATCAACACTATTGTATGCATTATGTAAAATAGGGGGCAGGTCACTGAGGGATCAGTGACCTGTCATAAGCCAATACAGATGAATATGTAATCAGAGTACAAAATAAAGCCCCGCACACAGCCCCACCTGGTCTTGTAGGGACCATATGAGCACATTCAGCAGCACAGAAGGGGGAGAAGGTAGATTCACCTAATAAGATATCAGGGATCTAGGAAGCCAACAACATCATTACCCTCTGCTTTCTCTTACAGGACCATTATAATATAATTCTTCAAGTGATTTTCTAACTTGTCAGCACATTCTACGTGCGCTGTCTTGACTTTGTTGTTTACAGATCTGGGTAGGTAAGGTCACTGTCTTCTAATCCCAGGGGGTAGGTGGATCATCCAGGTGGTAAGTTCTATAGAAAAGGGCTTTTAATACCCAAAGTCATTTGAACAGTTTTTGGTGGAGGAGAATGTCGTGGTCGGGAGGCCAAATGGTGATCGCACGATTGTGATACAGTCAGACTACACCACCAATAAAGCAGCCACAGCCGGTGGCAGAGAAGAATCTGTGACTTCTCTGCATTTAGTGATCACTACTCACCTGGGTATTCATGTGTAGGAATCTCCTCTTTACACTGCTCATCATCTCTCACATATGTCTCTGTAGTATTAATATGGGTCAGATCTTCACCCTGAAACAAATATTGTAAAAGTCACAGACAGATGGAGAAGTCACATCTATGATCAGCTCTAATCCTGCCATCTCCACCGTTCACATTACACAAGTATAAAACATATAATACTGGGGGATAAAACAAGACTGAGCACAAGACCTTCACAGCCGTCTACACTTCATAGGGGAGATCTCATGACACCTTCTCTCCATCTACCTGATGATCCTGAGGAACAATGGGATCTCCTTGTTTACAGTCCTGTGGAAGGAGAGGACGGGGACATCTCTCTGGGGTTGGCCTCTTACTGGATAGATCTGGAGGAAACACACAGGGACTGAATTCATTCTTTACATACAGATAATTATAGGCCAGGTGTATTTAGTCCTGTCTATTACCTGGTGATGTGAGGGGCTGGGGAACCTCCATCATGACATCCTTGTACAGATCTTTGTGTCCTTCTAAATACTCCCACTCCTCCATGGAGAAATAGACAGCGACATCCTGACACCTTATAGGAACCTGACACATACAATGATACAGTCATTCCCTGATCCCTTCATAGCGTTACTGTATAATGTCCCAGCATTCCCAGCAGTGTCACCTCTCCAGTCAGCAGCTCAATCATCTTGTAGATGTGTTCTAGGAACTTCTGGTCATTGATGTCATCATGTATCAGGGGGTGAGATGGAGGCCTTAGGACTGGACTCATGGGTCTTCCCCATCCCTCAGACACAGGGTCCTGACAGCGCTCACTAGAGGTCTTCTTCACTACTGTGTAATCCTGGTTATGGAGAGACACATTAATAAAACTCACTATAGACAATTCCAGAGTCCTCACCTCTCCAGTTCTGTCCATCTGTTATTCCCATAGATAAGAATGATGTAATGTGACGTCATCAGAATCTCTCACCTCTCCAGTAAGCCGGAAGAGGATCTCTAGGGTGAGGTGTAATATCCTCTCCACCATCTTGTCTCTGTCCATATCCATCTGTGATGGGCAATTCAGAAAAATTATCTTATATAGAAGATCTTCACTGAGAGGATCCGATATTGTAGAGACCTGAATGAGAAGAAGATGAGCCGATGTAACATCATAACAATCCTGTGTAATAATACAATTACTGGAGATAATAAGGGAAACATATGAGGAGATTTATTATTTTACAGCATTTAGTTTCCTTCTTTACATCTACTAATAAAACCTATATATTTAGGCCACAGACAACAAGCAGTTTCTTCCTCGGAGTCGGCAGCTGAATACGTTTCTCATAGACTCATCTTCCATAACGCTAAGGCTACTTTCACACTAATGTTGTGCACTGCACGTCACAATGCGAAGTTGCGGCGCACCGACGCAAACTCTCAAAGTGCCGCACAACGGTGGCAGTGGATGCAGTTTTACAACGCATCCACTGCCCCATTGTGATGTGCGGGGAGGTGGGGGCGGGGTTCCGGCCACGCATGCGCGGTCGGAAAAGACGGTCACGATGCACAAAAGACGTTACATGTAACTTTTTTTGTGCCGACGGTCCGACGCAACACGACGCAACCGTCGCACGACGGTTGCGACGTGTGGCAATGCATCGCTAATGCAAGTCTATGGAGAAAAAACGCATCCTGCAAGCAATTTTGCAGAATGCATTTTTTTCTACAAAACGACGCATAGCGACGTGCAGTGCACGATGCTAGTGTGAAAGTAGCCAAATTCTCGTCTCATTTACCGACACTGGAATCGGCATTAGCAATACTGCAGGAGATATTCATTACACGTGACAGGAGAAATAACTACTTCATGATGAGGACGACATCTTCATCTTCTACTACGGCTCTAGAAACATATTTGTCCAGAGTCGGTCACTGACTCCATCCCCACCGGCCTCTATATGAAAGTTTCCCATCTTCCCCGCACTGTAATCTTCTATCACGTTAGATCTTATGTCTGATTCACACACAGAAGTTTGAGGCTTTTATAAAAGCTTCTTTTTTTTTTTCCCACAAACACTGCAAACAGAATTATCTGATCCCCACGTCTCCATGTACAGTGTTTTATGGGGTTTATTTCTGTCATTAGGCTTTCCTATATTACAAGAAAAACGCCAGAAAATAAACACATATTAAAATGTTTCTAAAGAAAATTGGCTCCAACAATTCTGTGAAAAAGAAAAATACATGGAAAAAGCAGAAGACACATTTTTTTTTTCACACAAACAATTGTTTAAAAAAATTAAGTCTTTCGGGCACCAGAACATAGATGTACACTGCAGGGACGGTACAGGGTGGCTGCAACAAAAACCCTGGCAGTTTAACCACTTACTGTTGCCAAAAGCAAACATGGCATCCAAGAAGGTGTGAGAGTTCCACTGAATGGCCTTCTGCCCCCAAGTACTCTATAGTATGGGGCGGCCTAGTTACTACGATAGTTACATGCCTAATAATTGTGTCTGGGCCTGCAATGTACGAAGGTCTATTAGGCCGCGCCAGCGGCAGCATCCAATAAGTTACCTTTTATCGCCCCCATACACCTTAGAGTAAAGTTACATGAATGCACTGATTTCGGGGGTTTGGCCGACCATATAATGTGTTTCGGGGCCTCCCCACAGATGATACTGGGGCAGAGAAGGATCTGGCATCCTGAATTTCAGAGGCTAATCCGTTTGTTCTTCCTGTAGATAATCCTCCTCTAGAGGAGTCTGGAGGCGACTCTCTCATACAGACCCCAGGAAAGCTGGAATATTTGTGTGTATGGGGGAGTCGGGAGAGATGGCCGTCTGCCAAATGACCGTTCAGCCAACACTTATCTCATGTGTATGGGGCCGTTAGTATTACACTGACAGCAGTGATGATACACGGCACTACAGTAGTACAGGGCATCACCAAAGCCATCAGAGGCTTGGATGTTGTATGATCGCACTGATCAGAGGGGTTTAAAAAAGTTTAAAAAAAGGTTTAATGTGAAAAACAAATCACAGTTTTAGCAATAGGAAATATCCTTCACTATTGGGAAAACAGAATCACTGCACAATGTTAGTTAAGCCACGTCCATAACAATTTTATTATAGTTATTAAGGTTGAAGGAAGACGTTAAGTCCATCTAGTTCAACCCATAGCCTAACATGCCCTAACATGTTGATCCAGGGGAAGGCAAAAAAACCCCATGTGGTAAGAGTAAGCTCCATCATGGGGAAAAAAATTCCTTCCCGACCCCACATACGGCAATCAAACTAGTTCCCTGGATCAATGCCTTATCAAGGAATCTAATATATATAACCTGTAACATTATACTTTTCCAGAAAGGTATCCAGTCCCCTCTTAAATTGAAGCAATGAATCACTCATTACAACATCATACGGTAGAGAGTTCCATATTCTCACTGCTCTTACAGTAAAGAATCCGCTTCTGTTATTATGCTTAAACCTTTTTTCCTCCAGACGTAGAGGATGACCCCTTGTCCCTGTCACCGGTCTATGATAAAAAAGATCAGCAGAAAGGTCTTTGTACTGTCCCCTCATATATTTATACATTAACATAAGATCACCCCTTAGTTTTCGTTTTTCCAAACTAAATAGCCCCAAGTGTAATAACCTATCTTGGTATTGCAGACCCCTCAGTCCTCTAATAACCTTGGTCGCTCTTCTCTGCACCCGCTCCAGTTCAGCTATGTCTTTCTTATACACCGGAGACCAGAACTGTGCACAGTATTCTAAGTGTGGTCGCACTAGTGACTTGTATAGAGGTAAAATTATGTTCTCCTCATGAGCATCTATGCCTCTTTTAATGCATCCCATTATTTTATTTGTCTTTGTAGCAGCTGCCTGACACTGGCCACTGAATATGAGTTTGTCATCCACCCATACACCCAGGTCTTTCATTGACGGTTTTGCCCAGAGTTTTAGAATTAAGCACATAGTTATACATCTTATTACTTCTACCCAAGTGCATGACCTTACATTTATCCCCATTAAAGCTCATTTGCCATTTATCAGCCCAAGCTTCTAGTTTACATAAATCATCCTGTAATATAAAATTGTCCTCCTCTGTATTGATTACCCTGCAGAGTTTAGTGTCATCTGCAAATATTGAAATTCTACTCTGAATGCCCCCTACAAGGTCATTAATAAATATGTTAAAAAGAAGAGGGCCCAATACTGACCCCTGTGGTACCCCACTACTAACCGCGACCCAGTCCGAGTGTGCTCCATTAATAACCACCCTTTGTTTCCTATCCCTGAGCCAACTCTCAACCCACTTGCACATACTTTCCCCTATCCCCATTATTCTCATTTTATGTATCAACCTTTTGTGTGGCACCGTATCAAAAGCTTTTGAAAAGTTCATATACACTACATCTACTGGGTTCCCTTGGTCCAGACCGGAACTTACCTCTTCATAGAAGCTGATCAAATTAGTCTGACATGATCGGTCCCTAGTAAACCCGTGCTGATACTGGGTCATGAGGTTATTCCTCTTCAGATACTCCAGTATAGCATCCCTTAGAATGCCCTCCAGGATTTTACCCACAGTAGAGGTTAAACTTACTGGCCTATAATTTCCGAGTTCAGTTTTTGTCCCCTTTTTGAATATTGGCACCACATTTGCTATACGCCAGTCCTGTGGTACAGACCCTGTTATTATGGACTCTTTAAAGATTAAAAATAATGGTCTATCAATGACTGTACTTAATTCCTGCAGTACTCGGGGGTGTATCCCATCCGGGCCCGGAGATTTGTCAATTTTTGTGATTTTTAGACGCCGCCGTACTTCCTGCTGGGTTAAGCAGGTAACATTAAATTGGGAATTATTATCACTAGTCATATTGGCTGCCATGGGATTTTCTTTTGTAAATACTGATGAAAAAAAGTCATTTAGCATATTGGCTTTTTCCTCATCCACCATTTCACCCAGACTATTTTTAAGGGGGCCAACACTATCATTTTTTAGTTTCTTACTATTTATGTAGTTAAAGAATATTTTGGGGTTATTTTTGCTCTCTCTGGCAATGAGTCTCTCTGTCTCAATCTTTGCTGCCTTGATTTGCTTTTTACAGAATTTATTTAATTTTTTGTATTTATTTAATGCCTCCTCACTACCTACTTCCTTTAATTCTCTAAATGCTTTCTTTTTGTCCCTTATTGCGCCCCTTACAGCTCTAGTTAGCCATATTGGTTTCCTCCTATTTCTAGTATGTTTATTCCCATACGGTATATACTGTGCACAGGTCCTATCCAGGATGCTAATATATGTCTCCCATTTTCTTTGTGTACTTTTATGTCTCAGGATATCGTCCCAGTTAATTGCACCAAGATCCTCTCTCATCCGTTGGAAATTTGCCCTCCTGAAGTTTAGTGTCCTTGTCACCCCTCTACTACACATCTTATTAAAGGAGACATGAAACCTTATTATTTTGTGATCACTATTCCCCAAGTGACCCCCAACCCTTATATTTGATATGCGGTCTGGCCTGTTGGTTAATATTAGGTCTAGCAGTGCCCCCCTTCTTGTTGGGTCCTGAACCAGCTGTGAAAGTTAATTGTCTCTCATAGTTGTCAAATACCGATTACCTTTACTGGAACTGCAGGTTTCTGTTCCCCAATCTATTTCAGGGTAGTTGAAGTCCCCCATAATAATGACTTCTCCTTGAGTCGCAGCTTCATCTATTTGCTTAACGAGGATATTCTCCATTGCTTCCATTATTTTTGGAGATTTATAACAAACCCCTATCAGTAATTTATTATTTTTTCCCCCTCCCCTTATCTCCACCCACAGGGACTGTACATTTTCATTAGATTCACCTATATTATCACGCAGGATGGGTTTTAAGGTCGATTTTACAAACAGACACACCCCACCCCCTCGCTTATCTGTACGGTCATTTCTGAAAAGGCTATAGCCCTGCAAGTTAACAGCCCAGTCATGGCTCTCATCCAGCCATGTCTCAGATATCCCCACCATGTCATAATTATGTTCCAACAACATTAGTTCTAATTCGTCCATTTTGTTGGCGAGGCTTCTGGCATTAGTATACATGCACTTGATGTTCCTCTCTGTACCTCTATTCTTTCTTAAATTACTAACTGTTCTAACCCCACCCCCCATGCCTCCGCCACCCCCAACTTCCTTATTTGTGCCCAGGTCTCTATCTGCACTATCTTCCCCACCTATAAAATGAATACCCTCCCCCCCATTCCCTAGTTTAAACACTCCTCCAACATTCTAGCCATTTTCTCCCCCAGCACAGCTGCACCTTCCCCATTGAGGTGCAGCCCATCCCTAGCGTAGAGCCTGTAGCCAACTGAGAAGTCGGCCCAGTTCTGCAGGAACCCAAACCCCTCCTTCCTACACCAATTCTTGAGCCACTTATTAACCTCCCTAATCTCCCGTTGCCTCTCTGGAGTGGCACGTGGTACAGGCAGTATTTCAGAAAATACCACGTTGGAGGTCCTTGCTTTCAGCTTGCAGCCTAATTCCCTGAAATCATCTTTAAGGACCTTCCACCTACCTCTAAGGCTATGTGCACACGTCAGGATTTTGTCAGGATTTTGTCAGGATTTGTAGCCAAAACCAGGAGTGGAACAATTAGAGGAAAAGTATAATAGAAACATATGCACCACTTCTGCATTTATCACCCACTCCTGGTTTTGGCTACAAAACCTGATGAAAAAGCCTGACAAAATCCTGACAAAATCCTGACGTGTGCACATACCCTTACTTTGTCATTTGTGCCAATGTGCACCATGACCGCTGGGTCCTCACCAGCCCCTCCCAGTAATCTGTCCACCCGATCAGCGATGTGTCGGACTCGAGCGCCAGGTAGGCAAGCACACCGTTCGACGATCCCTGTCTTTGTGACAGATTGCCCTATCTGTTCCCCTAATAATTGAGTCCCCCACTAACAGCACCTGTCTGGCCTGCCCTGCTCTCCTATTTCCCTCCTTACTGGAGCAGTCACTCCTCCAGCTTTCAGAGGACATGCCTGCCTGCAGCAGTGCTACCCCTGTACTGGCACCCCCCTCATCTGCCAACTTAGCAAACTTATTGGGGTGAGCCAGATCAGGACTAGCCTCCCTGGCACTCTTCCCTCTACCTCGCTTTCTGAATGTCACCCAGCTACCTACTTCACTCTCCTGCAGCTCCATCCTACCATCCCCCTCCTCATCTATCCCATTGAGAGTCTGCTCTGTGAGCAGAAGACTCCTCTCCATATTGTCTATGGATCTCAGTGTTGCCAGCTGCACATTAAGGGCTTGTTTCCACATGCGAGAAACACGTCCGTGTCTCGCATGTGGGAACCAAGCTCTGGCGTCGGCACATTGGAGCGGAGCTGTGCAGCTCCATGTGTTCCTATGTGGCCGCACACTCCGCTCTGGAGTGCCGACGCCAGAACTTGGTTCCCACATGCGAGACACGGACGTGTTTCTCGCATGTGGAAACAAGCCCTTAGATCCAGTATCTGGGTTTCCAAATGCACAACGTGCTCACATCTCGCACAGCAGTATGCACCCTCGACCGGCTGATCAAGGACTGCATACATGTGGCAAGATGTGCCCTGGATGGCATTAACAATTGTGGAGCACATTTCCTAATGGGGATTGCACCAGACAGAAACGTTAAATAAAAATAAATACAAAGTATTAATTAACACTTGGAACAGCAATTCCTCCCTTGGAAACTCCCTGATTCCAAAGTCACTGAGTCACAAGTCACACTTACCGCCGTCCACACTTACGCTCAGGTCACACTCAGCTCGCTCACACTCGCTATGCTGAAGATTTCAAGATTTTTTTTTTCCTCTTTTTCCCTTCAACAACAAGCCACCTTGCTGTTCAAATGCACTTCCAAAAAGGACTTGAGCCCCAAACAGCTGCCCCTTATAAACCCTTGATTATGACCGCCCACCCTAAGTTAACCCCTTGTGAATATAGCTACTCCCAATTCAACAACTCACAAAAATTCACACAGGTATTTGTTAAAGGCCTTCCAAATACCTCTTCACTGAGTCACAAGTCACACTTACCGCCGTCCACACTTACGCTCAGGTCACACTCAGCTCGCTCACACTCGCTATGCTGAAGATTTCAAGATTTTTTTTTTCCTCTTTTTCCCTTCAACAACAAGCCACCTTGCTGTTCAAATGCACTTCCAAAAAGGACTTGAGCCCCAAACAGCTGCCCCTTATAAACCCTTGATTATGACCGCCCACCCTAAGTTAACCCCTTGTGAATATAGCTACTCCCAATTCAACAACTCACAAAAATTCACACAGGTATTTGTTAAAGGCCTTCCAAATACCTCTTCACTGAGTCACAAGTCACACTTACCGCCATCCACACTTACGCTCAGGTCACACTCAGCTCGCTCACACTCGCTATGCTGAAGATTTAAAGATTTTTTTTTTCCTCTTTTTCCCTTCAACAACAAGCCACCTTGCTGTTCAAATGCACTTCCAAAAAGGACTTGAGCCCCAAACAGCTGCCCCTTATAAACCCTTGATTATGACCGCCCACCCTAAGTTAACCCCTTGTGAATATAGCTACTCCCAATTCAACAACTCACAAAAATTCACACAGGTATTTGTTAAAGGCCTTCCAAATACCTCTTCACTGAGTCACAAGTCACACTTACCGCCGTCCACACTTACGCTCAGGTCACACTCAGCTTGCTCACACTCGCTATGCTGAAGATTTCAAGATTTTTTTTTTTTCCTCTTTTTCCCTTCAACAACAAGCCACCTTGCTGTTCAAATGCACTTCCAAAAAGGACTTGAGCCCCAAACAGCTGCCCCTTATAAACCCTTGATTATGACCGCCCACCCTAAGTTAACCCCTTGTGAATATAGCTACTCCCAATTCAACTCACAAAAATTCACACAGGTATTTGTTAAAGGCCTTCCAAATACCTCTTCACTGAGTCACAAGTCACACTTACCGCCGTCCACACTTACGCTCAGGTCACACTCAGCTCGCTCACACTCGCTATGCTGAAGATTTAAAGATTTTTTTTTTCCTCTTTTTCCCTTCAACAAGCCACCTTGCTGTTCAAATGCACTTCCAAAAAGGACTTGAGCCCCAAACAGCTGCCCCTTATAAACCCTTGATTATGACCGCCCACCCTAAGTTAACCCCTTGTGAATATAGCTACTCCCAATTCAACTCACAAAAATTCACACAGGTATTTGTTAAAGGCCTTCCAAATACCTCTTCACTGAGTCACAAGTCACACTTACCGCCGTCCACACTTACGCTCAGGTCACACTCAGCTCGCTCACACTCGCTATGCTGAAGATTTAAAGATTTTTTTTTTTTCCTCTTTTTCCCTTCAACAACAAGCCACCTTGCTGTTCAAATGCACTTCCAAAAAAAAAATTATGCTCTATTATCCTGTACACTGTGGTGTAGATAGAAATCACAGGTCTGACAGCAATAGCTGGAATTGGGCCCACAATCTCAAGAGGACAAAAAATATAAAATAGAAAATATATTTATAATGTCACCTACAGGTGTTTCTCAAAAAATTAGAATATCATCAAAAAGTTAATTTATTCAAGTTATTCAATACAAAAAGTGAAACTCTTATATTATATATAGTCATTACAAAAAGAGTTATCTATTTCAAGTGTTTATTTCTGGTAATGTTGATGATTATGGCTTACAGCCAATGAAAACCAAAAGTCATTATCTCAGTAAATTAGAATAATTAACAAAAAACACCTCCAAAGATTTTCTAAGCATTTAAAAAGGTCCCTTAGTCTGTTACAGTAGGCTCCTCAATCATGGGGAAGACTGCTGACTTGACAGTTATCCATTGACACACTCCACAAGGAGGGTAAGCCACAAAAGGTCATTGCTAAAGAAGCTAGCTGTTCACAGAGTGCTGTATCTAAGCATTTTAATGGAAAGTTGAGTGGAAATTAAAAGTGTGGTAGACAAAGATGCACAAGCAACCAGGATAACCGCAACCTTGAAAGGATGGTTATGAAAAGGCCATTCAAAAAATTGGGGGAAATTCACAAGGAGTGGACTGCTGCTGCAGTCATTGCTTCAAGAGCCACTGCACACATACATATCCAGGACATGGGCTACAAGTGTCGCATTCCTTGTGTCAAGCCACTCATGACCAATAGACAGCACCCAAAGCGCCTTACCTTGGCCAAGGAGCAAAAGAACTGGACTGTTGCTCAGTGATCCAAGGATTTGTTTTCAGATGAAAGTAAATGTTGCATTTCATTTCGAAATCAAGGTCCCAAAATCTGTAGGAAGAGTGGAGAGGCACACAATCCATGCTGCTTGAGGTCTAGTGTGAAGTTTCCACAATCAGTGATGAGGAGTCATGTCATCTGCTGGTGTAGGTCCACTGTGTTTTATCAAGACCAAAGTCAGTGCAGCCGTCTACCAGGAAATTTTAGAGCATTTCATGCTTCCCTCTACCGAAAAGCTTTTTGGAGATGGAAATTTCATTCTCCAGCAAGACTTGGCACCTGTCCACACTGCCAAAAGTATCAATACCTGGTTTAAAAATAACAGTATCATTGTGCTTGATTGGTCAGCAATCTCGCCTGACCTTAACCCCATAGAGAAACTATGTGGTATTGTCAAGAGGAAGTTGAGAGACAACAGACCCAACAATGCAGTTGAGCTGAAGGCTGCTATCAAAGCTTCCATAGCACCTCAGCAGTGCCACTGGCCTCCATGCCACGCCAATTAATGCAGTAATTGATGCAAAAGGAGCCACGACCCAGTATTGAGCGCATTTACTGAACATACATTTCAGTAGGCCAACATTTTGGATTTTAAAATAATTTTTCAAGCTGGTGGTATAAAGTATTCTATGTTACTGAGATAATGACCTTTGGGTTTTCATTGGCTGTAAGCCATAATCATTATCAGAACGAAACACTTGAAATAGATCACTCTGTTTGTAATGACTCTATATAAGAGTTTCACTTTTTTGTATGGAAGAACTGAAATAAGGGGAACATAGCTATAGTAGGAATTAAAACATAACCTTTAATATATACAAGGTAAAAACTAAACAACAAAAAAACAAATAGTGTCACCCCAAGGAAGGTACAAAATGATGTAACCTGTATGGTAAAGTACCATTAATGGGTAGTACCAAAATAGATTATTAGTAGGAACAATCGTTACACACGCAAGGTGTGCTGTCCCAAACTGTCAAGATACCTCTAGTTTGTAACAAAAGCACACATAAGTGCAAAAAATGTTTTACCAGGTAGTCTTGTTTATATAGGTATCAGCAGGTATCAAAGGCAAATTTATAGACAGGCGGGATAAGGTAAAGCAAATAAGGTAGACATCATGTAAAATGTTTAAAACAGGAATGATCTCACCAATTGCCGTTGACCAGGTAAGTAAAGCCCACAGTTCGCTGGAGCGGAGAAATCCATAAATCAGCGATGTCAGGAGACAATACCCTGTCAATCCCTGAAGGGCTATCCGTAAACCTAGGTCCCGAGCTCCCGCCCTTACAAGGGCAGTCCACAGCTACCCCTGAGCAATATCATGCCCTGCACTCTCCCTATTGAAGTGTCCCGACGCGTTTCTTCGCAGGCCTAATCATCACGGGACTTGCCTGCCTGGGAGATAAAGTGCACGAGTGCTAAAAAGAAGGACAGAAGGACCTGCCACCCTCCTTGTTATGCTGAGGAGAACTGAAATAAATTAAATTTTTGATGATATTCTAATTTTGTGAGAAGCACCTGTAGATGACATTACTAATACATGGGGTCATATAGCTGACATTACTAAACTATGGGGGCTCATAGGTGACATTACTAATATATGGTGGTACATAGGTGACATTACTAATATATGGGGGCTGTGAGGCGGGGGGGATCATATGTGAATGGTGATATGTATCCCCCAGGATGTGAACGAAGTCCTATTAGACATGCTGGAGTGCCTTGTGGTCACAACAGGACGCCTGTGAGCCACAAAACAAAGTAAAAGTAAGCATGGCCTGGTCAAGCTATTTGACCAAGAAATTGTCCAGGAAAACCCGTTAAGGGAATTTATTTTTGAAACTGACTACAGGAAGGTAGCTGGGCAGTCCATTTCCTCCAGATAGGTCTTGCAAGTGGCCCATGGCCACGGATTCCAGGTTAAAACCCCTGCTGCACGAGTTTGGGTGTGTCAGTTTAGAGTTTAAAACTTGCGGAGCAGTCAGCTCTGCAGAAGTTCAGTCTGTGTGAGTTAACAAAGAGCCAGCAGAATGAGCTCCCGGCACCCCGCAGAGTGATGCGGTGGTGCCGTCGCACTCAGCAACCGGACACCCACGAACGGTTTTGTTTCCCGGCTGTGATCCGGATGCCGTACAATGTGTGAGCGTGGACACTAAAACACGTTTGCTGTGAACTTTTCCTGTGGTCACTGTCTGTCACACTGAACCATCCCCACTGCACTACAGTTTGCCACATTGCAACCCAGGCCTGTGGACAAAATGGAGGAAATCCTGAGGCAGCTGGTTCTCACACAGCAACAACAGCAACAAACCAATAACCAGTTGCTGCAGCAAATTGCAGCCCTGTGTGAGGCACCTCCACCGCCGACCCTGGAATGTCGCGAGGCCCAAGAAAAGGTTTGCTCCTCTTTGAGGAAATTGAGTCTGGAAGACGACGTGGAAGCTTTCCTCACCGTCCATGAGCATACGGCAGAGCGGGAGAACCTGCCAACGTTCCAGTGGGCCAAAGTGGTGGCTCAATTCCTGAGGAGTGACGTGCTAAAGGCCTACTTTGACCTCAGTCGGACGGACGCCAAGGACTACACCATGCTAGAAGGTGAGACCCTTGCCCAACTGGGGGTTAATACCTCCATGCTATACAGCATTGGGTGGGGACCCGGGCACTCTGGGCCAGGTGGTCAGGGCCGGCGTCAGCACCCGGCATAGCCGGACAAGTGCCGGGGCCCTGGCAAGACAGGGGGGCCCATTCAGGGCTGGCATTAGGGGCAGGCAGCTGCCTAGGGCCCCCGCTCCCCCAGGGGCCCTCAGCTAGCAGCACATCACGCAGCCGCTATGGGGCCTCTGAGAGGCAGGGGGGCCTGCCTGTCGCCAGTGCCAACTCCACCGCCACCGCATTGAACTATACCAGCGGTATACCAGCGTCTGCCTATAACAAAAAGGCCATGGTTCACTCCTTTAACGTGGGAGATCGGGTGTTGGTTTTGGTGCCCACTACCGAAAGCAAGTTTATGGCCAAGTGGCAAGGGCCATATGAAGTTTGGGAAAAAGTGGGCGAAGTAAACTATAGAGTTTACCAGTCCGGGGAAAAAAAACCTGAACAGTTGTATCACATTAATCTGTTGAAAGCGTGGAAGGACCGGGAGTGTATGATTACGGAGGTGACTCCCAACATATCATCTGGGGACCCTCCGATATTGGTTCAGACAGAGGCCGAGGGAGAGGTAAAGATAGCAGACACCCTCTCGAAACAGCAGCAGCGAGAGGTGCGGAAATTGGTAAAAGGGAATACTGATGTATTATAGGGTTTACCCGGTCAAACCTATGTCATCCAGCATCACATTGTCACCGAGCCTCACGTGACGGTATAAATGAAACCGTACTGTGTGTCCGAGGCACGCAGACAAGCGATCGTAAGTGAGGTGAAACAAATGCTTCTGCTGGGAGTAATTGAGGAATCCCGGAGTGACTGGGCTAGCCCGATGGTGCTAATCCTGAAGCCGGATTGGTCATAACGGTTCTGTATATAGTACCTGTTTATACTGCATCCTGTATATAGTACCTGTATATAGCACCTGTGTATACTGCACCCTGTATATAGTACCTGTTTATACTGCATCCTGTATATAGTACCTGTATATAGCACCTGTGTATACTGCACCCTGTATATAGTACCTGTGTATATAGTACCTGTATATGCTGCACCCTGTATATAGTACCTGTGTATACTGTACCATATATATACTGCACCCTGTATATAGTACCTGTGTATACTGTACCATGTATACTGCACCCTGTATATAGTACCTGTGTATACTGTACCATATATATACTGCCTCCTGTATGTAGTACCTGTTTATACTGCATCCTGTATATAGTACCTGTGTATACTGCACCCTGTATATAGTACCTGTGTATATAGTACCTGTATATACTGCACCCTGTATATAGTACCTGTGTATACTGTGCCATATATACTGCACCCTGTATATAGTACCTGTGTATACTGTACCATATATATACTGCACCCTTTATATAGTACCTGTGTATACTGTACCATGTATACTGCACCCTGTATATAGTACCTGTGTATAGTGTACCATATACATACTGCACCCTGTATATAGTACCTGTGTATACTGTACCATGTATACTGCACCCTGTATACAGTACATGTGTATACTGTACCATATATATACTGCACCCTGTATATAGTACCTGTGTATACTGTACCATATATTTACTGCACCCTGTATGTAGTACCTGTGTATACTGTACCATATAAATACTGCACCCTGTATATAGTACCTGTGTATACTGTACCATATATATACTGCACCCTGTATGTAGTACCTGTGTATACTGTACCATATATACTGCATCCTGTATATAGTACCTGTGTATACTGCACCCTGTATGTAGTACCTGTGTATACTGCACCCTGTATATAGTACCTGTGTATACTGCACCCTGTATGTAGTACCTGTGTATACTGCACCCTGTATATAGTACCTGTGTATACTGCACCCTGTATATAGTACCTGTGCATGCTGTACATTATATATACTGTACCCTGTATATAGTACCTGTGTATACTGTACCCTGTATATAGTACCTGTATATACTGTACCACATATATACTGCACCCTGTATATAGTACCTGTGTATACTGTACTATATATATATACTGTACCCTGTATATAGTACCTGTGTATACTGTACCCTGTATATAGTACCTGTGTATGCTGTACAATATATATACTGCGTCCTGTATATAGTACCTGTATATAGTACCTTATGCAAATTGGATTTAAGTGTCATAAAGATTTAATTGTTTTGTTTTTCAAATAAACTCGTGGATGGTATTGTGTCTCAGGGCTCAATGGATCACTGAAATCAATCTTAAACACATGTGATGATTAGTTTTCCAGGTGATTCTAATTAAAAGAAAAACTACTTAAAAATGATGCTCCACATTATTAAGCAGGCCACAAGTTTCAAGCAATATGGGAAATAAAAAGGATCTCTCTGCTGCTGAAAAGCGTTAAATAGTGCAATGTCTTGGACTAAGTAAGAAAACATTAGATATTTCATGAAAACTTAAGAGTGATCATCATACTGTGAAGAGATTTGTGACCGAAACAGAGCACAGACAGAGTTCATGCAGATAAAGGCATAATGAGGAAGGTTTCTGTCTGACTAGTTCACTGGATTAAGACAGCAGCTGCCAAAATAAGATTACAAAGCATCAATCAGTTAATTGAAGCTGCTGGTGCCTCTGGAGTCCCTTGAACCTCAAGGTGTAGGATTGCTGTAGTGCATAAACTTACTATTCGGCCACCCCTAAACAGTGTTCACAAGCAGTGGGCCCAGACATACATGAAGACTAATTTTCAAACAGTCTTGTTTACTGATGAGTGTCGAGCAACCCTGGACGGTCCAGATGGTTTAGAAGTGGATGGTTGGTGGATGGCCACCATGTCCCAACAAGGCTGTGAGATCAGCAAGGAGGTAGAGGAGTCATGTTTTGGGCCGGAGTCATGTTTTGGGCCGGAATCATGGGGAAACAGCTGGTAGGGCCCTTTAAGGTTCCTGAAGGTGTGAAAATGACCTCTGCAAAGTATATAGAGTTTCTGACTGACAACTTTCTTCCATCGTATAAAAAGCAGAAACGTGCTTTCAGGAGCAAAATCATCTTCATGCTGACAATGCACCATCTCATGCTGCAAAGAAAACCTCTGAGTCATTGGCTGCTATGGGCATAAAAGGAGATAATCTCATGTGGCCACCATCTTCCTCTGACCACAACCCTATAGAGAACCTTTGGATTATCATCAAGCAAAAGATCTATGAGGGTGGGAGGCAGTTCACATCAAAACAGCAGCTCTGGGAGGCTATTCTGACTTCATGCAAAGAAATACAAGCAGAAATTCTCCAAAAACTCACAAGTAGTGTTGAGCGATACCGTCCGATACTTGAAAGTATCGGTATCGGAAAGTATCGGCCGATACCGGCAAAGTATCGGATCTAATCCGATACCGATACCCGATACCAATACAAGTCAATGGGACTCAAGTATCGGACGGTATTCCTGATGGTTCCCAGGGTCTGAAGGAGAGGAAACTCTCCTTCAGGCCCTGGGATCCATATTAATGTGTAAAATAAAGAATTAAAATAAAAAATATTGCTATACTCACCTCTCCGACGCAGCCTGGACCTTACCGAGGGAACCGGGAGCCTTCTTTGCTTAAAATGCGCGCTTTTACTTCCTTCCGTGACGTCACGGCTTGTGATTGGTCGCGTGCCGCCCATGTGGCCACGACGCGACCAATCACAGCAAGCCGTGACGTAATTTCAGGTCCTGAATGCAGAAATAGGCATCAGGACCTGAAATTACGTCACGGCTTGCTGTGATTGGTCGCGTCGCGGTCACATGGGCGGCACGCAACCAATCACAAGCCGTGACATAATTTTAAAAATGCGCGCGTTTCCTGCCTCCCGTGACGTCACGGCTTTTGATTGATCGCGTCGCCCATGTGACTGCGACGCGACCAATCACAAGCCGGAACGTAATTTTAAAATCCTGAATGCCTAGAATTAGGCATTGAGGACCTGAAAATTACGTCACGGCTTGCTGTGATTGGTCGCGTCGCGGCCACATGGGCGGCACGCGACCAATCACAAGCCGTGACGTCACGGAAGGAAGTAAAAGCGCGCATTTTAAGCAAAGAAGGCTCCCGGTTCCCTCGGTAAGGTCCAGGCTGCGTCGGAGAGGTGAGTATAGCAATATTTTTTATTTTAATTCTTTGTTTTACACATTAATGTTGTTTCGATACCAATACCCGATACCACAAAAGTATCGGATCTCGGTATCGGAATTCCGATACCCGCAAGTATCGGCCGATACCCGATACTTGCGGTGTCGGAATGCTCAACACTACTCACAAGTTCAATGGATGCAGGAATTGTGAAGGTGACATCAAAGAAGGGTTCAATGTTAACATGCAACTTTGCCTGTTGGGATGTTTTGGCGTTAAATAGCTTTTTTGTTCAGTGAATGTGACCTCCTAATGCTGCAAATTCCACAAATGAGCATTTTCAGTTCTTTAAAGCATATCAAATGTTTAGAAATACTACTGTGCCTAATAATTTGGAACAGTGCATTTTGAGTTTTATTCATTTTGGAGATTATACTGTTATCATTGGGAGGTTTCTTCAATAAAATTCAATGTATAATCTAACAGGTGATGACTTTTATTAGACTGACTGTCATTTGCACCGTCCATTTAGGAAAATCTGAGAAAAATGTAATTTGCATAATAATTTGGAACATGGTGTATATAGTGCATCCTGTATATAGTGCCTGTATATACTGCACCCTGTATACAGTACCTGTGTATACTGCACCCTGTATATAGTACCTGTGTATACTGCAGCCTGTATATAGTACCTGTATATACTGCACCCTGTATATAGTACCTGTTTATACTGCACCCTGTATATAGTACCTGTGTATACTGCATCCTGTATATAGTACCTGTATATACTGCACCCTGTATATAGTACCTGTGTATACTGCACCCTGTATATAGTACCTGTGTATACTGCACCCTGGATATAGTACCTGTATATACTGCACCCTGTATATAGTACCTGTGTATACTGCACCCTGTATATAGTACCTGTGTATACTGCACCCTGTATATAGTACCGGTGTATACTGCACCCTGTATATAGTACCTGTGTATACTGTACTATATCTACTATATAATTGTCTAAGGGTACTTCCGTCTTTCTGTCGCGGTTATTCGTTCGCTGATTGGTCTCGGCAGCTGCTGCCACAACCAATCAGCGACGCGCACAGTCCCGAAGAAAATGGCCGCTCCTTACTCCCCGCACTCACTGCCCGGCGCCCGCATACACCCCTCCGCTCACCGCTCACACAGGGTTAATGCCGGCGGTAATGGACCGCGTTATGCCGCGGTGTAATGCACTCGGTTACCGCTGCTATTAACCCTGTGTGACCACCTTTTTACTATTCATGCTGCCTATGCGGCATGAATAGTAAAACGATCTAATGGTAAAAATAATTAAAAAAAAAAAAAAATCGTTATATACTCACCGTCCGTCGGCCCCTTGATCGACAACATGCCTGCCCGACGCTCCGGTGACCGCTCCATGCTGCAATCTCACGAGATGATGACGTAGCGGTCTCGCGAGACCGCTACGTCATCATCTCGCGAGACCGCAATGCACTCCTGGGACCGGAGCACGAGGAGCGTCGGTAAAGTCCTCGCGTCGGTAAATACCTCGCTTGGATCCAGGAGCTCCGGAAGGTGAGTATATAACTATTTTTTATTTTATTTCTTTTTTTTTAACAGGGATATGATGCCCACATTGCTATATACTGCGTGGGCTGGGCAATATACTACATGGGCTGTGCTATATACTACGTGCGCTGGGCAATATACTACGTCGGCTGCGCAATATACTGCGTGGGCTGGGCAATATACTACATGGGCTGTGCAATATACTACATGGGCTGTGCTATATACTACGTGTGCTGGGCAATATACTACATGGGCTGTGCAATATACTCCGTGCGCTGGGCAATATATTACGTCACTGGGCAATATACTACATGGGCTGTGCAATATACTCTGTGCGCTGGGCAATATACTATGTGGCTGTGCTATATACTACGTGGCCTGTGCTATACACTACGCATACATATTCTAGAACACCCGATGCGTTAGAATCAGGCCACCATCTAGTATATATATATATATTGTAGCATGGCTAAAGGGTGTCTAATCGACGGGAGATATGTGTCACATAGATGGCTTACCGCTGTGATGTAACCATATCTGTCAGTATGTATGTCAGGACCTGTGGGGAGGTCACAACCACATGTCTGATCATGTGATGGGTTCTGGGTGTGGTTAGACCTATTAACCCCTTCATGACCCAGCCTATTTTGGCCTTAATGACCTTGCCATTTTTTGCAATTCTGACCAGTGTCCCTTTATGAGGTAACAACTCAGGAACGCTTCAACGGATCCTTGCGGTTCTGAGATTGTTTTTTCGTGACATATTGGGCTTCATGTTAGTGGTAAATTTAGGTCGATAATTTCTGAGTTTATTTGTGAAAAAAACGGAAATTTGGCGAAAATTTAGAAAATTTCGCAATTTTCACATTTTGAATTTTTATTCTGTTAAACCAGAGAGTTATGTGACACAAAATAGTTAATAAATAACATTTCCCACATGTCTACTTTACATCAGCACAATTTTGGAAAGAAATTTTTTTTTTGCTAGGAAGTTATAAGGGTTAAAATTTGACCAGTGATTTCTCATTTTTACAACAAAATTTACAAAACCATTTTTTTTAGGGACCACCTCACATTTGAAGTCAGTTTGAGGGTTCTATATGGCTGAAAATACCCAAAAGTGACACCATTCTAAAAACTGCACCCCTCAAGGTGCTCAAAACCACATTCAAGAAGTTTATTAACCCTTCAGGTGTTTCACAACAGCAGAAGCAACATGGAAGGAAAAAGTGAACATTTAACTTTTTAGTCACAAAAATGATCTTTTAGCAACAATTTTTTTATTTTCCCAAGGGTAAAAGGAGAAACTGGACCACAAAAGTTGTTGTCCAATTTGTCCTGAGTACGTTGATACCTCATATTTGGGGGTAAACCACTGTTTGTGGGCACGGCAGGGCTCGGAAGCGAAGGAGCGCCATTTGACTTTTTCAATGAAAAATTGGCTCCAATCTTTAGCGGACACCATGTCGCGTTTGGAGAGCCCCCGTGTGCCTAAACATTGGAGCTCCCCCACAAGTGACCCCATTTTGGAAACTAGACGCCCCAAGGAACTTATCTAGATGCATAGTGAGCACTTTAATCCCCCAGGTGCTTCACAAATTGATCCGTAAAAATGAAAAAGTACTTTTTTTTCACAAAAATTTTTTTTAGCCTCAATTTTTTCATTTTCACATGGGCAACAGGATAAAAAGGATCCTAAAATTTGTTGGGCAATTTCTCCTGAGTACGCCGATACCTCATATGTGGGGGTAAACCACTGTTTGGGTGCACGGCAAGGCTTGGAAGGGAAGGCGCGCCATTTGACTTTTTCAATGGAAAATTAGCTCCAATCGTTAGTGGACACCATGTTGCGTTCGGAGAGCCCCTGTGTGCCTAAACATTGGAGCTCCCCTACAAGTGACCCCATTTTGGAAACTAGACCCCCCAAGGAACTAATCTAGATGTATAGTGAGCACTTAAAACCCCCAGGTGCTTCACAGAAGTTTATAACGCAGAGCCATGAAAATAAAAAATTATTTTTCTTTCCTCAAAAATGATTTTTTAACCCACAATTTTTTATTTTCCCAAGGGTAACAGGAGAAATTGGACCCCAAAAGTTGTTGTGCCGTTTCTCCTGAGTACGCTGATACCCCATATGTGGGGGTAAACCACTGTTTTGGCACACGTCGGGGAGCGGAAGGGAAGTAGTGACGTTTTGAAATGCAGACTTTAATGGAATGCTCTGCGGGCGTCACGTTGCGTTTGCAGAGCCCCTGATGTGCCTAAACAGTAGGAACTCCCCACAATTGACCCCACTTTGGAAACTAGACCCCCAAGGGAACTTATCTAGATGTGTGGTGAGCACTTTGAACCCCCAAGTGCTTCACAGAAGTTTATAACGCAGAGACGTGAAAATAAAAAATGTGTTTTCTTTCCTCAAAAATATTTTTTTAGCCCAGAATTTTTTAATTTTCCCAAGGGTAACAGGAAAAATTTGACCCCAAAAGTTGTTGTCCAGTTTCTCCTGAGTACGCTGATACCCCATATGTGGGGGTTAACCACTGTTTGGGCACATGGCGGGGCTCGGAAGGGAAGTAGTGACGATTTGGAATGCAGACTTTGATGGAATGGTCTGCGGGAATCATGTTATGTTTGCAGAGCCCCTGATGTGCCTAAACAGTAGAAACCCCCCACAAGTGACCCCATTTTGGAAACTAGACCCCCCAAGGAACTTATCTAGATGTGTGGTGAGCACGTTCAACCCCCAAGTGCTTCACAGAAGTTTACAACGCAGAGCCGTGAAAATAAAAAATCATTTTTCTTTCCTCAAAAAAGATGTTTTAGCAAGCAATTGTTTATTTTCACAAGGGTAACAGGAGAAATTGGACCCCAATATTTGTTGCCCAGTTTGTTGTGAGTACGCTGGTACCCCATATGTGGGGGTAAACCACTGTTTGGGCGCACGTCAGGGCTCGGAAGGGAAGTAGTGACATTTGAAATGCAGACTTTGATGGAATGGTCTGCGGGCGTCACGTTGCATTTGCAGAGCCCCTGATGTGCCTAAACAGTAGAAACACCCCACAAGTGACCCCATTTTGGAAACTAGACCCCAAAAGGATCTTATCTAGATGTGTGGTGAGCACTTTCAACCCCCAAGTGTTTCACATAAGTTTATAACGTAGAGCCGTGAAAATAAAAAATAATTGTTCTTTCCTCAAAATTATGTTTTAGCAAGTAATTTTTTATTTTTGCAAGGGTAACAGGAGAAATTGGACCCCAATAGTTGTTGCCCAGTTTGTCCTGAGTACGCTGGTATCCCATATGTGGGGGTAAAACACTGTTTGGGCGCACGTCGGGGCTTGGAAGGGAGGGCGCACCATTTGACTTTTTGAACGCAAGATTGGCTGGAATCATTGGTGGCGCCATGTTGCGTTTGGAGACCCCTGATGTGCCTAAACAGTGGAAACCCCTCAATTCTAACTTCAACACTAACCCCAACACACCCCTAACCCTAATCCCAACTGTAGCCATAACCCTAATCACAACCCTAACCCCAACACACCCCTAACCACAACCCTAACCCCAACACACCCGTAACCCTAAATCCAACCCTAATCATAACCCTAATCCCAACCCTACCCACAACTGTAACCCCAACACAACCCTAACCCTATCTTTAACCCTAACCACAAGCCTAATCTTAACCCTATTTCCAACCCTAGCCCTAATTCCAACCCTAAGGGTACCGTCTCACATAACGATTTACCAACGATCACGACCAGCGATACGACCTGGCCGTGATCGTTGGAAAGTCATTGTGTGGTCGCTGGGGAGCTGTCACACAGACCGCTCTCCAGCGACCAACGATGCCAAGGTCCCGGGTAACCAGGGTAAACATCGGGTTACTAAGCGCAGGGCCACGCTTAGTAACCCGATGTTTACCGTGGTTACCAGCGTAAAAGTTAAAAAAAAAAACGTACATACTCACATTTTGGTGTCCTTCAGGTCCCTTGCCGTCTGCTTCCCGCTCTGACTGAGTGCCGCCATACAGTGAGAGCAGAGCGCAGCGGTGACGTCACTGCTGTGCTGTGCTCTCACTTTCCGGCCGGCAGACAGTCAGAGCGGGAAGCAGACGGCAAGGGACCTGAAGGACACCGAAATGTGAGTATGTACGTTTTTTTTTTTTACTTTTACGCTGGTAACCACGGTAAACATCGGGTTACTAAGCGCGGCCCTGCGCTTAGTAACCCGATGTTTACCCCTGTTACAAGTGAACGCATCGCTGGATAGCTGTCACACACAACGATCCAGCGATGACAGCGGGAGATCCAGCGACGAAAGAATGTTCCAAACGATCTGCTACGACGTACGATTCTCAGCAGGGTCCCTGATCGTTGCTGCGTGTCAGACACAGCGATATCGTATGGATATCCCTGGAACGTCACAGATCGTACCGTCGTAGCGATCAAAGTGCCACTGTGAGACGGTACCCTAACTCTAATTCCAACCCTAACCCTAAGGCTATGTGCCCACTTTGCGGATTCGTGTGAGATTTTTCCGCACCATTTTTGAAAAATCCGCAGGTAAAAGGCACTGCGTTTTACCTACGGATTTACAGCGGATTTCCAGTGTTTTTTTGTGCGGATTTCACCTGCGGATTCCTATTGAGGAACAGGTGTAAAACGCTGCGGAATCCGCACAAAATTGACATGCTGCGGAAAATACACAGCGTTTCCGCACGGTATTTTCCGCACCATGGGCACAGCAGATTTGGTTTTCCATAGGTGTACATGGTACTGTAAACCTGATGGAAAACTGCTACGAATTCGCAGCGGCCAATCCGCTGCGGATCCGCGGCCGATCCGCTGCGGATCCGCGGCAATCCGCTGTGGATTCGCAGCCAAATCCGCACTGTGTGCACATGCCCTAACCCTACCCCTAACCCTACCCCTAATTCTAACCCTAATTCTAACCCTAGTTCTAACCCTAACCCTAGCAGAAAAAAAAAATATATATTTTATTTATTTTTATTATTGTCCCTATGGGGGTGATAAAGGGGGGTCATTTACTTTTTTTTCATTTTGATCACTGCGATAGGCTATATCGCAGTGATCAAAATACATCTGGAACGAATCTGCCAGCTGGCAGACTCTGCGGGCGCAGTGCGCATGCGCCCGCCATATTGGAAGATGGCGGCGCCCATGGAGAAGCCGGACGGACACTGGGAGGCCCGGTAAGTATGTAGGGGGGGGTGATCGGATCACGGGGGGGGGGACCGGAGCACAGGGAGGGGGCACCGGAGCACGGGGGGAGCGGACAGGAGGACGGAGGAGCGGACAGGAAGACTTAGGGGGGCGGACCACGCACCGGAGCACTGGGGGGGCGATCGGTGGGGTGGGGTAGGGGCAGATTAGGTTTTCCAGCCATGGCCGATGATATTGCAGCATCGGCCATGGCTGGATTGTAATATTTCACCGTTTTTTTGGGTGAAATATTACAAATCGCTCTGATTGGCAGTTTCACTTTCAACAGCCAATCAGAGCGATCGTAGCCACGGGGGGGTGAAGCCACCCCCCCCTGGGCTGAAGCACCACTCCCCCTGTCTCTGCAGATCGGGTGAAATCGGAGTTAACCCCTTCACCCGATCTGCAGGGACGTGATCATTCTGTGACACAGCATATGCGTCACAGGTCGGGAGGGCACCGACTTTCATGACGCATACGCTGTGTCACAGGTCGGGAAGGGGTTAAAGAAAGCCTAATGCTAGCCTCCAGGGGGAGTGTGGGAATCTGTCATGGTGGACAGAGATCCCTGTGTCCAGGCGGGACACTACAGACAGGAGTCTGTGTGTATGGAGGAGAAAGCCTCCACAGGACTGAGCCTGAAGGACTGGACTCTTGTATTTTCCTTTCCTGAGCTTAAGGCCATTTGTTTTCCGTTTTGCGGTATGGTTTATGGTGCAAATAAACCTGTGAACTTTTAAAGAGAACGTGCCTCCTGTTTCCTCCAATGCACCTGAGCGAGTGAATCCCTACAATTGGTGTTTCGGATGCGGGAAAAGAGCCAAGGAGCACGTCTTGCAGCGCTGGCTGGTCTGAGCCAGAAGATTGGAAGGTGTTGAAAAAACCGTGAGTAAAAACTGATCGGGGTCAGTGAGAACTGCAGTTTGTGGATACCTCTGAGGAGAAGAGGGATCCGGGAACCTGTGTGGCCGCCACCAACAGGTAACGGTCTGGATACCGTGTGATACTGACCGGGGTCAGTGGAAAAAAAAACAAAAAAAAAAAACTATGTTTGGGCTGTGTGTAAAGCCGGCTGTGTAACAGACAGGAGTCTGTGTGCTGTACTGACCAGGGTCAGTGAAAGACTGTGTGTTTTTTTTTCTATAAAGCACATGTACAGGTGTTTGCTGTGGCTCGGCGGGGCCACGAAGACTGAAGGCGTCTAGCTGTAACTCGGCGGGGTTACGAAGGTTGCTGTGGATCGGTGGGTCCAGGAAGTTTGCAGTGGTTACGTGCAGTGCAGTTACAGCAAGAGGTTCTGCAGCAGCCGAAGCTGCAGTTGCAGCAAAGAAGAAAAAAAAGACATTGCTGGTTTAATGTGTGCAGACTCTTAAAGGGCCAGAGTCACATTGGTGTGCTGGGCGAACTGAGGCCTGAGAGTACTGTGGGAAGTCCACGGGGTGTACCCCAGTGTGGGGTGGTGCCATTAAAAGAGGGCTGGAGTCCCAAAACGGAGCGGTGACCCAAATAATTATGGTTGGCCAAAAAGGGGCCGGACATCCCAAAAAAGGGGCGGTGTCCCAAAAGGGGGTAGTTGCCCAAAAGGGGGTCGAGTCCCTAAAAGGGGTGGTGGCCCTAAAGGAGAAAATGGTCCACAAGGGGGCGATAAACCCAAAAGGGGGTGGAGTCCAAAAAGGGGGCGGCGACCCAAATAGCGGTGGTGGCCCAAAAAGGGGTGGCGGTGAATGCGCTGGTGGACTGTTGCCGAGTTCAGCACATGTTCAGAATGTTGTACTGACTTTTAATCTGACAAAATGACAGAGCTGTTCTGTAGAAGTCAATGGAGTGTGCGTGACTGGACTTCTGGACTCAGGGAGCCTGGTGACGCTGGTGAGCGCCACACTCCCTGTCTATCTGATTCCTGGAAGGAAGATGGAAGCCCACTGCGTCCATGGGGTCGCTAGGGATTATCCGGTGTCCAGGGTAATCATTGAGACGCCACTGTTATTGCCAGCCATGATGTACCTGTAGTCCCAGACTTGCCATTCCCTGTTGTAATAGGCCAGGACTTTGAAAGGTTTTGGGACTTGTGGGAGGAAAGGGGAGTGTCTGATTGCTCAGAATGGAGTCTGAGTGACCCTAAGGGAGCCTCACCACAACAGGCGGCTGTAGTGATTCCGAGTGGTGTGATGTGTAAAGAGAAAGTAGCACCACCTAATGTCAGTAGTCCAGAGTTACGGGTGACTGGAAGAAAGTGTGGGTCTGACATCTGTTTAAGTGGGGACTTGCTGTTCCAGGATGACAGAGTGAGAGGGGGTGACTCCTATCAAGACTGTGACTCGAGTGCAAAGGGAAAAGAGTGCAGTAAGGAGGAGCCCAGTAAAAGTCACAAATCTTCATCTCGTTGCGGGGGACGCAAAAAGGCGGGACAGGTTACACCCTCTGAGAAGAGAGATGATGAGGAAGAGACAGGGTCAGGTACAGATCAGGTTACTGTCCTTGATGAGGAGGTCACTTTATCTTTGACAAACCCTAGCACTAAGATAGTGACGGGCTGGGGTTAGAACAGACCTGTAGTAGACCCACATCTGCAATGCCTGGAAAGAGTGAAGTGGCTCAGTATAATGAAGTACCTGATGCTGAAGAGATGGAGAGCTCTGAAGATACCAAGAGTCCAGAGGTACCGAAGAGTAAACAGACAGAGAGCCCAGGAGAGACCATAGAGGTGGATGCAGAAACAGGTGGAACTCTGAAGAGGCAGAGTCTGAGTGGGCAAGAGAGCCCGTCTGAAAATCTAATTAGAGAATTGGTGGTGCAACATGTGCTGGCCAAAAGAGAGCAGGACCATAACATAGAGCTGCTTAAAGAAACAGTCGAACGAGAAAGGGTCCTGAGGCAAGCAATTGAGCACAGAGTGGGTGACCTAGAGAAGGAAGTCTCTGAACTCAGAGGTCACCTATCAGCGTGTCAGGCCATGAATAGGGCCATATTGAAAGATATGGACGTGCTCAGAATGGCTCAAGAAAAACATCAGCAGGAGCTTCTCCAGAGAGAGGAGGAACGTCGCTGCCTGGCAGAGGAGTTGCCAATGCCCATCTTGGCGAAGGCTCAAGCGGAAGAAAAGACTGATGAAGAGTTCGTGCTAAAAGCGGAAGAAGAGAGTCACCCGGTCATGACAGACGTCTTGGTGGAAAGGTCAGAGGCAAAAAGGGAGCCGTCTGTCTATGAAGAGAGTGAGACCCTGCTCTTCAAGTCCGTGATTGATGTACCCGAAGAGGTGCAAGAAGCCTGTATCGGTGAAGGTGTGCATGAGGCCTTCAGAAAAGCAGTGGAAGCATGTAGTGTGCACTGGGCACCAGAGACTAAACAGTTGGTGATACTGTCGAATAGGGAAGTCACAGTGAAGCGGGTGGCTGTCCTGAGGGATATGCACCTACACTGCCTCCATACAAAAAAACACCAGAACACAGGCAGGGATGCTTACCTGTTCAAGGCCTCCAACAATTGCACTACACAGGATGCATCATGGTTAGCCCGCTATATATATGGCGTCATTAATAGGCTTTTAACCATATACTTTGCAGTCCTGTGTGAACATGCCACATACAGACTATTTTTTTGCACGGGTGCTCCAAGCAGCCAATTCCTGATTGTAGGTTGGCTGCATCGGTATTATTTGCACCTGTGTTGTTTGCTATCTTTACTTGGGCCTGGTGCACCCTGGGTAGTGCAATTGTTGGAGGCCTTGAACAGGTAAGCATCCCTGCCTGTGTTCTGGTGTTTTTTTGTTTAGTTTAGTGGAGGTTTTCCTCCAATGGTGCCTCCATACAAAGCAGAAGATCATTTTGAAGAATGATGAAGCCGTTCGACGTTTGGAGCGTGAAAGGAAAGCTCTTAGTCAGCTGGGCTTAGTGGAAGACACAGTCCAAGTACCCAAAGGTCTGGTGGCGAAAGTCATTGGGAAACTTGGGAGAGTGATGCAGGAGATGGTGGATAAATCCGGTCTGAAGAGAATGAGGATACCGGCTGATGAAGAGGTCCAGGTCATGGATGAAGATGGGATGGTTCCGTCCCTGGTTGTCAGGTCCAGAGAGAGTCCTAGGAATATCCGCATGCTCCTGGAATATCGCGTGGCCTACCTAAGGGAGGTAGAGCAGCTGAGACGTGAGAGACTGCTAGTTAATAAACAGCTGCCTGAGAGGCGAAGAGGTGCTCCAAAGCCTGGAAGTCCTCAAGCTGAAGTTAACAGAGGATATAGACGTAAAGAGAAGAGCTGCTCTCCGAAGGAAGATAATAGGAGAGATCAACAACCGAGAGAGAACCGAAGGTGGTCAGTTGGAAGAGCTAGAAATAGTGACTCCTCAGTTAGCTCAGGGCTCAGTGACTTAAGTGGGAGATCCTGTAGAGGACGAGATGACAAGGGGTCACCGTTATCAAAGGATGTGACGGAAAGGGATGACAAAGGCCGACGAAAGGGTTCAATAACAGGCCCTGACTTAGACAGACGGTGTGGCTGTCAGGGACGACTGAGAGGGGTCTCTAGTCGGTTTAGGAAAAGTGCCAAGCCCCACGGCTTTAGGCAGAGGGGGGAGGTATGTAGCATGGCTAAAGGGTGTCTAATCGACGGGAGATATGTGTCACATAGATGGCTTACCGCTGTGATGTAACCATATCTGTCAGTATGTATGTCAGGACCTGTGGGGAGGTCACAACCACATGTCTGATCATGTGATGGGTTCTGGGTGTGGTTAGACCTATTAAAGAAAGCCTAAGGCTGGGGTCACACATGCGAGTTTTACGGACGTAAGAGCGCAGAAACTACGTCCGTAAAACTCGCATTACATACGGCACAATTATTCTCAATGGGGCTGCTCCTATTAGCCGTATATTACGGTTCAGTATTATACGGCTTTCTACGGCCGTACAAAATCGCAGCATGCTGCGTTTGTCAGCGTACTGCGCAAATAATACGCCAATGAAAGTCTATGGGGGCGAGAAAAATACGGATTCCACACGGACCTGCAGTGTGACTTGCGAGAAATACGCAGCGCTGTTAGTGAAAAGTCGGTAATTCAATTGCCGGCTTCTCATTTCTCCTGCACAAACCCGACAGGATATGAGACATGGTTTTCATACAGTAAACCATCTCATATCCCCTTTTTTGTTGCATATTCCACACTACTAATGTTAGTAGTGTGTATGTGCAAAATTTCAGCGCTGTAGCTGCTGAAATAAAGGGTTAAATGGCGGAAAAAATTGGCGTGGGCTCCCGCGCAATTTTCTCCGCCAGAGTGGTAAAGCCAGTGACTGAGGGCAGATATTAATAGCCAGGAGAGGGTCCATGGTTATTGGCCCCCCCGTGGCTAAAAACATCTGCCCCCAGCCACCCCAGAAAAGGCACATCTGGAAGATGCGCCAATTCTGGCACTTGGCCACTCTCTTCCCACTCCCTGTAGCGGTGGGATATGGGGTAATGAAGGGTTAATGCCACCTTGCTATTGTAAGGTGACATTAAGCCAGATTAATAATGGAGAGGCGTCAATTATGACACCTATCCATTATTAATCCAATTGTAGGAAAGGGTTAAAAAACACACACACACATGATTACAAAGTAGTTTAATGAAATAAACACAGCGGTTGTTGTAATAATTTATTGTTCTCCCATTCCATTTCCAGGACCTCGCTTGGCAACATAATAAACGCACAAGATACATACCTTCTGCTGTCAGATCTCGTCCCACGAAGTAATCCATCGGAAGGGGTTAACTAATATTACAGGCAGGAGCCCTGCAAATGCAGCTGTGCTCCGTGCTTGTAATCCCCGGGGAATGAATGAAATGTAGGTCATTGACCTACATTTCCTTCAGTCGCGGTGATGCGCCCCTGCTGGATGTTCTCATGAACTGCAGCCTGGGAACTTTTTCCCACGCTCCAGGTCATATGAGGACATCCACCAGGGGGCGCATCACCGCGACTGAAGGAAATGTAGGTCAATGACCTACATTTCATTCATTCCCCGGGGATTACAAGCACGGAGCACAGCTGCATTTGCAGGGCTCCTGCCTGTAATATTAGTTAACCCCTTCAGATGGATTACTTCGTGGGACGAGATCTGACAGCAGAAGGTATGTATCTTGTGCGTTTATTATGTTGCCAAGCGAGGTCCTGGAAATGGAATGGGAGAACAATAAATTATTACAACAACCGCTGTGTTTATTTCATTAAACTACTTTGTAATCATGTGTGTGTGTGTTTTTTAACCCTTTCCTACAATTGGATTAATAATGGATAGGTGTCATAATTGACGCCTCTCCATTATTAATCTGGCTTAATGTCACCTTACAATAGCAAGGTGGCATTAACCCTTCATTACCCCATATCCCACCGCTACAGGGAGTGGGAAGAGAGTGGCCAAGTGCCAGAATTGGCGCATCTTCCAGATGTGCCTTTTCTGGGGTGGCTGGGGGCAGATGTTTTTAGCCACGGGGGGGCCAATAACCATGGACCCTCTCCTGGCTATTAATATCTGCCCTCAGTCACTGGCTTTACCACTCTGGCGGAGAAAATTGCGCGGGAGCCCACGCCAATTTTTTCCGCCATTTAACCCTTTATTTCAGCAGCTACAGCGCTGAAATTTTGCACATACACACTACTAACATTAGTAATGTGGAATATGCAAAAAAAAAGGGGATATGAGATGGTTTACTGTATGTAAACCATGTCTCATATCCTGTCGGGTTTGTGCAGGAGAAATGAAAAGCCGGCAATTGAATTAGCGGCTGTTCACAGATATCGCGCTGAATGAAATCTAAATACAGAATATATATATATGTGTCTCAATGACATATATATATATATATATATATATATACTGTATATATGTTTTCCCTAACATTTGAGCACATAAATCCATTAGATGTCGGTTTTGCAAGCCTGCGCGAAAATCTCGCAGTACGGATGCCATACGGATTACATACGGAGGATGCCATGCGCAAAATACGCTGAAACACCCTGACTACGGATCAATATTTTGGGGACATTTCTCCGTATTACGGCCGTAGTACGGACGTATAATACGTGGCGTATTTTCTTACGCCATGTGTGACCCCAGCCTAATGCTAGCCTCCAGGGGGAGTGTGGGAATCTGTCATGGTGGACAGAGATCCCTGTGTCCAGGCGGGACACTACAGACAGGAGTCTGTGTGTATGGAGGAGAAAGCCTCCACAGGACTGAGCCTGAAGGACTGGACTCTTGTATTTTCCTTTCCTGAGCTTAAGGCCATTTGTTTTCCGTTTTGCTGTATGGTTTATGGTGCAAATAAACCGGTGAACTTTTAAAGAGAACGTGCCTCCTGTTTCCTCCAACGCACCTGAGCGAGTGAATCCCTACAATATATATATATATATATATATATATATATATATATACACTGTACCCTGTATATATGACCTGTGTATACTGCGCCCTGTATATAGTACCTGTGTATACTGCACCCTGTATAAAGTACCTGTGTATACTGCACCCTGTATAAAGTACCTGTGTATACTGCACCCTGTATATAGTACCTGTGTATACTGCACTCTGTATATAGTACCTGTGTATATTGTACCATATATATACTGCACCCTGTATATAGTACCTGTGTATACTGCAGCCAGTATATAGTACCTGTGTATACTGCACCCTGTATATAGTACCTGTGTATACTGCAGCCTGTATATAGTACCTGTGTATACTGCAGCCTGTATATAGTACCTGTGTATACTGCACCCTGTATATAGTACCTGTGTATACTGCAGCCAGTATATAGTACCTGTGTATACTGCAGCCTGTATATAGCACCTGTATACTGCACCCTGTATATAGCACCTGTTTATACTGCACCCTGTATATAGTACCTGTATATACTGCAGCCTGTATATAGTACCTGTATATACTGCACCCTGTATATAATACCTGTGTATACTGCACCCTGTATATAGTACCTGTATATACTGCACCCTGTATATAGTACCTGTGTATACTGCACCCTGTATATAGTACCTGTATATACTGAACCCTGTATAGTACCTGTATATACTGCAGCCTGTATATAGTACCTGTGTATACTGCACCCTGTATATAGTACCTGTGTATACTGCACCCTGTATATAGTACCTGTATATACTGAACCCTGTATAGTACCTGTATATACTGCAGCCTGTATATAGTACCTGTGTATACTGCACCCTGTATATAGTACCTGTGTATACTGCACCCTGTATATAATACCTGTGTATACTGCACCATGTATATAGTACCTGTGTATACTGCACCCTGTATATAGTACCTGTATATACTGCACCCTGTATATAGTACCTGTATATACTGCACCCTGTATATAGTACCTGTGTATACTGCACCATGTATATAGTACCTGTGTATACTGCACCATGTATATAGTACCTGTGTATACTGCACCCTGTATATAGTACCTGTGTATACTGCACCCTGTATATAGTACCTGTATATACTGCACCCTGTATATAGTACCTGTATATACTGCACCCTGTATATAGTACCTGTATATACTGCACCCTGTATATAGTACCTGTGTATACTGCACCATGTATATACTGCCTGTGTATACTGCACCCTGTATATAGTACCTGTATATACTGCACCCTGTATATAGTACCTGTGTATACTGCACCATGTATATACTGCCTGTATATACTGCACCCTGTATATAGTACCTGTGTATACTGCATCCTGTATATAGTACCTGTGTATACTGCACCCTGTATATAGTACCTGTGTATACTGCACCCTGTATATAGTACCTGTATATACTGAACCCTGTATAGTACCTGTATATACTGCAGCCTGTATATAGTACCTGTGTATACTGCACCCTGTATATAGTACCTGTGTATACTGCACCCTGTATATAGTACCTGTGTATACTGCACCCTGTATATAGTACCTGTATATACTGCACCCTGTATATAGTACCTGTATATACTGCACCCTGTATATAGTACCTGTGTATACTGCACCATGTATATAGTACCTGTGTATACTGCACCATGTATATAGTACCTGTGTATACTGCACCCTGTATATAGTACCTGTGTATACTGCACCCTGTATATAGTACCTGTATATACTGCACCCTGTATATAGTACCTGTATATACTGCACCCTGTATATAGTACCTGTGTATACTGCACCATGTATATACTGCCTGTGTATACTGCACCCTGTATATAGTACCTGTGTATACTGCAACCTGTATATAGTACCTGTGTATACTGCACCATGTATATAGTACCTGTGTATACTGCACCCTGTATATAGTACCTGTGTATACTGCACCCTGTATATAGTACCTGTGTATACTGCACCCTGTATATAGTACTTGTGTATCCTGCAGCCTGTATATAGTACCTGTGTATACTGCACCCTGTTTATACGGTGCTCTGAGAGCTCTGATACTGGGAGGAAATTAACTTTATTCCATCCGACAGTACCGCTCTTTCAATCACATGTTCACTGACTGACAGCAGGTCCTAAAGCATAGTTAGCTGTCAGTCAGTGCAGCGGGAACAGTCACAGCCACTGCTCCCTATACACGGAGTGATGACTGAACCCACGCCGGCAGTAACCACGTGACTGAAAGAGTGAGACTGCCAGATGGAATAAAGTGAATTTCCTCCCAGCATCAGAGCTCTCAGAGCAGGTGCCTCACGGTGTCAGAACACTACTAACCTGCAGATTATCCACATATCTGCAGCTTAAGGCTATGTGCACACGTTGCAGATTATTTGCGGTTTTTTAGCGTTTTTGTGCTATAAAAACGCTATAAAACCGCAAATAATCTGCATACATTAAGCATCCCATCATTTATAATGGAATCCGCAATTTCTGTGCACATGATGTGCGTTTTTCCGCATGAAAAACGCATCGATGAAAAATAATGAACATGCTCATTAATTTTGCGTGTTTTTTGCGGATTTCCCACTGTCTAATGCTTTGGGAAATGTCCGGAAAAAAACGCGCAAAAACCGCATCAAAACCGCGCAAAAAAACGCATGCGGATTTCTTGCGGAAAACCGGGAGAAATGTCCGGATTTTCACAGGAATTTTCTGCATGAATTCCTGAACGTGTGTAGGGGGCCTAATAGTTTTGGGGACATGCTAGGTTTCCTTTAAGGCCGGTTTCACACTAGCATGTGTGATGCGAGAAACTCGCATAGAAATACATTCAGCCGCACGCTCCGGTCCGAGGGCAGTCGGCAGCACAGGGCGAAGATGTGAGAGACTCACATAGAAATACATGCAGCCGCACGCTCCAGTCCGAGGGCAGTCGGCAGCACAGGGCGAAGATGTGAGAGACTCACATAGAAATACATGCAGCCGCACGCTCCGGTCCGAGGGTCGGCGGCAGCACAGGGTGAAGATGTAAGACTCACATAGAAATACACGCAGCCGCACGCTCCAGTCCGAGGGCCGGCGGCAGCACGGGGTGAAGATGTGAGAGACTCACATAGAAATACATGCAGCCGCACGCTCAGGTCCGAGGGCAGGCGGCAGCACAGGGTGAAGATGTAAGACTCACATAGAAATACATGCAGCCGCACGCTCCAGTCCGAGGGCAGGCGGCAGCACAGGGTGAAGATGTGAGAGACTCACATAGAAATACATGCAGCCGCACGCTCCAGTCCGAGGGCCGGCTGCAGCACAGGGTGAAGATGTGAGACTCACATAGAAATACATGCAGCCGCATGCTCCAGTCCGAGGGCAGGCAGCAGCACAGGGTGAAAATGTGAGACTCACATAGAAATACATGCAGCCACACGCTCCGGTCCGAGGGCCGGCGGCAGCACTGGGTGTTGATGCGTGAAACTGGCATAGAAATACATAGAGCCGCACGCTCTGGTCTGAGGGCCGGCAGCAGCACCGGGTGAAGATGTGAAAGACTCACATAGAAATACATGGAGCCGCACGCTCCAGTCCGAGGGCAGACTGGCTGTGACTTTTGATTAAGTTATACAGATAGAATAAAAAACATAAAATTGGCAACCCTGAGTTCATATCAGCTGGTTATAAGACAGGTATCTACTGTCCTTTAGTAAGTGTGGCATTTAAAATACAAATGAAAAATGCCAAGTTACATCATCTTTTTTAAAGGGAACCTGTCAGCTGTTTTGGCTGATATAAGACACTGCCACTGCCTTTCAGGGTGGTCCGGTCTGATGGGTGTCACAGGTACGGCACCTCCCATCTTCTTATGATCGCTGCCCTCCTGCTTGCTTCATGGCTACCCTGCATCGCACTCCTGCGCAGACATACTAATCTACCCTGTTGAGGGCAGAGGAAAGTACTGCAGTGCGCTGGCACTGGGCCTCTCTGACCTTTCCAGGCGCCTGCGCACTGCAGTACTTTCATCTGTCCTCAACAGAGCAAATAAGTACTCCTGCGCAGGAGTGCGATGCCAAGACCCATTAAGCAAGCAAGAGGACTGCGATCAAAAGATGATGGGAGGTGCTGGATCCGGGACTGCGACATCCATCGGACCGGACCGCCCCCCGGGTGATTACTGTCAGGAAATAGGACATATTTGATTCTATATTATCATGCACACTGAGCTATGCTACATCCATTAGGTCTGTGTAAGACACATGCAGCAGTTGAGGTTCCCCTCCACAGCTCCTCCTTCTCATTGCCTAGAAAGCTCCCCTTCTCAATCTGTGGAATTTTATACCACTCATTCCCCCTCCCTCAAGAATGTGTTGGTTAGCAGAAGCCAGTTCTTTGTTTGCAGCCATGTGCTTCCATTTGTGTATGAGAGTTATTCAAGATGGAATAACTCGAACCCCAAGAAGTGGTATAGGTGTGAAAGTTACATATTTGGGATGTGCAACGATAGAGCTACACACCAGTGCGTTTCCTAATTTCCCGTACCGGCAGAATCCAAGTAGTGGATTACAGCTTAACCGAGGCATATACCCAAATCGTGTTTAGACTTAAATGAACATCCCTTTCATGCTGAGAAAAATGATAATTTTGTCTTCCTTCTATGGGCTTCCCCCCAGGAATTATGGCGAATAATTGGATTTCATAACTTTCATAAAAGGGGAGTATCCAGCCCCTCAGTGATGTCACGAGCCGAGGGTATAAGAGATTCAGCCTCATTTTAGGAGTGTCTTTTGCCCAGGAAGTCAGCTAACAGAAACTCTGCAATCTGCTCTGATGCATTGGAATGTATTGCCCTTCCCGCCAGCCACACAGCCTGCCATGATATGAGAGAACTGTAAGTGTTTTTCAACTTTAATCCCTTTTATTTTGTAATCGTTTTGTACATACTATAATTGTCTCATCTCGTAATATCATTTTTTATACTTTTTGTAAACACTGTCTAATCTTTTTGGAGTAAAAGCTATAATATCTACTAGTCTTGTTCTCCTTGCTCTAAAACGTATGTCCTCTGAAGTAAATCACGCTACTGATTGGGTTGGCTCCTGACTCATTATTAATCATAGTAATAGGAGCTCGTGGCAGCGAAGCATTCTGAGCTGGTTGGGCAAAACTGGCAGCGACGGACAGCGTTTGATAATTATAATACCTGCCTGAGCGGGAGTAGTTATATCGTATTCGCTGCAGTCTGTCCAATAGCCAGTACATAGCAAGGCAGCCTTTCTGGCGAATAATTATCCTAGGTGCAGTTCCCTGACTGACCTGAGGGTAAGGGGGCGCCAGAGAGCTGCAAGTTCCAAACCGGAACTGGGAAGTGGGATATAAGTAAATCCCTGAAGAAAGAACTGGGGCAACCAAACAACCCCGCTCATGACAAGTATAATAAAACTTATTTTTCTTGTCTTACAGGTCAGATCGTGGGCTTATCTATGGCATTCTAGAATGCTGTAGATAAGCCCTGAAAGTCAGTGGCCACATCTTATAGTGGCAAAACGAGGTGACAGGTTCCCGTTAAAAAATGTCAGAAGGTCGTAGAGCTGTATGCAGTCACTCTTACTTGTTTATAAAAATAAATTATTTGTTACTTTATCTATTTCTTTAAATTATGGCTGAAAATGGTTAAAAAGTACCAATCATATGCAAACATTTTTTAAATATTATAAAGGCTTTTGTGCTTCCCGTCATTGGGGTTTCCCGATTAGTCAAAAGAATGCTCTGAAATGCCTAGCTCCTGCAAGAGCCGAGTGCATAGAGCATTGTATGGGCTCAATAGTAAGTCTATAGGTCCACATACCTCTCTGGCATGAGATCCACCATAAGTGCGCAGTCAAAGGGCCGTATAAGTCGGATTAAAATCTGCCCACAATATACAGATTGACCTGCAGCTTTCCCAAGCAGAACCTGGCAGATACATATGCAGCTGTCGTGACCGGCTCAAGAGAGCTGCGGGCCATGGTAACATTGTGGGCAAATTTCAGTCCAACGTATATGGCCCTTTAACTGCAACTTCAGAGGGATATGATATAGCATGCTTTAACATAATCACAATGTTAAAGAAAGATACTACAAATATTATGCTAACAATAATGGTAGTGATTGTAAGAGTGAACGTACAGCACCCAATCTTTGCACGATGTTTTACTTTGAGTTCATGGATTTTCTTGTTGAGAGTCCTCAGTGGTTGATACCTTTTAATGGCTAACTGAAAAGATGGTAACAAATTGCAAGCTTTCGAAACTACTCAGGTCTCTTCATCAGGCAAAGACTAAAAGAAATTCTGAAGAATCACATATTTATGCACAACACATCACAGAAAAAAAAAAACATAGATAAGACAGGTGACATGAAGCAGAATTACCATGAGTGATAAACAGTTATGTCCATAAATATTGGACTAGGTCTTAGATAAGGAAGGAATGTTTTATAGTTCTCTGATTGGGGTCTGGTTCTGTTGTGATGACCCCACATGGTCTGAGGGGCAAATTCCTTAGTTGATGTAAAAAGACATAAATCCATGCTACACATTCATTCCTGCACTGAGTGTCAAAGATCATAATCAGCTTATATTCCCAAACTCTTCTGTCTCTTTTAGATTTGAAGTTACCTTACCTGAAGTTACACCATCATTAAGCTGCTGAACAATGAAATAGAAACATCCCTGTATCAGAAGCCAATCGACCGTCCAACATAAATGGAACAGTTTCCATCCAAAACACATAAAAGATTCTATTGTCTACAGCCGAGCCATCAGATACAATTGTATATATGTTCATACCCCATGGATAGAGATGAACACCTTGGTCGCCTTACAAAGGCCTTTTTGAATCAGGGCTACCATCCAAGAGCAACTGAAAACCAGATTACAAGAGCCACCAGAATATTAAGGAGTCACCTGCTACATTACAAAGCTAAAGAAGAAAACAACCGGGTGCCTCTAGTGGTCACCTACAATCCAAATCTGGAGGTGCTAAGGGGAGCTGCATGGAAATTACAACCTTTACTACAAAAACATGCCCGACTACAATCCATTTTTCCAGACCCCTTACTACTGTCTTTTAGGCAGCCCCCAAATCTAAGAAGTATCATAGTCAGAAGCTCCCTGTCCTCTCCAACAGCTGCAGGAACCTTCCCTTGCAATCAGAAAAAATGTAATACATGTTCATTTATAATGACCACGGACAAAATAAAGATCCCCAATTCACATCAGGACTACAAGATACCAGGTACTTTCAGCTGCATCACATCTAATGTGGTGCACCTAATTATCTGTACTAAATGTCCAACTGGGGGTCTGTATGTAGGGGAGACAGGGCAGAAACTGAGAACAAGGATGAATTGTCACCGCCATACAATAAGAGAAAAAAGAATGGAACTACCTGTTGCAAAACATTTCTGTCTACCGGATCATAACATTATGGACATGAAATTATTTGTATTAAAAGGTAGCTTCAAATCTAAGAGACAGAAAAGTTTGGGAAAATAAACTGATGATGACCTTTGACAGTCTTAGTGCAGGAATGAATATGTCGCATGGATTTATGACTTTTTACATCAACTAAGGAACTAAGGAATTTGTCCCTCAGACCATGTGGGGTCATCACAACAGAACCAGACCCTAATTAGAGGACAATAAAACATTCCTTCCTTATCTAAGAACTACCGTATTTTCCGGCGTATAAGACGACTTTTTAACCCCTGAAAATCTTCTTAAAAGTCGGGGGTCGTCTTATATGCCGGGTTCGCCTTGCCGGGTGTATATGGTGGGTGGGGGGGGAGTGGGCCTGATGACGACTAGGGGGCGTCTCACAGGAAAGTGAGTATCCCCCATTACCTCATTGTATCACTGCAGCGTGGGGTCTCTGCTGGGAGCGGCGGCGGCGGCTGTGCTGTGGGGCGGCGGCTCCTCTTCTTCAGTGTGGGGCCTCTGTGCTGCTGGGCGGCGGCGGCGGCTTATCTTCAGGCAGTCGGGGCTCCTCCGGTATCTCCTTAAAGTCCGGAGGCCCTGCCGGCAACTCCATCGGTGCAATGCAGTGGCCTCCGGGAACATGGCCGCTGCTCAGATTCAGAGATCTGAATCTGAGCATGCGCCGCCCCCAGCGGCCATTTTCCCGGAGGCCACCGCATAGCAGCAATGGAACTGTCTCCGGGAAAATGGCCGCTGGGGGCGGCGCATGCTCAGATTCAGATCTCTGAATCTGAGCAGCGGCCATGTTCCCGGAGGCCACTGCATTGCACCGATGGAGTTGCCGGCGCCGCGGGGCCTCCTGGCTTTAAGGAGATACCGGAGGAGCGCCGACTGCCTGAAGATAAGCCGCCGCCAAGCAGCACAGAGGCCCCACACTGAAGAAGAGGAGCCGCCGCCCCACAGCACCCATGCGGCACAATGAGGATCAGCAGCCGCCGCTCCCAGCAGAGACCCCACGCTGCAGCGATACAATGAGGTAATGGGGGATACTCACTTTCCTGTGAGACGCCCCCTCGTCGTCATCAGGCCCACTCCCCCCCCCAAAAGGCACAAAAGTCACCGGCCCTATAAGACGACACGGTTTATAAGAAGACCCCCGACTTTTAAGAAGATTTTACATTTTAACTGGAAAAGTTGGGGGGTCGTCTTATATGCCCAGTCGTCTTATACGCCGGAAAATACGGTAGTCCAATATTTATGGACATAACTGTTTATCACTCATGGTAATTCTGCTTCATGTCACCTGTCTTATCTATGTTTTTTTTTTCTGTGATGTGTTGTGCATAAATATGTGTTTCTCCAGAATTTCTTTTAGTCTATGCCTGATGAAGAGACCTGAGTAGTCTTGAAAGCTCGCAATTTGTTACCATCTTTTCAGTTAGCCATTAAAAGGTATCAACCACTGAGGACTCTCAATTCTAAATATTTTTCTATCCACTGGCTAACACGGTACCAAGATATATATCTTTGCTGTATCAAAATGGATTTTCTTGAGCATATTATGTTTATTTGGTTTCTGCACGAATATCTTTAAGCCGCAGTAACACCTAAATGTATGATCATTTTCATTATCCACTAAAAATGGTTGAGCTTTTGGCAGTTTCAAGACCAATGAAATGTCACCATGTCCATATTGCTTTAAACATTTACACTTTTCAAATGTTTAATAGTAAAACTCATAGAAAAAAACAATGCACTTGTCAGACCCCAGGGCTACTGATGGGCCAGACCTATATTGGTTTAGGTGGTAGTGCGGCATTAAAGCGCTATAAACAAAAGACCTTTGTTTTCACTGACACAAATCTTTTCTTAGGGAACAGATGAAACAACCAAAAAGTAATACTGAGGAGATTTTGGCTGATCCAAGTGAACTTTCAAGGTCTCCAAAAATGTTACATACGAATGAAGGAGATTTGGATGCTAATGCTAGTGATATAGAGGTTTTCCCTGAAAGCAGCTCACGGCAGAGCTTTCAACCACAATCACACAGTGCTTCCCAAGCAGAACAAATTAACCTTCCAGAGCAAGAGGTCACCATGATATCAGAAAGCAATGACTTAAGGTACCTTCACACTAAGCGACTTTGCAGCGAGAACGACAGCGATCCGTGACGTTGCAGCGTCCTGGATAGCGATCTCGTTGTGTTTGACACGCAGCAGCGATCTGGATCCCGCTGTGATATCGCTGGTCAGAGCTAGAAGTCCAGAACTTTATTGGGTCGTCAGGTCGGCGTGTATCGTCGTGTTTGACAGCAAAAGCAACGATGCCAGCAATGTTTTACAATGGTAACCAGGGTAAATATCGGGTTACTAAGCGCAGGGCCGCGCTTAGTAACCCAATATTTACCCTGGTTACCATTGTAAAAGTAAAAAAAAACCCAGTACATACTCACCTTCTGATGTCTGTCACGTCCCCCGGCGTCCACAGGGTTAAAACTGCTGCTCAGAGCTTCCTGCACTCACTGAATGTCAGTGCTGCCAGTGAAGCAGAGCACAGCGGTGACGTCACCGCTGTGCTCTGCTTTCCGGCCGCGCTGACACATTCAGTGCAGGAAGCTCTGAGCAGCAGTGCGTAACCCTGTGGACACCGGGGGACGTGACAGACATCAGAAGGGGAGTATGTACTCTTTTTTTTTTTTAACCTTTACAATGGTAACCAGGGTAAATATCGGGTTACTAAGCGCGGCCCTGCGCTTAGTAACCCGATGTTTACCCTGGTTACCCGGGTGCTGCAGGGGGACTTCGGCATCGTTGAAGACAGTTTCAACGATGCCGAAGTCGTTCCCCTGATCGTTGGTCGCTGGAGAGAGCTGTCTGTGTGACAGCTCCCCAGAGACCTGAACAGCGACGCTGCAGCGATCGGCTCGTTGTCTATATCGCTGCAGCGTCACTGAGTGTGACGGTACCTTTAGATGTAGAAAAAATATATACCAGCCTTTCATTTGTGCTATCTTCATCAAGTTCTGTTGCTGAAAAAAATTGCATTTGTAGAACAACATCCTTATCAACCTACTACCTTGGATTGCGACCACATCCCAGATTTCTATTATCGGAGGAAACAAAATGGAGATCATGTTATGCGCTCTTGGCTAACCTTAAAGGTGATAAATCGAAAAATTGAAGCATTTATCTGCAGCATATGCATTGGCTTTTCAAATGCTGTTTCACATTTTACTGATGGCTCTACAAATTTTAGACACTGCTACCAAGCTGTTATAAAACATGAATTATCAAACAGTGATTGTGATGACGATAATGCAAAGAAAAACAAAACCATCGACATGTTAATAAACCCAGGTCAAGCTTCAAAATGAAAGAAGGAAGCACTTCAGAATATTGAAGTCATGAAATGCATTTTTGATGTGGTAAAACTATTAGGGAAGCAAGGCTTGCCATTTCGTACCCATGGAACCAACGAGTCACTCTACAACCTTAACAATAATGAAATTAACCATGGTCATTTTTTGGAAATGATCTTACTGTTATCCCATTATGACGTACCATTAAAAAATCACCTTGAAAAAAGTATTCAAAAGAGTGAAAAAGGAAAAAAGAGGAAAAGCCGGGAAAATGGCAGTTTGTCGTGGAAGTTTAGTGACTTTTTATCATACAAGACCGCTAATAAAGTTGTTATGGCAGTGGGTCATTGTGTAAAACAAACCATAGTCTCTGGAATTGGTGAAAAGAGATTTAGCATCCAAGTTGATTCCACTCAAGATGCAGGGATTGTAGATCAAGCAACAGTTCTCTTAAGGTATGTGAAAAATGAAGAGATTCAGGAACGACTCATTTCTGTTCTTCCAGTTAAAGATGCATCTGGTCGAGGATTTCATGAACTGTTAATGGCTAACTTCAAAGTACTTGGACTTGACTACCATAAGATCGCTGAAGAATCATTTGATGGTGCAGCAAATATGTGAAGTTCATATGTAGGCTTACGAGCACAGATTGCTAAAGAAGTGCCTGACTATTTACATCTGGTGCTACAGTCACATCCTCAATCTCTGTATCTCCGATTGTTGGGAGGTCCTTGAGGCAAAAAACTGTTTTGCGCTGTTAATTCGCATGGCATCCTTTATTGGAGATTCACACAAGCGAATGAACATTTGGGGAGAACAACTTCAAAAAAGCCATGGTCATGAAAAACTTTAAAGAGTACAGAAATTTGGAGAAACAAGATGGTGGGCAAAGGAGAAGGCTCTTAATTGGCTATTTGGGGAGAAGCAATCTCTTTTTCTGGATGCCATTGAGGTTTTATTTTTAATCTCACAAATGCACAACTGTGATTTAAGAAATTCATCTGAGGCTGCATCCCGGTATGAAAAGCTGTGCGAGTTCAAGACCATTTTAACAGCACATGTGTTTCTTCCTATTTTTGATGTTATTATCGGGCCTGTTTCAGAAAATTGGCAGACAAGTAGCCTTGACTTTATGGTAGCATGGACAATGATTGAAAATGCGATTGACCAGCTTAAGAAGATAATATTTGAACATATTAAAGAAACTGCTACACAGTTTGCATTAACAATGAATGATAAAACATCGAGTCGTGATATTATTTCTTGGATATTGAAACATAAATCCAAGTGAAGAAGACTGGCAGAAGGAAAAGAATAAAAAGGAAAAAAAACAAAAACAAAATAGGATAACAAATAAATATAATTAAAAATGATATCTACTATATAATTGTCTAAGGGTCACTTCCGTCTTTCTGTCTGTCTTTCTGTCTGTCACAGAAATCCCAAGTCGCTGATTGGTCGCGGCCAGCTGGCTGTGACCAATCAGCGACAGGCACAGTCCGGCCGCGAAATGGCCACTCCCTACTCCCCTGCACTCAGTGCCCCCTCCATACTCCCCCCCCAGTCAGCGCCCGCCACCCACATAGCGTTGTAGCAGTCCGTTAAACCGACTGTGTTACACCGCGGCATAACGCGGTGTAGCGCAGTCTGTTAACGCTGGTATTAACCCTATGTGATTAACTTTTTACTATTGATGCTGCCTATGCAGCATCAATAGTAAAAAGATCTAATGTTAAAAATAATAAAAAAAAAATGAAAAATCGTGCTATTCTCACCTTCCGCCGCCTTTCCTGTTCCTCGCGACGCTCCGGGCCATGCATTGTGGTACTCCCATCAATATTAACTAAGTATACTCAAAAAAGTGCATGGTGCAATATAGAATGTATATATAAATTAAATAGAAAAAGATATCAAAATATAATGAAAATATAAGTGCAAAGAACCAAAGTGTGGATGATATAGCATACATATACTGTATGTATAATTATATATATATCTATATATATATAATTGTCTAAGGGTTTTTCTGTCTGTCTGTCTGTCTGTCCTGGAAATCCCGCGTCTCTGATTGGTCGAGGTCGCCAGGCCTCGACCAATCAGCGACGGGCACAGTATCGGCGTAGATGTCATAATGGTTGCCATGGCGACGATGATGTCATAAAGGTTGCCTCGACCAATCAGCGACGGGCACAGTCTGCAGCGAATTCTGGAATCATCATTGTCCATATACTACGGGGACATGCATATTCTAGAATACCCGATGCGTTAGAATCGGGCCACAATCTAGTGTATATATATATATATATATATATATATATACACATACATACATACACACACACACATCTCCCATGCATATATACCAAAGTTGTGTATAAAATCTAAAGATTCTTCAAGTACAGCGCACCCCAACGCGCGTTTTGGATAAATCCTTCGTCACGGGAAGGATTTATCCAAAAAGCGGGTCGGGGTGCACTTTTTTGACCATATTGTCATTATATTTTGATCTTTCTTCCACTTAATTTATATATACATTCTATATTGCACCATGCACTTTTTTGAGTACACTTAGTTAATATTGATGGGGGTTTATTGCACATGTATATATTATAATATATATTTTCTAGTATTGATTTTTGTGCACACCATACCTCCCTTTTATCTGATGGTTATAGAATATTTTATGTGATATTATACTTTATCTTTGCATTTGCTTTTTCACCTCTGCTGCCATTATTTGTACAATAATACACATGAATTTTTTAAAATTATTTTTAAATTATTGTTGTATCTGCTTTCCAAGTACGGGCACAATGCTACCGTTTACCAAATAATATATAAAATAGGCATTTTTTATTGTATCATCCTAGTATGTTTTGTTTTATTATATATTTAGATCATTTTTAATTATATTTATTCGTTATCCTATTTATTTATTTTTTTGTTCTTTTTAGTGATCCGAATGGTCAGCCATTCAATTTTTTAGCATTTTAGCAGTCAAATTTTGGTTTGTTTGACCCTATTGATAATATGAGTTTAAGATATTTTATATTTACCTTTATTATGGTCTGGCTGGGAAATAAGGCTGCTATTTCAATTGTTTAGAAAGAAAAGAATGGCAGGTGAAAGCTCAGTTGATGAACGGCCGGCTGATCAAACACAACGTTTTCGTGTGGAAGTATACAGGCCAATTTTAGATCAGATTTTGACAAGCCTCACTGAAAGATTTTCAGAAAATAAACAGTTGATAATTGATACTCAATTTTTGCAGCCAACATTTTTTGAAAATATTCAAAATGACCCCAACCTACTCAAGGAAGGCAACCTAACAAGAATCTCAGAATTATCAAAAGTTAATGAAGAAGCTCTTATTAGTGAGCTCAAAAGTTTTGCAAATCTCTTTCCTAAGTTGATGGTACACTTGGATGAACCAGAAAAAGCAACTGCAGCTACAGAAGAATATGGAGGAGATGGAGATGAATGGGGCGTACCTACAGACGTTGTCAAAATGAAATGCAAGTCATGTAAAAATTGCTTCCTCTGCTGTCACCGATTACTCATGAAGTACAATCTCTACAGCTGCCTATGAGACTCTGACTGTGGCATATGAGTACTTACTGACTCCATCTTTCTCACAAGTTTCATGTGAAAGAGCATTCAGCAAGCTTAAACTCATGAAGACAAGACTGCGGGTTACAATGGGACAAGACCTGCTTGAAGCCTTTATGATCATGTCCGTGGAGCGAGATCTCTTGGAACTAGTTCAATTTCAAGATGTGCTGGAAATTATTTGTGGAAGTTCACCTCTGATGAGATCTTCGCTAACTGTATGAGAATTCTCAGTGTTTAAAGCACCACTCTAGCAATTTGTTTTTCTTCAGTGCTGGAGTGGTGCTCTAAATGTAAGTCTCCTGCTCCCTGCTTTATACTCACCCTCCGCCATCATCATCTGTTTCCAGTGTTGCTCCCATTGGGCTCCTTTGTGACCTTCCGGCAGATCCAGTGTTTCATGGAGTGTATCGGAGGTCACTAGTGATGAGCGAATATACTCGTTACTCGAGATTTCTCGAGCATGCTCGGGGGGCCTCCGAGTATTTTTTAGTGCTCAGAGATTTAGTTTTTCTTGCCGCAGCTGAATGATTTACATCTGTTAGCCAGCATAAGTACATGTGGGGATTCCCTAGCAACCAGGCAATTTGTTAATTGAGCACTTGTGTTATCGATGGTGATACAATATGTAAGATTGCGCTCACTAACGCATTGGGGAATACTCGCTTCGCAGAGAATTCAAGCACACGGGCACGTTTTTCACTTAAACACAGTCTATGCGGTTTATTATGGCATCATAAACCGGGTTATGCACAGTTCATTACACTTCGTGGAACACAATAGTCACCAACCGGTGACATTAAGTTGCAGCTTTACCTTAAGGTACCTTCACACGAAACGACGCTGCAGCGATAGCGACAACGATGCCGATCGCTGCAGCGTCGCTGTTTGATCGCTGGAGAGCTGTCACACAGACCACTCTCCAGCGACCAACGATGCCGAGGTCCCCGGGTAACCAGGGTAAACATCGGGTTGCTAAGCGCAGGGCCGCGCTTAGTAACCCGATGTTTACCCTGGTTACCAGCGTAAAATGTAAAAAAACAAACAGTACATACTTACATTCGCGTCCCCCGGCGTCCGCTTCCTGCACTGACTGACTGACTGAGCGCCGGCAGTAGCAGGGCACAGCGGTGATGTCACCGCTGTGCTGTGCTTTCACTTTCACTTTGCGGCGCTCAGTCAGTGTGGGAAGCAGACGGCGGGGGATGCGAATGTAAGTATGTACGGTTTGTTTTTTTTACATTTTACACTGGTAACCAGGGTAAACATCGGGTTACTAAGCGCGGCCCTGCGCTTCGTAACCCAATGTTTACCCTGGTTACCAGTGTAAAATATCGCTGGTATCGTTGCTTTTGCTGTCAAACACAACGATACACGGCGATCGGACGACCAAATAAAGTTCTGAACTTTATTCAGCGACCAGCGACATCACAGCAGGATCCTGATCGCTGCTGCCTGTCAAACTAAACGATATCGCTAGCCAGGACGCTGCAACGTCACGGATCGCTAGCGATATCGTTACAAAGTCGTTTCGTGTGAAGGTATCTTTAGACACTTCATATCTCGGCTTTATCTCACGGACACTAAACATGCTGGACCTCACACTTCGTCCAGTTACCATGGGTGTCCGTAAGCCGAACAGTTCACCAATGTCCCTAGTCAAATAGCGCACATGACATTGGGTCGCGGTCTCTAAACACCCTGAACCTCGCTTCGTTCAGTTACCGTAAGAGACCACACAGTTCATAGCATATCACAAGCACCAACAGTCAATGGTACCTTATGGGAGCTCCTGCTCCACCTGCTGACTCCTCGTCAGTCCTCTCTCCTGGGGAAACTGCCTTACAGGGTTCACCAACTTGCCTGGCCAGCACACATCAGTCAGTCCAGAGCCACCAAAGGACGGTAGCTTCCCCAACACAGACCATCCAGGTCCACAGTCTCTCAGGTGCTCCACTCACAGGAGCTTCCAACACAGACTGTCCAGGACCATAGTCTTACTGTGCGCTATTCAGGACATTCATCCCACATGGGACCGCCCAACACACAGGTATGTGACCTGTCCAGGTGCTATTCAGGACATCTGTCCAACACCCCAGGCCACCTGGTCCAAAGCCCCACCACGTGCTCTTCAGGGAGACGACACTCCCAACACAAAGGTTCTCCACGACCTGCCAGTATAGACCATTCAGGTCCACACTCAGCGAACATGTGACCCACACCCTGGTCATATTATGCAGCTGTAACCACTCCCACAGGTGGGAGAGTGTGTGTGTGGCCAGTTTGACCCGCCCATCTTTCATAACTAGCCTAGTAAGTCTCCCTTACAACTATACAAATACTTGAGAGACTACAGGTCCCAGAACAACAACATTACATCAGACTTACCACGCGGACTCCCTCTGCGGCACATATCCGCCACTTACAATTCTGCCAGTCACTGTTTCACCACCATTATAACAACAGATACGCCTCCATGCATATCCTGAGGCTCACACACAGCGCCCCCTAGCTGCCACAGGGGTCACTGCATCACAAATAACAGAGCATTTTTTCTATTGATAAGTATTTATTGTTCCTCAACCATTTTTATGAAATGGGTTGTTAGAAGGTGTACCTCTGTGGCACATGTGCTATACTCAAGTGCTACTACAGGAGACCCAAGCCTTAAGATGGGCCCCGGCCCACGTCACAGTGGGCCACTGCATTATGCTTGCCCCCAGGCTAAAATTTGCCAGCCAGCCCCTGGCTCCTGATGTGCCAAACAGTGGAAACCCCCACATGTGACACCATTTTGGAAACTAGACCCCTTTGGGACCTTATCCAGATTTGTATTGAGCACCTTGAACCCCCAGGTGCTTCACAGACGTTTATAACATTAGGTTGTAAAAATTAACCCCTTCATGACCCAGCCTATTTTGGCCTTAATGACGTTGCCGTTTTTTGCAATTCTGACCAGTGTCCCTTTCTGAGGTAATAACTCGGGAACGCTTCAACGGATCCTAGCGATTCTGAGAATGTTTTTTCGTGACATATTGGGCTTCATGTTAGTGGTAAATTTAGGTCGATAATTTCTGCGTTTATTTGTGAAAAAAAATGGAAATTTGGCGAAAATTTTGAAAATTTTGCAATTTTCACATTTTGAATTTTTATTCTGTTAAACCAGAGAGTTATGTGACACAAAATAGTTAATAAATAACATTTCCCACATGTCTACTTTACATCAGCACAATTTTGGAAACAACATTTTTTTTGCTAGGAAGTTATAAGGGTTAAAATTCGACCAGTGATTTCCCATTTTTTTTAGGGACCACCTCACATTTGAAGTCAATTTGAGGGTTCTATATGGCTGAAAATACCCAAAAGTGACACCATTCTAAAAACTGCACCCCTCAAGGTGCTCAAAACCACATTCAAGAAGTTTATTAACCCTTCAGGTGTTTCACAGCAGCAGAAGCAACATGGAAGGAAAAAATGAACATTTAACTTTTTAGTCACAAAAATGATCTTTTAGCAACAATTTTTTTATTTTCCCAAGGGTAAAAGGAGAAACTGGACCACGAAAGTTGTTGTCCAATTTGTTCTGAGTACGCAGATACCTCATATGTGGGGGTAAACCACTGTTTGGGCGCACGGCAGAACTCGGAAGGGAAGGAGCGCCATTTGACTTTTTGAATGAAAAATTGGCTCCAATCTTTAGCGGACACCATGTCGCGTTTGGAGAGCCCCCGTGTGCCTAGACATTGGAGCTCCCCCACAAGTGACCCCATTTTGGAAACTAGATGCCCCAAGGAACTTATCTAGATGCATAGAGAGCACTTTAAACCCCCAGGTGCTTCACAAATTGATCCGTAAAAATGAAAAAGTACTTTTTTTTTCACAAAAAAATTATTTTAGCCTCAATTTTTTAATTTTCACATGGGCGACAGGATAAAATGGATCCTAAAATTTGTTGGGCAATTTCTCCTGAGTACGCCGATACCTCATATGTGGGGGTAAACCACTGTTTGGGCGCATGGCAAGGCTCGGAAGGGAAGGCACGCCATTTGGCTTTTTGAATGGAAAATTAGCTCCAATCGTTAGCGGACACCATGTCGCGTTTGGAGAGCCCCTGTGTGCCTAAACATTGGAGCTTCCCCACAAGTGACCCCATTTTGGAAAGGAGACGCCCCAAGGAACTTATCTAGATGCATAGTGAGCACTTTAAACCAACAAGTGCTTCACAGAAGTTTATAACGCAGAGCCGTGAAAATAAAAAATAATTTTTCTTTCCTCAAAAATTATTTTTAGCCCAGAATTTTTTATTTTCCCAAGGGTAACAGGAGAAATTGGACCCCAAAATGTTGTTGTCCAGTTTCTCCTGAGTACGCTGATACCCCACATGTGGGGGTAAACCACTGTTTGGGCACACGTCGGGGTTCGGAAGGGAAGTAGTGACGTTTTGAAATGCAGACTTTGATGGAATGCTCTGCGGGCGTCACGTTGCGTTTGCAGAGCCCCTGATGTGCCTAAACAGTAGAAACCCCCCACAAGTGACCCCATTTTGGAAACTAGACCCCCAAAGGAACTTATCTAGATGTGTGGTGAGCAGTTTGAACCCCTAAGTGCTTCACAGAAGTTTATAACGCAGAGCCGTGAAAATAATAAATACGTTTTCTTTCCTCAAAAAAAATTTTTTTAGCCCTGATTTTTTTATTTTCCCAAGGGTAACAGGAGAAATTTGACCCCAAGAGTTGTTGTCCAGTTTCTCCTGAGTACGGTGATACCCCATATGTGGGGGTAAACGACTGTTTGGGCACATGCCGGAGCTTGGAAGTGAAGTAGTGACGTTTTGAAATGCAGACTTTGATGGAATGCTCTGCGGGCATCACGTTGCGTTTGCAGAGCCCCTGATGTGCCTAAACAGTAGAAACCCCCCACAAGTGACCCCATTTTGAAAACTAAACCCCCAAGGGAACTTATCTAGATGTGTGGTGAGCACTTTGAACCCCCAAGTGCTTCACAGAAGTTTATAACGCAGAGCCGTGAAAATAAAAAATCATTTTTCTTTCCTCAAAAATAATTTTTTAGCCCGCAATTTTTTATTTTCCCAAGGGTTACAGGAGAAATTGGACCCCAAAAGTTGTTGATCAGTTTCTCCTGAGTACGCTGGTTACCCCATATGTGGGGGTAAACCACTGTTTGGGCACACGTCGGGGCTCGGAAGGGAGAGAGCACCATTTTACTTTTTCAACGCAAGATTGGCTGGAATCAATGGTGGCGCCGTGTCGCGTTCGGAGACCCCCTGATGTGCCTAAAAAGTGGAAACCCCTCAATTCTAACTCCAACACTAACCCCAACACACCCCTAACTCTAATCCCAACCCTAACCACAACCCTAACCCCAACACACCCCTAACCCTAGTCTTACCCCTAATTCCAACCCTAACCCTAAGGCTATGTGCTCACGTTGCGGATTTGTGTGGATTTTTCCGCAGTTTTTGAAAAATCTGCAGGTAAAACGCACTGCGCTTTACCTGCGGATTTACCGCGGATTTCCAGTGTTTTTTGTGTGGATTTCACTTGCGGATTCCTATTGAGGAACAGGTGTAAAACGCTGCGGAATTGCACAAAGAATTGACATGCTGCGGAAAATACAACGCAGCGTTTCCGCGCTGTATTTTCCGCACCATGGGCACAGCGGATTTGGTTTTCCATAGGTTTACATGGTACTGTAAACGTGATGGAAAACTGATACGAATCCGCAGCGACCAATCCGCTGCGGATCCGCAGCCAAATCCGCACCGTGTGCACATAGCCTAATTCTAACCCTAATTCCAACCCTAACCCTAATTCTAACCCTAATTCTAACCCTAGCCCTAAGTGCAACCCTAGCCCTAAGTGCAACCCTAGCCCTAAGTGCAACCCTTGCCCTAAGTGCAGCCCTAAGTGCAACCCTAGCCCTAAGTGCAACCCTAGCCCTAAGTGCAACCCTAAGTGCAACCCTAAGTGCAACCCTAGCCCTAAGTGCAACCCTAAGTGCAACCCTAACCCTACCCCTAACCCTACCCCTAACCGTACTCCTAACCCTACCCCTAACCCTAACAGTAACCCTAATGGAAAAACAAAAATAATTATATTTTCTGTATTTTATTATTGTCCCTACCTATGGGGGTGATAAAGGGGGGGATTTATTTACTATTTTTCTTATTTTGATCGCTGTAATAGAACTCACAGCGACCAAAATGTGCAGGAACGAATCTGCCGGCTGGCAGATTCGGCAGGCGCACTGCGCATGCGCCCGCCATTTTCCAAGATGGCGGCGCCCATGAAGAAGACGGCCGGACACCGGGAGGGACATCGGAGCTAGGTAAGTATGGGCGGGTGGGACCGGAACACGGGGGGGGGACAGGAGGACCGGGGGAGCCGACAGGAGGGAGATGGGGAGCGGAACGGAGATCGGGGCAAAAAGGACGACTGGGGAGGCGATCGGTGGGGTGGGGTGGGGGCAGATCGGGGTCTCCAGCCATGGCAGATGCTATTGCAGCATCGGCCATGGCTGGATTGTAATATTTCACCATTTTCATAGGTGAAATATTACAAATCGCTCTGATTGGCAGTTTCACTTTCAACAGCCAATTAGAGCGATCGTAGCCACGGGGGGGGGGGGTGAAGCCACCCCCCCTGGGCTGAAGTACCACTCCCCCTGTCTCTGCAGATCGGGTAAAATGGGAGTTAACCCTTTCACCCGATCTGCAGAGACGCGATCATTCTGTGACACAGCATATGTGTCACAGGTCGGATTGGCACCGACTTTCATGACGCATACGCTGTGTCACAGGTCGGGAAGGGGTTGAAAAATCAAATTTTTCCCACAATTAATTTTTTTTTAGCTACAAATTTTGTACTTTCACAAGGGCAAAAGGAGAAAATGGAGAATTTCTCCTGAGTTCACCCATACCCCATATGTGGTCGAAAACTACTTTTCAGTCACAGTGCAAAGCTCAGAAGGGAAGTAGCACCATCTTACAGTGCAGATGTACCCCCCATAAGGGACCCCAATTTGGAAATTATAACCCTTTGGGGAATTTATCTACAGATGTAGGGACTATTTTGACACTATAGGTGTTTTCCAGAAACAGGCAGCAGTGGATGTTGCAGAGTGAAAATTGCAAACTGCTATTGTAGTGACCAGTACTCTGCAGTGACCAGTATACTGTAGGGACCAGTACATTATGCCCAGCTCATGCTTCTGGAGACACGCACCTGTAAATTAGGTAGGCTCTCATCACTACAGAAATGCCAAACATGTGGGTGCTAATCGTTGTTTAGGCACAGTGGGGCTCAGAAGGGAGGGGGCATTTGGATTTGGGAGCGGAAAATTTGCTGAATTTCTTTTGACGGATGAAGAGCCATTTTGCTTTTCCAGAGCCTTTGTACTACCAGTAACGTGGAAGCCCCCTATATTTCCGTTAACAGATGACAGATCTGAGTGGGGACTTTCTTTTTTTGTGGATTGAGTGATCTGATCTGGTACTGCTGATTATCAGATCAGCGATCTGTCAGGCAGTGAAGGAGGCTTCTCAGGTCCTGCTTTAAGAAAGCGCTGACAAGTCACCTCCCTGCAGGACCCGGAAGGACCCCGTGGCCATCTTGGTGCTGGGGGTTGACCCTCAGGACAACGCAATCACATTGCATTGTTCTCAGGAAAGCACGCAGGGAGCCCCCTTCCCGTGCGATGCTTCTCTATGCTGCTGTCACTACTGATAGAGGCATCAAAGGAGTTATACACCCATTTCCGGTGATAGCACCGATCATGGGCATTGCTGCTGGGTGTCAGCTGTCACATACAGCTGACACCCACACGCGATCGCCGCGGCCCTCACCGTGAGGCCGTGGTAATCGCGGCGCTGTACTAGCACTGCTCCGGGCACAATCGCACCTCCTGCTGAGCAGTACTAGTACGGCACATGTCATGAAGGGGGTGGATTTGGGAATGTTTATCTTGCAAAAAGAAGGCCAAGAGGAGACTTAATTGTCTAAAAATATTTGAATGGATGTTACAGTATAGAGGGATCATCCTTATTCTCATTTGCACATGGAAACACGAGAAGCAATGGAATATAACTAACTATGATTCTAAGTATAAAACATATAATACTGGTGGATAAAACAAGACTGGACACAAGACCTTCACAGCCATCTACACATCATATGGGAGATGTCATGACTCCTTCTCTCCATCTACCTGATGATCCTGAGGAACATTGGGATCTCCTTGTTTACAGTCCTGTGGAAGAAGAGGATGGGGACATCTTTCTGGTGTTGTCCTCTTAATGGATAGATCTGGAGGAAACACATACAGGGACTGAATTCATTCTTTACATACAGATAATTATAGGAAGTGTGTATTTAGTCCTGTCTATTACCTGGTGATGTGAGGGGCTGGGGAACCTCCATCATGACGTCCTTGTACAGATCTTTGTGTCCTTCTAAATACTCCCACTCCTCCATGGAGAAATAGACAGTGACATCCTGACACCTTATAGGAACCTGACACATACAATGATACTATCATCCCCTGCTCCCTTCTTACTGTATAATGTCCCAGCATTCCCAGCAGTGTCACCTCTCCAGTCAGCAGCTCAATCATCTTGTAGGTGAGTTCTAAGATCTTCTGGTCATTGATATCCTCATCTACAGGGTCCTGACAGCGCTCACTAGAGGTCTTCTTCACTACTGTGTAATCCTGGTTATGGAGAGACACATTAATAAATGACACTACAGACATTTCCAGAGTCCTCACCTCTCCAGTTCTGTCCATCTGTTATTCCCATAGATAAGAATGATGTAATGTGACATCATCAGAATCTCTCACCTCTCCAGTAAGCCGGAAGAGGATCTCTAGGGTGAGGTGTATTATCCTCTCCGCCATCTTGTCTCTGTCCATATCAATCCTTGATGGGTAAATTAGGAAAATTCTCTTATACAGAAGATATTCCCCGAGAGGATCTGATATTGTAGAGACCTGAATGAGAAGAAGATGAGCCGATGTAACATCATAAAATCCTGTGTAATAATACAATTACTGGAGATAATAAGGGAAACATATGAGGAGATTTATTAGTTTACAGTATTTAATTTTCTTCTTTACATCTACTAATAAAACCTACCGTATATACTCTAGAGTCATTGTCCCAGGGAGGTCAGGACATTTTTCTCGGATTTTCCTAAATGGTTTGTGCAAATGACAGTCAGTCTAATAAAAGTCATCACCCGTTAGAGTATACATCGAATTTTATAGAAGAAACCTCCCAATGATAACAGTAAAATCTCCAAAATGAATAAAAACTCAAAATGCACTGTTCCAAATTATTAGGCACAGTAATATTTCTAAACATTTGATATGTTTTAAAGAACTGAAAATGCTCATTTGTGGAATTTGCAGCATTAGGAGGTCACATCCACTGAGCAAAAAAGCTATTTAACTCCAAAACATGCTAACAGGCCAAGTTACATGTTAACATAGGAGCCCTTCATTGATATCACCTTCACAATTCTTGCATCCATTGTACTTGTGAGTTTATGGAGAGTTTCTGCTTGTATTTCTTTGCATGAAGTCAGAATAGCCTCCCAGAGCTGCTGTTTTGATGTGAACTGCCTCCCACCCTCACAGATCTTTTGCTTGATGATACTCCAAAGGTTCTCCATAGGGTTGAGGTCAGGGGAAGATGGTAGCCACACCATGAGTTTATCTCCTTTTATGCCCATAGCAGCCAATTACTCAGAGGTATTAATTGTCAGCTTGAAGATGATTTTGTTCCTGATGACACGTTTCTGCTTTTTAGACCATGGAAGAAAGTTGTCAGTCAGAAACTCTATTTACTTTGCTGAGGTCATTTTCACACCTTCAGGAACCTTAAAGGGCCCTACCAGTTGGTTCCCCATGATTCCAGCCCAAAACATGACTCCTCCACCTCCTTGCCGACGTCGCAGCTTTGTTGGGACATGGTGGCCATCCACCAACCATCCACTACTCCATCCATCTGGACCGTCCAGAGTTGCTCGACACTCATCAGTAAACAAGACTGTTTGAAAATTAGTCTTCATGTATGTCTGGGCCCACTGCAACCATTTCTGCTTGTGAACACTGTTTAGGAGTGGCCGAATAGTAGGTTTATGCACCACAGCAAGCCTATGAAGGATCCTACACCTTGAGGTTCGAGGGACTCCAGACGCACCAGCAGCTTCAAATAACTGTTTGCTGCTTTGTAATGGTACTTTGGCAGCTGCTCTCTTAATCCAATGAATTTGTCTGCCAGAAAACTTCCTCATTATGCCTTTATTTGCATGAACTCTGTCTGTGCTCTGTTTCAGTCACAAATCTCATCAGAGTATGATGATCACTCTTAAGTTTTCGTGAAATATCTAATTTTTTCATCCCTTGACCAAGGCATTGCACTATTTAACGCTTTTCAGCAGCAGAGAGATCCTTTTTATTTCCCATATTGCTTGAAACCTGTGACCTGCATAATAATGTGGAACATCATTTTTGAGTAGTTTTCCTTTCATTAGAATCACCTGGAAAACTAATTATCACATGTGTTTAAGATTGATTTCAGTGATCCATTGAGCCCTGAGACACAATACCATCCACGAGTTTATTTGAAAAACAAAACAATTAAATCTTTAAGACACTTAAATCCAATTTGCATAATAATTTGGAACACAGCATATACTGTGTATGGAGGGAACTTCGGTACTGTGAGAAGATTATACTATGTGTGGGGGTACGGCGGAACTGTGGAAATATATTTTGTCTGAGAGAAGCCAGTACTGTAGAAACTTTATACTGTGTGAGGGGCATCATATATACAGCATAAGGGGTGTAAAAAGGTGTGTCATAAGAAGAACAATTCCACAGGGCTGTGCGGCATTTGTACAAAAAGACTGGCATCTGCCGTCCAGACGGGACCCTGCGGAATCAATGGGAAGAGGGAGGGTGTCAGCAAGGAAGAGTCTAGAAGGTACACCAGGTCAAGCGACCTTGATGATGCAATTTCCTGTTATTATAAAGGCCATAGCCCCAAAGCCAGAACAGATTTGGCACCAAACAAAACAATGGGGTGCCAGGGAAGAATGTAATGTACCAGGCCATGGTAAAGTGCCCGAGGCAGCTGGTTGTCGCAGAACCCAGCCAAGGCCTGAGAACCACATCTGAGCTGGTCAAGACCCAGAGTCCAGAATATGCCTGCCAAGGCCTAAGAACCTGACCTGCAGCGGTCAAGACCTAGAGTTCAGACTCCGCCAGGGAAGAACAGAATCCCAGCTTTCATTTCTTCTGGAACAAGAGACATCTGCTGTTGGTCAAGCACTGAGGATCTGTAAGGAGACTCCGCTCAGTAGTATATGCCTGCAGTGAAGAGCAGGAGGCGCAAGTGAGCCGGGCCATTGCTTCCAACACTGAAGTCAGTACAGGAGTTGGCCTAGGGCAGTGGTGGGGAACCTCAGACCCCAGGGCCATTTACGGCCCTCGATGACCTTTTATCAGGCCCCCGAGCAGATTCTCAGGGACCGCATTCTTGGGCAAGGAGCTGTATTTTGATTGCCACAAGCTCATTAATTTCTTCTTGCTCTGTTAGCACACACACGTAGTGATCACTACTGGACACTGAAGGGCATGCAATGAAAGATTACGTCCTGAAACCAATGCCAGAGTCAGGATGTACTTTGTGGGTGGAGTTTATACAGTCCCTGAAGGATGGTATAAATATCCAAATGGCCCTTTGCAGAAAAAAGATTCCCTACCCCTGGCCTAGGGTAATACAAGAGACAAGGTGAAAGCTGGTGGAAGTGAAGGCGGCCCAGCGAGCCTTGATAGGCTTTATTAGGAGGACTTATGGCCTAACAAGAAAAGGCGGAGACCCCGCTATGGCCGGTGTTCGCAGAGTAGAGTGTTGTCGACTATATGTGTCAGGAAAATCCCCCTTGTCAGTAGCTAAAGTCACATGTGGTTAGAGGCTGCTATTAGTGAGAGTGAGGCGGAGAATTCATTGTGTATCTGATATTGGATATTTCACCTCGTAATCACCCTGTTCTGCATTATTCACTGTTGCCGTAGTGACCACAATTCCCATTATCAGGAAATAAATAATTATATTGGTTACTTCCATCTTGTGTTTGTCGGTGTGTTGTATCCGGTCACCTGATTACAGGGGCATAATGGGGGCATTATACTGTGTGGGGGGCATCATATATACTGCATAAGGGGCAAAATGGGGGCGAAGAAAGGGGCCCTGTACTGTGAGAACCATACGTTCCCTCACTTCCTGTCTTCCATAGTTGGGCCGTATGTATCTATTACAGGAAACAGAACAAAAACGCAATAATTCTTATAAAGTGGCAACAGAAACCTCAAGAGTCTCAGTGCAGAAGGGGTTAATGCCCCCACGCTCAGTAATGGGGAATCTCCAGCACTTACCTCCGCCTGCAGAGCCGCACTCCACATATATGGCTGCTCTGTGCACACAGGACCTGTGATGAGGTCACGGAGGGGAGGAGTCAGGGGGTCACATGATCAGGGGAGTGAATGATATCCAGAGTAAAGAGGCTACATGGAAACTTCTCCTCAGTCAGTGACATTCCCGCCATTATTTCCCCTCACTACTGGCACAATTACCTCACGCCGCCTTTTCTACACAGTGTTATGTGTGGAATGTAACGTGTGATTTCTCTGGAGACAAATAGACCCCACACATGAGGGAATTATCACCAGTTACCGGACGTCCAGTATATGGCGGCATATGATTGTGCTATCGACTCCACACCAGGAGCTAAAATGCCGAAATCTCATTTATCCCCTTCCAGTGCCCGGCTGAGGGCTCATTTCCACATGTGAGGCACACATCCGTATCTCGCATGTGGAAACCAAGCTGTGGAGCCGGCACTTTGGAGCGGAGCGTGCAGCTCCATGTGTTCCTATGCGGCCGCACGCTCCGCTCTGGAGTGCTGGCGCCAGAGCTTGGTTTCCACATGCGAGATACAGACGTGTGCCTCGCATGTGGAAATGAGCCCTAAGGGTCATATACAACCATCCACCTCTCCAGTCACTGTGAGAGGTTTTTTTAATAGGATGGAGGGCTACGTCCATGCTTGGATTTTAGAGAGATTAGTAAAATCACGGTGCCCAATCCCTATACTTTACCCTTTATACCTGATCTGTTTAGCCAATTACCTGGAGATAAATGAATTCACGAACTCAACGTGAGAGGGGTATATAACCTTATCCATGTGACGGATGGAAGACCGCATTCAATACACCTGAGGGGCAGAGTGAAAATTTGGTGATGCCATTCGGATTAAGCAATGCTCCATCAGTCTTTGAACATTTCATAAATTATATGTTTTCCTCACTGGTGGGCAGATTTGCGGTAGTTTACCTGGATGATATATTGAGTTACTCACGTACTCTGCAGGAGCATCATGAGCATGTCAGACAGCTGGAGTGGGAAAAACATTACCTGGCAATTCTCCTTTGACATTTGGAAGAGCTCCATTGAAAAATGTCCTAGCACCAAGAAAGATAAAAAAAAGAAGAAAGATTCACTAAAAGTGGCATGTCTTCCGAATAAAATCATTACATGCGATCTTAGTGATGAGCGAACAGGCTCACTACTACTCGTTACTCGCCCGAGAATCACTGTGCTCGGCGAGTACCGAGCATTTCCAGGATTATTCGGTGGGAGCTCGGGTCTCCGCCCTGCAATTCTGGCTCTTTAGAGCGCCCATCAACATGCAGTGATTGTCTGCCACGTACTGTAATACTGCAGCCATCTTTGTTGTGGTATTACAGTGATTGGCTGGCCGCACAGCGTCATCAGGTCTATAAGAGACCTGCCGCCGCCCTGCTCCTCACAGTCATGTCTGGAATCAGACAGTAGGGAGAGCTGCTGCCGAGATATGGACAGATTTGTGCTGTTATTACATACTTTGGGTATACCATCCTACAAATCCAGCTAAACCAACAGTCCTTCTAAGGACTAATTACGGGGTATATAATAATAATAATAATCTTATTTTTATATAGTGCTAGCATATTCCGCAGCGCTTTACAGGTTGCACACACATTATCGTCACTGTCCCCGTTGGGGCTCACAATCTAAATTCCCTATCAGTATGTCTTTGGAATGTGGGAGGAAACCGGAGTACCCGGAGGAAACCCACAAACTCTTTACAGTCCTTAGTGGGGCTTGAACCCAGGACTCCAGCGCTGCAAGGCTGCTGTGCTATCCACTGCGCCACCGTGCTGCATATATAGATTGTAGTGCTAGGGAAGCAGGGAGTGTACAGTATGTGCATATATACACATCAGTACAAGGCCTGCAGGCACTGTATGTGGGTATATACATATCATTGCATGCATCAAAAGGCTCCATTACTGTCTGCTGCTGACTATTACATATATACCTAGTTCCAGGTATCAGTGGCTAGGAATATTTTTTTTTGCACCTCAATCCTGATAATTTTATTCCAAAACAATACAGATCCCTTTTTTTGTTTTTTAATATTTCACATGTGTTCGATAATCAATATGCAGTGGGCGTTTTAGCAAAATGCAAAATATTAAAAAACAATTTATGGGACATCCTTTGTCCAAACATTTCTATGAACACCCTAACAGCACGGTGTAAGACATGACAATAATGGGCATTGAGATTATTCACCCGTAATGGAGAAAAGGGGACTTTGTAAAACAAATGTCCAGGGCAGAAAGCAAATAGATCTATCAATTGGACACTCTGAGACCGAAGGGGTAAAACAGTGAAATGGAGCTCTTTGGATTTTATAACCTCTCAATTATCTAATTGTCAGCAAGGATATTTGTAGCCAGACTTTAGCAGCAGTCTGAGGAAGAAGGCCGCCTTCTTATAAACGCAATATTAGGGATGGCGGCACACACCAAATAATATTAAGAAAGATATAAGGTGCGTTTGTAGCCTGGGGTCCACCGTGCAGAGGTGACACCAGCTGCTCGGTAATGGCAGACAGTATATGGCGGTATAATGTGAGCACACACAGGTTAGTTTCACCCGGTATGTAAGGAGGCGAACCCTGTTGCGTCACAGGGCCGCAATACCGCAGAGTGAACGCTAATGTTTGGTCACAGGACTCTACCCCAAGGACACAGGGTTAGAGTCCCTCTAGATCCACTAGCGTTCGGTGCCGCAACTGCTGTGCCAGAGAGAAAATTTAACTTAAAGATTTACCGCATAAAGTGCGTACAGAGCTGCTCTGGTGGACGCCACTAACCACCCTAAACTTGGGCAGGAAAGTGCACCAATTGCGCATGGCTTCTCTGACGGATGCTGCAATGGACGCAGTACTCACGTGCCTAGTGCTGGATGGCACAATCTGGCGCTAGTTAGCTCCAATCACCCACACTCAGTCAGCAACACTAGGGGTTCAATTAGGAGCTTTCATCAGATTGCACACACTCATCCACACATACACGATTTTAGATTTATACTAGCGCATGGCCGAGCGGCCATGCAAACTTTTTCTAGTTGCGTCCTTCCAGGAACTTCCCGGTGGTCCAATTAGGGCCACTTCAGGAACTGAACATGTGACCCCTGACCTCCAATGAGAGGCTGTCCCACGAGTATGCTCAGTTGACCAAAAATCAGGACTTAGTCCCTGGAGCATCTGCTCACTGCTAATTACTGCTGGTTACAATTGCTGAACCTGGGAGGGCAGCAGTAACCAGACGCTCAGCATCAGCTTGAGCAGGCTACTCTGCGGCTAGGGAGGAATGGGAGTCCGCAGATGACATGGTTTGAGATTCCCCCTGTGCAGCGGAGAGAACTCGACACCTAACATGCGTAGGATACTAGAATTGCTTTGGTCCACTTGCTGCTCCGCACAGAAGATCAGTCGCGTGATTCTCACATGATCAATAATGTCATGCAGGTCCTTACGTTACCATACTACACAGAAGATGCGCCTGTATTATAGGATGAAGATTGAGGGCCTGTCACTGGCTGTGACAGCGCTCCACTGACTATACCTCCATATTGCTGACCATCGGAGGTGAGACAGCATTTACCCCATAACTTCTATACTACATCTGTAGATGAAGCCTACTCTCGCAGAATTTAATCACCACGCATGGCTGTACCAGATACAAGGTAAATGAACCTCCCTATTGGTCTAACTCACGCTAAAACTTTATGGTAGGATCACTAGTCCACTATAACATCCTCATATCATTTACTACCTATAGTGTAGTGATTTTCAGTTTTGAATCTACATTAGGATCAGTGACGTATTTATTATTTTTACATGTTCTATAGGGTGTTGATCCAGGGAACTAGTCTGATTGCCGTATGTGGAGTCGGGAAGGAATTTTTTTTCCCCAATGTGGAGCTTTCTCTTTGCCACATGGTTTTTTTTGCCTTCCTCTGGATCAACATGTTAGGGCATGTTAGGTTAGGCTATGGGTTGAACTAGATGGACTTAAAGTCTTCCTTCAACATTAATAACTATGTTACTATGTTATATGTGGGGTCAGATGTCATTGTTTTCCCTTCTTAACACTAGAATCATTTTTCTCCCTAACTATACTCCTTTAGTGCAAATTCACATTCATTGTCTCCTTTATCTTTTAATAATTTGTGGTTATTTTTTATTTGCAGCTGAGCAGTTATTTGGTATAATAACACCACTATTATTTATTTCCCAAACATTACAAACAACTGAAAATATTCCCTAGAGAGGAGATTCCCCCACAGGTTCAGAATCGCATTAGACAACTGAATCGGAACTAAATCTTTTTGATTTATAAACTAAACACCCTTACTCCAAATGGACTCAACGAAGTTACAGATTTACAGATGTATTTTTGTGACCACCTTTTTGACTTCATAAATTGTATTATTTGTTATAAAATGTTATTGACATATTCATCATAAATTTTATTGATCTATTCATTGAGGATCTTAACTATTTTAATATTTTTAACATACTTCTAATACATTCATAAATGTCATTGTTATATTTCTTATCACCCTTATTTATAATACAGTTTTAATAGATTTGCACTATAATAACACATAGTTTGTTTATATCAAATCGGGTAATTATTATTTTCATATCCTGATATATACTATATTATATACTACACACCTGCCACCAATTCCTGTCTGTGTAGTTTGTTCCCCCAGTGTTTTTTGTTGTCTCCAGCATCCAGAGCGCTCCTCCAATGGATCCTCCGTTCTGTAGCCTGAGTGATCAGCCGATGCTCTTTGTATCGCATTATTCACCTCATCTACAAAACCTCCCTCATTTTCCCTCACTCCTATTCACTACACGTTCTATCAGCTTCCACCATAGTATCTTGACCCTGATACATGCTCAATAGGTTTATGTCTCCTGCTACTAGAACAGCCGCGATCAGGAACCAACACGCGCTCTTCGAATATCCAGTATCCGTTGTTTCAGATGCTGCATATCTCGTATCTTCACAGCATAGACAATTGCCTTCAGATGACCCCAACATCTGAAACAACCTGTGCTAGCATTTCTTCTGCGGTGTTGCTATCAGTGTGTCAAGAGTGGGAGAAGAGGGTTGCATTGACAATCCAACACAATGGGCAGCACTTTGAACACATTGTAAAAGTGGTCGTAAACTTGTAAATAACTGATAAAAGAATAAAATTACGTTAAAACCGAGCACACCATTGTTTTTCTTGTGAAATTCTCAATACGTTTGATGTGTCACGTGACCCTCTTCCCATTAGAAAAAATAAAGTTGCATCCAAAATGGCCTACTTCAAAATGGCCGCCATGGTCACCGCCCATCCTGAAAAGTTTTCCCCCTCCCATATACTTGTCACAAAATGGCGGGCGCATGCGCAGTGTGCCCGCCGAATCTCCCTGCCGGCAGATTAGTTCATTCATTTTGATCACTGTGATAGATCATATCACAGTGATCAAAATAAAAAAATAGTTAATAAACCCCCTCCTTTATCACCCCCATAGTTAGGGAACATATTAAAATAAAGAAAATATATTTATTTTTCCACTAGGGTTAGGGTTAGAACTAGGATTAGGGTTAGGGTTGCAATTAGGGTTAGGGTTGCAATTAGGGTTAGGGTTAGAATTAGGCTATGTGCACATGGTGCGGACTTGGCTGCGGTACTTTATACAGCACAGCCCACAGAGTACTTTATACAGCACAGCCCACAGAGTACTATATACAGCACAGCCCACAGAGTACTATATACAGCACAGCCCAGAGATTACTATATACAGCACAGCCCAGAGAGTACTATATACAGCACAGCCCACAGAGAACTATATACAGCACAGCCCACAGAGAACTATATACAGCACAGCCCACAGAGTACTATATACAGCACAGCCCACAGAGTACTGTATACAGCACAGCCCACAGAGTACTATATACAGCACAGTTCACAGAGTACTTTATACAGCACAGCCCACAGAGTACTATATACAGCACAGCCCACAGAGTACTATATACAGCACAGCCCAGAGAGTACTATATACAGCACAGCCCAGAGTACTATATACAGCACAGCCCAGAGAGTACTATATACAGCACAGCCCACAGAGTACTATATACAGCACAGCCCACAGAGTACTATATACAGCACAGCCCACACAGGGGTATATACAGCACAGCCCAGAGTACTATATACAGCACAATAACTGCCAGTAGAAGTAACGCCACAGCACTCACCAGGTAAGCAGTTCACGTTTTCTTTATTGAATCGCACACAAAGGCATCTTCACGGCACGGGGGTGTGGGAGAGTGCAGGAATATAACAGACGGGACGACGGCCGTTTCGCGCTAAGGAAAAGCGCTTCTACGGGTCTGCCTGAGAGGAAGTGACGCAGCATTAAGAAGGTGAGTAATTACAATACTCCTCCTTCGTCAACTTCCAGTCAGGTGTGAAAGTGCAAAGTGCTATTAAAAACAATTTAAAAAAAAAACAAGTGTCAAATGCATCGCTTAAGAATACAAACTATGTATAATTACATTTTTAAATAGAAAAGAGAAAATCATGAAAAATTCACAGTGAAAACAAAACGATAATAACAACCTTAGCAAACAGCGACTATTGTATATAATTGCAGTCAAGAATAGATTATCACAGGACCTGCGAAATAAAAAGAAACATTAGAAAATTAAATCCATATGCGCGCACGACCAAATGAAATGCCGTGAACGGGACACAAAGACAAAATGTGGAATATTGATATTTCTCGAACCTAGATCTAAAGGAAAACAGACATGTCTACCCTATCATTCATGCCAGCGGGGCCAGTAGCTCGTGTACGTAGAATCCACTTAGCCTCCTGTCGTAGCAGTATATTATGGAGGTCACCTCCCTGCGCGGGGAGAGAAATTCTCTCAATCCCCGCAAAGGTCAAAACGTCGGGGTTTCCTCCATGACTTTCTCTGATGTGATCAATCAATCTCGGAACACCCTTCCCCGAACCAATCGACTTAAAGTGTTCTCTGAACCGTACACATAGCTTCCGAATGGTTTTGCCAATGTAAAACCTTTTGCACGGACAGAATACTGCGTAAACTACATACTCCGTTTTACAAGAAATAAATTGTCGTACAGTATGTATAACGGGACCAATATTTAGTACTTGCCCAGTTATATGAAACCGGCAATAGTGGCAATGGCCACATCGATAATTCCCTTTCGGGGTAGTCCGTTCTAACCACGTAGTTCTGTCTTTTGTCACCCGGTTATGTATCAGCATATCTCTGATGCGGGTCCCTCGTCTATTAGATATTAGTGGACCACCTCCAGTTTTGCCCACTAGTTCCCTATCTCTCTCCAGTATGTGCCAATGCTTTCGGATTGTTGATCTAATTTCTCGATCTAACGGACCGAATTGAAAGCTAAAAGTGAATTGTCTCTCAGACCTGTTCTGCCTATTTTCTTTTATGCCCTGTGATACGGCTTCTACCCGGCTGACTGCGGATTCTAACACCTCATCAGGGTAACCTCTATCTTGTAACCTAGCCAGAAGGTCTTCTGACTGCCGCTCAAAACCTTCTTGCGTATTATTGGTACGTCGCGTTCTCAATAGTTGACTGTATGGCAGCGACCTTTTTGTATGATTGGGGTGAAAACTGTTATAATGTAAGATTGAATTCACTGCTGTGGGTTTACGAAAGACTGATGTACATAACTTATCCTGTATCACCTCCACGAAAACATCTAAAAATTCCAAGTTCGTACCCCCAAATTTATGGGTGAAAGACATACCCATTAAATTGTCACAATTTAGATAGTCTACAAATTGGTTGAACTCAGCTTCAGTGCCATCCCACACCATGAACAGGTCATCAACGTACCTAACAAAAAGTTTTATATGAATCAAAAACCTGTTTTTTTGTGAATAGATATAGTCTTCTTCGAAGACAGCCATGTACAGATTGGCGAATGTACATGCGGCCGGGGTCCCCATGGCAGTCCCAGTGGTCTGCCTGTACCAGATGTCAAGGAAAGTGAAGGCATTGTGGCTTAATATAAAGTCCAAGCCTCCACACACAAAATCAGTATATCCCTGACTATTATTCGTAGTATTCAATATACGTCTAATAGTATCCACACCCAATCTCTAGGGGATATTAGTGTACAGGCTGACCACATCAATGGAGGCCATGGAGAACCCCGGCTGCCATTCAAAACCCTGCACCTGATTCAGAAATGAATTAGTGTCCTTGATGTAGGATGGCACGTCAGACAAAAGGGGACGTAGGAGCCAATCAATGTACTGGGATAAGGGCTCTGTTAAGGAACCGATCCCAGACACGATTGGTCTCCCAGGGGGAGCGGTCAACGATTTGTGAATCTTAGGAAGATAATACCAATGGGGTTTAGTAGGGAAGTCTGGAAATAATTTCTCTGCTTTCCTTTGTGGAATCACCCCATTTTCCACAGCTCTTCTAAGAAAAGTGCATAGCTCACTTTTATACTTAGAAGTTGGGTCACCTTGCAATCTAATGTAAGTTGATGTATCTGACAACTGCCTGCCGATTAGCCTCGGCCAAATACATTTCTTTCGGTAGAAGGACGGTTTTTCCCCCTTTATCAGCGGGGCGGATAATTATGTCAGTCCAGCTGGTTATTTCTTTTAGGGCCTTGGTCTCCTCATTTGTTACATTGGGGGCAGCTTTTTTGTATATTAAAGCCTCCATATTATTATTATTATTTATTATTATTATTTATTGTTATAGCGCCATTTATTCCATGGCGCTTTACAAGTGAAGAGGGGTATACATAATAAAAACAAGTACAATAATCTTGAACAATACAAGTCATAACTGGTACAGGAGGAGTGAGGACCCTGCCCGCGAGGGCTCACAATCTACAAGGGATGGGTGAGAATACAGTAGGTGAGGATAGAGCTGATCGTGCAGCGGTTGGTTGATCGGTGGTTACTGCAGGTTGTTGGCTTGTCGGAAGAGGTGGGTCTTCAGATTCTTTTTGAAGGTTTCGATGGTGGGCGAGAGTCTGATATGTTGTGGTAGAGGGTTCCAGAGTAGGGGTGATACGCGAGAGAAATCTTGTATACGATTGTGGGAAGAGGAGATAAGAGGGGAGTAGAGAAGGAGATCTTTTAGAACAAGGGTTTCAAATAAATCTATCATGTTACCCGGGGAAGTAGGGGGCATATATGAAGAAGGCACTCCACCTAAAAAGGGGGGGGTTTCACTGTTATTAGGCACTGGAACATTATTGTCTAATGTTGGATAATTAAGGCTAAGTAGAAATCTAGCATCATCATGAAAATCTGCCAACACTTCATTTTGTATATTTGCCATAAAACCTAGAGGTCCCACCTTACAAGGGCGTTCTCCTTCAAAGCTGCTAGGCTCTTTAGTGCTGGAACGAAAAAACTTATATAGATGCATTTTTCTTGTCGCCTTAAACATGTCTATCTGAAAGGAAACAAAATCAAAACTGTCGGGTACACAATAATTCAGGCCTTTTGCAAATAAGGAAAGTTGGGCTGAGCTCAACACACGATGAGTTAAGTTCACCACACAATCATCAGGAGAAGCTCTTAATATCATTCCTGTCTCCATGAGACGAATTTTCTCTTGCGCCGCCATTCGGGACCGGTGTTTCCGTTGGCCCCTCCGTGTTTTCCTCCTAAAGGGATCGATGCAGCAGCTTGTACCTCAAGGGGAGTCATGGAGGAAACCCCGACGTTTTGACCTTTGCGGGGATTGAGAGAATTTCTCTCCCCGCGCAGGGAGGTGACCTCCATAATATACTGCTACGACAGGAGGCTAAGTGGATTCTACGTACACGAGCTACTGGCCCCGCTGGCATGAATGATAGGGTAGACATGTCTGTTTTCCTTTAGATCTAGGTTCGAGAAATATCGATATTCCATATTTTGTCTTTGTGTCCCGTTTGCGGCATTTCATTTGGTCGTGCGCGCATATGGATTTAATTTTCTAATGTTTCTTTTTATTTCGCAGGTCCTGTGATAATCTATTCTTGACGGCAATTATATACAATAGTCGCTGTTTGCTATGGTTGTTATTATCATTTTGTTTTCACTGTGAATTTTTCATGATTTTCTCTTTTCTATTTAAAAATGTAATTAATTATACATAGTTTGTATTCTTAAGCGATGCATTTGACACTTGTTTTTTTTTTTAATTGTTTTTAATAGCACTTTGCACTCTCACACCTGACTGGAAGTTGACGCAGGAGGAGTATTGTAATTACTCACCTTCTTAATGCGGCGTCACTTCCTCTCAGGCAGACCCGTAGAAGCGCTTTTCCTTAGCGTGAAACGGCCGTCGTCCCGTCTGTTATATTCCTGCACTCTCCCACACGTGCCGTGAAGATGCCTTTGTGTGCGATTCAGTAAAGAAAACGTGAACTGCTTACCTGGTGAGTGCTGTGGCGTTACTTCTACTGGCAGTTATTGAATTATAGACTTTATATCTACGCAAGCACCTCCAGGTTTGTTTCAGACATCCAGCTGATTTATTCATTCCACGATATATGACAGCTCTAGTATTGGAAGCAGTGCGGCTCTCTGTACTCTGGCGTTTTGGACTTTATTTGTTTTGAGCGTGCACGCTCCTGCACAGAGCATCGTGGCTGTATGGTATAGCAAGATTATTGCCGATTGACCTGATATTACTATGGAGTCTGATTCAGCACCCGTTCGGGGCAGTTTACGAGCCGGCCGGGAGGACGCTGGTAATTATTTTAAAGAGTGCGAACAAACAGACGAAGTGCATATGCTCAGCACTAGATCTTTAGAATACAAACTCACTAACCTCTCTGAGAGAGAGATTAGACTTTTCTGGACAAATAACTCGTTACAATCGTATGTGGACAATAATCGGGTTCCCAGAGGTCTAAGAGTATGGAAGGAGATTTCTTATCACAGCGGTGACGCGGCTCTTAAAACTGAATGGGAGCAAATTATGCTCAAATGCTCTCAGGACCTGTTGAAATTGGTATTAAAATCAAATGTGCAAAACTATGAGTTATTAAATACCGACATTTTAAAAACACAAGCTGAACTTAAAAGCAGACTGTCGGAAAGTCAATGGGCGGCCTTTAATAAAAAACTAGATTCTAGGCTAGTCCTTGTACAAGCGGAAACGAAACAAAGGAAAAGAAACACATTTTTGCGGGACAAAAATGATTATGATTCCAATAATATCTTTTCCTGGAATAAAGGACATAAAGACAATTTGATGATGCACACCCAAGGAGGTAAATTTAGACAACGCAAGCGGAGCTTTAATAAAAGAAAAAATCTCATCCACCAAATAGCAGAGATTACTTAACAACAGAATCTGACTCTAGCCTGAGTGAGAGTTTGTCTACCAACATGGACTCCTCAGGCGAGACTCCCCTTGAGGTACAAGCTGCTGCATCGATCCCTTTAGGAGGAAAACACGGAGGGGCCAACGGAAACACCGGTCCCGAATGGCGGCGCAAGAGAAAATTCATCTCATGGAGACAGGAACGATATTAAGAGCTTCTCCTGATGATTGTGTGGTGAACTTAACTCATCGTGTGTTGAGCTCAGCCCAACTTTCCTTATTTGCAAAAGACCTGAATTATTGTGTACCCGACAGTTTTGATTTTGTTTCCTTTCAGATAGACATGTTTAAGGCGACAAGAAAAATGCATCTATGTAAGTTTTTTCGTTCCAGCACTAAAGAGCCTAGCAGCTTTGAAGGAGAACGCCCTTGTAAGGTGGGACCTCTAGGTTTTATGGCAAATATACAAAATGAAGTGTTGGCAGATTTTCATGATGATGCTAGATTTCTACTTAGCCTTAATTATCCAACATTAGACAATAATGTTCCAGTGCCTAATAACAGTGAAACCCCCCCCCCTTTTTAGGTGGAGTGCCTTCTTCATATATGCCCCCTACTTCCCCGGGTAACATGATAGATTTATTTGAAACCCTTGTTCTAAAAGATATGGAGGCTTTAATATACAAAAAAGCTGCCCCCAATGTAACAAATGAGGAGACCAAGGCCCTAAAAGAAATAACCAGCTGGACTGACATAATTATCCGCCCCGCTGATAAAGGGGGAAAAACCGTCCTTCTACCGAAAGAAATGTATTTGGCCGAGGCTAATCGGCAGTTGTCAGATACATCAACTTACATTAGATTGCAAGGTGACCCAACTTCTAAGTATAAAAGTGAGCTATGCACTTTTCTTAGAAGAGCTGTGGAAAATGGGGTGATTCCACAAAGGAAAGCAGAGAAATTATTTCCAGACTTCCCTACTAAACCCCATTGGTATTATCTTCCTAAGATTCACAAATCGTTGACCGCTCCCCCTGGGAGGCCAATCGTGTCTGGGATCGGTTCCTTAACAGAGCCCTTATCCCAGTACATTGATTGGCTCCTACGTCCCCTTTTGTCTGACGTGCCATCCTACATCAAGGACACTAATTCATTTCTGAATCAGGTGCAGGGTTTTGAATGGCAGCCGGGGTTCTCCATGGCCTCCATTGATGTGGTCAGCCTGTACACTAATATCCCCTAGAGATTGGGTGTGGATACTATTAGACGTATATTGAATACTACGAATAATAGTCAGGGATATACTGATTTTGTGTGTGGAGGCTTGGACTTTATATTAAGCCACAATGCCTTCACTTTCCTTGACATCTGGTACAGGCAGACCACTGGGACTGCCATGGGGACCCCGGCCGCATGTACATTCGCCAATCTGTACATGGCTGTCTTCGAAGAAGACTATATCTATTCACAAAAAAACAGGTTTTTGATTCATATAAAACTTTTTGTTAGGTACGTTGATGACCTGTTCATGGTGTGGGATGGCACTGAAGCTGAGTTCAACCAATTTGTAGACTATCTGAATTGTGACAATTTAATGGGTATGTCTTTCACCCATAAATTTGGGGGTACGAACTTGGAATTTTTAGATGTTTTCGTGGAGGTGATACAGGATAAGTTATGTACATCAGTCTTTCGTAAACCCACAGCAGTGAATTCAATCTTACATTATAACAGTTTTCACCCCAATCATACAAAAAGGTCGCTGCCATACAGTCAACTATTGAGAACGCGACGTACCAATAATACGCAAGAAGGTTTTGAGCGGCAGTCAGAAGACCTTCTGGCTAGGTTACAAGATAGAGGTTACCCTGATGAGGTGTTAGAATCCGCAGTCAGCCGGGTAGAAGCCGTATCACAGGGCATAAAAGAAAATAGGCAGAACAGGTCTGAGAGACAATTCACTTTTAGCTTTCAATTCGGTCCGTTAGATCGAGAAATTAGATCAACAATCCGAAAGCATTGTCACATACTGGAGAGAGATAGGGAACTAGTGGGCAAAACTGGAGGTGGTCCACTAATATCTAATAGACGAGGGACCCGCATCAGAGATATGCTGATACATAACCGGGTGACAAAAGACAGAACTACGTGGTTAGAACGGACTACCCCGAAAGGGAATTATCGATGTGTCCATTGCCACTATTGCCGGTTTCATATAACTGGGCAAGTACTAAATATTGGTCCCGTTTTACATACTGTACGACAATTTATTTCTTGTAAAACGGAGTATGTAGTTTACGCAGTATTCTGTCCGTGCAAAAGGTTTTACATTGGCAAAACCATTCGGAAGCTATGTGTACGGTTCAGAGAACACTTTAAGTCGATTGGTTCGGGGAAGGGTGTTCCGAGATTGATTGATCACATCAGAGAAAGTCATGGAGGAAACCCCAACGTTTTGACCTTTGCGGGGATTGAGAGAATTTCTCTCCCCGCGCAGGGAGGTGACCTCCATAATATACTGCTACGACAGGAGGCTAAGTGGATTCTACGTACACGAGCTACGAGCTACTGGCCCCGCTGGCATGAATGATAGGGTAGACATGTCTGTTTTCCTTTAGATCTAGGTTCGAGAAATATCGATATTCCACATTTTGTCTTTGTGTCCCGTTCGCGGCATTTCATTTGGTCGTGCGCGCATATGGATTTAATTTTCTAATGTTTCTTTTTATTTCGCAGGTCCTGTGATAATCTATTCTTGACTGCAATTATATACAATAGTCGCTGTTTGCTAAGGTTGTTATTATCGTTTTGTTTTCACTGTGAATTTTTCATGATTTTCTCTTTTCTATTTAAAAATGTAATTATACATAGTTTGTATTCTTAAGTGATGCATTTGACGCTTGTTTTTTTTTTAAATTGTTTTTAATAGCACTTTGCACTTTCACACCTGACTGGAAGTTGACGCAGGAGGAGTATTGTAATTACTCACCTTCTTAATGCGGCGTCACTTCCTCTCAGGCAGACCCGTAGAAGCGCTTTTCCTTAGCGCGAAACGGCCGTCGTCCCATCTGTTATATTCCTGCACTCTCCCACACCCCCGTGCCGTGAAGATGCCTTTGTGTGCGATTCAATAAAGAAAACGTGAACTGCTTACCTGGTGAGTGCTGTGGCGTTACTTCTACTGGCAGTTATTGAATTATAGACTTTATATCTACGCAAGCACCTCCAGGTTTGTTTCAGACATCCAGCTGATTTATTCATTCCACGATATATGACAGTTCTAGTATTGGAAGCAGTGCGGCTCTCTGTACTCTGGCGTTTTGGACTATATACAGCACAGCCCACAGAGTACTATATACAGCACAGCCTAGAGAGTACTATATACAGCACAGCCCAGAGTACTATATACAGCACAGCCCAGAGAGTACTATATACAGCACAGCCCACAGAGTACTATATACAGCACAGCCCACAGAGTACTATATACAGCACAGCCCACAGAGTACTATATACAGCACAGCCCACAGAGTACTATATACAGCACAGCCCAGAGAGTACTATATACAGCACAGCCCAGAGTACTATATACAGCACAGCCCACAGAGTACTATATACAGCACAGCCCACAGAGTACTATATACAGCACAGCCCACAGAGTACTATATACAGCACAGCCCACAGAGTACTATATACAGCACAGCCCAGAGTACTAAATACAGCACAGCCCAGAGAGTACTATATACAGCACAGCCCAGAGAGTACTATATACAGCACAGCCCACAGAGAACTATATACAGCACAGCCCACAGAGTACTATATACAGCACAGCCCACAGAGAACTATATATAGCACAGAGCACACAGTAGTATACAGCACAGAGCACAGCCCACGGAGAACTATATATAGCACAGAGCACACAGTAGTATACAGCACAGAGCACAGCCCACAGAGAAATATATATAGCACAGAGCACACAGTAGTATACAGCACAGAGCACAGCCCACAGAGTACTATATACAGCACAGCCCACAGAGTACTATATACAGCACAGCCCACAGAGTACTATATACAACACAGCCCACAGAGTACTATATACAGCACAGCCCACAGAGAACTATATATAGCACAGCCCACAGAGTACTATATACAGCACAGCCCACAGAGTACAATATACAGCACAGCCCACAGAGTAATATATACAGCACAGCCCACAGAGAACTATATACAGCACAGCCCACAGAGTACTATATACAGCACAGCCCACAGAGAACTATATATAGCACAGAGCACACAGTAGTATACAGCACAGAGCACAGCCCACAGAGAACTATATATAGCACAGAGCACACAGTAGTATACAGCACAGAGCACAGCCCACAGAAAACTATATATAGCACAGAGCACACAGTAGTATACAGCACAGAGCACAGCCCACAGAGTAATATATAAAGCACAGCCCACAGAGTACTATATACAGCACAGCCCACAGAGTACTATATACAGCACAGCCCACAGAGTACTATATACAGCACAGCCCACAGAGAACTATATATAGCACAGCCCACAGAGTACTTTAGAAAGCACAGAGCACAGCCCAGAGAGTACTATATACAGCACAGCCCACAGAATACTATATACAGCACAGCCTACAGAGTACTTTATACAGCACAGCCCACAGAGTACTATATACAGCACAGCCCACACAGTACTATATACAGCACAGCCCAGAGTACTATATAGAGCACAGCCCAGAGAGTACTATATACAGCACAGCCCACAGAGTACTATATACAGCACAGCCCACAGAGTACTATATACAGCACAGCCCAGAGAGTACTATATACAGCACAGCCCACAGAGTACTATATACAGCACAGCCCAGAGTACTATATACAGCACAGCCCAGAGTACTATATACAGCACAGCCCAGAGTACTATATACAGCACAGCCCACAGAGTACTATATACAGCACAGCCCACAGAGTACTATATACAGCACAGCCCACACAGGGGTATATACAGCACAGCCCAGAGTACTATATACAGCACAGCCCACAGAGTACTATATACAGCCCAGCCCAGAGAGTACTATATACAGCACAGCCCAGAGTACTATATACAGCACAGCCCAGAGAGTACTATATACAGCACAGCCCACAGAGTACTATATACAGCACAGCCCACAGAGTACTATATACAGCACAGCCCACAGAGTACTATACACAGCACAGCCCACAGAGTACTATATACAGCACAGCCCACAGAGTACTATATACAGCACAGCCCACAGTACTATATACAGCACAGCCCACAGAGTACTATATACAGCACAGCCCAGAGTACTATATACAGCACAGCCCAGAGTATTATATACAGCACAGCCCACAGAGTATTATATACAGCACAGCCCAGAGAGTACTATATACAGCACAGCCCACAGAGTACTATATACAGCACAGCCCACAGAGTACTATATACAGCACAGCCCACACAGGGGTATATACAACACAGCCCACAGAGTACTATATACAGCACAGCCCACAGAGTACTATATACAGCACAGCCCAGAGTACTATATACAGCACAGCCCAGAGAGTACTATATACAGCACAGCCCAGAGAGTACTATATACAGCACAGCCCACAGAGAACTATATACAGCACAGCCCACAGAGTACTATATACAGCACAGCCCACAGAGAACTATATATAGCACAGAGCACACAGTAGTATACAGCACAGAGCACAGCCCACTGAGAACTATATATAGCACAGAGCACACAGTAGTATACAGCACAGAGCACAGCCCACAGAGTACTATATACAGCACAGCCCACAGAGTACTATATACAGCACAGCCCACAGAGTACTATATACAACACAGCCCACAGAGTACTATATACAGCACAGCCCACAGAGTACTATATACAGCACAGCCCAGAGTACTATATACAGCACAGCCCAGAGAGTACTATATACAGCACAGCCCAGAGAGTACTATATACAGCACAGCCCACAGAGAACTATATACAGCACAGCCCACAGAGTACTATATACAGCACAGCCCACAGAGAACTATATATAGCACAGAGCACACAGTAGTATACAGCACAGAGCACAGCCCACGGAGAACTATATATAGCACAGAGCACACAGTAGTATACAGCACAGAGCACAGCCCACAGAGAAATATATATAGCACAGAGCACACAGTAGTATACAGCACAGAGCACAGCCCACAGAGTACTATATACAGCACAGCCCACAGAGTACTATATACAGCACAGCCCACAGAGTACTATATACAACACAGCCCACAGAGTACTATATACAGCACAGCCCACACAGAACTATATATAGCACAGCCCACAGAGTACTTTATAAAGCACAGAGCACAGCCCACAGAGTACTATATACAGCACAGTCCACAGAATACTATATACAGCACAGCCCACAGAGTACTATATACAGCACAGCCCACAGAGTACTATATACAGCACAGCCCAGAGTACTTTATACAGCACAGCCTACAGAGTACTTTATACAGCACAGCCCACAGAGTACTATATACAGCACAGCCCACACAGTACTATATACAGCACAGTCCACAGAGTACTATATACAGCACAGCCCAGAGTACTATATAGAGCACAGCCCAGAGAGTACTATATACAGCACAGCCCACAGAGTACTATATACAGCACAGCCCAGAGAGTACTGTATACAGCACAGCCCACAGAGTACTATATACAGCACAGCCCACAGAGTACTATATACAGCACAGCCTACAGAGTACTATATACAGCACAGCCCACAGAGTACTATATACAGCACAGCCCAGAGTACTATATACAGCACAGCCCAGAGAGTACTATATGCAGCACAGCCCAGAGAGTACTATATACAGCACAGCCCAGAGAGTACTATATACAGCACAGCCCAGAGTACTATATACAGCACAGCCCACAGAGTACTATATACAGCACAGCCCACAGAGTACTGTATACAGCACAACCCAGAGTACTATATACAGCACAGCCCACGGAGCACTATATACAGCACAGCCCACAGAGTACTATATACAGCACAGCCCAGAGTACTATATACAGCACAGCCCAGAGTACTATATACAGCACAGCCCAGAGTACTATATACAGCACAGCCCACAGAGAACTATATATAGCACAGAGCACACAGTAGTATACAGCACAGAGCACAGCCCACAGAGAACTATATATAACACAGAGCACACAGTAGTATACAGCACAGAGCACAGCCCACAGAGTAATATATACAGCACAGCCCACAGAGTACTATATACAGCACAGCCCACAGAGTACTATATACAGCACAGCCCACAGAGTACTATATACAACACAGCCCACAGAGTACTATATACAGCACAGCCCACAGAGTACTATATACAGCACAGCCCACAGAATACTATATACAGCACAGCCTACAGAGAACTATATATAGCACAGCCCACAGAGTACTTTATAAAGCACAGAGCACAGCCCACAGAGTACTATATACAGCACAGCCCACAGAATACTATATACAGCACAGCCTACAGAGTACTTTATATACAGCACAGCCCACAGAGTACTATATACAGCACAGCCCAGAGTACTATATAGAGCACAGCCCAGAGAGTACTATATACAGCACAGCCCACAGAGTACTATATACAGCACAGCACAGAGAGTACGATGTACAGCACAGCCCATAGAGAACTATATACAGCACAGCCCACAGAGAACTATATACAGCACAGCCCACAGAGCACTATATACAGCACAGCCCAGAGTACTATATACAGCACAGCCCACAGAGAACTATATACAGCACAGCCCACAGAGTACTATATACAGCACAGCCCACAGAGTACTTTATACAGCACAGCCCACAGAGTACTATATACAGCACAGCCCACAGAGTACTATATACAGCACAGCCCACAGAGTACTATATACAGCACAGCCCACACAGGGGTATATACAGCACAGCCCAGAGTACTATATACAGCACAGCCCACAGAGTACTATATACAGCACAGCCCACAGAGTACTATATACAGCACAGCCCACAGAGTACTATATACAGCACAGCCCACACAGGGGTATATACAGCACAGCCCAGAGTACTACATACAGCACAGCCCACAGAGTACTATATACAGCACATCCCAGAGAGTACTATATACAGCACAGCCCAGAGTACTATATACAGCACAGCCCACAGAGTACTATATACAGCACAGCCCACACAGGGGTATATACAGCACAGCCCAGAGTACTACATACAGCACAGCCCAGAGAGTATTATATACAGCACAGCCCAGAGAGTACTATATACTGCACAGCCCACAGAGAACTATATACAGCACAGCTCACAGAGAACTATATATAGCACTGAGCACCCAATAGTATACAGCACAGAGCACAGCCCACAGAGAACTATATATAGCACAGAGCACACAGTAGTATACAGCACAGAGCACAGCCCACATCTCTTCTCTTCCCCCACCCCCTCCCCTCCCCTCCTCCGAGAATGGCCCCACAGTCCAGAAAAAAAAAAAAAACACTCTCCTCACCTCTCCTCTTGCCAGCGTTGCTTCCTGCTCTGGTCTCAGCAGCTGCAGTCTGCCCGGGACACAGCAGGTGCGCGATGATATGACGTCATCGGGCACCCGCAGTGTCAGAGGCAGAGCGGGGAATGATGGGAGAGGGGGCGTCTGTAGACGCTCTCTCCTCCATCATTGCATTCAACTGGTATAGTTGAATGCGACGGCGGGGGCGAGGGGAGGCGGATCGAGCGGCCCACTACTGGCACCGGCCCTTCTGGCATTTGCTAGAAGTGCCCGATTGCCAGTCCGGCCCTGACTAAGAACACTACACGTGTTCGAAACGCGTCCAGTTATTCAAGACATTCCTTCCCCCCGGTATGCACTGGTTTGTCAAGCAGCTTACTTTTTAAATTTGTCCAAACAAAGACTTTCGATTTTATTTCCTGAGCTGGATACCTTCATTTTCATGCACAAGTACCTGGCGTCAAGCAGAGACGTTTCTGTGCCCGGATCAAAATTCTCATAGGCTGTGAGAATACCATCATAAGGGTGAGCTGAATTATTTCCTTTTTCTGTTCAGTTTTCTGCTTTTTCGTGCTCCCCTTATCAAAAAGTGACTAAAATATGCAGCCGTTCATTGAATAAGCTGCTTTCTTTGTCATACACAAAGAGGATATTTTGCCTTATGACTTTCAATTTGGGAAGGATGTCGCTGTCTTGTTTTTAAAATATCACTTTTAAAGTTTTGTTTGCTCCAGCACATTGTTTATCTTGACTCCATTTGCCCTCCACATGGAGACATTAATTGATCCTTCCAGAAGAGCACGTGCTGCACAGGTGCTATAGGGGTGCTGCCTTATTACAGGGTCTGCCTAAAGGGGTTCTGCCTTATTACAGGGTCTGCCTATAGGGGTGCTGCCTTATTACAGGGTCTGCCTATAAGGGTGCTGCCTTATTACATGGTCTGCCTATAGGGGTGCTGCCTTATTACAGGGTCTGCCTATAGGGGTGCTGCCTTATTACAAGGTCTGCCTGTAGGGGTGCTGCCTTATTACAGGGTCTGCCTATAAGGGTGCTGCATTATTACAGGGTCGGCCTATAGGGGTGCTGCCTTATTACAAGGTCTGCCTATAGGGGTGCTGCCTTATTACAAGGTCTGCCTATAGGGGTGCTGTCTTATTACCTGGTCTGCCTATAGGGGTGCTGCCTTATTACATGGTCTGCCTATAAGGATGCTGCCTTATTTGTTATGATCTGGTGGCCTAGGAGCAGCATGAGACGCACTCTGGAGAAGGTGGTTCCTGTACTGACCGCAAACCCTGAACTTAACACCGCAACTAGAAGTAGCCGTGGGATGTACCTGATATCCTAGACACCTCGACACAGCCGGAGAACTAAATACCCCTAAAGATAGAACTGGGAAAGCTATCTTGCCTCAGAGAAAATCCCCAAAGAATAGACAGCCCCCCACAAATATTGACTGTGAGAGGAGAGGGAAATTACATACGCAGACTGAAAACAGATTTAGCAAAGGAGGCACTTCTAACTAAATAGAAAGGATAGGCAGAGAACTGTGCGGTCAGTATAAAAACACTAGAAAATATCCACCACAGACAATACCAAAAATCTCCACATCTATCTAAAGATATGAAGGGGGCAAATCTGCATCTCCAGAGATACCAGCTTGGCTGAACAAATCCTTACACTGACCAAGCTGGAGAAGAAAAAACATAGAAATGCACTGAACTAATAAGCCCACAACATGTGGACAGCAAAAACAAAGCCAGAACTTATCTTTGTTGACTTGGACTGCAAAGCAGGAGAAACCAGGAAGAGATGTGAATCCTCCAAAAAACAAATGACAACTGGCACCAACCAAAGGATCCAGCTGGACTAAATAGCCCAGTAATAATTGCAATAGGTGAAAACACCTGATAAATGCTGATTAAAAGACAGCAGCAGTACCACTTACAACCACCGGAGGGAGCCCAAGAGCCGAATTCACAACACTTATTACATGGTCTGCCTATAGGGGTGCTGCCTTATTACAAGGTCTGCCTATAGGGGTGCTGTCTTATTACTTGGTCTGACTATGGGGGTGCTGCCTTATTACAGGGTCTGCCTATGGGGGTGCTGCCTTATTACAAGGTCTGCCTATAGGGGTGCTGCCTTATTACAGGGTCTGCCTATACGGGTGCTGCCTTATTACAAGGTCTGCCTATAGGGGTGCTGCCTTATTACAAGGTCTGCCTATAGGGGTGCTGCCTTATTACAGGGTCTGTCTGTAGGGGTGCTGCCTTATTACAGGGTCTGCCTATAAGGGTGCTGCCTTATTACAGGGTCTGCCTATAAGGGTGCTGCCTTATTACAGGGTCTGCCTATAGGGGCGCTGCCTTATTACAGGGTCTGACTATGGGGGTGCTACCTTATTACAGGGTCTGACTATGGGGGTGCTGCCTTATTACATGGTCTGACTATGGGGGTGCTGCCTTATTACATGGTCTGACTATGGGGGTGCTGCCATTTGCCCTCCACATGTTAGAAAGGCCTCCTTTGCTAGTTGAGGTCTACCTATGATGTAAATTACAGACGCCTCTCATCTTTTTAAGTGGTGGAACTTGCCCTATTGCTGACTGACTAAATACTTTTTTGCCCCACTGTATGTGACTGTTTTTGTTGAATAAAATTCGTATAGACACTTTTGTCAAAACTTGGACGTGTACTCCGTGTGTTTTTCTGGTATAATTCATGTTTGCGGGAGTGTCCTCGTTACTGAATTTAATGCGATCTCTCATTTTAGCACTTATAACACATGGCTATGAGCACGTGTGAGAGATCTTGCTTGTCTTGGTCCATGCTGGGCTGTATTCATTGCTTTATTATAACACATGGCTATGACCATGTGTGAGAGATCTTGCTTGTCTTGGTCCATGCTGGGCTGTATTCATTGCCTTATTACAGAGTCTGACTATGGGGGCTGCCTTATTACAGAGTCTGACTATGGGGGCTGCCTTATTACAGGGTCTGCCTATAGGGGTGCTGCCTTATTACATGGTCTGCCTACGGGTGTGCTGCATTATTACAGGGCCTGCCTATAGGGGTGCTGCATTATTACAAGGTCTGCCTATAGGGGTGCTGTCAGTATTCCGGGTTTTCCAAGTCACCTTGTGAATGATCTTGCCCTTTGTTAAGATGGAGTTTGCTGTTTTTGTCTGCCCTACTTCCTGTTCGTTTGTTTAAAACCCGGCTCAGGTGTCAGCTTCCTTGCTGGAGTATTCTGCTTCCGTTTCCCCTTCAGCTCAGCTGCTTGTTCTACTGTGCTTCTACCCGTGGCTCTGGACATTCTCTGTCATGAATCCCAATGGCTAGGGATAGCAAGGGACAAGCAAAGTAATACAAAATATCGGACGAGCTCTAGGGTGATGGAACCTGGGCTGACCGCTGCCCTACGCCTGACAAACGCAACTAGAGATAGCCAGGGAGCGTGCCTACGTTGGTTCTAGACGCCACGCACCAGCCTAAGAGCTAACTAGTACTGCAGAGAAAATAAAGACCTCACTTGCCTCCAGAGGAATGAACCCCAAAAGGTATAGTTGCCCCCCACATGTATTGACGGTGAAATGAGAGGAAGGCACACACATAGAGATGATATATAGGTTCAGCAAATTGAGGCCCGCTGTAACTAGAAAGCAGAATGATACAAAAGGGGTCTGAGCGGTCAGCAAAAAACCCTAATCAAAAACCATCCTGAGATTACAAGAACCCATGTGCCAACTCATGGCACATGGGGAGAACCTCAGTCCACTAGAGCTACCAGCTAGCATAGAGACATAATTAGCAAGCTGGACAAAAAACCAAACAACTGAAAATCAGCACTTAGCTTATCCTGAAAGATCTGGGAGCAGGTAGTCAGGAACCAAACAGAGCACATCTGAATACATTGATAGCCGGCAAGGGAATGACAGAAAGGCCAGGTAAAATAGGAAACACCCAGCCTCTGATGGACAGGTGGAAACCAGAGGCCGCAACCCACCAAAGTCACCCAGTACCAGCCGTAACCACCAGAGGGAGCCCACAAACAGAATCCACAACAGTACCCCCCCCTTGAGGAGGGGTCACCGAACCCTCACGAGAACCCCCAGGGCGATCAGGATGAGCTCTATGGAAGGCGCGAACCAAATCAGTCGCATGAACATCGGAGGCGACCACCCAGGAATTATCCTCCTGACCATAACCCTTCCACTTAACCAAATACTGGAGTTTACGTCTGGAAACATGAGAATCCAAGATCTTCTCAACAACATACTCCAATTCTCCCTCCACCAGCACCGGAGCAGGAGGCTCAACCGAAGGAACAACGGGCACCTCATACCTCCGCAACAACGACCGATGGAACACATTATGAATAGCAAACGATGCTGGGAGATCCAAACGAAAAGATACAGGGTTAAGAATCTCCGAGATCCTATAAGGACCGATGAACCGAGACTTGAACTTAGGAGAAGAGACCTTCATAGGGACAAAACGAGAAGACAACCACACCAAATCCCCAACAAGAAGTCGGGGACCCACGCGGCGACGGCGATTAGCAAACTGCTGAGTCTTCTCCTGAGATAACTTCAAATTGTCCACCACCTGATTCCAAATCTGATGTAGCCTGTCCACCACCACGTCCACTCCAGGACAATCCGAAGACTCCACCTGACCAGAGGAAAAACGAGGATGAAACCCCGAATTACAAAAAAAAGGAGAGACTAAAGTGGCAGAACTAGCCCGATTATTAAGGGCAAATTCGGCCCGTGGCAAAAAAGCAACCCAGTCATCTTGATCAGCAGAGACAAAACACCTCAAATAAGTTTCCAAGGTCTGATTAGTTCGCTCCGTCTGGCCATTCGTCTGAGGATGGAATGCAGACGAGAAAGACAAATCAATGCCCATCTTGGCACAAAACGTCCGCCAAAATCTAGACACAAACTGGGATCCCCTGTCAGAAACGATATTCTCCGGAATCCCATGCAAACGAACCACGTTCTGAAAAAATAAAGGGACCAACTCAGAGGAGGAAGGCAACTTAGGCAAGGGCACCAAATGAACCATCTTAGAAAAGCGGTCACACACAACCCAGATAACGGACATTTTCTGTGAAACCGGGAGATCAGAAATAAAATCCATGGAAATGTGCGTCCAAGGCCTCTTCGGGATGGGCAAGGATAACAACAACCCACTGGCCCGAGAACAGCAAGGCTTAGCCCGAGCACACACTTCACAAGACTGCACAAAGGTGCGCACATCCCTAGACAAGGAAGGCCACCAAAAAGACCTGGCCACCAAGTCTCTAGTACCAAATATTCCAGGATGACCAGCCAACACAGAAGAATGGACCTCGGAGATGACTCTACTGGTCCAATCATCCGGAACAAACAGTCTTTCTGGTGGACAACGATCAGGTTTATCCGCCTGAAACTCCTGCAATGCACGTCGCAAGTCTGGGGATACGGCGGACAATATTACCCCATCCCTAAGGATACCAGTAGGCCCAGAGTCTCCAGGAGAGTCAGGCACAAAACTCCTGGAAAGAGCATCTGCCTTCACATTCTTTGAACCTGACAAGTATGAAACCACAAAATTGAAACGAGAAAAAAACAACGACCAACGAGCCTGTCTAGGATTCAAACGCCTGGCAGACTCAAGGTAAATGAGATTCTTGTGATCAGTCAAGACCACCACACGATGTCTAGCACCCTCAAGCCAATGACGCCACTCCTCAAATGCCCACTTCATGGCCAAAAGCTCCCGATTACCCACATCATAATTGCGCTCGGCGGGCGAGAATTTTCTAGAGAAGAATGCACATGGCTTCATCACCGAGCCATTAGAACTTCTCTGTGACAAAACCGCCCCCGCTCCAATCTCGGAAGCATCAACCTCCACCTGGAAAGGAAGTGAAACATCTGGTTGACACAACACAGGAGCAGAAGAAAACCGGCGCTTAAGTTCCTGAAAGGCCTCCACAGCCGCAGGAGACCAATCAGCAACATTAGCACCCTTTTTAGTCAAATCAGTCAAAGGTTTAACAATACTGGAAAAATTAGCAATAAACCGACGATAAAAATTAGCAAACCCCAAGAACTTCTGAAGACTCTTAACAGATGTAGGTTGTGTCCAGTCACAAATCGCCTGAACCTTGACGGGATCCATCTCAATAGTAGAAGGAGAAAAAATGTACCCCAAAAAAGAAATCTTCTGGACTCCGAAGAAACACTTTGAGCCCTTCACAAACAGAGAATTGGCCCGCAGAACCTGAAACACCTTCCTGACCTGTAGAACATGAGACTCCCAGTCATCAGAAAACACCAAAATATCATCCAAATACACAATCATAAACTTATCCAGATATTCACGGAAAATATTGTGCATAAAGGACTGAAAGACTGACGGAGCATTGGAGAGTCCAAAAGGCATTACCAAATACTCAAAATGGCCCTCAGGCGTATTAAATGCGGTTTTCCACTCATCACCCTGTTTTATCCGCACAAGATTATACGCACCGCGAAGATCTATCTTAGTGAACCACCTAGCCCCCTTAATGCGAGCAAACAAATCAGTCAATAATGGCAATGGATACTGATATTTGATAGTAATCTTATTCAGAAGGCGATAATCTATACAAGGCCTCAGGGAACCATCTTTCTTTGCCACGAAGAAAAAACCTGCTCCCAGAGGGGACGAAGATGGACGAATATGTCCCTTTTCCAAGGACTCCTTAATATAATTCCGCATAGCAGTATGCTCTGGTAGTGACAGATTAAATAAACGACCCTTAGGGAACTTACTGCCAGGAATCAATTCTATAGCACAGTCACAATCTCTATGAGGAGGAAGCGAATTGAGCTTAGGCTCCTCAAAAACATCCCTATAGTCAGACAAAAACGCAGGGATCTCAGAAGGAGTAGATGAAGCGATTGAAATCGGAGGTGCATCATCATGAACCCCCTGACATCCCCAGCTTAACACAGACATTGTTTTCCAGTCCAGGACAGGATTATGAGTTTGTAACCATGGCAGACCAAGCACTAGTACATCATGCAAATTATACAGTACAAGGAAGCGAATCACCTCCTGATGAACGGGAGTCATGCGCATGGTCACCTGTGTCCAATACTGCGGTTTATTCATAGCCAATGGTGTAGAGTCAATTCCCTTCAGAGGAATAGGAACTTCCAGAGGCTCCAGACTAAAACCGCAGCGTTTAGCAAATGACCAATCCATAAGACTCAGGGCAGCGCCCGAATCCACATAGGCATCGACGGAAATGGAAGACAGTGAAAAAATCAGAGTCACAGACAAAATGAACTTAGGCTGCAGAGTACCAATGGCAAAAGATTTATCAACCCTTTTTGTGCGTTTAGAGCATGCTGATATAACATGAGCTGAATCACCACAATAAAAACACAATCCATTTTTCCGCCTATAATTTTGCCGTTCACTTCTGGACTGAATTCTATCACATTGCATAGTCTCAGGTGCCTGTTCAGAAGACACCGCCAACTGGTGCACAGGTTTGCGCTCCCGTAAACGCCGATCAATCTGAATGGCCATAGCCATAGACTCATTCAGACCTGTAGGCGCAGGGAACACCACCATAATATCCTTATTGGCCTCAGAAAGACCATTTCTGAAGTTTGCAGCCAGGGCGCACTCATTCCACTGAGTAAGCACCGACCATTTCCGAAATTTTTGACAATATATTTCCGCTTCATCATGCCCCTGAGAGAGGGCTAATAAAGCCTTTTCAGCCTGAATCTCCAGGTTAGGTTCCTCATAAAGCAATCCCAGTGCCAGAAAAAACGCATCCACACTGAGCAATGCAGGATCCCCTGGTGCCAATGCAAATGCCCAATTCTGAGGGTCACCCCGCAGGAAAGATATTACAATCTTGACTTGTTGAGCAGGGTCTCCAGAGGAGCGAGATTTTAAAGAAAGAAACAATTTACAATTGTTCCTGAAATTCAGGAAGGTAGATCTATCTCCAGAAAAGAACTCTGGAATAGGAATTCTAGGTTCAGACATGGGAGTGTGAACAACAAAATCCTGTATGTTTTGAACTTTTACAGCTAGATTACTCAGGCTGGAGGCCAAACTCTGGACATCCATGTTAAACAGCTAAGATCAGAGCCATTCAAGGGTTAAGAGGAGGTAAGAAGCAGCTAGACAGCAATTAAGGGCTAGGCAGCAAAACTCTGAAGGGAAAAAAAAAAAATTCCCTTAAACACTTCTTTTTCTCCTGCTTCAGCCCAAACAATTAACACTTTGTGGGCCGGCTATACTGTCATGAATCCCAATGGCTAGGGATAGCAAGGGACAAGCAAAGTAATACAAAATATCGGACGAGCTCTAGGGTGATGGAACCTGGGCTGACCGCTGCCCTACGCCTGACAAACGCAACTAGAGATAGCCAGGGAGCGTGCCTGCGTTGGTTCTAGACGCCACGCACCAGCCTAAGAGCTAACTAGTACTGCAGAGAAAATAAAGACCTCACTTGCCTCCAGAGGAATGAACCCCAAAAGGTATAGTTGCCCCCCACATGTATTGACGGTGAAATGAGAGGAAGGCACACACATAGAGATGATATATAGGTTCAGCAAATTGAGGCCCGCTGTAACTAGAAAGCAGAATGATACAAAAGGGGTCTGAGCGGTCAGCAAAAAACCCTAATCAAAAAACCATCCTGAGATTACAAGAACCCATGTGCCAACTCATGGTACATGGGGAGAACCTCAGTCCACTAGAGCTACCAGCTAGCATAGAGACATAATTAGCAAGCTGGACAAAAAACCAAACAACTGAAAATCAGCACTTAGCTTATCCTGAAAGATCTGGGAGCAGGTAGTCAGGAACCAAACAGAGCACATCTGAATACATTGATAGCCGGCAAGGGAATGACAGAAAGGCCAGGTAAAATAGGAAACACCCAGCCTCTGATGGACAGGTGGAAACCAGAGGCCGCAACCCACCAAAGTCACCCAGTACCAGCCGTAACCACCAGAGGGAGCCCACAAACAGAATCCACAACAATTCTCTGCCTATGTAAGCTACACTCTCAGTTATCTTTAGTCTGTTGATTTTGGAACTTAACCCTTCGTTCACTCCTCCTGGTAAGAACTCTGTTTTTGAACTGTTTTGGAACTATGTTGCTGGACTGTGTTTTTGCTACTTAATCCTTCATTTACTCCCCCTGGTGGGAGCTACTGGAATCTACACCAGTATAATACTTTAATGTGAACTTGTTTCTGGACTTACCCGTGTTCATGCCACACCTGGGATTAACCTGAGGACTTGTTCTGGACTTCCCTGTGTTTACTAGATAACTGGATTTGACTCTTTCTGCACCGACAGTGTTTTGGATCTGCACCACGTCACCTGTCACACTCACCTTGCCGAGGACTCTGCCCTAAGAACTCTGCCGATTTGCTGTATATGGTTGAGGGACTTGTTTCATTGCGGGATATCAGTATATTGTTTTGGGTGTTATTGCTGTGGTACAAATACACTATTTGCACTAAAGAAATCGGTCTCTGTCTGTTCATTGCCCCATGCTACCAGAATCCTCGAGTTCCTACAATAGTATTACAGGTGCTGCCTTATTACAGGGTCTGCTTATAGGGGTGCTGCCTTATTACAGGGTCTGCCTATAAGGGTGCTGCATTATTACAGGGTCTGACTATAGGGGTGCTGCCTTATTACAGGGTCTGCCTATAGGGGTGCTGCCTTATTACAGGATCTGACTATGGGGGTGCTGCCTTATTACAGGGTCTGACTATGGGGGTGCTGCCTTATTACATGGTCTGACTATGGGGGTGCTGCCTTATTACATGGTCTGACTATGGGGGTGCTGCCATTTGCCCTCCACATGTTAGAAAGGCCTCCTTTGCTAAAATCTGTTTTCAGTCTGCGTATGCCTTTTCCCTCTCCTCTCACAGTCAATATTTGTGGGGGCTGCCTATTCTTTGGGGATTTTCTCTGAGGCAAGATAGCTTTCCTGTTTCTGTCTTTAGGGGTAGTTAGTTCTTAGGCTGTGACGAGGTGCCTAGGTTAATAGGAGCATCCCACGGCTGCTACTAGTTGTGTGCTATGTTCAGGGTGTTGTGGTCAGTACAGTTGCCACCATCTCCAGAGTACGTCTCATGCGGCTCCTAAGCCACCGTTTCATAACAGTCTGCCTATAGGGGTGCTGCCTTATTACAGGGTCTGCCTATAGGGGTGCTGCCTTATTACAGGGTCTGACTATAAGAGTGCTGCCTTATTACATGGTCTGCCTATAGGGGTGCTGCCTTATTACAAGGTCTGCCTATAGGGGTGCTGCCTTATTACAGGGTCTGCCTGTAGGGGTGCTGCCTTATTACAGGGTCTGCCTATAAGGGTGCTGCCTTATTACAGGGTCTGCCTATAAGGGTGCTGCCTTATTACCTGGTCTGACTATGGGGGCTGCCTTATTACAGGGTCTGCTTATAGGGGTGCTGCCTTATTACAGGGTCTGACTATGGGGGTGCTGCCTTATTACAGGGTCTGACTATGGGGGTGCTGCCTTATTGCATGGTCTGACTATGGGGGTGCTGCCTTATTACAGGGTCTGACTATGGGGGCTGCCTTATTACAGGGTCTGCCTATAGGGGTGCTGCCTTATTACAGTGTCTGCCTATGGGGGTGCTGCCTTATTACAGGGTCTGACTATGGGGGTGCTGCCTTATTACAGAGAAACACTCGGAGTACACTTCAAATTTTGAAAAAAGTGTCTATACAAATTTTATTCAACAAAAAAGTCACATACATGATAATTGTACCATCACATAATACATACACACTTTGTATCCACCTATAATCATAGATGGGATTTGATGAGAAACATCATGAAAAAACACTGGTCGGTTTTACAAATAGATCCGGTGTTACGGAAGCATTTATCGGACCAACCCCTGATGACAGCACGTAGAAGTAACAATATACGTGATATATTGGTACATAGTCACTATGTGCAGGGCCGTATTTAGAGTTTCTGCTGCCCTAGGCACTTTTAGTGCTACCTCCCCCATTGGTGAGCATGACACTATCGGCAGTGACTTTTGGCAAAAATCGCTGATGTGAAAGTAGCCTTTTGCAGCAGATCCGGCAGTTTTTCCGCATCTGCCGCATAACGGATCACTTACGGCAACACTGCGTTTGGCCTCATTCATTCCCTATGGGATTTGTGGCCATTTGCAGCACTTGCTGTGATCCGGCAAATGCAGTACCATACCTCCCAACTTTTAAAGGAGGTGTAAGAGGGATAAAGTTTGTGGCGTGCAAGTTTTATGCCGCGGCTCTGACCACACCCATTTCACAACTAATCACACTCATATCCATACCCCAACCACAGCCATTTAGCACTGCTGATCACACTGTTTCACAAACAATAATTATAAACAAAAAAATATGGCCACACAGTGCTCCATACTGTATAATGGCCACACATGATGCTCCATACTGTATAATGGCCACACATGATGCTCCATACTGTATAATGGTCACACATGATGCTCCATACTGTATAATGCCACACATGATGCTCCATACTGTATAATGGTCACACATGATGCTCCATACTGTATAATGCCACACATGATGCTCCATACTGTATAATGGCCCCACATAATGCTCCATACTGTATAATGGCTCCACATGATGCTCCATACTGTATAATGGCCACACAAGATGCTTGATACTGTATAATGGCCACACAGTGCTCCATACTATACAATGGCCACACAGTGCTCCATACTGTATAAAGGCAACACATGATGCTCCATACTGTATAATGGCCCCACATGATGCTCCATACTGTATAATGGCCCCACATGATGTTCCATACTGTATAATGGCCCCACATGATGCTCCATACTGTATAATGGCCCCACATGATGCTCCATACTGTATAATGGCCCCACATGATGCTCCATACTGTATAGTGGCCCCACATGATGCTCCATACTGTATAATGGCTCTACATGATGCTCCATACTGTATAATGGCCACACATGATGCTCAATACTGTATAATGGCCACATATGATGCTCCATGCATACTGTATAAAGGCCCACCCCCTCCCATCCTGTATGCATGGCTCATCTCCCCCTCCTCCCTGTATGCATGGCTTATCGGCTCCCCACTCCCATCATGCATGGCTCATGTCTTCTGACTCCCCCCTCCCCCGTATGCGTGGCTCATCTCCCCCTCTCTGTATGCATGGCTGGCTCAGTCATCTCCCCCCTCCCTGTATGCGTGGCTCATCTCCCCCTCCCTGTATGCATAGGTGGCTCATCATCTCCCCTCCCTGTATGCATGGCTCATCTCCCCCTCCCTGTATGCTTGGGTGGCTCTGGCTCATCTCCCATCCCTCCTGTATGCGTGGCTCATCTCCCCCTCCCTGTATGCTTGGGTGGCTCTGGCTCATCTCCCATCCCCCCCTGTATGCGTGGCTCATCTCCCCCTCCCTGTATGCATGGGTGGCTCGTCATCTCCCCTCCCTGTATGTGTGGCTCATCTCCCCCTCCCTGTATGCATGGGTGGCTCTGGCTCATCTTCCATCCCCCCCTGTATGCGTGGCTCTTCTCCCCCTCCCTGTATGCATGGGTGGCTCATCTTCCCCTCCCTCCCTGTATGCGTGGTTCATCTCCCCCTCCCTGTATGCATGGGTGGCTCATCTTCCCCCCCTCCCTGTATGCATGGGTGGCTCATCTCCCCCTCCCTGTATGCATGGGTGGCTCATCTTCCCCCCCTTCCCTGTATGCGTGGCTCATCTCCCCCTCCCTGTATGCATGGGTGGCTCATCTTCCTCCCCCCTCCATGTATATAATACAGAAAACAGAGAAAAACACACGCCTGGTAGCCATATATGTGTGTCAATGGTGAGCCAACAAAAAGATAAGTGGCACCCTTCTGAGTGTGTATCAATATCAAAAGAAAAAAAGCCTGGAGCTCGACAACCATATGTTGAATATAAATAATAATGGCCAAACCAACATTGATCTATATCAATTATATATGTCTTTTATATGACACCAACCACTTTATGCACTTGCCACTTTTTGTCCTGTCTACGCTGCTACGTAAATTATTTGTAATATGTCGTTTTAGTTACGCTTTATATGTATTTCAGTCTATTAATTCTAACTATATATATCCATGGTGCAAAGTCTATCTATTATACGTTACCCTATATCTAGCTAGTGTTGTTTTTATTTATACGCTTCCTGTGTGCGATGCTCCGGTCAGTTGTCATGGTTGCCGCGCAGGCGCGCTGATGTTCTGGGGGCGTGGCTGTGGATGGTGGTGTCTGCCGGTGGTGGGCGGCTCGCTGCGCAGGGTTTCCTTCCACGAACGGCGGCGTGGTTGGTCTCCTGCGCCCGGCGCGCCGCCGATCACTGGAGACGTACACGTCTGCTTTGCCTGTCTCCTCGGCGTCGGCGTCGCGGGCGACGTGACTCGTGACACTTCCGGCCAGCTAGAACTACGATTCCCGGCACCCTTTTTTGCCGACATCATGTGACTGACTGTCGGCCGTGTTATCGCCATATGATTGGCCCTTCCCAGCATTTAAGGTGTGATTTTGGAACATGATGCCACTCCCCCTGACGAAGGCACGCCGCCGAAACGCGCGTAGGGGTCGTGGCACCATCTTCTGTGTGTGTGGGTAAGGTACTTTTATAATTGTCTGGTCTATATCATTGTTTAACTGCCGCCAATCTGTGTGCTGGTACTTAGTGATCCGTGTTACAACGGCTCCTATTTATTACAAATAGATGCTAGGTTGATTTGTTTTTACCTACTACCTGCATCCCAGTACTGTTGGTTTGGCCATTATTATTTATATTCAACATATGGTTGTCGAGCTCCAGGCTTTTGTTCTTTTGATATTGATACACACTCAGAAGGGTGCCACTTATCTTTTTGTTGGCTCACCATTGACACACATATATGGCTACCAGGCGTGTGTTTTTCTCTGTTTTCTGTATTATGTATGCTATGGGGATTATATCCCTTGTTTTTTATTGATAATAAAGATTATTTCATTAATTGTTCAAAATACGCATTTTTCTTTTTATGAGTTTAAGTATATGGCGTTGAACATGTACATATTTTCCGCTACTACAGACGCTGCATGTATCTGCCACTGATGGCTAATAGATATGTTACGTATGCGTTCTATTTGACAAAGGTAATCATTTGGTTCCCTCCATGTATGCGTGGCTCATCTCCCCCTCCCTGTATGCATGGGTGGCTCATCTCCCCCTCCCTGTATGCTTGGGTGGCTCATCTTCCCCCCCTCCCTGTATGCGTGGCTCATCTGTTGTGAACTCTGTGTTCAGGCTCCCTCTTGTGGTATGGTGTGACTTTTGCTTTGGGCTCCCCCTGGTGGCTTTGCCTGTTATCCTGCTGGTCTCTGGCTATCAGCTGGTTCGTTATCCTCTGGGAGGTTCCTATATAGCTCTGTTTTACTTCCACTTGTTGCCGGCTGTCGATGTAATCAGTGCTACTCAGATTCCTTCTGACTACCTTGCTCCCAGTCCATCCAGGATAAGCTAAGTTTTGTTTGCTCATTTTTTGATCAGCAGTGTTTATCATGTTTTCTGTTCCAGCTTGCTAAAATGTAATTCCCTCGCTTGCTGGTTGCTCTAGTGGGCTGAGTTTCTCCCCACACACCGTTAGTTGGTGTGTGGGTTCTTGAAATCTCAGGATGGATATTTTGTAAGGGTTTTTTATTGATCGCATAGACCCCTGCTCTATTTTCTGCTTTCTAGTACTAGTGGGCCTCTTTTGCTGAATCTGATTTCATCCCTATGTATGTGCCTTCTTCTTACTTCACCGTTAATATTTGTTGGGGGCTTCTATATCTTTGGGGATTATTTCTCTGGAGGCAAGCGAGGTCTTTCTTTCTCTTTAGGGGTAGCTAGTTCCTCAGGCTGGCTCGAGACATCTAGGAATTTTTTAGGCACGTTCACCGGCTACCTCTAGTTGTTTTGGATAGGTTCAGATTTGCGATCAGTCCAGTTACCATCTCCCTAGAGCTCGTCCTTAGTTTAATCACTTGCTGATCTATTTGTGATCCTCAGCCACTAGGGATCATAACAGTACAGCCGGCCCGCAAAGTGTTAATTGCATGGCAGAAGCAGGAGAAAAGAAGCCTTGAGAAATTTTATTTTTTTTTTCTTGTTGCCGTGTGTCTAGCTGCTGTGCTAGCTTCTCTCCTCCTCTTAATCTTGGTGTGGCTCTGAGTTCAGCTGCTGACATGGATGTCCAGAGCTTGGCTTCCAGTCTGGATCATCTTGCTGCTAGAGTTCAGAGTATTCAGGATTTTGTTGTTCACAGTCCTATGTCTGAGCCTAGGATACCTATTCCGGAGTTGTTTTCTGGAGATAGATCTAGGTTCCTAAATTTTAAGAACAATTGTAAGTTGTTTCTTTCTTTGAAACCTCGTTCCTCTGGTGATGCCGTTCAGCAAGTTAGGATTATTATTTCCTTTTTGCGTGGTGACCCTCAAGATTGGGCCTTCGCATTGGCGCCAGGGGATCCTGCATTGCTCAGTGTGGATGCGTTTTTTCTGGCCCTTGGATTGCTCTATGAGGAACCTAATCTTGAGAACCAGGCTGAAAAAGCGTTATTGGCCCTCTCGCAGGGGCAAGATGAAGCAGAGGTGTACTGCCAGAAATTTCGGAAATGGTCGGTGCTTACTCAGTGGAATGAGTGTGCCCTGGCTGCAAATTTCAGAGAAGGTCTTTCTGAAGCCATTAAGAATGTCATGGTGGGGTTCCCTACGACTGCAGGTCTGAATGAGTCAATGACTCTGGCCATTCAGATTGATCGGCGGTTGCGGGAGCGCAAACCTGTGCACCATTTGGCAGTGTCTTCTGAACAGACACCTGAATCTATGCAATGTGACAGAATTCTGACCAGAAGTGAACGGCAAAATTATAGACGGCAAAATGGCTTTTACTGTGGTGACTCAGCTCATGTTATCTCAGCATGCTCTAAGCGCAAAAAAAAGGTTGATAAATCTGTCACCATTGGTACTTTACAGCCTAAGTTCATTTTGTCTGTTACCCTGATTTGTTCCCTGTCATCTTACCCGGTTAATGCCTTTGTAGATTCAGGTGCTGCCCTGAGTCTGATGGATTGGTCATTTGCCAGGCGCTGTGGTTTTGATTTGGATACTTTAAAATTCCCTATTCCACTAAGGGGAATTGACTCTACGCCATTGGCTACGAATAGACCTCAGTACTGGACACAAGTGACCATGTGCATGACTCCTGTTCATCAGGAGGTGATTCGCTTTCTTGTATTGCATAATTTGCATGATGTTGTCGTGTTGGGTCTACCATGGTTGCAGACTCATAATCCAGTCCTGGATTGGAAAGCTATGTCTGTGTCAAGTTGGGGTTGTCAGGGAATTCATGGTGACGCTCCTGTGGTGTCAATTGCTTCGTCCACTCCTTCTGAAGTCCCTACGTTTTTGTCAGACTACCAGGATGTATTTGAGGAGCCCAAACTCAATTCTCTACCTCCTCATAGGGACTGTGATTGTGCTATAAATTTGATTCCTGGTAGTAAGTTTCCTAAGGGACGACTTTTCAATTTATCTGTGCCGGAGCATGCTGCCATGCGGAGTTATATGAAGGAGTCTTTGGAGAAGGGACATATTCGCCCGTCCTCTTCCCCTCTTGGTGCGGGATTCTTTTTTGTGGCTAAGAAGGATGGTTCCCTGAGACCTTGTATTGACTATCGCCTTTTGAATAAAATCACGGTCAAATTTCAGTATCCTTTGCCATTGTTAACTGATTTGTTTGCTCGCATTAGGGGGTCTAGTTGGTTCACCAAGATAGATCTTCGTGGTGCGTATAACCTTGTGCGTATAAAACAGGGTGATGAATGGAAAACTGCATTTAATACGCCTGAAGGCCATTTTGAGTACCTGGTGATCCCTTTTGAACTTTCTAATGCTCCTTCAGTCTTTCAGTCCTTTATGCACGACATCTTCCGTGAATATCTGGATAAGTTTATGATTGTGTATCTGGATGATATTCTGTTTTTTTCGGATGATTGGGAGTCTCATGTTAAGCAGGTCAGGATGGTCTTTCAGGTCCTGCGTGACAATGCTTTATTTGTGAAGGGCTCAAAATGTCTTTTTGGAGTCCAGAAGATATCTTTTTTGGGTTTCATTTTTTCTCCTTCTACTATTGAGATGGACCCAGTCAAGGTTCAGGCTATTCATGACTGGACGCAGCCTACATCGGTTAAGAGTCTTCAGAAGTTCTTGGGTTTTGCTAATTTTTACCGTCGCTTCATAGCTAATTTTTCTGGTGTTGTTAAGCCTTTGACGGATTTGACCAAGAAAGGTTCTGATGTGACTAATTGGTCCTCTGCGGCTGTGGAGGCCTTTCGGGAGCTGAAGCGCCGGTTTTCTTCGGCTCCGGTCTTATGTCAGCCAGATGTCTCACTTCCCTTCCAGGTGGAGGTTGATGCTTCCGAGATTGGAGCGGGGGCTGTTTTGTCGCAGAGAAGCTCCGATGACTCTGTGATGAAGCCATGTGCTTTCTTTTCAAGAAAGTTTTCGCCTGCCGAGCGGAATTATGATGTCGGTAATCGGGAGTTGTTGGCTATGAAGCGGGCATTTGAGGAGTGGCGACATTGGCTCGAGGGAGCTAAGCATCGTGTGGTGGTCTTGACTGATCACAAGAATTTGATTTATCTCGAGTCGGCCAAGCGGCTGAATCCCAGACAGGCTCGTTGGTCGTTGTTTTTCTCTCGTTTTGATTTCGTGGTTTCGTACCTGCCTGGTTCGAAGAATGTGAAGGCTGATGCTCTTTCTAGGAGTTTTGTGCCTGACTCTCCTGGAGATTCAGAGCCGGCTGGTATTCTTAGAGAAGGGGTGATTTTGTCTGCCATCTCCCCAGATTTGCGACGTGTGCTGCAAGAGTTTCAGGCGGATAGACCTGATCGCTGTCCACCGGAGAGACTGTTTGTCCCGGATAGATGGACCAACAGAGTCATCTCCGAGGTTCATTCTTCGGTGTTGGCGGGCCATCCTGGAATATTTGGTACCAGAGACTTGGTGGCCAGGTCTTTTTGGTGGCCTTCCTTGTCGCGGGATGTGCGTTCCTTTGTGCAGTCTTGTGGAATTTGTGCTCGGGCTAAGCCTTGCTGTTCTCGAGCCAGTGGTTTGCTGTTACCTTTGCCTGTCCCGAAGAGGCCTTGGACGCACATTTCCATGGATTTTATTTCAGATCTCCCTGTCTCTCAGAGAATGTCTGTCATCTGGGTGGTGTGTGATCGTTTTTCTAAGATGGTCCATTTGGTGCCCTTGCCTAAGTTGCCTTCCTCCTCCGAGTTGGTTCCACTGTTTTTTCAAAATGTGGTTCGTTTGCACGGGATTCCTGAGAACATTGTTTCTGACAAAGGATCCCAGTTTGTGTCTAGATTTTGGCGGACCTTTTGTGCTAAATTGGGCATTGATTTGTCTTTTTCGTCGGCCTTCCATCCTCAGACGAATGGCCAGACCGAGCGAACTAATCAGACGTTAGAGACTTATTTGAGATGTTTTGTTTCTGCTGATCAGGACGACTGGGTTACTTTTTTGCCGTTGGCCGAGTTTGCCCTTAATAATCGGGCTAGTTCTGCTACTTTGGTTTCTCCTTTCTTTTGTAATTCGGGGTTTCATCCTCGTTTTTCCTCGGGTCAGGTGGAGCCTTCTGACTGTCCTGGAGTGGATGTTGTGGTTGATAGGTTGTATCAGATTTGGAATCATGTGGTGGACAATTTGAAGCTGTCTCAAGAGAAGGCTCAGCTCTTTGCCAACCGCCGTCGCTGTGTGGGTCCCCGACTTTGCGTTGGGGACTTGGTGTGGTTGTCTTCTCGCTTCGTTCCTATGAAGGTCTCCTCTCCTAAGTTCAAGCCTCGGTTTATCGGTCCTTATAAGATTCTGGAAGTCCTTGGCCCTGTGTCATTTCGTCTGGACCTCCCAGCATCATTTGCTATTCATAATGTGTTCCATCGCTCGTTGTTGCGGAGGTATGTGGTGCCTGTGGTTCCTCCGGTTGAGCCTCCTGCCCCGGTGCTGGTTGAGGGAGAATTGGAATACGTGGTGGAGAAGATCTTGGATTCTCGTATTTCTAGACGGAGGCTCCAGTATTTGGTTAAATGGAAGGGCTATGGTCAGGAGGATAATTCTTGGGTTGTCGCCTCTGATGTTCATGCAGCCGATTTGGTTCGTGCCTTCCATGTGGCTCATCCTGATCGCCCTGGTGGTTTTCATGAGGGTTCGGTGACCCCTCCTCAAGGGGGGGGGGTACTGTTGTGAACTCTGTGTTCAGGCTCCCTCTTGTGGTCACTGGTGGTATGGTGTGACTTTTGCTTTGGGCTCCCCCTGGTGGCTTTGCCTGTTATCCTGCTGGTCTCTGGCTATCAGCTGGTTCGTTATCCTCTGGGAGGTTCCTATATAGCTCTGTTTTACTTCCACTTGTTGCTGGCTGTCGATGTAATCAGTGCTACTCAGATTCCTTCTGACTACCTTGCTCCCAGTCCATCCAGGATAAGCTAAGTTTTGTTTGCTCATTTTTTGATCAGCAGTGTTTATCATGTTTTCTTTTCCAGCTTGCTAAAATGTAATTCCCTCGCTTGCTGGTTGCTCTAGTGGGCTGAGTTTCTCCCCACACACCGTTAGTTGGTGTGTGGGTTCTTGAAATCTCAGGATGGATATTTTGTAAGGGTTTTTTATTGATCGCATAGACCCCTGCTCTATTTTCTGCTTTCTAGTACTAGTGGGCCTCTTTTGCTGAATCTGATTTCATCCCTATGTATGTGCCTTCTTCTTACTTCACCGTTAATATTTGTTGGGGGCTTCTATATCTTTGGGGATTATTTCTCTGGAGGCAAGCGAGGTCTTTCTTTCTCTTTAGGGGTAGCTAGTTCCTCAGGCTGGCTCGAGACGTCTAGGAATTTTTTAAGCACGTTCACCGGCTACCTCTAGTTGTTTTGGATAGGTTCAGATTTGCGATCAGTCCAGTTACCATCTCCCTAGAGCTCGTCCTTAGTTTAATCACTTGCTGATCTATTTGTGATCCTCAGCCACTAGGGATCATAACACTCATCTCCCCCTCCCTGTATGCATGGGTGGCTCATCTCCCCCCCCCCTGCTGTATGTGTGGCTCATCTTCCCCCCCTCCCTGTATGCGTGGCTCATCTCCCCCTCCCTGTATGCATGGGTGGCTCATCTTCACCCCCCTTTTGCGTGGCTCATCTCCCCCTCCCTGTATGCATGGGTGGCTCTGGCTCATCTGCCATCCCCCCTGTATGCATGGCTCATCAGCTCCCATCTTGCATGGATCGTCATCTCTCCCCCATGGCCCCCTCCATGCATGGCTCATCGGCTCCCCGCCTCCTATCTTGTATGGCTCGCCTCCCCATCCACGGTCCTCTTTCATCCTCCTCCCGTCCTCCCTGGCTGTCATCATACTCACCGTGCAGAACGGAACAGGGCAGGGGGGTTAAGGTGGCCTTGGCCCGGACTTTATAAAAAAAAAAAAAAACCTGCTCAGGTGCCGCCCTCCCGCATCGTCCCGCCCTAGGCACGTGCCCTCAAGTGCCTAGTGGCAAATATGACCCTAACTATGTGGCGAAAAGTCCGGATCATTTTGGAGGAGGGCAACAAAGAAAAGGGGTTTTTCCATGCGGAAGTTGTTTGGCATGTAAAAATCTGGTGAGATCCACATCCTTCAAGTCCTCAGATGGTAAAAAAAAACTTTCAGATAAGAGAGCATATTACCTAAATGAACAATTGAGTTTCAGTTCCTTTTTATAGTGATTCTGTTCCAGATTTGTTTTTATGTGTTTTTTACTAGTGTTTGTCTTTGTGTGTTTATTAATTGTTTTCTTTTTTCTTTAGTTATTTTATATGTACTCCACCTATTATGTGCGAATGTGATGAATCCTCCGGATAAGACACTCGATTTAAAGTTTGGTACTGGATCCCAGTGAAGTCCTTCTTTTATGCCTCATGTAATGACCTTTAAGGGGTCATTTGAAGTTTCATACGCTCACTAGGAAATGAACTTGTATTTGCTATATATATTTTTCTATATACCCAGTTTCAGGGATTTAATATGTGATATTTTATTGGTGAGTTGGGTAATTATTTCTTATTTGTACTTGTATTATATCACATGTTTTTATGATGATATGTTTATTGACCTTGGTCACTTGTATTGATCATATCTTAATACTTTTCTGCTGATCTCACCTCTATTCACTCTTTTCTTTTTCTTTTTGATCCCCCTTTCTTTTTCTATTGGCTGACATGTTAAAGTGAGCACGGGGAGTTACTAAGCACTTATCGCACCTTTTTGATCCCGAGGGTCAGGAGGCTTTGTAATTAGATATGGATGAGCCTGCGCTTGTCCATAGGTCCTGATGTGACGTCAGGATAGGAGGTACTTGATCGGAATCCACAGTGCGCATGTCCATGGTGGTCCGAATTCCGGGACATCGCGTGGGGCACCCGAGAGTGACGTTTGCGTTCTAGTGGCGTCATTGTGATGCAACGGTGGAATGCAGCACCATGGTGCACGCCGCATGTGATGTAACTCCTGGCTCGACTGACGTAGGACGTGCGTTTCAATAAGTGGCACCTGATGGAGGTTTATGGACCCTATAAGAACCGGCCGAACACACTGCACAGCACTGCCCCCTGACAAAGCCGACGCGAAATGCGCATTGGGGCTTCGGTGGTGACCTGTTGTGAATTAGACTTTTTTGGCTCCCTCTTGTGGTCACTGGTGATATGACTCTGGGATTGTCTTTCTCAGTTTGGCACCCACCTGGGTCGTTAGTCCAGGGGTGTTGCTATATAAGCTTCCTGGATTCTCAGTCCAGTGCCTGGCATCGTTGTAATCAGATCCTTTCTGTTTGCTCCTGTCTGCTGGTCCTGGTTCTTGCAAAATTAAGCTAAGTCGTGCTTCCTTGTTTTTTGGTTATTTGTATGGCTCTTATTTTCTGTCCAGCTTGTACTAAATGTGATTCCTGATTTTGCTGGAAGCTCTAAGGGGCCTGGCATACTGTTATGACCCCAATGGCAGAGGGTCTCAAAAGTACATACCAAGTCTGCAAACATAAAAAACCAGCTCATAGGGCAGTGGTAACTGGGCTAACCGTATATCTAATCCTAGCACCACAAATAGCAGCAGCCGGGGAACGTGCCTACGTTGGTTCTAGACGTCTCGTGCCAGCCAGAGAACTAACTAACCCTAGAAGGGAAAAGATAGACCTTTCTTGCCTCCAGAGAAAAGACCCCAAAAGTTGGATACAAGCCCCCCACAAATAATAACGGTGAGGTAAGGAGAAAAGACAAACGTAAGAATGAACTAGATATTTAGCAAAGAGAGGACCACTGACTAATAGCAGAATATAGTAAGATGACTTATACGGTCAGCAAAAACCCTATCAAAATTTCCACGCTGGATATTCAAGAACCCCCGAACCGTCTAACGGCCCGGGGGGAGAATACCAGCCCCCTAGAGCTTCCAGCAAAATCAGGAATCACATTTAGTACAAGCTGGACAGAAAATAAGAGCCATACAAATAACCAAAAAACAAGGAAGCACGACTTAGCTTAATTTTGCAAGAACCAGGACCAGCAGACAGGAGCAAACAGAAAGGATCTGATTACAACGATGCCAGGCACTGGACTGAGAATCCAGGAAGCTTATATAGCAACACCCCTGGACTAACGACCCAGGTGGGTGCCAAACTGAGAAAGACAATCCCAGAGTCATATCACCAGTGACCACAAGAGGGAGCCAAAAAAGTCTAATTCACAACAGTGACCCCTGAGAGTCTGCATAATGGTTAAGATTCGGGGAACTGGGTTTGGTATTTAGTGCACGATACCGGACTGTGATTCCGATTGTGGGATATATGACATATAGTACATTATTTACATGTTCCTTAAACCCTTATTTTTTGACATGCATTAATAGCACTTTATTCATGGAATAGATGCAGAAGTCCACAGGGGCTGTCATCGGTCTTTTTCAATGTTTTTCCAAAGTTTCCCTTGCTGAAGTATGTGTATTTATTATGTTATGGTACAATTATCATGTACAGTGGGGCAAAAAAGTATTTAGTCAGTCAGCAATAGTGCAAGTTCCACCACTTAAAAAGATGAGAGGCGTCTGTAATTTACATCATAGGTAGACCTCAACTATGGGAGACAAACTGAGAAAAAAAAATCCAGAAAATCACATTGTCTGTTTTTTTATCATTTTATTTGCATATTATGGTGGAAAATAAGTATTTAGTCAGAAACAAAATTTCATCTCAATACTTTGTAATATATCCTTTGTTGACAGTGACAGAGGTCAAACGTTTTCTGTAAGTCTTCACAAGGTTGCCACACACTGTTGTTGGTATGTTGGCCCATTCATCCATGCAGATCTCCTCTAGAGCAGTGATGTTTTTGGCTTTTCGCTTGGGTCTGCCTATAAGGGTGCTGCATTATTACAGGGTCTGACTATAGGGGTGCTGCCTTATTACAGGGTCTGCCTATAGGGGTGCTGCCTTATTACAGAGTCTGAGTATGGGGGTGCTGCCTTATTACAGGGTCTGACTATGGGGGTACTACCTCATTACAGGGTCTGCCTATGGGGGTGCTGCCTTATTAGTGTCTGCCTATGGGGTCTGCCTTATGCTGTAGAGTCTGCCTATAGCGAGTGCATTATACTATATTGTGAACTATTTGGTGCATTATGCTATATGGAGTCTATCTAGAGGGCCATCATACAGTATGGAGATTACAGTGAGGGGGTCATCATACATTGTTGGGGCCATCAAACAGTTTGGGGGCTACTAAGGAATCAGTATAGTGTGTGGGTGGTACTATACAGTGAGGGGACATTATACTGTGCATAAGAGAGCATCACACTGTGTAGGGGAGCAGTACAGGGGAAGACTTGGGACATTATTAAATGTAAAGTGGGCATTTATTGTTATAGGGAACTTAGGTTATTGTGACTATCAAAGGGGCACACAGGGCAATATTACTTTCTAGGGGGCAAAATATGGGCAATGTTTTCTAGTGCACTTGCACCCGGCATTACTATATTATAGAGGGTTCCTATAGAATTTAGAGGGCACAGAGAACCACACAGCAGGTGCAGTAATAGGGACACATACGGCAGCAGCAGCTCAGTATTGGGATATCAGGTGTAGTAATAGGGTCACATACGGCAGCAGCAGCTCAGTATTGGGATATCAGGTGGAGTAATAGGGACACATACGGCAGCAGCGGCTCAGTATTGGGGTATCAGGTGTAGTAATAGGGACACATACGGCAGCAGCGGCTCAGTATTGGGATATCAGGTGGAGTAATAGGGACACATATGGCAGCAGCGGCTCAGTATTGGGGTATCAGGTGTAGTAATAGGGACACATACGGCAGCAGCGGCTCAGTGTTGGGGTATCAGGTGTAGTAATAGGGACACATACAGCAGCAGCGGCTCAGTATTGGGGTATCAGGTGGAGTAATAGGGACACATATGGCAGCAGCGGCTCAGTATTGGGGTATCAGGTGTAGTAATAGGGACACATACGGCATCAGCGGCTCAGTATTGGGTTATCAGGTGTAGTAATAGGGACACATACGGCAGCAGCGGCTCAGTATTGGGGTATCAGGTGTAGTAATAGGGACACATACGGCAGCAGCGGCTCAGTATTGGGGTATCAGGTGCAGTAATAGGGACACATACGGCAGCAGCGGCTCAGTATTGGGTTATCAGGTGTAGTAGTAGGGACACATACGGCAGCAGCGGCTCAGTATTGGGGTATCAGGTGCAGTAATAGGGACACATACGGCAGCAGCGGCTCAGTATTGGGTTATCAGGGGCAGTAATAGGGACACATACAGCAGCAGAGGCTCAGTATTGGGGTATCAGGTGGATGAGGAGTTTGTGTAGGTTGGGAATAGATGGTGATGGGGCTGGAAATATGAGCATTCAAATGTGTCTTTGTTGTAATCTCTGCAGCCGACTCCTGGCTGGAGAAGTCATGTCGGTTTGGGCCAGATGGAAAAGATGAACGATTTCATAAGAATGAACATCAGCTGTAAGTCACTATCTGTTCCTGTACTGTAATCTCCTATATGTTCTGCAGCACTGGTATCTACCACTATATGGTCACCATATGGCGGTAGTTTTGGTCTTTGTTTACTGATTTAATTTTGGTTACAGCAGGATCATCTGCTGAGGTTCCCCTATACCCATGATTAAAGTGCGCCACCATAGTAGTAATCAAGGGTTAGGGGCTCACTCAGATGGTTTGCCCTCCTGAGCTGAACCTCTAGCTACACCTCTGAGCACATGACAAGATGGAGGTGCACAAAACAGAAAGGGGGCGCAGGATGGGAGCAGCACATGACAGGATGGGGGCACAGGATGGGAGCAGCACATGACAGCATGGGGGAAGCACATGAAAGGATGGGGGTGCAGAATTGGAGTAGAACATACCAGGAAGGGGGCAGCACATACCATAATGGGAGCGCAGGTTGGGCGCAGTACATACCAGAATGGGAGCATCACATGACAGGATGGGGGTGCAGGATGGGAGCAGCACATGACAGAATGGGGTCGCAGAATGGGAGCAGAACAAGACAGAATGGGGGTGCAGGATGGGAGCAGCACATGACAGAATAGGGGCGCAGAATGGGAGCAGCACATGACAGAATGGGGGTGCAGGATGGGAGCAGCACATGACAGAGTGGGGGCGCAGGATGGGAGCAGAACAAGACAGAATGGGGGTGCAGGATGGGAGCAGCACATGACAGAATGGAGGCGCAGAATGGGAGCAGCACATGACAGAATGGGGGTGCAGGATGGGAGCAGCGCATGACAGAATGGGGTGCAGAATGGGAGCAGCACAAGACAGGATGGGGCACAGGATGGGAGCAGCTCATGACAGAATGGGTGCTCAGGATGGGAGCAGCACACTACAGAATGGGGGAGCAAAATGGGAGCAGCACACGACAGAATGGGGGCGCAGGATGGAAGCAGCACATGACAGGATGGGGACGTAGGATGAGAGCACCACATGATAGGATGGGGGCGCAGAATTGGAGTAGCACATATCAGGATGGTGGCAGCACATACCATAGTGGAGGCGCAGGATGAGAGCAGCCCATGACAGCATGGGGGTGCAGGATCTGAGCTTCACATGACAGGATGGGGACGCAGGATGGGAGCACCACATGACAGGATTGGGGCGTAGGATGGGAGCACATGACAGGATTGGGGCCTCAGGATGGGCGCACATGACAGGATGAGGGCACAGGAAGAGAGTAGCACATGGCAAGATGGAGGCACACAAAGCAAGATGAGGGAACAAGGTGGGGGCTGCACGACAGGAAGGGGGTGCAGGATGGGGGCTGCACATGACAGGATTGGGGCAGAAGATGGGAGCACCACATGACAGGATTAAGGCCCAAGATGGAAGCAGCACATACCAGGATGGAGACCATATGCCAATATAAATGTAGAACAGGTTCAATAGCTAGTTCATTTATAAGTGCACAGTATCTATTGACCTTATAAATTGATTTCAAGTGATATATCATGAGACTGAAGTTGGCTTCTTATTCCTCAGTTTCTTATTCAGCAATTTTTTACTTTCTGTTTTTTATAGGTTTAACAACAAAAAATAAGTAGCACAATAATAACCCTAATGCCCTAATGTGAATACACTTAAAATCAGCTACAAAAATTATAAAATAGGCACAAAAATGGGCATCAAAGTGGGCACCGAAGGGCGTTAATGAAAGGGTTTAATGACTTTAGGCCACTGATCTCACACTTAGAATACATAGATGGTGATGCCCCACATCAAAACCAGGTATCTCCAGCCAGCCTGTCCCAAATGCGTTCTGGACATCAGAAATGGCATCAAAGTTGGCAGGCACTCGATTTTGGCAATTTGAATAAGTAACTGGTCTTTTTAAAGGGTTAAATGACTTTAGGCCACTGATCTCACACTAAGAATTCATAGACAGTGATGCCCTTCATCAACCCAGGTCCCGTTAGCCTGGCCCAAATGGGTTCTTGGCATCAGAATTGGCATCAGTCGGCAAACAGCCCTTTTTCACAGATTTGAATAAGTAACTGATGTTTTTAAGGGGTTAAATGACTTTGGGCCACTGATCTCACACAAAGAATACATAGTGATGGCCTGAATCAAATCCAGGTCACTCCAGCCTGGCCCAAATGGGTTCTGGACATCAGAACTGGCATCAAAGTGGGCAAACGGCCCAAGTTCACATATTTGAATAAGTGATGTTTTTCAGGGGTTAAATTACTTTTGGCCATTGATCTCACACTATGAATACACAGATAGTGATGCCCTGCAACAAACCTAGGTCCCTCCAGTTTCTCTCTCAATCTCTTTATACAGAGGCATGTAACCTATTTTTAGGCTATTTTTTCGACAAGTATCCCTCATTCAGTATTTACATAAAGGGTAAAAATGGAGACAAGATCAAGTAGCATTACTTCATTATGTAAACTATTTGCATAGTTTTTCCCTTTCTGCTTTAGAAGTCAACAAACTGGCTTCATAATACAATGCATAATTAGGCTAGGTTCCCATTGCGTTAATGGGTGAGCGCTAACGGACAGCGTTGCACGGCGAAATTAACGCCGTGCACCGCGTCCGTTAGAGCTCCCATTGCCGGCAATGTTTAAGTGCATTGCTAGCACTTGTCATTTTCGGCACGCGCTAGCGATGTGCCGGTCTCTTGTAGCGCGCCTCGGACGCTGCTTGCAGCGTCCGCGGCGTGCCCGAGGTCCGTTCCCCGCTCTCGCAGATCGGAGATCTGCGCTAGCGGGGATGTTTAACGGGACCCCTTAAAAGACATTGCGTTAGCGCAATCCGCTAGCGCTTAGCGCTAAACGGATTGCTCTAACTCAATCTGAACCTAGCCTTAGCATATTAAGCAAGTTTTCTTAACCAACCAGAAATTAATACTTAAATTTGAAAGCCAACATACAGATAATATTCTATTATTCTTCGTTTGCTAAATATAGTCGTCTGGTTAATTAAGATACAATGATGTATGTCTTCACAATGCCAAAAGTAAAAAAAAGTTTTTAAAAATATAAAAAAAGGATAAAAAAAACTATAAAAGTTCAAATTACACCCTTTCGCCCCATTCAAAATAAAACAATAAAAAAAATCAAACATACAAGTATTTGGTATCCCTGAGTTCAGAATCGCTCGTTCTATCAGTATGAAAAAGAATTAACCTGATTGCTAAACTGTGTAACGAGAAAAAAAAAGTAAAAACGCCAGAATTAAGTTTTTAGGTCACCACAACATTGCATTAAAATGCAATAATGGGCGATCAAAAGATCGTATCTGCATCAAAATTGTGTTCATTAAAAATGTCAGCTCGGCACACAAAAAGTAAGCCCTCACCCAAACCGAGATCATGAAAAATGGAGATGTGACAGGTATCGGAAAATGGTGCAATTCTTTTACACTTTACCTAATCAAGATGAGTTATTTTTACAGATTTGGTTTATCCTATAAAACTCCCATATAATATTCTCACCTTTAATTTATCCTATATAACTCCCATATAATATTCCATCCTTGAACGCACGCCGCGCGCATCATGTTTTTATACAATTTGTCAATAACATATATAGTTTCTCCCTGTCTGAATTATTTTTGATGGTCAACAAAATACGATTTTCTTGTAATTTATTTCTCACACTCTAGGTATGATACTTAGTGTTGAGTGAGTGTACTCATTGCTCGGGTTTTCCCTGGCACGCTAGGGTGGTCTCCAAGTATTTATGACTGCTCGGAGATTTAGTGTTCATCCCGGCAGCTGAATGATTTACAGCTACTCTCCAGCTTGATTACATGTGGGGATTCCCTAGCAACCAGGCAACCCCCACATGTACTCTGGCTAGTAACTGTAAATCATTCAGCTGGGGGGATGAAAAACCGGATTACTTACCGGTAATACTCTTTTATAGAGCCACGACAGCACCCACTTGAGAGAGGGGATCCGCCCCTAGGAACAGGAAACCCTATGGATAGATAAAAGGGGTGATCCCCCTCGCTCCCACAGTTGGGTTACAGAGATTGCGAGGAACCGCCCACCAGTTTTAGAAGGCAATCCAATATTATTATCTTTTAGCTAACTTAAGTTTGGCTAACTACAAGAACCATTCACCCTTATCAGTGCTCTTATGAGAAAATAACTATTAGGGAGGGAAGTGAAGGGGTGCTGTCGTGGCTCCATAAAAAAGTATTACCGGTAAGTAATCCGTTTTTTTCTCTTCCCCGCGACAGCACCCACTTGAGAGACTTTCAGAGATAGTCATGTGGGGAGGATCACCGTGTTAAGAACGGATCTACCGAAAGATAAGTCACATGAGGAAGATAAGTCCAATCTATAGTGACTATAAAAGGTAGTAGAAGACCAAGTTGCGGCCTTACATATCAGTTCTATTGGGACTTTTACTCTCTCAGCACAGGATGAAGCTATCGACCGGGTAGAATGTGCCTTTACGGTTTCAGGCGGATTCTCCCCTTTTGATGAATAAGCCAGGCAAATTGCTTCCTGAATCCACTGGCATAACGTGCTCTTTGTGACACCAGAACCTTTCTTATGGCCCTGGAAGGAAACAAAGAGAGCCCTGCTCTTCCTCCAGGGGCTAGTTCTGTCTAGGTAAGCTATTATAGCCCTTCTTACATCTAGTGTATGGTATTTTTCCTGTTCCTGATTTGCGGGGTTACTATAGAAGGAAGGAAGGAAGATTTCTTCAGATCTATGAAATTTGGAACCTACTTTAGGTAAGCAAGAAGGGTCTGTTTTTAGGACAATTCTATCCTGGAATATTGACAGAAAGGGAGGATCTATTGACAATGCCTGGATGTCACTTAAGGTACCGTTACTCTAAACGACTTACCAACGATCACGACCAGCGATACGACCTGGCCGTGATCGTTGGTAAGTGATTGTGTGGTCGCTGGGGATATGTCACACAGACAGCTCTCTCCAGCGACCAACGATCAGGGGAACGACTTCGGCATCGTTGAAACTGTCTTCAACGATGCCGAAGTCCCCGGGTAACCAGGGTAAACATCGGGTTACTAAGTGCAGGGCTGCGCTTAGTAACCCAATATTTACCCTGGTTACCATTGTAAAAGTTAAAAAAAAAAAAAAAAAAGTACATACTCACATTCCGAGGTCTGTCACGTCCCCCGCCGTCAGCTTCCCGCACTGACTGTGTCAGCGCCGGCCGTAAAGCAGAGCACAGCGGTGACATCACCGCTGTGCTCTCTTTACGGCCAGCGCTGACAGTCACTGCGGGAAGCTGATGGCGGGGGACGTGACAGACGTCGGAATGTGAGTATGTACTGTTTTTTGTTTTTTTTTTTTACTTTTACAATGGTAACCAGGGTAAATATCGGGTTACTAAGCGTGGCCCTGCGCTTAGTAACCCGATGTTTACCCTGGTTTCAAGTGAACACATCGCTGGATTGGCGTCACACACGCCGATCCAGCGATGACAGCGGGTGATCAGCGACCAAATAAAGGTCCTGATCATTCCCGACGACCAACGATATCCCAGCAGGGGCCTGATCGTTGGTCGCTGTCACACATAACGAGATCGTTAGCGGGATCGTTGCTACGTCACCAAAAATTGTGATGTTGCAACGATATCGTTAACGAAATCGTTATGTGTGAAGGTACCTTTACTCTTCTCGCTGATACTAGGGCAACAAGAAGAGCTGTTTTAAGGGAGACAAATTTTATGGGGGCCGAGTGTAGTGGCTCGAATGGGTCCCCTGTTAGGGCCTCTAGAACTAGACTAAGATCCCACGGTGGTATGTGGGGAATTTGGACTGGTTCTGACCTTTGGCATGCTGAAATAAATCGGGCTATCCACCTGTCTCCAGCAATATTGTGACTATGCAAGGCTCCTAGAGCAGAAACCTGTACCTTCAAAGTACTGACTGATAGGCCTAAGTCACGCCCTCTCTGGAGAAATTCTAAGATAGCGGAAATGGGAATTTCTTTTGACAGAGCTGCTGGGTAGAAGGTAAGACATTTTTTCCATATTCTTACATATATAGTTGTTGTAGTTCTTTTTCTACTTAATAGAAAGGTATAAATCAATTTTCCTGAAAAGCCTCTTAGCTTTAGTAGCTGCCTTTCAAATTCCAGGCTGTCAACCGTAGGCCCTCCACATGAGGGTGGTTGAAGAGACCCTGGGAGAGGAGGTCCTGAATCTCTGGGAGAATCCATGGATCCGAGATTGACATGGCTCTGAGGCAGGAATACCATAGTCTCTTGGGCCAAAATGGTGCTATTAGGATTATGTTTGCTCTGTCCTCCCTTATCTTCCTGATTATGGTTGGAAGGAGTAGTAATGGAGAAAATGCATATGCTTGCCGGAATGTCCATGGAACTTGGAGGGCATCGAGGATATTGGAGTTGTCGGACAGGAATAATGAAACAAACTTTTTGACTTGTCTGTTGTTTCTTGTTGCAAAAAGGTCTATATCGGGAGTGCCCCATTTCTTGGTTATCATTGTGAAGATATGATGACTGAGTACCCACTGTCCTTGGTGGAGAGTGTGTCGGCTGAGAAAATCTGCCTTTGAATTGTCCACTCCTCTGACATGCAGTGCTGACAAAGATAGATGTATCTCGGCTATAGATAGGATGTCATCTGTTATAGACATGAGAGCTCCTGATCTCGTTCCTCGATGGTTTATGTATGCAACAGATGTCATGTTGTCTGATAGTATTCTTGTGTGAGTTCCGTGTAACTGCGGAAGGAATTTACATATGGCATGATAGACTGCTTTTAGTTCCCTTCCATTAGATGAATCGTTTGACTCACTAATAGACCATTGCCCTTGAACTATCTGGTCTCCTAGATGTGCTCCCCAACCACTAGGACTGGCATCAGTAAAAATAGTTTTTGAAGGTTTAACTACCCAATGAACCCCACCTACAAGGTGATTCAGCTCTAACCACCAGGTCAGGGACTCTATTACATTTAATGGAAGGTATAGGCGGCTACCTAAATGACCTTGTAATTTCTCTTCTTCCTGTAATATTGTATACTGCAACCGTCTAGTATGGAATTGAGCCCATGGGACCGCCAGAATGCATGATGTAAAGGAACCCAGAAGGGACATACCTTCTCTGAGGGAGATTACAGGGTTATTAATTACTGATTGTACTTTGTTTTTTATTGTTAACTGTTTGGATTCTGGAAGGAAACACCTCTGACTTTCAGAGTCTAAGATAAGGCCCAAGAATGTTTGACGGGTTGTTGGAGACCATCTGGATTTTTCCCAATTAATCAACCATCCCATTTCCTGTAGGGATGAAATCGTATTAAACAGGCGCTGCTGACATTGTGAAGGGGAATTTCCCACCACTTAAAGGTCATCTAAGTATGGAACTATGAGTAGTGTTGAGCATTCCGATACCGCAAGTATAGGGTATCGGCCGATATTTGCGGTATCGGAATTCCGATACCGAGTTCCGATATTTTCAGTATATCAGATACCGGAATCGGAAGTTCCCACAATTCAAAGTTACGGAATTCAGCCAATGAGGAATGATTAGAAGTGTGGGCACCTCCTGTTCTGCATGGTGGGCATGTAACTGCTGGCATGGCTGTGATTGGCTGCTGAAATGATGTCATGATGCACTATAAAAGTCGCTGCCGCCATTTAGGGCTCACTCTGCTGTGAATTCAGTTAGGGACAGGACGCTGTGTTCTGACTGAGGGCCAGTTTAGAGATAGCGATTTGCTTTATTGTGCTTTACCCAGGCTAATTTAGCAACCGCTGTGTGAGATCCTTGCTTTTGCCTTGCAGCGCTGTTCACAGCTGCCTGCAAGGTCTCTGTGTGTGTGAGTGCACATCGCTCTGTAGTCTGTCCACAGCCACAGCCGGTTGTAGTCAGCTCAGAGTGCGTCACTTCCTCATACTGTTCTATCCAGTGTCCTTTTTTGCAATTAGTGCAGCTTGCTGCACATTTTTTCAAATATTTCCTTTTAGTGGTTTTCCATCCGTACCCAGCTAAATTGTGGAAAAACACTACATAGGATTACATAGAGGAGCTTTTTTTTGTCCTTGCAGTGCCGTTTACGGCTGTCTGCATGGTCTCTGCGTGAGTGCACATCGCTCTGTAGTCTGTCCGCAGCCACAGCTGGTTGTAGTCAGCTCAGGGTGCGTCAGTGCCTCATACCGTTCCATTGTCTGTTTCTCAATTAGTGCAGACTGCTGCACATTTTTACTAATTTATCCTATTAGTGGCTTTCCCTCCGTATCCTGCTAGATTGTGGAAAAACACTATATAGGATTACATAGAGGAGCTTGATTTGGCCTTGCAGCTCCGTTCACGGCTGTCTGCACGGTCTGTGTGTGAGTGCAGCTCACTCTGTAGTCAGTTCTGCAAAAAAAAAAAAAATTAATAAAGTTCACCAAACACACCACTTTACAGTTGTGTAGGCCACATTAGCTCATATTAATGTCTAGTCCACACTCCAAGATGAAGAAGGCAGGGAGTAAGGCACGTGGGGATTCTGTGCCTGCTGTGGGTGCCGGTGACTCATCATCACCCAGTTTCAGCAGGGAACAGTCCTTCATGCGCAGCTTTGTAGGAGATTACTGTACACCGCTGCTGCTTGAAGAACAAATTGAAGCCGTTGTCGGATGGATGGCAGCTAACGCATCGACTTCAATTAGTGCCACATCCTCTCAGGCACAGAGCACTGGAGAGCACCCATCTGTCTCTTCACCACCTGCAGAGAGCCCAGGACAGGAGCCATCTCTACTTCTGTTCTCTGAATCTCTTGGCTTGGAAACAGGGGGCCAGCCAAGCAGCATTGGAGAAATGGAAGAGGCAGTATGCAGTGATGCCCAACAGCTTTGTCTCTCTGACTCTGAAGAGACGGGTGGGCCAGTGCCTCCGGTCACCACACCGCAGTACGCATCTGATGATGAGACTCAGGTGCCACTTTCTGGTGCGTACTGTGCTGCCGAGACTACCCAGGAGAAGCAGTTGGTGGCAGAGGGTAGTGTAGATGATGAGGTTCTTGACCCATCGTGGCGTGAGGTACAGGAAGGTGGTGGGAGCAGCTCTGAGGAAGAGATTCCCTGAACGGGCCAAATAGGGAGAGGGAGGGTGAAGACTGCGGTTCCTGTAGCCTCAACTTCGGCACCCGTTAGGAGCACGCCTCTTCCAAAAGCCAAAACGGGCGCTCCCAAGACTTGCAGTGCCTGGTCCTTTCTTGACACAGTTGCAGATGACATTTGCTTTGTCTAATGCAAGGTGTGTCATCAGAAAGTCAAAAGAGGGAAAAATGTCAGCAACCTCAATACCACAAATATGTGGAAACATGTGCGGACCAAGCACGCGGTGGAGTTATAAAAACACACTGAAGACCTAGGCCATCCAACAGCGGCACCTACCACCTCTTCAGCTCGTGTTGTTGCCTCTTCCTCCAGCTCACACACAGCCGGTTCGGCTTCCTCATAGGATCGCCATGGAAGAACCTCTGGCACTGTTTTCCAGAGACCCACTGTAATTCCACCCACAGCACCACGTTCCCAGTCATCCTCACACTCCCAGCCCAGTCTACAGCCATCGGTAGCACAGGCATGGGAGAAAAGGCGGCCATTCTCGGCAAACCACCCCCGAGCACAGGCTCTGAATGCTGGCATTGCAAAACTACTGTCCCTTGAAATGCTGTCATTCAGGCTGGTGGAGACTGACAGCTTCTGTAACTTGATGGCATTGGCAGTCCCACAATACAATGTGCCCAGCCGCTTTTATTTCAGCAGGCAAGCCATCCTTGCCCTGCACAAGCATGTGGAGGGACACATAAAACACGCGCTACTGAACGCCGTCAGTAGCAAGGTCCACCTCACCACCGATGCGTGGACCAGTCACCATGGACAGGGGCGATACCTTTCCCTCACTGCCCATTGGGTTAATGTTGTTGAGCCGGGTACAGATCGTGCGAGTGGCGCAGGACGTGTTCTGACAACTCCAAGGATTGCAGGAATCCAGTCTGTACGCATTGACTCCTCCTCATACACAAGTTCCTCAGAATCATCACTGCAGGAGCCGTCACAGTCCACCTCCACATGGACCCGTGAATGTTTACCTGTTACGACAGACATGAGCACAGCTGTGGCCAAACGTCAACAAGCCGTCTTGAAATTAATTTCTTTGGGGAATCGAAGCCACACAGCGCAGGAGCTCTGGAATGCCATCAAGCAGGAAAGCGACGTGTGGTTTGTGCCAGCGAATCTCCAGCCTGGCATGGTAGTGTGTGACAATGGCCGAAATCTGGTGGCAGCTCTTGCCCTAGGCAACCTCACTCACATCCCATGTCTGGCACATGTGCTCAACTTGGTCATGCAGAGTTTTTTGAGGGAATATCCGGATCTTGATGCACTGCTGCACAAGGTCCGCCTAGAGTGTGCTCTGTTATGACCCCAATGGCGAGGGTCTCAGAGGATCGTGGAAGTCTGCAGAATACAAAAATCCAGCTCATAGGGTAGTGGTAACTGGGTTGACCATATATCTACTCCTAACGCCAACACTAGAAGTAGCCGGGGATCATTCCTACGTTGATTCTAGATGACACGCGCCAGCCGGAGAATCTAGCTACCCCTAGTAGAGGAAAACAAAGACCTTTCTTGCCTCCAGAGAAGGGGACCCCAAAGCTGGATAGAAGCCCCCCACAAATAATGACGGTGAGGTAAGAGGAAATGACAAACACAGAAATGAACCAGGTTTAGCACAGAGAGGCCCGCTTACTGATAGCAGAATAAAGAAAGGTAACTTATATGGTCAACAAAAACCCTATCAAAATCCACACTGGAAATTCAAGAACCCCCGAACCGTCTAACGGTCCGGGGGGAGGACACCAGCCCCCTAGAGCTTCCAGCAAAGGTCAGGATATAGATTAGGAACAAGCTGGACAAAAATACAAAACCAAAACAAATAGCAAAAAGCAAAAGGCAGACTTAGCTGATATAACTGGAACCAGGATCAGTAGACAAGAGCACAGCAGACTAGCTCTGATAACTACGTTGCCAGGCATAGAACTGAAGGTCCAGGGAGCTTATATAGCAACACCCCTAACTAACGACCCAGGTGCGGATAAAAGGAATGACAGAAAAACCAGAGTCAAAAAACTAGTAACCACTAGAGGGAGCAAAAAGCAAATTCACAACAGTGCTCACTGTGCATTCCAGCATGGCAAGATCACGCATTGCAGCCCTGCAGCGCCGATTCCGCCTTCCGGAACATCGCATCATATGTGACCTACCCACCAGGTGGAATTCCACATTACATATGTTGGAGCGGTTGTGTGAGCAGCAGCCAGCAGTAATGGAGTATCAGCTGCATCAGGCGCAAAGAAATCGCAATCCGCGCCGTTCAGACTTCACAACCACTGAGTGGGCCACTATGAAGGACGTCTGCCAGGTTTTGCGTTCCTTCAATGATTCCACGCGGATGGCGAGTGCAGATGATGCACTAGTCAGCATGACTGTCCCCCTTATCTGCCTGCTTCAACAAACACTGCAAGCTCTAAGGGATGATGTTATGGAAGAGGTGGAGGATGAGAAGTCACCAATTCCATCAGCTTCTGGACAGTCAGCGCTACGTGGTTCCTCACAAAGGCCTAGGCAGGGGACACTTTGTGAGGAGGATGAGGAGTCAATGGAGGAGGAAGTTACACAATTCTCCAGTAGTCAGTGTGTAGAGCGAGGGTGGGGTGATGCAGAGCAGGCAGAGATCACCCCTCAAGCAGGGGACAGCGTTTCTTGGCCAGTTGGCAGTCTGCAGCACATGGTTGATTTCATGCTGCAGTGCCTGAGAAACGACCGCCGCATTCTCAACACGGCTGACTTACAAAGCCTCATAACACCGTTGAACCGGGAGCGTAAAATGCGGGAGTACCAAGACACACTGGTGAATTCCATCATCTTCTCCAGTCCAACTGAGAGCAGTGCTGCTAGTGCTTTACAAAGCAGCTAAGTGCGTCGAGGCAGTGGAGGAAGCTCTGCACAAACAGGGAGCAGAAGCAGTGCCTCAGCACAAGGCAAGACCAGTATGGCCCAACTGTGGCACAGTTTTGTGTGCCCGCCACACATGTCTACACCATCACAGACGGCTCCAGTCAGCAGGAGGCAACGTTTCTGTCAGATGGTGACAGACTACATGTCTTGCCCTCTTACTGTACTCCCAGACGGCTCTTCCCCCTTCAAATTTTGGGTCTCTAAGCTGGATACATGGCCAGAGCTAAGCCAGTATGGATTGGAGGTGCTGGCTTGCCCTGCTGCTAGTGTATTATCAGAACGCGTCTTTAGTGCCGTAGGAGGTGTACTAACAGACCGTCGCATGCGACTATCCTCCGATAACGTTGACCGGCTTACTTTTCTGAAAATGAACAAGGCCTGGATCTCACAGGAATTTGCCACTCCTCTTCCAGATTAAATAACTGGTTGGCTACAGTATCCAGGTCTCCTGTTGCGTACATGTTTCTACCACCTGAACTGTAATCCCTGAGCTCCAACACCGCCAGTTGATGCTCAGAAGTGCCGTCTGCACAGTCAAAACACATGATACAGTGTTATTGGGTTTCAGTAACGTCAGCTGATCCCCAGCTGTGTAGCCGGCAATGTGTCCTGCGACTGCCACGCTGACTCAACTACTGAAATTTAAGGGAACCTGTCCCCCCCAGGCGTTTGTTACTGAAAGAGCCATCTTGTGCAGCAGTAATGCTGCACAACGAAAAGGTAGCTCTTTTAGTTTAGCTCCTTGCACACGCAGAACTTAACACTTATAAAATGTGTCCCCTCATACCGTGAAACCGTCCCGGAGGTGGGACTTCCCTTCATAATGGGACGCATCACAGCCGTCATCCCTTCCCCCTTGGTGCCGTGCGCCGCCCTCCTCAGCGTTGTTTGAATCTGTCCCGTAGCCTGCGCTGTTATGTTATCCCTTGGCCATGCGAACTTAGCGCTGCCCGTCTTCTGATATCATTTGTTGTCAAGCTGGCTGCGCCTGTTCGGCCGCACTGCCCGAGATCCTGCCTCGCAGTCTCTTCTGATTTAATCACACTGCGGGCCTGGGATCCATGGGCATGCACAACTTCCTCCAATCAGGCTTTGGCCTACACTCTGCTCCTCCTGCTGTCCCTGGGCTCTAACACCATCAGTTGGTGCTCGGAAGTGCTGGCTGCACAGAGAAAAACACTCGCCACTGTGTCAGTGGGGTTCAGTAACGCCAGCTGTTCCCCTGCTGTGTAGCCGGCAACGTGTCCTGCAAACGCCACGCAGACACAACAGACAATAAGCTGCCTCCAGTGCAGGCTTCGGCCTACACTCTGTTCCTCCTTGATTCCCTGGGCTCTAAACTGCCAGTTGGTGCTCGGAAGTGCTGGCTGCACAGAGAAAAACACTCGCCACTGTGTCAGTGGGGTTCAGTAATGCCAGCTGTTCCCCTGCTGTGTAGCTGGCAACTTGTCCTGCAAACGCCACGCAGACACTACAACAAAAATTAAAGGAAACCTGCCCCTCCCAGGCGTTTGTAACTAAAAGAGCCACCTTGTGCAGCACTAATGCTGCATTTGGACAAGGTGGCTCTTTTTGTTATACTTATTGCACACGCAGAACTAAACACTTATAAAATGTGTCCCCTGATACCGTTTAACCATCCCGGAGGTGTGACTTTCCTTCGTAATGACACACAGCAACCCCCTTGGTGCCGTGCGCCGCCTCCTCAGCGTTGTTTGGATCTGTCCCGGAGCCTGCGCTGTTATGTTATCCCTTGGCCATGCGCACTTAGCGCTGCCCGTCTTCTGACATCATTTGTTGTCAGGCTGGCTGTGCCTGTGTGACTGCCCTGCCCGAGATAACGCCCCGCAGTATCTTATTTATTCTCACTGCGGGGCTGGGATTCATGGGCATGCGCAGTGAATATCTTCGCCTCTCACTTATCTCCTTCCGTCTTCTTCAGACTGTGCGGCTTCACGGCCGTGGCATGCGATAAGGGATCAGCTGACGCCACATAGTCTGAAGCAGGCGTAAGGACATGAGTGAGAGGTGAAGATATTTACTGCGTAAGGCCATGAATCCCAGCCCCGCAGTGTGAATAAATCAGAAGACACTGCGGGGCTGAGATTCATGGGCATGCGCAGTGCATATCTTCGCCTCTCACTTATCTCCTTCCGCTTTCTTCAGACTGTGCGGCTTCACGGCCATGGCATGCGATAAGGGATCAGCTGACTCCGCACAGTCTGAAGCAGGCGTAAGGACATGAGTGAGAGGCGAAAATATTTACTGCGCAAGGCCATGAATCCCAGCCCCGCAGTGTGAATAAATCAGAAGACACTGCGGTGCTGGGATTCATGGCTTTGAGCATTAACAGCGCATGGCCAAGGAATAACACAACAGCGCAGACTCCGGAACACAAAAAAGCAACGCTCAGGAGGCTGCGCACAGCACCAAGGGGGTATTTTTGACAGCTGTGCTTCGTCTCATTAAGAACGAAAGTCCCGCCTCCGAGACGGTTTCACGATATGAGGGGCAAAATTTTAGAGGTGTTTCGTTCAGTGTGTGCAAGGAGCATAATTAAAAGATCCACCTTTTCCTTGTGCAGCATTACTGCTGCACAAGGTAGCTCTTCTAGTTACTAACGGCTGGGGGGTGTGATGAGGGAACAGCCGCCATCTTGGATGGGCATACTAACAGAGATTGGCGTGACTCCATTTTGTCTTCTGGTCACAGGTCTGCAGAGAGGAGTGCTCCTGGCCCCCACCTTTTCTAATGAATAAAGTTCCTTTTAGTATGGTAATGGGCTGAGTACCATGTAGCAGGCAGTTGGCATTTCAAAGCCTGAGTGAGGAAGCCACACCAGCAGGGGACATAGAAGTGCCTAAGGGGCTTAATTAAAGCATGCATGTCAAGTGGCCACAGGATACACATCTATTATGGCCGTCCAGTCGAACCGTCTCCAACATGGAATCGTGAATTATGGATGCATCGTCAGAGGTACCGGCTCATAAAAAATATCCCCCTCACCCTAAAGAAATTGCGCATCTGACAGTGCGACTCCCGGGCCCGTGGGAGTTCTGAAACCCGAGATATAGAGATCATCCTCCCACAGCGACCAAATGGGTCCAGGTTTGATCCCTGTACGATCGGCAGAACAAACCACATGCGCTGGTACTGCCCGTGTACTGATCCGATTATCCTGAGAGAAGTTATCCCATTTATTAGATATTGGAATAAATCTTGCAGGGAGGCAGAGGGGTGGAGATTGCTAAGCCCACCCAGCTACAGGGGGAGGGACACCACAGGGTTAAGAGCTGGGACACTTGGAGAGTGGGTCAGAACAGAGGAAGATGACTAAGGAACTAAGGAACAGGGCATATGCCAGCCAGAAGGGAGCAAGCACACGCTTTCTGGGGGCTGCCCGGCAACTAAGTCTTGGACCTGCGGAACGCTGAGCCCCCCGTCTTCCACAAGCGACCTTCAACCTGGTAAATTGACCTCCAGTTTTATACCTCTAAGCCTTGTCTTATGATTGTTATATTTTTCTCTGACTGTAACTCTTGATATATTTTGACTGTATATTTCTTGTAATTACCTAGGGCACCCTTAAGGCAATTAAGTCATAAATTAATTTTGGGCTGATCCTTTTATTCTGATTGCGAATCTTAGAATACCCAGCGTGGGTAACAGGGCAGTCTCCCCGGTGGCCATTTGCTCTAGGTGCAGTTCCCTTACTGACCTGAGAGACAAAGGGGGCAAGGGGGCGCCGGAGAGCTGTGCCTGTGTAGTGACGTCACGGATTGGTGATGTGGGAGGAACTGGGCTTCCTTCACAGGGGGTTTAAAGGTTCCCTTTCAATGTGCTCAATTAGGCTTCGGCCTACACTCTGCTCCTCCTTGATTCCCTGGGCTCTAACACCGACAGCTGGTGCTCGGAAGTGCAGGCTGCACAGAGAAAAACACTCTCCAATGTGTCAGTGGGGTTCAGTAACGCCAGCTGTTGCCCTGCTGTGTAGCCGGCAACGTGTCCTGCAAACGACACGCAGACACTAAGCTGCCTCCAGTGCAGGCTTTGGCCTACACTCTGCTCTTCTCCTCCTTGATTCCCTGGGCTCTAACACCGCCAGTTGGTGCTCGGAAGTGCTGGCAGCACAGAGAAAAACACTTGCCACTGTGTCAGTGGGGTTCAGTAACGCCAGCTGTTCCCCTGCTGTGTAGCGGGCAACGTGTCCTGCAAACGCCACGCAGACACAACAGACAATAAGCTTCCTCCAATGCAGGCTTCAGCCTACACTCTGCTCCTCCTGCTGTCCCTGGGCTCTAACACCGCCAGTTGGTGCTCGGAAGTGCTGGCTGCACAGAGAAAAACACTCGCCACTGTGTCAGTGGGGTTCAGTAACGCCAGCTGTTCCCCTGCTGTGTAGCCGGCAACGTGTCCTGAAAACGCCACGCAGACACAACAGACTATAAGCTGCCTCCAGTGCAGGCTTCGGCCTACACTCTGCTCCTCCTTGATTCCCTGGGCTCTAACACCGCCAGTTGGTGCTCGGAAGTGCTGGCTGCACAGAGAAAAACACTCGCCACTGTGTCAGTGGGGTTCAGTAATGCCAGCTGTTCCCCTGCTGTGTAGCTGGCAACTTGTCCTGCAAACGCCACACAGACACAACAGATATTAAACTGCCTCCAGTGCAGGCTTCGGACTACACTCTGCTCCCCCTGCTTACCCTTGGCTCCAACGCCGCTAGTTGGGGCTCTAGGAAGACAATCTTGAATAGGTCCCCCTGGTTCCAGTAACGTCAGCTGGTTCCGGGCAGAGCCTTTGGCTTAGGTGCCTCCTTCTGGGTATCCGAGTTCCACCAACGTCAGGTGGTCCTTGGTAGTGCTTTCTGGCACGGGTACCTCCTGCTTAGTAACGGGGTTCCAGTAACGTCAGCTGGTCCTCGGTAGTTCCATTGGCTCTTGGACCTTCTGCTACATTTCCAAGTTCAAGACCCTAAAGAGGACGACCCTGAACACCGAGAAGCAGAAGAACAAGAAAAATCAGAGCAAAAGATATTATCTAAATTATAAGCAGAAGAAGACTAAGTAGTGTATCGGGGTGAGTCCGTTCCTCCTCGAGGTGCCCCTGGAAAAAGCCTGCTGCTGCAGGCCTAACTGAACACGGACAAATCCTGTTGTAACTCTTTTGTGACAGGCAGAACGGAAGGTGTAATCTTCAAACTTTTATAGATAACAACTACAGAAATGCCTGTCACAAATAAGAATATGATGAAGAAGTAGAATATGAAGAAGAAGAAGAATTTCATAAAAAGAGTATGAAGAATGTAACAAAAAAAAATAATAGGTAGAAGATGAAGAAGAAGATGAATAAGGTGAAGAAGAAGTTGATGTCAAAGATGCTGCTGCTGAGGATGATGAAGAAGAAAGTGTGGGAGAAGTAAAAAAGGTGAAGGGCATGGAAGTAGTGAAACATCAATATCTGACAAAATAAAAAAAAATCTTAACATAGTCAATATCTTTGCAACTCTGAACGTCTTAAAAAAAAAATTAAAATTCCTGCAATTCTATTTGATTGGGCAAAACCTATATGCCTTTAATGTCTCCGCCACCTCCCCCAATACATCCTACATTATTCTTAGTTGTTTTCCTTCATGTAGAATGAACCTACAAGGAAAGAAAGGGTTTATTTTAATTCCGATATTTTGGTCCCATTGACTTGCATTGGTATCGGGTATCGGCGATATCCGATATTTTTTGAATATCGGCCGATCCAATCCGATACCGATACTTTCCGATATCGGAAGGTATCGCTCAACACTAACTATGAGAGTATCTTTTAATCTTAAGTATGACATTACTTCTGACATTAATTTGGTAAAGACTCTGGGAGCTATTGACAGTCCAAAGGGCATTGCTGTATATTGAAAATGACATATCTGTCCCTTCATCATGATCGCCACACGCAGATACTGCTGTTTGACATAAATTGGTAGATGGTAATACACATCTTTTAAGTGGAGGACTGCCATAAAGCACCTGGGGAACAGAAGTTTTTTACAGTGGATATGATAGACTCCATCTTGAAGGTTTGGTTTTCTAAAAAGATATTCATTTTCTTAAGATTTATTATAGTTCTATATGACCCATCTGGTTTTGGAACCAAGAATAAAGGGGAATAAAATCCCTTTCCTCTCTGATGAAACGGGACTTCTACTAATACTCTTTTGGATAGGAGATTTATTATTTCCTGCTCCAAAACTGTTGTTGAGATTGCGACTTTAACCCCTTCACCCCCAAGGGTGGTTTGCACGTTATGGACCAGGCTAATTTTTACAATTCTGACCACTGTCCCTTTATGAGGTTATAACTCTGGAACGCTTCAACGGATCCCGGTGATTCTGACTCTGTTTTCTCGTGACATATTGTACTTCATGATAGTGGTAAAATTTCTTTGATATTACATGCGTTTATTTGTGAAAAAAATGGAAATTTGGCGAAAATTTTAAAAATTTTGCAATTTTCCAACTTTGAATTTTTATGCAATTAAATCACAGTGATATGTCACACAAAATACTTAATAAGTAACATTTCCCACATGTCTACTTTACATCAGCACAATTTTGGAACCAAAATTTTTTTTGTTAGGGAGTTATAAGGGTTAAAATTTGACCAGCAATTTCTCATTTTCACAACACCATTTTTTTTTAGGGACCACATCTCATTTGAAGTCATTTTGAGGGGTCTATATGATAGAAAATACCCAAGTGTGACACCATTCTAAAAACTGCACCCCTCAAGGTGCTCAAAACCACATTCAAGAAGTTTATTAACCCTTAAGGTGTTTCACAGGAATTTTTGGAATGTTTAAATAAAAATGAGCATTTAACTTTTTTTTCACACAAAATTTACTTCAGCTCCAATTTGTTTTATTTTACCAAGGGTAACAGGAGAAAATGGACCCCAAAAGATGTTGTACAATTTGTCCTGAGTACGCCGATACCCCATATGTGGGGGTAAACCACTGTTTGGGCGCATAACAGAGCTCGGAAGCGAAGGAGCGCCATTTGACTTTTCAATGCAAAATTGACTGGAATTGAGATGGGACGCCATGTTGCGTTTGGAGAGCCCCTGATATGCCTAAACATTGAAACCCCCCACAAGTGACACCATTTTGGAAAGTAGACCCCCTAAGGAGCTTATCTAGAGGTGTGGTGAGCACTTTGACTCACCAAGTGCTTCACAGAAGTTTATAATGCAGAACCGTAAAAATAAAAAATCATATTTTTTCACAAAAATGATCTTTTCGCCCCCAATTTTTTATTTTCCCAAGGGTAAGAGAAGAAATTGGACCCCAAAAGTTGTTGTACAATTTGTCCGGAGTACGCTGATACCCCATATGTGGGGGTAAACCACTGTTTGGGCGCATGGGAGAGCTTGGAAGGGAAGGAGCGCCGTTTGACTTTTCACTGCAAAATTGACAGGAATTGAGATGGGACCCCATGTTGCGTTTGGAGAGCCACTGATGTGCCTAAACATTGAAACCCCCCCACAAGTGACACCATTTTGGAAAGTAGACACCCTAAGGAACTTATCTAGAGGTGTAGTGAGCACTTTGACCCACCAACTGCTTCACAGAAGTTTATAATGCAAAAATAAAAACAAACTTTTTTCCCACAAAAATTATTTTTTAGCCCCCAGTTTTGTATTTTCCCGAGGGTAACAGGAGAAATTGGACCCCAAAAGTTGTTGTCCAATTTGTCCTGAGTACGCTGATACCCCATATATGGGGGGGGGACCACTGTTTGGGCACACGGGAGGGCTCGGAAGGGATGGAGCGCCATTTTGAATGCAGACTTAGATGGAATGGTCTGCAGGCGTCACATTGCTTTTGCAGAGCCCCTAATGTACCTAAACAGTAAAAAAAAAGAGTTTTGAACCCTCAAGTGTTTCACTACAGTTTATAACGCATAGCCGTGAAAATAATAAAAAAAAAATTTCCCCCAAAAATTATTTTTTAGCCCCCAGTTTTGTATTTTCCCAAGGGTAACAGGAGAAATTGGACCCCAAAAGTTGTTGTCCAATTTGTCTTGAGTATGCTGATACCCCATATGTGGAGGGGAACCACCGTTTGGGCGCATGGGAGGGCTCGGAAGGGAAGGAGCGCCATTTGGAATGCAGACTTAGATGGAATGGTCTGCAGGCGTCACATTGCGTTTGCAGAGGCCCTAATGTACCTAAACAGTAGAAACCCCCCACAAGTGACACCATTTTGGAAAGTAGACCCCCTAAGGAACTCATCTAGATGTGTTGTGAGAGCTTTGAACCCCCAATTGTTTCACTACAGTTTATAACGCAGAGCCATGCAAATAAAACATTTTTTTTTCCACAAAAATTATTTTTTAGCCCCCAGTTTTGTATTTTCCCAAGGGTAACAGGAGAAATTGGACCCCAAAAGTTGTTCTCCAATGTGTTCCGAGTACGCTGATACCCCATATGTTGGGGTAAACCCCTGTTTGGGCGCACGGGAGAGCTCGGAAGGGAAGGAGCACTGTTTTACTTTTTCAACGCAGAATTGGCTGAAATTGAGATCGGACGCCATGTGGAGAGCCCCTGATGTGCCTAAACAGTGGAAACCCCCCAATTATAACTGAAACCCTAATCCAAACACACCCCTAACCCTAATCCCAATGGTAACCCTAACCACATCTCTAACCCAGACACACCCCTAACCCTAATCCCAACCCTATTCCCAACCGTAGATGTAATCCAAACCCTAACCTTAACTTTAGCCCCAACCCTAACTGTAGCCTTAACCCTAACCCTAGCCCTAACCCTAGCCCCAACCCTAGCCCCAACCCTAACCCTAGCCCCAACCCTAGCCCTAACCCTAGCCCCAACCCTAACCCCAACCCTAACCCTAGCCCTAGCCCTAGCCCTAACCCTAATGGTAAAATGGAAATAAATTTTTTAAATTTTTTTATTTTTCCCTAACTAAGGGGGTGATGAAGGGGGGTTTGATTTACTTTTATAGCGGGTTTTTTAGCGGATTTTTATGATTGGCAGCTGTCACACACTGAAAGAAGCTTTTTATTGCAAAAAATATTTTTTGCGTTACCACATTTTGAGAGCTATAATTTTTCCATATTTGAGTCCACAGAGTCATGTGAGGGCTTGTTTTTTTGCAGAACGAGTTGACGTTTTTATTGGTAACATGCTCGGGCACGGGAGATTTTTTGATCGCTTTTTATTTCGATTTTTGTGAGGCAGAATGACCAAAAACCAGCTACTCATGAATTTCTTTTGGGGGAGGCATTTATACCATTCCGCGTTTGGTAAAATTGATAAAGCAGTTTTATTCTTCGGGTCAGTACGATTACAGCGACACCTCATTTCTATCATTTTTTTTATGTTTTGGCGCTTTTATACGATAAAAACTATTTTACAGAAAAGATAATTGTTTTGGCATCGCTTTATTCTGAGGACTATAACTTTTTTATTTTTTCGCTGATGATGCTATATGGCGGCTTGTTTTTTGCGGGACAAGATGACGTTTGCAGCGGTACCATGGTTATTTATATCTATCTTTTTGATTGCGTGTTATTCTACTTTTTGTTTGGCGGTATGAGAATAAAGCGTTGTTTTTAGCCTCGTTTTTTTTTTAATTTTTTTTACGGTGTTCACTGAAGGGGTTAACTAGGGATATAGTTTTATAGGTGGGGTCGTTACGGACGCGGCGATACTAAATATGTGTACTTTTATTGTTTGATTTTTTTAATTTAGATAAAGGAATGTATTTATGAGAATAATATATTTTTTTTTTCTTTATTTAGGAATTTTTTTTTCTTTTTTTTTTTTACACATGTGGGAATTTTTTTTTTACTTTTTTACTTTGTCCCAGGGGGGACATTACAGATCGGTGATCTGACAGTGTGCACAGCACTCTGTCAGATCACCGATCTCACTTACAGCCGTGCAGGCTGCAGCTTTCATCTGCAGCCTGCACGGCACCCGGAAGTAATCCCTGCAGGACCCGGATGCAGCCCCGCGGCCATTTTGGATCCAGGGCCTGCAGGGATAGGAGGTAGGAGACCCTCGCAGCAACGCGATCACATCGCGTTGCTCCGGGGGTCTCAGGGAAGCCCGCAGGGAGCCCCCTCCCTGCGCGATGCTTCCCTGTACCGCCGGCACACCGCGATCATGTTTGATCGCGGTGTGCCGGGGGTTAATGTGCCGGGGGCGGTCCGTGACCGCTCCTGGTACATAGTGCCGGATGTCAGCTGCGATAGGCAGCTGACACCCGGCCGCGATCGGCCGCGCTCCCCCCGTGAGAGCGGCCGATCGTACTGGACGTACTATTCCGTCCTTGGGAATTAGGGCCCACCCCACATGGACGGAATATAACGTCCAATGGCAGAAAGGGGTTAAAGAAGTCAACAGGAATTAGTCCGGAGGGACTCGGGCAAATTTTAATTTTAGGCCTGAAGTTATGAGGCTAATTGCCCAAGAGTTGGAGGTTACTATACACCATTGTGTGGAGAAAAAAGACAATCTACCACCTACTGGTAGATCTGTTCTAACGTGGTTTGTCTTCCATTTTAAATGGGCGTTTTCAGAAAAAAGAACCTTTTTGTTTGGTATCTCTATTGGCCCAGCGGTCCTGGTTTCTAAAATCCTTTCTGTTATTAAAAACGGGCTTCCGGAATGCTCTCCTATAAAATGGAAAATAATTATTAGGGAACCCCTTTTTCCTCTTACCCACTTTGGTCAGGATTTCATCTAGTTTTGTACCAAACAGGTACTCACCCTGGCATGGAAGGCCACAGAGCTTTGATTTTGTTTAGGCATCTCCTTTCCAACCCTTTAGCCAAAGCACTCGACGTGCCGCGTTGGTTAGGCCCGCTGATTTGGCTGCTAACCGAATAGAGTCAGCAGATGAATCGGCCAGGAATGCTGTAGCGCCTCTGATCAGGGGCAAAGAAGAGATTAGCTTATCTCTGGAGAGGCCGCCTTTTAGACCTTTTAGGTCGTTTAGCTAGACTAACATGGACCTTGCCGTACATGTAGCTGATATAGCCGGTTTAAATGCCCCTGTACATGATTCCCATGCCCTCTTTAACAGAGAGTAGGCTTTGCGATCCAGTGGGTCTTGTAGGAAACCAGAATCCTCTACTGGAAGTAAGGATTTTCTGAACGTGGACGCTACTGCCGTGTCTACTTTTGGGGCTTTAGCCCAAGTAGACATGTCCTTGTCATTAAAGGGATAACGCCTCTTCAATGATGAAGGGAACCCTTTTTGCCCTTGGCTCTCCCATTCTTTAACTAAATTTTTGATTGCGGTTATTACTGGAAAGGTTGGTCTTTTCCTTTCTGATAATCCTGCGAACATTATATCTTGTGGTGTTTTGGGGTCTTTGGTATACTTAAAGGGCCACTGTCACCCCCTCCAGCCGTTATGAACTAAAAGAGCCACCTTGTGCAGCAGTAATGCTGCAGTCTAACAAGGTGGCTCTTTTAGTTTTTGATTAAGTTATTACCTCAATAAAGCGTTTTGAAAATTGTCCACAAAGACCAGATATTGTACCTGGAGGCGGTCCTAAGCGTCCTGTATGAATCCCCCAACGGCCGTCACTCTTCTCTTCAGGGGCGATGGTCGCCGCCCCCTTCGCGCTTTTTCTTCTTAAATCCGGCGCCTGCGCTGTGCGTGCCTGCCTGGGGCAGGCGCAGTCTTCATTGTCGGTCATAGCGCAGATCCAGGGCTCCTGACAGCGGCGGTGGCGGAGCTGTTACCCCAGTGGTGGCCGCTGTCTTCAGGCTCCTCCGGGCGCGGTGCGGTGTTATCCAGCGCTGTACGGTGTTATCCAGCGCTGTACAGGCTCCATGGACATCACTGCGCTCCAGCAGCTGGAAAACTACAACTCCCAGCATGCCCTGACTGCCAGGTCTATCGGGGGACGCTGGGAAATGTAGTTTTCCTGCAGCTGGTGCAGAACAGACGGCAGAGGCTTGCTGTATTCAGCAACAGGGTGGCCGCACTGCCCGCACAGGCGCAGTCAGGCACCCTGCGTCTGAGTGTGACTCACAATGAACACTGCGCAGGCCCCAGGCAGGCACGCACAGCGCAGGCGCCGGATTTAAGAAGAAACACCGCGAAGGGGGCGGAAACCAGCGCCCCTGAAGAGAAGAGTGACGGCCGTTGGGGGATTCATACAGGACGCTTAGGACCGCCTCCAGGTACAATATCTGGTCTTTTTGGACAATTTTCAAAACGCTTTATTGAGGTAATAACTTAATCAAAAACTAAAAGAGCCACCTTGTTAGACTGCAGCATTACTGCTGCACAAGGTGGCTCTTTTAGTTCATAACGGATGGAGGGGGTGACAGTGGCCCTTTAATACCCATGGTGTCACAGACAGATTTTACAAGATTATCAATGATTTCTGTTGGAAAGCACGTGGCTTGTTCACCTTCCGAGGAAATACATTCCTGGGAAATATCCGTATCTCTATCTTCATTACCAGTAGAACAGTCCGATTTTGGTGAATTATATTTCCTGCTTTTACCTTCAGGAATACTCTCTGAACTACGTAAGGCCCGCAATTCGTCCCTGATCATTTTTCTGATGTCATCTGATCTTACTGAGGATTCTTCATGTAATGTGGTTTCAATACAAGTGTAAGATATTCTCTTTGTATGACTATCCGGGAGGGTCTGGGTACATAAAGCACATTGTGTTTTGATTTTTCAGTTCTTTTTGCCTAGGGTGCATAGAAAAAAGGGAGCAACAATCAGCTTAGTAGGGTGGGATACACACTCACCCTAGCGAAGCTATCGGTCAAGGTACCAGCTGGAGAGGAGGAGAAGGAGTTACAGGCTGAGAGGTGGATCGGTCGGATCTTTTCTCCTTAGTGCTTTATGTGGAGGATCTGCTGTTTGGATCGTCCGCTGCTTGTACGGCTGCGAGGTGCATTGGCTGTGTCTTCTAATGAAGGCACCGCTTAGTCCTGAGGTGATGCCATGCTTGGACTCTGGGGTATCAGCGCTGGCGTCCTTTTACACTGGAGGCCGCCATCTTCTTCCTGTTGTACCAGGAAGTCTTCGTCACTTCCAGGTCACAGCCATCTTACATGCAACTGCGCACTGCCTGCTTGCCGACGCCATCTCTCTCCTTCACTCACCCAGGAAGCTTTTGTTTCACTTCCGGGGGAACACACATCGGGCCCCCACACTCGCGCGTACGCCCACCGAAAACGGCGTCGCGCTTGCCTGAGTACTTTTAACCCTACGCAGGCCAGCTGAAACGTCCTTCTCCATGAGCCAGGTGACTCTCCAATCCCGGCCTCACGGTGCCTGCCAGCAGAGGGGGGAGCTGAACTAGGAGCCCCGACGCTGCTTCCAGCACTGGAGCCCCTGCAGTCCTATAAGGTAAACCGCGCAAGTGGCGTCCAGGCCAGGTATCCTCTTCTCCACGAGTTCCCTTAGGAACCGGACACCAACTGTGGGAGCGAGGGGGACCGCCCCTTTTATCTCTTTATAGGGTTTCCTGTTCCTAGGGGCAGATCCCCTCTCTCAAGTGGGTGCTGTCGTGGCGAAGAGAAAAACTAAATCTCCGAACACTAAGAAATACTCGGAGATCACCCGAGCATGCTAGGGAAAACCCGAGCAACGAGTACATTCGCTCATCGCTAATGATAATGCAAAACAACACCAACAGCATCTTCACGGCTCGGGATAGTGCAGGAGGAAAGGAGGTGAGCAGGATGTGTCGACGGCAGTTTCACGCCGACGGCAGCGCTTCCACGTGGACCCGTGGAAGCGCTGCCGTCGGCGCGAAACGGCCGTCGTCACATCCTGCTCACCTCCTTTCCTCCTGCACTATCCCGAGCCGTGAAGATGCTGTTGGTGTTGTTTTGCATTTTTCAATAAAGGACTCAGACCAACAAACAAGGATGGTGAGTGTTGCCGCTTTACTCTATATGTTCTCATCAGTTATACACTTGTTTCAAGCGAGCACCTCTGCCTTGGCGTCAGGCTCTCTGTACACACATTGAATGGACCGCAGTCAGCCCTCGGTCACGTAACGGCTGTGCAGCTCTGTTTTTTTCTTTTTGATCACTAATGATAATGACTAGTGATGAGCGAGTGTACTCATTGCTCGGGTTTTCCTGAGCATGCTCGGGTGACCTCCGAGTATTTATGACTGCTCGGAGATTTAGTTTTCATTGTGGCAGCTGAATGGTTTACAGCTACTAGCCAGGCTGAGTACATGTGGGATTCCCTAGCAACCAGGCAACCCCCACATGTACTCAGCCTGGCTAGTAGCTGTAAACCATTCAGCCGCCGCAATGAAAACTAAATCTCCGAGCAGTCATAAATTCTCGGAGGTCACCCGAGCGTGCTCGGGAAAACCCGAGCAGCTGATGACACTCGCTCATAATTAATAATGACTTCACTCTGTGTGGGATTTTTGATGTTTAAAAAGGTTGTCCACTACTTGGACAACCTCTTCTCATTCCTCATGTTTGGTCCTAATAAAATAAAAACACTTACACAAACCTCCCACACCGGCACCATTTCAGCAGTGTGGGTACTTGCATTCTTGGGTCTCTTGAGGTTTTTACGTCATGTGAGCCCTGTGCCCAAACAGCACTGTCCCCACCTTCAGACAAATCGAGAGTCATGAGGCAGTCAGAGACCAGTCGCGGCCCTGGCTTCCTGCTGATGTTCAATACGTCCGAAGGAAGGAACAGTGAAGCTGCCACTGATTGGGCGCAGAGCTCGTGTGATGTGATAAACTCACATAAGCCCCGGAACAGTGAGTCTCAACACCGCTGAAGTGTAGCCGGCACGCCAGCAGAGTATGAGTGTTTTATTTTAATGAGGCTAAACATGAGGAATGAGTTCACTGAGAAAAAATATATATATGTATATAATTATCCCTTGATTAGAAGATTCACCGACAAAAGGATAAAACTAAACTTTATTAATTCCTTATGTAAAACTATATCCATATTTCACCCCCTGAAGGTTAGTCAGAAGGTGACCAATAGAAAAAAACATTTACCCCACATCTCAGTATATAAGGTGAGGTGACATATACACACTCTCTCCAAGCTTTCCGTCTCTACGCGTTTCATCGTCCTCCCCAAACATTACTCATCAAGAGACTATTTAATATTGACCTATATTCAAGCGAGACTAGACGAAAAAAAATTAAAATCATGTATCATGTTATCCGAAATAGTCAGAAAACTAGCCACATATTGGCAGATCACAGACTTCAAACTATATACTTCGTAAGTTTATAAGCCACTCCAGTGTCGGGAATGATAGTATGTGAAAATACAGTATATACCGGTCAGGGAACACAACTTCCAGAGATAATTTCCATATTCATACTAAATAATAGCACAGATCTCCCAGACATTTTGGTTGCACATATCCCTAGTCTTTATAATGATATTGTACTCATTGCTTGACAGACCGCAGCATGGCCATTACTTACTGTAGAAGCTGCTAATGATCTTTGGAGCAGATAAGATTCCCTGAGTGGTACATATTTGGCCAACTGAAAACTGAGTTCAGTCTAGGACAATTTGCCTGCATTACTAATAGACAGCTGTTACAATACCAAACAAATAAAAAAACAATAATTATATTGTATTTTCACATACTTTCTATTCCTGACTGACCGCCACTGGAGTGGCTTATAAACTTACGAAGTATATAGTTTGACGTCTGGGATCTGCCTATATATGGCTAGTTTTCTGACTGTTTTGGATAACATGATACACGATTTTAGTTGTTTTTCCCCATCTAGTCTGGCTTGAATATAGGTCAATATTAAATAAAGTCTCCCGATGAGTCGTCTTTGGTGAGGACAATGAAACCCATAGAAGTGAGAGGCTTAGAGAGTGAGTGTGTATACCTCACCTCACCCTCTATACTGAAATGTGGGGTACATGTATTTTCTATTAGTCACCTTCTGACTTACCTTCAGGGGGTGAATTATGGGTATAGTTTTACATTTGGAATTAACAAAGTTTAGTTATATCCTTTTGTCAGCAAACATGAGGAATGACATGAGACAACCCCTTTAAGAAGATCCAATTTTGGTTAAAAGTATTCCAACATTATGAACATAAAAATGGCTTCTCCCCTATGAGACATCTCTGATGTTTATTAACAGTTGATTTCCAAGTAAAAAATTTCCCACATTAAGAAAATCAAAAAGGCTTCTCGTCTGTGTGACTGCTCTGATGTCTAATAAGATGATCTTTCCGACTAAAGCATTTCCCACATTCTGAACAGGAAAAAGGCTTCTCCCTTGTGTGAGTTCTCTGGTGGTAATCAAGATGCGCTTTCGTGTTAAAACATTTCCCACATTCTGAACATGAAAAAGGTCTGTCCCCTGTGTGAGTTCTCTGATGTCCAGTAAGATTCTCTTTCCGATTATAACATTTCCCACATTCTGAACAGGAAAAAGGCTTCTCCTCTGTGTGACTGCTCTGATGTCTAATAAGATGCTGTTTCCGATTATAACATTTCCCACATTCTGAACAGGAAAAAGGCTTCTCCCCTGTGTGGGTTCTCTGGTGCTTAACCAAAACTGATTTCTCGCTAAAACATTTGCCACATTCTGAACATGAAAAAGGTCTGTCCCCTGTGTGGGTTCTGTGGTGCGTAACCAAAACCGATTTCCATTTAAAACATTTCCCACATTCTGAACAGGAAAAAGGCCTCTCCCCTGTGTGGGTTCTCTGGTGTCTAACAAGACACTTTTTCCGGTTAAAACATTTCCCACATTCTGAACAGGAAAAAGGTCTGTCCCCTGTGTGAGTTATCTGGTGTCTATCAAGAACCTCTTTCCGGTTAAAACATTTCCCACATTCTGAACAGGAAAAAGGCTTCTCCCCTGTGTGAGTTCTCTGGTGGGTATCAAGATGCGCTTTCGTGTTAAAACATTTCCCACATTCTGAACATGAAAAAGGTCTGTCCCCTGTGTGAGTTCTCTGGTGTCTATCAAGAACCTCTTTCCGGTTAAAACATTTCCCACATTCTGAACAGGAAAAAGGCTTCTCCCCTGTGTGGGTTCTCTGGTGTCTAACAAGACACTTTTTCCGGTTAAAACATTTCCCACATTCTGAACAGGAAAAAGGCTTCTCATCTGTGTGAGTTTTCTGGTGGTTATCAAGAAGCGCTTTCGTGTTAAAATATTTCCCACATTCTGAACATGGAAATGACTTCTTTGCTTTAGGAGCAGTTTGTTTTTTAATGCCTCTTTTGTGACTTTCATTTTCCTTAGTAGTCGGTAATGAATCAGAAGACATGATCTGTTTCAAAGGATCAGCTGACAGATCTTTGCTGTGAATGGATGTTTTTATAACTGGAGTAATAGCATTCACTTCAGTTGTATCTTGTAGGATCTCAAGATCATCATATTTAAAAATTGAAGAGGTCAGCTGTCCTTCTGATCTCCTGGTACAGTCATCTGCCAAGGTAAAAAACAATTATTTTGTAATAAAATATCCTTGAGTTTTATATTTTTGAACATTTCTAATTAAACTGTCCATAAACATGGCAAGCTATGTTAAAAAAACTAATTATTTACCAAGACAATGACAGTTCACAGTCTAATAGAAAACCTTATTAGATGAACGGGTAGTGTGTGGTGTTCAACTGTTTGTTCATTCTGCCTCACAAATATAGAGTAAAAAGAAACCAATCAATGTTATGCAGGCGAAAATAATACCAATTCTCATCTCCCAAAAAACAATTCCAAACAGGTCCATGATCTGTCAATGGAAAAACATTAGGCTATGTGCACACATTGCGGATTTTGATGCGGGTCTGAAGAGTTTTTGGACGCGCGGAATTGCATCAAATCCACAGTGTAGTGCACAAGCAATATTAGTCAATGTGAAATTGATATTTGTAGTGCACATGCAGGGGAAAAATGCGAGGAATTGCAGTTTTTTCCCACAGCATGTCAATTCTTTTTGCGGATTTCCAGCGTTTCTAAACCCATTGACTTCCATTGTGTCAGGCCAATCCGCAGCAATATCGCAGGTTTAAAAAAGATCTGCGGATGTGCTGCGGATGTGCCTGTGAGAAACACAGCAGGTGGGGAAGGGGAAGAGTGTGGGCAGAGAGTGTGTACGGAGAAGATGTGCGTGTCTGTGTGTGTATCTGTGTGTATATGTGTGTGTGTGTGTGTGTATCTGTGTATGTGTGTGTGTGTGTGTGTGTGTGTGTGTGTGTGTGTGTGTGTGTGTGTGTGTGTGTGTGTGTGTGTGTGTGTGTGTGTGTGTGTGTATCTGTGTGTGTGGTGGGCAGGCATCTTCCGATCAGACTACTAGTCCCATCCAGGTATGCCTGCTACAGTGACAGGAAGCCGGATAATGCGACAGTAGTAGTACCATCATCTGGCTACTGTGTTCAAGTTTAGAAAAAAAAAAATCATACACATCATACATACTGACCATACACCTAGTCTCCGAAGCATTCGATCACCTGTAAAAAAATAAAAAAACAACAGTATACTCCCTGATCCGATGTGATCCATGTAATAATGAGCGTCCAACGACGATCTCCCATGGAGAGCTGTCATATCAGCAAATGCAACCGCTCTCCAGGGGCTCCGGTGATACAGTGAGAGCAGGTAATCCTCTGCACTGTATCTCTCCGCCGTGAGTTCAGTATAGTTCATACTGTCACTTGCGGCACCTCTGCGTGGGAAAATTCTCACGCAGCGTTGCCGTAAAGCGAGAGCCTGAACTCAGGTAACCTCTTCAGTGTTGCACTGCAAGAGCCATTGTCTTCTGTCAGTGTGTCACTGGAAGCCTATAGTGCTGTCACATCTGCTGATGCGAACCCTCTAACCCTCTATAGGGGAGATCGTCGTGGGACAGTCGTTATTAACCCCTTAACGACCGCCGATACGCCTTTTAACGGCGGCCGCTAAGGGTACTTAAACCACAGCGCCGTTAATTAACGGCGCTGTGGAAAAAGTGAATAGCGCCCCCCAGAGTCGGATTTTCTCTGGGGTCTCGGTTGCCGAGGGTAGCCGAGACCCCAGAGAACATGATTCGGGGGGTTTTTACCGACCCCCGAGTTGCGATCGCCGGTAATTAACCGTTTACCGGCGGTCGCAACGAAAAAAAAAAAAAACGCGATTTGCCGTTTAATTTCTCTGTCCTCCGATGTGATCGCACATCGGAGGACAGAGAAATGTGGTCCCCGATGGCCCCCAATAGCCCCCCAATACTTACCTACCTCCCCCGGTGCTCCTCGTGTCTCCCCATGGGCGCCGCCATCTTTTTTCCGGGAAAAAATGGCGGGCGCACGCGCAGTACGCCCGCCGCCCGGCACCCGGATGTTCTTTGGGGTCTCGGCTGCCGGGGGTAGCCGAGACCCCAAAGAACATGATCGGGGTCGATTTGCACCGACCCCTGCTTTGCGATCGCCGGTAATTAACAGTTTACCGGCGACCGCAAAAAAAAAAAAAAAAAAAAGCGATCAGTTATTTCTCTGTCCTCTGATGTGATCGCACATCAGAGGACAGAGAAATAGGGGGATTCGGGGACCCTATCATACTCACCCGGGGTCCCTGGGTCCTCTTCTGTCTTCTCCTGCCAGCCGGCTTTTTCATCATGGCGGGCGCATGCGCAGTGCGCCCGCCATCTGCTGCCATCTGCCGGCCGGCAGGAGAAGACAAGTTGGGGCTAAAATTAGGGTTAGGGTTAGGGTTAGAGTTAGGGTTAGAGTTAGGGTTGGGGCTAAATTTAGGGTTAGGGCTAGGGTTAGGGTTAGGCTACTTTCACACTAGCGTTTTTTGGCTTCCGTCGCAATGCGTCGTTGGAGAAAAAACGCATCCTGCAAAAGTGCTTGCAGGATGCGTTTTTTCTCCATTGGCTTGCATTAGCGACGCATTGCGACGGATTGCCACATGTCGCATCTGTCGTGCGACGGATGCGTCGTGCTTCGGCGGACCGTCGACACAAAAAAAACTACATGTAACTTTTTTGTGCGACGTGTCCTACATATTTCAGTGCCACGTGCCACGTATTTAAGTGCCACGTGCCACGTATCAAAGTGCCACGTGCCACATATTTCAGTGCCACGTATCAAAGTGCCACGTGCCACGTATCAAAGTGCCACGTGCCACGTATCAAAGTGCCACGTGCCACGTATCAAAGTGCCACGTGCCACGTATCAAAGTGCCACGTGCCACGTATCAAAGTGCCACGTGCCACGTATCAAAGTGCCACGTGCCACATCTTTCAGTGCCACGTGCCACGTATTTAAGAGACACGTGCCACGTATCAAAGTGCCACGTGCCACATATTTCAGTGCCACGTGCCACGTATTTAAGTGACACGTGCCACGTATCAAAGTGCCACGTGCCACATATTTCAGTGCCACGTATCAAAGTGCCACGTGCCACGTATCAAAGTGCCACGTGCCACGTATCAAAGTGCCACGTGCCACGTATCAAAGTGCCACGTGCCACGTATCAAAGTGCCACGTGCCACATATTTCAGTGCTACGTATCAAAGTGCCACGTGCCACGTATCAAAGTGCCACGTGCCACATCTTTCAGTGCCACGTATTTAAGAGACACGTGCCACGTATCAAAGTGCCACGTGCCACATATTTCAGTGCCACGTATTTAAGTGACACGTGCCACGTATCAAAGTGCCACGTATCACGTATTTCAGTGCCACGTATTTAAGTGACACGTATCACGTATAAGTGCCACGTGTCACGTATTTAATTGCCACATATTTAAGTGCCACGTATCAAGATTTTCCATGGAGAACAGACACATCCAGAGATATGTCTGCTCTCCACGGCTGCAGCAACACACTGACAGGAGCCATAGTTCCTGTCGGTGTGTCACTGCGCATGCGCGAGCGAGTTTACCGGCGGTCATTGACCCCGGCACTCTCGCTTAACGGCAGTGCTGCGTGGGAAAGTTCAACGCAGCTGTACTGCTGTTAACCGAGACGCCGGAGTCATTGAACTCCGGAACAGTACGCGATACACTGCTAGGAGCTTCGCTCCTGGCAGTGTATCGCCGGAGAGCAGCCGATCGGCGTGGGACACTCGTTTTATGGATTCTGCGGACAGGGAGTATGAATTTGGTTTATTATTTTTGGATTTTTTCCTGGAGGATCGAGGGCTTCGCCTACAAGTGTGCTGTTGGTGAGTATATACTCTGTGTTATATGTTGTATGTACTGTGTGTCATGTATGTGTATTGTGTGTAGGTGTTTTGTGTAACTTTACAATTGTGCTAAGTCGCCGGACACAGGGACAACTCTCCCATCCTAATACCGGATGGGAGTAGTAGTCCCATACGGCGACTTAGCACAATGGTGGCACTAGCGTCGCATGGGGACACACACACGCACACACACGCACACACACACACACAGAAGGACTCCATGCTGCTTCACTGGGGGGCGGGGGCTTCCCTCTTCCTGTCCGACGTCACGTCCGGTCCTGGGTGTCAACCCCTCCGTACAAAGACGCCGACACCCAGGACAAAGGCGCTGTGTGTGGAAGGTAATATGGGGCCCTAGGGGGATACGCAGACACGCCGCTGCGTAAAGAATTGACATGTCAATTCTTTTTACGCCGGCGTGTTTGCAGACAAAAGCGCCGCGTTTTTTTGCGGTGTGTCTGAACGGCAAAGTGAATTTCTCATTCACTTTGCCGGCAGACGAAAATGACATTGCGCATTTTTGAAAAGCGCCCGCAAAATAGCGCTCAAAAATGCGCTATGTCTGAAAGTAGCCTAAGGCTTCTTTCACACTTGCGTCGGTACGGGGCGGTCGCAATGCGTCGGCCCGATGTACCGACGCACGTTGTGAAAATTGTGCACAACGTGGGCAGCGGATGCAGTTTTTCAACGCATCCGCTGCCCAGTCTATGTCCTGGGGAGGAGGGGGCAGAGTTACGGCCACGCATCCGCGGAAATGGCGGACGCGACGTACAAAAAAAAGGTTACATTGAACTTTTTTTGTGACGACGGGGGCTAAAGTTATGGTTAGGGTTGGGGCTAAAGTTAGGGTTGGGGCTAAAGTTAGGGTTAGAGTTGGGATTAGGGTTAGGGTTTGGATTAGGGTTGGGATTAGTGTTACGTTTGGGATTAGGGTTGGGATTAGGGTTAGGGTTGGGATTAGGGTTAGGGGTGTGTTGGATTTAGGGTTTTGATTAGGGTTATGGTTAGGGTTGAGATTAGGGCTGTTTTGGGGTTAGGGTTGTGATTATCGTTAGGGTTGTGATTAGGATTATGGATCGGGTTGAGATTAGGGTTAGGGCTGTGTTGGGGTTAGGGTTGGAGTTAGAATTGGGGGGTTTCCACTGTTTAGGTACATCAGGGGGTCTCCAAACACGACAGCCAATTTTGCGCTAAAAAAGTCAAATGGTACTCCCTCCCTTCTGAGCTCTGCCATGCGCCCAAACAGTGGTTTACCCCCACATATGGGGCATCAGCGTACTCGGGATAAATTGGACAACAACTTTTGGGGTCCAATTTCTCCTGTTACCCTTGTGAAAATAAAAACTCGGGGGCTAAAAATCTTTTTTGTTGGAAAAAAATATATATTTTTTTTTTCACTACTCTGCATTATAAATTTCTGTGAAGCACTTGAGCTTTCAAAGTTCTCACCACATATCTAGATAAGTTCCTTAGGGGGTCTAGTTTCCAAAATTTGGTCACTTGTGGGGGTTTCTACTGTTTAGGTACATTAGGGGTCTGCAAACGCAACATAACGCCCGCAGACAATTCTATCAAAGTCTGCATTGCAAAATGGCGCTCCTTCCCTTCCGAGCTCTGCCGTGCGCCCAAACAGTGGTTTACCCCCACATATGGGGTACCAGCATACTCAGGACAAATTGGACAACAACTTTTGGGGTCCAATTTCTCTTGTTACCCTTGTGAAAATAAAAACTTGGGGGCTAAAAAATCTTTATTGTTAAAAAATATATATTTTTTATTTTCACGACTCTGCATTATAAACTTCTGTGATGCACTTGGGCATTCAAAGTTCTCACTACACATCTAGATAAGTTCCATGGGGGGTCTAGTTTCCAAAATGGGGTCACTTTTGGGGGGTTTCTGCTGTTTAGGCACATCAGGGGCTCTCCAAACGCGACATGGCGTCCGATCTCAATTCCAGTCAATTTTGCATTGAAAAGTCAAATGGCGCTCCTTTGCTTCCGAGCTCAGCCATGCGCCCAAACAGTGGTTTACCCCCACATATGGGGTGTCGGCGTACTCAAGACAAATTGTACAACAGCTTCTGGGGTCCATTTTCTCCTGTTACCCTTGGTAAAATAAAAATTTGGAGGCAAAAAGATCATTTTTGTAGAAAAAATGCGATTTTTTTATTTTCACGGCTCTACGTTATAAACTTCTGTGAAGCACCTGGGGGTTTAAAGTGCTCATCACACATCTAGATAAGTTCCTTAAGGGGTCTAGTTTCCAAAATGGTGTCATATGTGGGGGGTCTCTACTGTTTAGGCACATCAGCGGCTCTCCAAACGTGACATGGCGTCCGATCTCAATTCCAGCCAATTCTACATTGAAAAAGTAAAACGACACTCCTTCTCTTCCAAGCTCTGCGGTGCGCCCAAACAGTGGTTTACCCCCATATATGGGGTATCGACGTACTCAGGAGAAATTGCACAACAACTTTTGTGGTCTAATTTCTCCTGTTACCCTTGTGAAAATAAAAATTTGGGGGCAAAAAGATCATTTTTGTAGAAAAAATGAGATTTTTTATTTTCACGGCTCTACGTTATAAACTTCTGTGAAGCACTTGGGGGTTCAAAGTGCTCACCACACATCTAGATAAGTTCCTTGGGGGGTCTAGTTTCCAAAATGGTATCACTTGTGGGGGGTTTCCACTGTTTAGGCACATCAGGGACTCTCCAAACGCGACATGGCATCCGATCTCAATTCCAGCCAATTCTGCATTGAAAAAGTCAAACGGTGCTCCTTCACTTCCAAGCTCTGCGGTGCGCCCAAACAGTGGTTTACCTCCACATATGGGGTATCGACGTACTCAGGAGAAATTGCACAACAACTTTTGTGGTCTAATTTCTCCTGTTACCCTTGTGAAAATAAAAATTTGGGGGCAAAAAGATCATTTTTGTAGAAAAAATGAGATTTTTTATTTTCACGGCTCTACGTTATAAACTTCTGTGAAGCACTTGGGGGTTCAAAGTGCTCACCACACATCTAGATAAGTTCCTTGGGGGGTCTAGTTTCCAAAATGGTATCACTTGTGGGGGGTTTCCACTGTTTAGGCACATCAGGGACTCTCCAAACGCGACATGGCATCCGATCTCAATTCCAGCCAATTCTGCATTGAAAAAGTCAAACGGTGCTCCTTCACTTCCAAGCTCTGCGGTGCGCCCAAACAGTGGTTTACCTCCACATATGGGGTATCGACGTACTCAGGAGAAATTGCACAACAACTTTTGTGGTCTAATTTCTCCTGTTACCCTTGTGAAAATAAGAATTTGTGGGCGAAAAAATCATTTTTGTGAAAACAAATGCGATTTTTTATTTTCACGGCTCTACGTTATAAACTTCTGTGAAGCACTTGGGGGTTCAAAGTGCTCACCACACATCTAGATAAGTTCCTTGGGGGGTCTAGTTTCCAAAATGGTGTCACTTGTGGGGGGTTTCCACTGTTTAGGCACATTAGGGGCTCTCCAAACGCGACATGGCGTCCGATCTCAATTCCAGCCAATTCTGCATTGAAACAGTCAAACGGTGCTCCTTCACTTCCAAGCTCTGCGGTGCGCCCAAACAGTGGTTTACCTCCACATATGGGGTATCGGCGTACTCAGGAAAAATTGCACAACAAAATTTGTGGTTAAATTTCTGTTTTTACACTTGTGAAAATTAAAAAAAATGGTTCTGAAGTAAAATGTTTGCAAAAAAAAGTAAAATGTTAATTTTTTTCTTCCACATTGTTTTAGTTCCTGTGAAGTACGTAAAGGGTTAATAAACTTCTTGAATGTGGTTTTGAGCAGCTTGAGGGGTGCAGTTTTTAGAATGGTGTCACACTTGGTTATTTTCTATCATATAGACCCCTCAAAATCACTTCAAAGGTGATGTGGTCCCTAAAAAAAACATGGTGTTGTAAAAATGAGAAATTGCTGGTCAACTTTTAACCCTTATAACTCCCTAACAAAAAAAAAAATTGTTTCCAAAATTGTGCTGATGTAAAGTAGACATGTGAGAAATGTTATTTATTAACTATTTTTTGTGACATATCTCTCTGATTTAAGGGCATAAAAATACAAAGTTTGAAAATTGCAAAATTTTAAAAATTTTCGCCATATTTCCATTTTTTTCATAAATAATCGCAAGTAATATCGAAGAAATGTTACCACTAACTTGAAGTACAACATGTCACGAAAAAACAATCTCAGAATCAGCGGGATCCGATAAAGCGTTCCAGAGTTATAACCTCATAAAGTGACACTGGTCAGAATTGTAAAAATTGGCTCGGTCATTAAGTACCAAATTGGCTCTGTCACTAAGGGGTTAAATGGATTGCATCGGACCAGGGAGTATTTGTGTTGGTTTATTATTTTTTCTTTTTTTGCAGGAGATCGAAGGCGTCGCATGGATTGGCAGAACAGTAAAGATGGCAAAACTGTGTAGTGTTTTATTTCATTAAATACTTTTTTCTGGCTGTGTCTTTGTTTATTTAACCCATAAAAAAATATAGCATTAGTAATGGATAAGTATCTTATTGACGCCTCTCCATTACTAAGCCGGCTTGATGTCACCTTACAATTCAAAGGTGGTATCAACCCCCAACTACTACCCCATATGCCACCACTACCGGTGAGTGGGAAGAGAGGCTAAGTGCCGGAATAGGCAGATCTTATAGATGCGCCATTTCTGGGGCAGCTGTGAGCTGGTGTTTGTAGCCGGGGAGGGGGCAATACCTGTTGTGAAATTGGATTCTGGGCTCCCCCGGTGGCCACTTGTGGAATTGAACTTGTGTGCATCATCCCCTCTGTTCACCTGCTCCTATCAGGATGTGGGAGTCGCTATATAACCTTGCTCCTCTGTCAGTTTCTTGCCGGTCAACAATGTAATCAGAAGCCTTCTGTGCTTGTTCCTGCTACTAGACAACTCCCAGCTAAGTTGGACTTTTGTCCTTGTGTGTTTTTGCATTTTGTTCCTGTTCACAGCTGCTGTTTCGTTACTGTGTCTGGAAAGCTCTTGTGATCGGAAATTGCCACTCTGGTGTTATGAGTTAATGCTAGAGTCTTAAAGGAATTTCTGGATGGTGTTTTGATAGGGTTTTCTGCTGACCATGAAAGTGTCCTTTCTGTCTTCCGGCTATCTAGTAAGCGGACCTCGATTTTGCTAAACCTATTTTCATACTACGTTTGTCATTTCATCTAAAATCACCGCCAATATATGTGGGGGCCTCTGTCTGCCTTTTGGGAAAATTTCTCTAGAGGTGAGCCAGGACTGTCTTTTCCTCTGCTAGGATTAGGTAGTTCTCCGGCTGGCGCTGGGCATCTAGGGTTAAAAAACGTAGGCATGCTACCCGGCCACTTCTAGTTGTGCGGCAGGTTTAGTTCATGGTCAGTATAGTTTCCATCTTCCAAGAGCTAGTTCTCATATATGCTGGGCTATGTTCTCTCGCCATTGAGAATCATGACAAATACCCATGACCCCTTCCTAGGCTACGAATATCAGCCCGCAGCTGTCTGCATAGCCATTTCTGGCTATTAATTATAGGGGGACCCCACATAGTTTTTTTTGGGGGGCCCCTATTTTAATAGCCAGTAAAAACTAAATATACAGCTACAGGGGTGATATTCATAACCTGGGAAGATCCATGGGTATTAACCCCTTCCCGGGCTATAAACATCAGCCCCTAGTCGCTGGCTTTCCCTCTATGGAGCAGAAAATTGCGCGGGAGCACACGCCATTTTTTTTTATAAATTAAACAGATATTGCGTTTAAGGCCGGGGTCACACTTGTGAGAAACTCGCACGAGTCTCTCGCATGAATACTTGGCACTGCTGCCAGCACTCGGGACCAGAGTGTACGGCTGCATGTATTTCTATGCAGCTTACCACTCCAGTCCTGAGTGCCGGCGGCAGTGCAGAGTATTAAGGTCCGAGACTCTTGCGAGTTTCTCGCAAGTGGGACCCCGGCCTAACGCAGATTTTGTGTGTGTCTTTATTTCACTTTTTGTATGTACTATTTTATTATGTTTATTCCTAAACATCGGGCTTGGTATTATCTATCTATAGATCTATCTATAGATCTATTATCATCTATCAATCTATGTATCTATCTATCTCTTTCTTTCTGTGTGTGTAAACATTATTGTTTAATGGAGTATGTAAATGAAGAGGTTGGACAAGAAATTACATCACAATTCTTTTTTTTTCTATATTTAGCTTTCAAAAACGCATACAAGTCCGAATAAAAAAATGCATGAAAATAAGCATCAAATCCGTGCGGATTTTTACCTGTGCTTTCTGCCAAGAGATGCAGAATCTGCGCAGAAAATTTCACAGGCAATTCTGCAACGTATGCACATACCTGTAGCAGCTCAAAGGCTGTTGAGAAGCAACAGGGTTTCTATAAACCAGCAAAATGTCACCGGCGATGGTGGCGCCTGCGCAGTAGCATCTGTAAGTAAGAGCTAGATGCTACTGGACAGGAGCCTCCGGTGTCATTTTGCTGGATGTTATTTTTTTCTAAGCCTCATAATAGCCACAATATTATAGCCAAAATCAACAATAATATCAACACTATCATATGCATTATGTAAAATAGGGGGCAGGTCACTGAGGGATCAGTGACCTGTCATAAGCCAATGAAGCCAGATGAATATGTAATCAGAGTACAAAATAAAGCCCCGCACACAGCCCCAGCCACACCCACAGCCCCGCCTCAGAGCACGAGAATCTCATTAACTGAAAACTACAAATAAAGATTAAACAACAACCACAAGACGGATTTCATCACCAGGTATCAATGTGATCAGTTTAACGGCGCTGACCTGACACTATCTGTAGGTTACTGTGCACAATCCTGCTGACAGGTTCACTTTAAATTTAGATCTTCGGTATTTGGAAGAGGCGATGGAGAGCTTTTTTAAGACTATCAGTTACACACTCACAAAAGTGAGGTAGGCCGATCCCACCACAATCAAACTATCATACAGAATGAACAGATAAAATAAACACAAAGAATAAAAAAGTATGTTACATCCCCAACAACAACATTTGTACGAGGGGAGAACTCCAACACTATACCAGAGTTGCACTCATTTGTGGTGGACCATTGGAGCTACTATGAGTACTGACCAGAAGAGTAGAGAAAGTATTAGCGCTCCCATTTCAGGAGAGATTGTGCAGTAAGGTAAACTCCTTAGGATCGAACACATAATGTCATTTAGGACGTGGAGTAAATCCATGAAACCAGAGCTTGAGCAATGTCAACACATCTCCTGCAGGTCTGAATAAATGTACACTCACCGGCCACTTTATTAGGTACACCATGCTAGTAACGGGTTGGACCCCCTTTTGCCTTCAGAACTGCCTCAATTCTTCGTGGCATAGATTCAACAAGGTGCTGGAAGCATTCCTCAGAGATTTTGGTCCATATTGACATGATGGCATCACACAGTTGCCGCAGATTTGTCGGCTGCACATCCCAAAGATGCTCCATACAAGGCAGGATGGATCCATGCTTTCATGTTGTTTACGCCAAATTCTGACCCTACCATCCGAATGTCGCAGCAGAAATCGAGACTCATCAGACCAAGCAACGTTTTTCCAATCTTCTACTGTCCAATTTCGATGAGCTTGTACAAATTGTAGCCTCAGTTTCCTGTTCTTAGCTGAAAGGAGTGGTACCCGGTGTGGTCTTCTGCTGCTGTAGCCCATCTGCCTCAAAGTTCGACGCACTGTGCGTTCAGAGATGCTCTTAGGCCTACCTTGGTTGTAACGGGTGGCGATTTGAGTCACTGTTGCCTTTCTATCAGCTCGAACCAGTCTGCCCATTCTCCTCTGACCTCTGGCATCAACAAGGCATTTCCGCCCACAGAACTGCCGCTCACTGGATTTTTTTTCTTTTTCGGACCATTCTCTGTAAACCCTAGAGATGGTTGTGCGTGAAAATCCCAGTAGATCAGCAGTTTCTGAAATACTCAGACCAGCCCTTCTGGCACCAACAACCATGCCACGTTCAAAGGCACTCAAATCACCTTTCTTCCCCATACTGATGCTCGGTTTGAACTGCAGGAGATTGTCTTGACCATGTCTACATGCCTAAATGCACTGAGTTGCCGCCATGTGATTGGCTGATTAGAAATTAAGTGTTAACAAGAAGTTGGACAGGTGTACCTAATAAAGTGGCCGGTGAGTGTATATTACAGCCATCAGCCGTGCACAGCCAATAAGATATCAGGGATCTAGGAAGCCAACAGCATCATCACCCTCTGCTTTCTCTTACAGACCCATCATAATATAATTCTTCAAGTGTTTTTCTAACTTGTCAGCACATTCTACGTGACTTGACTTTGACCTTACCTGCCCAGATCTGTAAACAACAGTGTCTTCTAATCCCAGGGGGTAGGTGGATCATCCAGGTGGTAAGTTTTATAGAAAAGGGCTTTCAATACCCAAAGTCATTTGAACAGTTTTTGGTGGAGGAGAATGTTGTGGTCGAGAGGCCAAATGGTGATCGCACGATTGTGATACTGCCGAACTACACGACTGATAAAGAAGCCACAGCCGGTGGCGGAGAAGAATATGTGACTTCTCTGCATTTAGTGATTACGACTCACCTGGGTAGTCATATGTAGGAATCTCCTCTTTACACCACTCATCACCCCTCACATATGTCTCTGTAGTATTAACACGGGTCAGATCTTCACCCTGAAACAAATATTGTAAAAGTCACAGACAGATGGAGAAGTCACATCTATGATTGGCTCTAATCCTGCCATCTCCACTGTTCTCATTACACAAGTATAAAACATATAATACTGGGGGATAAAACAAGACTGAGCACAAGACATTCACAGCCGTCTACACTTAATAAGGGAGATCTCGTGACACCTTCTCTCCATCTACCTTATGATCCTGAGGAACAATGGGATCCTCTTGTTTACAGTCCTGTGGAAGAGGACGGGGACATCTCTCTGGGGTTGTCCTCTTACTGGATAGATCTGGAGGACACACATACAGGGACTGAATTCATTCTTTACATACAGATAATTATAGGCCGTGCGTATTTAGTCCTATCTATTACCTGGTAATGTGAGGGGCTGGGGAACCTCCATCATGACGTCCTTAAACAGATATTTGTGTCCTTCTAAATACTCCCACTCCTCCATGGAGAAATAGACAGCGACATCCTGACACCTTATAGGAACCTGACACATACAATGATATCATCATCCCCCCGATCCCTTCATAGCGTTACTGTATAATGTCCTAGCAGTGTCACCTCTCCAGTCAGCAGCTCAATCATCTTGAAGAGGTGTTCTAGAAACTTCTGGTCATTGATGTCCTCATGTATCAGGGGGTGAGGTGGAGGCCTCGTGATTGGGCTCAGGAGTCTTTCACATCCCTCAGACACAGGGTCCTGACAGCGCTCACTAGAGGTCTTCTTCACTACTGTGTAATCCTGGTTATGGAGAGACACATTAATAAATCTCACTACAGACATTTCCAGAGACCTCACCTCTCCAGTTCTGTCCATCTGTTATTCCCATAGATAAGAATGATGTAATGTGACGTCATCAGAATCTCTCACCTCTCCAGTAAGCCGGAAGAGGATCTCTAGGGTGAGGTGTAATATCCTCTCCGCCATCTTGTCTCTGTCCATATCCATCTTTGATGGGCGATTCAGAAAAATTCTCTTATATAGAAGATCTTCACTGAGAGGATCCAATATTGAAGAGACCTGAATGAGAAGATGAGCCGATGTAACATCATAAAAATCTTGTGTAATAATACAATGACTGGAGATAATAAGGGCAAACATATGAGGAGATTTATTATTATACAGTATTTATAGTTTTTCCCGTCTCCCATGACAGCACACCTGAGAGAGGGGATCCGCCCAGTCAGGACAGGAAACCTACTGAAATAAAAGGGCGGTACCTCTCCCTCGCTTCAGTTGGGTTTCCTGTCCTGATAGGAACCCTAGTTCTGGAATCACGGCGGTTTTTGAAGACTCACCCACTCCTGTCCCGGCACTGGAAGAACAAGCAGAGAGCCTGTATGCCGGCCTTCAGGCTGTGGAAGCGCCGTTCGCAGGTCCTGGGGCCTTTGCGCACGTGCGGGTGTCGGGTCAGCGCAGTCCGGAGTCCTGTGGCTCTTCTGCGGCTGCCACGCCGCTCTCTGCCCCCTCTGCTGCTGCCTTCGGCCCTGGGCCTAGCTTCCGGGTGCGCGGCAGGCGTTGCGCGCAGGGCACGCTGGGAATGGGCGTGCCCGCATGACGTCACTGCTGCGCGCCGGATCCAAGATGGCGGCGCCCATAGACTAACGCTGGCCGGGTCACAGGGATCTTCTGGCGGTCTCCTGGTGGGCGCAGAGGCGGGGGAGGAGCAATTTCTGAACCGGATGAGGCGGTGAGCAGAGTGGATCACCCTTCAAAAGGGGGTGAGTCCACAGTTGATGTGCTCACATCTACAGAGCTCCACTATGGAGGATTGTATGGAGCAGCACCCACAACAGCCATTGCTACAGCAGCAGCAGCAAGAGATCTTACCAGGTGCTATGTCTGCTCACCAGCATACTAAGAGGAGAAGCGGCAGTCGTCCAGATCGAAAGTCACAGGACTCCTCAGCTTCTAGGAGGGACGTTGTCCGTACTTCAGATCGGCCTCAAAATCCGGTACCTTTGAGTGTCAGCGGGTGGTGAGTGATCTTCGTGAATGTCACATTGGTGGTAACGGGCTACATTTCTCTGCTTACTTGTCAGGCGCTGAGGAAGGCTAGTGCCAAGTCTAAGAACAAAGAATGTGCCCTCTGTAAAGCCCCGCTAGCAGTCCAATGGCAGAAAAGTCTCTGTGCGGACTGTATCCAAAAGACTATTCAGGCTGAATCCCCTGACTTTGCCTCTAGCCTCAGGGCCATGATTAGGGCAGAGGTTAAAGGGTCCTTAAAATCAGTCCTTAAAAAGAAGAGTAGCAAAACCCTAGAGACTGTTTCAGATTCTGGTACCTCTCAGTCTGGCGAGGAATATCAAGAGGAACCTCTGTCTCCCGGTTCATCCTCTTCTGTGTTCTCTGGCTCCTCTTCAGAAAGCGATGTTGGGGGTCGACCATGCTTTCTAACTGAGAACACAGATAAACTGGTGAAATCAGTTAGGGCTACGATGGGCCTTAAGGATGAGAAAGCGTCTAGATCAGTAGAGGACGTTATATTTGGTGGTTTGGAGGAGAAAAGGAAGCGTACCTTCCCAGTGAATACTAAAGTAAAAGCCCTTATAGAAAAAGAGTGGAAGAAGCCTGAGAAGTCTGGTAGTCTTCCCTCAGCTTCTAAAAGACGATATCCTTTTGAGGAAAAGGATTCAGAAGTATGGGATAAAGCCCCTAAGATTGATGGTGCGGTGGCTAGGTCGTCTAAGAAGTCATCCCTACCCTTAGAGGATTCAGGCGTCCTAAGAGACCCTTTAGACAAAAAAAGCGGATGCTTTTTTAAAACATACCTGGGAGGCAGCCGCAGGAGGTCTAAAACCGGCAATAGCCGGAACATGTGTTGCCCGCTCCCTTATTGTCTGGCTGCAACAAAGAGAGGATCAGTTGAAATCTAAAGTGCCGAGAGAAGAGGTCCTAGCCAATATGGCAATGGCACAAGGGGCGGCAGCTTTCATAGCAGATTCCTCAGCAGACTCTGTAAGGCTAGCTGCTAGGGCAGCGGGATTGTCTAACGCGGCAAGACGTGCCTTGTGGTTAAAGGGGTGCCCAAGGGACTTACCCTCAAAAAATAGACTTTGTTCCATCCCGTGTGATGGCAAATTCCTCTTTGGTCAGAAGCTGGAGGACATTTTAGAAAAAGCAGGCGACAAGAAAAAAGTTTTTCCTCGCTTTCCGGTGGATATCAGAAGGCCTTATTTTCGGAGGGGAAAATTTAATAGAGGTCGCCCTCCGGGAGATAGAAGGAACTGGGACTATAGAGATACAAAAGGATCTGGGTACATGTTTAAGGGCCCCTCCACATCAACAAAAAAGCCCTCCCAATGACGCCAAGCCAGAAGTAGGGGGAAGGCTCTCTTTCTTTCTTCACTCCTGGTTAAGTATTTCCCCCAGTCATTGGGCATTAAGTGTCGTCAGCGACGGACTAAAAATAATTTTTATTCATCCACCTCGACAGACTTTTGTGTTGACACCACACAGAAAACTTCTGGAGGAACAGCTAGCTCTGGAAACAGAGGTATTGGGGCTAGTTCTAAAACGAGTTCTAGTAGAAGTTCCAAGGGAAGAAGAGGGGGAAGGTTTTTATCCCCCTCTCTTTTTGATACGAAAACCAGATGGCTCGCTAAGGACTATTGTCAACTTAAGAAAACTCTATCTGTCAATAATAAATTACTCCTTCAAGATGGAGTCGGTAAACTCAGCGACAAAGATGCTGTTCCCGGACTGCTTCATGGCAGCTATAGACTTAAAAGACGCTTACTACCATGTCCCAATTCATCGGGACTATCAAACATTTCTGAGGGTAGCAGTGTTTGTCCAAGGGCAACTCAAACACTACCAGTATGCTGCCCTTCCATTAGGTCTATTGATAGCACCAAGAATATTTACAAAATTAATGTCAGAGGTCATGTCTTTCCTCCGTTCCCGGGACATAGTCATTGTTCCGTACTTAGACAATTTCCTTGTAATAGGCAGATGAGTGGATCACTGTCTTGCACAAATAGAAGAGGTGACTACGACCCTAGCAGTGTTAGGTTGGGAAATAAATGTCGCCAAGTCGAGATTAACACCAGAGAAAGTTCAGCCCTTCCTGGGGTTGGTTCTGGACTCCACGCGCCAACTCTGTCTCCTGCCAGAGAGCAAGGTATCCAAAATACAAAGTCTTGTGGAATTGGCGATACATCAGCTTGTAATGACACTGAGGAAGGCGATGTCCCTGCTAGGGTCACAAACATCCTGTTTCACCTGAGGCAATTACAGTGGGAGGTCCTGTCAACACAAAGATTGTTAGAGGGGCGTTTGGAGGGAAAAAAAACAACTTTCAGTAGGCATCAGAGATTCCCTAGTCTGGTGGTCAGTAAGGGAACACTTGAGCTCAGGGGTTCAGTGGCTAACTCCGATAGAAAACGTGATCACAACGGACGCGAGTGGTACAGGATGGGGCGCACATCTAGGGAACCTTTCGATACAGGGATACTGGTCCCATACAGAAACACATCAGTCATTCAATATAAAAGTTATGGGCTGTAGAAAGGGCAGTAAGACATTTCCTTCCTATCCTTCAGGGTCATCATACCAGAGTTATGTCCGACAATTATGCAGTAGTAGACTATATCAACCATCAGGGGGGGAACAAGGTCCCTTTCACTTATGGAGGCAACATCTGTGCTTCTTCAATTAGCAGAATCTCACCTACTGTTCGTCACAGCTCTGCACATAAAGGGGGTCGAAAACACGAAAGCGGACTACTTAAGTCGCAAAAAGCTAAGACAGGGAGAATGGTCGCTGAATCCCAGGGTATTCCAAAAGATAGTGCAGGCCTGGGGCAAACCAGTAATAGACTTATTTGCCACGCTTCACAACAGGAAGGTGAAGAGGTTCTGCTCGTTAGACCCGAGGGGGAACCCGGTTGCAGTAGATGCCCTCCAAATACCGTGGAAATTCAGCCTCGCTTACACGTTTCCACCGATAGCACTAATTCTGGTAATAGTAAGGAAGATCAGAATGGAGCAGGCAAGAGTGATTCTGATTGCTCCATTTTGGCCGGAAAGACCATGGTTTTCTCTCCTAAGACAAATGTCGGTAACCGACCCATGGATCCTACCAGAGGTTCCAGACCTGCTTACCCAGGGACCAGTATGCCACTCAAGTGAAGGGCTTCCATCTGGCAGCCTGGAATTTGAGAGGGCATTACTAAGCAGACAGGGATTCTCGTCAGGGCTAGTCTCCACCCTGTTGAAAAGTAGGAAGCCGATTACATCGAGGATTTATGGTAGGACATGGAAGAGGTTTCTAGAGTTTTTAGGAACTTTGTCGGATGAGGCTCCTGTGGGTGCTATTTTAGAGTTTCTACAAGCAGGCTTACAACTAGGGTTGGCAACCAATATGCTTAAGGTTCAAGTGTCAGCGTTAGGAGCTTTATATCATTGTAATTTAGCCTCCAATAAGTGGGTAGCCCGTTTCATTAAATCATGTAGTAGGTCTAGACCTGTTGTAATTCAGAAAATTCCTCCCTGGGATTTAAATCTGGTTTTAGATGCTCTAACTAAAAGTCCTTTTGAGCCTTTGCAAGAGTTATCGGCAAAATTTCTCACTCTAAAAACAGTGCTGTTGGTAGCTTTTTTTTTTTTTAACCATAAAATTTTTATTTTATTAAACATGGTATAACAAAACAGGGTCGTACAAGTATTTAGTTTCTGTATAGTGTGCATGAATAATAAACGATATAAACGATGTAAGGCTATAAATGACCTTAATTTTACAAAGACGTAAATGACAAAGACAAGACAAGACAGTAAGGAGTAGAAGGAGGGGAGGGGAAGAAAAAAAAAAAAAAAAAGGGGAAAAACCTCAGTTAAATCGACTAATCAAATCTGAACTCAGCCGCACTACAGGTCGGATCCCGCTGCATAATAATCCCACGGGGACCATATTGCCTGGAAGCGCACCACCGAGTCATTTAGTAAGGCTGTAAGGTGTTCCATCCTTCTGACATCCATGATCCGTCTAATGAGGATCTGAAGAGAAGGGGGACTCGGCTGCCTCCAAAAACGCGCAATCAGGCATCTGGCCGCCGTAAGGATATGTTGCAATAATCTATTGGAGAGTTTGCCCATACCCGGCGCCCCGTGACCCAGGAGAAGCACCAGCGGGTTTAGTTCTATATCTGTATGCAATTGTCAATGAGGGACTTAGCTTGACCCCAAAAAGGCACAGTTTTTGGGCATGACCAGAATATGTGCATGAGGGACCCAGTGCTTCCTCCACATCTCCAACAGGAGGGAGGGACAGAGGGATTCAGTCCATGCAGAAACTCTGGACTGTGATACCAGTGCATTAGTATCTTATAGATATTTTCTCTATAGAGAGTACACACTGACGATTTTGCGGCATTCCTCCAAATGACAGACCACTCTCGGGGAGAAATATGCCGCTCCAGGGCGGCCTCCCACTTGCGCATGTATAGAAAAGATTCACCAGACCCATCCCTTGGATCCGATAAAAGGTTATAAATTTCTGAGATCAGACCCCTGGTGTTCACGCCCCTCCTGCAAATTTTCTCGAAATCCGTGGGGATCGAAGCTCCCGCTTTACCATATAGGGAGTTAGCAAAATCTCTGATTTGTAGGTATTGAAAGAATTCCCTGTTGGAAATCGAGAAATGTTGCTTAAGATAATCAAAGGAGTGAATCTCCATGGTCTCCCCGTCTATAATATCCGCAAATCTAAATAGGCCCGCTTTAAGCCAAGGGTGAACCATAGGAGACTCTAAACTGCTTGGGAGCTGTGGATGATTGATGAAGGACACCAGGGGGGAGCAAGGTGACATGAGGGCGAATCTCCGTGTGCAGGTATTCCAAATGTCACGGGTGAACTGCATGGGGCCTAAAAGGGGTGGAAAGGACTTACATTGTGCTGGCAACCATAAAAGAGAGTTAGGGTGTATTGGGGCAAGCCATAATTTCTCTATTTCATTCCACTTGCTGTAGGCCCATAGGGATGTCCAGCAGGGGATTCTCCTCAGGTGAGTAGCCCAGTAGTAATTAAGAATATTTGGCACAGAAAGCCCTCCCCTGGTCTTATGAGCTGTGAGAACCTCCTTAGCCACTCTATGGCGCTTTTGTTGCCATATGAACCTAATAATAGCCGCCTGAAGGGACTTCAATTCCGAGACCGGAACTCCAACTGGGAGGGTCTCAAAGACATAGATCAATCTGGGTAAAAGGCTCATTTTTACCGCCGCTATCCGACCCATCCACGAGAGAGGGAGTGATTGCCATTTAGTCAGGCGGGCTTTTGATTCTTTAAAGAGGGAGGGGAAATTTAGTTTGTAGAGGGTCTCATATGAGGACGTAATATTCACCCCCAGATATTTCACAGCATCATGTTTCCACCTGAATTTAAAATTCAGGCGTAGGTGGTCCCATACCTCAGGGGGGATGTTAAGCGGCATAGCCTCCGTTTTGCTGGAATTGATTTTATATCCAGATAAGTCCCCATATCTCCTCAAAGCCCTCATGAGGTTCGGAAGAGACACGTGGAGATTAGTGAGTGTCAATAGGACATCATCAGCAAATAATGCGATCTTAAAAGATTTAGTCCCAACCATCACCCCAGAAATATTGGGGTCCCGTCGGTATGGACGCTGCCAGGGGCTCTATGCAGAGGGCAAACAGGAGAGGTGACAAAGGGCACCCCTGCCTGGTGCCATTCGATAAAGTGAATGGTTTGGATGTACAGAGAGGGAGTTTTATGGCTGCTGTAGGGTGGTTGTATAGGGATCTCAGCGCGGACAGAAATCCGCCCGAGATGCCAAAGACCCGCATCATACTAAAAAGGAATGGCCAGGAGAGGCGATCGAAAGCCTTCTCGGCGTCAAGGCTCAGTACTAGTGTTTGCAATTTCTTTCGGTTCGAGATGTCCACCAAGTCCACAACCCTCCTGGTGTTATCACCCCCTTGACGGCATGGAATAAAGCCTACTTGGTCTTTATGAATAATCGAGGGTAGCCATTTATTAAGTCTGGAGGCCAGTAGCTTGGTGAACACCTTCAAATCCGTATTCAAAAGGGCTATTGGCCTATAGTTTGCACAGTCCAAGGGGTCCCTGGGCGGCTTTGGAAGGAGGATGAGGTGGGAATGTAGCATTGTGGACGGGATTGGGTCGCCTTGCAAGAAGGAGTTAAATAATGAGGCCAAGTGAGGAAGAAGTGTTTTGGCGAATGTCTTATAGTAAAAGTACGTCAGACCATCAGGGCCAGGTGATTTTCCCATGGGCAGGGACTCCAAAACCTCCTCTACCTCTTCAGAGGAAACTGCACTATTTAGAGATTCAATCGCTTCACTAGGTAGGGAGGGGAGGTCTAAGGTAGCAAGATAGTCTTCAATAGCCCCTGAACCCTGGGATCCATCAGCCGATGGGGGACCAAGATTGTACAATTTTTTGTAGAAATTATAAAAAATATCAGCTATGGCATCAGGGTGATAATGCGTCACCCCTGCAGCGTCCCGCAAGGCCTGAGGAGATGAAGCCGCGGAGCGTTCCTTCAGCTGGCGTGCCAGGAGGGTGTGTGCCTTATTGCCCCTTTCATAGAATTTCTGTCTAGAGAAAGTTAGCAGCTTCTCCGCCCCCGCCACCGCCAGATCTTTTAATTTTTCCCTTAGTCTGACCACCTCTTTCAAAGCGGCCAGAGAGGGAGATTCAGCGAGTGTCCTCTCATGAAGCTTTAGTTGAGAAGTCAAATGTGCCCTCTGGACCCCCGCGGATCTCTTGGCCCTGGCGCCCTCCCTAACAAAATGGCCCCTCATCACCGCCTTATGTGCCTCCCACAGAATTCCCAGGGAGGAGACTGAGCCCGTATTGAGCTGGAAGAATTCCTCCAGTTGCTTATGCAGTGAGGCCCTGACTTCGGGGTCCTTGAGTAAAGATTCATTTAAGCGCCAGTGGCCAAATCTAGGTCGAGAATGGGCTCCCTCAAGTTCCATGATCACCGGAGCATGATCTGACCAGGTAATGGAGCCCAGTTCCACCCCCCCCAGCCTCTTAAGAATAGCAGAGTTTACAAAGAAGTAATCGATCCTGGTATGGGTCTGGTGTGGGTGTGAAAAGAAGGTAAAGGCCCTCTCTCCAGGGTGTGCCACCCTCCATGCATCAAAGAGAACCTCAGATCTTATAATCCTCCGGAAGCCCAAAGATAGCTTCTTTACAGAGTCAGAGGGCGGGAACCCCCCGAGAGAAACTTGGACAATAGGGGACGCAGATGCAACATACGTGTGAGAGGAGTGCCTGAGGTGGAGGACTCTGAGTCTCCTGATCTGATCCTGCAGGACATCTTTAATAACATTCTGGGTGCACCTCCAACCAATATAACTAAGTTGGACAGAGCACACAGGGCGCTACAGCCTAAGAACATGTCTACTCAACCCCGAGATATTATATGCTGTGTTCACGACTTTACTACTAAAGAATTGATCATGTCCAAAGCCAGGACCCGGAACCAGACCCCCTTATTTCGGGGAACAGAGGTTCAGCTCTTCCCTGATCTCTCCCGCATAACCCTGCAGAAGCGGAGACACCTCAGGCCCCTCTTGCTAATACTCCAGGAACACCAAATTAAGTATAGATGGGGGTTCCCATTTGCCCTGACAGCCAGGAAAGAAGGAAAGTCCGCGACTCTGCGTACCCCTGCTGATGTGACGGCCTTCTGTACAACCCTGGAGATCCCAACGGTCAACATTCCACCATGGGTCCTGCATGTACCTGGGGCTCCCCCTCCATCGGTGTGGACCAAGTTGGGGGGAGGAGGTGCGGGAGCTCCTTCCTGTTGGTAGCTTTAACATCCGCACGTAGGGTGAGTGACTTGCAAGCCCTGTCCGTTTGTCCTCCATACACACAGATATATGATGACAGGGTGGTTCTAAGACTAGATCCGGCTTATCTACCTAAGGTAGTCCTTAAATTTCATAGGAGTCAGGAGATTGTATTACCCTCATTTTGTGTTAATCCTAGAAATCCAGGGGAGGAAAGGTTTCATACTCTTGATGTAAGGAGGTCTATGTTACAGTACATATCCTTAACCAGACAGTGGCGGAAAGATCAGTCTCTAATTGTAGCTTTCCAAGGTAGCAGGAATGGTCATGGGGTGTCCAAAGGTACTATTGCCAGATGGATTAGGGAGGCCATTAGCTTATCCTATGCTGCATGTGGCGTTCCGATCCCTGAAGGCATCAAGGCTCACTCCACCAGGGCCGTGGCTACTTCCTGGGCTGAAAAAGCAGAGGTATCGATTGATAAGATATGTAAGGCCGCTACCTGGTCCTCACCGTCTACCTTCTTTAAACACTACCGTCTGAATTTATCTTCCTCTACTGACCTTACCTTTGGTAGAAGGGTGCTGCAGGCGGTGGTCCCTCCCTAAGGTGTTCCTTTCTCCAAAAATCTGTCAGGTGTGCTGTCATGGGAGACGGGAAAACACCAAGGTTACTTACCGGTAGCCAGTTTTTCCGGAGCCCATGACAGCACCTGTATATTCCCTCCCTTCTTTTTCACCCTTTGGTGCGCACTTTAAATTGGGTGTTTTTTGTTATTATTATAATGTGGTGGTAGATTGCCATGTGAACTAACCAAGGGGGCCTCTCATGCTCTGAAAACCAACTGAAGCAAGGGAGAGGTACCGCTTTTTTATTTCAGTAGGTTTCCTGTCCTAACTGGGCGGATCCCCTCTCTCAGGTGTGCTGTCATGGGCTCCGGAAAAACTGGCTACCGGTAAGTAACCTTGGTGTTTCTTCTTTACATCTACTAATAACACCTATATATTTTAGGCCACAGACAACAAGCAGTTTCTTCCTCGGAGTCGGCAGCTGAATACGTTTCTCATAGACTCATCTTCCATAACACTAATTCTCGTCTCATATACCGACACTGGAATCGGCATTAGCAATACGGCAGAAGATATTCGTTACACGTGACAGGAGAAATAACTACTTCATGATAAGGACGAAATCTTCATCTTCTACTAAGGCTCTAGAAACATTTTTGGCCAGAGTCCGTCACTGACTCCATCACCACCGGCCGTCTATATGAAGGTTTCCCATCTTCCCCGCACTGTAATTTTCTATCACTTTAGATCTCATGTCTGATTCACACACAGATGTTTGAGGTTTTTATAAAAGCTTCTTTTTTTTTTCCCCACAAACACCGCAGACAGAAATTATCTGATCCTCACGTCTCCATGTACAGTGTTTTATGGGGTTTATTTCTGTCATTAGGCTTTCCTATATTACAAGAAAAACACCAGAAAATAAACACATATTAAAATGTTTCTAAAGAAAATTGGCTCCAACAATTCTTGTAAAAAGAAAAATACATGGAAAAAGCAGAAAACACATTTTATTTTTTCACACAATAAACAATTGTTTAAATAAAAAATTAAGTCTTTCGGGCACCAGAACATAGATGTACACGGCAGGGATGGTACAGGGTGGCTGCAACAAAAACCCTGGCAGTTTAACCACTTACTGTTGCCAAAAGCAAACATGGCATCTAAGGTGTGAGAGTTCGGCTGAATGCCCCTCTACTCCCAAGTACTCGATAGTATGGGGCGGCCTAGTTACTACGATACTTACATGCCTAATAATGGTGTCTGGGCCTGCAATGTATGAAGGTCTATTAGGCCGGGCCAGAGGCAGCATCCAATAAGTTACCTTTTATCGCTCCCATACACCTTAGAGTAAAGTTACATGAAAGCACTGATTTAGGGGGTTTGGCCGACCATATAATGTATTTCGGGGCCTCCCGACAGATGATACTGGGGCAGAGAAGGATCTGGCATCTGGAATTTCAGAGGCTAATCCGTTTGTTCTTCCTGTAGATAATCCTCCTCTAGAGGAGTCTGGAGGCGACTCTCTCATACAGACCACAGCAAAGCTGGAATATTTGTGTGTGTGGGGGAGTCGGGAGAGATGGCCTTCTGCCAAATGACCGTTCAGTCAACACCTATCTCATGTGTATGGGGCCGTTAGTATTACACTCACAGGCAGTGATGATACACGGCACTACAGTACTACAGGGCATCACCGGAGCCATCAGAGGCTTGGATGTTGTATGATCGCACTAATCAGAGGTGTTTAAAAAAGGTTTAATGTAAAAAAAAAATCACAGTTTTAGCAATAAGAAATATCCTTAACTATATGGAAAGCAGAGTCACTGCACAATGTTAGTTAAGTCACATCCATAACAATTTTATTATACTCTATTATCCTGTACACTGTGGTGTAGATAGAAATCACAGGTCTGACAGCAATAGCTGGAATTGGGCCCACAATCTCAAGAGGAAAAAAATATAAAATATAAAATATATTTATAATGTCACCTACAGGTGTTTCTCAAAAAATTAGAATATCATCAATAAGTTAATTTATTCCAGTTATTCAATACAAAAAGTGAAACTTTTATATTATATAGAGTCATTACAAAAAGAGTTATCTATTTCAAGTGTTTATTTCTGGTAATGTTGATGATTATGGCTTACAGCCAATGAAAACCAAAAGTCAGTAAATTAGAATAATTAACAAAAACACCTGCAAAGATTTCCTAAGCATTTGAAAAGGTCCCTTAGTCTGTTACAGTAGGCTCTACAATCATGGAGAAGACTGCTGACTTGACAGTTATCCATTGACACACTCCACAAGGAGGGTAAGCCACAAAAGGTCATTGCTAAAGAAGCCAGCTGTTCACAGAGTGCTGTATCTAAGCATTTTATTGGAAAGTTGAGTGGAAATTAAAAGTGTGGTAGACAAAGATGCACAAGCAACCGGGATAACTGCAGCCTTGAAAGGATGGTTATGAAAAGACAATTCAAAAAATTGGGGGAAATTCACGAGGAGTGGACTGCTGCTGCAGTCATTGCTTCAAGAGCCATCACACACATACAGTGGGGCAAAAAAGTATTTAGTCATTCAGCAATAGTGCAAGTTCCACCACTTAAAAAGATGAGAGGCGTCTGTAATTTACATCATAGGTAGACCTCAACTATGGGAGACAAACTGAGAAAAAAAAATCCAGAAAATCACATTGTCTGTATTTTTATCATTTTATTTGCATATTATGGTGGAAAATAAGTATTTGGTCAGAAACAAAATTTCATCTCAATACTTTGTAATATATCCTTGGTTGGCAATGACAGAGGTCAAACGTTTTCTGTAAGTCTTCACAAGGTTGCCACACACTGTTGTTGGTATGTTGGCCCATTCCTCCATGCAGATCTCCTCTAGAGCAGTGATGTTTTTGGCTTTTCGCTTGGCAACATGGACTTTCAACTCCCTCCAAAGGATTTCTATAGGGTTGAGATCTGGAGACTGGCTAGGCCACTCCAGGACCTTGAAATGCTAAATGCTTCTTACGAAGCCACTCCTTCGTTGCCCTGGTGGTGTGCTTTGGATCATTGTCATGTTGAAAGACCCAGCCACGTTTCATCTTCAATGCCCTTGCTGATGGAAGGAGGTTTGCACTCAAAATCTCACGAAACATGGCCCCATTCATTCTTTCATGTACCCGGATCAGTCGTCCTGGCCCCTTTGCAGAGAAACAGCCCCAAAGCATGATGTTTCCACCACCATGCTTTACAGTAAGTATGGTGTTTGATGGATGCAACTCAGTATTCTTTTTCCTCCAAACACGACAAGTTGTGTTTCTACCAAACAGTTCCAGTTTGGTTTCATCAGACCATAGGACATTCTCCCAAAACTCCTCTGGATCATCCAAATGCTCTCTAGCAAACTTCAGATGGGCCTGGACATGTACTGGCTTAAGCAGTGGGACACGTCTGGCACTGCAGGATCTGAGTCCATGGTGGCGTAGTGTGTTACTTATGGTAGGCCTTGTTACATTGGTCCCAGCTCTCTGCAGTTCATTCACTAGGTCCCCCCGCGTGGTTCTGGGATTTTTGCTCACCGTTCTTGTGATCATTCTGACCCCACGGGGTGGGATTTTGCGTGGAGCCCCAGATCGAGGGAGATTATCAGTGGTCTTGAATGTCTTCCATTTTCTAATTATTGCTCCCACTGTTGATTCCTTCACTCCAAGCTGGTTGGCTATTGCAGATTCAGTCTTCCCAGCCTGGTGCAGGGCTACAATTTTGTTTCTGGTGTCCTTTGACAGCTCTTTGGTCTTCACCATAGTGGAGTTTGGAGTCAGACTGTTTGAGGGTGTGCACAGGTGTCTTTTTATACTGATAACAAGTTTAAACAGGTGCCATTACTACAGGTAATGAGTGGAGGAAAGAGGAGACTCTTAAAGAAGAAGTTACAGGTCTGTGAGAGCCAGAAATCTTGATTGTTTGTTTCTGACCAAATACTTATTTTCAACCATAATATGCAAATAAAATGATAAAAAAAACAGACAATGTGATTTTTTGGATTTTTTTTTCTCAGTTTGTCTCCCATAGTTGAGGTCTACCTATGATGTAAATTACAGACGCCTCTCATATTTTTAAGTGGTGGAACTTGCACTATTGCTGAATGACTAAATACTTTTTTGCCCCACTGTACATATCCAGGACATGGGCTACAAGTGTCGCATTCCTTGTGTCAAGCCACTCATGACCAATAGACAGCACCGAAGCGCCTTACCTTGGCAAAGGAGCAAAAGAACTGGACTGTTGTCAGTGGCCAAGGATTTGTTTTCAGATGAAAGTAAATTTTGCATTTCATTTGGAAATCAAGGTCCCAGAGTCTGTAGGAAGAGTGGAGAGGCACACAATCCATGATGCTTGAGGTCTAGTGTGAAGTTTCCACAAACAGTGATGAGGGGTCATGTCATCTGCGGGTGTAGGTCCACTGCGTTTTATCAAGACCAAAGTCAGTGCAGCCGTCTACCAGTAAATTTTAGAGCACGTCATGCTTCCCTCTACCGAAAAGCTTTTTGGAGATGGAAATTTTATTTTCCAGCAGGACTTGGCACCTGTCCACACTGCCAAAAGTATCAATACCTGGTTTAAAAACAACAGTATCATTGTGCTTGCTTGGCCAGCAAACTCGCCTGACCTTAACCCCATAGAGAAACTATGTGGTGTTGTCAAGAGGAAGATGAGAGACAACAGACCCAACAATGCAGTCGAGCTGAAGGCTGCTATCAAAGCAAACAGGGCTTCCATAGCACCTCAGCAGTGCCACAGGCTAATCGCCTCCATGCCACACCAATTGATGCAGTAATTGATGCAAAAGGAGCCACGACCCAGTATTGAGTGCATTTACTGAACACACATTTTAGTAGGCCAACATTATGGAATTTAAAATAATTTTTCAAGCTGGTGGTATAAAGTATTCTAATTTACTGAAATAGTGACCTTTGGGTTTTCATTGGCTGTAAGCCATAATCATTATCAGAAAGAAACAATTGAAATAGACCACTCTGTTTTGTTTCACTTTTTTGTATGGAAGAACTGAAATAAATTAACTTTTTGATGATATTCTAATTTTGTGAGAAGCACCTGTAGATGACATTACTAATATATGGGAGCACATAGGAGACATTACTAATATATGGGGGCACATAGGAGACATTACTAATATATCGGGGCACATAAGTGAAATTACTAATATATGGGATCATATAGCTGACATTACTAAACTATGAGGGCTGTGAGGCAGGGGGGATCATATGTAAATGGTGATATGTATCCCCCAGGATGTGGACGAAGTCCTATTAGACCTGCTGGAGTGCCTTGTGGTCACAACAGGATGCCTGTGAGTCACAAAACAAAGTAAAAGTAAGCATGGCCTGGTCAAGCTATTTGACCAAGAAATTGTCCAGGAAAACCCGTTAAGGGAATTTATTTTTGAAACTGACTACAGGAAGGTAGCTGGGCAGTCCATTTCCTCCAGATAGGTCTTGCAAGTGGCCCATGGCCACAGATTCCAGGTTAAAACCCCTGCTGCACGAGTTTGGGTGTGTCAGTTTAGAGTTTGCAACTTGTGGAGCAGTCAGCTCTGCAGAAGTTCAGTCTGTGTGAGTTGACAAAGAGCCAGCAGAATGAGCTCCTAGCACCCCGCAGAGTGATATGGTGGTGCCGTCGCCCTCAGCAACCGGACACCCACGAACTGTTTTGTTTCCCGGCTGTGATCAGGATGCCGGATGCTGTACAATGTGTACATGTGAGTGTGGATACTAAAACACGTTTGCTGTGAACTTTTCCTGTGGTCACTGTCTGTCACACTGAACCATCCCAACTGCACTACAGTTTGCCACATTGCAACCCAGGCCTGTGGACAAAATGGAGGAAATCCTGAGGCAGCTGGTTCTCACACAGCAACAACAGCAACAAACCAATAACCAGTTGCTGCAGCAAATTGCAGCCCTGCGTGAGGCACCTCCACCGCCGACCCTGGACTGTTGCGAGGCCCAAGAAAAGGTTTGCTCCGCTTTGAGGAAATTGAGTCTGGAAGACGACGTGGAAGCTTTCCTCACTGTCCATGAGCACACGGCAGAGCGGGAGAACCTGCCATTGTTCCAGTGGGCCAAAGTGGTGGCTCAATTCCTGAGGGGTGATATGCTAAAGGCCTACTTTGACCTCAGTCGGACTTGCCCGACTGGGGGTTAATACCTTCATGCCATACTGCATTGGGTGGGGACCCGGGCACTCTGGACCAGGTGGTCAGCACCCGGCATACCCGGGCAAGTGCCGGGGCCCTGGCAAGACAGGGGGGCCCATTCAGGGCTGGCATTAGGGGCAGGCAGCTGCCTAGGGCCCCCGCTCCCCCTGGGGCCCTCAGCTAGCGGCACATCACATGGCTGCTATGGGGCCTCTGTGAGGCAGGGGGCCCGCCTGTCGCCAGCGCCAACTCCCCGCATTGAACTATACCGGCGGTATACCGGCGCCTGCCTATAACAAAAAGGCCATGGTTCGCTCCTTTAACGTGGGAGATTGGGTGTTGGTTTTGGTGTCCACTACTGAAAGCAAGCTTATGGCCAAGTGGCAAGGGCCGTATGAAGTTTGGGAAAAAGTGAGCGAAGTAAACTACAGAGTTTACCAGTCCGGGGAAAGAAAATCTGAACAGTTGTATCACATTAATCTGTCGAAAGCGTAGAAGGACTGGGAGTGTATGCTTACGGAGGTGACTCCCAACATATCATCTGGGGACCCTCCAATATCGGCCCAGACAGAGGCCGACGGAGAGGTAAAGATAGGAGACACCCTCTCGAAACAGCAGCGAGAGGTGCGGAAATTGGTAAAAGGGAATACTGATGTATTATCGGGTTTACCCGGTCAAACTTATGTCATCCAGCATGACATTGTCACCGAGCCTCACGTGACGATATAAATGAAACCGTACTGTGTGTCCGAGGCACGCAGACAAGCGATCGTAAGTGAGGTGAAACAAATGCTTCTGCTGGGAGTAATTGAGGAATCCCGGAGTGACTGGGCTAGCCCGATGGTGCTAATCCTGAAGCCGGATTGGTCATAACGGTTCTGTATTGACTTCCGTAAGTTAATTGAGGTGTCAAAGTTCGACCTTTACCTAATGCCCAGGGTAGACGAACTGATCGAGCACCTGGGTCAGGCCCAGTACGTCACCACATTCGAACTGACTAAGTGATATTGGCAGGTGCCTCTTAGAGTCGGCAAAGGAAAAGACCGACTTAATAACACGGGAGGGTCTGTACCACTATGTCGGCCTGCCCTTTGAACTACATGGGGCCCCAGCCACGTTCCAGAGGACATAGTACTGGAACCCCATTGGAAGTCGTTTTCATCTTTAGTACTGACTGGCATACCCACTTGTTCTAGGTGCAAGCGGTAGTAGATTTGCTCAAAGCCGTGGGCCTGATGGCGAATACCAAGAAATGTGCTGCAGGCAGGGGCGGGCTGAACTGGGTGGCAGAGAGGCATTTGCCCCGAGCCAGTTAATTAGCACCTGCCCGCCCTGCAGCGTGTACAATGAAAGAACACCTGACTGCGGCCCGCGGTAGTGGAGAGCGGCCGGCCACACACAGCTGACAGCGGGGCCGGCGGGCCTCACTGCAGGCTGACAGCGCATTGCTATGGCACCCGGCGGGCATGCTGGGATTGGATCTGGCTGGGGTTCAGAGAGTCTTGTCATGTACAGCATGATACGTAAGCACGCCTCTGAACCCTCCAGATCTGAGGCTGAGAAGACAGGCAGTGGCCGCCATTACAGTTTGCCACAGGACCACAGCTCACAGGATAGTCCGAGTTCCACTCCTACTCCAGTCCCTGCTGCTCAGTGCCTGTGCCCTGCGGTAAGTGGTGTCCATGTCCAATATTATCCCAGATACCTTTGGGTAGTATTATGCCATTTTTTGAATAGCAAACTGAATTAGATGGTATTAACATGATTATATGCAACGATAGGGTTTGTGCCAGTCTTATTAGTGCATTTGCTCAGCTGAATACTTAGAGGGAACGTGTCACCTCGTTTTGCTGCTGTAAGATGCGGCCACTGGCTTTCGGGGCTTATCTACAGCATTCTATAATGCTGCAGATAAGCCCCCGGTCCAACCTGAAAGATAAGGAATACAAATTTTATATACTCACATGGGGGGTGGTCCGATGCGGCCCAGTCCGATAGGAGTCGCAGGTCTGGGTCCGGTGCCTCCAATTTCCATGCGATGTCGTCATCCTGCTTGCTTTGCATTGTGCTCCTTTGCAGGTGTACAGATCTGCCCTGTTGAGGGCAGAGCAAAGTCCTGCAGTGCGCAGGTGCCGGGAAAGGTCAGAGAGGCCCAGCGCCTGCAGCACTTTGCTCTGCCCTCAACAGGGCAAATCAGTACGCCTGCGCAGGAGTACGACACGAAGCAAGCAGGATAACGACATCGCATGAAGATGGCAGGCGCCGGATCCGGACATTCGACATCCATTGGACTGGACCGCCCCTGGGTGAGTATAATAAAACTTGTTTTTCTTATCTTTAAAGGTCAGACCGGGGGCTTATGTACAGCATTATAGAATGCTGTAGATAAGTCCTGAAAGGCGGTGGCCGCATCTTATAGCGGAAAAACGAGGTGACAGGTTCCCTATAAAATCGTCTATCTGATATTTATTGATTTAATGATAAACGCTTGACTTGCTAGGAGAATATTTTAGAATGGGATAACAGAACCATCTGATGGCTAATTGTGGAAATAGCAACTACTACTTCATATTATGATTAGTGTTGAGCGATACCTTCCGATATTCGAAAGTATCGGTATCAGATTCGATCGGCCGATATCGGCAAAATATCGGATCTCGCCGATATCGATACCAATGCAATTCAATGGGAGCAAAATATCAGAATTAAAATAAACCCTTTATTTCCTTGTAGCCTAATTCCACATGAAGGAAAACAACTAAGAATAACGTAGAATGTATCGGAGAAGGTGGAGGGGACATTAAAGGCATAAAGGTTTAGCCCATTCAAATGGAATAGCAGGAATTATAAATTTTTTAAGATGATCGGAGTTACAAAGATTTTGACTATGTTTAGATTTTTTAGATTTTGTCAGATATTTATGTTTCTCTACTTCCATGCTCTGCACCTTTTTTTTTACTTCTAACACACTTTCTTCTTCATCATCCTCAGCAGCAGCATCTTTTTCATCAACTTCTTCTCCACCTTATTCCTCTTCTTCTTCACCTTCACCTTCTTCCTATTATTCTTCATATTCAAGTTCATAATCTCCTTCATATTCCTCTTCTTCATCAAAATCTTATGTGTGACAGGCATTCCTGTAGTTGTTATCTATCAAAGTTTGAAGATTACACCTTCCGTTCTGCCTGTCGCAAAAGATTTAAGTCAGGATTTGTCCGCGTTCAGTTTGGCCTGCAGCAGCAGGCTTTATCTAGGGGCACCACGAGGAGGAACGGACTCACCCCCATACACTGCTTAGTCTTCTTCTGCTTATAATTTAGATTATATCTCTTGCTCTGATGTTTAGTCTTATGCTTAATGTTCTTCTGCTCTTTGTTCTGCAGCCTCTTGTTCTTCTGGGTCTCGGTCTTCCATGTCGTCGTCTCCAGGGTCGTCATCATCGGGGTCGTCGTCATCAGGGTGGTCTTCAGGGTCATAATCTCCAGGGTCGTCATCTCAGTGGTTGTCGTCTCTGGTGTCGTCATCATCTTAGGGGTGGTCTTCTGGGACGTCGTCTTTAGGATCTTGAACTTGGAAATGTAGCAGAAGGTACAAGAAGGCTGAGAAAATGCCGAGAACCAGCTGATGGAACTGGAACTCGGATGGCTACCTGAAGGTCCAAGAGACAATGGAACTACCGAGGACCAGCTGATGTTACTGGAACCCGGTTACTAAGCAGGAGGTACCCGTGCCAGAAAGCACTACCAAGGACCACCTGACGTTGGTGGAACTCGGATACCCAGAAGGAGGCACCTAAGCCAAAGGCTCAGCCCGGAACCAGCTGTCGGTACTGGAACCAGGATGGGGAGCAGAAGGTACAAGAGCAAAAGACACTGCCGAGAACCAGCTGACGGTACTGGAACCCGGATGGGTAGCCGAAGGTACAAGAGCCAATGGAACTACCGAGGACCAGCTGACGTTACTGGAACCCGGTTACTAAGCAGGAGGTACCCGTGCCTGAAAGCACTACCAAGGAACACCTGACGTTGGTGGAACTCGGATACCCAGACGGAGGCACCTAAGCCAAAGGCTCTGCCCGGAACCAGCTGACTGTACTGGAACCAGGATGGGGAGCAGAAGGTACAAGAGCAAAAGACACTGCCGAGAACCAGCTGACGGTACTGGAACCCAGATGGGTAGCCGAAGGTACAAGAGCCAATGGAACTACTGAAGACCAGCTGACGTTACTGGAACCCGGTTACTAAGCAGGAGGTACCCGTGCCTGAAAGCACTACCAAGGACCACCTGACGTTGGTGGAACTTGGATACCCAGAAGGAGGCACCTAAGCCAAAGGCTCTGCCTGGAACCAGCTGACAGTACTGGAACCAGGATGGGGAGCAGAAGGTACAAGAGCAAAAGACACTGCCGAGAACCAGCTGACGGTACTGGAACCCGGATGGGTAGCCGAAGGTCCAAAAGCCAATGGAACTACCGAGGACCAGCTGACATTACTGGAACCTGGTTACTAAGCAGGAGTTACCCGTGCCTGAAAGCACTACCAAGGACCATCTGACGTTGGTGGAACTTGGATACCCAGAAGGAGGCACCTAAGCCAAAGGCTCTACCCGGAACCAGCTGTCAGTACTGGAACCAGGATGGGGACCTATTCAAGATTGTCTTCCTAGAGCCCCAACTAGCGGTGTTGGAGCAAAGGGTCAGCAGGGGGAGCAGAGTGTAGGCTGAAGCCTGCACTGGAGGCATTTGGAGGTCCGTTGTGTCTGCGTGGCGTTTGCAGGACACGATGCCGGCTACACAGCAGGGGAACAGCTAGCGTTGCTGAACCCCACTGACACAGTGGCGGGTGTTTTTCTCTGTGCAGTTAGCGCTTCCAGGCACCAACTGGCGGTGTTAGAGCCCAGGGACAGCAGGAGGAGCAGAGTGTAGGCCGAAGCCTAATTGGAGCAAATTGAAAGGGAACCTTTAAACCCCCCTCAGGTGTTACAAACTAGAAGAGCCACCTTGTGCAGCAGTAATGCTGCACAAGTAAAAGATTGCTCTTTTAATTTTGTTCCTTACACACGCTGAATGAAACACATATAAAATTTAGCCCCTTATACAGTCAAACTGTCTTGGAGGCGGGACTTTCCTTCTTAATGAGACGCAGCACAGCTGTCAAAAATACCACGTTGGTGCTGGGCGTTGCCTCCTGAGTGTTGCTTTTTTGTGTTCCGTAGTCTGCGATGTTGTGTCATCCCTTGGACATGCGCTGTTACTGCGCAAGGCCATGAATCCCAGCCCCGCAGTGTCTTCTGATTTACTTACACTGCGGAGCTGAGATTCATGGCCTTGTGCAGTAAATATCGGCGCCTGTCACTCATGTCCTTACTCCTGCTTCAGACTGTGCGGCGTCAGCTGATCCCTTATCGCATGCCACGGCCGTGAAGCCGCACGGTCTGAAGAAGGCGGAAGGAGATGAGTGAGAGGCGAAGATATGCACAGCGCATTCCCATGAATCCCAGCCCCGCAGTGAGAACAAATAAGACACTGAGGCGTGTGATCTTGGGCAGCGCGTCCACACAGGCGCAGCCAGCCTGACTACAAATGATGTCAGAAGACGGGCAGCGCTAACTGCGGATGGCCAAGGGATAACATTACAGCGCAGGCTCCGGGACAGATTCAAACAACGCTAAGGAGGTGGCGCACGCTGGCTAGGGGGTTGCTGCGTGTCATTACGAAGGAAAGTCACATCTCCGGGACGGTTGAACGGTATCAGGGGAAACACTTATGAAATTAGTCCCCTCACACCGTAAAACCGTCCCGGAGGTGGGACTTTCCTTTGTAATGTGACGCAGCACAGCCGTCATTCCTACCCCCTTGGCGCCGTGCGCCGCCTCCTCAGCGTTGTTTGATTCTGTCACGGAGCCTGCGCTGTTATGTTATCCCTTGGCCAGGCGCACTTAGTGCTGCCCGTCTTCTGACATCATTTGGTGTCAGGCTGGCTGCGCCTGTGCGGCCGCGCTGCCCGAGATCCCGCCTCGCAGTGTCGTCTAATGTAATCCCACTGCGGGCCTGGGATCAATGGGCATGCGCAGTGCATATCCTCGCCTTTCACTCCCCTCCCTCCGGCTTCTTCAGACTGTGCAGGGTCACGGCCGTGGCATGCTATTAGGGATCAGCTGACGGCGCACAGTCTGAAGAAGGCGGAGGGAGATGAGTGAGAGCCTGAGGTGAAGATATGCACTGCACATGCCCATGGATCCCAGGCCCGCAGTGTGATAAAATCAGAAGACACTGCGAGGCGGGATCTCGGGGTAGGAATGACGGCGGTGCTGCGTCACATTACAAAGGAAAGTACCACCTACGGGACAGTTTAATGGTGTGAGGGGACACATTTCATAAGTGTTAGGTTCAGCGTGTGCAAGGACAACAACGAAAAGAGGCACCTTTTCCTTGTGCAGCATTACTGCTGCACAAGGTGGCTCTTTCAGTAACAAACGCCTGGGGGGGGCTACAGGTGTAGTTGTGCCAGCGTGGCGGTCGCATGACACGTTGCCGGATACACAGCAGGGGAGCAGCTGACGTTACTGAACCCCAATAACACGGCAGCAAGTGTTATCTGTGCAGCCAGCACTTCCAGGCACCAACTAGCGGTGTTAGAGCCCAGGGACAGCAGGAGGAGCAGATTGGAGGTATTGCCGCACACACAGCTGGGGAACAGCTGGCGTTACTGAACCCCAATAACAGAGGAGCAACTGTTGACTGTGCGGACAGCACTTCCAGGCACAAACTGGCGGTGTTAGAGCCCAGGGACAGCAGGAGGAGCAGATTGGAGGTATTGCCGCACACAGCTGGGGAACAGCTGGCGTTACTGAGCCCCAATAACAGGAGCGACTGTTGACTATGCGGACAGCACTTCCAGGCACCAACTGGCGGTGTTAGAGCCCAGGGACAGCAGGAGGAGCAGATTTATTTTGCCAGATACACAGCTGGGAATCAGCTGGCGTTACTGAACCCCAATAACAGAGGAGCGACTGTTGACTGTGCAGCCAGCACTTCCAGGCACCAACTAGCGGTGTTAGAGCCCAGGGAACAGCAGGAGGAGCTGAGTGTAGGCCGAGACCTAATTGGGTCAAGTTAAAAGTGAACCTTTAACCCCCCATGCGTTAGCAACTGAAAGAGCCAACTTGTGCAGCACAAGGTGGTTCTTTTAATTATGCTCCTTGCACATGGTGAACTAAACACTTATAAAATGTGTCCCCTGATATCGTCCCACAGGTGGTACTTTCCGTCGTGATGAGACGCAGCACAACCGGCATTCACACCCCCATGACGCCGGGCGCCACCTCATCAGCGTTGCTTGAATCTGTCACGGAGCCCGTGCTGTTATGTTAAACCTTGGCCATGCGCAGTTAGCGCTACCCGTCTTCTAACATCATTTGGTGTCATGGTAACTGTGCCTGTGCGGCCGCACCGCCCGAGAAACCGCCTCGCAGTGTCTTTAGATTTAGTCCCACTGCAGGGCTGGGATTCCTGGGCATGCGCAGTGCATATCTTCGCCTCTCACTACTCTCCATCCGCCTTCTTCAGAGTGTGCGGCGTCACGGCTGTGGCATGTGATCTGGGATCAGCTGATGCCACACTGTCTAACAAATGATGTTAGAAGACTGTGCATGCCCAAGGTTAAACATAACAGCGCAGGCTCCGGGACAGATGCAAACAACGCTGAGGAGGCAGCGCTCGGCACCATGGGGGTATGAATGCCGGCTGTGCTACACATAGCAAAGGAAAGTCCCACCTACGGGACAGTTTCACGGTATGAGGGGACACATATTTTATAAGTGTTAAGTGCAGCGTGTGCAAGAAGCAGAACTAAAGGAGCCACCTGTTCCTTGTGCAGCATTTGTGCTACACAAGGTGGCTCTTTCAGTTACAGATGCCTGGGGGGGGGGGGGACAGGTTCCCTTTAATTGCTGTTGTAGTGCCAGCGTGGCGGTCGCTGGACACGTTGCAGGATACACAGCAGGGGATCAGCAGACGTTACTGAAGCCCAATAACACTGGGTCATGTGTTGTCTGTGCAGCCGGCACTTCTGAGCAGCAACTGGCGGTGTTGGAGCCCAGGGATTAAAGTTCAGGTGGTTGAAACATGAACACAGCTGGAGACCTGAATACTGTTGGCAACCAATTATTTAATCGGTAAGAGGAGTGGCAAATTCCTGTGAGATCCAGGCCTTGTTCATTTTCAAAAAAGTAAGCCGGTCAACGTTATCGGGTGATAGTCGCATGCGACGGTCTGTTAGTACACCACCTGCAGCACTAAAGACGCGTTCCGATAATACACTGGCAGCAGGGCAAGCCAGCACCTCCAATGCATACTGGCTAAGCTCTGGCCATGTATCCAGCTTAAGAGACCCAAAACTTGAAGGGGGAAGAGACGTCTGGGAGTACGCTGAGAGTGCAAGACATGTAGTCTGTCACCATCTGACGGAAACGTGGCCTCCTGCTGACTGGATCCGTCACCGTCAGTGATGGTGTAGACATTTTGTGGCAGGCACACAAAACTTAGCCACTGTTGGAACAGACTGGTCTTGGCTTGTGCTGGGCCACTGCTTCTGCTACCTCTTTGTGCAGAGATTCCTCCACTGCCTCTACGCACAGAGCTGCTTTGTAAAGCAGTAGCAGGCGCAGCACTTCTCTCGATTGGACTGGAGAAGATGATGGACTGCACCAGTGTGTCTTGGTACAGCCGCATTTTACGCTCCCACTGCAACGGTGGTATGAGGGTTTGCAAATTGTCCCTGTAGCGCGGGTCGAGGAGGGTGTACACCCAATAATCAGCCGTGCTGAGAACGCGCACTGCGACTTCTTTGCGCCTGATGCAGCTGGTACTCCATTACTGCTGGCTGCTGCTCACACAACCGCTCCAACATATGTAACGTAGAATTCCACCAGGTGGGGAGGTCACATATGATGCGATGTTCCGGAAGGCGGAATCGGCGCTGCAGACTTGCAATGCGCGATCTGGCCATGCTGAAACGCCGCAAGTGAGCACACTCAAGGCGGACCTTGTGCAGCAGTGCATCAAGATCCGGATAGTCCCTCAGAAAACTCTGCACAACCAAATTGAGCACATGTGCCAGACATGGGATGTGAGTGAGGTTGCCAAGGGCCAGAGCTGCCACCAGATTTCAGCCATTGTCACACACTACCATGCCTGTCTGGAGATTCGCAGGCGCAAACCACCTGTCGCTCTCAGAATTGATGGCATTCCAGAGCTCCTGTGCTGTGTGGCTTCGATTCCCCAAAGAAATTAATTTAAGTACGGCCTGTTGACGTTTGGCCACAGCTGTGCTCGTATCGGTTGTAACAGGTAAGCGGTCACGGGTCAAGGTGGAGGTAGACTGTGACGGCTCCTGCAGCGATGATTCTGAGGAACTGGAGTATGAGGAGGAGTCAATGTGCACAGACTGGATTCCTGCAATCCTTGGCGTTGGCAGTACACATACAGCGCCACTCGCCATGTCTGTAACCGGCTCCACAACATTGACCCAATGGGCAGTGAGGGAAAGGTATCGTCCCTGTCCATGGTGACTGGTCCACGCATCGGTGGTGAGGTGGACCTTGCTACTAACGGCGTTTAGTAGCGCATGTTTGATGTTTGCCTCCACATGTTTTTGCAGGGCAGGGACGGCTTGCCTGCTGAAATAAAAGTGGCTGGGCACATTGTATTGTGGGACTGCCAATGCCATCAAGTTACGGAAGCTGTCAGTCTCCACCAGCCTGAATGAGAGCATTTCCAGAGACAGAAGTTTGGCAATGCCTGCATTCAGAGCCTGTGCTCGTGGGTGGTTTGCTGAGAATGGCCGCCTTTTCTCCCATGCTTGTGCTACTGATGGCTGTAGACTGGGCAGGGAGTGTGAGAATGACTGGGAACGTGGAGCTGTGGGTGGAATTACACTGGGTCTCTGGACAACAGTGCCAGAGGTTCTTCCATGGCGATCCTGTGAGGAAGCCGAACCAGCAGTGTGTGAGCTGGAGGAAGAGGCAACAACACGACCTGAAGAAGTGGTAGGTGACGCTGTAGGTTGGCCTAGGTCTTCAGTGTGTTTTTGTAACTCCACCGCGTGCTTGGTCCGCACATGTTTCCACATGTTTGAGGTATTGAGGTTGCTGACATTTCTACCTCGTTTGATTTTCTGACTACACAGCTTGCATTTGACAAAGCAAATGTCATCTGCAACTTTGTCAAAAAAGGACCAGGCACTGCAACTCTTGGGAGTGCCTGCTTTGGCTTTTGGAAGAGGCATGCTCCTAACGGGTGCCGAAGTGGAGGCTCCAGGCGCCGCAGTCTTCCCCCTCCCTCTCCCAGCCGTTCGGGGAATCTCTTTTTCAGAGCTGCTCCCACCACCTTCCTGTTTCTCATGATGGGTCGAGGACCTCATCATCTACGCTACCCTCTGCCACCAACTGCTTCTCCTGGGTAGTCTCGGCAGCACAGTACGCACCAGAAACTGGCACCGGAGTCTCATCATCTGATGCGTACTGAGAAGTTGTAACCGGAGGCACTGTCCCACCCGCCTCTTCTGGTTCAGAGAGACAAAGCTGTTGGGCATCACTGCATACAGCCTCTTCTTCTGATTCTCTAATGCTGCTTGGCAGGCCCCCTGTTTCTAAGCCAAGAGATTCAGAGAACAGAAGTAGAGATGGCTCCTGTCCTGGGCTCTCTGACTGCCTGGGCAATTTGGCAGGTGGTGAAGAGACAGATAGTTGCTCTTCAGTGCTCTGTGCCTGAGAGGATGTGGCACTAATTGAAGTAGATGCGTTAGCTGCCATCCATCCGACAACGGCTTCAATTTGTTCGTCCCGCAGCAGCGGGGTACGGCGAGCTCCGACAAAGCTGCGCATGAAGGTCTGCTCCCTGCTGAAACTGGGAGATGAGCCACCGTTGCCCGCAGCTGGCGCAGAATCCCCACGTCCTCTCCCTGCTCCACGCCCACGTGCCTTACTCCCTGCCTTCTTCATCCTGACTGAGTGGTTAAGATAGGCAGAAAAGTACTAACGGCTTAGTGTGCTTATTCCTGAACAGCTGCTAACAGGTATAAGAAACAGTTATTTTATGGAGTGTGGACTAGACTTTATTATGAGCTTATGTGGCCTACACAACAGTAAAGTGGAGTGTTTGGTGAACTTTGGGTTTGTTTCGCAGAACAGACACTACAGAGTGAGTGCAGTACTCACACACAGACCGTGCAGACAGCCGCGAACGGCGCTGCAAGGCCAAACAAATCTCCTCTATCTAATCCTATATAGTGATTTCCTACAATCTAGCAGGATACAGATGGAAAGCCACAAATATAGGATATATTTGAAAAAATGTGCAGCAGGCTGCACTAATTTAAAAAAAAAAAAAAGGATTTAGCAGTATGAGGCAGTGAAGAACCCTGAGCTGAACACAACCGGCTGTGGCTATGGACAGACAGCAGAGTGAGCTGCACCCACACAGACCGTGCAGACAGCCGCGAATGGCACTGCAAGGCCAAACAAAGCTCCTCTATTTAATCCTATATAGTGATTTTCCACAATCTAGCAGGATACAGATGGAAAGCCACTAATACAGGATATATTTGAAAAAATGTGCGGAAGGCTACACTAATTTAAAAAAAAAAAAAGGATTTAGCAGTATGAGGCAGTGACGCACTCTGAGCTGAACACAACCAGCTGTGGCTGCGGACAGACAGCAGAGTGAGCTGCACCCACACAGACCGTGCAGACAGTCGCGAACGGCGCTGCAAGGCCAAACAAAGATCCTCTATCTAATCCTATATAGTGATTTTCCACAATCTAGCAGGATACAGATGGAAAGCCACTAATATAGGATATATGAAAAAATGTGCAGCAGGCTGCACGAATTTAAAAAAAAAAAAAAAAAAAAGAAAAAGGGATTTAGCAGTATGAGGCAGTGACGCACTCTGAGCTGAACACAACTGGCTGTGGCTGTGGACAGAAAGCAGAGTGAGCTGCACACACACACACACACACACACACACACACACACACACACACACACACACAGAGACCTTGCAGACAGCTGTGAACAGCGCTGCAAGGCAAAAGCAAGGTGAACACACAGCGGTTGATAATTTAGCCTGGATTAAGCACAATTAAGCAAATTGCAATCTCTAAACTGGGCCTCAGTCAGAACACAACGTCCTGTCACTAACTGAATTCACAGCAGAGTGAGCACAAAATGGCGACGGCGACTTTTAAAGGGCGTCGTGACATCATTTCAGCAGCCAGTCACAGCCATGCCAGTAGTTACATGCCCACCATGCAGAACAGGATGTGCCCACACTTCAAATCATTCCTCATTGGTTGATTCCTAAAAAAACGGGAGTTTGCATGATGAGAATTTCAGATTCCGGTTTCCGATACACTGAAAGTATCGGAACTCTGTATCGGAATTCCGATACCGTGAATATCGGCCGATACCCCATACTTGCGGTATCAGAATGCTCAACACTAATTATGATTGTATTTAAGGCACAAATGAAATGTTAGTACATTTTTCTGCACTAAGCACTTTATAGCATTATAGCACCTTTTTAGCACTTTTTACTTAGGATCAATCCCAAAAATAATCATTGGCAATTACTGATATAAGCTATATGTTCTATGTCATTAAAAATTAACATGTGGACTTTATGAGACAGCCTCCACCATCCAGTACCTTTTGTTCCTGTTATTTTGATCAATTTTTGTATGAATTAATACATTTCATCATTTTAATATATTTTCTTTGGTCACTTCAATTTAATTTTTGTTCCTAAATGGGATATACAAAAATTTGTGTTTAATATATACTGCACCCTGTATATACCGTAGCACCTGTGCATACTGCACCCTGTATATACTGCACCCTGTATATACAGTCATGGCCAAAATTTTTGAGAATGACACCAAAATTATATTTTCACATGATCTGCTGCCCTCTGGTTTTTCTTAGTGTTTGTCTGATGTTTATATCACATACAGAAGTATAATTGCAGTCTTATTATGAGTACCAATAGGTTATATTGACAGTTAGAATGAGTTAATGCAGCAAGTCAATATTTGCAGTGTTGACCCTTCTTCTTCAAGACCTCTGCAATTCTCCCTGGCATGCTCTCAATCAACTTCTGGACCAAATCCTGACTGATAGCAGTCCATTCTTGCATAATCAATGCTTGCATTATGCCAGAATTTGTTGGTTTTTGTTTGTCCACCCGTCTCTTGATGATTGACCACAAGTTCTCAATGGAATTAAGATCTGGGGAGTTTCCAGACCATGGACCCAAAATCTCTGTTTTGTTCCATGAGCCATTTAGTTATCACCTTTGCTTTATGGCACGGTGCTCCGTCATACTGGAAAAGGCATTGTTGGGCGCCAAACGGCTCTTGGATGGTTGGGAGAAGTTGCTCTTGGAGGACATTCTGGTACCATTCTTTATTTATGGCTGTGTTTTTAGGCAAGACTGTGAGTGAGCCGATTCCCTTGGCTGAGAAGCAACCCCACACATGAATGGTTTCAGGATGCTTTACAGTTGGCATGAGACAAGACTGGTGGTAGCGCTCACCTCTTCTCCGAATAAGCTGTTTTCCAGATGTCCCAAACAATCGAAAAGGGGATTCATCAGAGAAAATGACTTTTCCCCAGTCCTCAGCAGTCCACTCCCTGTACCTTTTGCAGAATATCAGTCGGTCCCTGATGTTTTTTCTGGAGAAAAGTGGCTTCTTTGCTGCCCTCCTTGAAACCAGGCCTTGCTCAAAGTGTCTCCGCCTCACAGTGCGTGCAGAAGCACTCACACCAGCCTGCTGCCATTCCTGAGCAAGCTCGGCACTGCTGGGAGTCCGATCCCGCAGCTGAAACAGTTTTAAGATACGGTCCTGGCACTTGCTGGTCTTTCTTGGGCGCCCTGGAGCCTTTTTGACAACAATGGAAGCTCTCTCCTTGAAGTTCTTGATGATGCGATAGATTGTTGACTGAGGTGCAATCTTTGTAGCTGCGATACTCTTCCCTGTTCGGCCATTTTTGTGCAGTGCAATGATGGCTGCACGTGTTTCTTTAGAGATAACCATGGTTAACTGAAGAGAAACAATGATACCAAGCACCAGCCTCCTTTTAAAGTGTCCAGTGATGTCATTCTTACTTAATCATGACTGATTGATCGCCAGCCCTGTCCTCATCAACACCCACACCTGTGTTAATGGATCAATCACTAAAACGATGTTAGCTGCTCTTTTTAAGGCAGGACTGCAATGATGTTGAAATGTGTTTTGGGGGTTAAAGTTCATTTTCTGGGCAAATATTGACTTTGCAAGTACAGTAATTGCTGTTAAGCTGATCACGCTGACATTCAGGAGTATATGCAAATTGCCATTAGAAAAAATGAAGCAGTAGACTTTGGAAAAATTAATATTTGTCTCATTCTAAAAAATTTTGGCCATGACTGTAGTACCTGTGTATACTGTACCGTATATATACTGCACCTTGTATATAGTACCTGTGTATACTGTACCATATATATACTGCACCCTGTATATAGTACCTGTTTATAGTACCTGTGTATACTGCACCCTGTATATAGTACCTGTGTATACTGTACCATATATATATACTGCACCCTGTATATAGTACCTGTGTATACTGTACCATATATATACTGCATCCTGTATATAGTACCTGTATATACTGCACCCTGTATATACAGTGGGGCAAAAAAAGTATTTAGTCAGTCAGCAATATTGCAAGTTCCACCACTTAAAAAGATGAGAGGCGTCTGTAATATACATCATAGGTAGACCTCAACTATGGGAGACAAACTGAGAAAACAAAATCCAGAAAATCACATTGTCTTTTTTTTTTTATCATTCTATTTGCATATTATGGTGGAAAATAAGTATTTGGTCAGAAACTAAATTTCATCTCAATACTTTGTAATATATCCTTTGTTGGCAATGACAGAGGTCAAACGTTTTCTGTAAGTCTTCACAAGGTTGCCACACACTGTTGTTGGTATGTTGGCCCATTCCTCCATGCAGATCTCCTCTAGAGCAGTGATGTTTTTGGCTTTTCGCTTGGCAACACGGACTTTCAACTCCCTCCAAAGGTTTTCTATAGGGTTGAGATCTGGAGACTGGCTAGGCCACTCCAGGACCTTGAAATGCTTCTTACGAAGCCACTCCTTCGTTGCCCTGGCGGTGTGCTTTGGATCATTGTCATGTTGAAAGACCCAGCCACGTTTCATCTTCAATGCCCTTGCTGATGGAAGGAGGTTTGCACTCAAAATCTCACGATACATGGCCCCATTCATTCTTTCATGTACCTGGATCAGTCGTCCTGGCCCCTTTGCAGAGAAACAGCCCCAAAGCATGATGTTTCCACCACCATGCTTTACAGTAGGTATGGTGTTTGATGGATGCAACTCAGTATTCTTTTTCCTCCAAACACGACAAGTTGTGTTTCTACCAAACAGTTCCAGTTTGGTTTCATCAGACCATAGGACATTCTCCCAAAACTCCTCTGGATCATCCAAATGCTCTCTAGCAAACTTCAGACGGGCCCGGACATGTACTGGCTTAAGCAGTGGGACACGTCTGGCACTGCAGGATCTGAGTCCATGGTGGCGTAGTGTGTTACTTATGGTAGGCCTTGTTACATTGGTCCCAGCTCTCTGCAGTTCATTCACTAGGTCCCCCCGCGTGGTTCTGGAATTTTTGCTGACCGTTCTTGTGATCATTCTGACCCCAAGGGGTGGGATTTTGCATGGAGCCCCAGATCGAGGGAGATTATCAGTGGTCTTGAATGTCTTCCATTTTCTAATTATTGCTCCCACTGTTGATTTCTTCACTCCAAGCTGGTTGGCTATTGCAGATTCAGTCTTCCCAGCCTGGTGCAGGGCTACAATTTTGTTTCTGGTGTCCTTTGACAGCTCTTTGGTCTTCACCATAGTGGAGTTTGGAGTCAGACTGTTTGAGGGTGTGCACAGGTGTCTTTTTATACTGATAACAAGTTTAAACAGGTGCCATTACTACAGGTAATGAGTGGAGGAAAGAGGAGACTCTTAAAGAAGAAGTTACAGGTCTGTGAGAGCCAGAAATCTTGATTGTTTGTTTCTGACCAAATACTTATTTTCCATCATAATATGCAAATAAAATGATAAAAAAACAGACAATGTGATTTTCTGGATTTTTTTTGCTCAGTTTGTCTCCCATAGTTGAGGTCTACCTATGATGTAAATTACAGACGCCTCTCATCTTTTTAAGTGGTGGAACTTGCACTATTGCTGACTGACTAAATACTTTTTTGCCCCACTGTAGTACCTGTGTATGCTATACAATATATATACTGCACCCTGTATATAGTATCTGTGTATACTCTACCATATATATACTGCATCCTGTATATAGTACCTGTATATACTGCACCCTGTATATAGTACCTGTGTATGCTGTACCATATACAGTATATACTGCACCCTGTATGTTGTACCTGTTTACTGCACCCTGTATATAGTACCTGTGTATGCTGTACAATATATATACTGCACCCTATATATATACTGCACCCTATATATAGTACCTGTGCATACTGTACCCTGTATATACTGCACCCTGTATATACTGCACCCTGTATATAGTACCTGTGTATACGGCACCCTATATATAGTACCTGTGTATACTGTACCATATATACTTCACCCTGTATATAGTACCTGCGTATACGGCACCCTATATATAGTACCTGTGTATATTGTACCATATATATACTGCACCCTGTATATAGTACCTGTGCATACTAAACCTTGTATATACTGCACCCTGTATTTAGTACCTGTGTATACGGCACCCTGTATATAGTACCTGTGTATACTGTACCATATATATACTGCACCCTGTATATAGTACCTGTGTATACTGTACCATATATATACTGCACCCTGTATATAGTACCTGGGTATGCTGTACAATATATGTACTGCATTCTGTATATAGTACCTGTATATAGTACCTGTGTATACTGCACCCTGTATATAGTACCTGTGTATACTGTACTTTATATATATATTGTACCCTGTATATAGTACCTGTGTATACTGCACCCTGTATATAGTACCTGGGTATACTGCACCCTGTATATAGTACCTGGGTATACTGCACCCTGTATATACCGCACCCTGTATATAGTACCTGTGTATACTGTACTATATATATATTGTACCCTGTATATAGTACCTGTGTATACTGCACCCTGTATATAGTACCTGTATATACTGTACCACATATATACTGCACCCTGTATATAATGACATAACCACCATAAGTCTCAATATAAACTACCATGGCACTTCAACAATGAGATCAACCAAAAAGCGGACTTACATTACTTTAGCCGCAAAAAGAGAACCATGCAATTATCAATTATTATATAATAAATCTTTATTTAATTTTTAAAATCACAAAAAGCAACCATATCAAAAGAACAGAGTGTTCCAAGGGGGACAGTTGGTAATGACTCCACATAAAAACCACAAATTGTCTGCAGTCCAATTTGGCAGTATAACCCATCAAAAAATATAAGGTCACTGACTAGAAGTATCCATTCAATAATGTACACAATAACGCTCACCAATGATGTAATATATGAATTGATAGCACATATTCAATTATGCAGCTCTTAAAGGGCTTGCCTGCATCACACAGACACCATTGGCAATAACAAACTAGCAGCCAGCATATGTGTCCATAATATGTAAAGTCCGATATATACCTGTAAAGACTATCTCACCGCAGACCGAGTGGTGCAGAGTATATATCAACGTGTCCTCCCTCGTGCGCCCCCAGGCTGTGCCCATGAGACCACACAGTTCATAACATATCACAAGCACCAACAGTCACAGTCAATGGTACCTAATGGGAGCTCCTGCTCCACCTGCTGACTCCTCGTCAGTCCTCTCTCCTGGGGAAACACATCAGTCAGTCCAGAGCCACCGAAGGACAGTAGCTTCCCCAACACAGACCATCCAGGTCCACAGTCTTAGGTGCTCCAGGAAGACTCCACTCACAGGAGCTTCCAACACAGACTGTCCAGGACCATAGTCTTACTGTGCGCTATTCAGGACGTCCATCCCACATAGAACCGTCCAACACACTGGCATGTGCTCTTCAGGATTCATACTCCCAGGAGATCCAACATAGGTTGTGCTCTTCAGGAAGTCTACTCCCAGGACTTCCAACACAGGTTACTCAGTGCGATATTCAGGACGTTCATCCCACATGGGACCGCCCAACACACAGGCATGTGACCTGTCCAGGTGCTATTCAGGACATCTGTCCAACACCCCAAGCCACCTGGTCCAAAGCCCCACCACGTGCTCTTCAGGGAGACGACACTCCCAACACAAAGGTTCTCCAGGACCTTCCAGTATAGACCATTCAGGTCCACACTCAGCGAACATGTGACCCACACCCTGGTCACATTATGCAGCTGTAACCACTCCCACAGGTGGGAGAGTGTGTGTGTGGCCAGTTTGACCCGCCCATCTTTCATAACTAGCCTAGTAAGTCTCCTTAACAACTATACAAACACTTGAGGGACTACAGGTCCCAGAACAACATTACATCAGACTTATCACGTAGACTCCCTCTGCGGCACATATCCGCCACTTACAATTCTGCCAGTCACTGTTTCACCACCATTATAACAACAGATACGCCTCCATGCATATCCTGAGGCTCACACACAGCGCACCCTAGCTGCCACAGGGGTCACTGCATCACAAATAACAGAGCATTTTTTCTATTGATAAGTATTTATTGTTCCTCAACCATTTTTATGAAATGGGTTGTTAGAAAGTGTACCTCTGTGGCACATGTGCTATACTCAAGTGCTACTACAGGAGACCCAAGCCTTAAGATGGGCCCCGGCCCACGTCACAGTGGGCCACTGCATTATGCTTGCCCCCAGGCTAAAATTTGCCAGCCAGCCCCTGGCCCCTGATGTACCTAAACAGTGGAAACCCCCACATGTGACACCATTTTGGAAACTAGACCCCTTTGGGACCTTATCCAGATGTGTATTGAGCACCTTTAACCCCCAGGTGCTTCACAGACGTTTATAACATTAAGTTGTAAAAATTAAAAAAATCACATTTTTCCCACAATTAATCTTTTTTAGCTACAAATTTTGTACTTTCACAAGGCCAAAAGGAGAAAATGGACACAAAAGTTTGCTTTGCAATTTCTCCTGAGTTCACCCATACCCCATATGTGGTCGAAAACTACTTTTGAGTCACAGTGCAAAGCTCAGAAGGGAAGTAGCACCATATTACACTGCAGAAGTACCCCCCATAAGGGACCCCAATTTGGAAATTATAACACTTTGGGAATTTATCTACAGATGTAGTGACTATTTTGACTCCATAGGTGTTTTCCAGAAACAGGCAGCAGTGGATGTTGCAGAGTGAAAATTGCAAACTGCTATTGTAGTGACCAGTACTCTGTAGTGACCATTACACTGTAGGGACCAGTACATTATGCCCAGCTCATGCTTCTGGAGACACGCACCTGTAAATTAGGTAGGCTCTCATCACTACAGAAATGCCAAACATGTGGGTGCTAATCGTTGTTTAGCCACAGTGGGGCTCACAAGGGAGGGGGCATTTGGATTTTGGAGCAGAAAATTTGCTGAATTTCTTTTGACGGATGAGGAGCCATTTTCCAGAGCCTTTGTACTACCAGTAACGTGGGAGCCCCCTATATTTCCATTAACAGATGACAGATCTGAGTGGGGACTTGCTTTTTTTGTGGATTGAGTGATCTGATCTGGCACTGCTGATTATCAGATCAGCGATCTGTCAGGCAGTGAAGGAGGCTTCTCAGGTCCTGCTTTAAGCAAGCGCTGACAAGTCACCTCCCTGCAGGACCCGGAAGGACCCCGTGGCCATCTTGGTGCTGGGGGTCTCCATGGAGACCCTCAGGACAACGCAATCACATCGCATTGTTCTCAGGAAAGCACGCAGGGAGCCCCCTCCCCGTGCGATGCTTCTCTATGCAGCTGTCACTACTGACAAAGGCATAAAAGGGGTTATACACCCATTGCCGGTGATAGCACCGATCATGGGCATTGCTGCTGGGTGTCAGCTGTCACATACAGCTGACACCCACACGCGATCGCCACGGCCCTCACCGTGAGGCCACCGTAATCGCGGCGCTGTACTAGTACTGCTCCGAGCACAATCGCACTTCCTGCCGAGCAGTACTAGTACGGCACATGTCATGAAGGGGTTGGATTTGGGAATGTTTATCTTGCAAAAAGAAGGCCAAGAGGAGACTCAATTGTCTACAAATATTTGAATTGATGTTACAGTGTAGAGGGATCATCCTTATTCTCATTTGCACATGGAAACACGAGAAGCAATGGAATATAACTAACTATGATTCTAAGTATAAAACATATAATACTGGTTGATAAAACAAGACTGGACACAAGACCTTCACAGCCGTCTACACATCATAGAGGAGATGTCATGACACCTTCTCTCCATCTACCTGATGATCCTGAGGAACATTGGTATCTTCTTGTTTACAGTCCTGTGGAAGAAGAGGACGGGGACATCTCTCTGGTGTTGTCCTCTTAATGGATAGATCTGGAGGAAACACATACATGGACTGAATTCATTCTTTATATACAGATAATTATAGGCAGTGTGTATTTAGTCCTTTCTATTACCTGGTGATGTGAGGGGCTGGGGATCCTCCATCACAACGTCCTTGTACAGATCTTTGTGTCCTTCTAAAAACTCCCACTCCTCCATGGAGAAATAGACAGCGACATCCTGACACCTTATAGGAACCTGACCCATACAATGATACTGTCAGCCCCCCGATCCCTTCATAGGTTTAGTATATAATGTCCCAGCATTCCCAGCAGTGTCACCTCTCCAGTCAGTGGCTTAATCATCTTGTAGGTGAGTTCTAGGATCTTCTGGTCATTGATATCCTCATCTACAGGGGGGTGAGGTTGAGGCCCTGTGATTGGGCTCAGGGGTCTTCCCCATCCCTCAGACACAGGGTCCTGACAGCACTCACTAGAGGTCTTCTTCACTACCGTGTAATCCTGGTTATGGAGAGACACATTAATAAATCTCACTACAGACATCTCCAGTGTCCTCACCTCCCCAGTTCTGTCCATCTGTTATTCCCATACATAAGAATGATGTAATGTGATGTTCTCAGAATCTCTCACCTCTCCAGTAAGCCAGAAGAGGATCTCTAGTGTGAGGTGGAACATCTTCTCCGCCATCTTGTCTCTGTCCATATCAATCCTTGATGGGTAAATTAGGAAAATTCTCTTATACAGAAGATCTTCACTGAGAGGATCCGATATTGTAGAGGCCTGAATGAGAAGATGAGCCGATGTAACATCATAAAATCCTGTGTAATAATACAATTACTGGAGATAATAAAGGAAACATATGAGGAGATTTATTATTTTACAGTATTTAGTTTTCTTCTTTACATCTACTTATAAAACCTACCGTATATACTCGAGTATAAGCCGAGATTTTCAGCCCATTCTTTTAGGCTGAAAGTGCCCCTCCCGGCTTATACTCGAGTCATTGTCCCAGGGAGGTCGGCAGGGGAGGGGGAGCGTCGGCTGTCACATACTCACCTGCTCCTGGCGTGGTTCCTGCATCTACGAAGGTCTCCGAGTGCTGACAGTTCCTTCCAACATGAAAAAGCAGAAGACACATTTTATTATTTTTTAATAAGTGAAACATTTTTTTTTACAAATTAACTCTTTTGGGCACCAGAACATAGATGCATACCGCAGGGGCGGCTGTAACAAAAATACTGTCAGTTTAACCACTTGATGCTCTGAAAAACAAACATGACATCTAAGAAGATGTGACAACGTCCGGCTGAATGCCCCTTCGCCCCCAAGTACTTGATAGTATGGGGCGGCCTAGTTATTACGATACTTACATGCCTAATAATGGTGTCTGGGCTGCAATGTATGAAGGTCTATTAGGCCGGGCCAGAGGCAGCGTCCAATAAGTTACCTTTTAACCTCTGTAGAGGTTTGTACTCACTCGGCTGCGGTTGAGGTTGGCACAGACAGTGGTATTGCTGCAATGTCCAGGCAAGTTTATTTAAACTTCATAAACCGCTCAGGACATCAAAATAAAAGAACAGCCTTTTCCAGCACAAAGTGAAAACATAAAGTAAAAAGTCCATACAGCACACAGCAGGTCCACCTGCTCAGGATAGTGTCCGATTATTTATCACAGACCAACACACAGGAGATCCACACATCTCCAGCATGAGAGACTTGGCCTCCATTTTATCTGCCAAATCACACCCCTGAGGTTGGGATATGTGATCAGTCATTCCCACCCATCCAGGAAAAGGCCTAATAACTCTCTCAGCACTATATGTGCTGGTGCATGTTTCCGAGCTCACATCACCGCAGCTAATAGCCACAATGATACATATTTCCCCTCAAGGACTCGTCCAGGGGCCATCTTAAATCCCCTCCCCTGCCCAAAGCCGGGGAACTTGACACCTTTTGGCCACAGACAGTGGTCTCTCGACAAAATGTCAGCATTGCCATGCAGTTTCCTTGGCCTATGCTCCACATGGAAGTTAAAATCGTGAAGTTCTAGGAACCACCTGGTCACTCGGGCATTGTTCCTTTTCTTATCCACTTCAGTGTGGCATGGTCTGACGCTAGTCTGAACTTCCTGCCTAATATGCAGTACGTTAGATTATCCAACGCCCACTTTTCTTCGGGTTTATGGAAAACCCCACCTTCCATAGAGCATCAAATATCGCCTGAACCTTGCTCAGGTAGCTGCCCCAATCCTAGCTGAAGATCACAATGTCGGTAGGCCGCTGCGTACCTCTTGTGAGGAGCTAGGATCTCATGGCTCTCTGGAATGTGGCTGGAGCACCTTGTAACCCAAATGGCATCCTAGTGTATGTTAAGCATCCATCTAGCATTGAAAAGGCAGTCTTCTCTTTGACTTCTTGGGATATGGCGATTTGCCAATGCCCTTTTGTGAGGTCAAGTGTAGTAATGTACCGAGTTGGCCCTAGCCTCTCATTTAATTCATCGAAACGGGGCATCGGGTATGCATCAAACTTAGAATCTTCTCTTGCTCTCTAGGATTGTCGACTGGAGGTTCAGTGATGCTCATAAACAGTGGGTGCTCCTGGAGAAACTTCTATCGCCCTCTTCTTTGTACTGGCTGCCTTGGCTGGGGGGGACCGGATGCCCATGCAGCGCCCCAGAGTCCTGGTCGTTGCAGTACTGATGCTCCGCCGCTAAGGGGGGGCATGGTACGTCTGATGGCACTGAAGGAGTTCTTCTGACCAGGTATCACAGTCACCAATACACTTCACAGTCTGGTCTCCAGGGGGAGCTAAGGGTGCTATGTATTAGGCCACTCCTCACAATCTGGTAAAACTGGGGGTTATGCAGAAAGTAAGACAGAAGCTGACTGGGAATCGAACAGGCAACATCCTGTGGCAGAGGGTGTTGCGGGGAGAGACTCAGGGGGTCCCTGTCAGGGGTGGGATCCTGACAGAGGCCTAGCGAACAGAGAGAACGTTATGGGACCGCGCCTGCACGAGATAGCGGCGGTACCCCAAGAAAGGATAAGAAGCGAGGCTTATTGTGCTGAGTGAGAAACGAGATCAACGCAACAAGGAGAAACACCAGTAGGAGTCATGCTGTAAGACGAGGCAACATCCTACTGAGGCGCGTAGCCGGTGGCCGGAACGCCGAGGAAGTACTAGGCTCCAAGCAATACTTCAAACCTACGGCAGGACAGTCAGCTATAGGCGGGCTGTCTCACACAAATCACCTACGAAGACACAGGGGGCAACAATAGGAGAGGGGCGACGCTAGGGTCCCGGAAGAACTCCGAGCCTACCCGTCATACGGGTGCGTCCTAGCCATATCATCTGGGGGATGAAGAAGAACATCATAAACGAGTTGTGAGGGAACTTCAGAAACAGACACAACAGTTGTGGGGACTATCCCGTAAGCACAGCAGGGGAGGACCACAACACAAGCGCTAGAAGGTAGGCACAGATTTCCACCTGCAAAGGGAACTCTGGAGGTGCCATCGGACTGGCCGGACTTGCGCAGCACGGTTAACCGTATTCCGGACTGAGGATCCTGGGACCTTCAGTAAAGAGGTAAAGAGACTGCAACCTGGTGTCCTCGTTGTTTACTGCGACCTGCACCGCACCACCACAACATCATCACCAATCCCTCCACCTTCATTGTACGCCCCTCAGCAGGGTCACGGACCGGGCCTAGCCACCATGACAACCCCAGAACAGAGACTCAGAGGCCCGGTACCGGGTACCCCTCGGCCCTGCGACAGTGGGGGCGCTACAACTTGGCGTCACGAACAGGATCTACTTAAGCCTGAAGAATCAGGTCATGTGTGCCTTGGAACTGTGATTTATTGTACTTAGACTGTGACTTATTGCAAAGACTGTGCAGTGCCATTTGCCGCCAAAATCCGCCGCCATTGCAGCGCCACTGGGAGCGCAGAGGAAGAAGAAGGGCGTGCCATGGGAGGAGACTACCAGAGCGGCGCCAAAAGCAGTGACCGCCCCCTCCAACTTCTGCTGTGAGATGATGACCTGCCCAGAAGCAGAGGGGAACCACCCCCTGATTTGGAACGGCGGGAACGAGGTGAAGAGGGAGCTCGACCTAGGAGAAATGGCGGAGCCAGGTGTATGTGGTGCCGCCGAATGCCGGACAGCGACGATGAGCAGCAAGTGCCCGAGCGACAGCGAAGTATTCCCGGCTTGTCCTCACCCACCAGAGACGGACCCGAATCCACTGCAGCTGGAGGACTCGAACTCCTTGGAGCCGTCGGCGGAGGAACCGAGCCTACCTATCCCAACCACGGAGCCATGGAGGGTGGAACCACATCAAGAGGCCACCGTGGAGGAGCCGCGGTCCGGGCTGCAGCCGATTCCAGTGTCCTTGTCAGCGGAACGGATCGACCTCGGTGGAATCACATCAGGCGCAGGTATGGAAGATGCCCCTACTCCCCCGGCCGATTCTGCTCCCCTGACCGATCCTGCTCCCGCGACCGCTCCTCACCCCAACAATAACTGTTTCCTCTCGGCGGGGCTGGTGGTGCTCACCCCCGACACGATGGGGAAGCTGGTACCTCCACTACCGACCGCGATGGGGGAACCCATAGATGTGAGCCCAGAAGGGGTGATCCTCCAGTGGGACACCCCCTGGACCAGGCCAGAGGGAGCTCGGGAGGAAGGCTTCACCCTTGCTGTGCTCACCTGGGAACAGTACAAACAATGCCTGATCCTACATTGGAAAAACAGAAGAGACACAGGACAAACTAATGCGCCAAAAGTACAACGCCCGAAGCCTGCGTGCGGCAGGAAAGACGTGGTAAAGCGGGAACTGTGCTGGCCTTTCACCCAAAGCGGGGTTGGGGCTCCATACGAGAACCGGGACTACCGACTGACGTCTTCGTTACCAGTTATAACGTGAAGACCCCCTGCCGCGACCAATATGGTGACCCACTATTGCAAAGGGGGGGGATCAGGTGACCTATACCCGCCACCGGAGTGCGCAAGGATGGTGCGCTCGGAACGTCCAGCGATGTGGGCCTGAGGGGGTGTCACCTGTTGCCCCGATCATGACCGGTCCGGGCTTGACAGATCTTGTCACTATCGCTACTGTACACCTTGTCGCGGCTACCGAGCTTGCAGCCAGGGTTAGCCTTCGAATCCAGACCCCGGGTGACCTGACTGCACCCGAGAGACCAACCCTTGACACTGACACCACATCAGCCGCAGAGCAGAGGCCGCCTCCTGCTCAGCCAGAAACTGAGTAAGCATAAATGTTTTACAGAATGTAAATAGTTAACTGTTTGTCCTCTTGCTGCTATGACCCGACCAGGGTAACTCTTAAAGGGATCCCTTTGTTTACCCGGGATCCCTTCTTCTGCTTTTTGTTTTTGTTCCTGTCTTATCATTGTTGAAAGAACTGCTGGATCATGAACACTGCATGATTACAAACTCCTTGTAAATAGTTCGCACCTTCTTAAAGGTGCCCTTTACTGGTTTTATAAAAGAAAGGACTCTTTGCGAAGAAACTGTTCCTGGAAGCAGTACCGGAGTCCTTGCTGCATACGGACTTGCAGCTTGAAAAGTTGCACTACCTCATAGAGACTTGGTTCCTTCTTAAAGAATGATGATGCTTTAAAAGAAAGTATTGATAATGCTTACGTATAAAGAAGTTATATGTAGTGAGCTAGTTAATTGTGAGAAATGTCTAATGATGTGTCAGAGAACGAGGACAGGAAGTGAACTCATACGGGGTTAGTCGGTGAGTCCTCCTAGGAGCCATACAGAGATGGCTCGGTGATCTTGAACTGAGAGATGGATGATATGTTCTATACTGTGTATAGTAGTAGAAAGGCAGTAGGCCCGGGCAGAAAGGGGCGGTCCTGTAACAGAACGAGAGGCAGTAGGCCTGGGGCAGATAGACAGGCGGTCCTGCAGATGTAAAGATGGAAAATGAAGGAAAAGTTGATTAGCCTTATAGCGTTTTATAAGAAGGTCTTTAGTGGATTCAGTGTGTACATCCTTAAAGGCAATGTTAAATTATTGTTCAAAAATTTGCACTTAGTAGAATACCCAGTTGGGTAAGAAAAGTTATTTATAGTATGTTACTTAAAGTATTTAACCATGTTTGTAACGTTAAATGTCATGATTCTCAATGGCGAGAGAACATAGCCCAGCATATATGAGAACTAGCTCTTGGAAGATGGAAACTATACTGACCATGAACTAAACCTGCCGCACAACTAGAAGTGGCCGGGTAGCATGCCTACGTTTTTTATCCCTAGATGCCCAGCGCCAGCCGGAGAACTACCTAATCCTAGCAGAGGATTAGACAGTCCTGGCTCACCTCTAGAGAAATTTTCCCAAAAGGCAGACAGAGGCCCCCACATATATTGGCGGTGATTTTAGATGAAATGACAAACGTAGTATGAAAATAGGTTTAGCAAAATCGAGGTCCGCTTACTAGATAGCATGAAGACAGAAAGGGCACTTTCATGGTCAGCAGAAAACCCTATCAAAACACCATCCAGAAATTACTTTAAGACTCTAGCATTAACTCATAACACCAGAGTGGCAATTTCCGCTCACAAGAGCTTTCCAGACACAGTAACGAAACAGCAGCTGTGAACAGGAACAAAATGCAAAAACACACAAGGACAAAAGTCCAACTTAGCTAGGAGTTGTCTAGTAGCAGGAACATGCACAGAAGGCTTCTGATTACATTGTTGACCGGCATGAAACTGACAGAGGAGCAAGGTTATATAGCGACTCCCACATCCTGATAGGAGCAGGTGAACAGAGGGGATGATGCACACAAGTACAATTCCACAAGTGGCCACCGGGGGAGCCCAGAATCCAATTTCACAACAGTTAAAGTGTTCTTACCTCACATAAAAGGAATATCTGTTCAAACTTGCTTATTGTTATTGCATTTCAAAATTGTATGTCTTTTTGCTGACATGTACTGTTGTTTTCTTCCCAGTCCAGGAGTACTGGATTTAACCGGGGGGAGTGCAGCGCCCCAGAGTCCTGGTCGTTGCAGTACTGATGCTCCGCCGCTAAGGGGGGCTATGGTACGTCTGATGGCACTGAAGGAGTTCTTCTGACCAGGTATCACAGTCACCAATACACTTCACAGTCTGGTCTCCAGGGGGAGCTAAGGGTGCTATGTATTAGGCCACTCCTCACAATCTGGTAAAACTGGGGGTTAGGCAGAAAGTTAGACAGAAGCTGACTGGGAATCGAACAGGCAACATCCTGTGGCAGAGGGTGTTGCGGGGAGAGACTCAGGGGGGTCCCTGTCAGGGGTGGGATCCTGACAGAGGCCTAGCGAACAGAGAGAACGTTACGGGACCGCGCAGCCCGGTTAACCGTATTCCGGACTGAGGATCCTGGGACCTTCAGTAAAGAGGTAAAGAGACTGCAACCTGGTGTCCTCGTTATTTACTGCGACCTGCACCGTACCACCACAACATCATCACCAATCCCTCCACCTTCATTGTACGCCCCTCAGCAGGGTCACGGACCGGGCCTAGCCACCGTGACAACCCCAGAACAGAGACTCAGAGGCCCGGTACCGGGTACCCCTCGGCCCTGCGACAGTGGGGGCGCTACACCCACCTGTGTCGAGTTTTGCTCCACTCACACAGATTGTTCTGAGGTTTTGGGATAGATCCTATGTGAAATTACGCCTGACCTCCCGATTGAGCAGACCGAGTCCCCTTTTTGACAACCCGGTCTTTCCCCCGGCAATGAATAGATCTACGTATCTGTGTTGGTCACAACTTGACGGGGTGGGACTGGGTTAGGTGAAGGATAAGCTTGCGGGGCTCTCTGGCGTTGCAGGGGTTACGAGGTTCTGACCTTACAACACCACTGTCCTGGCTAGAGTTTCTGCAATTACGGAGATTTCTTTCCAGTGTACCTATGGGGGAGCTGACGCCATTTGAGTCCCTGATGCTCCCTACCGAGGGTCCCTCCCACGTGGTTTCGGTGCTCTATGGCCTGGTCTTGAATTCACTTCCCCCTACTACGCTTGGATTTATGGAGGCTTGGGAGAGGGACCTGGGGATCACCTTTTCTGAGGCGGACAGTCTGAAAATCTTCACTCTTGCACATAAGATGACTATGTCCAGTCAGGCGCAGGAGAGGAATTATATATTATTGACACGCTGGTATAGGTGTCCTACCCTTCTCCACAGGATTAACCCGGAGATCTCGGATGCCTGCTGGAGATGTGGCTCCGCCACGGGCTCTATGCTTCATGTTTGGTGTTCCTGTGGTCCCCTGCAACCCTTCTGGAACTCAGTCTTCGATGCCTTTCACTTGATGACTGGGGTCTGCCATGAGCCCTCCCCCCAAATGGCCCTACTGTCCCTGATACCCAGTTCGATAGCTTCCGTTAAAAAGGGGATCCTGAGATTTTGCCTAATAGCTGACAGGGCAGTTATTCCCCGACATTGGAGGTCCACTGAGGTCCCCTCCATGAAGGAATGGATAGCTGAAATGGATAGATTACATCATCTGGAGTCACTGGTGGCGGGTGATGGTGATGCTGCATATGATCAGGGACGCACCTGGTTCCTCTGGCAATCCTTCAAGGAGAGCACAGGGTTCCTAACTTGGCTGCGTACATACTCATAATTCTCAATACCTGGGCGTGTACATTGCTGGGTCTCCCTTAACCCCCCCTCCCCTCTCCCTCCTTTCTCCCCTTCTCCTCCATTCCCTCCCTCCCCCCCTTTCTTGTTCTCTTTCTCTCTCTTTTTTTTCCTTTTCTCCTATCTCTACAATTGTTCTTTTTTACAGGTTCAGTATTCTGTATGTAAGGTTCATGTCCCGAGGTGATTCTCAAGATGAGAAGCATGTACCCTTTATGTGCCAGAGTCCCTGTTCAACTACACTTGTGCTGCGTTCTCAGAGGCGTAATGTATAGCTCTGGACAGTGTAATGATTCTTTTTATTGTTTTTCCTGTTTAAAATTTTATTAAAATTTAAATAAATATATTTACTGAAAAAAAAAACTTAGAAACTTCGTTCCACTTCCTATAGTCATTGCAAAACCGACATTCGCCATCTGGTTTCGACACTAAGAATATTGGTGTAACAATTATAGTGGTACACTTAGGAATCTCTTGGCTTGAGACCAGAAGGCAGCAGGCAGTATAGTGTAAAGTCTGTATTATACAAATAAACACAGGTGCAAGGCGTGAGCAAGTACAAAACACAGCAAACAAAGGTAAAACCAGGAGAAGATTCTTTGCAGCTGTTTATATGCACAAACGTGGGTGCAGCAAGTGCACATAAGTTCAAGAGAATGGCAAACAAGGTCCTTCTTAGGAGAAGTTCTTTTGCAGCTCAGCTGCGGGCAAGTCTTATGGGCGTAGCACTCTCTGGAGTAAGCAGATCATAAGGCACAGTTGATACCAGGGCTGGCAGCACTAGAAAAGTGTCCGGAAGCAGTGCAGAGCTATGAGTCCAGAAACAGTCAAATAATCAAGCAACGGATGCCCAACAAGATTAGCTGTAGCAGGCTAAGCTTACATGTCCCAGTAGGCAGGAGAAGAATGCAGGAGAACCTCTGAGAGATGAGAAGGTTTGCTGAGGAGTTGGAGCCGAAGTTTCTGAAGGGGGGAAGTCTCTTGCATCACAAGCCAGGGATTCAGGCAGAATACACAAGCAAGGATTAGGAGGCAAGCCAGGCTTATAAATACAGGGAAGTCAGATCACATGAGCAGATTAGAGGCAGCAGACGCAATCTTGGAAAATGGCAATAAAGTACCACATGACTTTTGGATATGGGATGGACCCCACTCCTTAAAACCACCATAACTCCTGTAAACCTAGGTACTAAAATACACAAAACACATTATTTTGGTTGTCAAAATGGCCACAGCTTTTATCCAAATGACAGGATTAAATAATCACAGTAGGAGTCAGGTGGAGTGCTAGTACATTGGGATTCACAAGTACTGTGATATCCCCAGCTGTCTAACATACAGCACCAGGACATACAGCCATAAAGGGGCGGCACGCACTGGCTTGCCATTCAAGCAGAGCCAGTAAACTTTCAGGGCACCAATGACCCTATTATCCTCACTCCTGTGCTTAACCACTGTGCCCGACCCTGATTGATGTTACCATTACAACGTCCTTGAGGCTGGCCACCAAAGCCGAGCCTGCTCACCACCATGAGGTTTTACATCCTCTATTAGTTAAAATGAGTCCACCTTAACTTGTCTACAACTTCCACCTGACTCCTAAACCGCCAAGCCGTGACGGGTTATAAATTCCTTGTCTCATTTGACACTTTTTTTTTAATAATTAAATTATTTTTGTACACTTAAAAACTAGAAGTCCCTGCAAAAGCATTAATGGGACTAAACTTGGCAAACCCCCGACTCACAAAGAGTCATCCTAAAGCGCTCAGGAGAGGAAAAAACCCCTGTGGAGGAAACCTCCAGGGAACCATGGCTGAAGGATTGCCCTTCCCTTGAGCTTAGAAGGTTACCGCAAATAATAACTCTTTATAGCCAATATACAATTGAACCTGGTACAAGATATACAATGACAAATTCAAAAATACAATAAAGCATTTATCATGGGTGTGGCCATACAAGAGTTCAAAAGGGGAGAACACAGTAGAGGCCTGTGGTACTTCTCTGATGGAGAATAGAAGGTACGGTAGTAGACAGTCCCATTTGCAGCCATCCTTCTCTATTACCTTCTTCAACATGGCCTTCAAGGTTTTATTGAACCTTTCTACCAAGCCATCTGTTTGTGGATGGTAGAGTGAGGTCCAGAGTTGTGTGACTTGCAGGGTTTTGCACAACTCCTTCATCACCTTTGACGAGGTCCCTTGGTTGTTCAGAATCTCTTTAGGCAACCCCGTTCTAGAGAAGAAGTGACCAACTCTCGAGTGATACACTTGGTAGAGGAGTTACGTAGTGGAATGGCCTCCAGGCAATGCGTAGCATAGTCCAATACCACCAAGATATACTGATGTCCTCTGGCGGGATTGACCAGGGGCCCCACTAGATCCATGGCTATGAGATCAAATTGCATCTCAATAATGGGCAGTGGCACTAAGCGTCTATGAAAGTGGGCCACTGGGAAAGTAAACTGATAGGTGGGACAGGATCTACAGAAATTCACAATATCATGGTGACAACCGGGCCAGTAGAACCTCTTGAGGATCTATTCCTGGATTTTTTCTACACCCAGGTGACCACCTAACACGTGTATGGACCATGTCTAACACTCTGCGTCTGTACAGCCCTGGCACCAGTAACTGCTCAGGTACCTCCCCTCTCAGCTTGGTGATCCGATACATCATCTCCCCATTCACGGCAAAGTATGGGTATCCGGTGTCAGCCCTCAACTCTTGAGCAAGACCATTAAGTACCGTCACATTATCAAATGCCCTTCTAGAGTTAAAACCCTGAGTTGGGCAGTTCCAAAGTTTCCCTCGGACACCTCCAGCTCAGGAATGTTAGCCTCTGGGGATGCTTGCCTCATCCTCATCGCCAACAACCACATAAAACAGAAACCTGTCAGCTGCGGACTGCGATGAGGTTCATTAGGAGAAACCTGGCTGATTGTCTGGACAACAGATGTCCTCCCTTTGCCCCACAAGTCCCAAAATAATGCAAAGTCCAGACCTATTAAAATAGGGTGCAATAGGTTCTTGACTACGCCCACCTCATGGGACAAAGTTTGTGTTTATGACCACTTGGGACACAGGGTAGTCCTTAGTGTCACCATGGATACATTGGACGCCCACCCTATTTTCAGGAATCAGCCAATGGGGAATTGTGTCCCTCACTAGGGTTACCAAATTTCCTGAGTTCATCGGACCAGTCATTTTTACCACATTTACGGTCACATGGCATGCCTGCGGTGCCTCACCTGGTTGAGCGACAGCACTACAGGCAGGATATGCAAAATATGAGCAGTGCCATCCTATGCTGCAGACCTTTGGCTTGATGGTCATGGGGCAATGGGTGGCTATGTGACCTGGAGTATGACACCTCCAACAAAATATATTATTGGACGGGCCTTTGACAATAACTCGGATGTCTCCTGGGCTCTTGGATGCCCCTCACATACTACTCTAACTTCCTTCTTTTGAGTGTCAGACCCCCTTTGGGAAGCCTAGTATTGGGATGCTTCGGACCTTTGTTTCCCCAAGGAACTCTTAACCACCTGGTATCTCTACACCAGACTCGCTAGGTCATCGGTATTACTGGGATCTTCCTGGGCCACCCAGGATTGCAGTCACCTTGGTAGGGAGTGTATTAACCTGTCCATGACAACCTTCTCCACCATCTGTGCTGACGAAGGAGGATTCAGGTTGCAACCATTTTTGGACCAGGTATAGAGGTCAAAGATTTGGGACTGGGGAGGTTTATCAATGCGATAGAACCAGTGATGCTCCCATTGTGCTGTGATTGTCAGAGTCACTCCTAAGTGTGCCAAGATCTCAGCTTTTAAATTGTTGTACTCTTTTTGTCCTACAACACGAAGTCATAATAAACCTTCTGTGGTTCCCCTGTTAAATATGGTGCCAGGACCACAACCCACTGCTCCGGAGGCAATTTCTCCCACTCCACTACCCTTTCTATCCCCGTCAGGAACACCTCGATGTCATCACCCGGGGTCATCTTTTGCAATGCTCTTCTTACCTTTTTCCTCATGCGAGAGTCATCACCTGGATTTGGGGTTGGTACGGTTGCCCTGCCATGGATTGCCTCAGCTAAGAGTTCTATTTGTTCACTGTGGTGCTGCTGCATCTGCCGCTGCTGTTGTTGATGCTGCCACATATGTTGCTGCTGAAGATTAGCCTGCACCAGTTTACTTTATTAACTCCTCCATGTTTCTTTTGCTCCTGCAGTTGCTTTCACCCAGAAAATGTGGTATCTGTGCGGCAGTCACACTGCCCCTTGGGATTCATGCCTGTGCTTCTAGCACCAAATGTACAGGTTAGTACTCATTCAACTGCATTTGAGGTAGGCACATGAAGCGTTATTGCTGTGTGAGCAGGTTTTAGGATGCAGTAACAGACAGGAGGCAGAGAAAGAGTTAACACTATTGGTTTACTGAACAGGAATATACTCCAGGCAGTGAAAGGAGGAGTTAACAGGGGTATAACAAAGGGGAGGATACAAAAGGAAGGTGAGGAAATGATGATGGGTATGGAGGGGTTAAAGCAACAGTTATTTAGGGTTAACTTATCAGTTCAATGGCTTCCTGACTGAAGAGTCCACGATACAAATGGTGGCGCTAACGCTGTCAGCACATGATGAATCCGTTGTAGTCCTGGAGGCAGCGACGATCCGGGTCCTGATGGCGACGTTCGGTCTGTGATGTCCGTGGCGAGGTCCGGGATCCTGAGCCAGCTGTGGCAAGCAAGCAATGTCTCTGCAACAGTCTGTGCCCAACAGGGCTCGATGAGGATATGCCGGGAGAGACAAGCACAGTGTACGGTGAGTCTCCCGGCCCTCCACTTGCAGTAAGCGTTCAACACCAACCAGCCCGATGCATACGACGCTCTGAGTTATGGGAGTCAACAGGCCCAAAGCACCAGTACTGTCACTGTCTCTGTGCATGGTCACTGGGGAGCACAGGCATGGGTCTGCACTGCACCCTGGCTCAGGCGACAGCGCCTCGGCGCCCTGTGCTGCTCTCCATGTCTTCCCGCCAAGTCTGACCGCTTCCACGTGCGCTGTCTGCTACTTAGCTTAGCCACGCCCCCTGCTGTACAGTGCAAAGGTCGGTCCCGATTTATACGTCTTCTTCCGGACAACAAAAGAGACAGCCCCGACAGTTGTGTGGCCATTATACAGTATTGAGCACCACGCACTCGTGGTATCAGGATTCGGCGGTCCTTAAAGGTATATGCCCCCTTTTTCCTTTTTTTTGTTTGGCACTATGGCACTTTGCAATCTTATACATGGGTGTATTGTATATTTATCATGACACTAGAGCACTTTATTTCTTACATCTGTGCAAGGATTTCAATATTATATATGAATTACACACTTTCCCTAATAGTTACATGTATGGTATTGCTCTGATCCATAATGGAAATTGTCTTATACTTGGAAATACTACTTTTTATTGTGTATCTTGTCACATCTATTGGTGTTAGCCACATTATTATCTTTTCCACACTTATATACCGTATTTTCCGGCGTATAAAATGACTTTTTAACCCCTGAAAATCATCTCAAAAGTCGGGGGTCGTCTTATACGCTGGGTACCGTGAGCGGTCCTGTATGGTTCCCAGGATCTGGAGGAGAGTCTCCTCTCCTCCAGACCCTGTGAACCATCCGCACCCCACACGCCGTATAAGATGACTGGGCATATAAGGTGACCCCCGTCTTATACGGCGAGTATATCGCAAACTCCATATTTTATATGGAAAAATTGGGGGTCGTCTTATACGCCCAGTCGTCTTATACACCAGAAAATACGGTAATTGCTTTTGTCCATCACTTTAATTATGGTAGTAATACCTTTATCTGCCATTTCAATGTTTTAATATTAATATACTGATTATGTATTAAAATATCTATATATATGATATACTTTGCATCTTGATACACGCACATGCTTTTCTTGTACCATTTTTTGCCATTACTTAATAAACATGTATAATCATTTTTATATTTTCTGTCTGAACATCTTTGGTTTAACATGCTGGTTTTTGGCTTTTCTTCTATACTGTGTGGAGAGAATGGCGGTACTGTGAGAAGATTATACTGTGTGTGGTGGGATGGTGATACTGTGAGAAGATTATACTGTGTGTGGTGGGATGGTGATAATGTGAGAAGATTATACTATGTGTGGGGGTATGGCAGAACTGTGGAAATATATTTTGTGTGAGACATGCCAGTACTGTAGAAACTTTATACTGTGTGAGGGGCATCATATATATTGCATAAGGGGTGTAAAAATGTGTGTCATAAGAAGAACAATTCCACAGGGCTGTGCGGCATTTGTACAAAGAGACTGGCATCTGGCGTCCAGACAGGACCCTGCGGAATCAATGGGAAGAGGGAGGGTGTCAGCAAGGAAGAGTCTAGATGGTACACCTGGTCACGTGACCTGGATGATGCAATTTCCTGTTATTATAAAAGCCATAGCCTCAAAGCCAGAACAGATTTGGCTCCAAGCAAAACAATGGGGTGAAAGGGAAGAATGTGATGTACCAGGCCATGGTAAAGTGCCCGAGGCAGCTGGATGTCGCAGAACCCAGGCGGCACCAGACGAGTCCCAGAGTCCAGACTATGCCAGCCAAGGCCTGAGAACCACACCTGCGCTGGTCAAGACCCGGAGTCCAGAATATGCCTGCCAAGACCTAAGAAAATGACCTGCAGCGGTCAAGACCCAGAGTTCAGACTCCGCCAGGGAAGAACAGAGTCCCAGCTCTTATTTCTTCTGGAACAAGAGACATCTGCTGTTGGTCAAGCACTGAGGATCTGTAAGGAGACTCCGCTCAGTAGTATAGGCCTGCAGTGAAGAGCAGGAGGCGCAAGTGAGCAGGGCCATTGCTTCCAACACTGAAGTCAGTACAGGTGTTGGCCTAGGGCAGTGATGGGGAACCTCAGGCCCCAGGGCCATTTACGGCCCTTGATGACCTTTTATCAGGCCCCCGAGATTCTCAGGGACTGTATATAGTCAACAACACACCCTAGACCTATTGGGGTGTGTTGTTGACTATATGCCATGTGGTATTCTCAGTTTAATAAGCAGTTTTGCCTCCCTATGATTAGCTGCACCTTGGACTATTATTTTTAGTCTTTTTTACTACCTGAGGGTTTGCCATTGCACTGTATGTAACGATTGACATGCTTGTCTAGCCAGAGGATTAGTATATCTTTAAGGCTCCAAAAACTTCATTATATGTACAGGTTTATGGGCTGTTTATGTGCACTTTGGTATGATAATCACACTATGGCAATGCTGTCTATATAGGTATTCTATTACAGGTTATTTTTCCATTGTACCTGCGGGTTGAAGCCTTATTAGGGGCTTGTGTATAGGGCACAAATATGTTCCCTTTTTAAATGTTAATGTTTTGTTACTGTTTGTACATTTATCTAAATAAAGCTGTGTTCAATTTTTTGCTATATCCAAACGTATGGCGATCCCCATATATATGACCTACTCTGTTTCTTTGTGTTTTACTATTGGTCATTTCATAGGTCTTGGTGTGTATCCCACAGACCGTGGTGCCCCCTCAATTTGTACATACAGAGAAAGATTACGTCCTGAAACCAGTGCCAGAGTCAGGATGTACTTTGTGGGTGGAGTTTGTACGGCCCCCGAAGGATGGTATAAATATCCAAATGGCCCTTTGCAGGAAAAAAAGATTCCCTACCCCTGGCCTAGGGTAATACAAGAGACAAGGTGAAATGTTATGACCCCAGTGGACAGGGTCTCAGAGGAACGTGTAAGTCTGCGAGATTCAAAAATCCAGCTCATAGGGCTGTGGTAACTGGGTTGACCAAATAGCTACTCCTAACGCCAACACAAGAAGTAGCCGGGGATCATGCCTACGGCGATCGCTAGATGACTCGTGCCAGCCGGAGAATCTAACCACCCCCAGGAGAAGAAAACAAAGACCTCTCTTGCCTCCAGAGAAAGGGACCCCAAAGCAAGATACAAGCCCCCCACAAATAACAACGGTGAGGCAAGAGGAAATGACAAACACAGAAATGAACCAGGTTCAGCAAAGAGAGGCCAGCTTACCAATAGCAGAACATAGCAAGATAACTTATCTGGTCAACAAAAACCCTATAAAAATCCACGCTGGAGATTCAAGAACCCCCGAACCGTCCAACGGTCCGGGGGGAGAACACCAGCCCCCCAGAGCCTCCAGCAAAGGTCAGGATACAGATAGGAACAAGCTGGACAAAAATACCAAACAAAACAAAAGCAAAAAGCAAGGAAGAAGACTTAGCTTGAAATACAGGAACCAGGATCATAGGACAAGAGCACAACAGATTAGCTCTGATTTCAACGATGCCAGGCATTGAACTGAAGGTCCAGGGAGCTTATATAGCAACGCCCCTGAACTAACGGCCCAGGTGAGGATATAGGAAAAGACAGAAGCTCCAGAGTCAAATCACTAATGACCACTAGAGGGAGCAAAAAGCAAAATCACAACAGTGAAAGCTGGTAGAAGTGAGGGCGGCCCAGCGAGCCTTGATAGGCTTTATTAGGAGAACTTATGGCCTAACGGGAAGAGGCGGAGACCCCACTATGGCCGGTGTTCGCAGAGTAGAGTGTTGTCGACTATATGTGTCAGGAAAATCACCCTTGTCAGTAGCTAAAGTCACATGTGGTTAGAGGCTGCTATTACAGTGAGAGTGAGTCGGAGAATTCATTGTGTATCTGATATTGTGTATTTCACCTCGTAATCACCCTGTTCTGCATTATTCACTGTTGCTGTAGTGATCACAATTCCCATTATCAGGAAATAAATAATTATATTGGTTACTTCCGCCTTGTGTGTTGTATCCGGTCATCTGCTTACAGGGGCATAATGGGGGCATTACACTGTGTGGGGGCATCATATATACTGCATAAGGGGCATATGTGGGCGAAGAAAGGGGCCCTGTACTGTGAGAACCATACGTTTCCTCACTTCCTGTTTTCCATAGTTGGGTCGTATGTATTAATTACAGGAAACAGAACAAAAACACAATAATTCTTATAAAGTGCCAACAAAAACCTCAAGAGTCTCAGTGCAGAAGGGGTTAATGTCCCCCGCGCTCAGTAATGGGGAATCTCCAGCACTTACCTCCACCTGCAGAGCCGCACTCCACATATATGGCTGCTCTGTGCGCACAGGACCTGCGATGAGGTCACAGGAGGGGAGGAGTCAGGGGGTCACATGATCAGGGGAGTGAATGATATCCAGAGTGAAGACGCTATATGGAGACTTCTCCTCAGTCAGTGACATTCCCGCCATTATTTCCCCTCACTACTGGCACAATTACCCCGCGCCGCCTTTTCTACACAGTGATAGGCCTGTCTCACACGTCCAGATAATTCCGGTACCGGAATTATCCTTAGGTGTCACAAACATGTCTACTGACAATGAGGCGTTGGTGTGGTTGGCATGGCTTGTTTCACGTCGCTTTGGTGTTCGCAACCATATGCTTGAAGAGGAATAACAGCTGAAAAAGAGGCTATGGGTTCACCCTCTACTGTTGCTACGTGGGGCATATGGTCATTTTTCAAAATTATATCATGAACTTCGCAGATACCCGGTGAAGTTTGTTGCTTTTTGTCTTCTTTCCATTCCCGGCTTTGACAACCTACTTCATGTTTTGCGGCCTTACCTTCTCAGACAAGACACCTGCATGAGACTCAGCATTTGTCCGGAGGAGCGTTTGTTAGTAACCTTGAGGTAAATTTTTAGGACAAATACAGAATATTGGCCACAATAACTTGCAAACAATCCTAATGGGTTAAGTGTTTCTATCTCTAGTGAGCAATGTTCGAGGTCACTAGGTTACACAATGACCATAATTGTTAATTAAAATCATGTATTGTTTAACCATTGACATACAAATGAAGCCAAACACACAGTTTGTTTATCATTTGAAAATATCAATCAAATAGTAGGGCCCACAACCAAACTCGAAACATGGACACTTTGTGAAATATTCATTTGAAGTCACACCTATGTGGTGCATTAATGGGTGTGTGTTTTATTAGAGCAAACATGTATTTGATGTTTCCCTGTGCTTTTTAACATTCACTATGTCTACCTTTTTGATAATTAGCTACATAATAACCAATTGATGGCGAGTATTTCACCTCAAAAATATGTTTTTGTTATCAGATTCCTGGCTACTGGACACTCATATTCTTCACTTCATTTTGAGTTCCTCCTTGGCACATCAACCATATCTGGGATTGTGCGCTCAACCTGTGATGTGATTTGGGACAAGCTCAAGAGTCGCCTCATGCCTCAGCCAAACACACAAGACTGGCTGCGGATTTCCCAGGGTTTCATGGAAGCCACTGAGTTCCCAAACTGCATTGGTGCCCTGGATGGAAAACACATTCGTGTCAAAAAGCCGCCAAACTCTGGTTCACGTTTTTTTAATTAGAAAAAATATTTTTTACTCTAAGGTTCAGCACCTGTTCACACTTAGTCTATGTTTGGATGTGACGGTCAGTTTTTTCAAATGTATTATTTAGCCTTCTGACCGAGCACTCCGCCTCCTAGCCACAGGTGTTTTAATTGCAGCAGATCCAGTACCCCTCCACAGAGAGAGAGAATATTAGTCTAGGAAGAGGTTTTCACAGGTACCCATTCACATGGAGACGTTTATTCTCAGTGAGGAAGGAAATCGTAAGACCTGGTGTAAGAGAGATGCCGTAAAGTGGCTACCAGGTACACATAAAATTGGCCATTTTTATGCGCTAAATGCTCTCATTTTTCATATTTCTAGTGCAGTAATGCAGTTCAATTTTCGTGTTTCTTGTTTGCATGTTTTAGCGCTGCATTGTGCTGCCTTATTTGCTTGACTTAGTCCCTGGAGCGTCTGCTCACCACTAATTACTGCTGGTTACAATTGCTGAACCTGGGAGGGCAGCAGTAACCAGATGCTCAGCATCAGCTTGAGCAGGCTACTCTGCGGCTGGGGAAGAATGGGAGTCCGCAGATGACATGGTTTGAGATTCCCCTAGTGCAGTGGAGGGAACTCGACACCTAACACGCGTAGGATACTAGGATTGCTTTGGTTCACTTGCTGCTCCATACAGAAGATCAGTCGCGTGATTCTCACATGATTAACAATGTCATGCAGGTCCTTACGTTACCATACTACACAGAAGATGCGCCTGTATTATAGGATGAAGATTGAGTGCCTGTCACTGGACGTGACAGCGCTCCACTGACTGTACCTCCATATTGCTGACCATCGGAGGTGAGACAGCATTTACCCCATAACTTCTATACTTCATCTGTAGATGAAGCCTACTCTCGCAGACTTTAATCACCACGCATGGCTGTACCAGATACAAGGTAAATGAACCTCCATATTGGTCTAACTCACGCTAAAACTTTATGGTAGGATCAGTAGTCCACTATAACATCCTCAGATCATTTACTACCTATAGTGTAGTGATTTTCAATTATGAATCTACATTAGGATCAGTGACTTATTTATTATTTTTACATGTTCTATAGGGTGTTGATCCAGGGAACTAGTCTGATTGCCGTATGTGGAGTCGGGAAGGAATTTTTTTCCCCAATGTGGAGCTTACTCTTTGCCACATGGGTTTTTTTTTTGCCTTCCTCTGGATCAACATGTAGGGCATGTGAGGTTAGGCTATGGGTTGAACTAGATGGACTTACAGTCTTCCGTCAACCTTAATAACTATGTTACTATGTTATATGTGGGGTCAGATGTCATTGTTTTCCCTTCTTAACACTAGAATCATTTTTCTCCCTAACTATACTCCTTTAGCGCAAATTCACATTCATTGTCTAATTATCTTTTAATAATTTGTGATTATTTTTTATTTGCAGCAAAGCAGTTATTTGGTATAATAGCACCACTATTATTTATTTCCCAAACATTACTGTAACGGAACGGGGTCAGTGGGTGCTCTCGTCCACTGGCTTGGCTGTCTTTAGCAAGACTGCATGGACCATGGCTCATACCACTGGCTCTATCTCCCCGTGGGCAATACACTACACAGACAACACAGGGTTAAGGTAAAACAGCAAACAGAACAATCTCACCATGGCTGGAATTGTTTGGTTACATGGGCGCATATAAAATATCACTGCGTCTCCACGTCTTTCCAGTATGACACGATGTCAGGGCTCCCAGGGTCACATGGGCGCATATAAAATATCACTGCGTCTCCATGTATTTCCAGTATGACATGATGTCAGAGCTCCTAGGGTCGCTACTCCATCTGTTGATCAACGCACAGAGAAGGGGTAACGACAAGCATAAGGAGATGACCAAGAACTGTCCATAGAGTCCATACAAGGTCCAAAGCCAGTTGACATGATGTCAGAGCTCCCAGGGTCGCTACTCCATCTGTGGATGAACGCACAGAGAAGGGGTAACGACAAGCATAGGGAGATGACCAAGAACTGTCCATAGAGTCCATACAAGGTCCAAAGCCACTTGACACGAGAGTCACCACCTGGCTTATCTGACCACCTCCATGGAACCAGGCGACCAGCGGGTCCCAAACCTGGCTTTCTCTAAACATATCCATGGTGCAGAGATGGTCACTGGATCCGATCTGTGTCCTTCCAACCGGAGCCGAAAACCCCTAGGTTGTATCCTATAGAATCCTAGATCAGTGTCCCTCGTGATGGTGCCATGATGAATTGGCTGCAGTCCTTCTGTCTGTAGTGTGGTTTTCAGAATGTCTGGCTGGTAGCTCTGTCTTACTTGAGTCTTCCCCAGTTGAGAACTCTGAGTCGTTTTTATACCTAAGGCATGTAAGCTATTTTTAGAATTACCCAGTGTCCTTTAGTTCAACATCAAGATATGGCAAACAATGGTGATGAGATTACCTAGTACTACTTGACCATTCAATCTATTTGCACAGTCTTTCCTTCTCTGCTTTAGAAGTCACCAAGCTAGTTTGTTAAATGGTATCAGTAAACAAGTCTGTCTTCTTAAACCACCAGACATAAACACTTAAATGCACAAGCCAATATACAGATGAAAAGTCAGTTCTTATTGGTTCGCAAAAAACGTAGCTGTCTGGGTAATTAAGATACAATCTGGTTTCTTCACATTCCTCCCCCATCTTAATTAACCAGACATGATAGGCTTCCGATCATCCAGTTTCCTTAGAGCATATTCCATATGCTCCCTACGAAAATAAACTCCATACGCAATCGAAGAGTAACAACTGGTGTAACGTGGTCTACCGTGCTGGAGTACTTCTTTCAATACCACTGGTATCCACTGGGTCCACGCATGGCTTCCTCCACATTTCGTAGCTCCTGCATTAAATTCTATTCAATCCGTTGAAGCTGGAACATCTCCTGTAGTTTCCATTTCTTGCTGAGGTCATATAGCCACTCTGGTCCTCTTCCCAAGGCCGATTTGGTGGGGTTGGATATAGTGGCATCCAAAACCTGCTGTGCATGCCTCATCAATGGTCTGATGGGTCTGTCTGTATACCTCCCTTGTTGTGGAGCCCTGGATGGTGTGTGAGAACACCAGTCCCCTGCAGCTCCCCCGGTTCCACCGGGCTGAGTAGTGTCCCACTGCTGTAAACTGGGTACCCTGGTCCGAGATAATCTCCCGGGGAAATCCAACCCGTGAGAAAACCTGGAGCAGGGCAGCTGCCACCGTCTCTGCCAATATGTTAGGTAACGCAACCTGTTATGGTTTCCAATGGCAAGGAAACATCAGAAGCATAGAATAAACAGACAAGCTCTCGGGTGATGGAAACTAGAGCTGACCGCGATGCTAAACCTACACACCACACTAGAAGTAGCCAGGGGGCATTCCTGCGTTGTCTCTAGATGCCGCGCGCCAGCCGGAGAACTAACTACCCCTGGTAGAAGAAAACACAGTCCTGGCTTGCCTCCAGAGAATGTCCCCACAGGAGATAGCAGCCCCCCACATATAATAACGGTGAGAGCAGATGAAAAGACACACGTAGTATGAAAGCAGATTTAGCACAGAGAGGCCCGCTAACTAAATAGCAGAAAGATACAACAGAGGACTTCGCGGTCAGCTGCAAAACCCTTCAAAACACCATCCTGAAATTACCTTAACTCATGTGACAACTCATGCCACTGGAGTGGTAATTTCAGCCCAACAAGAGCTTCCAGCTGCAGAGAGTCACATAAGTGCAAACTGGACAAAACATACAAAAATAGACTTAAGGACTAAAGTGTCCAACTTAGCTGAGCAGAAAACTGGGAGCAGGAACATGCAACAGAATCACTCTGGATACATTGATGGCCAGCATTAGAATGACTGAGGAGCAAGGTTAAATAGGATACTCCCACATCCTGATAGGAACAGGTGAACTGAGAAGGCAAAGCTTGCAGGACACCAGTACCACAAGAGACCACCGGGGGAGCCCACGAACCGAATCACAACAGTACCCCCCCTTAAGGAGGGGGCACCGAACCCTCACAAGAACCACCAGGGCGATCTGGATGAGCCCTATGAAAGGCACGGACCAAATCAGAAGCATGAACATCAGAAGCTGTAACCCAAGAATTATCCTCTTGACCGTAGCCCTTCCATTTCACCAGATATTGAAGTCTCCGTCTGGAAACACGGGAGTCCAAGATTTTCTCCACCACGTACTCCAATTCACCCTCAACCAGCACAGGAGCAGGAGGCTCAACAGAAGGCACAAGTGGTACCTCATATCTCCGCAATAATGACCGATGGAAGACATTATGGATAGCAAAGGATGCTGGGAGGTCCAAACGAAAAGACACAGGGTTAAGAATTTCCAAAATCTTATAAGGACCGATGAACCGAGGCTTAAACTTAGGAGAAGAGACCCTCATAGGGACAAAACGGGAGGACAACCACACCAAGTCCCCAACACGAAGACGAGGACCAACACGACGATGGCGATTAGCAAAACGTTGAGTCCTCTCCTGGGACAACTCCAAATTGTCCACCACCTGCCCCCAAATACGATGCAACCTATCCACCATGGTATCCACTCCAGGACAATCCGAAGACTCCACCTGACCAGATGAAAAACGAGGATGGAACCCTGAATTGCAAAAGAAAGGGGAGACCAAAGTAGCAGAACTGGCCCGATTATTAAGGGCAAACTCAGCCAACGGCAAAAAGGAGACCCAGTCATCCTGATCAGCAGACACGAAACACCTCAAATAAGTCTCCAAGGTCTGATTAGTACGTTCCGTCTGGCCATTTGTCTGGGGATGAAATGCAGACGAAAAAGACAAATCAATGCCCATCCTGGCACAAAACGCCCGCCAAAATCTGGACACAAACTGGGATCCCCTGTCGGAAACGATATTCTCCGGAATACCATGCAGCCGAACCACATTCTGAAAAAACAGGGGCACCAACTCAGATGAGGAAGGCAGCTTGGGCAAGGGCACCAAATGAACCATCTTAGAAAAGCGGTCACACACCACCCAAATGACGGACATCTTCTGAGAAACAGGGAGATCAGAAATAAAATCCATAGAGATGTGTGTCCAAGGCCTCTTAGGAACAGGCAAGGGCAACAACAACCCACTAGCCCGAGAACAACAAGGATTGGCCCGAGCACAAACATCGCAAGACTGCACAAAAGTACGCACGTCCCGAGACAGGGAAGGCCACCAGAAGGACCTAGCCACCAAATCTCTGGTACCAAAAATTCCCGGATGACCTGCCAACGCAGAAGAATGAACCTCCGAGATGACTCTATTGGTCCACTCATCCGGCACAAACAATCTACCAGGCGGACAACGATCAGGCCGATCCGCCTGAAACTCTTGTAAAGCACGTCGCAGGTCTGGGAAGACAGCAGACAATATCACCCCATCCTTAAGTATACCCGTAGGTTTAGAATCACCAGGGGAATCAGGTTCAAAACTCCTAGAAAGGGCATCCGCCTTCACATTCTTAGTACCTGGCAGATACGAAACCACAAAATTAAACCGAGAGAAAAACAACGACCAGCGCGCCTGTCTAGGATTCAGACGTCTGGCCGACTCAAGATAAATCAAATTTTTGTGATCAGTCAAGACCACCACCTGATGTTTAGCACCCTCAAGCCAATGACGCCACTCCTCGAATGCCCACTTCATCGCCAAAAGCTCCCGATTACCGATGTCATAATTTCGCTCGGCGGGCGAAAATTTTCGAGAAAAGAACGCACAAGGTCTCATCACTGAACAATCTGAACTTTTCTGCGACAAAACCGCCCCCGCTCCGATCTCGGAAGCATCAACTTCCACCTGAAAAGGAAGAGAAACAGCAGGCTGGCACAACACCGGAGCAGAAGAAAAACGGCGCTTAAGCTCCCGAAAGGCCTCCACAGCAGCAGGAGACCAATCTGCAACATCAGCACCCTTTTTAGTCAAATCAGTCAAAGGCCTGACAACGCTAGAAAAACCAGTTATGAATCGACGATAAAAGTTAGCAAAGTCCAAAAATTTCTGAAGGCCCTTAAGAGAAGTCGGTTGCGTCCAGTCACAAATAGCCCGAACCTTCACAGGATCCATCTCAATAGAAGAGGGGGAAAAAATGTACCCCAAAAAAGAAATCTTCTGAACCCCAAAAACACACTTTGAACCTTTAACAAACAGAGAATTGGTCCGCAAAACCTGAAAAACCCTCCTAACTTGTTGAACATGAGATTCCCAGTCATCCGAAAAAATCAAGATATCGTCCAAATACACAATCATAAATTTATCCAGATATTCACGGAAAATATTGTGCATAAAAGACTGAAAGACCGAAGGGGCATTTGACAGACCAAAAGGCATCACCAAATACTCAAAATGGCCCTCGGGCGTATTAAATGCGGTTTTCCACTCATCCCCCTGCTTAATTCGCACCAAATTATACGCACCGCGAAGATCAATCTTAGAGAACCACTTCGCCCCCTCAATGCGAGCAAATAAATCTGTCAGCAATGGCAAAGGATACTGATACTTGACTGTGATCTTATTCAAGAGTCTATAATCAATACAAGGTCTCAAAGAACCATCGCTTTTAGCTACGAAAAAGAACCCCGCTCCAAGAGGAGACGAAGAAGGACGAATATGTCCCTTTTCCAAGGACTCCCTAATATACTCTCGCATGGCAGCATGTTCAGGTACAGACAGATTGAATAGACGACCCTTAGGAAATTTACTGCCAGGGATCAAATCTATGGCGCAATCGCAATCTTTGTGAGGAGGAAGAGAATTAAGAGTAGATTCCTCAAAAACCTCACGATAATCAGACAAAAACTCAGGAATTTCAGAGGGAATAGATGAAGCAATGGAGACCAAAGATGTGTCCCCATGATTTCCCTGACATCCCCAGCTTAGTACAGACATTGTTTTCCAGTCAAGGACTGGGTTATGAGTTTGCAACCATGGCAATCCCAGCACCAACACATCATGTAGATTATACAGTACAAGGAAGCGAATCACCTCTTGATGGTCTGGAGTCATACGCATAGTCACTTGTGTCCAGTATTGTGGTTTATTACTAGCCAATGGTGTAGAATCAATACCCTTTAAAGGTATAGGAACTTCCAGAGGCTCTAGATCAAACCCACAGCGCCTGGCAAAGGACCAATCCATAAGACTCAAAGCGGCGCCAGAATCCACATACGCATCCGCAACAATAGAAGATAACGAACAAATTAGAGTTACAGACAAAATAAACTTGGACTGCAAAGTGCCAATAGCAGAGGATTTATCAACTTTCTTTGTTCGTTTAGAGCATGCTGATATAACATGAGTAGAATTTCCACAATAGAAGCACAAATGATTTTTGCGCCTACAAATCTGTCGTTCGCTTCTGGACAGAAAGCTATCACATTGCATACTCTGTGGTGCCTCTTCAGAAGACACCGCCAACTGGTGCACAGGTTTGCGTTCCCGTAAACGCCGATCAATCTGAATTGCCATTGTCATGGACTCATACAGACCAGTAGGCGCAGGAAACCCCACCATGACGTCTTTTACAGCATCAGAGAGACCTTCTCTGAAAATTGCCGCCAGAGCGCACTCATTCCACTGAGTAAGCACAGACCATTTTCGAAATTTTTGGCAATATATTTCGGCTTCATCTTGCCCCTGAGAGAGGGCTATTAGGGCTTTCTCAGCCTGAATCTCCAAATTTGGTTCCTCATAAAGCAACCCCAAACCCAGAAAAAACGCATCCACATTGAGCAACGCAGGATCCCCTGCTGCCAATGAAAATGCCCAATTTTGGGGGTCACCCCGCAGTAAAGAAATAACAATTTTTACTTGCTGGGCAGGATCTCCAGCAGAATGAGATCTCAGCGAAAGAAACAATTTACAATTGTATTTAAAATTTAGAAAACAAGATCGATCTCCAGAAAAAAACTCCGGTATAGGAATTTTAGGTTCAGACCGAGGAGCATGTAACAAAAAATCTTGTATATTCTGAACTTTAGAGGCAAGATTATTCAAATTGGTAGCCAGACTCTGGGGATCCATATTTCAACAGATAAAGTCTGAGCCATTCAGGGGTTAAGAGGAGAGGAAAACAGGAGACTGCAATTAGAGCTGGAGTGCAACTTCAGAGGAAGGAAAAAAAAAAAAGGTTTCACACAGTTCCTTTTCTCTCCTGCTTCAGCCTATAGATTAAACATTTGGGCTGGCCATACTGTTATGGTTTCCAATGGCAAGGAAACATCAGAAGCATAGAATAAACGGACAAGCTCTCGGGTGATGGAAACTAGAGCTGACCGCGATGCTAAACCTACACACCACACTAGAAGTAGCCAGGGGGCATTCCTGCGTTGTCTCTAGATGCCGCGCGCCAGCTGGAGAACTAACTACCCCTGGTAGAAGAAAACACAGTCCTGGCTTGCCTCCAGAGAATGTCCCCCAGGAGATAGCAGCCTCCCACATATAATAACGGTGAGAGCAGATGAAAAGACACACGTAGTATGAAAGCAGATTTAGCACAGAGAGGCCCGCTAACTAAATAGCAGAAAGATACAACAGAGGACTTCGCGGTCAGCTGCAAAACCCTTCAAAACACCATCCTGAAATTACCTTAACTCATGTGACAACTCATGCCACTGGAGTGGTAATTTCAGCCCAACAAGAGCTTCCAGCTGCAGAGATTCACATAAGTGCAAACTGGACAAAACATACAAAAATAGACTTAAGGACTAAAGTGTCCAACTTAGCTGAGCAGAAAACTGGGAGCAGGAACATGCAACAGAATCACTCTGGATACATTGATGGCCAGCATTAGAATGACTGAGGAGCAAGGTTAAATAGGATACTCCCACATCCTGATAGGAACAGGTGAACTGAGAAGGCAAAGCTTGCAGGACACCAGTACCACAAGAGACCACCGGGGGAGCCCACGAACCGAATCACAACAGCAACCGCCTCTGGATACCGTGTGGCATAATCTACCACTGTCAATATATACCTTTTCTCTGACGGACTGGGTTTGGCTAATGGCCCTATCAGATTGACCGCTACTCGGCTAAATGGTTCCTCCACAATGGGGAGGGGGCGTAATTTGGCCTTGCATCGATCTCCCCTCTTGCCAATGCGCTGGCAACTGTCACAGGTCTGGCAGTACTGACGAACATCATAGGTTACCCCCGGCCAAAAAAAGTTTTGTGTCAGACGATGCCTGGTGCGACTGACGCCGAAGTGCCCGGCTAAGGGTATGTCATGAGAGATTCGCAGTAACTCCTGCCTGTGCTTCTTGGGAACTACCAGCTGTTGTTTTATAGTGGGGCTCGTCCCTGTGTGGTGCTGCTCTGTGAACCGGTAGAGGAGTCCCTGCTTCCATACAAACTGTTCCCCTTCCAGTACCCCTCTCCCCTCCTGTGCCTTCCCACGATATCCCTCTAATGAAGGATCCTCAAGTAACTCCCTCTTAAATTCAGCTGGGGTGGCCCAAGAAATGTGTCTGGCTATGGGAATACGTGTAGGGCTGGGATGTCTTACCTGGGCCTCCTCTGAGTGTGATTCTGCCTCCGCAGCTCGAGCTTGTCTCGGGGTGGTCACAGGATATGTCTCAGCCAGAGGGCCGACCGAGAAGGCAGACAACATGGGCCCCAAGTCATTTCCCAGCAAAACGTCTGCAGGCAAATCCTCCATCAAGCCGACCTCAACCAGGCCATCCCCGACTCCCCAGTTCAGGTGAATCCTGGCAGTGGGCAGTCGATGTATGGCTGCCACTGTCCGGTCCGTCTTCTCTTGGTCCTGGACGAGATGAGGCTTCACAAGAGTCAAAGTTGCTCCGGAATCTCTTAGTCCCTGCATACGTTTCCCATTAACCCACATGACCTGTCGATGCTGTTGTCGATTATCTGCCCGGGCTGCCTGCACGGGGTCTACTTCATGCAGCACTTCCTCCATCTCTTCCACCCCTTGGTTAGACGTAGCCCCCAATGCTGGGTCAGCTTCGCCTTGGTAGCAGTGTACAGCGGCCCGGCTGAAGGTAGCTGTTCCTGCCTTTGGCCACTGGGTACGCTGAGACCGGTTGGGACAATGTCTTTGCAGGTGGCCCAGCTGATGGCAGGTGTGGCATCGTGCCCCAGGGGGACTGTGGTAGGTCGGGCTTTGAGCTGGTCCCCCGACAATCTTCTGTGGTTTGGGGGCTTCCAGACCCATGGGAGGACCCCTAGTGACCATCTTTGATCCGGCCGACTGAGACCTCCTGGCATCATGGTGTTCGTCGGCCAGACGAGCGGCCTCCTCAAGAGTCGTTGGTCGTCTGTCCCGAAGCCATTCCTGTGTCTTGGGGGTTAGTCCATTAAAGAATTGCTCTAACAAGAGCTGGAGGACGTCCTCCTTAGTGGTTGCTTGGCTCCCTTGTACCCACTGTAGCAGTGACCGCTGTAATTTACAGGCCCATTCAGCGTGGGTATCGGTTACCCGTTTTATAAGTCCGCGGAACTTTTGGCGGTATGCCTCTGGTGTCAGTGCATACCGGGCCAAGATCACTTCTTTGATCCGCTCATAGTCCATATAGTCCTCATCAGGTACCGTGCGATAGGCGTCCGCTGCCCGGCCTGTCAGCTTGCTGGCCAGAATCTGAACCCGTTCCTCCGGCTTCACTTGATGAAGGGCACACTGCCGCTCAAAGTCCTGCAGAAAGCCATCAATGTCTTCCTCTGCCTCCCCCAACTGTCGGAAGGCATTATACTGGATCTTTTTGTGGCTTACTGTTGAAGGTACCTGGGCGGAGGCCAGAGCTCCCCCTGCTCGCTGACTCTCCTCTCTCCGCTCTGCCATCTCCATCTTGGCCAGCTCCACTTTGGTCCGCTCTGCCATCTCCATCTTGGCTAGCTCTATCCTGGTCCGCTCAGCCATATTTTCCTTCAGATCAGTACGTGCATCAGCCATCACCTCTCGTATGATCTCTACTGCAGGGTTTGGGCCATAGAACACCAGTCTGTTCTTTACCTCCCTCTGGAATTCAGTCTCCTCCACGTTCACATTGGGGGTGCTGCACTGTCGTGTTCCATGATGGCTGCTATCAAATCTGCTTTTGTTTTGTTGCTGGCGATTAACCCTCGAGCTTCCACCAGGTCTTTTAATGTAGTCCTCTTTAACTTCTGGTAGTTGTTTTCCATTCATTCCTTTCCTCCTGTAGAAGGGGTATCATATCCCGCTGGCTGCCACCAGTGTAACGGGGTCTGCTGTGCTGTAGTACCTCTTTCAGCACCACCCCATGGTTCCGGAGGTCCACTTTGCTTTGGGCTGGATTCTGAATGAAGGACGCTGACTGGAATTCCTTAGATTACATGGGCGCATATAAAATATCACTGCTACTCCACGTATTTCCAGTGTGACACTCTTTACTCACAGAACACAGAATATAACACACAGTTACAGAGGGCGGGTCAATTGACAAACAGCAAGCCAGACAAACATTACAATAGCCGCAGGTGGCCGGAGCCTGCTGATATTTACTCTGGGAATTACAATGGTGGGGGAGGTCAGAAGGAGGATATCTTGTCTTCTCTGCCCAGGGGCGCAGCCGGTGGACTAATTCACATGGAACTTATTATACATAATATATACTGCATAACATATTCTTGGTGCTGGGGGTTCTGTAACAATTACAAACAACTGAAAATATCCCCTAGAGAGGAGATTCCCCCACAGGTTCAGAATCGCATTAGACAACTGAATCGGAAAGAAATCTTTTGTATTTAAAAACTAAACGCCCTTGCTCCAAATGGACTCAACGAAGTTACAGATTTACAGATGTATTTTTGTGATGACCTTTTTGACTTCATAAATTGTATTCTTTGTTATAAAATGTTATTGTCATATTCACCATAAATTTTATTGATCTATTCATTGAGGATCTTAATTATTTTAATGTTTTTAACATACTTCTAATACATTCATAAATGTCATTGTCATATTTCTTATCACCCTTATTTATAATACAGTTTTAATACATTTGTACTACATTACACATAGTTTGTTTATATCAAATCGGGTAATTATTCTTTTCATATCCCGATATATAATATATTACAAACTACACGCTTGCCACCAATTCCTGTGTGTGCAGTTTGTTCTCCCAGTGTTTTTTGTTGTCTCCAGCATCCAGAGCGCTCCTCCAATGGATCCTCCATTCCATAGCCTGAGTGATCAGCCGGCGCTCTTTGTATTGCATTATTCACCTCATCTACAAAACCTCCCTCATTTTCTCTCATTCCTATTCACTACACGTTCTATCAGCTTCCAACATAGTATCTTGACCCTGATACATGCTCAATAGGTTTACGTCTCCTGTTACTAGAACAGCCGCGATCAGGGACCAACACGCGCTCTTCGAATATCCAGTATCCGTTGTTTCAGATGCTGCATATCTCATATCTTCACAGCATAGACAATTGCTTACAGATGACCTCAGCATCTGAAACAACGGATTCTGGAAGCCTGTACTAGCATTTCTTCTGCAGTGTTGCTATCAGTGTGTCAAGAGTGGGAGAAGAGGGTTACATTGACAATCCAGCACAATGGGCAGCACTTTGAACACATTTTATAAGTGGTCGTAAACTTGTAAATAACTCATAAAAGAATAAAGTTACCTTAAAACCAAGCACACCATTGTTTTTCATGTGAAATTCTCAATACGTTTGATGTGTCACGTGACCCTCTTCCCATTGGAAAAAATAAAGTTGCATCCAAAGTGGCCTACTTCAAAATAGCCACCATGGTCACCACCCATCCTGAAAAGTTTTCCCCTCCCATATACTTGTCACTAATCCCACCGATCTGTCACGGTTCATGGGGAATATACCTTTATTATTCCCACCACTCACACCAATTTGTCACAAACCGGGTTGTTTGGTTGCCCCTGGTTCCTTCTGAAGGGGATTTATCTATATCCCACTTCCCAGTTCCGTTGTGGAACTTGCAGCTCTCTGGCACCCCCCCTACCTACAGGTCAGTCAGGGTACTGCACCTAGGGTAATTAGTTGCCAGAAAGGTTGCCTGCTATGTACTGGCTATTGGGCACACTGCAGCGAGGGCAATATACTGTAACTACTCCCATGCAGGCGGGAACAATAGTTATCAACTCCTCCAGTCACTGCAAAGACGCCCGATTGCACAAAGTATGCTGCCACCAGCTCCAATTTTCCAAGGACTAACGGGTCCAGAGCCAACCCAAATCAGTACCGTAATTCACCTCAGAGGACGCGACAGCTTGTTATAGAACAAGGAGAGACAAGCTAGTAGATTTATATTTTACTCCAAAAAAGGTAGGCAGTGTTTACAAAGTACAAAAAGAAATTATAAAGGAGACAATATCATATGTACTATACAATTACAAATAAAAAAAGGATTACAATTGAAAAAACACTTACATAGCGTTCAGATCATTTCATATCATCATGGCTGGCCGTGGGCTGAGGAGGAGGAGGGGCCACATTTAGATGCATGCCACACATCTGTATAGCAGCTAGACCCCGTACAAAAGACACTACGAGACTCCTGCTTCACACAGTTATTCCTAGCCTAAAACCAAAGCCCTCCCCCTGTGGTGACCTCACTGACAGGCTGAAACCTCCCCTTTTCTTAGACTTCTGAAAACTATTTTTATGCCTAGCTCGCGGTAGAAATCTCGTATACGAAAGAGACAATGATCAGAATGTGCCCCACATAATGGAGATTCTTTTAAGTGTACACACGGAGTAATTACCTGAACCACTTACTGAGAAATCCATGCTTTGCACTTGTTGCCTTTAGATTCTAGCAGTTTCAGTGAGTCATAGATCTATCGATGTTAAAGATAAACTTGGCACACACGTGATGAGATGCAAGTGAGAATTTTAATATGAGGAGAGTACATACAGTATGACGTTTCGGTCACAGGTTAGACCTTCATCAATGTACTAAACAAAAAGGAAAATAAATAAAGTATATACAATAGATTATATATAACAGATAATCTACATGGGTCTAAAACAGAAAAACAGAACAACAAATACAGTCAGATCTTAACGGTACAATAGTGATAGCAACTAATTGCAGGAGATATGACCGTCGAACGTCCTAATAATCATGCACTAGTTGATGTGAATAATGGGACTAATACCCATATAATGAAGAGGTACCAAGGTGAATCTTGTGAATGTGACCGCTAGGGTGAGACATAGGCTTTTTATAGAAATATGTAAAGAAGAGGGAAACCTACCCTCTCATAGAGTATTTCATAGTTAGATTGGGTCAACAGGGGATTAATCTGTAAAGATGTGGAGAAAATAGATTATAGGTCACTTGGAGGAGCTAAAATATCAGTAAAGCCCAGGTAGTACTGGTATGAAATTTACATACCCCACTTCAGGCCAGGGTCAGTTCAAAAGATATAGCACTGTGGGGAAAGAGCTGAGATGTAAAAACATGTTATTACCAATACCTCATCACTTTGTAACCCAGGGACATACCATCGCCCAATTAAAATTTCAAGTGATTGAGCAGGTCACACCATTGCGAAGAGGGGGCGTGTTATGATCCGGTGACTTTGGAGCCGCATGAAACTTTCTCAGGAGAAGAGGAATCTGTACTGACCGCAAACCCTGAACTGACACCGCAACTAGAAGTAGCCGTGGGGTGTACCTAACAAACCTAAACACCTCGACACAGCCGGAGGGCTAAATACCCCTATAGATGGAAATAGGAATACTAACTTGCCTCAGAGCAGAGCCCCAAAGGATAGGCAGCCCCCCACAAATATTAACTGTGAATAGGAGAGAAAAGACACACACAGGCAGAAAACAGATTCCAGCAAAAGAGGCCACTCTAGCTAAACAGGGAAAGATAGGACAGAGTACTAAGCAGTCAGTATTAAAACACTTCAAAAATACCCACAGCAGATAATACAAAAAAGGTTCCACAGTCTAACTAAAGATGTGAAATGTAAATCTGCAACTCCTGAGAATCCAACAAGACTGAGAAAACAATGACACAATCTAAGCTGGACAAAAAAACAATAAATAGTACTGAATCATAAAGCACACAGCATGTGTGCCACAAAAGAAACCAGACACTTATCTTTGCAGATTTGGTAGCAAGGCAGAAGGAACCAGGCAAGGACAAGACCTCCAAAAATAATGGACAACTGGCAAGGACTAATGAATCCTGCAAGCCTAAATACCCCAGTCAGAACTGCAATCAGTAGATACACCTGACCAGGGCTGCAAACCAGGGACAACTGCATTACCACCTACAACCACCGGAGGGAGCCCAAAAACAGAATTCACAACAGTACCCCCCCCCTTGAGGAGGGGTCACCGAACCCTCTCCAGAGCCCCCAGGCCGATCAGGATGAGCCAGATGAAAAGCATGAACCAAATCAGCAGCATGGACATCGGAGGCAAAAACCCAAGAATTATCCTCCTGGCCATAACCCTTCCATTTGACAAGATACTGAAGCCTCCGCCTCGAAAAACGAGAATCCAAAATCTTCTCAACCACATACTCCAACTCCCCATCAACCAACACAGGGGCTGGAGGATCAACAGAGGGAACAACGGGTACCACATATTTCCGCAATAAAGGTCTATGGAAGACATGGATAGCAAAAGAGGCAGGAAGCGCCAAACGAAAAGACACCGGATTAATAATCTCAGAAATCCTATAAGGACCAATAAACCGAGGCTTAAACTTAGGAGAAGAAACTTTCATAGGAACATGACGGGAAGACAACCAGACCAGATCCCCAACCCGAAGCCGGGAACCAACACCCCGACGACGGTTAGCAAAACGTTGAGCCTTCTCCTGAGACAACACCAAATTGTCTACCACATGAGTCCAAATCTGCTGCAACCTGTCAACCACAGAATCTACACCAGGACAGTCAGAAGGCTCAACCTGCCCAGAAGAAAAACGAGGATGAAAACCAAAATTACAAAAAAAAGGCGAAACCAAAGTAGCCGAACTAGCCCGATTATTAAGGGCAAACTCGGCCAATGGCAAAAAGGCCACCCAATCATCCTGATCAGCGGACACAAAGCATCTCAAATAAGTCTCCAAGGTCTGATTAGTTCGCTCGGTCTGGCCATTTGTCTGAGGATGAAATGCAGAGGAAAAAGATAAATCAATGCCCAGCCTAGCACAAAAGGCCCGCCAAAACCTAGAAACAAACTGGGAACCCCTGTCAGACACAATATTCTCCGGAATAAACATGCAAACGAACCACATGCTGAAAGAACAACAAAACCAAATCTAAGGAGGAAGGCAATTTAGGCAAAGGCACCAAATGAACCATCTTCGAGAACCGGTTACAAACAACCCAGATAACCGACATCTTCTGGGAAACGGGAAGATCGGAAATAAAATCCATAGAAATATGCGTCCAAGGCCTCTCAGGGACCGTCAATGGCAAAAGCAACCCACTAGCACGGGAACAACAAGGCTTGGCCCGCGCACAAGTCCCACAGGACTGCACAAAAGAACGCACATCACGTGACAAAGAAGGCCACCAAAAGGACCTACCAACCAAGTCTCTGGTACCAAAAATACCAGGATGACCAGCCAACACAGAACAGTGAACCTCAGAAATCACTCTACTAGTCCATCTGTCAGGAACAAACAGTTTCCCCACTGGACAACGGTCAGGTCTGTCAGCTTGAAATTCCTGAAGGACCCGTCGTAAATCAGGGGAAATGGCAGAAAGAATCACCCCTTCTTTCAGAATGCCGACCGGTTCAAGGACCTCAGGAGAATTAGGCAAAAAACTCCTAGAAAGGGCATCAGCCTTAATATTCTTAGAACCCGGAAGATACGAGACCACAAAATCAAAACGGGAAAAAAACAAAGACCATCGAGCCTGTCTAGGATTCAGCCGCTTGGCAGACTCGAGGTAAATCAGATTCTTATGATCAGTCAGGACCACAAAACGGTGCTTAGCTCCCTCAAGCCAATGTCGCCACTCCTCAAATGCCCACTTCATAGCCAACAACTCACGATTGCCGACATCATAATTGCGTTCAGCAGGCAAAAATTTACGGGAAAAGAAGGCACATGGTTTCATCAAGGAACCACCAGAATCCCTCTGAGACAAAACGGCCCCTGCCCCAATCTCAGAAGTGTCAACCTCAACCTGAAACGGAAGAGAAACATCCGGTTGACGCAACACAGGAGCAGAAGTAAATCGATGCTTAAGCTCTTGAAAGGCAGATACCGCCGCAGAGGACCAATTCGCCCCATCAGCGCCTTTCTTCGTCAAATCGGTCAAGGGTTTAACCACGCTGGAAAAGTTAGCAATGAAACGGCGATAAAAATTTGCAAAACCCAAAAATTTCTGAAAGCTCTTTACAGACGTGGGTTGAATCCAATCATGAATGGCCTGAACCTTAACTGGATCCATCTCAATAGATGAAGGAGAAAAAATAAAACCCAAAAAAGAAACCTTCTGCACCCCAAAGAGACACTTAGATCCCTTCACAAACAAAGCATTGTCACGAAGGATCTGAAACACCATCCTGACCTGCTGCACATGAGACTCCCAATCATCAGAAAAAATCAAAATATCGTCCAGATATACAATCGAGAATTTATCAATATAATTCCGGAAGATATCATGCATGAAAGATTGAAAAACAGATGGAGCATTAGAGAGCCCGAACGGCATCACAAGGTATTCAAAATGGCCTTCGGGCGTATTGAACGCAGTTTTCCATTCATCACCCTGCTTAATACGAACAAGATTATATGCCCCCCGAAGGTCAATCTTTGTAAACCAACTAGCCCCCTTAATCCTAGCAAACAAATCGGAAAGCAAAGGTAAAGGGTATTGAAACTTGACCGTGATCTTATTCAAGAGGCGATAATCAATACAGGGTCTCAAGGAGCCATCCTTCTTAGCAACGAAAAAAAATCCCGCTCCCATTGGTGAAGAAGATGGCCGAATATGCCCTTTCTCCAAAGACTCCTTAACATAACTCCGCACAGCGGTATGTTCAGGCACAGACAGGTTGAAGAGTCGGCCCTTAGGAAACTTACAGCCTGGAATCAAATCAATCGCACAATCACAGTCCCTATGCGGTGGAAGAGAACTGGACTTGGGCTCATCGAATACATCCTGAAAATCAGACAAAAACTGGAATTTCAGAAGAGGAAGAAGAGGAGATGGACATTAAAGGAACATCATTATGAACCCCCTGACAACCCCAACTAGTCACAGACATAGACTTCCAATCCAACACAGGATTGTGTACCTGCAACCACGGAAAACCCAGTACGATAGCATCATGTAAATTATGCAACACCAAAAATCGACAATCTTCCTGATGGGCTGGTGCAATATGCATGGTCACCTGTGTCCAAAACTGGGGTTTATTTTTAGCCAAAGGTGTAGCATCAATGCCCCTTAACGGAATAAGGTTCTGCAAAGGCTGCAAGGGAAGACCACAACGCCTGGCAAACTCAAAGTCCATTAAATTCAAAGCGGCTCCTGAATCCACAAACGCCATGACAGAAAATGATGACAATGAGCAGATCAAGGACACAGATAACAGAAATTTAGGTTGTACAGTACTGATGGTAAATGAACTAGCGATCCTCTTTGTCCGCTTAGGGCAGACTGAAATAACATGAGAAGCTTCACCACAATAATAACACAACCTATTCTGACGTCTGAATCCCTGTCGTTCTGTTCTAGACAGAATCCTATCACACTGCACTGGTCCAGGACTCTGCTGTGAGGACAACGCCACAGCGCGCACAGTTCTACGCTCCCGCAAGCGCCGATCAATCTGAATGGCCAGAGACATAGAAACGCTCAGATCGACAGACGTGGGAAACCCCACCATAACATCTTTAACGGATTCAGAAAGACCCTTTCTGAAAATTGCCGCCAAAGCATCATCATTCCATTTAGTCAACACAGACCATTTTCTAAATTTCTGACAATACAATTCTACCGCCTCTTGACCCTGAGACAGGCCCAACAAGGTCTTCTCCGCTTGATCCACAGAATTAGGTTCATCATATAATAATCCTAAAGGCTGAAAAAAGGAATCTACATTAAGCAAAGCCGGATTCCCAGATTCCAGGGAAAATACCCAATCCTGTGGATCACCACGCAGCAGGGAAATAACGATTTTAACCTGCTGAATGAAATCACCAGAGGATCGAGGTCTCACAGCAAAAAACAGTTTACAGTTGTTTTTAAAACTCAAAAATTTGGACCTGTCACCAAAAAACAAATCAGGAGTAGGAATCTTCGGCTCTAAAACAGGAGTCTGAACAATATAATCAGAAATTCCCTGCACCCTAGCAGCAAGCTGGTCTACACGAGAAGCTAATTCATAAACATCCATGCTAACACAAGACTCCTCAGCCACCCAGAGAAAAAGAGGGAGGAACATGCAAAACAAACTACAGAAAAAAAAATGACTCAACACCTTTCCTCCCTTGTTCTGAGATGCATTTAACTCATTGTTGGCCAGTTGTACTGTTATGATCTGGTGACTTTGGAGCCGCATGAAACTTTCTCAGGAGAAGTGGAATCTGTACTGACCGCAAACCCTGAACTGACACCGCAACTAGAAGTAGCCGTGGGGTGTACCTAACAAACCTAGACACCTCGACACAGCCGGAGGACTAAATACCCCTATAGATGGAAATAGGAATACTAACTTGCCTCAGAGCAGAGCCCCAAAGGATAGGCAGCCCCCCACAAATATTGACTGTGAATAGGAGAGAAAAGACACACACAGGCAGAAAACAGATTCCAGCAAAAGAGGCCACTCTAGCTAAACAGGGAAAGATAGGACAGAGTACTAAGCGGTCAGTATTAAAACACTTCAAAAATACCCACAGCAGATAATACAAAAAAGTTCCACAGTCTAACTAAAGATGTGAAATGTAAATTTGCAACTCCTGAGAATCCAACAAGACCCAGAAAACACTGACACAATCTAAGCTGGACAAAAAACAATAAATAGTACTGAATCATAAAGCACACAGCATGTGTGCCACAAAAGAAACCAGACACTTATCTTTGCAGATTTGGTAGCAAGGCAGAAGGAACCAGGCAAGGACAAGACCTCCAAAAACAATGGACAACTGGCAAGGACTAATGAATCCTGCAAGCCTAAATACCCCAGTCAGAACTGCAATCAGTAGATACACCTGACCAGGGCTGCAAACCAGGGACAACTGCATTACCACCTACAACCACCAGAGGGAGCCCAAAAGCAGAATTCACAACAGGGGCGACAGGGTGCGCCTCCTCAAAAAGAGAGAGGCGTACTGGATACATGAATTGCAGACTTTGGCCCCAAGGGGCCTCAATAGAGACTATGACATCCAGGCATTTTTTTATGTAATCATGACTTTGTGTTAGGACATTTATTTGTCCAATGTATTGCCTCTTTTTTGACTGTTATAATATCATTCTAAATGCATGGGACTAATATATACATTTCTCTTACAGAATCGTCTATATTAACTAAAAAACCACAGGATCTTCACCTCTTTACTTTACTACAGTGATCGGCCGGCACTTGAATGAATCACTAATCTCTAGAGGAGCACATTTCTTTCCACCCTATGCTGAGAACGATCACTTCATCTGCACGTCATCAGCCCCAGGAAGGCTCATTGCATGTATCCACAGCGCCTGCTCCTAGTGGAACGCACAGTTCCGCCCACTTTCCAAACAAGTGGAACGTACTAAGAGCATACCCATAACCCCAGGTCACTTCCGGTCGAGCACTTCCGGTTGCGCGTCTTTCACATTCAGCGCACCTTTATAATGCAGCACACGGGACCCTCACTCCACACTCAGGACAAGAGGTGGATACCGCATCCGATAATCGCTGCACTTGGTAAGTGTTACACAATCCCCACTACCTAGCTATGTGTGACCACTCCGCTTACAGGACACAGCAATATTGTGGCCACCATATAGACTCTGCTCTTTTACCTACAGTGCTATATCTTTTGAACTGACCCTGGCCTGAAGTGGGGTATGTAAATTTCATACCAGTACTACCTGGGCTTTACTGATATTTTAGCTCCTCCAAGTGACCTATAATCTATTTTCTCCACATCTTTACAGATTAATCCCCTGTTGACCCAATCTAACTATGAAATACTCTATGAGAGGGTAGGTTTCCCTCTTCTTTACATATTTCTATAGACAGCCTATGTCTCACCCTAGCGGTCACATTCACAAGATTCACCTTGGTATCTCTTCATTATATGGGTATTAGTCCCATTATTCACATCAACTAGTGCATGATTATTAGGACGTTCGACGGTCATATCTCCTGCAATTAGTTGCTATCACTATTGTACCGTTAAGATCTGACTGTATTTGTTGTTCTGTTTTTCTGTTTTAGACCCATGTAGATTATCTGTTATATATAATCTATTGTATATACTTTATTTATTTTCCTTTTTGTTTAGTACATTGATGAAGGTCTAACCTGTGACCGAAACGTCATACTGTATGTACTCTCCTCATATTAAAATTCTCACTTGCATCTCATCACGTGCGTGCCAAGTTTATCTTTAACATTGTATGGTTTTAGCACCTACTTGAGCACCACAACCTCTAGTAGTGCCTACGGTTATTTTTACATAGATCTATCGATGGTCATCCGGAATATATAATTCTTATATCTCTAGCCCGGATTGGAGCCCCTATACATAACCTTAAAAGAACAATAGAGATCCATGCAGTTTGGAAGTGGCTATACCAGTTTTGGCTGGTATTATGCGGGAGGAGGGAATGAATAGTTTTAGGGAGATTGGTCTGTCTGCAGCATAGAACCATAAAAATCCATCAGGTAGGGGTGAAATGAGGGGTTTAGGATTCACATACACACACAGGCAGCAGGCAGAGTGAGAAGAGAAGGGGTCGGAACGGCCCACAGTGTGTCTGCTCTCTGCTCTTGGATGTAGCAGAGCTCAGTGTGCGTGATAATACACAATCACATACCTCATGTTCCTGACAATACTAATGTTCCACAAACAGGAAGTTGATATCACCAACTATTCCCATTTTTTTTAGGTCCATCCATATAAATGGCCCACCCTGTATATAAAGCTGAGTGTGTGTGTATGTATCAAGCCACGCCCACTCCACATAGCCCACATATCCCACATCATCCCATCTGCCAGAGCCACTCGACTACTGCCCCTAATATCTCACATCATACTGTTAGCCAGAGCCTTCGGACTACTGCCACTAATATCCCACATCATCAGGTCAGAGCCACCGGACTACTACCCCTAATATAAACAGTTTTTCAAAACCTTTAACTCCCTCCTCAGCCCCCCACTGCCCCCTCCAACCTCCCTCATCTCTGCTGAGGACTATGCCACACACTTTTAAAATAAGATCGACCAAATAGGGCAAGTCTTCACTGTTCAACCACCACAACCCCTTTGTATACCAGACCAATGCCCAAACCCCATAACCTCTCTATCCAACATCACTGAAGGGGGGCTTAATTGTCTCCTCTCCAAATCGCAACTCACCACCTGTGCGCTCGACCTCATCCCATCCCACCTCCTCCCCAACGTCACCACCACACTTATACCATGCCTAACCCACCTCTTCAACCTATCACTAACCTCTGGCACCTTCGCTTCTGCTTTCAAACATGCCACAATCAAGCCTATCCTTAAAAAACCAACCCTCGATCCAACAGCTATGTCCAGCTATCGCCCAATATCGCTGCTCCCATTCACTTCCAAACTCCTGGAGCAGCACGTCCACGCTGAACTTTCCTCCCACCTCTCATCTAACTTGCTCTTTGACAATCTACAATCTGGTTTCCGCCCCCATCACTCAGCTGAGACAGCCCTGACCAAAATCACTAACAACCTACTTACAGCCAAAGCTAACGGACAATACTCTGTACTCCTCCTTCTAGACCTGTCCTCTGCTTTCGACACAGTCGACCACTGCCTCCTACTACAGATCCTCTCCTCCTTTGGAATCAAAGACCTCGCCCTATCCTGGATCTCCTCATACCTTTCCAACCGCACATTCAGCGTCTCCCACTCCCACACTACCTCCTCATCCCACCCTCTCTGTGTTGGAGTCCCTCAAAGCTCTGTTCTGGGACCCCTACTCTTCTCAATCTATACACTTGGCCTGGGACAACTCATAAAGTCTCATGGATTTCAGTGCCACCTTTATGCTGATGACCCTCAGTTCTACCTTTCTGGCCCAGACGTCACCTCCCTGCTGTCCAGAATCTCAGCGTGTCTACCAGCCATATCCTCCTTCTTCTCCTCTCGCTTCCTCAAACTCAATGTGGACAAATCTGAACTCATCATCTTTCCTCCATCTCATAGATCTTCCTTACCCGACCTATCTATTGCAATTAACGACATCATGCTTTCCCCCGTACCGGAAGTCCACTGCCTTGGAGTAACCCTTGACTCTACCCTGTCCTTCAAACTGCACATCCAAGCTCTTTCCACCTTCTGTAACCTCCAGCTCCAAAATATCTCCAGAATCCGTCCTTTCCTCACCCGTCAATCTACTAAAATGCTTGTGTATGCCCTCATCATCTCCCGCCTTGACTACTGTAACATCCTTTTCTGTGGCCTCCCTGTGAACATCCTTGCACCTCTCCAGTCCATCCTTAACTCTGCTGCCCGAATAATTAATCTCTCTCCTTGCTGCTCCTCCACTCCCCCCTCTGCAAATCTCTTCACTGGCTCCCTTCTATAACCTGTCTCCTCCATATATCTCTGAACTAATCTCCCGATATCTGCCCTCACGTATTCTCCAGTCCTCCCAAGCCCTCCTTCTCTCCTCCACACTTATTCGCTCCTCACCCAAACGCCTCCAAGACTTCTCCCGAATATCCCCCATCCTCTGGAATTCTTTGCCCTAAAATGTAATACTATCAACCACATTTAGATCCTACAGATGAAACCTGAAAACCCACCTCTTCAGGAAAGCCTACAACCTGCACTGACCCTGCTGCCTGCTTACCATTACTGAAGCTACCGCCTCACCAACACCGGAGCTCCTGCAACCCTCAACCTATTTTCTCCTTCCACACCATCCTGTAGAATGTGAGCCTGCAAGGGCAGGGTCGTCGCCCCTCTGTATCAGTCTGTAATTGTTAGATTGCTTACTGTAAGCGATATCTGTAATTTGTATGTAACCTCTTCTCATGTACAGCACCATGGAATCAATGGTGCTATATAAATAAATTATATATATAATTGTCTAAGGGGTACTTCCGTCTGACTGTCTTTCTGTCTGTCTTTCTGTCGGCAACTTCCGTCACGGAAATCCCGTGTCGCTGATTGGTCTCGCCAGCTGCCTGTCATGGCTGCTGCGACCAATCAGCGTCGGGCACAGTCCAATTAGTCCCTCCCTACTCCCCTGCAGTCAGTGCCCGGTGCCCGCTCGCTCCATACTCCCCTCCGATCACCGCTCACACAGGGTGAATGCCAGCGGTGACGGACCGCGTTATGCAGGGGGTTACACACTCCGTTACCGCTGCTATTAACCTGTGTGTCCCCAACGTTTTACTATTGATGCTGCCTATGCAGCATCGATAGTAAAAAAAATATAATGTTAAAAATATTAATAAAAAAAAACCTGCTATACTTACCCTCTGTAGTGACCGCTAAGTCTTCTGGGTAATTTCGCAATGCATCCTGGGAATGGAAGATGGCGGCAGCCGCGCGCTCATCACCAGAGCGCCGTTGGATCCCAGGGGGTGAGTATGTAACTATTTTTTATTTTAATTCTTTTTTTTAACAGGGATATGGTGCCCACACTGCTAAATACTGCGTGGGCTGCGTTATATATACTACATGGCTGCTATATACTACGTGGGCAGTACTATATACTACATGGCTGCTATATACTACGTGCGCAGTACTATATAATACATGGCTGCTATATACTACGTGGGCAGTACTATATACTGCATGGCTGCTATATACTACGTGGACAGTACTATATACAGAACTACATGGCTGCTATATACTACGTGGGCAGTACTATATACTACATGGCTGCTATATACTACATGGGCAGTGTTAGATATTGCGTGGGCTGCGTTATATACTACATGGCTGCTATATACACTGTGTTCCAAATTATTATGCAAATTGGATTTAAGTGTCAAAAAGATTTAATTGTTTTGTTTTTCAAATAAACTTGTGGATGGTATTGTGTCTCAGGGCTCAATGGATCACTGAAATCAATCTTAAACACATGCGATAATTAGTTTTCCAGGTGATTCTAATTAAAGGAAAACTACATAAAAATGATGTTCCACATTATTAAGCAGGTCACGGGTTTCAAGCAATATGGGAAATAAAAAGGATCTCTCTGCTGCTGAAAAGTGTTAAATAGTGCAATGCCTTGGACAAGGTATGAAAACATTAGATATTTCACAAAAACTTAAGAGTGATCATTACACTATGTTCCAAATTATTATGCAAATGACATTTTTTTCTGATTTTCCTAAATGGTCAGTGCAAATGACAGTCAGTCTAATAAAAGTCATCACCCGTTAGAGTATACATCAAATTTTATTGAAGAAACCTCCCAATGATAACAGTATAATCTCCAAAATGAATAAAAACCCAAAATGCACTGTTCAAAATTATTAGGCACAGTAGAATTTCTAAACATTTGATATGTTTTAAAGAACTGAAAATGCTCATTTGTGGAATTTGCAGCATTCACTGAACAAAAAAGCTATTTAACTCCAAAACATCCTAACAGGCCAAGTTACATGATAACCTAGGAGCCCTTCATTGATATCACCTTCACAATTCTTGCATCCATTGAACTTGTGAGTTTATGGAGAGTTTCTGCTTGTATTTCTTTGCATGAAGTCAGAATAGCCTCCCAGAGCTGCTGTTTTGTTGTGAACTGCCTCTCACCCTCATAGATCTTTTGTTTGATGATACTCCAAAGGTACTCTATAGGGTTCAGGTCAGGGGAAGATGGTGGCCACACCATGAGTTTATCTCCTTTTATGCCCATAGCAGCCAATTACTCAGAGGTATTCATTGTCATGCATGAAGATGATTTTGTTCCTGAAGGCACGTTTCTGCTTTTTAGACCATGGAAGAAAGTTGTCAGTCAGAAACGTTATTTACTTTAATGAGGAAGGTTTCTGCCAGACAAATTCATTGAATTAACCCCTTCCCGACCCATGACGCCACGTAGGCGTCATGAAAACCCGTGCCAATCCGACCCATGACGCCTATGTGGCGTCATGGAATGATCGCGTCCCTGCAGATCGGGTGAAGGGGTTAACTCCTATTTTATCCGATCTGCAGGGAGAGGGGGAGTGGTGCTTCAGCCCAGGGGGGGTGGCTTCACCCCCCCGTGGCTACGATCGCTCTGATTGGCTGTTGAAAGTGAAACTGCCAATCAGAGCGATTTGTAATATTTCACCTGAAAAACTGGTGAAATATTACAATCCAGCCATGGCCGATGCTGCAATATCATCGGCCATGGCTGGAAACACTAATGTGACCCCCCCACCCCACCGATCGCCCCCCCAGTGCTCCGTTATGGGGTCCGGTCCCCTCGGTCCTGTGCTCCGCTGCCCCGTGCTCCTGCCCGCTCCCCCCGTGCTGCTATGCCACCCCCCTGTGCTCCGACGCCCCCCCCGTGCCCCGATCTCCCCCCCTTATACTCACTGAGGCTCCCGGTGTCCGTCCGCCTCCTCGCTGGGCGCCGCCATCTTCCAAAATGGCGGGCGCATGCTCAGTGCGCCCGCCGAATCTGCCAGTCGGCAGATTCGTTAAAAGTACATTTTGATCGCTGCGATAGGTTCTATCACAGCGATCAAAATAAAAAAAATAATAAATAAACCCCCCCCTTTATCACCCCCATAGGTAGGGACAATAATAAAATAAAGAAAATATATATATATTTTTTTTTTTCTTTTTCCACTAGGGTTAGGGTTAGAACTAGGGTTAGGGTTACGGGTAGGGTTAGGGTTAGGGGTAGGGTTAGGGCATGTGCGGATTTGGCTGCGGATCAGCAGCGGATTGGCCGCGGATCCGCAGCGGATTGGCCGCGGATCCGCAGCGGATTGGCCGCTGTGAATTCGTAGCAGTTTTCCATCAGGTTTACAGTACCATGTACACCTATGGAAAACCAAATCTGCTGTGCCCATGGTGCGGAAAATTCCGTGCAGAAACGCTGCGTTGTATTTTCCGCAGCATGTCAATTCTTTGTGCGGATTCCGCAGCGTTTTACACCTGTTCCTCAATAGGAATCCGCAGGTGAAATCCGCACAAAAAAACACGGAAATCTGCTGTAAATCCGCAGGTAAAACGCAGTGCCTTTTACCTGCAGATTTTTCAAAAATCGTGCGGAAAAATCTTACACGAATCCGCAACGTGGGCACATACCCTTAGGATTAGGGTTGGAATTAGGGCTAGGGTTGGAAATAGGGTTAAGAATAGGCTTGTGGTTAGGGTTACGGATAGGGTTAGGGGTGTGTTGGGGTTACAGTTGTGGTTAGGGTTGGGATTAGGATTAGGGTTGGAATTAGGGTTACGGGTGTGTTGGGGTTAGGGTTGTGGTTAGGGGTGTGTTGGGGTTAGGGTTGGGATTAGGGTTATGGCTACAGTTGGGATTAGTATTAGGGGTGTGTTGGGGTTAGTGTTGAAGTTAGAATTGAGGGGTATCCACTGTTTAGGCACATCAGGGGCTCTGCAAACGCAACATGGCGCCACCATTGATTCCAGCCAATCTTGCATTCAAAAAGTCAAATGGTGCTCCCTCCATTCCAAGCCCCGACATGCACCCAAACAGTGGTTTACCCCCACATTTGGGGTACCAGCGTACTCAGGACAAACTGGGCAACAACTGTTGGGGTCCAATTTCTCCTGTTACCCTTGCAAAAATAAAAAATTACTTGCTAAGACATAATTTTTGAGGAAAGAACAATTATTTTTTATTTTCATGGCTCTGCGTTATAAACTTCTGTGAAGCACTTGGGGGTTGAAAGTGCTCACCACACATCTAGATAAGTTCCTTGGGGGGTCTAGTTTCCAAAATGGGGTCACTTGTGGGGTGTTTCTACTGTTTAGGCACATCAGGGGCTCTGCAAATGCAACGTGACGCCCGCAGACCATTCCATCAAAGTATGCATTTCAAATGTCACTACTTCCCTTCCGAGCCCTGACGTGCGCCCAAACAGTGGTTTACCCCCACATATGGGGTATCACTGTACTCACAACAAACTGGGCAACAAACATTGGGGCCCAATTTCTCCTGTTACCCTTGTGAAAATAAAGAATTGCTTGCTAAAACATCTTTTTTGAGGAAAGAAAAATGATTTTTTATTTTCACGGCTCTGCGTTGTAAACTTCTGTGAAGCACTTGGGGGTTGAACGTGCTCATCACACCTCTAGATAAGTTCCTTGGGGGGTCTAGTTTCCAAAATGGGGTCACTTGTGGGGTGTTTCTACTGTTTAGGCACATCAGGGGCTCTGCAAATGCAATGTGACGCCCGCAGACCATTCCATCAAAGTCTGCATTTCAAATGTCACTACTTCCCTTCCGAGCCCTGACGTGTGCCCAAACAGTGGTTTACCCCCACATATGGGGTATCAGCGTACTCACAACAAACTGGGCAACAAATATTGGGGTCCAATTTCTCCTGTTACCCTTGAGAAAATAAAAAATTGCTTGCTAAAACATCTTTTTTGAGGAAAGAAAAATGATTTTTTATTTTCACGGCTCTGCGTTGTAAACTTCTGTGAAGCACTTGGGGGTTGAACGTGCTCACCACACATCTAGATAAGTTCCTTGGGGGTCTAGTTTCCAAAATGGGGTCACTTTTGGGGGGTTTCTACTGTTTAGGCATATCAGGGGCTCTGCAAACGTAACATGATGCCCGCAGACCATTCCATCAAAGTCTGCATTCCAAAACGTCACTACTTCCCTTCCGAGCCCCGGCATGTGCCCAAACAGTGGTTTACCCCCACATATGGGGTATCAGCGTACTCAGGAGAAACTGGACAACTACTTTTGGGGTCCAATTTCTCCTGTTACCCTTGCAAAAATAAAAAATTCTGGGCTAAAAAAATATTTTTGAGGAAAGGAAACACATTTATTATTTTCACGGCTCTGCGTTATAAACTTCTGTGAAGCACTTGGGGGTTCAAAGTGCTCACCACACATCTAGATAAGTTCCCTTGGGGGTCTAGTTTCCAAAATGGAGTCACTTGTGGGGAGTTCCTACTGTTTAGGCACATCAGGGGCTCTGCAAACGCAACCTGACGCCCGCAGAGCATTCCATCAAAGTCTGCATTTCAAAACGTCACTACTTCCCTTCCGAACCCCGACGTGTGCCAAAACAGTGGTTTACCCCCACATATGGGGTATCAGCGTACTCAGGAGAAACTGGACAACAACTTTTGGGGTCCAATTTCTCCGGTTACCTTTGGGAAAATAAAAAATTGTGGGCTAAAAAATCATTTTTGAGAAAAGAAAAATTATTTTTTATTTTCATGGCTCTGCGTTATAAACTTCTGCGAAGCACTTGGGGGTTCAAAGTGCTCACCACACATCTAGATTAGTTCCTTGGGAGGTCTAGTTTCCAAAATGGGGTCACTTGTGCGGGAGCTCCAATGTTTAGGCACACAGGGGCTCTCCAAACGCGACATGGTGTCCGCTAATGATTGGAGCTAATTTTCCATTCAAAAAGCCAAATGGCGTGCCTTCCCTTCCGAGCCCTGCCGTGCGCCCAAACAGTGGTTTACCCCCACATATGGGGTATCATCGTACTCAGGACAAACTGGACAACAACATTTGGGGTCCAATTTCTCCTATTACCCTTGGGAAAATAAAAAATTCTGGGCTAAAAATCATTTTTGAGGAAAGAAAAATTATTTTTTATTTTCACGGCTCTGCGTTATAAACTTCTGTGAAGCACCTGGGGGTTATAAGTGCTCACTATGCATCTAGATAAGTTCCTTTGGGGGTCTAGTTTCCAAAATGGGGTAACTTGTAGGGGAGCTCCAATGTTTAGGCACACAGGGGCTCTCCAAACGCGACATGGTGTCCGCTAACGATTGGAGCTAATTTTCCATTAAAAAAGTCAAATGGCACGCCTCCCCTTCCGAGCCTTGCCGTGCACCCAAACAGTGGTTTACCCCCACATATGAGGTATCAACATACTCAGGAGAAATTGCCCAACAAATTTTAGGATCCATTTTATCCTGTTGCCCATGTGAAAATGAAAAAATTAAGGCTAAAAGAAATTTTGTGTGAAAAAAAAGTACTTTTTCATTTTTACGGATCAATTTGTGAAGCACCTGAGAGTTTAAAGTGCTCACTATGCTTCTAGATAAGTTCCTTGGGGGGGTCTAGTTTCCAAAATGGGGTCACTTGTGGGAGCGCTCCAATGTTTAGGCACACAGGGGCTCTCCAAACGTGACATGGTGTCTGCTAGCGATGGAGATAATTTTTCATTCAAAAAGTCAAATGGCGCTCCTTCCCTTCCGAGCCTTACCATGTGCCCAAACAGTGGTTTACCCCCACATGTGAGGTATCGGTGTACTCAGGAGAAATTGTCCAACAAATTTTAGGATCCATTTTATCCTGTTGCCCATGTGAAAATGAAAAAATTGAGGCTAAAATATTTTTTTTGTTAAAAAAAAGTACTGTTTCATTTTTACGGATCAATTTGTGAAGCACCTGGGGGTTTAAAGTGCTCACTATGCTTCTAGATAAGTTCCTTGGGGGGTCTAGTTTCCAAAATGGGGTCACTTGTGGGGGAGCTCCAATGTTTAGGCACACGGGGGCTCTCCAAACGCGACATGGTGTCCGCTAAAGATTGGAGCCAATTTTTCATTGAAAAAGTCAAATGGCGCTCCTTCCCTTCCGAGCCCTGCCGTGCGCCCAAACAGTGGTTTACCCCCACATATGAGGTATCAGCGTACTCAGGACAAATTGGACAACAACGTTCATGGTCCAGTTTCTCCTTTTACCCTTGGGAAAATAAAAAAAATGTCGCTAAAAGATCATTTTTGTGACTAAAAAGTTAAATGTTCATTTTTTCCTTCCATGTTGCTTCTGCTGCTGTGAAACACCCGAAGGGTTAATAAACTTATTGAATGTGGTTTTGAGCACCTTGAGGGGTGCAGTTTTTAGAATGGTGTCACTTTTGGGTATTTTCAGCCATATAGAACCCTCAAACTGACTTCAAATGTGAGGTGGTCCCTAAAAAAAATGGTTTTGTAAATTTTGTTGTAAAAATGAGAAATCACTGGTCAAATTTTAACCCTTAAAACTTCCTAGCAAAAAAAATAATTGTTTCCAAAATTGAGCTGATGTAAAGTAGACATGTGGGAAATGTTATTTATTAACTATTTTGTGTCACATAACTCTCTGGTTTAACAGAATAAAAATTCAAAATGTGAAAATTGCAAAATTTTCAAAATTTTTGCCAAATTTCCGTTTTTTTCACAAGTAAAAGAAATTATCGACCTAAATTTACCACCAACATGAAGCCCAATATGTCACGAAAAAACAATCTCAGAATCGCTAGGATCCGTTGAAGCGTTCCTGAGTTATTACCTCATAAAGGGACACTGGTCAGAATTGCAAAAAACGGCAAGGTCATTAAGGCCAAAATAGGCTGGGTCATGAAGGGGTTAAGAGAGCAGCTGCCAAAATACCATTACAAAGCAGCAAACAGTTATTTGAAGCTGCTGGTGCGTCTGGAGTCCCTCGAACCTCAAGGTGTAGGATCCTTCAAAGGCTTGCTGTGGTGCATAAACCATAAACTATTCGGCCACCCATAAACAGTGATCACAAGAAGAAATGGTTGCAGTGGGCCAAGACATACATGAAGACTAATTTTCAAACAGTCTTGTTTACTGATGAGTGTCGAACAACCCTGGATGGTCCAGATGGATGGAGTAGTGGATGGTTGGTGGATGGCCACCATGTCCCAACAAGACTGTGACGTCAGCAAGGAGGTGGAGGAGTCATGTTTTGGGTCGGAATCATGGGGAACCAGCTGGTAGAACCCTTTAAGGTTCCTGAAGGTGTGAAAATGACCTCTGCCTGCAAAGTATATAGATTTTCTGACTGACAACTTTCTTCCATGGTATAAAAAGCAGAAACATGCCTTCAGTAGCAAAATCATCTTCATGCATGACAATGAATCCCTCTGAGTCATTGGCTGCTATGGGCATAAAAGGAGATAAACTCATGGTGTGCCCACCATCTTCCCCTGACCTCAACCCTATAGAGAACCTTTGGAGTATCATCAAACAAAAGATCTGTGAGGGTGGGAGGCGGTTCACATCCAAACAGCAGCTCTGGGAGGCGATTCTGACTTCATGTAAAGAAATACAAGCAGAAACTCTCCATAAACTCACAAGTTCAATAAATGCAAGAATTGTGAAGGTGATATCAAAGAAGGGTTCCTGTGTTAACATGTAACTTGGCCTGTTAGGAGAGTTTGGAGATAAATAGTTTTTTTGTTCAGTGAATGTGACCGCCTAATGCTGCAAATTCCACAAATGAGCATTTTCAGTTCTTTAAAACATATCAAATGTTTCGAAATTCTACTGTGCCTATTAATTTGGAACAGTGCATTTTGTGAGTTCTTATTCATTTTGGAGATTATACTGTTATCATAGGGAGGTTTCCTCAATAAAATTTGATGCATACTCTAAAGGGTGATGACTTTTATTAGACTGACTGTCATTTGCACTGACCATTTAGGAAAATCCGAGAAAAATGTCATTTGCATAATAATTTGGAACATGGTGTACTACGTGGCCAGTGTTACATACTATGTGGCCTGTGTTTTGTACTTCATGGGCTGTGCTATATATTGCGTGGCCTATGTTATATACTACGTGGCTGCTATATACTGCGTGGCCTGTGTTATATAGTACGTGGGCTGTGTTATATACTGTTTGGGCTGTGTTATATATTGCGTGACCTGTATTAACGCATTGGGTATTCTACAATATGTATGTATGTATATAGCAGCCACATACTATATAGCACAGGCCACGTACTATTTGCAGTGGCGTATCCAGGGGGGGCAGCCGGGGCGTGTGCCCCGGGCACAGCCGACAGGGGGGCACCAGCAGGCCGCCTGATGCGGCGGTCCAAGGAGGAGGATCCCCGTCAGCGGCATTCTGCCACCCCCACACTGAGATTCTCCCGTTCTCTGAGCCGGCTGTCAAATTGATAGCCGGCTCAGAGAAAGTGCTGCGCGTTGGTTCCGAATCCCAAGTGTACTAGCGACACTAGTACCCTTGGCTTGCCTTGATCTCTTTGTAAGCCCTGACCGCTGACCGCCGTGCCCGCCGGCATTTCCGCATCAGTGAAGCGCCAGCAGCGTAATCAGTTCACATGATCATGCTGCTGACGTCACATGCCGGCTCTTCACAGACGCACAGGGCACAGGCAGCGTTGTTGGTAAGTGCTCCAGCTCCAGACAGCGGGGTAATGGAGCTGAAGGCACCGAAGATTAATGATTGAAATTTAAGGGGGCTAGAAATGGCTGGTTGGGGTCAGCTATATGGAGCCAGCCTGCCTGCAGACACAAGGATAGGGAGGGAACAGGGGGAGTAAATTTAATTGTGTGAGTGTGAGGACTGAAGCAAAGCCAGGGAGCTGGATGGGTGAGTGCAGTTGCACTTGGTGGAGAAATCTGAGGAACATATGGGGGGATGGGGGCAGAAATTAGGACATTATGGCCTGGGGGCACAAATGAGGACATTATGAGGGAAGAAATCTGAGCACATTATAGGGGGCAGAAATATGATGACCTTATGGGGGGTTGAAATTTGCCGATATGTATGTGGGGATAATTTTTTTTTCACATTGTGAACTAGGGAAAGTACGGATGAGTATCCATTTAAAGATTTGTGTGTGTTTTTTTTTTTTTTGATTACTGGGTTAGTGATGGGGGAGTCTTCTGGACATCTCTCCATTTCTAACACCAGGGCTTGATATTGGGGGGGGGGCGCCAAACTGATCCTTTGCCCCGGGTGCAGGAAAGGCTAGATACACCTCTGACTATTTGTCTGCTATATACTACATGGCTCCTATATACTACGTGACCTGTGCTATATACTATGTGGCTGCTATATACATACATATTCTAGAATACCTGATGCGTTAGAATCGGGCCACCATCTAGTAATAATAATAATTGTGACTGATGGCAAAAGACTGATGTGTGAAAGCAGCCTAAGGCTACGTTCACATTAGCGTTGTGCGACGCAGCGTCGGGCGCCGCTGCGTCGCCGCATGCGTCATGCGCCCCTATATTTAACATGGGGGCACATGGACATGCGTTGCACTTGCGTTTTGCGACGCATGCGTCACTGCGGCGCACGCGTCAGGGTGCAGAGGACGCAGCAAGTTGCATTTTTTGTGCGTCCAAAATCAATCAAAAAAAGGACGCATGCGTCGCAAAACGCAGCGTTGTGCATGCGTTGTGCATGCGTTGTTCCTGCGTTGTGCGTTGCGTCACCGACGCTGCGGCGCACAACGCAAATCTGAACGTAGCCTAAACCCCCTCCAGCCCCCCTCTCTTTCTCTGGCAGTGTCAGGTTAAAGGGAACCTGTCACCACGTTTTTGGAAGATGGGATAAAAATAGCGTTAAATAGGGGCAGAGGTCGGCGTAACATTAGTGTGTTTGTTATGCGTTTATTACCCACCTAAGTTGCCGAAATACCTTTGCAAAGTCTCCGTTTTCGCCTGTCAATCAGGCTGGTCTGGTCAAAAGGGCGTTGTCTTCCCCCAGATTTTGCATAGTTTTCCGTTGGTGGCATAGTGGTGTGCGCATGCCCAAGGTCCCGAATCCTCTGCCAGGGGATTTAAAAGAGCGCGCTGTTCGTTATTTCATTGGTGATCGGTGGGCGCAGCCATCTTCCTTTGGCCGCGTGTGCGCAGAAGCGGCGCTCTGCTGGCCGCGGCTTCAGGAAAATGGCCGTGGGATGCCGCGCGTGCGCAGATGGATATCGCGGCGGCCATTTTCCTGAAGCCGCGGCCAGCAGAGCGCCGCTTCTGCGCACGCGCGGCCAAAGGAAGATGGCCGCGCCCACTGATCACCAATGAAATAACGAACAGCGCGCTCTTTTAAATCCCCTGGCAGAGGATTCGGGACTTTGGGCATGCGCACACCACTACGCCACCAACGGAAAACTACGCAAAATCTGGGGGAAGACAACACGCCCTTTTGACCAGATCAGCCTGATTGACAGGCGAAAACGGAGACTTTGCAAAGGTATTTCGGCAACTTAGGTGGGTAATAAACGTATAACAAACACACTAATGTAACGCCCAGCTCTGCCCCTATTTAACGCTATTTTTATCCCATCTTCCAAAAACGTGGTGACAGGTTCCCTTTAAAAGTTGAGAGTGAGGGGGAGGAGCCGTCTCACAGCACAGCAGACTCGGCCAGGAAGATGCCATATCTGCGTCTGTGTCCCCTCCTCCTCATCATGGCTGCTCCTAAACCACTGTCCTGAGACCTGCATAGGCGAAGCCGCAGGACCTGGTAAGTATACATATATATGTGTATGTGTATATAGTGTGTACATATATACAATATATAGTATGATTGCATACCTCCCAACTTTTGAAGATGGGAAAGAGGGACAAAGTTTGCGGCGCGCAAAGCGCGCCGCGGCAAATTTTAGGCCACGCCTCTGACCACACCCATTCATAATTAGTCACACCCATATCCACGTCCCAACCACACCCATTTAGCACTACCGATCACACTGTTTCATATACAATAGTTATAAACAAAAAAATATGGCCACACAGTGCTCCATACTGTATAATGGCCACACACAGCGCTCCATACTGTATAATGACCACACATGATGCTCCATACTGTATAATGACCACACATGATGCGCCATACTGTATAATGACCACACATGACGCTCCATACTGTATAATGGCCACACATGATGCTCCATACTGTATAATGACCACACATGATGCTCCATACTGTATAATGACCACACATGATGCTCCATACTGTATAATGACCACACATGATGCCCCATACTGTATAATGGCCACACATGACGCTCCATACTGTATAATGAACACACATGACGCTCCATACTGTATAATGACCGCATGCATACTGTATAATGGCTGCACATGATGCTCCATACTGTATAATGAACGCACATGATGCTCCATACTATATAATGACCGCATGCATACTGTATAATGGCCGCACATGATGCTCCATACTGTATAATGAACGCACATGATGCTCCATACTGTATAATGACCGCACATGATGCTCCATATTGTATAATGACCGCACATGATGCTCCATACTGTATAATGGCCACACATGATGCTCCATACTGTATAATGACCGCACATGATGCTCCATACTGTATACTGGCTGCACATGATGCTCCATATTGTATAATGACCACACATGATGCTCCATACTGTATAATGACCGCACATGATGCTCCATACTGTATAATGACTGCACATGATGCTCCATACTGTATAATGGCCGCACATGATGCTCCATACTGTATAATGACCGCACATGATGCTCCATACTGTATAATGACCGCACATGATGCCCCATACTGTATAATGGCCACACATGACGCTCCATACTGTATAATGAACACACATGATGCTCCATACTGTATAATGACCACATGCATACCGTATAATGGCCGCACATGATGCTCCATACTGTATAATGACTGCACATGATGCTCCATACTGTATAATGGCCACACATGATGCTCCATACTGTATAATGAACGCACATGATGCTCCATACTGTATACTGGCCGCACATGATGCTCCATACTGTATACTGGCCGCACATGATGCTCCATACTGTATAATGACCGCACATGACGCTCCATACTGTATAATGACCGCACATGATGATCCATACTGTATACTGGCTGCACATGATCCGTCATACTGTATAATGACTGCACATGATGCCCCATACTGTATAATGGCCACACATGACGCTCCATACTGTATAATGAACACACATGATGCTCCATACTGTATAATGACCACATGCATACCGTATAATGGCCGCACATGATGCTCCATACTGTATAATGACTGCACATGATGCTCCATACTGTATAATGGCCACACATGATGCTCCATACTGTATAATGAACGCACATGATGCTCCATACTGTATACTGGCCGCACATGATGCTCCATACTGTATACTGGCCGCACATGATGCTCCATACTGTATAATGACCGCACATGACGCTCCATACTGTATAATGACCGCACATGATGATCCATACTGTATACTGGCTGCACATGATGCGTCATACTGTATAATGACTGCACATGATGCCCCATACTGTATAATGGCCGCACATGATGCTCCATACTGTATAATGACCGCACATGATGCTCCATACTGTATAATGACCGCACATGATGCCCCATATTGTATAATGACCGCATGCATACTGTATTATGGCCGCACATGATGCTCCATACTGTATAATGAACGCACATGATGCTCCATACTGTATAATGACCGCACATGATGCTCCATATTGTATAATGACCGCACATGATGCTCTATACTGTATAATGACCGCACATGATGCTCCATACTGTATAATGACCGCATGCATACTGTATAATGGCCGCACATGATGCTCCATACTGTATAATGACTGCACATGATGCTCCATACTGTATAATGACCGCACATGATGCTCCATGCTGTATAATGAACGCACATGATGCTCCATACTGTATAATGAACGCACATGATGCTCCATACTGTATAATGACCGCACATGACGCTCCATACTGTATAATGACCGCACATGATGATCCATACTGTATACTGGCTGCACATGATGCGTCATACTGTATAATGACTGCACATGATGCCCCATACTGTATAATGGCCGCACATGATGCTCCATACTGTATAATGACCGCACATGATGCTCCATACTGTATAATGACCGCACATGATGCCCCATATTGTATAATGACCGCATGCATACTGTATAATGGCCGCACATGATGCTCCATACTGTATAATGAACGCACATGATGCTCCATACTGTATAATGACCGCACATGATGCTCCATATTGTATAATGACCGCACATGATGCTCTATACTGTATAATGACCGCATGATGCTCCATACTGTATAATGACCGCATGCATACTGTATAATGGCCGCACATGATGCTCCATACTGTATAATGACCGCACATGATGCTCCATACTGTATAATGACCGCACATAATGCTCCATACTGTATGCTGGCTGCACATGATGCTTCATACTGTATAATGACCACACATGATGCTGCATACTGTATAATGACCGCACATGATGCTCCATACTGTATAATGGCCACAGTTCTCCATACTGTATAATGACATACAGGCACGCAGCTCACACACACGCTCACACACATGCACACGCACACAGCTCACACACACGGCTCACACACACGCAGCACACACACAGCTCACACACGCACGCAGCTCACACACACAGTATCACACATACACACGCAGCATCACAAACGCAGCTCACAAACACATGCAGCTTTGAAACAAATGCATCACACATGCAGCCATCACACACACACAGCCATCACACACACACGCAGTCATCACACACACGCAGTCATCACACACAGCCATCACACATACACACGCAGCCATCACACACACACGCAGCCATCACACACACACACACGCAGCCATCACACACACCCAGCCATCACACACACACCCAGCCATCACACACACACACCCAGCCATCACACACACACACCCAGCCATCACACACACACACCCAGCCATCACACACACACACACACACACAGCCATCACACACACACACACCCAGCCATCACACACACACACACACACACCCAGCCATCACACGCACACCCAGCCATCACACACACACACCCAGCCATCACACACACACACACGCAGCCATCACACACACACGCAGCCATCACACACACACACCCAGCCATCACACACACACACGCAGCCATCACACACACACACACACCCAGCCATCACACACACATGCAGCCATCACACACACACACACACACCCAGCCATCACACACACACACAGCCATCACACACACACACACACACAGCCATCACACACACACACCCAGCCATCACACACACACCCAGCCATCACACACACCAGATACCTCATACACACATGACACACACACAAATGCAGCATCACACACACAATGACACACACATGCAGCATCAGACACACACACACATCTCACACACACACACACACACACACACACACACACACATCACACACACACAATCTCCTCTGTGGTGCAGGGGCGGCTGATCTGTCCATGTGCAGCTCTTCAGTTTCTCCGGCTGCTCACAGCTCTGCACTGTCCCGGCACCTCCCCCGTCTCTCCTTCTCTGCCGGGATAGCAGCTAAGTAAGAGCAGGAGAAGCCGGAGCTCCGTGCACACACAGGAGGTAGTGAGTCGCTGACCTCTCATCTTGATCGCTGCTGGCTCTCTTCCTCAGCGTGGCAGCGCCGCACACACAGGGGGCGGGGGGGGGGGGGTGACTGGTGACCGCGTGGGTAGTGGGAGGTATGTGTCACAGGGATGGATGCTCCCTACGATGCAACCCGGAGTATTTTGTCTTTAGTGTACATGAGCACTGAAGATGTTGTTTAGTGCACCTGGGTCCAGGTTGCAGGTAGCTATGAGAGGGTCTGGCTACCCATATACCTCACCTCTGAATGGGGGTGCTAACTGTACCCTTTTTCCCTGCTGGAGTTTGAGGACCTGCAGTGATGTCATGATCACGTGACCAGTGCATGTGATGTTACCTCACCTGTGGGTGTGGTTACAGGCTACCTAAAGGTGTGTTTAGCACATGGGAGTGAGTGTTTGGGAGTCTGCCAGTGTGGACAGAATTCCATGTGTCCCAGCTGGACACTATCGAGTGGCCTGTGTGTTGGACGGTTCCAAGTGGGGACCGACATCCTGAACAGCACACAGAGACCGTGTTTAGGCTAGAGAGCCTGCGTGCTGGACATAACACAACCCGTGTGCCCACAGACCTGAGAGAGCAGAGCTCTACTATGGACATTGAGGATTTTATCTGTCTGATGTAAGGCTGGTTTCACACTTGCGTTTTTATCTGCATGCGTTTTTTTAAAAAACGCATGTGTGAAAAAACGCATGTAAACGCGGTAAAACGCATGCGTTTTTTAGACGCATGCGTTTTTATAGAAAAACACAAGAAAACAAGAAAAAAACAAAAAACCCTACCCCTAACCCTAACCCTACCCCTAACCCTACCCCTAACCCTACCCCTAACCCTAATCAGTGGCCACTTATATAAGTGCCACGTCTTTCAGTGCCACGCATTTAAGTGCCACGTATTTACGTGCCACGATATTTCAGTGCCACGTATAACCACGTAGTTATAGTATTTATAGTACGTGGCACTTAAATATGTGGCACTGAAAGACGTGGCACTGAAAGACGTGGCACTGAAAGACGTGGCACTGAAAGACGTGGCACTGAAATATCATGGCACTGAAAGACGTGGCACTGAAAGACGTGGCACTGAAAGACGTGGCACTGAAAGACGTGGCACTGAAATATGTGGCACTGAAATACGTGGCACTGAAATACGTGGCACTATGACTGTCAGAAAATGTTCATTAAACGGTTAGGGGTGAGGTTAGGGGTAGGGTTAGGGTTAGGGTTTGGATCCCTTTATCACCTTGATGGTGGTGGGTGACTTTTCAGTGTGTTTTCTGTTTTTTTTCTATAAAAACGCATGCGTTTTTAACGCAAACAAACGCATGTGCTTAAAAACGCATGCGTTTACATAGACAACAATGCATTTTTTTGCCGCAAAAAAACGTATGCGTTTTTTTCGCGGCAAAAAAACGCGCAAAAAATACTACAGGTTGCATTTTTGAAAATGAATCATGCAGAAAAAAAACACATGCGTTTGAAAACGCGACCAAACGCGTACAAAAAAAGCATGCGTTTTCAATGTTAAATATAGGGGGAAAAAACGCATGCGTTTTTTGTGCAAAAAACGCTGCAGACAAAAACGCAAGTGTGAAACCAGCCTTAGACTGTTTGCCTTTTGTTCTTGCTTCTATGGTTTATGGAGAGAATAAACCACACAAACTGTTTTAACTGGAAAAACCATGCCTGAATGCTTGAATCCCGTGCCAAACGAGTGTCCCCCAAGACACGTAGTAGGCAAAATGCTACAATTGGTGCTAGACTGCGGGCAACGGTCCAAGAAGCACATGTTGCAGCGTTGACTGGTCTGAGTCAGAGGAGTGAACGGTCTGACAACCGTGAGTAATACTGACCGGGGTCAATGAGAACTATTTGTGGAATACCTCTGAGGAGAAGAGGACTCTGGAAACCTGTGTGGCTGACACCAACAGGTAACGGACAGGAGTCCCTGTTATACTGACTGGGGTCAGTGAGAAACTGTGTTTAGGCTGTAAAGACGAGTGTGTAACGGACAGGAGTCCATGTCATGTTGACCGGGGTCAGTGAGAGACTGTGTTTTTTTTCCTATAAAGCACGTGTGCAGGTGTTTTTTTTTTCTTCAAGTCATCTTGCTGTGGCTCGGCAGGGCCACGAAGACTGAACGTGTCTGGCGGTAACTCGGTGGGGTTACGAAGGTGGTCAATATCCTCAATATAGAGTCGTCTGGAGGTCCGCAAAGCCGTCTGGAGGTTTGCAGAGCAGTTGCGGCAAGAGGTTCTGCAGCAGCAGGAGCTGCAGTATCAACTGCAGGAGCCTCGCTGTGAGGAACTTTTGGGGCCTGAGAGTGCCGTGGGGGAGTCCATGGGGTGTACCCCAGAGAGAGGTGGTGTTCCTAAAGAGGGGAAACCCGAAACGGACCAGTGACTCCAAACAATTATGGTTGGCCAAAAAGGGACTGCATCCCAAAGGGGGTAGTTTCCCAAAAGGGGGTTGAGTCCCTAGAGGGGGTGGTGGCCCTAAAGGAGAAAATGGCCCACAAGGGGGGCAGCGACCCAAAAGGGGTGGAGTCCTGAAAGGGGGTGGAGTCCTAAAAGGGATAGTGGCTCAAAAAGTGGCGGAGCTTTCAAAAGGGCAGCACCAGTTACCTCAGTATTTGTGTTTTGCTTATTCCTAGTGCGGCATAGACTTCCCATTTAACAACAGGCCGCAGGTGTGTACTGTGATGTTACACCATGAAGGAGTCTCTGGATGGCTAGACTCAAACAGTCATGCGACTCTGACGGGAACTCCTCTCGTTCTCTGTCTGACCGAGAATGTTATGTAAATAAAAGCTTATAGCCTGACGTTAAATTCATCCATTGGTTGTATAAATTATTCTTTTGAAAGCTGAAGCCCTCCGAAATGTGGTTTAGGTTAAGAAAATAAATTACCATCAATGCAGAAATATTGATCAGTTAATGGACACAGAATGGTCAACATGGATAAGCGACAACTTCTGTCAGGGAGTGTATACTGTTGACAAAGTGATCATTGATGTGTCCAAAAGTGTAGAGTGCCAAGATGGCGGTATAGCACCAAGCTAATTGTACCCCTTTGAGAGGGGCCGGGACATTGTTGTCTTTGAAGACCTATGGGAAGTTGGTGAAGTGTGGGGTTGCTCAGAGGAGAGATGGAACGGTCTTGAGGCCCCACTACAGCAGCAGGCTGTGGGAATTCCTGTTAATGGGATGCATAAAGAGGAGGAGGTAGCGCCTCAATAGTCCAGAGTTCTGGGTGACCGTAATAAAGTGTGGGTCTGACACTTGTTTAAGTGGGGACTTGATGTTCCAGGATGACAGGGTGAGAGGGGGTGATTCCTATTCAGGTTGTGACTCGAACGCAAGGGAAAAATAGAGCAGTAAAGGGAAACCGAGTAAAAATGACAGATCTTCCTCTCGTCGCGGGGGCCGCGGAAAGGTGGGACAGGTTACACTCTCCGAGAAGAGAGATGATGAGGAAGAGTCAGGGTATGTGCACACGTTCAGGTTTTTTCGCATTTTTTTCGTGTTTTTTCGCGATAAAAACGCTATAAAAACTCATTAAAAACGCATACATTATGCATCCTATCATTTAGAATGCATTCTGCATGTTTTGTGCACATGGTGCGTTTTTTTCCACGAAAAAAACGCATCGCGGTAAAAAAGCAGCATGTTCATTAATTTTGCGTTTTTTTCGCGTTTTTCCTGCTATTCTATGCATTGGGGAAAAACGCACAAAAAACGCATCAAAAACGCGGTAAAAACGCTGTAAAATCGCGGTAAAAACGCATGCGGATTTCTGGCAGAAATGTCCGGTTTTTGTCAGGAAAATTTCTGCCAGAAATCCTGACGTGTGCACATAGCCTCAGAGTCAGGTACAGATCAGGTTACTGTCCTTGATAAGGAGGTCATTTGCTGGCCAAAAGAGAGCAGGACCATAACGTAGAGCTGCTTAAAGAAACAGTCGAGTGAGAAAGGGTCCTGGGACAAGCGGTTGAGCACAGAGTGGATGAGCTGGAGAAGGAAGTCTTGAGCTCAGAGGTCACCTGTCACCATGTCAATACATGAACAAGGCCATATTGCAAGATATGGAGGTGCTCAGTGAGGCCCAAGAGAAGAATCAGCAGGAGCTTCTCCAGAAAGAGGATGAGCTTTGCTGCCCTGCAGAGGAGCACGATAACGTTCTCCAAGAGCTCAAAATAAATGAGACTAATCCCCAGCTCCAGAAACCCACGGATGGATGGGAAATTGAACTGTTGCACTCTCCCGATCTGATCGCAATGAAGGAGAGTGAGCTGGAGAGGCTGACCAAAGAAGGGACTTCCACGGAGGAAGAAATCCAGCAAGGGAAGTTCCATGCAGAAGACCATACAAGGGACGTCGAGGTCTTGGGAAACTGCGCTGACACTAAGGACGAGGAGGTCCAACAGTATGTTCAAGAAGGTGAGACTCTGTTTCAAGTACATGATAGAGGTACCCAAAGATTTACGAGAAGCGTGTGCCAGTGAAGATGTGCATGAGGCCTTTAAAAAGGCGGTGGAAGCGTGTAGGGTGCACTGGGCACCTGAGACTCATCAACTGGTCACACTGTCGACTAGGAAAGTCACAGTAAAGCGGGTGGCTATCCTGAGGGACATGCACCTACAATGCCACCACACCATGCAGATGATCTTGTTGAGAAATAACAAAGCCGCTCAACGTCTGGAGTGTGTGAGGAAGGCTCAAAGTCAGTTGGGTATTGTAGAAGACATTGTTCAAGTGCCCAGAGGTCTGGTGAGGAAAGTCATTGGAAGATTTGGGAAGGTGATGCAGGAGATGGTGAATAGGTCCGGTGTGATGATAGTGAGCATTCCTGGAAGTGACATCTGAGGTATGTGAAGCTATTACTGCGCATGCGCTGCCGGCGAAATGGTGAATGCCTGGTTGCTAAGCAATACTGACGCTGTGTAAAGCGGCTGCTCTAGTGTATGGATTAGATAGGCCGGGCGCATGGCGTGTATATATGCGCAAGAAAGTATAACGTTGCAATGTAAATAACAGAAAAATGTAGTATGATATGGGCGTGTAGATAAGATAAAAATAAAAATAAAGGCAGCTAGATGTAATATGGGACAGTGTATGAGAATATACAAGGACCGTGGGGACCCTGGATCAATGAAGAGTGGACTGAGATGGATGAAACCCTGTGAATGTTCAATGGGAGGGATCTTAAATAGGAGGTAAAGCCTGGAAGATGGGCAACTCACCGGAGTAATCAGCGTGTCTGTAAGGGAAGAGTACAGAGATAATTAGTACAAGTCATTTAAAATTGCCAATCGATTGCCCTATTAAGGCCTTTTGGAGAGAGGGTGTCTGGCGTATACATCCAATACGTCTCCCTGGACTTCAATTGATTAATACGATTGCCACCCCGTCTAGGGCGGGGTGCCGCTCAATGATCTGGAATTTCAATTGTGCCACAGAGTGTCTAGCCTTAAAAAAATGATCTGGAAGGGGGAGCCAAGTTTTGTTCCATCTAATGGTTGATTTGTGGCTTGCAATCCTGTTGGGTGGTTTCCCCCACGTAGAGAAGGCCACATGGACACTTTATGACGTAAATAACGAAATTCGATTCGCATGTGTAAAATCCGCGAATAGGGAAAGATTTCCCAGTTCTAGGGTGGGTCACGTTGTCAGATTTAATCACGTTGGAACATGCAGCACAGTTTAAGCACGGAAAGGTACCATTGTGGCGTGAACTAAGGAATCTCTGGGTGGGTTCTCGGTGTGCACTGCCTATGTCAGCCCTGACTAATACTAATAAGTGCAGGTGCGCTGAAGGATGCGATCTCAGGATAAGCCCTGCCTAGGAGTGGCCAATGTCTCTTGATGACAGAATAGATTTTGGTCATGAATGGGTGGTGCGTGGGCACAAATGGCATCCTTTCCTGGGATTGGCGTAGTGCTGCAGTAGTAGATGGATTGAGGGATCTTGTGAGCTCATGCTCCAAAAGGGTAGAAGGGTAGTTTCTGTCGCGGAATTTTTGTGCCATAGATTGTAGTCTATTCTGCCGTGTCTCTGGGTCCGTGACAATGCGGGAAACTCTTTTAAATTGGGAGCGAGGTAAACTATTCCTGGTGGTAATCGGATGACAGCTGGAATAGAGTAGTAAACTGTTACAGTCCGTGGGTTTAGTGTATAGATCCGTTGTGAGGAATCCGTTGGCGTCTTTTAGTACTAACGTGTCCAGGAAGGCTATCTGTGTCCCATTTGAATGGATGGTGAATTGGAGTTCTTGGAAAATTGAATCGACAGTAGAGAAAATGATTCCAGGGTACTGGGTGTCCCGGTCCAGACAAGGAAGATGTCATCTATGTACCGAAAATAATTAAAGATATATTGTACAAAAAGCTCATTGTTGTAGACATGATGTGACTCGAAGTGCTTCATGTATGCGTTAGCGTACGCCGGGGCTACATTTGAGCCCATTGCGGTCCCGCACGCTTGGACATAGTAGGTATCCTCGTACAGAAAGAAATTTTCGTACAGGACTGTTCTCAAGAGATCAAGACAGAAGGAGATGGCGTTCTGGGACATATCTGTCTGTTCCAGAAGGTCTCTAGTGGCAAGAATGCCCTTTTGATGGGTTATTGACGTATATAAACTATTGACGTCTAATGTGACAAGAAGGCTATGTGGGGGTACTTGATGGATGTTAAATATGCTTATTCTGCACATTCATTTAAATCAGGACTTAACCAGGTGCGTTATTCTTAAAAGAAAAATGTCGTCATATTCACATAAAAAGTATAGTGGTTTATTGATTGTCCATAGAAAAATCAGGTTGCAGCAAAAACATAAAACAGATCAAAATAGTTACGAACGGATTGTCCATGTGTAGAGATCATCATTAGTTACCCCTCTTTCCCAAGTCCTGAATGGAAACCATCTATCTGTGTGTCTGAAGTTTGAAGGTCATCATGGCAGCTAACAGCTGTTGTTCCTTCCTTCTCGGACATCCATGGAGAATGATGAAGAAGATGGGAGGTGACAGTCCCACGTGACAAAAGACCCCCACACCCTCCTAAGAGACACTTATATATCTTCTCTACAGATCACGTGTTGCCCTGTATATGGAGTGGACTTATGCTCTGAGCTCCTATATACATAAATAGCTTTTGTAACGTCAGCATGAAACAATATGTTCGGTACAGGATTGAGACCAAGAATATGTCAATTAATTAATATTTAACAATTCCCCCTTTTGAGGGTGAAAGACATTGATTGGAACCCTCAAATTAAATATATTAATAAAATCTTCTTTCTTCTTTTCTTCTTCTTTAGCAAAATAATTTAGTGTTCATAATATCAATAATAATAATAATATTGTTCTACGTATTCAATAATATAATGATATGTAAATGCATGTTATGGTAAGCCGTGACCAATATTCATAAAATATATGTGATTATACTTCCCTATGTCTACTTGAAGCATCTCAGGTCTGATGTCATCTGATGTCATCTGGTCTTCATCTTGATGTCTTCTTCTTGGTTCTTTTTAAACAATCTTTATTATAATTCTTATGAAATAGATGATAGCATGTAGATGTTGTAGAGACTGTGTGTCATGTGTCAATCAAAGTCTATAAATTCAAATGTTGATAAGAAAACAAAGTTCATAGATGTGATGTAGCTTTAATATCTGTGTAGTGTCACCTTTAAAAACCTGGACTTACATTGGCTCGCCTTGGAAATCATCTGGAATCTCCATATCATCCGTAGTGGTCTTGGAACAGGTGTTTTTGGTCAGCACAGAAAGGGTTAAATTGACTCTTCCCTGCTAAATATAGCACCATAACCAGTCTTTAGTGCACCGGACACATGTCAGGGTTGTAGCGTCCTGACAATCACCTGATTGTTCACCAGCTTTCATGGAAGTCTTATAGGTGATAGGAAACCACTGGAACATAATAACACAGTTCATCTTAATGTCATAGGATCATCGTCCTCTCCGTGGTTGGCAGGTAGGATATTATACTCATACTTGTCAGTGATGGATGCTGTAGTTGTGAATGGTGACATGAATTGTATTCGACACAGTCTATTATTACTCAGAAATCATAGCATTGTTACCTTGTGGAACTCTGGATAACGTCTTTTTCTTCTTGCAACTTTTAATTGAATTTAAAAATATGAAAAGTCTTTATTAACGTAACTTTAATATCTTGATTGAAGTCTTCATTCCCTATTTTATACCAAATCTGGTAATTTCCCTAACTTATAATATCATAGCTTACCATAGCAATCAATAATATCCATATAATTATTGTCGGAATATTAATATGGAATTCATATTTGGAAAAATAAAATAATAATAATAAATTATAATATATTATTAGCCATATTCTTCATGTGATAGGACATTTTTATGTCATGGGTGTAATTTCTTTTTGAACCCATAGATGTCAGTGTGTCTTTTATGTAACAAGTGCTGTTATTACTAAAACTTTATTAATAAACTATAACCAATAATATGTAAGAATGTGTAGCCATGAACCAAAATAAGAATATATATATGAATAAATGAATAAGTGAAAGAATTGTTGTATTTAAACCAGAATTGAAACATTTCTTATATAATGAAACCATATGATCATTATATTTGATAAAGCAATATACTTGTATTAGACATTACTTTATTAAATATTGATTTTTATTTTTGAGATAAAAAATGAAAATTGAGAATAAAAATTGAATAAAAAGTGAAAAATAAAAAATAAAAGTTGAGAATAAAAATTGAAGGAAAAAATGAAAAAATGAAAAATAAAAATGATAAACAAATAAAAATAAGAAATGGTGAAAAATGAAAAATGAGAATAAAATAAAAATAAAAATAAGGCCTTTATATGTTGATGATGAATGCAAAGGTTATGTCTCAATAACACATTCCCTTTAATATTTCCATTATCTAGATGTTGTCATAACCTTGGATTACCAAAATATTGAAATTATGCAACTTTGCATATAATAACCTTCATTAGAGAAAAAAAAATGACTTTTATAATACTTATTGTATTGTACCCAATAATACCTTATTAATATTTCTTTTTTATTAAAATGTGTGAAAGAGGTATTGATGAAATGTGATGATGTAATCTGGATCAAAAACACATTTCCCCCTTAATACCAAAAAATATTATTTTATGAAAAAAATAAATTTGTAAAAACCAAAATTTAAAATAATTAATTTTATAACTGTCATATCAGCTTGTGCCATATATTTGTTTGAAAATGGGTATGCATTTATGTAACTTAAAAAAACACTGAATATAAAAAAATTATAATTTAACCATATTGATGTGTAATTGCACTTATTCACTAATTACTAAATCAAGAAATAATAATTAAAGAAATATATATAAATATATGTTGAGTAAATAATATTTCAATATATCTTACTATTGCAATTTAGCTAAATCTTATTTTTCTATTTTCTCATACACACAAGTTTTTTGTTCTCTCAACATACCATAAATCATGAGGCCTCTTTACATACTGTACATTCCACGCTCCACGCTCCTTACGTTACACTTCATTCTTGCGTTAAGTGCACTTAGCAAATGCTCATCTGTCATATGTCACTCAAACTATGACTCACATATAAGTCGACACTACATATATTACATACAAAAAAGAATACACATATATTAACCCAAAATATTGTGTCCTAATTATCAATCAATGCGCATTGTACTATTAAATTTAGTATTCTAATATTTATTTGAATATTCCCCAAATATATCTAACACTATGGTCCCTCCACTGCATCTCCCTGCCATGCTCTATTTTTATCGTAAACCACTTTAATAAAGACCGGACTTAATACACGGATGGTGAGTGCTCTTCCTTTTCTTTCATTGATTTATGTAGATTAACTTTTTTTCCGAATGAGCACCATTGGTCCGTAGTGGTAGTAAAACGTTCCCAAACCGAAGGGAGGTGAAACAGGAAGCTCAGGCTGAACAGTGCGCACGTTTTTTGTTTCACTGAGTTCATATCTAACACTATGTTCTAACCTATAGATAGGACTCTTCCATATGAAATGTGTGCATTTGTTGTACAGTTATATTTAGTACAAGTCTGCAACTGAATCCATTTGAATGTAAAGGCTGAGGAACTTCTAAAGTTTCTTCTTACAGCTTTAAGTTGAAACAAGAGAGTGACCTGTCACACCATGCAACGAAGGAGAAAAACTACATTATTTCCATGCAAAGGAAAAAAACAAGTTTTTAGTTTATTAGTTATATATTATTTTTTTATTAAGTGTTAAATATATATACAATCATGCAGTTAATATAGCTTCCTGTGTAAATAAAACATAAATTCATGAAAGAGGGTTTTTTGTTCAATTCCTGTTTTTGAAATGAAAGCTCTAAGGAAAAATAAAAGATAAAGGTTAATTTCATATTTATTCAGAAACAAAATAATTTAAATATGTTATACATATGTATATATTTAATATATATATATTGTGAGGCAGTGACTGGTTCAAAGCCCTGGAATAGTGGGGGAGGGGTGTCAGTGTGTTCTTGGAAGCAGACAGGGCAGTTGTCTGCAGAGTTCTCTCTGTGTGGAGCAGCACAAAAGCTGAAGGAACCAGAGGGACTGACACCCTGCGTCTTGGCCTGTCTTATGTTGTACCCGGCTGCACTCCAGAGGATAAAGAGTGCAGTGTGCTGAGTGAGTACAGAGACTTGTTATACCCGGCTGCAGTCACCCAGGGAAACTGGATAGAGGGAAGTTCGGTCTGTGTGTTGACTGCATCATATAGCCATGCACTATTAATGGACTGTATGAAGAAGCCGTATACTATATTGACTGTGTGAAGTAACACACTAAAAGAACGTTTTGTTTGAACTTGTTTGGATCACTGCCGTTTCACTGTGTACGGTCATACCGCTGCATCACAATATGTAATTAATGTAATTCTAAGTATTATTACTGGAATAAATTTTAATTATTTCTCTATACATATATATATATATATAAATACAGTTACTATAATCTATACCTATACAAATATGCTACAGTATTTACTGTATACTATATTAATATATATAACTGCAGAAATATATTGTATAAAATAATTACATATTAACAAATAATACATTGTATAACTCCTCTACACCTCATATAATTGATTACATTTTTAGCCAATTCCTAACCCAAAATTTACCTCTCTGTCAATAATCTGTTGGTAAACACCATTTAATAAAGTCATTAACCCTATGGACTCTTTGAAGTTGAAGAGCTGCAATAATGGAGTGTTCAGTTGAGCAGGCCCTGGGATACTCACCTGCTTCCATCTGTCAATTTCCGCCATTTTTAAAAGGAGATCTGAACCTCCAGCTTTTAACCCTTTCAGTGCAGCTTCAGTGGGAGACTTCTGCATTTCATTATAGGGTTTGTAGCAAATATGTAATTTTCTTCGTTCTTCATAGATTTGATTTTGGGTCAGTTTTGGAGATTTTGATTTTGGCTTCTGATAAGATATAATTCTGTCTGATCTAAAAACCTTAGTATGATTTGTTTTCCTTTCAAGATTCTCATGTTTTCTAAAAAATTCAATGGACTGTGCACATTCATATAAAGAATCTTTTTGTGAAGCAATATCACGAGATACAGGATCTAGGAATCGAAATTTGTTCACAAAACAATTTATCATTGATTTTTTACTGGAATTTGTACTGATCATCCTGTAAACCCTTTCAAAAATGGACATGAATGTAAAAGTACATTCTTTCCGGCCAATCCTCAATTTTAGAAGAATATCAAGATCTGGATAATTTTCTTTTAGTCCACAAAATATCAAAATTTTTAATCTTTCTACATCAGTCATTTCTTCATGGAATTCTTCATTCTGCATTTTTAGTGAGAATTTCCTGGAGAAACTTACTGGAAGCCAAATTTTAAATAATTTATTTTTCTCCTGATTAGTCAGATCAAACTTATCGGCAAAACTTTCAAATATCTCTGAATTTCTGCACACATCGATTTTGTCATCATATGCAGGAATGATTTTACATAATTTTAACAAGGACTTCCTAGATTTAGTTTGGAGTTGGGCCTCTGAGCCGTCTTCTATTTTTAGTGGCCCTTCCACATCATCTTTGTCAGTTGTCAGGTCTCCTACGTGTCCTCCATCTTGTTTTTCATCATGAGGCACAAAGTCAAGGTCACCTTGAGTGGCCGCCATTACAGACATGTGCGTCACATCTTCCTCTTCCTCACACTTCACATTACAGTCAATCTTGGGGACATCATTAATTTCCTTTTCCTTAGAAATTCTTTCTACACAATCTTTTTTGGACTTTTCTGTAACAAACTCATGAAATACATTAACCATATGTAATATATTTTTCAGTTGCTCTTTTTCTTTTTTCCTAGATGCTAGCTTAGAATCTAACTTCAAGTTCGCTATTCTACATTCCGCATATAACGAGAACCAAAATATTTCTACACTAGATCTATACAAACTTACAAATTGTATCTGACTTGATTTAGCAAATGAATTAATCAATTCCATTTGTCCTTACCTTGAAATCTCAGCTTGTAGATCCTTTTGCTGGGCTCCAAACTTCACTTGACCACGGCTATTTTTAGCACGTCCGGCACTTGTAGTACTCCTACTACTTGTCAATTCATCTGACACCCGTTAGTCTCTGTACAAAGTCATAGGTTCTTCTTGAGATCTTTGTGACTTGAAGTTTTGAAGTGAAATTTCTGAATATTTGCACAAAATCTTGCAAACTGTTCTGTCTTCCCCCCGTGTGCAAAAATGAAGGAAATTCACGAAAAAAAATAGCACAAAAATCAAAACTGGCTGGCTTCGGCAATGTTAAATATGCTTATTCTGCACATTCATTTAAATCAGGACTTAACCAGGTGCGTTATTCTTAAAAGAAAAATGTCGTCATATTCACATAAAAAGTATAGTGGTTTATTGATTGTCCATAGAAAAATCAGGTTGCAGCAAAAACATAAAACAGATCAAAATAGTTACGAACGGATTGTCCATGTGTAGAGATCATCATTAGTTACCCCTCTTTCCCAAGTCCTGAATGGAAACCATCTATCTGTGTGTCTGAAGTTTGAAGGTCATCATGGCAGCTAACAGCTGTTGTTCCTTCCTTCTCGGACATCCATGGAGAATGATGAAGAAGATGGGAGGTGACAGTCCCACGTGACAAAAGACCCCCACACCCTCCTAAGAGACACTTATATATCTTCTCTACAGATCACGTGTTGCCCTGTATATGGAGTGGACTTATGCTCTGAGCTCCTATATACATAAATAGCTTTTGTAACGTCAGCATGAAACAATATGTTCGGTACAGGATTGAGACCAAGAATATGTCAATTAATTAATATTTAACAATGGATCCGTTTGATTGTTTCCAGAAACTGGCTTGTATCCAGTATGAAAGATCTGGTGGTCTTAGTGAGAGGTGTCAAGATTTTTTCCAGAAAGATAGAGAGGGGTGAAAGAATTGAATCCGTGGAGGCCACAATCGGCCTCCCTGGCGGGCTATGGAGGGATTTATGAATTTTAGGTAAAATGTAAAAAACCGGGGTGATGGGATGGGGGTTCTGTAGATAGCTGGCTGTTTTGTTGTCAATGGTTCTATTGTCAAGGTACACTTTAATAAGGTCGTTAATTTTTTTGGAAATCACAGAGGTAGGATCCCTAGGGATGACCTTGTAGGTGTTAGTGTCAGAGAGTTGTCTTAGAACCTCGCCACGATATAGTGACTGATCCATTACAACAGTTGCACCCCCTTTGTCCGCTGGTTTAATTATAATGGTATTGTTGGAACGTAGTGAAGAAAGGGCCTGTTTCTCCTCGAGTGTTAGGTTAGTATGTGTTGGAAAACAAAACGAGTCTCTGTTGGTGTGACAGAGATTTGATGTTGCGGTCCACAAGAGAAATAAAGGTTTCAGTGGCGTGATATGAGTGAGGAGGTGAGAAGGTGCTAGTGTTCCGAAGCCCTAAAGAGGAGATAGACAATTCTGAAGCAGTATTTGTACATATAGAGGACCCCGCTGTTGCTGCCGCCACGGGCATGACGCCAAAATGGGTTTTGAGTCTGATTGTCCTGTAAAATCGATGTAAGTCCTTCTCAAGCTGGAATGGATCCCAATGGGGTGTAGGACAGAAAGATAATCCTTTCTGCAGTACTGTCAGTTCAGCTGGGAAAAGGGAGTAGCTGGAGATGTTAACCACCTCACAGATTTAACCACCAGGTAAACATGCGCCCACACTAGGACTCGTTCTGGCCGTTGCCCATATTTTATTATGACTTGTTTTCTCTGCATTTACCCATGCCCTTGCTTATTTACAGACCCCACACCAGGGCTCTCATCAGACCCATTATAGCGTCATTAAAACACCAATAAGGTACAATACATGCTTAACCTACATAGTACCGATATGTCCGAACACCCCCTTCCCCCTCCCCCCTTTTTTTTTTACTCTCTCACTTATAGCCACTATTTCTCTACAGTTCGCTCTACGTATCCACAAGGATCCTTATCCTCTACTCTATGCGTAATAAAGGTAAAAATGTCTCTTTATTCTCCTGCTAGCATAGTCATATGACCTGGCTACCTTAGCCCTCTGCCCCTTTCTAACTCAATCTATTTCTCAGCCTTTTTTCCAACACGCAGTTTATGTTTTCACAGTATATGCATTATGTTATTTACGGTTGCTGTGATTTTGTCCTTTTGTTTTTTTCCCCCCTTTTTTTTCCTTTTTATCCAGGATGGGTATTATATTGCTTCATGATTTACGTTTGTCATGTGTTCTATACGGTATATTGTATATACTAGATACTTACGTTTTATTTTTATTTCTGTTTTTTCCTAGCGATTATATGATTAAGGCTCTGGTAGAGCCGAAACGTCATTATTTCCTATGGTCGCTTTCAAACACGCATTTGTTCATATCATTAATAAATTGTCACTATTGCATTTCACATACCTAGAGTGTGCGGTGTATATATATTCTTCAAATATGATAAGTACTATTAAGCTAATGAATGAGAGTAATGATGGTGACCAGCAGCTAGAAGAACATTCTTGGTCCACAGACACAGAAATGTTTGAAATAGAGGAACACGGTATTGTAACTGAGGAGCAAACTGAAGTTGCTTCAGATGAACAGCAACATGATAGTTTAGATGATCTTGTTGAAACTGTGTCAATACGTTCTTTCATTCATCACATGTGCTGTGTTGTGCATACGCTACAGCTGGCTATAAGAGACAGTCTGCAAGAAGGACATGCTGCTGCACTGATTGGCAAGGTGAGAAAATTGACTACTGTTGCCAGAACCCCTAAAGTTGACTCAATTTTGAAGTGACGTGCTGGAAAACGGGCAATTATTGATAAAGCCACACGATGGGGCAGTACTTACTTAATGATTCAGCGCTTGGTTGAACTGAAAACCTTTCTTGTAGACATGGCTTACCCTCAACTGACGCTAAATGAAAGTCAGTAGAATCAGGTGACTGAGCTGGAAAAATTGTTAGAGCACCCAATTACAGTGACTAAAAAATTACAAGCAGAGGACTTAACTCCAGGTATTTTCTTAAAGGAGTGGAAGAACCTGATGTTTCGCCTGTCCCAAAGAGGAGGGTTAATTGCAAGTGGCATTGCTATATCAATGAAACGGAGAGAGGAGCTACTATTACAAAATAACATTCTTTTGGCAGCTGTTTATGTAGACCCAATGCATTGGATTCTTCTAGATGATCAACAGCTAACTAAAGGAAAAGAAGCTCTGTTTGAAATAGCAGTAAGGATGAAAGGGGTTGCAGAACAGTCAGGAGGAACAAGAAGAATTTGGTCGTCCTGCCACATCTTCACCCTCATCAACTGATGAAGAATTTAATTTCGAAAAATATTTGGATCACAAGGACCGTGCAAAGCGTTCCCGCATAGAAGAAGAGTCATCCCCATCAAAGACCACAGCCAGTACATTTCAGCAGAATTTTTCATGTGCACTAAAAGAAATTGAGAAATTTGACCGTTCATCAAAAATAACAGTGCAACAAGCGATTCCTCTGTATCCTCTGTATCCTGACATTGTCAGAGATGTTGCCCGTAATGTTGTATGAAGTAATCCCTTGTTATGTCCTGTAGGATCTCCACACTCCAATGGTTCTGGGTTTGCCCTGGTTGATGAAGTATAATCCAACTGTGGATTGGCAATCCAGAGAGATTGTGAAGTGAGGAGATTACTGTCATGGTAGCTGCATAAACGTTTCCCCTTCTGCTATATCTACAGGAATCTTACCAACATTTTTGTCTGGCTTTGAGGACCCTGCCACAATTTTGCAGAAGGGGGTAGGCATCTCGGCCTTGTTCATTGACCAGGAGGGTGATGTGTTCTAGGCTCAGGGGGACGCCCCTGCCTCCTGCCCTTCAGGGAGGTTATTTGTGTCATCTAAGTTGCACCACAATGTAATGAGAGAATTTTATAACTCTGTATTTGCTGGCCACGCAGGTGGTAAGGCAACCGCGGATCTCCATTCTCGTCGATTTTGGTGGTGGGGGTTGCATCAGGATGGGGTAAAACAAGTGTCTACCTCCAATGTTTGTGCACATTCTAAAGTAACACATACCTGTCCATCTGGTCCTGTTTTGCCACTTCCTGTTCCTAACATGGTCTTGGGAGAGACAGGTATAAATGTATGACTGTCTGTAAAGAGATATGTGGAACCTCTTGAGCCCTCATCCCTACCGACTCCTCAATTAATGGTTGATGGAAACCTGGAGTTTCAAATTTCGAGGATTGTAGATTCTTGCCTCCAACATTGTTCCTTAAAATACTTCATGCATTGGAGGGTTAATGGTCCAGAAAAAAGGATGTGGGTTTCTGCATCAGAGGTGACTGTCCCCAGGCTGGTTCATTCGTTCCACACCTCTTATCCTGAGAAACCCGGTCTTGAGTGTCCATAGGCCACTCGTAGAAAGGGTAATACTGTCACGGATGTGTCAGAGGCTGTAGACTGTTGCACTGAATTTTGTTGCAGAAGGTCTCAGCAGGATGCTGTGCTGACTAGTAGCCACCTCCCGCAGCGAATGGTGTCACCTGGATCTGGGGGTTTATAACTCCCAGCTTCCTGTTGGGAGTTGCGGGTGTTATTTCTTTTCCTCCCTTGTGAAGGCTTGGAGCTACAGCTGTCAGCTACCTTCCTTTCTGGTGTCTGGAGGACGTCTGCTGTTACCTCTATGAGTGTGCTTAAGATTAGAGTCCCCCTATTCGTCTATCCCAGTTGTCTGCAGTGTAGTGGGGATTGACTCATGCTCATGCCTATGCAAGGATTACTGCTAGGGTCTGACAGGGCTTAGGTATCCTGCTCGGCAATAGGTGCAGAACTTATTTAGGGTCTTTATGTAGATAGTGTGACGTTAGTTCTGCCTAGGGGTCTCCACTCCCTGCTTCCCTAGCGTTGGGCTCCCCTTCCCCTTATCACTTTGCATTGCACTCAGTCTGTCTTACACCTTGCGTGACAATGACCGTATATGAGCCTTAGCCAGACTCCAAATGGTGGTAAATAACCGAGATTTCCGCATTTTAGCTCCTGGTTTGAAGTCAATAGGACAATCATTTGCCACCATATAATAGACGTCCGGTAACTGGTAATAATTCCTTCATGTGTGGGGTCTATTTGTCTCCAAGCAGAGAAATCACACGTTACATTCCACACATAACACTGTGTAGAAAAGGCGGCGTGAGGTAATTGTGCCAGTAGTGAGGGGAATAATGGCGGGAATGTCACTGACTGAGGAGAAGTTTCCATGTAGGGTCTTCACTCCTATATCATTCACTGAGGCCCCTGATCATGTGACCCCTGACTCCTCCCCTCATGTGACCTCATCACAGGTCCTGTGCAGTGGGCACACAGAGCAGCCATATATGTGGAGTGCGGCTCTGCAGGTGGAGGTAGGTGCTGGAGATTTCCCACCAGATACATACGACCCAACTATGGGAAACTATGGTTCTCATAGCACAGGGCCCCTTTATTGGCTCCACACAGTGTAATGCCCCCATTATGCCCTGTAAGCAGGGTTCTGCCCCCACAACCAGCTGCCTCGGGCACTTTACCATGGCCTGGTACCACACATAGTGCTTGGCACTAAATCTGTTCTGCCTTTGGGGCTCTGGCCTTTATAATATCAGTAAACTACGTCATCAAGGTCTCCTGACCAGGTGCACCAAGACTCTCCCCTCCTGAAACTCTCCCTCTTCCCACTGATTTTGCAGTGTCCCATGTGGATGGCAGATGGCAGTCTTTTTGTACAAATGCTGCACGTGATGCCCCTCACACAGTATAAAGTTTCCACAGTACTGGCATCTCTCACACAAAAGATATTTCCACATTACAACCATCCCACCACACAGTGTAATGTTTTCATCCAGCTCACTGACCACCGACAACTAATTAATTAATAATATTCAGCCTCATTCTTGGTGCAAATACTAATGGACTCTGGACCTATGAGATATTTACCTTACGATAGTTGGATGGGCAGGGGCGTAGCATCCATAATGGTAGCCCACTCAGTCACTATTATGCCAATGAATTGAAAGGGCTTGTGGAGTTTGGTATTGGTCACCCTCTTCTTCCCATCATCACAATTTCAGGGATATCCACATTCCGATGACGGTGATACCATTGAATAGAATAGTGAATCTTGGAGTCGAAAGCTCCTGACCCACCATTCAGCCTTCACTTCTGAGTCTGAGACTCTATCCACAGCAGACACAATGACTTCACTACGTCACACCTGTAGTATGGAGCCTCGGTACTCACTGCATAGACTGGAGCAGCACACCTCGGGAACAGGGCTGGGTTGAGTAGTGGGTTTTTTTTTTTTTTTGTTTTTTTTTTAAACATCAGGAATTGTGGGGGCAGCATATTAACAGAAGAGCTGTTTGGGCCTCATACTGAGTATATGGTTGGTATGGGCCATTATCCTGATTATGGTGGGCTGTGGTGGACTATAAATGCCTCCATACTGAGTGGGGGTACATATTTTGTGTAGCAGGTTGTGGTGGCCATAATACTGTGTGAGGGGCTGTGGGGGCCGTCATGCTGTGTGGAGTCTGTGGAGGCCGTCATACTGTGTGGGAGTTCTCATTCTGAGCTACATGAACACACTTAGAACAATTTCCTTGTGTTGTAGCTGTTTTTGTTCTGACCCAAAGTCAGATATGTCAGATCACCAGTGAGGCTGAATTAAGAGATTAGGCCCTCAGATAACAAGTGCTAGAAGAAAAGCATGCACACTGGTTGTGAGCAAGTCACTTTTCTACTTTATTAACACAAGAAGCAGTATTTTATACCATTTACAGTAATGCATCTCATGTAGCCCTCCCTGTTACCCAGGTCACGATGACCTTTATTTACCACTAGATGAAGAGCACGGCATTGCCCGGGTGTAGTAAGGAACTGCGGTTAGTTATAACAAATTATAATGATTATATTGCACAGGAATTGTTGCTGAATGTCATCTCTTCCTGTATATAGTATGTATACTCGTGTGTCTTCTCCTACTGTATATAATGTATACCTGTCATCAACTTTTGTATATAGTATATACCTGTGTGTCATCTCCTCCTGTATATAATGTATACCTGTATGTCATCTCCCCTGTATATATAGTATATACCTGTGTGTCATCTCCTGTATATAGTACAGTATATACCTGTGTGTCATCTCCTCCTGTATATAGTATATACCTGTTTCATTTCCTCCTGTATATCGTATATACCTGTATGTCATCTCCTCCTGTATATAATGTATACCTGTATGTCATCTCCTCCGGTATATAGTATATACCTGTCATCTCCTCCTGTATATAGTATATACCTGTGTCATCTCCTGTATATAATGTATACCTGTCATCTCCTCCTGTATATAGTATATACCTGTGTGTCATCTCCTGTATATAGTATAAACCTGTATGTCATATCCTCCTGTATATAATGTATACCTGTCATCTCCTCCTGTATATAGTATATACCTGTATGTCATCTCTTCTGTATATAGTATATACCTGTATGTCATCTCCTCCTGTATATAGTATATACCTGTATGTCATCTCCTCCTGTATATAGTATATACCTGTATGTCATCTCCTCCTGTATATAGTATATACCTGTGTCATCTCCTGTATATAATGTATACCTGTCATCTCCTCCTGTATATAGTATATACCTGTATGTCATCTCCCCTGTATATAGTATATACCTATGTGTCATCTCTATATATAGTATATACCTGTGTGTCATCTCCTGTATATATTATATTCATGTATGGCATCTCTTTCTGTATATAGTATATACCTGTATGTCATCTCCTCTGTATATAGTATATACCTGTATGTCATCTCCTCCTGTATATAGTATGTACCTGAATGTAATCTCCTCCTGTATATAGTATGTACCTGTATGTCATCTCCCCTGTATATAGTGTATGCCTGTGTGTCATCTCCTCCTGTATACAGAATATACCTGTCTTGTCCTCCTGCATATAGTATATACCTGTATGTCATCTCCTTCTGAATATAGTATATACCTGTATGTCATCTCCCCTGTATATATTATATACCTATGTGGCATCTCCTCTTGTATATAGTATATACCTGTATGTCATCTCCTTCTGTATATAGTATATACCTGTATGTCATCTCCTCCTGTATATAGTATATACCTGTATGTCATCTCCCCTGTATATAGTATATACCTATGTGTCATCTATATGTAGTATATACCTGTGTGTCATCTCCTGTATATATTATATTCCTGTATGGCATCTCTTCCTGTATATAGTATATACCTATATGTCATCTCCCCTGTATATAGTATGTACCTGTGTGTCATCACCTCCTGTATATAGTATGTATGTGTCATCTCCTCCTGTATATAGTATATCATCTCCCATGTATATAGTATATACCTGTATGTCTTCTCCTGTATATAGCATATACCTGTATGTCATCTCCTGTATATAGTATATTCCTGTGTCATCTTCTCCTGTATATAGTACATTCCTGTGTCCTCTCCTCCTCTATATAGTATATATCTGTATGTCCTCTCCTCCTGTATATAGTATATACCTGTATGTCATCTCATTCTGTATATAGTATATACCTGTATGTCATCTCCTGTATATAGTGTATACCTGAGTCATCTCCCCTGTATATAGTATATACCTGTGTATCATCTCCTGTATATAGTATATACCTGTGTCATCTCCTCCTGTATATAGTATATACCTGTATGTCATCTCCTGTATATAGTATATACCTGTGTCATCTCCTCTTGTATATAGCATATACCTGTATGTCATCTCCAATATATAGAGTATATTCCTGTATGTCCTATCCTCATGTATATAGTATATATCTGTACGTCCTCTCCTCCTGTATATAGTACAGTATATACCTTTATGTCATCTCCTTCTGTATATAATGATATTACAAATCCCAAAATCATATTAATAGTCTGGGAAAAAACACATGTGTGTTATATGTAACCAGACACATCCAATCCACTCCATAGAGTATAAATAAAAATAGGAGAACCCAGAGCATAATGTAAACAACTGCTTTATTGATACAAAAGTTAAAAAGCCATATATCAGTAGTACTTAAGGTGCATATATTCCAATGACTAACATAGATAAGGGGGAAACCCACCCCTCTAAAATCCCCACACTGCGCAATGATCATGGAAGGAGGATAGAGTAAAGAACCCTTCCATGTAATACAGCCTAGTGCAGCGCCAAGCTGATCAATAATAAAGTGACAGACCTAATAACCAAGGCACAAATATCGCAAGTCCACTCAAGTCAGCTTACCAGCACAGGGGGGAGACAGAGGGGGGAAATCCTGCCGGAATAACGTCCCCGACGCGCGTTTCGCGGCTTAAACACGACGCTTCTTCAAGGGAGTGTAAAGAAAGGGGCGACCAGGACCTGCTAATAACCTGCCTAACCTCAGTCACATGTCTGTTGCCGGCCAATAGTGGTGGCACCGGCGGCGCATGCGCACGGCGACGGAAAGGTCCTCCATGGAGGCAGGGCGTCAGGCTCAGTGCGCACGCGCCGGGAAACCTCCCGGGGCGACCGCACAGAGCACACAGACGCCCGCCCACATGAGGGAGCCGCCCATCAGCCGGGCGATGCGCGCGGCCACCAAGAGGGTAAGTCATAAAGGGACAGCAAATGTTGCCAAAATTACTGGCCGGCAGCAAGACCACAATACCTCCACATGTCATAGAGGAATGGGACAAGAGAAGGAACAGCCAAATTGAACCGGACCAATAAAAGAATGCCGCTGGTATATATTATATAGTGACGTGTGGGAAATAAATAAATAAATAGCCATACAGGTCATAACAGTAAAGAAGATGGCGATATATGATTACATACATTGTGCAAAAAGAGAAGTATCTGAAGTAATATCATATTATACAGTAATACATACATGTATAAATACCATCTTGCAAATATATGCCGCAACACAGAGCACACAAATTAGACAAGTCCATTAGTAATATGCAAATAACAAATAACCAGCTCCTGTTCACATAGGCATTCATGTCTCAAGAGATGGCGGAGGTGATGGGGTGTTGAATCCAAATGACCAGGGGAAGAAGGAGGCAACAGCCAGTAGAAGGCCCGCAGGTAAGAGCAATTACTGATAATACAAGAACAAAAAAACAATAATTAAAAACTAAGAAAAACAGAAAGATTAATCCGGAAGGCGAATGATGGGTGCCAATATAAACAGAGCATCAAGATGGCAAATTGCTAGAGATACGGAGCAAAGCTCAAGGACTCATTAGGTCCTCTGGGGGTCATACAGTCCAACATGACAATCCATTTTGTTTCAATCTGCGCAAGTCGTTTTTTGTTGTCACCACCCCTCACGCCCAGATGAAGTGCGTCAATCTCTGTATGTGTCATCTCCTCCTGTATATAGTATATCATCTCCCATGTATATAGTATATACCTGTATGTCTTCTCCTGTATATAGCATATACCTGTATGTCATCTCCTGTATATAGTATATTCCTGTGTCATCTTCTCCTGTATATAGTATATTTCTGTGTCCTCTCCTCTATATAGTATATATCTGTATGTCCTCTCCTCCTGTATATAGTATATACCTGTATGTCATCTCCTGTATATAGTGTATACCTGTGAGTCATCTCCCCTGTATATAGTATATACCTGTGTATCATCTCCTGTATATAGTATATACCTGTGTGTCATCTCCTCCTGTATATAGCATATACCTGTATGTCATCTCCTGTATATAGTATATACCTGTATGTCCTCTCCTCCTGTATATAGTATATATCTGTACGTCCTCTCCTGTATATAGTATATACCTGTATGTCATCTCCTGTATATAGCATATACCTGTATGTCCTCTCCTCCTGTATATAGTATATACCTGTATGTCATCTCCTGTATATAGTATATACCTGTGTGTCATCTCCCCTGTATATAGTATATACCTGTATGTCATATCCTTCTGTATATAGTATATACCTGTATGTCATATCCTTCTGTATATAGTATATACCTGTATGTCATCTCCTGTATATAATATATACCTGTATGTCATCTCCTCCTGTATATAGTATATACCTGTGTGTCATCTCCTCCTGTATATAGTATATACCTGTATGTCATCTCCTCCTGTATATAGTACATACCTGTATGTCATCTCCTTCTGTATATAGTATATACCTGTATGTCATCTCCTGTATATAGTGTTTACCTGTGAGTCATCTCCCCTGTATATAGTATATACCTGTGTATAATCTCCTGTATATATAGTATATACCTGTGTGTCATCTCCTCCTGCATATAGTGTATACCTGTATATCATATCCTTCTGTATATAGTTTATACCGGTATGTCATCTCCTGTATATAGTATATACCTGTATGTCATCTCCCCTGTATATAGTATATACCTATGTGTCATCTGTATATATAATATATACCTGTGTGTCATCTCCTGTATATATTATATTCCTGTATGACATCTCTTCCTGTATATAGTATATACCTGTATGTCATCTCCTGTATATAGTATATACCTGTATGTCATCTCCTCCTGTATATAGTATATACCTGTATGTCATCTCCCCTGTATATGGCATATACCTGTGTGTCATCACCTGCTGTATATAGTATGCATGTGTCATCTTCTGTATATAGTATATCATCTCCCCTGTATATAGTATATACCTGTATGTCTTCTCCTCCTGTATATAGTATATACCTGTATGTCATCTCCTATATATAGTACATTCCTGTATGTCATCTCCTTCTGTATATAGTATATACCTGTATGTCATCTCCTGTATATAGTGTACACCTGTGAGTCATCTCCCCTGTATATAGTATACTAGACTGTGGCCCGATTCTAAAGCATCGGATATTCTAGAATATGCATGTCCCCGTAGTATGTGATTCGCGGCAGACTGTGCCCGTCGCTGATTGGTCGAGACAACCTTTATGACATCATCGTCGCCATGGCAACCATTATGACATCTATGTCGATACTGTGCCCGTCGCTGATTGGTCGATGCCTGGCGGCCTCGACCAATCAGAGACGCGGGATTTCCATTATGACATCATCGTCGCCATGCTGTGCCCGTCACTGATTGGTCGAGGCCTGTACATCTCTTCCTGTATATATAGTATATACCTGTATGTCATCTTTCTGTATATAATATATACCTATATGTCATCTCTTCAGGTGTATATATAGTATATACCTGTATGTTATCTCCTCCTGTATATAGTATATACCTGTATGTCATCTCCTGTATATAGTATATACCTGTATGTCATCTCCTCCTGTATATAGTATATACCTGTATGTCATCTTCTGTATATAGTATATACCTGTATGTCATCTCCTCCTGTATATAGTATATACCTGTATGTCATCTCCTCCTGTATATAGGGATAAACTCAGAACAAAATGATAATAGTGCCCATGTTAAATCGAAAATTGCAAAACTTTATTGGTTAAAATACAAATAACTTAGGTAAAAAAGGGGGGAATGTGTTATGACCTGGTGGTTAGGAGCACCCGAAGTGACCTGATGGTTAAAACAGAAAACCTGGGACAAGCTCTGAGGAAGTGGTAATACTGACCGCAATCCCTAATCCTATCACACACACTAGAAATAGCCGTGGAGCGTACCTAACTCTCCCTAGACGCCTCTTCACAGCCTAAGAGCTAACTACCCCTAAAGATAGAAATAGCAGCCTACCTTGCCTCAGAGAAATTCCCCAAAGTAAAGGTAGACCCCCACAAATATTAACTGTGAGTTAAGAGGGAAGTGACAAACACAGGAATGAAACAGATTTTAGCAAAGGAGGCCGAATCTTCTCTAGAAAGACAGAGGATAGGAAAGGGAACTATGCGGTCAGTATTAAAAACTACAAAAACCACGCAGAGTGTGCAAAAAGACCTCCACACCGACTCACGGTGTGGAGGTGCAGCTCTGCACCCCCAGAGCTTCCAGCTAGCAAGGAAATATCATAATAGCAGGCTGGACTGAAACATAGCATGTACAGAAAAATATATTCAAAAATCCAATGAACAGCAAATGACTAGCAAGGACTTAGCTTCTGCTGGAGTAGTCAGGTCATCAGAGAATTCCAAGAGAGATCTGAACCAGTACTGAAACATTGACAGCTGGCATGGACTAACGACCTGGGCAGAGTTAAATAGGGAAGCCAGCAGCAGCAATAAACGAGGGCAGCTGAGAAAGCCAACCTCAAAGATCATCAGTTCCACTCAAAGCCACCAGAGGGTGTCCAAGGACAGAACTCACCAAAGTACCATTCATGACCACAGGAGGGAGCCCGAGAACGGAATTCACAACAGGAATGTGTCACAGATCTAACATACATAATAATGCACCGCAAAAGTATGGACATGCAAAGGAATAGAAAGCATGGAAGTGAGGAATCAATTTCTCCCTCACTGAGAGCACACAATGTTCAACCATTCATATATCCCATGACAATGGGGATTTTTTACTATCTCACCTCTCCTGCGCCTTATAAGAATGCAATGGTTCATCCCTATGGAATTACCTGATCAAGTTAACCACAAAAGTAGTAAGAACAAGTGATCATTTACCCGTTATCAGGGCACAGCCCACACCACTATCCCTGCATGTTCGCCCAGACGCGCGTTTCGGACCTTCCTTCTTCAAAGTGGCCTGCATCTCTGGTGTATATCTCATCTTTTATACCTCTACCGCCATATTATGGAATAGGGGAGCGTTACCGCATGACCGGAAGTGACTGCCCCGGCCGGAAGTGATGCGCCAGTCTCCCAGACAACCGCGACGCCGGCCGGCGTCACGTGGCGGCAGGTCCTGGGTGAACATCGCCCACCACGATGAGACGCCAAAAGCCGCCCAGGGCCAAAGAAACCAGGAGAACGTGCGCATGCAGGCAAGGGGCATCATCACTTAATACTATCACAATACAACACTAAAGAGTGTATAGGCCTATCACTGCTGAGGTGTACATATAAAAAGACCTAAATACATACAAGATCATGAGAAGGTGACAAGGACAAATTCATTAGGAAGAATACATGAACCCACATAGGAAAAAAACACACAATAAACCGCTATATGTGAATCTGTCGTTATCCATTAATGTTATAGGGCTTGATTGGAGCAAGAATAGAAATCTTTTACTCGGACTCCCATGACAGCACGACGAGAGAGGGGATCCGCCCATTAGGAACAGGAAACCTACAGATACAAAAGGGCGGCACCTCTCCCCTGCATCAGTTGGTTTCCTGTTCCTAAAGGGACGGGTGCCTACAGATTAGCTAAAGGAGCCCAGGCCGGCCGGACCGAATCTGGTAGCGGGGGGGTCTCCTACCTCGGCCGGTGCGGAGAACCCTGGAGACGCCACGGTGGTCCTGGCTGGACTGCACGCGGTGGCGTTCGCAGCAGGGAGCGGAGTCCGGAGGATTTCCTGCCTCCATCAGCGTCGGCGCCGGTAAGTATTCCCATTGGTGGTGCAGCGGTGCGGTGAATGTGGGGTGCCGGCGTCGGGGCTGCCTGGGTGAACTCCCGGAGCGCTGCGGTCCGTTCCCGGCGTCCTGCACCGCTCTCAGCGTGTGCTGGAGCGTTTCCGGGTGCAGTGACGTGAGGGGGCGGAGTTAGCAGCCGCTTCCGGGTCGCCGGGTGTCTGCGCATGCGCAGTCGATCCAAGATGGCGGCGCCCATAGCATCCTGATGCCGGTTTTCTCCCACATGGTTCCTGCCTCCCTGCGGTATCCTGAGCCAATGGGGCAGCGTCTGACCTATCTGCTGACCGGATCCAAGGGGGATTTAAGCAGGTGACAACTACAGAGCCCTGCTTTTGGTCGCAAATCATCATGGAGAGTGGTGGTGAGCAGCAGCAGCAGCAGCAGCAGCTGGATGAGGTGCGTCAGAAGCCCAAAGACAAAAGCGACCAGTCCAGTCGAAGAAGCTCGTCCGCAAAAGGATCCAGAGCTTCGGCTAGGAAAGAACCCCCTCGTATTCCGGTATTTACTTTGGCGCACGGGTAAGTGATCTACGTGAAAGTTCACTCTGTGACGCAGGCCCCCTATACTTTATCATTCCAGGGGAAGAAAAGCACGGACAAGTCAAGGCATAAGGAATGTGCCCTCTGTGGGGTCCCCTTACCTGATTCTTGCCCCAAAAAATTATGTGCCCCCTGTATACAACAGACGGTGAGGTCTACAGGAGTGGTTGGGTGGAAGTGACATTAGGTCAGATAGTATTTATCACCTATATTGTCCTCCCCTAGGTGGCGGAAGAATCTGTGAGTGCGGCTAACCTGAAAGAAATGATCCGTTTGGAAGTAAGGGAATCCTTACGGTCCCTGTCCCAAGCGGGAGGTTCCAAACATAGGACCCCTCTGGACTCTAATTCTTCGGAGGAAGAAAGAGAAGAGGGTGCCTATCACTCAAGTCCTTCCTCCTCTTCATCAGATGAGGAGTCTGGACGATTCTGTCTACCCCTGGATAGAATTGACAAAGTCGTCAAGTCTGTTAGAGGCACAATGGGGATAGAAGAGCCCAAACCGCAGCCCTCAAAGCAGGATATGATGTTCAGCGGATTGGATCGTAAGAAACATAGATCTTTCCCGGTGAACGAAAAAATCCAAGACCTGATTCTCCGAGAATGGAAGAAACCCGAGAAAAAGGGTTCCTTACCGCCAGCGTTGAAACGCAGGTACCCTTTCGACGATCCGGTTGTGGAAACTTGGGATAAAGCCCCTAAGCTGGATGCGGCGGTGGCAAAAGCGTCGAAGAAGGCCTCATTGCCATTTGAGGATATGGGGACCCTCAAAGACCCCCTTGACAGAAAGGCAGATGCTTTTCTTAAAGGAACCTGGGAGACGGCGGCAGGATCTCTAAGACCAGCAGTTGCCGCGACTTGTACAGCCAGGTCTTTAATGGTCTGGCTGGATCAGTTAGAGTCCCAGCTCAAGGACGGCGCTTCCAGAGATTCCATTCTGAAGGCTTTACCAACAATGCAGAATGCTGCGGCCTTTCTGTCAGACGCATCTGTGGACTCGGTCAGGATGGCGGCTAGAGCGGCAGGACTCTCCAACGCGGCTCGTAGAGCTTTATGGTTGAAGTGCTGGTCTGGCGACATTCAATCCAGAACTAAACTCTGCGCCATTCCGTGTAAAGGAGAATATCTCTTTGGACCAACTCTGGATGAGTTGCTGGAGAAAGCGGGGGATGATAAGAAGAAATTTCCCAATCCATCTTCAGCATCCTACCGCAGACCCTTCATTAAAAGGAGATTTGGTCGCGGGAAAAAACGCGGATCCTCACCCTCTAGAGAGAGTTTTAGATGGGAGGACAGACGCGGAAGAGGTACGGGCTATATGTTTCGCCGTTCCTCGAAAGAACAGAAAAAACCGGACCAATGACTAGCGGTCCCCGTGGGGGGTAGACTGTCAGCTTTCTCATCAGCTTGGTTTGACATTACAAACAGTAAATGGGTCCGAGGCATCATAGCAAAAGGTCTAAGACTTGACTTTGATCACTGGCCTCGAGATAAATTTAATTTAACCCCTTTACGTTCCTCCCCCCTTGAGCAAGCAGCCTTGGAAGCAGAGGTCACAAACTTATGCTTCAAGAATGTTTTGGTTGAAATTCCAGTATCAGAAAGAGGGAGAGGATTTTACTCTCCTCTCTTTCTGATCAAGAAGCCAGACGGATCATTTAGAACGATCATAAATCTTAAAGGCCTTAATAATTTTCTGACCAATGAATCGTTCAAGATGGAATCAATTGGTTCAGCAATAAAAATGTTGTTTAAACACTGCTTCATGGTAGTTGTAGATCTAAAGGACGCGTACTATCATGTCCCAATACATGAAGACTACCAGAGATTCCTGAGGGTAGCTGTGTCAATGGGGGGACAAATTCGTCATTTCCAGTTTAGAGCTCTTCCCTTTGGCTTATCAGCGGCTCCGAGGGTGTTTACCAAGATAGTGGCCGAAGTCATGGCACACTTACGAGAGTCTGACATCTTAATTGTCCCCTATTTGGATGATTTCCTTATAGTTGGGAATTCAGCAAACCATTGCCTCTCTCAGCTACAGACAACCACAACCAAACTTGAGCATCTGGGGTGGATTGTGAATTATGAAAAATCCCGATTACAGCCCCAGAAAATACAGAGATTCTTAGGACTGTTGTTAAATTCAGAGACCCAACAGTGTTGTCTTCCGCCCGACAAGTTATTACACATCCAACAACAGGTGTCTAGAGCAACTGATAATCCATCCATGACACTTAGACAGGCTATGTCACTGTTAGGATCTCTAACCTCGTGCATTCCTGCTGTCCGGTGGGCCCAATTTCACACCAGACCCTTACAATCCGAGGTACTGGTTAATGACAGAATCTTGCAAGGGGCCTTGCAGAGTCAGATTACTTTGGGTCCAGAAGCACTGACATCTCTTAGATGGTGGCTAGTCACTGACAATTTATCGGCAGGAGTTCCCTGGGTGACACAGGCGACACGTATTGTAACGACAGACGCTAGCCCTTCAGGTTGGGGAGCACACATGGACGACATGATAGTTCAGGGTCTATGGGACCCCTTAACATCAGCCTCCTCCAACCAAAAAGAATTAATGGCGGTTGAACTGTCAGTTAAAAAATTACTCTCATATCTGCAGGGTCACCACGTCAAGATCCTCTCGGACAACCAGGTGGCGGTCGCGTACATAAATCACCAGGGTGGAACTCATTCCGAATCATTGATGAGGGTGACAGATCGTCTATTCCAGACTGCGGAAGACCATTTTCTATCTTTAACCGCACTGCACATACGAGGAAAAGAAAATGTAAAAGCGGACTTTCTAAGCCGCAACACCCTGAGACAAGGGGAGTGGTCTCTAAACAGTCTTGTGTTCGACCAGATTGTCCACAAATGGGGACATCCAGAGGTGGATTTATTTGCCACCAGGGACAATCGAAAGACAGTAAAATTCTGTTCCCTAAATCCCAGGGAGAATCCTCTAGCGGTAGACGCCTTTCTGATCAGTTGGAACTTTCGGCTGGCTTATGCGTTCCCCCCGCTGGCCTTGATACCTCTGGTAATCAGGAAGATAAGAGAGGATCGGGCAAGAGTTATTTTGATTGCCCCATTTTGGCCCAGAAGGGCCTGGTTCACCTGGCTCAGGATCATGTCAGTGGAGGACCCCTGGGTGCTTCCGGACATCCCAGATTTGCTCCACCAGGGTCCGATCAGCCATCCTCAAGTAAAGAATCTCCATTTAACGGCATGGAGTTTGAGAGGGCGTTACTGAGGGACAAAGGGTTCTCCCCAAATTTGATTGAAACCCTTATGAAAAGTAGGAAGCAGATTACAACAACAATCTACGCTAGAACCTGGCGGAAATTCCTGGCCTCTTCTGACTTTAATTTAGAAGAGGGAATACCTATAAAACAGATCTTAGAATTCCTGCAAAGGGGCTTAGAGCTAGATCTATCCACTAGTACCCTAAAAGTACAAGTCTCGGCCCTAGGGGCCTTGTTTTCCTGTAACATCGCCAATAATTATTGGATCTCAAGGTTCATTAAAGCTTCTAGCAGGGCTAGACCCATACATAAGGATAGATCTATGCCGTGGGATCTTAATCTAGTCCTGTCAGCATTGACTAGAGAGCCGTTTGAACCATTACAATCAGCTTCAATCAAGGCCCTATCCCTTAAAACAGCATTTCTGGTAGCGATAACATCTGCCCGTAGGGTAGGGGACATACAAGCTCTCTCCAGAATTTCCCCTTACACAGAGTTTCTGCCAGATAGGGTAGTCCTCAGACCGGACCCAGCCTATTTACCAAAAGTGTCATCACGGTTTCACAGGTCACAGGAGATAGTTTTACCATCCTTTCTTCCCAATCCCTCCAACCCTAAAGAAGAGCTACTCCATACACTAGACGTTAGGAGATGCCTGTTACAATACATCTCTGTTACTGATACATGGAAAAAAGATAATGCGTTATTTTTATCTTTCCAAAACCCTAGAAAGGGACTCAGAGTATCAAAGTACACACTAGCGAAGTGGATTAGGGAGGCTATCTCTTTGGCTTATACTGCAGGTGGGGGTCCGACTCCGCAGAATCTGAGGGCGCATTCCACCAGAGCCATGGCTACATCCTGGGCGGAAAGATCTGGAGTATCAATCGACCAGATATGTAAGGCGGCCACATGGTCATCCCCGTCCACCTTCTTTAAACACTATAGGTTGGATTTAGGGGCCTCCTCTGATCTCACCTTCGGGTTAAGGGTGCTGCAAGCTATAGTCCCTCCCTAAGGTAGTGTTACATCTCTGTAATTCTCTCGTCGTGCTGTCATGGGAGTCCGAGTAAAGCATTAAGCTACTTACGGTAGCGGCATTTCTCGGAGGCCCATGACAGCACCCTTAGTTCCCTCCCTATTCACGTGGGGGTTGCACCTCCTATAATGTATATATCTCACGTATGATACCCAGTTCCAATATATGGGTTATAATATTGTATATAAACTGTATATAATGTATATTTTTGTGTGCCACTAACCGCGGTAGTCCTCTCAAGGCTCTGAAATACAACTGATGCAGGGGAGAGGTGCCGCCCTTTTGTATCTGTAGGTTTCCTGTTCCTAATGGGCGGATCCCCTCTCTCGTCGTGCTGTCATGGGCCTCCGAGAAATGCCGCTACCGTAAGTAGCTTAATGCTTTTTACACCTCTTTTTGCTTCTCCTTATTATCTTCTCCATATCTCACATCAAGCTCAACGTTGGCACTTGTTTGACAGATCACAAAAAGATGAGGAAATATACATATAAACGAAACTATAATATAAGACAAATTTAAAAACAATGTTAAAATGTGCAGCCAGGGTAACAATTACAATGCACTATAAGGCCAACAACAGACAATCATATCGCAGATAGGACCTAAGTCATAAAAATGGAGCAAAACTGATGTTTTCGTTAAGTCCAGATGGATGGATAGTGTCCAGTGCCCAAATCCATCTGGACTCTAACTGCTCCAATCTGTTAGAAACACCTTCCACCGCGAATACCGACATCACAACTATGATACTACTTAAAATTGCGGGGGAGAGTTTTTAGCATGGATGCGTCCAATTGAGTTGCCACAGCCGCAATACCATGTACGTGTTCCCTAATGCGTATCTTAAACTGACGTGTGGTCAAACCCACATAGATTGTGTAACAAGGGCACCAGGCATAGTAGATCACATTTTTATCCGTACATGTAATCCTCTTTTTAATTTCAAACTGACGAGATCCACTGGCATTCTCAAATGTATTGCAGCGGTCAATGTTAGGACACGCCACACACCGACCACATGGGACGCAGCCATGTGCCCCCGCCATTGTATCCAAGAAAGTAGTTTTAGGCCCAATAACATAATTACTGTGGACCAAATGGTCCCGCAGATTTTTTGATCACCTTGCTGTGACAGCTGCCCTCTCTGGAAGAAATCTTGAAATTATTTGGTCGGCTTTTAGAATATTTTGAAAGAAGAAATATAAACCAGCTCACCCGTGATGCATAAACCAATCCTCGGGAGCACGGACCCGCTGTTTTTAGGCGTATAGAGTCCAAAAAGAAAAGAATGTCCAGCTTCACCGAATCCGTAAAAAAGAGTTTTCTTTATTCACATACTATTGAGCATAGAGGATACAGACTTCAGCACAAGCCATATGGGTAAGAATCTCAACGCGTTTCTGGAGACTAAGCTCCCTTAATCATGTCATGATTAAGGGAGCTTAGTCTCCAGAAACGCGTTGAGATTCTTACCCATATGGCTTGTGCTGAAGTCTGTATCCTCTATGCTCAATAGTATGTGAATAAAGAAAACTCTTTTTTACGGATTCGGTTAAGCTGGACATTCTTTTCTTTTTGGGCTTTTAGAATATGCCAGTACCTGTCCAATGCCCTTCTCATATGTAAGAAGTGGGAATGAAAGTTTGTTACAAAACGGACTATATCCTGATTTTAATGACGCTTTCTCCGTATAATAGTGCGTGTCTAGATGAAAACCTCGCCCTATTAAAGGCTTTTTTTAATTTTACAGTTGCTGTACCCCCGCTCAAACGACCCTTTAGGTCTTCAGCTTGTCTCATAAAGTCATCGTTGGTTGAGCAAAACCTACGGAGGTGCAAAAATTGTCCAGTAGGGATGGACTGAATCACATGTCCAGGTGGGAGGAAGTGGCATTCAATAGCATATACACTCACCGGCCACTTTATTAGGTACACCATGCTAGTAACGGGTTGGACCCCCTTTTGCCTTCAGAACTGCCTCAATTCTTCGTGGCATAGATTCAACAAGGTGCTGGAAGCATTCCTCAGAGATTTTGGTCCATATTGACATGATGGCATCACACAGTTGCCGCAGATTTGTCGGCTGCACATCCCAAAGATGCTCCATACAAGGCAGGATGGATCCATGCTTTCATGTTGTTTACGCCAAATTCTGACCCTACCATCCGAATGTCGCAGCAGAAATCGAGACTCATCAGACCAAGCAACGTTTTTCCAATCTTCTACTGTCCAATTTCGATGAGCTTGTACAAATTGTAGCCTCAGTTTCCTGTTCTTAGCTGAAAGGAGTGGTACCCGGTGTGGTCTTCTGCTGCTGTAGCCCATCTGCCTCAAAGTTCGACGCACTGTGCGTTCAGAGATGCTCTTAGGCCTACCTTGGTTGTAACGGGTGGCGATTTGAGTCACTGTTGCCTTTCTATCAGCTCGAACCAGTCTGCCCATTCTCCTCTGACCTCTGGCATCAACAAGGCATTTCCGCCCACAGAACTGCCGCTCACTGGATTTTTTTTCTTTTTCGGTCCATTCTCTGTAAACCCTAGAGATGGTTGTGCGTGAAAATCCCAGTAGATCAGCAGATTCTGAAATACTCAGACCAGCCCTTCTGGCACCAACAACCATGCCACGTTCAAAGGCACTCAAATCACCTTTCTTCCCCATACTGATGCTCGGTTTGAACTGCAGGAGATTGTCTTGACCATGTCTACATGCCTAAATGCACTGAGTTGCCGCCATGTGATTGGCTGATTAGAAATTAAGTGTTAACAAGAAGTTGGACAGGTGTACCTAATAAAGTGGCCAGTGAGTGTAGGTTGAAGTGGGTTTACGGAAAATATCCATTTGTGATTCATCACATTTGTCCCTCTTGAGTGTCACATCCAGGAATTCCACAGTGTCACTATCATATTTGTACGTGATGTAGATGTTCAAATCGTTATCATTTAGTGACACCATGAAATCGTTGAGTCGTTCCTTAGGCCCCTGCCAGATCAGCAAAATGTTGTCAATGTACCGCGTCCATGAGAGGACGTGGCCCATTGACAACAACTGATCCGGCAGGGAGAGGTCCCTTTCCCACAGCCCCAGGAACAGGTTAGTGTAAGCTGGGGCAAAAGATGCCACCATCGCTGTCCCCTGGAGCTGCAGGAAAAAGGACCCCTTTATTTTTTTGTTTTTATGTGTCAGAGTGAACCTAAGTAACTCGCTCACCAGATCACTGATGTCCCTTGGTAAATTAAATGTAACCAGAAAAAATGTCACCGCCCTTAGGCCATCATCATGCCTGATGCTGGTATACAGGGACTCGATGTCCGCTGTCACCAGCATCGCATCCCTGTCAAAAATAGACCATCCACCTGTCTTAATAAATCTCCTGTATCTTTAAGGAAGGATAGCAATGCTTCTACTAAGGGTTGTAATTTCGAATCTATCCATTTGTTGATATTTTCCAAGAAGTTCCCCCTACCTGACATGATAGGGCGTCCGGGGGGCGTCCGCACGTCCTTATGGATTTTTGACAATAAATAGAAGGTGGGGATTGTGAGTTCAGTCACCACAAGGGCCGTGGCCAATTCCTTGGTGATCGTCCCCACCTCCCTAGGATTGTTAATGATGGTCTGTAACTGTGTAGAATAGGCGGACAAGGGGTTAAAGGTGAGTTTTCTATAGCAAGTTGGGTTGTTTAATTGGTGGAGGGCCTCTTTTTCATAGAGGACCTTAGGCCACATTACAATATTACCCCCCTTGTCCGCCGGTTTGAATTTCCCATCAGGTAACTCCTGAAGGGCGCGCAGACGCTCCCTTTCTTTTTTGGACAAATTGTCATGATGGATATAACGTGGAATCTTAAGGAATTCCTTAGTCACAATTTGGACAAACAGATCCACATTTGGACATGAAGACAGGGGAGGGAACTTCTTGGACTTAGGACGAATAGTTAGTTGCACCTTACCTCCCTCAGGGGTATTATGTTCGATGGCCAACTCCTCCAGAGCGCGTAGCGCTATCTGTTCTTCCTCTATAGGAAATAACTCAACAATTTTACCTTCAAATAAATATTTTTTAAAAATCAAGGAGCGTGCAAACATGTGTAGATCTTTTACAGCCGTAAAGGCATCAAATGGCGCAGCTGGTGCAAAGGATGGACCCTTTTCAAGGAGTGCCAAATCCATATCCATAAATCTATATTGACTAAGGTTAATTACCTTATTGTCACGTCTTTGATATTCGGGTGAACGGTACTCATGCCGTCTATATGGGTGAAAGTTGTGATCTTTCTGCCTCCTCAGGGATATTCCTGACCTAGTAGTCATAGATGGACTAGATATTTCAGAATGGGCACTCACTGATGAGTCAGATGACAGCGATATTGGGGCGGGATTTAAACACCGCTTCACTTTTTACTATTGATGCTGCCTATGGAGTAAGGTAATCTTCTCTGATGACAAACAAAATCTTTAGGACAGCATACATATTCATAGGGGTGGCCTCAGGCCTGAGTAACCCAACCACCACACGCAATAGCCATGGAACTACTCCCAACAGTATTCTATACAAACAAGAAATTAGAGTACCAAAATCCAAAAAAAAAGAAGTAAAATCAAGATAATTTTTATTTTACTAATAAATATAAGGCACCAAAATAACATAAAACATGGTCAAATCATAAACAGAGTTTTTAGCAAGATAAAGATTCAGATGCAGCAGAACACATGCAGACAAACAGCACAACCAAGGAAGATCATTTAAGAAGACATACCATTTCTAGTAAGGTGACAGTGCTTCAAGTATATCCAGAGTTAAATAGTGATAGGGGTAGCCATGTCATAATATAGTGTGGTCAGTGTAACATATAGTAAAAATGTAAAGCCGATCATATCACATGGCATCCACTAAAGCTCACATAAGTTCAATAATTCTTACCCATAGTTGTGATGCCTGTCACACTATATTTTGACATGGCTACCCCATCATCACTGTTTAACTCTGGATATACTTGAAGCACTGTCACAGAATACACATTTTATTTTTTCCTATTAACTCTTTTGGGCCCCAGAACATACAGTAGATGTACACCGCAGGGACAGCGCAGGAGAAGCTGCAACAAGAAACCTGGCAGTTTAACCACTTGCTGCAAACATGGCATCTAAGAAGTGTATTGTGCTTTTTCCATGTTTTTTTTCTTTTTACAAGAATTGTTGGAGCCATTTTTTTTTTAGAAACATTTTAATATCTGTTTGTTTTTTTTCCTGGTGTTTTTCCTGTAATATAGGAAAGCTTAAGGCCAGAAATAAACCCCATAAATCACTGTACATAGAGACTTTGGGATCAGATCATTTCTGTCCGCGGTGTTTGTGCAAACAACAAAACCTTTTCTAAAAGCCTCAAACTTCTGTGTGTGACTCAGAGCTGAGATCTAACGTGATAGAAGATTACAGTGCGGGGAAGACGGGAAACCTCCATATAGAGGCCGGGGGGGATGGAGTCAGTGACCGACTCTGGACAGATCTGTTTCTAGAGCCGCAGTAGAAGATGAAGATGTCGTCCTCATCATGAAGTCGTTATTTCTCCTGTCCCGTGTAATGAATATCTCCTGCAGTATTGCTAATGCCGATTCCAGGGTCGGTAAATGAGACGAGAATTAGTGTTATGGAAGATGAGTCTATGAGGAACGTATTCAGCTGCCGACTCCGGGGGAGAAACTGCTTGTTGTCTGTGGCCTAAATATATAGGTTTTATTAGTAGATGGAAAGAAGAAAACTAAATACTGTAAAATAATAAATCTCCTCATATGTTTTCCTTATTATCTCCAGTAATTGTATTATTACACAGGATTTTATGATGTTACTTCGGCTCATCTCCTCATTCAGGTCTCTTCAATATCGGATCCTCTCAGTGAAGATCTTCTACAAAATAGAATTTCCCTGATTTCCCAATCAAAGATGGATATGGACAGAGACAAGATGGTAGAGAGGATATTACACCTCACCCTAGAGATCCTCTTCCGGCTTACTGGAGAGGTGAGAGATTCTGATGACGTCACATTACATCATTCTTATCTGTGGGAATAACAGATGGACAGAACTGGAGAGGTGAGGACTCTGGAAATGTCTCTAATGAGATATATTAATGTTTCTCTCCATAACCAGGATTACACAGTAGTGAAGAAGACCTCTAGTGAGCGCTGTCAGGACCCTGTGTCTGAAGGATGGGGAAGACCCCTGAATCCAATCACGGGGCCTCCACCTCACCCCCTGATACATGAGGACATCAATGACCAGAAGATCCTATATCTCATCTACAAGTTGATTGAGCTGCTGACTGGAGAGGTGACACTGCTGGGAATGCTGGGACATTATACAGTAACGCAATGAAGGGATCGGGGGGATGACGGTATCATTGTATGTGTCAGGTTCCTATAAGGTGTCAGGATGTTGCTGTCTATTTCTCCATGGAGGAGTGGGAGTATTTAGAAAGACACAAAGATCTGTACAAGGACGTCATGGAGGTTCCCCAGCCCCTCACATCACCAGGTAATAGACAGGACTAAATATACACGGCCTATAATTATCTGTATGTAAAGAATGAATTCAGTCCCTATATGTGTTTCCTCCAGATCTATCCAGTAAGATGACAACACCAGAGAGATGTCCCCGTCTTCTTCTTCCACAGGACTGTAAACAAGAAGATCCTAATGTTCCTCAGGATCATCAGGTAGATGGAGAGAAGGTGTCTTGAGATCTCCCCTATGATGTGTAGATGACTTTGAATATCTTGTGTTGTCTTGTTTTATCCACCAGTATTATATGTTTTATACTTGTGTAATGAGAATGGTGGAAATGGCAGGATTAGAGCTGATCATAGATGTGACTTCTCCATCTGTGTGTGACTTTTACAATATTTGTTTCAGGGTGAAGATCTGACCCATATTAATACCACAGAGACATATGTGAGAGATGATGAGTGGTGTAAAGAGGAGATTCCTACATATGACTACCCAGGTGAGTAGTGACCACTAAATGCAGAGAAGTCACAGATTCTTCTCGGTCACCAGCTGTGGCTGCTTTATTGGTGGTGTAGTCTGGCCGTATTGCTGTGATCAACATTTTGACTGAGGGATCAGTAACGTGTCTTAAGCCAATACAGATGAATATGTAATCAGCGCACCACATAAAGTCCCACCCACAGCCCCACCCCGAAGCACGAGAATCTCATTAACTGAAAACTACAAATACAGATTAAACAATCACAAGACAGATTCCATCAACCAAGGTATCATTGTAATCAGTATAATGGCACAGACCTGACAGTGTCTGTAGGTTACAGCGCACAGGTTCCCTTCCCTCCCATCTCAGCAATATTGTATACAGTTCTCTTTAAATGCCTAATATTTCTTCTTGAAACTCATTTGACAAAAAAATTGGATCTTATAATAGTTTAGATTGTGAAGTCACCAAGACCCATACGCTAATTACACCAGACGTCTCACCACTAGTTACTCATTTATTACTGATGAAGACTGTTGAGTTTGATAATTACATAGTAACATAGTTAGCAAGGCCAAAAAAAGACATTAGTCCATCCAGTTCATCCTATTCTCAGTCAGAATAAATCCCAGATCTACGTCCTTCTAAAGAATCTAATATGTTGTGAATTCGGTTTGTGGGCTCCCCCGGTGGTCTGTTATGGTAGTGTCTCTTATGTGCCTTCCTCCATCTCTGATTACCTGTCGCCACCCTCTAGGGGAGTTTCCTATTTAAGGCTGCTTGGCTGTTAGTCACATGCCGGCCAACAATGTGCTAGTAGCATTCTGTTGCATTCACCTGCCTCAAGTTCCAGTTCAGCTAAGTTGAATTTTGTTTCTTGTTTTGCTATTTTTGTCCAGCTATCTGCAATGTGACTCTTCAGTGCTGGAAGCTCTTGTGGACAGAAAATTACTACTCCAGTGGCATGAGTTGTCACTGGAGTTTAAAGTAATTTCTGGATGGTGTTTTTGAATAGTGATTTTTAGGTCGACCGTGAAGTAACTCTTTCCTGTCCTTCTGCTATCTAGTAAGCGGACCTCACTGTGCTAAATCTGCTGTTCATCCTACGTATGTCATTTCCTCTGAACTCACCGTCAATATCTGTGGGGGCCTACTATCATCTTTTGGGGTTCCTCACTGGAGGTAAGGCAGGCCTGTATGTTCCTCTTATAGGGGTAGTTAGATCTCCGGCTGGCGCGTGGTGTCTAGGGCATCGTAGGTACATCCCCCGGCTACTGTAAGTGTTGGGTCAGGTTCAGGTCACGGTCGACCTTAGTTTCCATCACCCGAGAGCTAGTCCGTTTTGTATTTTTTTCCCATGGTCATTGGGGTAACCATAACAGTTTGACCGGCCAGTAAAAAAATCTATGTGTTAAAATATGCACTAAAGTAGGAAGGAGAAGAAAAGGTTTTTTTTTTTCTGTGTTTGAAAGTGCACCTTAGTTTGATCATTTGTATTCCTTGCTTAAACTGCAGTCTTCAGCCTTTTTTTTTTCTCCTCTCCTCTTAACCTCTGAATGCTTGGGTTACACCCATTTGAAACATGGATCCACAGAGTTTAGTTGCGGGTTTGAATAACCTTGCGACAAAAGTACAGAACCTACAAGATTTTGTTATACGTGCTCCAATGTCTGAACCTAAGATTCCTCTGCCTGAATACTTTACCGGAGACAGATCCCGGTTTTTGAGTTTCAGAGAAAATTGCAAATTGTTTTTGTCTCTGAGATCTCACTCTGCTGGTGATCAGACTCAACAAGTTAAAATTGTTATCTCTCTACTGCGCGGCGACCCACAAAGTTGGGCATTTGCATTATCGCCAGGGGATCCTGCGTTGTTAAATGTAGATGCGTTTTTTCAGGCTTTGGGGTTGCTTTATGAAGAACCTAATTTGGAGATTTTGGCTGAGAAAGCCTTGATAGCTCTTTCCCAAGGGCAAGATGAAGCTGAGATATACTGCCAGAAATTCCGTAAATGGTCGGTGCTTACTAAATGGAATGAGTGCGCTTTAGCAGCTAATTTCAGAGAAGGTCTCTCTGATGCCGTGAAGGATGTCATGGTGGGGTTCCCTGTGCCTACAGGTCTGAATGATGCCATGAAATTGGCTATCCAGATTGATCGGCGTTTGCGGGAGCGCAAATCTGTGCACCATATGGCAGGGTCTTCTGAGGAAGAATCTGTGCACCATATGGCGGTATCTTCTGAGCAAAAACCTGTGCACCATATGGCGGTGTCTTCTGAGCAAAGACCTGTGCACCATTTGGCGGTGACCTCTGAAAAGGCATTAGAGCATATGCAATGCGATCGTGTTTTGTCTAGAGGCGAACGTCAAAATTACAGGCGCAAAAATGGATTGTGCTTCTACTGTGGAGATCCAGCTCATGTTATATCAGCATGCTCTAAACGTATAAATAAGGTTGATAAAAAGGTTGATAAATCTTTTTCTACAGGTACCTTGCAGTCAAAATTTCTTTTGTCCGTGACATTGATTTGTACCTTATCATCTGTGACTGTGAATGCTTATGTGGATTCTGGCGCCGCTCTGAGTCTCATGGATTGGTCCTTTGCCAAGCGTTGTGGGTTTGATTTGGAGCCGTTGGAAGTTTCTATTCCCCTGAAGGGTATTGATTCTACACCTTTGGCTAGCAATAAACCACAATATTGGACACAAGTGACTATGCGTCTTACCCCAGACCATCAGGAGATTATTCGTTTCCTTGTATTATATAACCTTCATGATGTCTTAGTGCTTGGATTACCATGGTTACAGATTCATAATCCCGTCTTGGACTGGAAATCTATGTCTGTGTTGAGCTGGGGATGTCGGGGTATTCATGGGGATGCACCTTTGGTTCCTATTTCTTCATCTACTCCCTCTGAGATCCCAGCATTTCTGTCAGATTTTTATGATGTCTTTCAAGAGCCTAAAGTTGATTCTCTCCCTCCCCACAGAGAGTGTGACTGCGCTATTGAATTGATCCCCGGTAGTAAGTTTCCTAAGGGTCGCTTGTTTAATTTGTCTGTACCTGAACATACTGCTATGCGGGAGTATATCAGAGAATCCTTGGAAAAGGGTCATATTCGCCCCTCGTTGTCTCCACTAGGGGCAGGATTTTTCTTTGTAGGTAAAAAGGATGGTTCATTGAGACCTTGTATCGACTATCGACTTTTGAATAAGATTACAGTTAAATACCAGTACCCGTTACCTTTACTGACTGATCTGTTTGCTCGTATAAAGGGGGCTAAGTGGTTCACTAAGATCGATCTACGTGGTGCGTATAATTTGGTGCGGATTAAGCAGGGGGATGAGTGGAAGACCGCATTTAATACGCCTGAAGGCCATTTTGAGTATTTGGTAATGCCTTTCGGTCTCGCAAATGCCCCTTCCGTTTTTCAGTCCTTTATGCACGATATTTTCCGTGAATATCTGGATAAGTTTATGATTGTGTATTTGGATGATATTCTTGTTTTTTCGGAGGACTGGGAATCTCACGTTCAACAGGTCAGGAGAGTTTTTCAGGTTTTGCGAGCTAATTCTCTTTTTGTAAAGGGCTCAAAGTGTAGTTTTGGAGTTCAGAGAATTTCCTTTTTGGGATATATTTTTTCCCCTTCATCTATGGAGATGGACCCTGTCAAGGTCCAGGCTATTTGTGATTGGATGCAACCTACTTCTTTGAAGAGTCTGCAAAAGTTCTTGGGTTTTGCTAATTTCTATCGCCGATTTATAGCGGGTTTTTCTGCCATTGCTAAACCTTTGACTGATTTGACCAAAAAGGGTGCTGATGTTGCTAATTGGTCCTCTGCGGCTGTGGAGGCCTTTCAAGAGCTTAAGCGCCGCTTTTCTTCCGCTCCTGTGTTGCGCCAACCTGATGTGTTACTTCCGTTCCAGGTTGAGGTGGATGCTTCGGAGATCGGAGCAGGTGCAGTTTTGTCGCAGAAAGATCCTGACTGCTCAGTAATGAGACCATGTGCGTTTTTCTCCCGAAAATTTTCGCCCGCTGAGCGAAATTATGATGTGGGAAATCGGGAACTTCTGGCCATGAAGTGGGCGTTTGAGGAGTGGCGTCATTGGCTTGAGGGTGCTAGACACCAGGTGGTGGTCCTCACTGACCACAAGAATCTAATTTATCTTGAGTCGGCCAGGCGTCTGAATCCTAGACAGGCGCGCTGGTCGTTGTTTTTCTCCCGATTTAACTTTGTGGTGTCATATCTGCCTGGGTCCAAGAATGTGAAGGCGGATGCCCTCTCTAGGAGTTTTGAGCCTGACTCGCCTGGTGATTCCGAACCTACCGGCATCCTGAAGGATGGGGTGATATTGTCAGCTGTCTCCCCAGACCTGCGGCGTTCTTTGCAGGAGTTTCAGGTGGATAGGCCTGATCGCTGTCCGCCTGGTAGACTGTTTGTCCCTGATGATTGGACCAGTAGAGTTATCTCGGAGGTTCATTCTTCCGCGTTGACAGGTCATCCTGGAATTTTTGGCACCAGGGATTTGGTGTCTAGGTCCTTCTGGTGGCCTTCTTTGTCTCGAGATGTGCGCATGTTTGTGCAGTCTTGTGATGTTTGTGCTCGGGCCAAGCCCTGCTGTTCTAGGGCCAGTGGGTTGTTGTTGCCCTTGCCTATTCCTAAGAGGCCTTGGACGCACATCTCTATGGACTTTATTTCTGACCTTCCGGTTTCTCGTAGGATGTCTGTCATCTGGGTGATTTGTGACCGTTTTTCCAAGATGGTTCATTTGGTACCTTTACCCAAATTGCCCTCCTCCTCTGAGTTGGTTCCTCTATTTTTTCAGAATGTGGTGCGTTTGCATGGTATTCCTGAGAATATAGTGTCTGACAGGGGTACTCAGTTTGTGTCTAGATTTTGGCGGACGTTCTGTGCCAGGATGGGTATCGATTTGTCTTTTTCGTCTGCATTCCATCCTCAGACTAATGGCCAGACTGAGCGTACTAATCAGACCTTGGAGACTTACTTGAGGTGTTTTGTGTCCGCTGATCAGGATGATTGGCTTGACTTTTTGCCATTGGCAGAGTTTGCCCTTAACAATCGGGCTAGTTCTGCCACTTTGGTTTCTCCATTTTTTTGTAATTCAGGGTTTCACCCTCGGTTTTCGTCCGGTCAATTGGAGTCTTCGGATTGTCCTGGAGTGGATGCTGTGGTTGATAGGATGCATCAGATTTGGGGACAGGTTGTGGACAATCTGAAGTTGTCCCAGGAGAAGACTCAACAGTTCACTAATCGTCATCGGCGTATTGGTCCTCGTCTTTGTGTTGGGGACCTGGTGTGGCTGTCTTCTCGATTTGTTCCTATGAAGGTCTCGTCTCCTAAGTTTAAGCCTCGGTTTATCGGCCCTTATAGGATTCTGGAGGTTCTTAATCCTGTGTCCTTTCGTTTGGACCTCCCAGCATCTTTTAATATCCATAATGTTTTCCATCGGTCATTATTGCGGAGGTATGAGGTACCGGTTGTTCCTTCTGCTGATCCACCTGCTCCTGTGTTGGTTGAGGGTGAATTGGAGTATGTGGTGGAAAAGATCTTGGACTCCCGTGTTTCCAGACGGAAACTTCAGTATCTGGTTAAGTGGAAAGGTTATGGCCAGGAGGATAATTCTTGGGTGACAGCATCCGATGTTCATGCTCCCGATTTGGTTCGTGCATTTCATAGTGCTCATCCAGGTCGCCCTGGTGGTTCTGGTGAGGGTTCGGTGCCCCCTCCTTAAGGGGGGGGTACTGTTGTGAATTCGGTTTGTGGGCTCCCCCGGTGGTCTGTTATGGTAGTGTCTCTTATGTGCCTTCCTCCATCTCTGATTACCTGTCGCCACCCTCTAGGGGAGTTTCCTATTTAAGGCTGCTTGGCTGTTAGTCACATGCCGGCCAACAATGTGCTAGTAGCATTCTGTTGCATTCACCTGCCTCAAGTTCCAGTTCAGCTAAGTTGAATTTTGTTTCTTGTTTTGCTATTTTTGTCCAGCTATCTGCAATGTGACTCTTCAGTGCTGGAAGCTCTTGTGGACAGAAAATTACTACTCCAGTGGCATGAGTTGTCACTGGAGTTTAAAGTAATTTCTGGATGGTGTTTTTGAATAGTGATTTTTAGGTCGACCGTGAAGTAACTCTTTCCTGTCCTTCTGCTATCTAGTAAGCGGACCTCACTGTGCTAAATCTGCTGTTCATCCTACGTATGTCATTTCCTCTGAACTCACCGTCAATATCTGTGGGGGCCTACTATCATCTTTTGGGGTTCCTCACTGGAGGTAAGGCAGGCCTGTATGTTCCTCTTATAGGGGTAGTTAGATCTCCGGCTGGCGCGTGGTGTCTAGGGCATCGTAGGTACATCCCCCGGCTACTGTAAGTGTTGGGTCAGGTTCAGGTCACGGTCGACCTTAGTTTCCATCACCCGAGAGCTAGTCCGTTTTGTATTTTTTTCCCATGGTCATTGGGGTAACCATAACACTAATAACTGTAAGATACAATATTGTTCTGCTCCAGGAAGACATCCAGGCCTCTCTTGAACCCCTCAACTGAATTAGCCATCACCACCTCTTCAGGCAAGCAATTCCAGATTCTCACTGCCCTAACAGTAAAGAATCCTCTTTTATGTTAGTGGCAAAACCTTCTCTTCTCCAGAAAAAAGAGAATGCCCCTTGTGACTGTCACCTTCCTTGGTATAAACAGATCCTTGGAGAGATATTTGTATTGTTCCCTTATATACTTGATGTTTAAAGTTTTGGAAATCATTTTGTATCCAAATCCGGCTTTAAACGTCTCCACAACAGTATCACGGACCTGCCTGTTGTGTTCCTTGGTCTTCATGATGCTCTCTGTGCTTCAAACAGAACCCTGAGACTATCACAGAACAGGTGCATTTATACAGAGACTTGATTACACACAGGTGGATTACATTTATCATCATTAGGCATTTAGGACAACATTGGATCATTCAGAGATCCACAATGAACTTCTGGAGTGAGTTTGCTGCACTGAAAGTAAAGGGGCCAAATAATATTGCACGCCCCACTTTTCAGTTTTTGATTATCCACAAAAATTTTAAATAACAAATAAATTTCGTTCAACTTTACAATTGTGTTCCACTTGTTGTTGATTCTTCACCAAAAATTTACATTTGGTATCTTCATGTTTGAAGCATGATATGTGGGAAAATGTTGAAAAGTTCCAGGGGGCCGAATACTTTCGCAAGGCACTGTACATGGTTTTTAGATTGCCCCTCAGTTGTCTTTTTGTAGACTAAATAATCCTAATTTTGCTAATCTCTCTGGGTATTGTAGTTCCCCCATCCCCTTTATTAGTTTTTTGCCCTCCTTTGTACTCGCTCTAGTTCCATTATATCCTTTCTGAGCACCGGTGCCCAAAACTATACACAGTACTCCATGTGCGGTCTAACCAGGGATTTGTACATTTCAGTAGTTGTGTCATAGCCTACAATCACAGTTTTCGACTGCAGTAGTGAGTGTCCAAAATACTCTGATTTAACCTCTTCCTGCAGCCAGTTTTGTGTTCTTAATCAGGCTCCATCTTCAAAAAATCTGATGTATGTCACTTGATGTGGTGATAACTTTGGAATTATTCACAAAGGATAATAGAAAACAAATGGATCTTACAAATTATTTTCCAACTTCGCACAATAACCTACATACAATTGTACACTACTGTCTGGGTGCATGGCAGTGTTCAGAAGAGAAGGAGCACCATTTAGCGTTTTGAATGCAGATCTAGCTGGAATAGTTTTCAGACACAATGTATTGGGTCACCTGGCAGCTCAAAAGATATCCACCATGAACATGCTTGGCAATATCTTCTCTGCTTTCCATATCCCAAAGATTGACTTGCTCATCTCCCTTTAACACCCTTACATGGATCTGGACTTATACTAGGACCCCTAGGCTTGGACCATGGTGTTACTTGCTCTTCTGTGGTATTAGATGGCAAGAAGAATAGTCAGGTAGCTGAGTCAGAACCAAAAGGACAGAATATGGAATCAGAAGACACAAGAGTAGTCAGTAGGGTTGGCGAAACGGGTCGGCCATTTTCAGAAGTCGCCGACTTTTGGCAAAGTCGGGTTTCATGAAACCCGACCCCTGTGTGGGGTCGGCCATGAGGTCGGCGATCTTCTGAATCTGGTATCGGAATTCCGATACCGAGTTCCGATATGTTTGCGATATCGGAAATCGGTATCGGAATCCACATTTAAGTGTAAAATAAAGAATTAAAATAAAAAATATTGATATACTCACCTCTCCGGAGGCCCCTGGACATCGCCGCTGGTAACCGGCAGCCTTCTTTGCTTAAAATGAGCGCGTTTACGGCCTTCCATGACGTCACGGCTTCTGATTGGTCGCGTGCCGCTCATGTGACCGCCACGCGACCAATCACAAGCCGTGACGTAATTCTCAGGTCCTAAATTCCTCATTCTAGGAATTCCTCATTCCTCATTCTTCACGCGCTCATTCTTAAGAAGGAAGGCTGCCGGAAAGAAGCAGGGCGCGTCCGAGGGTGAGTATATACCTAATAGGAATATACTCACCCTCGGCTTCTTTCCGGCAGCCTTCCTTCCTAAGATTGAGCGCGTTCAGGGCCTTAGATGACGTCACGGCTTGTGATTGGTCGCGGCTGCCCATGTGACCGCCACGCAACCAATCACAAGCCGTGACGTAATTCTCAGGTCCTAAATTCCTAGAATTAGGAATTTAGGACCTGAGAATTACGTCACGGCTTGTGATTGGTCGCGTGGCGGTCACATGAGCGGCACGCGACCAATCAGAAGCCGTGACATCATGGAAGGCCCTGAACGCGCTCATTTTAAGCAAAGAAGGCTGCCGGTTACCAGCGGTGATGTCCAGGGGTCTCCGGACGGGTGAGTATATCAATATTTTTATTTTAATTCTTTATTTTACACATTAATATGGATCCCAGGGCCTGAAGGAGAGTTTCCTCTCCTTCAGACCCTGGGAACCATAGTATCCCATTGCACTGCATTGGGTTTCGTGTTTCGGCCGACCCCGACTTTTTTATAGGATCGGCCGATTTCGCTCGACCCGACTTTTGAGAAAGTCGGGTTTCGTGAAACCCGACCCGATCCTATAAAAATAAAAGACGCTCAACCCTAGTAGTCAGTAATCGAGATATGGTCACAAAAATAAACAAATATTCAAGCCACAAGCTGAGCACAGAGGATTGAACCAAAGGAGAACAACTCTGTTTCTGGCAGATTCCGGCCATATGCTTTGAACTTTAGCAGGGTATGGTACTTTCCAATTGGCTGAAGTTGGGAGAAGATTACTCCATCTGGACAGCAGGAACAGATCCCAGATGAGATTGGACACACCATATGCAGAAGCCCTAATATACTGTAACTAAATGACAGAAAACCAGAATAGTCGAAATCCCCATAAAGTGATTCCATTTTAGAAATTAGTTCACTGAGGGTTATAATCTATAGACACGTGGTCAAAATTGTTGGTACCTCTTGTTTAATGACAGAAAAACCCACAATGGTCACAGAAATAACTTGAATCTGATAAAAGTAATATTAAAAAATCTATGAAATTGAACAAATGAAAGTCACACATGGCTTTTCAACTATGCTTCCACAGAATTAAAAAAAAAATAGTCATGAAATAGGCCTGGACAGAAATGATGGAACCCCTGAAAATAGTGTGACAATAGGGACATGTTAAATCAAGGTGTGTTCACTAATTAGCATCACAGGTGTCTACAATCTTGTAATCAGTGACTGGGCCTATATATAGGGCTTCAGATACTCACTGTGCTGTTTGGTGACATGGTGTGTATCACACTCAACATGGACCAAAGGAAGCAAAGGAAAGAGTTGTCTCCTGAGATTAGAAAGAAAATTATAGACAAACATGTTAATGGTAAAAGTTATAAGACCATCTCCAAGCAGCTTAATGTTCTTGTGACTAGAGTTGCATATATTATTCAAAAATGTATTATCCATAGGACTGTAGCAAACCTCCCTGAACGTGGCCACAGGAGGAAAATTAATGACAAATCAAAGAGACTGGTATTACGAATAGTAAAAAAAAAAGAGCCCAGAAAAACTTCTAAACAGATTAAAGGTGAACTTCAAGCTCAAGGAACATCAGTGTCAGATCGCACCATCCGTCGTTGTATGAGCCAAAGTGGACTTCATGGGAGACAACCAAGGAGGACACTATTGTTGAAAAAAATCATAAAAAAGCCTGACTGGAATTTGCCAATCTACATGTTGACAAGCCACAAAGCTTGGGAGAATGTCCTGTGGACAGATGAGACAAAAATTGAACTTTTTTGATTGGCAAGGCACATCAGCTCTATGTTCAAAGAGGGGAAAAATGAAGCATATCAAGAAAAGAACACTGTCCCTACTGTAAAACATGGAGGAGGCTCTGTTATGTTCTAGGGCTGCTTTGGTGCGTCTGGCACAGGGTGTCTAGAATCTGTGCAGGGTACAATTAAATCTCAAGACTATCAAGGGATTCTAGAGAGAAATGTGCTTCCCAGTGTCAGAAAGCTTGGTCAGTCACAGGTCATGGGTCTTGCAACAGGATAATGACCCACAACACACAGCTAAAAACACCCAAGAACGGCTAAGAGGAAAACACTGGACTATTCTGAAGTAACTTTCTATTGAGCACTGACCAAAATCCTATTTAGCATTTTTGGAAAGAGCTGAAATATGCCATCTGGAAAAGGCAACCTTCAAACACGAGACAACTGGAGCAGTTTGCTCTTGAGGAATGGGCCAAAATACCTGTCGAAAGGTGTGGAATTCTCATTTACAGTTAGAGAAATCGTTTGATTGCAGTGATTGCCGCAAAAGGTTGTGCAACAAAATATTAAGTTTAGGGTACCATCATTTCTGTCCAGGCCTATTTCATGAGGTTTTTTGTTAATATTTAACAATTCCCCCTTTTGAGGGTGACAGACATTAATTGAAACCCTCAAGGTAGATAATTTCATTATTAGAATAATAAGATTTTGTTTCCTTCTTTTCTTCTTCTTTGGCAAAATAATGTCCATAATAATAATAATAATAATATCAGATTATTATTATTATACTTACTCAATAACATAATGATGTGAATTCATGTTATGGTAAGCCGTGACCAATATTCATATAAAATGTATAATTATACTCCCCTAAATCTAAATCGAAGCAACACCGGTCCGATCATCATCTGATGTCATCTGGTCTTCAGTCTTCTCCTTGGTTCTTTTAAAACAGTCTTTTGATAATTCCTTCTAAAAAAAAATGTAGCATGTAGATATTGTAGAGACCGTGTGTCATGTGTCAAAGTCCATAAATTCAAATGATGATAAAAAAAAGAAAGTCCATAGATGAAATGTAGGTTTAACCCCTTCCTGACATCTGACGTACTATCCCGTCGAGGTGGGGTGGGCCCGTATGACCGCCGACGGGATAGTACGTCATACGCGATCAGCGGCGCTCACGGGGGGAGCGCCGCCGATCGCGGCCGGGTGTCAGCTGATTATCACAGCTGACATCCGGCACTATGTGCCAGGAGCGGTCACGGACCGCCCCCGGCACATTAACCCCCGGCACACCGCGATCAAACATGATCGCGATGTGCCGGCGGTGCAGGGAAGCATCGCGCAGGGAGGGGGCTCCCTGCGGGCTTCCCTGAGCCCCCCGCAGCAACGCGATGTGATCGCGTTGCTGCGAGGGTCTTACCTCCCTCCCTGCAGCTCCCAGACCCGGATCCAAGATGGCCACGGATCCGGGTCCTGCAGGGAGGGAGGTGGCTTCACAGACGCCTGCTCAGAGCAGGCACTGTGAAGCAGCCTGCACTTTCCTCAGATCGGTGATCTGTCAGAGTGCTGTGCACACTGCCAGATCACCGATCTGTATTGTCCCCCCCTGGGGCAAAGTAAAAAAGTTAAAAAAAATTTTTTCCAAATGTGTAAAAAAAAAAAAAAAAAAATATTCCAAAATAATGAAAAAAAAAAAAAAATATTATTCCCATAAATACATTTCTTTATCTAAATAAAATAAAAAAAACAATAAAAGTACACATATTTAGTATCGCCACGTCCGTAACGACCCAACCTATAAAACTGCCCCACTAGTTAACCCCTTCAGTAAACACCGTAAGAAAAAAAAAAAAAAAACGAGGCAAAAAACAACGCTTTATTACCATACCGCCGAACAAAAAGTGGAATAACACGCGATCAAAAAGACGGATATAAATAACCATGGTACCGCTGAAAACGTCATCTTGTCCCGCAAAAAACGAGCCGCCATACAGCATCATCAGCAAAAAAATAAAAAAGTTATAGTCCTGAGAATAAAGCGATACCAAAATAATTATTTTTTCTATAAAATAGTTTTTATCGTATAAAAGCGCCAAAACATAAAAAAATTATATAAATGAGATATCGCTGTAATCGTACTGACCCGACGAATAAAACTGCTTTATCAATTTTACCAAACGCGGAACGGTATAAACGCCTCTCCCAAAAGAAATTCATGAATAGCTGGTTTTTGGTCATTCTGCCTCACAAAAATCGGAATAAAAAGTGATCAAAAATGGTCACGTGTCCGAAAATGTTACCAATAAAAACGTCAACTCGTCCCACAAAAAACAAGACCTCACATGACTCTGTGGACCAAAATGTGGAAAAATTATAGGTCTCAAAATGTGGAGACGCAAAAACTTTTTTGCTATAAAAAGCGTCTTTTAGGCTGGTTTCACACTTGCGTTTTTATCTGCATGCGTTTTTTAAAAAAACGCATGTGTGAAAAAACGCATGTAAACGTGGTAAAACGCATGCGTTTTTAGACGCATGCGTTTTTATAGAAAAACACAAGAAAACAAACAAAAAAAAAAAACCCTACCCCTAACCCTACCCCTAACCTGAAATACGTGGCACTAAAATATACGTTTATATACGTATATAAGTGCCACGATATTTCAGTGGCCACGTATATAAGTGCCACGTATATAAGTGCCACGTACTTAAGTGCCACGTACTTAAGTGCCACGTACTTAAGTGCCACGTACTTAAGTGCCACGTACTTAAGTGCCACGTACTTACGTGCCACGTATTTACGTGCCACGTATTTACGTGCCACGTATTTACGTGCCACGTATTTAAGTGCCACGTATAACCACATAGTTATAGTATTTATAGTACGTGGCACTGAAATACGTGGCACTGAAATATCGTGGCACTGAAACACGTGGCACTGAAACACGTGGCACTGAAACACGTGGCACTTAAATACGTGGCACTTAAATATGTGGCACTTAAATACGTGGCACTTAAATACGTGGCACTTATGACTGTCAGAAAATGTTCATTAAACGGTTAGAGGTGAGGTTAGGGGTAGGGTTAGGGTTACCGTTGGGATTAGGGTTAGGGGTGTGTTTGGGTTAGGGTTTCAGGTAGAATTGGGGAGTTTCCACTGTTTAGGCACATCAGGGGCTCTCCAAACGCGACATGGCGTCCGATCTCAATTCCAGCCAATTCTGCGTTGAAAAAGTAAAACAGTGCTCCTTCCCTTCCGAGCTCTCCCGTGCGTCCAAAAAGGGGTTTATCCCAACATATGGGTTATCAGCGTACTCGGGACAAATTGAACAACAACTTCTGGGGTCCAAGTTCTCTTGTTATCCTTGGGAAAATAAAAATTTGGGGGGCTAAAAATCATTTTTGTGGGAAAAAAATATGTTTTATTTTCACGGCTCTGCGTTGTAAACTGTAGTGAAACACTTGGGGGTTCAAAGTTCTCACAACACATCTAGATAAGTTCCTTGGGAGGTCTAGTTTCCAATATGGGGTCACTTGTGGGGGGTTTGTACTGTTTGGGTACATCAGGGGCTCTGCAAATGCAACGTGACGCCTGCAGACCAATCCATTTAAGTCTGCATTCCAAATGGCGCTCCTTCCCTTCCGAGCTCTGTCATGTGCCCAAACAGTGGTTACCCCCCACATAGGGGGTATCAGCGTACTCAGGACAAATTGGAAAACAACTTTTAGGGTCCAATTTATTCTGTTACCCTTGTAAAAATACAAAGCTGGGGGCTAAAAAATCATTTTTGTGAAAAAAAAAAGAATTTTTATTTTCACGGCTTTGCGTTACAAACTGTAGTGAAACACTTGGGGGTTCAAAGTTCTCACAACACATCTAGATAAGTTCCTTGGGAGGTCTAGTTTCCAATATGGGGTCACTTGTGGGGGGTTTGTACTGTTTGGGTACATCAGGGGCTCTGCAAATGCAACGTGACGCCTGCAGACCAATCCATTTAAGTCTGCATTCCAAATGGCGCTCCTTCCCTTCCGAGCTCTGTCATGTGCCCAAACAGTGGTTACCCCCCACATAGGGGGTATCAGCGTACTCAGGACAAATTGGAAAACAACTTTTAGGGTCCAATTTATTCTGTTACCCTTGTAAAAATACAAAGCTGGGGGCTAAAAAATCATTTTTGTGAAAAAAAAAAGAATTTTTATTTTCACGGCTTTGCGTTACAAACTGTAGTGAAACACTTGGGGGTTCAAAGTTCTCACAACACATCTAGATAAGTTCCTTGGGAGGTCTAGTTTCCAATATGGGGTCACTTGTGGGGGGTTTGTACTGTTTGGGTACATCAGGGGCTCTGCAAATGCAACGTGACGCCTGCAGACCAATCCATTTAAGTCTGCATTCCAAATGGCGCTCCTTCCCTTCCGAGCTCTGTCATGTGCCCAAACAGTGGTTACCCCCCACATAGGGGGTATCAGCGTACTCAGGACAAATTGGAAAACAACTTTTAGGGTCCAATTTATTCTGTTACCCTTGTAAAAATACAAAGCTGGGGGCTAAAAAATCATTTTTGTGAAAAAAAAAAGAATTTTTATTTTCACGGCTTTGCGTTACAAACTGTAGTGAAACACTTGGGGGTTCAAAGTTCTCACAACACATCTAGATAAGTTCCTTGGGAGGTCTAGTTTCCAATATGGGGTCACTTGTGGGGGGTTTGTACTGTTTGGGTACATCAGGGGCTCTGCAAATGCAACGTGACGCCTGCAGACCAATCCATTTAAGTCTGCATTCCAAATGGCGCTCCTTCCCTTCCGAGCTCTGTCATGCGCCCAAACAGTGGTTACCCTCCATATATGGGGTATCAGCGTACTCAGGACAAATTGGACAACAACTTTTGGGGTCCAGTTTATTCTGTTACTCTTGTAAAAATACAAAAGCTGGGGGCTAAAAAATCATTTTTGTGAAAAAAAAAAAAGAATTTTTATTTTCACGGCTCTGCGTTATAATCTGTAGTGAAACACTTGGGGGTGCAAAGCTCTCAAAACACATCTAGATAAGTTCCTTAGGGGGTCTAATTTCCAAAATGGTGTCATTTGTGGGGGGTTTCAATGTTTAGGCACATCAGGGGCTCTCCAAACGCAACATGGCGTCCCATCTCAATTCCAGTCAATTTTGCATTGAAAAGTCAAATGGCGCTCCTTCCCTTCCAAGCTCTGCCATGCGCCCAAACAGTGGTTTACCCCAACATATGGGGTATCTGCGTACTCAGGACAAATTGCACAACGTTTTTTGGGGACCAATTTCTTCTCTTACCCTTGGGAAAATAAAAAATTGGGGGCGAAAAGATCATTTTTGTGAAAAAATATGATTTTTTATTTTTACGGCTCTGCATTATAAACTTCTGTGAAGCACTTGGTGGGTCAAAGTGCTCACCACACATCTAGATAAGTTCCTTAGGGGGTCTACTTTCCAAAATGGTGTCACTTGTAGGAGGTTTCAATGTTTAGGCACATCAGGGGCTCTCCAAACGCAACATGGCGTCCCATCTCAATTCCAGTCAATTTTGCATTGAAAAGTCAAATGGCGCTCCTTCACTTCCGAGCTCTGCCATGCGCCCAAACAGTGGTTTACCCCAACATATGGGGTATCTGCGTACTCAGGACAAATTGCACAACATTTTTTGGGGACCAATTTCTTCTCTTACCCTTGGGAAAATAAAAAATTGGGGGCGAAAAGATCATTTTTGTGAAAAAATATGATTTTTTATTTTTACGGCTCTGCATTATAAACTTCTGTGAAGCACTTGGTGGGTCAAAGTGCTCACCACACATCTAGATAAGTTCCTTAGGGGGTCTACTTTCCAAAATGGTGTCACTTGTAGGGGGTTTCAATGTTTAGGCACATCAGGGGCTCTCCAAACGCAACATGGCGTCCCATCTCAATTCCAGTCAATTTTGCATTGAAAAGTCAAATGGCGCTCCTTCCCTTCCAAGCTCTGCCATGCGCCCAAACAGTGGTTTACCCCAACATATGGGGTATCTGCGTACTCAGGACAAATTGCACAACATTTTTTGGGGACCAATTTCTTCTCTTACCATTGGGAAAATAAAAAATTGGGGGCGAAAAGATCATTTTTGTGAAAAAATATGATTTTTTATTTTTACGGCTCTGCATTATAAACTTCTGTGAAGCACTTGGTGGGTCAAAGTGCTCACCACACATCTAGATAAGTTCCTTAGGGGGTCTACTTTCCAAAATGGTGTCACTTGTAGGGGGTTTCAATGTTTAGGCACATCAGGGGCTCTCCAAACGCAACATGGCGTCCCATCTCAATTCCAGTCAATTTTGCATTGAAAAGTCAAATGGCGCTCCTTCCCTTCCAAGCTCTGCCATGCGCCCAAACAATGGTTTACACCCACATATGGGGTATCAGCGTACTCAGGACAAATTGTACAACAACTTTTGGGGTCCATTTTCTCCTGTTACCCTTGGTAAAATAAAACAAATTGGAGCTGAAATAAATTTTGTGTGAAAAAAAATTAAATGTTCATTTTTATTTAAACATTCCAAAAATTCCTGTGAAACACCTGAAGGGTTAATAAACTTCTTGAGTGTGGTTTTGAGCACCTTGAGGGGTGCAGTTTTTAGAATGGTGTCACACTTGGGTATTTTCTATCATACAGACCCCTCAAAATGACTTCAAATGAGATGTGGTCCCTAAAAAAAAATGGTGTTGTAAAAATGAGAAATTTCTGGTCAACTTTTAACCCTTATAACTCCCTAACAAAAAAAAATTTTGGTTCCAAAATTGTGCTGATGTAAAGTAGACATGTGGGAAATGTTACTTATTAAGTATTTTGCGTGACATATGTCTGTGATTTAAGGGCATAAAAATTCAAAGTTGGAAAATTGCAAAATTTTCAAAATTTTCGCCAAATTTCCGTTTTTTTCACAAATAAACGCAAGTTATATCGAAGAAATTTTACCACTATCATGAAGTACAATATGTCACAAGAAAACAATGTCAGAATCGCCAAGATCCGTTGAAGCGTTCCAGAGTTATAACCTCCTAAAGGGACAGTGGTCAGAATTGTAAAAATTGGCCCGGTCATTAACGTGCAAACCACCCTTGGGGGTGAAGGGGTTAATATCTGTGAAGTGTCACATGTTAAACATGTTATGTTTATAACCTTTAAAGACCTGGACTTACATTGGCTCACCTTGGATATTTCTGGAATCCTCCATGTCATCTGCACTGGTCTTGGAACAGGTGTGACATCTTTGATCAACAAAGGAAGGGTTAAAATTAATCTTCCTTGCTAAGTTTAGCACCAGGGTTGTAGCTTGCTGACAATTACCTTTATTGTTCACCAGCTTTCATCGAAGCTTTATAGGTGATAGGAAACCACTGGATCTCGATAAAAACGTGATAATAGTTCATCTTAGCATCATAGGATCATCGTCCTCTGCAGTCGTGGTTGTCAGTTTAGATACTGCAGTTGTAGTTGTCAGTGATGGATATTGCAATCATGGTTGTCAGTGGTGACATGAATTGTAATTGATACAGTCTATTATTACTCAGAAATCATAGCTTTGTTAACTTCTGAGACTTCTGGATAGCGGCTTTTCCCCCTTGCAACTTTTGAGAATCACTTGAATTTAGAAATATGAAAAGATTTATTAATGTAATTCCAGCATCTTGCTTGAAGTTCCCTATTCTATATCAAATCTGGTAATTTTCCTGACCTATAATATCACAGCGTACCATAGCAATCAGCAATATCCATATTATTATTATTATAGGATTAATGTTTGGAATAATAAAGCAATAATAAATGATACTGCATTATTAATAGAGATGAGCGAGTATACTCCTTGCTCGGGTTTTCCCGAGCACGCTCAGGTGATGTCCGAGTATTTAAAAGTGCTCGGAGACTTAGTTTTTGTTGACGCAGCTGCATGATTTACAGCTGCTAGACAGGCTGAATACATGTGAGGAATGCCTTGGTGCTAGGGAATCCCCACATGTATTTAAGCTGTGTAGCAGCTGTAAGGCCTCTTTCACACTTCCGTCTTTTTCCTCTGGTCGAAATCCGTGAAGTTTTGAAAAAACAGGATCCTGCAAATTTTTCTGCAGGATCGTGTTTTTTTCCCATAGACTTGTATTAGCGACGGATTGTGACGGATTGCCATCCGTTTCATCCATTGTGCACTGGATCTGTCGGAAAATAGCGGTCAGTCATGCGGAGAAAACGTTCAGAGGAATGTTTTTTTCTGCATGTCGGAAAATTGCTGAGCGACGGGTTCTGCGCTGTCCGTCGTTGGCTATAATGGAAGCCTATGGACGCATGATCCGTCGCTGATCGTCAAACACAGGAATCCAGTGACGTATCCCGTTTTTTCATTCTGAGCATGCCTGGAAGGATTTTTTTATACCTGAAAATGCAGCCAGGAACTCCTTCGATGCATCGTCATAACACTGGATGTGTTGCACACGTTTTACACTATTTTCACAACATCCTTCAATACGTCGCTTCACTGCATTGTGACGCACCCCCGAATGACGGAAGTGTGAAAGAAGCCTAAATCATTCAACTGAGATGCTGAAAACGAAATCTCCGAGCACTTACAAATACTCGGAGATCACCCGAGCAACGAGTATACTCGCTCAGCACTAATTATTAACCATATTCTTCATATGATAGAACATTTTTATGTCATAGGTGTAATTACCTTTTCAACCCATAGGTGTCAGTGTTTTTTTTTATGTAACAAGTGTTTTCATCTTTATTATTCAACTTTATTAATAAATATATTTATTAGACCAATAATAATACATAATAATGTATAGCCATGAACCAAAATAAGAATGAGTGAGTAAAATAATGAATTGTTGTATATAACTCCGAATAGAAACATTATCCCCTTATAATGGAACCATATCATCGCTATATTTAATGAAGCGATATTCTCGTACTAGACATTACTTTATTAAATATTGATGTATTTTTCTTGATTGAGAGAAAAAATAAAAATTAAGAATTAAAAATAAAGAATCAAAATTGAAAATTAAAAATAAAAAGAATAACAATTAAGCCTTTATATTTTGATGACAAATGCAGAATAGTTTTTTCCATGTCTTCAGACATAAGGTCACCTTGAGTGGCCATTACAAACTCGTTTCTGATATCTTGTAACTGTTTCTCCACATTACAGTCAATCTCTGGAACATCATTACTTTCCTCTGACACTGTTTCTACACAATCATTATTGGATTTCTCTGGCACAAACTTGTGAAATACGTCAACCAACTGTAAAATATTTTTCAATTTCTCTCTTTCTCTTTTAAAGGACACCAGCTTAGAATCTATTTTCCATTTCAGATTCTGCATACAAGCTGAGCCATAAAACTTCTAAGATAGACTTGTCTACAGTCTTAATCTTAGTCTACTTTGCTTAGAAAAAGATGTAACTACATCTATTTTTCTTACCTTGAAATATCTCAGCTTGTAGTTCCTTTGTTGGATAACGCTGGGCTCTGGTCATCAGCATGTCTATCTTCAGTATGTCTGGCACTTGTAGTGCTTCTGATACTTGTCAATCCATCTGGCTTAGTCCTCACTCGTAGGTTTTGTCTGATCCTTGCGATTTGAAGTATCGTAGTAGAATTCCTGACAACTTGCACAACAGATGTTTTTAGCAGAGCTCTCCTCCCCCCCCCCTGTGCAAGGGAAAGGAATCCACACAAAAATAACACAAAAAAAATCAGATTTAGCTGAGCTCGCCAAAATGTTAAAAATACTTATTTTGTATATTTATTCAAGACTCTCTACCAGATGTGATACTTTAAAGAAAATGTCACCATGTTTGTTATAAAAAAAAATGTAGTAGTTTATTGGATTGTCCACCAAAAAGAATAATTGCAACAGAACATTAAATAGGTGAAATAGTTACAAAGAGACTGTCCATTTGTCCATATCAAAGTTTGTTCCACATCTTTTCTGAATGGTAAATGGCATCTGTCTCTGTCAAAAGTATGGGTACACCATCTGTCCATGTCTGTGTGAAATGTCAGCGAAGTCTGTTCCAAGACAGCAGAGAGAGAGAGTCCCCCCTCCTTCCTGTGAGTCATTTGGTTATATACATCCCACAGAGCACGTGTTCTCTTATATATGGTGTTGACATTTACTATGAGCTAAATGTACAGAAATAACACATGTAGTCAGCGAAAGGCAATGTGCTCGGTACAGAATTGAGAATAAGAATATAAATTACCGTACATACTTGAGTATAAGCCGAGATTTTCAGCC